>NC_140716.1:1200000-2680000 GCF_050655825.1 Lonchura striata | reverse complement strand
TCAGTCTCTCTGGTCTGCTATAATCACTTTTTATATGATTTTGGAAAATGCTGATCCTACACAAAGTTGTGCTGGCAGCCAATTCACTCACTGGTCTTGTAAAACCCATGGATTTAAGGTTTATTTTGACAAAATGTGGATATGGCAGCACTCCATAGGTAAAAAAAGCTGATATTTTGAAGATAGCAGAGTAAAGAGATGCTGCTGCAGCACTGTTAGAGAGGTTAGCACTAGAATGCTCAACTGTGGTCCCTGATAACCTTGGTCATATTCCCTTTTTGAGATACTCCAGGGAAAACAAAATCCCCTTTCTCCCAAAAAATTTGATTACTACCTTTTTATTTTTGCATTTCTGCATACACAGCTGAGACTGCGTGGGTTTAAGACATAACAGTTGTCTTCTTGAGAATTAGTTCTTTTCCCCTTGGGTAATTTTTAATTCGAGTAAGAGTCAGAAGCTAATTTTAGTCTCTTCTTCAGCAAGAGAGCACACGAGCACTTGTCATCTGGAGTTGTGTGTCCTTTGTAGGGTGTGTGACCCAGATTTGCTGCTGCAGAGCTCTCTCAGCTGTACAAAGGAGCTCACTGGCTGCAGAGAAGGTTTGGGTGGGATTTGTCTGAAGAGCAGTATTGTGCTGTGACAAACTGAGAGCCTGCAGAGCTCTTCTAGAGCCAAAACACAGCAGGTTGGAGTTCTGGATTTCTAGTGAAGCAGCTCTGCCTGCACTCAGCTGTAGGAGAATCCGTACCCAACATAGCCAAAATGCAGGAAATTAAAAATGCTCAATAACCTGTCCAGTATTTCATGGACGTTTTGGAAGGCTCCTCCTCAAATAGCACCCAGACACGGCTGACAAGATTAAACAGATTTTGGAAACTAACACAGAACAGCAAAGGAATGGCACACAAATCATGCAAATCCCCTTTAAAAAGTTAATCAGTTCCTCAACCTCTTTCACAACCATTAAAAGGCACCAGCTCATTCACACATGAACTCTGGAATGTGACCAAAAGATTCCAGGGTGCAATAAGAAATGTTAAGAGGGAAGGTGATGAGGAGGAGTTTGCCCTGAAGAATTTATGGTATAGTTTCATTGCATCACAGAAGGGCTGGCAGCTCCCAGCCTGGTGCCAAGGGCTCCTTGCACAGCTCTGAGTGCTGGGATAATGCCGGGTTTGTGTCTCACACAGAGACACGATACCACCAGTGAGATTATCAGAAAGTCTCTCTCTGAAACAAGATGCTATCAGTTCCCACCACGTGTCCCAAATTAAAGCATAAATGTTCTGGTAGGAAGAAAGACAATCTGGCACTCCATGCCTGACACACAGCAGACCTTGGGCACTGCATATGCACACGCAGCATCAGCTTATCTGTAGTCTGTGAGGAAAAGGAGAAAAAACGGTGCTATTTTCTTCATTCACACCTTCCCTCTGAGATCCAACTCTTGTGGCCGCGTTTCCACGCTCTGCCAAACGGCAATATCAGCATTTCCCTACTCATGCTGAAATCCTGTATCCTTTACAGCACTCAGAGGGTTCAGCAGTCTAAAGTTCCCAGTACAAAGAGTCTCGGTGCACACACCCCCAGCCAAGCCTCTGCCCAAACAACCTGTTCTGACCTGAGGTGTCACCATAAGGAAACCAGGTTAGAAATTCCTGTACAATCACCACGTAACAAACAGGTTACACAGGGCAGGAATTAGCTTCTAAATGCAGGAAGAAAACAGAACAACTTTTATCACCCATCTTTTGAAATCAGGTCAAAAGTGGGCTCACAGAGAAACACTAACACTGGTTATCCTCAAAAAGCTCTTCTCTGCTCTCTTCATACCACTGCTCCATGTGCATGTTTGTAGAGCTGAGATTGGAATTCTGACTGCTGGAAGAACTGAGAGCAGCTATTCCAGCCTGAATTATGACAGCACCAGGGTAAAAATCTCTCCAAAAGTCCATCTATAAGTACCAGTCTTTACAGTGCTGTAGAATGATCTTGGGATAAAAGGCAAAAGGGAAAGTTACATGTGGCACTTGCTAGAAATAACATTAAATGGAAAGGACACAACTGTACTTTTCTGTTTGAATATCAGAATCTCATGAATGAACAGATCTTTATGTTCAGAAAACTCACAGTTTTCTCTCTTGGGTCTTCTCCAGATGTTCCTTCAGAGACTCTCAATTCATACATTTGGGATGAACTACACACACAAAATCATCTTCTATTTATGCAAGAAACATGCACACCAGTGCACTGTGTTAGAAAGATCCAAAACCAAGAAAGCTCCAAGTCCAAACTTTTCCCCTTCCCTCCAACAGTGTTTGGTGTTCAAATAGCATAAAACATCTTAGGAATTGTGGTTACTCTTTCTTTTTTGCTTGCACGTTCATAAGATTGCAGATCTTAGATCTTCGTCTTGTCTCTTAACAGTCCACCTGCCTACCAGCTGTGCTCCACCACTGATATTAGCAAATCAAACAGTCAGATATGTCATATTTCACTCTGCATAACAGGGATCAGAAGGAACCACAGCATCAGCAGGTTTTTGCTCCCATCCTGCTGGTTCCCCTCCCTTCAATGCTCTCTCAGAAGCGAGGGGCATCAGCTGAGGGTAAAAGCAAAATGCTTTTACAGACTGGGCTTTCAGGAAAATAGCAAGAGTTTTGCAAGGCAATGCAAACCAGACAAGATTGCTCAAATGAACGGGACAATGACATCTCTGAGCTGTAGCCTACAGAACTGTTTTACACTTCAAAGCACCATTACATTTTGTGACTGCAGCTGTCTCTCTTGGATTCAATCATCAATGACCCCCACAGCACCATCAATAAGATCCAAGGAAAGACCATACAGAGGCCATGGAAACATATTTCAGCTGTCCAAGCAAAATGAAGATAAGACCAAAGACCTCCAGCATTCACAAAGCTGCTGAGTTCAAGGCATCTCACTTGGGAGACAAGAGACACACTCAAATAACACACTTGGATACTCCTGGACCCAACAGTCTATTCTTGTTTCTCTATATTTGCTTTTAAAAAGACAGTCACGGCCACTTAGACATTATGGTAACCAACAGGAGGATTGTTCCTTTTTATCAAAACGCTCCTATTAAAATATAAATGTGACTCATTCAAAATTCAAGATCAAAACTCAGCTCTGGAGTGACTTACTCATAAAACCCTGCCAGCTCCTTTGTTAGAGCGCACCGCTCCAAGAGCATTTTTCAATTAGCCACCTCACTGCTCCAAGTCCTTTTTCTACATTCCTTATTTCACACTGCTCTGAAAATGCTGAGCTTCACACTTCCAAGGAAAAAGCCAGTCAGCTAGAACAAACGGGCTCAATCTGAACGGCAAAGCACTACAGAAAATGCGATTTGGGTCGGACTGCTGCAGCACTAGCCATCCACTTGTCATGACCACTGTGATTTTTCACTTGGTTTTTAGCTATGTTCACACTAAAACTCTTTGGGATCAAATAATTTATCTTCCATTCATTGTTTTGCCAAAGTTTCTGGTGCTGAATAAATGAATAGTTGGTAATGGCTGCAGAGTCTATGTTAAAATAAAATAAAGAGACACTGCGGACATGCACATGTGCAATTCTAAAGAGTATTTAGCTCAAGTGCTGTTGGAAGGCACAGCAGTAAACTGGGAACTGTCATTTTCTCCAATTAACTTTCAGGTTTTCTTCTTTTTGAAGGTGCCACCCAAATGCAAACTTCCTCCAACCTGCTTTCCAGATCACACGTACCTGCAACCATGAATATATAGTATGTAATTACTGTGCCTTTTTAAGGACCTCATGGTACTCACAGTCATGCTACAACATTCTCGTGATTTAGATATGCTGCAGAAAAAAACATCACCCACAAATTCAGCCTCTCAGGTGCAGGAAACTCCAGGTGATTAACTGAGCATAGCTGCACTGCAGTTTCAGAAGCAGAACAAGGTGAATGTACTAATACATATTAAATAAATATTAACAGCTGTACAATAAAGAAGACTTTTCTTTCATACTCAGATCAGAGCTTCACCTGAACAAAAAGAAAACCAAAACAGAAAGCCTTAAAATAATATCAGAGCAGGCAAGGCAGCGTATCAGCATGGCTCACTTAGTTTATCTCATCTCAAAGGTCTTGATACGTTTGCAGGGTGTAAAACCAGTCAGACCTTCCCAGCTGCAATTGTGTTGCACAAAAAAGGCCTGGCAGGACAACCTGGTCCAGGCAGCTTCTGTACTCATATGTCTCTCACCTCAGGCATAAATGGTAGTTTAGTCACAGTCCTTAAAAGCATTTGGAAGCTGGATCCCAAGCAGAACGGTGTGTTTCTATACAATAAAGACTTTTGTTATGAATCTTCTCCCTGAAGTTCTCCCATCAGCAGAAATTGTTGCTGCTGACAGCAAACTCCGCTGAATGACACGTGTATGTGAGTTGCTCTCTTCCAAAACAGATGGCAGAGAGACACTACTGCTTCTTTAAAACACAGTGAAATCTATCTGACTTCTCCATTCTACACAGCTTTAGAAACAAAGCACAGAAAGCCACCTTCCTCCCATGCCCTGACACTCATCAGAGCTCACATGTTGACCCATGTACTGTAAATAGCCGTCCTTCACAGCGAGGTCATACACAAGCAGCTCCCAGCTCATCAAGCCATTTGCATGATTCACAGGCACTTTTCCCCAAAATTCAGCCTTCACTGCACGTTTCCTCATCTCTTTTAGCAGTGACCTTGGGTAGATTCCCACCTCGCTGCCAACCCACGATTTTCAGATGATGGTGCTACTTTCTGATTGACAAACAGGGTCCTGCTCACGTCAGGAATCGATACGCCCAAGCCTTCAATCAGAAACGTCAAAGCAGTTTTAAAATCTGCACCCTGTATTAATGGATTTTAATGGATTTGAATGGAGATGTTTGATTTACAGTAGGGGAGCAACAAATCAATGATCCTTTATGACATGTCACATCTCGTGACGGTGTCCCCTCGTCCCGTTGTGTTAGGGGGATGATGACTTGCCACTTCACAGACATTTGTGATCTATTAGGCAACACTTCCAGCAGTTTAATATCATCCCACTCTGAGTGTCCATCTTTCTTCTCTGGATGAGAGGCATGAAAGCATAAATTAAAATCTCCTGGGTGATGAAATGGTCTCCTTCAGATTTGCCTTTTCTAAATTTAACTGCGACTGCTGCAACGTGTCCGTATGATTCTGTGTGGGAGAATTTATCAGCACGGTGTTGTTTTAACAGGTCAATGCATCAGGATGGGTACCCAAATCTCCTCCTCCTTTGAACACTGTCCAGCAGCCAGTGTTCTATAACAAGATCATCAACATTTAGTCATTTCCATAACCAGAACTTATATTGTAGCCCACCACTTGCCAAAGAGTTTTCATTCTGTTTTAGTTTCTCCGTGGAATTTGGATGGTTGGAGGGGCTACCTCCTTCCTTAACTTGGGCTACCAGTTCCTTAACTGAGAATCTCAGATATTAAAGCACTGACATACTGGGTGAATAACATCTGTTGAGTTGATTAACATTACAATTATCAAATTTTCTAACAGTTTTGTCTCTCTAAAAAACCCCCCAAAAAACAATCAAAGAAGTTGAAAAAAAAATCATTTTCGAAACACCCATCAGTAGCTGAGAACTACTCATACAGACAACCCCAATCAAAAACCATGCATTACATACTACATTAATTTTTCCTAATGCCAAAAAAAAACCTGCTAAAAAAAAAGCAGACTCCATTCATTTTATTAGCCTTAACTTATCAATCTCAGAGAATGGGGCAGCTGAAAGTAGGAAAAGCAGGCTGAGAGGTATCACAATTCCATCTCCCAGCAGCACAACATGCTGTAATCAGCATCAAGAGTAAGGAGGTGTCCTGATGTGTGACTATCTGCCCCATTCAGGACTTCAACAGCATCCAGTAATTACAGGTGAACCCAAAAAAATGACTTTATGAAAAGTTATGGATGATCAGTGTGTCAGTGAGCTATATTTGAAATCTATCAGCTCTTGATGGCCAATTTTGTACTACATGAGTAAAGCAAGTTCTAATAACTCACTTGGGACTTCACTCCAGTACTTACAAGCTACGTGCTTTTCATATTCATAAAACAAAACTAATTGCCTTTCATGGATGGAATGTTTTAAGAATTTTTAATCCATGTCAGCTGCAAACTCTAAAAATCCATCCCCATATTTTTCAAAATCCCCCTCCCACCTGCTCACTTGAAACATGTTTGCTGCAAACAAACTACAAGGCAGAAAGAATCATCACGCTCCTACATTAGAATTATTTGTATTATTTTTTACAGGTTACTCCTAAAATCAGTTGCCCACATTTTAACATGCTTAAAATAAACTGAAAATACTATAGAGTGAGGGAAAAAATAGGTAAAATCACTCATTCCTACAAGAAGGCAGTTACAAGAACAGGTTTACTGCTTTGCTGCAGCATGCTACACGGAATTTTTAAGCAAATGTTCACATGTGATAATTAAAATGTGTTAGAAGTGAAATGCAACAACTCTTGCAGTAACTATTCCAAGTGGATGCTCCCACCCCAGCTCTCCTACAACTAGGAAGGTGAGAGCTGCATCCTCTGGAAAACTACAATTATCCCACATGTAGAGTGACCTAGACAGATGAGTCTGCAGCTTTTGAGAGTTGATGGGTTATGTTTTCTTGTGTGAAAGCCTCAGTTTGCATTTCAGTTTTTCAACCTTCCCTTGCACTGCTCTACAGAACAACAGCAGGCCTGTGCAAGAGGCAGCAAGCTCTAACCCCATCCCAGTTCTCCAAAATCTCCACAGCTTGAGGATCAGTATCTGGAGTACTCTGTGTTTTCACCACGCAAGGAGGGAAAAGCTGGCTCCTCTTCCACGAGGTGACAGGAATTGCTTTTGCCAATGCTGTGGTGACTGAAAGGCTCCACTGCCAGCTGCCCATTCTGCTTGCTATGCCTGCAGAAGCTTAGCAGATAAACACTCCCAAGCAATCTCCTCAGGAAACCCGAGTGCAAATCAGGCAACAGCAATAACAAGATACGTATGTGCAATCCCATCTTGGGGGCTGAGAAATGTGGATTTCTTGGTCTCTAATAACCCTACTAAAAATTCTGTTCCATTTTTACAGCCCTGTTTTCTCATGTGCCACTGCTGTAGATAAGCCTGAAAAAGACTGATAAATAGAAAATGTAAATACCAGAAGTTTAGGTCAAGTATGCAAATGCCTATTTCTGAGACTGTCATTTTAATTTCCCCTTAAGTCCTCATCCACCAGCTTGTGCTATCTAGGCACACAATTTTGTAAATTCTTCAGGTCAGGAGCTGTCCCAACCCGTTTCAAGTTCCACTGCAATTGCTTTTATTACATCATACCATTAGTGTGGCAAAATTAATAAAAATGAAAATGTATCAGGGGACTGCAGCGTAATTTTGGAAAATAACTCTACTGGTTTAACTGTTTTGGACAGTTAAAATTCTAACTAGAACACAAATTTTGAGCAAGGCTTACAAACAGTTTGGCTTATTTAACACGTGCAACAGGGAAGCAAACCCCAGCAATGAGATAGACTGATCTGGTGCAAAGTATGGATGGGAGGATAACCTTCCCAGTGTGAACACATGCAGCCTTTTGGAATCTGCAGAGAACCAGCTCCTCATGCTTGGGAAAGCCACGAGGATGAGCAGCCTGCCCTAAGTATGGATGGGAGGATAACCTTCCCAGTGTGAACACATGCAGCCTTTTGGAATCTGCAGAGAACCAGCTCCTCCTGCTTGGGAAAGCCACGAGGACGAGCAGCCTCCCTGTCCACTGTGAGCAGCTCCAGCCAAGGTCAGCCTCTCCTGGGCATTCCCTCCTGTTTCTGGGTGAATCACAACTTTCTCCACTTCCTTTGGGTTTATTGCTCATGCACACTATGCACATCCTTCCTCTGAGCCTAGCAGCAGCTCCCTAAGCAACCAACAACTGCATAATGCTGCCTCTAATGAAAGGGAGCCTTTAGAGGTGCAAAAGCTGAGCCAGGCTGCACCGCCCCAGCTCCTTCCTGGTGATCAGCACAGGCAGGAGATGATTCTACATCCAAACTGAGCTTTGCTTTAAGGAATGCTACACGTGAAATACCTCATTACCCACAGCAAGACTCCAGGCCAATACCCATTAAGGAACCCGGTAGGAAAAAGGGGTTTTTCTACTCACTGGCTATGCCAAGTCATTGGCACGGATGGGGATTTAAAAGGCAGTTTTAATTATAGTAGGTAAAACCCACAGATGATCAAGCTGCAGTGTCAGAAAACCATCAGAACTGAACACTGACCCATTTGGGTTGTTTGCTGAACTTTAATCACTTTCCAAGTCTGACAGCTGCTCAAACTTAATTGCTCATTACACTTGTAAATAAAAACTGATCTCACTCTCTGATTAGCCAACCATCTTATAGTTGCCATAACAACTCCTTGTCTAATAAGTGATTTCAGATTTACCATTATTTGTACTTGCAGAAAATTTCACAAAGGTCTGAGTTCGCTCTTTTCAGCAAAATACCCTTCTAATTAAAACCACTGAAAATCAGTAGAGAAAGGGCAGCTCAAAGATAATGAAAAAAACCAAGCTATTTACTACAACAGCTTAAATGTGAGCTCAGGGTAACACAAACCCAAATACATGCTGCATCCAGCCCAACCTCTACATCCCACTATTAATCACCTTATTATCATACCTATATCCCACAACAACTGTTCAGGAAAATACCAGACAGAATTCAGGAAATAACTCCGGTCACAGTGTGGAGATGGATTTCAACACTCACTCCAGATTAAATATTCCAATAAAAATTGCATATTTTCTCTCCTAATCCTTTAATTAGGAACCAATTAGCTGGTGAAATTCCTTAACACTCTGTTAACTGATCAGAGAGCTTTTTGGTGAAAACTGAGGAATTAAGATCCTCAACAACTTATGTAAAAGAGGGGAAAGTGTTGAGCCCAACAGATTGCAATCAACAAGGTTTTGGAGGAAAAGCTACAACATAATATCTCATCTCTGGATCATTTCAGTCCAAACCTTGGGCAGGACTTCTTGGACAAAACTACTAATTAAAGCCTTGCAAAAAATATCTGTACTTCAGTATGTGTTTGGTCACCAAAGCTTAAGTAAAATGCTTCAATTTAATATACAGATATATTTATTAGTCTCAAAAGACAAAGCTATGAAATATTTCTCACCTGTAGGCTCAGATTATCATAAAACTTTCCAAATTTTGCTGGCAAAGCTGCTGAAGCTTGCAATTTATTTAATATGTTCAAGGTAGTTTATGGGCAAGGAAAGGCAAGGTAAAATAAATGCAGAAAGCTATAACTGAGACAAAATAAAAGTTAAAAAAAAAAAGTCAGGAAATACCAGAATTTTAAAAAGGACTTCTTGCATTTATTAAGGTAGGCAAAAAATGGGATTTTTTTTTTTTTTATTTGGGTCAAATAGGAAACCAGTCATATTTCTTGCAGTAAATGTGTCCCATGAAAATAAAGAGGATATAAAGAGGATGCAACATGTTCAAGCTAACGTCTTCGACATTCCTGACCACATTTGGGATGAAACAAAGTCTTTCCTGCCTTAAAAACATGAAACCAATGCTCTGAAAAATTCTTGGTATTGAAACACAGTTTAAACAGCTTACAACACAAGTCTGTGCCTTCACTTTGTGTATGTTTTCTTTGATCTGAATTTGAAAAAGGAATTTCTTCCCAAACTAATTTAACCCAGAAAGGTTTCTGAGGTCCAGCTGGGGAACAGGCTGCCCTACTCTCAAGGAATAAGCAGGTTACAAGGTAACCAATTTATTCAACAGGTTTCTTCTGAGCATCTCTCCATTTTTGAGTCTCCTGATGCTCCCTGAGACTACACTGAGCTGCCAAATGCTGTGAACAAAGAGATACAGGAGCATGGGTAAATAGTCCAAACACAGCCATGCCAGGAACTGCTCAAACACAGACAGGGCATGGATTTTTTTCATCCTTAATCCTGGATTTTGAAATGAGTTCCTGCGTTGTGGAGCCCACCTTATAATTCTGGCAGGTAGAGAACAACCAGGGAGTGTATATTTAAATTTAAAGACAATGCTGCCAATAATAGACTGGCTGGATTTATTTGCATCTCCCCTTCCTGAGCAGTGGGAAATGTTACCTATAGCTGGAAGATTTGTCTCCCTGGGTTGTATAAAAACATGAAAGGAGCTGCTCCTAAGGGAAGAGAGACCCAGCTCTAGCAAAGCTTTTAGACCAGTACCTTTTGTGCTGAAGAATCATCAATTTTAAAAGAGCCTTTTGCCACTGGCAGTAACTGAAATGATCGGGCAGAATCATCAATAGAATAACTACACAAATACAGAAGATAAGGCTTATCTATCCTTGGTAGGATTTTTATGCTCAGCAACGAATTTCTTTTACATAGAAAACTAGGAATTCCCCAGGCAGATGCAAATGAGAAGGAGGAAAACTAGTTCTGGATTATGTGTGCAGACTCATTGCTGTTTCACAGGCTGGGTTTTTGGGTCATTTCCTCACTTCACAGGGCTCCCACAACATCCTTTCTCCCTGTGCTCTTCAAACATTTATGCTCTTATCACCTACCCATTGTACAGATTTTAAACCCAAACACAGAGGATGAAATTACTTTTGGTCAAGGAGGAAACACCAGATGAGGAGGAAGGTTGCCAGGCCAACCTCAAAGAGCCCCAGCCCTGCAGGTATCAGGCAGCACCTTCCCAGCCAAGGATTATTTCACCAAAACTTCTGCAAGAGCTGTTGTTGTCCCTACACTGATCCCTGTCACTGAGAATGCCACAAATGCCTTCAACACCTTCAAAAATTGTTAATTAAAAACTCAACATAGTTTATGAAATCATAGGAAAGTCTGTCTACCTTAAAACTGTTCCTCACTAAGGAAAATACAGAGTATTTTTTTGGGGGAAAATTGCTTTGGATGAAATATGACATCAGTTGGAAGGGTTTGTGGGGATTTTCTGTGGTTTTCAGGCATGCATATTTTAAATATGAAGTCTAAAAAATCTGCTGAGTTCATGAGCAGAGCAGTACCAAACCGGGAACAAGCTGTCCTCACTGTCACATATAGATGGCTATTAGAAGCATATGGAATATACATTTAAGCATACCAGGCTGAAAGAGATAAAACAGCATTACCCAAAAATACATGTTATAATACCTTCATGAACTACAATCTGCTTTTGTGCCTATAAAATAAATCCAGTCTTAGTAACCCAGTATTAAATGGCATTATACTAATTACCCAGCTTCACACGTGTACATAGTTTCTCCAAGTTGCCAGATTCATGACTCAGTATTTATTTGCTCCTTTAAAGAGCAAAGATATCCATTTTTGTATTTCATGGAGATTTTCCTTACAACATAATCCATTGTCATGAAGTGAAAACAGACCCAAATAATCTTTTAAAACTAAAAGCACTTTATCAGGCTCTTTTTGCATGACAAGCACAATTCTGAATGAGCAGTGGGGGGCTGGATTTCTAAAAACTGACCAGCTACAGGAGTACCTAGAAAAGTACTTCAACTCTGAGGAGAGAACTTCTTGTGCCCTTTTCACTGCATGAAAAGGCAAAATTCATCTTTTTGATACAGCAAGAGAAGTTACTGCCACCTTGTATGGAGAAAAGCTTCCCTTAGAATAAGGGACAATGCTTCCATGGCTGTGGGTAAATGCAAAGGACTTTTTATTTCATTATAAGGCAATGAATGATGAGTGGGAAGATTCAGAGCCCAACAGCACACTGCAAAAATTATATTTTATGTGGACCACATCCTAAGATTATGGTGTACACTTTAAACACTCCTTTCTAACATTGGGGAAAGGCTTATCTATTTAAAAAAATGTTTCACAGCACAGCTAAGTAGTAAGTTTACTCTGAAGGGAACTTAGGGAAATTGTGGACAAGAAAGCCTGGATTAATGCCTCCCACAGGACTACCATGGGCTGCTGGCTCTAATGCATTTCTCTGTTCCTACATGTAGTCATCAACTCATTTATTTAGGAACTGTTTTTATTCTAAGAATCATAAAAATCTTAGAGATATAAGAAACCTGAAGAAAGGGCTCAAGTGCTTTTTGTGGAAGGGAAAATAAAAGGTGTTTTAAACCCCCTGAAGCAGTTTCCCATTAAAAAGGAAAAAAAAAAGGAAAAAAAAAAAGGGGGGGGGGAACAAAACAGCAGGTCTGAAAACAGCCTGTATCCACCATATATATTATCAATTTAACAACCTTGAATGGAAACTGCAAGTGCTTTGATAAAAATCAATTGAGAAGCTGTCTGCCTCACTGTTGCTTCAATAAAGTGCCTCTGTATCTTTTGCTGAAACCTTGTTTTTTTAGCCTCCTTAAATCACCACACTGTTTCTCCTCCAAAAACAGACTCCAAGTGCCCAGACCAGCACTGTGCATTGAAACTTCCTCTCAGCAACAGGCACCAGGGGTGTCAACCAGCAGCACCTGATCCCCACTCCCAGCTACACAGGACAACTTCATTTCTACTACAGTGTTAAAAATTAACTTTCAATTCTTGCTGCACATAATTGCTGAACTTCATCCCCAGAGGTCTTTGGCTCTGGGTCAGGCAGATTTGGGACTGCAGCGAGAAGAGCTCAGTTCAGCAGCACACACAGCCCTGACCAGAGCCTGACCAAAACTGACCTTGATGTCCCTGTCCAGCACCCTGTGAGGAGCTCATTTCACACCTCACCGCCCCAGGTCAGCCCTCTGCACCTGCATGAGGGGGCAGCAGCAAGGTTTGGTTTGGATTCAAACAAAGAAGCACTTTCCTGAAGCCTTTGCAATGTCTCCCGAGTAAAACAAACAAACAAAAAAAACTAAACCAGGCTTCCCTGTGTATTCATGTGGAAGCCATATGGCCACTATCAAATACGCAGCCTGGCCAAAAAAGAGTCACTAGCATTCCACATTCTTGTAATTCAATCAGCTTTCATCATCAAATATGTTTTCTCTAACCTGCAGCAAGGGTATTTGTTCTAATAACCTTGAATTGAGTGGTGACACTTTAAAGATGGCTCCTCTGAACAAAGAAAGATAAAAAAAAGCAATTTATGGCAGGATGGTGAATCTCAAGGCAAATTCCCACTACTGTAAATTGCAGCTTTTTCTCCAGGCCAATCCCTCTCCACATAGCAAGCACTCTGTCAGAGCTGCTTTACTACACATCTTCCTGCTCTTCTGCTCCTCACTGGATAGGATATTGTTCAAAATGGTATTTACAGTGGTGAGTGGAAAAAGTAAACAGTTCAGTTGTAAGAACTGGGCCAGCACCCAGTGCCACAAAGGATCTTGCCAACCTCGATGTACTTGGCAGCCTATGAAATCCATGGCACCCAATTTCACCCTCTAGACTTCACAAAGAACTTCTGAAAAACACCTCACAAAACCTTTGGGAAGTACCAGATTCTGCTGCAAAACCCTGGGTGAGATTTTTGGTTTATACACAAAATGATGCTATAAGCTCCCTTCACAGCAACCTCCAGGTAAAAAGCAAAACGAAATTAAAATGTTTTTTATGAGCTCAGAAATCCTTCAGGTACAGCTGCCTGCCTTCCACACAGCCCCACCAAAAACCAACCACTCTTCTCAGGAGTGGACTTTGTTGGAGACACAAGGTCAGCTGAGTGTCCACAGGTCAATCAAAGTATTATAGCAAAATTAGGTGAGGTTTATAATTGGCTTATATTGTGGTGGCTTATATTGTTTCTGCTGTGTCACCACTGGGAATTAAATAGAGGGTACCATATAAGCCAGTCTAAAAATCATGTGAGTTTCCGCCATGAGGAACCTGGCTGCCATTTCAACTGGCACTTTAGATGCAGGAGACTCTATCCATCTCTATTACAAATCCTCTGAGCTCATCCTAGCATTACTTTCCCACATTAAGCAAAAGAGTTAACATAAAAAGCTTGCCTAACTTCAGACATTATCCAGATAAAGAGGAGAAAAGAGAAAATCCCTTGTATTACCTCTCTCAGCTCTCTTCAAACCTTTTCTGACATCTTTGTTCTTACAGACCTGGTATTTATCTGCAGATATTGTAGAGCCCTAATTAAATCTTCTCGTGAACTTCTGCTACTTCCTGGCAGAGAACACACATTCTTGGTGTGCTGATGGACCTACAGGATTTTCTGCACTTCTCCCTTATGGTGAGTGTTAGGCCTTGCTTGAAAACATCACAACTGTGTACAACACAATATGTTTAAACAGAAATACAAAATTATTCCATTTCTTTCAGAGAATGAAGAGAAGCATAAGTGAAAATTATATTCCACAAGCTCATTGGAAAAACAAACTGTGGAAGCACTGGGCAAATAGCAGTGTCTGAGAACAAGGCATGCTTTTGTTTTACTGCTGTCTCAGAAAGGGATAACTGGCAGCGATAGGAGAAGCAGAAAAATTTGTCTTCCAAAATAAAATCTGCAGTTATCTCTTCCCCCTGGGAGTAAAGAAAAACATTCTGAAAGTGCAGCTGAATTTTGCATTAAGGGAAGCTGCACACCTAACCTTATCTGATGGAAGCAGCTCAGTGTTCAAAGTCTCGAAGTTGGCAGCGGCCGCTTGCTCAGCGAGCGAAGGGATGTGAGAGCTGTGAAAACCTTTGCACTCTGAAGTTAAACAGGCAGAAGGCTAAAAAAGCAGATTTTACTCCTCCCTCCCTGCCCCCCAACAATTCAAACCACTGACTGATGCTAAAAGAAGCTGCCAATGAAGAGAGGAAAAATTGCTGCCTGCCCTCCCCAGGCTGATGGCAGAGGCCTGGCCCAGCAGCAGCTGTCCTGGCAGGGCTGCCAGGACACAACACAACAAACACAACAAAGCCAATTCACTCTAAAATTTTATAGGGACAAAAGCAGACTGTAGTTTATGAAGGTATTACAACACGTATTTTTGGGTATTGTTGTGATGGCCAAACACAACAAAGCAAATTCACTCTAAAATCACCTTTCTCTTGAGTTGTTCTCATTATTCTCCTCTGATTCCCCGCACTTCTCTCCCTCAGCAGAAGAAATAAGCAGCCCAGATGGCTGAGGATAAACAGCAAGTTATACATATGCTCCATATAGCCTGACAAAGAGGGCCCAGCCATGCTCAAAGCACAGCGTGAGACTCACCCATGCAAGGCCCTTACACCTCGACCAGGGGGTGTCCCTGCACATGGGGATGAGGAATGGACTAGAAAAGAGCTTTGAGGCCATGAGCTGATACTCTGCAAAGTTTTCTCCACTATGATTTTCAAAGATTTCCATCATTCCATAAATCAACTTAGAATAGCTAGAGGCTAGGCTATGAACAGCTGTGGGTTATAGAACCACAGAATGGTTTGGGTGGGAAGGGACATTAAAGATAATCTCATTCCACCCCTGCCACGAGCAGGGACACCTTCCACTATCCCAGGGTGCTCCAAGCCCTGTCTAACCTGGCCTGAAACACTCCCAGGCACTGAGCAGACACAGCTTTTCTGGAAAACCTGTGCCAGGGCCTTCCCATCCTCACAGGGAAGGATTTCTTGATTCCTTCCCAATATTCCATCTACCCCTACTCTCTTGCCAGTTTGAAGCCATTCTCCCTTGCCCTGTCACTCCAGATCCTCTCTCTTCATCTTTCCTGCAGGTTCCCTCCAGATATGGGAAGGCCACAATTAGGTCACCCCAAGGCTTCTCTTCTCCAGGCTGAACAATCCCAATTCTCCCAGCCTTCCCTCACAGCAGGCGTGCTCAATTGAGCATCACCTTGGCTTTGGGACTGCCTGCCCTCCTGCACTGCAGGAACCTGAGCCAGCCTGCTCCTGCAATGTCAGACAGCTTCAATTTCTTCAGGGCCCAGCAGAGGAAAGCAGGAGGCACTGAGAGCCCACCCAGCTGAGGTGAAAACTCAGAGTTACCAAACTCTGCACGAGTGATGCCCAGGCTTTCTCCTTTCTCTTCTTTGCCCCATGGCAACCCAGAGCAAAACATGAGTAGCCATGAAAGAACACGTCTGTGGGAGGGAGGGATCAGCCACAGCAGCCCAGGGAGGCCTTGAGTGGCCACGCAGTGAAAGCTGGCTCAGAATAACCTGCTAATGGCACCAATGCATTACCAAAGCCACAATTCAGCCTCCAGGTTGAAAAACGAGCACTTATTTGTGTCTCTAAACCACATCACCCCCTCGCCCACTAAGAGGGACAGGGAGGTTTCAGTACTTTGGGAAAGAGTGCATCAATGACGGGGTGGTCTGGAAGAAGGCACTCAACTTCAGGAAAAGGAGCTGGGGGATGCAACAGCTTTCCTGCATCCATCTCGACATGGAGTCAGTCTCTTCCCATGGACAGCAGCCTGCTCCCCAGGCCTCCTCTGATCTCTCCATACCCTCCACTAACCCCAGAGTCCGGCACTGAGGCCTCCAGCACTCCCCAAACGCAAAAACCTTCCAGCCCTTCCAAGCCCCCACCAGCCCTGAGATCCCTGCTCCCCAGAGACCCCCGAGAGCCCCCAGAGCAGCCTGGCCACCCCCAGACCCCCATCAACCCTCACCGACCCCCCATAACACCCAAACACCTCCACTAAGCCCCAGAGCCCCTTACCGAGCCCAGATTTCCCCCATGGGCTCTCAGGGACTCTCCACCCACCGCTCCCACAGCTCCTCACAGACCTCCAGAGCTCCCCCAGCCCCTTACAGACCCCCACAGCCCCTCACAGGCCCCCAGAGCCCCCCCAGCCCCTCACAGACCCCCCCCAGCCGCTCACAACCCCCCCAGCCCCTCACAGACCCCCAGAGCCCCCCACAGACCCCCCCGAGCCCCCACAGCCCCTCACAGACTCCCGGAACGCCCCGCTGCCCCCAGCCCCGCCCGCTGGCCGAAGCCCCCGCTGTCTCCACGGGCTCCCCCGGGCCCCTCCGCGCTCCCCAGGCCGCCGTACCGAGGCTCTGCCCCACCGGGGTGCTGAAGGGGTTCCCCAGCAGAAACTCCATCTTGGGATGACAACAAACAGCGGCCCAGCGCCCGCCCCTCCCGCACCGCGCCCTGACTGACAGCCGCGCGCACCAACCACAGCGCGCTCTGCCGGCCGCGTCCCGTCTCCCTGCGTTCAATTGGACAGCTCCAGGACGCGCGGCAAAGCCATTGGTTAAAGAGCGTGTCCATCACTGTCAAGTCAGAGTCCTGCCCCCGCGGTAGTCCCGCCTCTTTCCCCGCCCTCACTTTGATGGACAGCGAGGACAATGAGACTGCCATTCCTTATTGGGCAAAGCCCTAAACGATCTGTAATATTATTGGGCAAACGGAACGTCAATCATCAGAGCCCTCTCCGCCCCTAGGGCACGGTCCCAGCGCTGATTGGCTGACACGGATTTCTCTAACTCTGATTAGTCGTTGGCCTCCTCACCCACTCCACGCCCATTGGCGGCTGAGCCGGTCACGTGCCGCCCTTAGCAACCCAGCCGGGCTTCCTTAGCGACGGGCGCTGAGGCTCTGTTGGGAACCGGGAACGGCGAACCGGAAACCGGGAAGCGGGAACGGGGAACCGGGAACCCACCCAGACCCCAGGGGACCTGCGGGTGAGAGCCCTGATAGGCCGGAATCTGATCCTCGGTGGGCCCTGGAGCGAGAGGCGGCGGGCAGGGGTGCTCGGAACCGGCGACAAGCGCACATCCCTGGGAGCGCCCAAGGCCAGGCTGGGGCTTGGAGCAGCCTGGGCTAGTGGAAGGTGTCCATGGCAGCTTTAAGGTCCCTCCCAACCCAGCCCTTTCTGTGATTGTACCAGAAAGAGAGAGAGGAAGGTGAAGGATGGATAAATCCAAGGCCGGCTGCTCCTCGGCCTGTAACTGCGCACAGCCACAGGGAGGTTTGGTTTGTTAATGAAATGCCATAATGAGGACAGACCTCTCCAAACTCTGACATTTATCATCGCTGGCCCATGCAAAAATAAATCAGAACTTACCCTGTAATTATAAACATCTTACACAAGCAAAAGTTTGAAGATTCAAGTCCTTCACAGCAATTCATTAACTCTGCACCATTTGAAAAAGACAAATAGTCTCATTAGGGATATTTAAATTACATTATATAAATATACATATATATATAAATAAATAAATATAAAATAATATATAATATATATTATGATATATGATATATATAATGTATAATATATATAAAACATTAGGGATATTTAAATTTCCATGAAAAATTTCTTCACTGAAAGAAGCATTGGAACAGGCTGACAAGAGAAGTTGTGGATTCCCCTTCCCTGGAATTGTCCAGGGCCAGGCTGGATGGGGTTTGGAGCAACTTGGGATAGTGGAAGATGTCCCTGCACATGGCAGAGGATGGAATGAGATGATCTTTAAGGTTCCTTCCCACCCAAACTATTCTGGGATTCTGTAACTGCTGGAAAGAGTAGCTAGGCAGTGATTTACTTTATTTTCTATTCTGTCCTTTAAGGCTGATTTTGTCTCACAATGAGTCAGTTTTTCAATATTATTGAGCCACAAATTATTGATGATGAAATGCTTCAGAAAGCTATTGAAGAGAAATGTCCAGAGGACCTTGGAGATATTGCCAGAGAAGAAAGTCTTAATGTTAAGTTTGTAACAGAGCTACAATTTAGTTTTAAAAGTAAGTATCAGAATATGTACGTATTTTGCCTCTTCTTTTGCTAGAAGGTAATAGAATAACTGGGTAACTGGCAATTAAGCAACCATTATTAACTTGGATTTATTATGTGAAAATTAACATCTGGACTTGGACTTTAGCTCACAGCTGTACACAGGAGCTTCATCAGAGGGAACTTTTGCTGATGAGTGACTTCAAAACTGCTTCACTTCCCTCTTCTCATCACTGCTGTTCTCATTTAACATTTATATTGTGGTGACACCTACAGGCCACAGGCCTGTTGGGCCCCTCAGTTCGTGGCCAAACCCAACCCTGGGCAGGCTCTGCCACGGCTGGTGATTGTGTGGGAGCTGTTTGGGAGATTTTGGTGATTTACAGTCCAATCTGATGTCATTCTCTGGTCATCCGTAGCATTACCATGGCGTGCCTCTTACTGTCAAACCTGTCAAGTCGTAAACTTGCACACACAAAAAAAAAAAAAAAAAAAAAAAAAAAAAAAAAAAAAAAAAAAAGTAGAGGAAGAGGAAGAACATTTGGCTCAATATTTGAGTATTTGAGGGAGGGGGGTAATTTCAGTAAAATAATGTATGTATGAGTCAATTTTCTTAGAAAATACTCCCTTGATCTGATCCTGCATAGATTTGTTTGCAAATAAAAAATCCAGAGCTGTGTGAATATTTTGGGTGTGCAATTCCTCAGTTTATGGTGCCCTCACTAAATAAGGATAACAGGACAGCAGATGAAATCTTCTGGGAAGCCATTGCAGGGCAAAAGAGAAATGGGAGTGAGAATGTTCTGTATTTCCTGTCACCTTGGTCCTGATACTTTGCTGTGGTGACTAACAGCCTGCCCTTGTGATCCTTTTTTGGAGGAAACTAAATGCAGGGATATTGATTAGTTCTAAACTGCAGCCTTCACAGAAAAAAAGTAGATTCCAGCTTCCTCTCCTGTGCTGAGAATCCCAGGAGCAGGAGAGTCATTTACAAAAGCAGGAGCTGGGCACTGCTAGACTGCAAATGCAGAGAAAAGCAGAGTCTCATCCCAAACCTCCTGCTTGGAGCTGGAGAGGAAAATGAAGGTCAAGGCCTCCTAGTAGTGGATTCATAAAGGCACTGGAGTGCAGGGCCATAGTCAGCATCCCCTGCACGCCTCGTTGGCCTCGCTGATGAGCAGCGTGCTCTGGTGCAGGACACTGAGGTTAAGTGGGCTGTTTCATTGAAATCTCTGCACCTCTGAGCTCTCCAGGGCACTCATCACACGCTGAAAATCCTTTTGGAGGCAAGACTGGACGTGTTTTCCTTGTGCAAGGCAGTGTGTCTGCTAAAACAAAGCTGGCTCACGTGAAAAGCAATTTTCTTTTCTTTTTCTTTCCTTTTTTTTTTTCCCTGTGGCTTTAGACATCCTGCGGATTGATAATCTGTGGCCATTAGAGAATCTGACTAAACTGCAGCTGGACAACAACGTCATTGAAAAGATAGAAGGCCTGGAGAGTCTGGTTCACCTTGTATGGCTTGGTGAGATACAGACAGAGGAGGGTGGATGCCTTTGCAGGTGCAAAGCAATCTGTGATAAACCAGGATGTCACCTTCCTTCTCAAACACGACTGATAGGAGCTTACCTTGGGAAGGCTGTCAGCTGTCTGTGTGTCTCCTTATTTGACTGTCAAATGTCAAAATGCCTGAGTATCAGAGCTGCAAAACAATCCTTCAAATGTTTAAAAACTGGGTTGAATACATTTCATGTAGCAGGAACAGGAAACTGAGGTTTCAAGGTTGTTTCCAAGGTTTGTATTGTGTTTAGGGGTGACTTTCAGGAATATTTATGGAAACACCTCTGTGATTTAGAAGCCTGCATTCTGTTTTCAAAGCTGCTGCAGGCATTCCAAAACCTACAACCCCTATGTCCTTAAGGGCTTGGTGTCATCCTTGTCCCAAGGAGTGCCCATCCTTGTAGCCTTATGTGACTGCTTGCAGCTACACAGATGCACAGCTTAGAGCATTCCCTGGAACTGCAGCCACACTGCTGGCTGGAATTCTAAATATATCCTCAACATTGTGAAATGTCTAATGGGTTCTTCCACCCAGTTGTTTTCTGCACTGTGCTGCTCCACAGATGACTGAGGCACTTGTGAAACACCAGCTGATCAGTGTAAGCACCGTGTTTTGAAGCACACTCACCTATTTTGTTTGCCCAAAGGCTGCAGTGGCTCAGCTGCTGCTGTACAATTGTCTCAGCCACCCAAGAGACCTCACAGACTGTTTTTGGACTCTTGGCTTGCTCGGTACTAGTTCAAAGGCAAATCCTGCCCTTAGTCATGGTGAGTGTAGGTGTTAGATGTTCTGGCAGGGGAAGAGGACATTTCAATAAGTGAAACAGTGAAAGTGAGCCTTTGCATAACTCCACTGACATGGAAGTGCCTTATCTTGGCCCTGTGGGAGTGACCACAACTGTGGCATTGGTGTGGCAGGGCAGAGTCTGCAAGAAACAAGACAGTGTCAGATTTATCACAAAAATTCCCTCTAAGGGCATTTCCTCACCCTTTGTTTTGTGTTTCCCCATAAGGCAGAAGTCCTTTTCAGGCTGTGTGGACTCTGCATGGACTAACTTCAGCTTTTCCTCTCATTTAAAAGTTTCACAGATAATTGCAAGGAGAAGATGGGAATAAAGGATGATTTAATGCTGAGCATTTCCTGTGGGACCTGGACCACCCCTGAGAAAAATCTGTACATAAACTCCTACATCCAGAACTAAAGGGCAGAATCAGGGTGTTCTGCAAGAAATAATTTAATGTTTGTTTTGTAAATTCTTCCCCAGACCTGTCCTTCAACAATATTGAAGTAATTGAGGGCCTGGATACTCTTGTCAAACTGCAGGACCTCAGTCTCTACAGTAACAGAATATCTAAAATTGAGCACATGGACACATTGCAAGAGCTGCAGATTTTCTCCATAGGGAAGAATAACCTGACCATTCTGAAAGATGTGAGTGTTCCCTGGCTTTGCAAATATTCCCTGCTGAAGGCTCAGATATTCTAAAACTGGCATTTGCCATTGTGACCAAGACCCTCCTTAGGAGATAAAATTCTTCTTAGGATTTCTAAGTAGTCTGAGCTATGGTTTTGGTCCTCTGATGTTAGCTGCTTACTGCAGCCATTTTTCTTTTAGATTATTGACTCATGGGGGCCCAGTTCTGTGACTGCTCTCAGCCATGGCAAACTTCCTATTGGCCTCCATGAAAGCTAGAAAAGGAATAAGTGGCTACATATGAGAAAAGGAGGGAGGCTAGGATTTATTTGGGGTTCTTTTGAGGCCATCTTACCAATTTAGGACCTGTGATTTGTGCGCCCCATCTGCCTTCTCTCTCCACCCATTGTCTGGATATTGTCAATGTGAATTTAAGTATTTCCTTTCCCAAAACCATTAGAAACTCATAATTGACTGTTGTGTGAATTTGGCAGCGGAGCAGAATACATATTGGAACTCAACCGTAATAAAAGCAATAAATTCGAAGGCTGTGTTTTCCAGCACTGGGAAATACAAAGCTCTTTCCCTTTGGCACAGGTTATCTATCTCAGGAGGTTAAAAAGCTTACAGACACTGAACCTCAGTGGGAACCCTTTGTGCAGTGAAGAGCACTACAGGCTGTTTGTTGTTGCTCATCTTCCAAGCCTGGTGTACTTGGACTTCAAGCTCGTGAGAAACTCCACGGTGAGATTTCTGCATTCCCTGATTGGGAAATCAGGCAGCAGCATCTTACAGAGCCTTTGCTTTGTTGGTGTGCCAGCAATATTCCAGCACTGGGGGCAGGTTCCCTGCAGAAATCAGGCTCACAGAAACACACAGTGTTTATTCTGCTTCCACATAACAGCTGTGAACCTGTAGGCCAAATTCTGTCAAATCTGACAGAGAGGTAGAGGTGTCAGAAGCATGATGTCTTCACAGATTTTGTGAAAATCAGCAGCTGTGTGTGGGAGAGGGGCCTGGTTCGTGTTGCCACAGAGAGGCTGCAGTGTGAGTGCAAGTCTTCTTAGAGAATCTCAGAGGAAATCAGTCTGGAGACATGGATCCAGGGGGAAGGAGCTTTGGTGGTCCTGCTGCTCACAGAGTGATTTGTTTCAGTAGCAAACTGACAATCCAGGCAAGCAGGTGCCTGGATGCACTTCCCACTTTTGATTTCTGAGGATAAGACTCTTCATCCTCAGCAGTAACCTGTGAAGCTGCTTTATCATCCCAGGGCTCAAAGGAACAAGGGGATTTTTGTTCAGGGTTTGGGGGTTTTTTTAGTAACCGAAGAACATGATTAATTGTAAATTTGCTTGTCAAAGAGCAGGAGCTGTACTTGGAATGTACATTGCTCTTACCATAGGACTAGAAGTGCATTCCAGGTCATGGAAGGCAGTCCCTGCTCATCAGGGATGTCTGAGAATTGCACAGTTAAATTTGTCAAGCTTCAGTTTCAAGCTAATGAGGTTCTTGCCCCTGGTACTACCTTGCCATCCACTCCTCCAAAGAACCTTCTCCTCCCTAGAAAATGTATTAACCTCGCTGACTGATCAAATTGGAGCTCAAATTTTAGAAGTCAAAATAGAACTTCCTGCTAAAAGAGGAAAAAAAAAAAAAACCAACTCTAAAGATGAGAAAATGGAGAGAGAAAAGTTTCCTATGACTGAATTATCTCAGATGCACTGAATGCAGAAACAGAGCAATATGTCAGCAAAAAATGGGATGAGGATTAGATTAGAAACTTCATAAGTAGTTTAATAAAAAGCCCATGAAGAAATGGAGAGGCAGATGCCGCTCTGGTGTATGTTCTAGAAAGATCAGTTGCTTACACCCTGACTCACTGAGCAATGTTGGATAATCTAATACAAATATTTTATTCATATTTCTCAGAGAGAAGCTGCAGCTTTAAAGTATAAAGATCTTACTAAGCCATTGGAGCAAGAGGAGGCTCAGGTCCTTGCTCTCCAGGAGGCAGAAGATGCAAAGCAGAAACAGCTGGAGTATGACCAGGTAAGTTTTCTTTAACTGTGTGTTGTCTCAGGAGAAAGAAGCACAACACATATTGACTTGTCTTCTCCCTGCTCGAAGATTTAATGAGAGGTTAACATCAACTCTGCTAAAACTAAGGCTCAGATTAATCTCTGTGATCTCTGAATCTTATCTTTTGGATGGAAACAGGAGCTGCTGTGGAATACACATGACGTGGGGGAACATAATTCTTTGAGCTGAACAATGAAACTACAGATAGAGACCCTGCAAAGCTAAATAGTAAATCATTCCCAGGGAGCTTATCAGCCTGACGTGAGATTAAGAAAATTACAGGGCTGAGGGAAATGTTAACGTTTTCATAGTGAAGTGACTCTTTTTTTCTCCTTCACACTAAGTCAAGCTTTTCATTAGTTTTATGGTTAAACTCTCCAGGACTTTTGGAGATCACTGTAGTCCTTTGAATCGGCTGAAAGCAAGACCAGGTGAAATGGTGCTTTCAGTTATAACCTGGCTCTATATTCCAGACCTCTAGAAGATCAGAGTGGTTTAAGTTGAGTGCTTAGTGCCAGGGAGAATGCTGCAACTCTTCCCTTTGTCCCTCCCCAAAGTTCACCAACTCCTTATCTGAAAGGCTAAATAGGCTTGCAATAAGTGTTTGTATGTGGTAATGTCTTAAGCTGGCAACTGGCACAGTTTGCCCAGAGAAGCTGCGGCTGCCCCATCCCTGAAGAGTTCCAGGCCAGACTGGATGGGCCTTGGAGCAACCTGGAACAGTGGAAGGTGTCTCAGCCCATGGCAGGGGGTGTGACTGGATGATCTTTAATGTCCCTTCTGACCCAAACCATTTTATGTTTTGGTGATCTGATACAAGATTAAACAGTTTTTTATCCTTAGGCTACAGAGCTGTAGCAGCAAAGCCCCTGGGGTGGGTTTCACTCCAGCTGCAAGGTGCTTTTGTGGCTTGCTTGGTGTTTCTGCTGTGTTCATGTGTCTGTGTCTGCACCCATGTTCTGCTGCTGCTGAGGAGCTTAGAGGAGACACATCCTGAGGACTGGCAGCAGGCTGGCGTCTCTATTTTACTTACTTTGCTCTGTTTCTCTTCAAAGGCAGCCTTTGTTGAGTACCTGAACGGATCATTCCTGTTTGACAGTCTGCATGCAGAGGATAGAGAAGCTGCCAAACTGGCTTCCCTCCCTGGAGTGGGGGACCTGCTGCAGGCATATCCTTCCTAGGGTTTGGAATACCTACAGCTAACAGGTAATGCCTTGAGTTAAGAAGGAAGTGCATCCACAGGGACTCTTCATCTGTTGCTTTTGTCCAGAGCTGAAAGCTACATTGATCTAAGATCTGAGGCAGTCTGTGTTCAATTTTGGAACGGTACCAAAAGTTACACTACAAGGCTGTGAGACCACTGACAGCTTTAAGGCATGATATCTTGTGAAATATGAGGGCTCCAAACAAATGGTTTATATTACTGACAAGCTAGCCAGCCCAGCTTGAGACATCCCATTTGTAAAACCACTCGTTTCTATCCCCAACAGGTTGTGAGATCCCAGCATTTTAAATTCTCACCGCTGTAATTACCATATTCCTTTTCCTTCCCTTGAATCAAACACGATTTTGGTAGCCTCCTTTTCTGACCCTTCGAGAATCGAGACTTTGTACTTTCTTTAAGTCTGGAATCCACTTAAAGTTTAAAATGAGCTGGAAGATAAATCTCTGTCAGTTAGATTATAAGAGCACAGTTGCTAAAATCAAGTTGAAATGGAAGTGGTAGGAGATAGGAACAGACTAATCAGAAGGATACAAGTCGCATATCTCACAACCTGCCAGAACTAGCAACGTGAAGTTTCCAGGCCAGCACATTTTTCTGATCATTGCTCCTACACGGGGGAGCAGAAAGCAGACACTTTTTTTCTTTTTTCTTTTCTCATTCAGATTAATAGAGTATTGTCAAGGCCAGTAACTTGACCTTCCTTAAAATTGCATTACACTGTTGGGGAAAAATGCATCATGGCTTAACTACAATAGACTCCAGAAACAATTCCATTGCCAAGATAATAGCAGAAGAAAAATTGACGTTATTTTTGTGATGCTACCAAGTCAGTAGTTTATTCTGTGCTCTGGCTGTGGGCTCCAGAGCTGTATTTATTAACCACACAGGCACTGTATTCACACTTGTGAAGACAGATAGGGTTGTAGGCTTCCTTCTGCTGCTGTGTCAGAAGAGTCAGACAAGTGAATGTATTTTCTTCTCTTCCTCAAGGCCTTTTTCCCCTCTGAAGTTGCCATAGCTTTCTCCACACCCTTAAGGCAGCAAAATCCTGTGCATAAAACGTGAATGGGTGACCCAGACCTGCCCCAGACAGAATATTTGGCAGCTCCCAGCAAGAACCACAGAGTTTACATAAAAGTAGCTCGTAGCTCTTGCTGCTCAGATTTGCAGAAGCAGAAGGAACATAATGTGTTGCTCCACTGAACAAGCAAAAGACCTTGACTCTGCTGTCACATACAAGAAGGAGTTTGTCTTAGTTTGTGGGAACCTGTATAACTATGGACTGGAAGAGTATGAAAAACGAGAAGCTGAAGTCTCTAAATTCTACAAAAGACTCCATGAAATTCTGGCAGTCAACCAGCAAGAAAGCAAGAGAATAATCTCAGACTTTGAGAGTCAGAACCAAAAGGTAATGTTATACTTTTGTTTGTTTGATACATGATTTCTCTGCATCCTATACCAGCTTTTAATTTTGCTCAAAATGGGGGTAACTCCATTAAAATTAGGGAAATTATTCTGTATTGACAATGCTGTAATGGAAATTAATTCTTGATCCCTAATGACAGAATCACAGAGTGGTTGAGGGTGGAAGGGATCTCTGGAAGTCATCTGGTTCTGGTCAAGGAGGACCACTCACAGCAGGCTGCCCAGGACTGTGAATATATCCAAGGATGGAGATTCCACAGCCTCGCTGGGAAACCTCTTCCAGTGCTCACTCACTAATATGTCCTTATATGGTTCTTACAACATACATTTATGCAAAGAAAAATTGGTTTATTAGTTAATATAATGTCATTGACATAAAGTGAAAAGTTTTTTAATACTTTATGTAGGGGAAAAAAAATGGGGATTGAAATTTCTACCCTTTGGGCAAACTACAACCAGCTAACACAGTCTTTATATATACTGGGAATTCTGTGTAGAATATTAATATGCCATGTTTTCGTCTATAAAGGTAAAAGTCGTTCAAGGGTTTACAAAAACTGTGGCTAAACAGGGTGGAGTTTTTTTACTTTTTGTTTCCCATACAGAAAAACCACCAATATTTAAGAAAATGGAAATGCTCAACCTTCCTTTTAGTTTAAATATTTTTATAAAGTTGATTTTTAAGATAGATAGATAGATAGATAGATATTTACTCTACTCCCCTTCTATTTGAAGCCTCCAATAGCTCTTCCTTCACTGAAAAAACAGGAAGAAAAGAAAGGAAATTACAGGGTATTCAGTTTATTTTCAAGCAATTTTCTGCTTCAGTTCATTTTCTCAACAGCTCAAAGAACTATAACCAAAAAAATTAGAGAAAGTTATTTTAATGTATTTCTAGTCCTTTAAAGCAGAAACTCTCTTTTCATTCTGCTCAACTACAGCCACCCATTGTGGCTGCTCAGGGCGTAGCTTCTAGCTGGATCCTTTTCTAACCACGTATAATAGATGGATCATGATTTTATTTCCACAGAAAACAAAAAACAAACAAACAAAAAAAAGAGAATTAGGGGAGGGCTAAAGCCTGGTAACACTGTCAGCTGAGAGAGCAAGTCCCTGACAAGTGACACCAGCAGAGTCACAAGTGCTGGCTCCTGCTGGAAACCAGGTCACTTTTATTTTGTGTCACAGGCTGCCAGCTGCTGAGTCACTCTGCTCCCAGGGCTTTGAACCTTGCTGACTCATGTTGGAAATCTGCATCCAGCAGCTCTAGGGGCTGGCAGCACTACCAGGGTCACAGAACTGCAGAATGGTTTGGGTTGGAAGGGACCTAAAAGATCGTCTCGTTCCAACTAGAAGTTTGATTTGAATATTCAGTTAAGTTGTGCTTGAATTCTTACTGTATCTTCCATGAAAAAAAAAAACAAAAACCCCAAACAAACACCTAAACTAGCAAAACAAACCCTGCAAAACCTACAAAAACAAAGAAACAACAACAAAACCCAAAGAGACACAGCTGAGGCTAGATTTTACCCCTTCACTTCTGTCTGACCTACAGGCTCAGCTGTGGATTGAGCTGCAAGGGGTGACAAGAAGGAATGGCCTTAAGCTAAAGAGGGGTGGAGAGATGGGATATTAGGAAAAAATCCTTCCCTATGAGGGTGGGAAGGCCCTGGCACAGATTCCCAGAGAAGCTGTGGCTGCCCCATCCCTGGAAGTGTCCAAGGCCAGGTTGGACAGGGCTTGGAGCCACCTGGGATAGTGGAAGGTGTCCCTGCCCATGGCAGGGGGTGTGACTGGATGATCTTTAAGGTCTTTCTCAACCCAAATCATTCTGGGATTCTGTGATTCTCTATAAACAGGACACAGGGTTCAGCATGCCAGTTTTCATATAAATATTAGAGGAGTTTGTATCAAAACTGAACACAGTGTTTTAACATCATTTCCCCATCATTTAAAATTGCTGCAGGAGTTCAAAAGGCACAGAGGTCCCAGCAGACTGCAGTCTGTGAGCTGTTCTTAGGCTGTTTGTCTGTCTGTAATCCTTTCATGTAAACTTGGGTAACCCGTAAAATCACTGCATTCTCTGAAGTTGGTTATTGAGGATTAAAGGCCTTGAACTTTGAAGTTATTGCTCCCAGAGGTGCTGCTTGAGTGGCTCTGGAGCCTTTTGAGCCTCCTCACTTGTTTACATTAGAAAAGAAGACACCTTGCTCTCCCCTTCCCCCTTTTTAAACTGCAAAGTTTGGGTAATCCACCCCATTTCCAAACACAGCCTTGGCAAGGGCTTTTAACAGAATTCTTTATTTCACCCCATTCCATTCCCTCTCAGGAGAAGTGGATTAGACATAATAAAACATATATATTTTTCCTCCTTTTTTAAGCAGTTGATTGTTAACTGATATTAAACAGACTTGAAAATAACACATTCAGCGCAAGAGGATTTTTTTTTTTTTTATCCAAGCAAACATAAATCTTGCCTGATACAAAAGTGACATCAATACATAATTCTGAAGGGCAATAAATCCTTGCTGTAAGAGGAAGGCAGGCAATGATAGGTATTCCATATTCAGAATACTAAATCCTGACCCTACTGGAAGTCAGTCAAGATTCTCCTTAGCAGGAAGTGGATCAGGATTTACACCTGCCTTTCTTTCTCCAAAGCAATTGTTTATTTCTTCTTCACAGCCAGCAATATCAAGAATGAAATGTTGTTCTTTTTTTTTTTTTTCACTTGAAATGAGGGGGAACCAAAATTGGAAGCATAGAAGGCGCAAAGTCTTCTGCTGAGTGGAGGATGAGGAAGAGTTTTCCCAATCCCCCTGCAGAAGCAAACCTCAGCACTGTTGACTATCCACTGTGTAAATCTGGAGACATCCCTGGATCATCACATTTCATTTCAGCTAATCAGCAGCACGAACTTTTCTCACACATGTAACAAGTTAATTAAATTGCAATGGAGTGCTGAACACGGAGTCTAATTCATGTATCTCTGTGTTTAGAGGCTGGATGAGCTTTCTCAGGCCGGGAGTGGTGAAATTGCTGAGTCTAAACAAGCCCAGGGTAAGGAGGGCATTAATCAGCTGTTGGATGCACTCCTGACCTTGGAAGCACTGGTGTCTAACGACCTGGAGGTGAGATCCAAGCTCACACCTGTGGGACCTCACAGCTAGAACATTGGGGAGTCAATTCTTTGTCACTGCAGCCCTGTGTAGCAGCTTACTCACAAAGAGGGGGGCACAGGACTTCCACTCAGGAAAATGTTTTGTCCCCGTCTTATTCTTTCTCTGTTCAAAGTTGATGGGAGTGAGATCAGGCCCTGGACACTGATATCTTGCAGCAGATTTCTGTTTCTCAGAGCAGAGCACAGTATGTCCATCCCATCTATCCAAGCTGATTTCCCACACTTCAGAGGCAGGGAGGTCATGCAATCACGTTATAGGTCTCCACAAGTTGCTGCATAGCATGGGGTATGCATTTGGAATTCTAGAGGTATCATTCTTTGAAGCTGATCTCTGCTATAAGATTATACACATTCCTGCTCAGCTTGCTGCATTTGCTTGCATAATAGCTGCCTTTTCCTCCCCAGACTTTTCCTCAAAAACTAGGGCAGGGCTGCTGATGAGCATCTTCATCGAAGGGAAAAAACCCAAAGTAATCTGTTTAAAAATGAGCAGGCAGGAGCTGTGGCCTCTGTGCAGCAGTTTAGTTTTGTGAGCAGGAATGGCAGGAAGCAGCAGTTCAAAACAGATCCTCACTGCATCAGGATTGTGCCTTTTTAGTGTTTTCTGAGTTGGCCCTTACATATCTGCAATCACTGATGGGATGAGCAGAAACAATCCTCCCTGCGTGCCCTGCTGGGTGTGCAGGATTCAGCTACCAGGACATTTAACTGCAACACTTCAAAGATTCTCCATCAGCCATTTCTGAGAGAGGGAACAGGCAGCTGCAATTTTAATTTCTGAGGACTAAACCAAGAGCTGCAGCAAAGCCCAGGCAGGGGTTGTGCTTCTGACAAGAGACTCTTCATACAGACAAGGACAAGGAGGCTGCAGTAAGGCAGGGTATGGGAATCCAGCCCTCCCCAGGCACTGCTTAGGTGAGGGTTACAAAGCATCCCCTGGCTTACTCCAGACTCTGGGTAAGGGTAGTATTCAGTCAACTTCCCTCCAATAAACTGATTCTGTTTTTCTGTCCCTGGAGAAGGGAATAAAATCTTGCAGCACCTTGAAAACACTTTAAATGCTTGAGGCAGTTCAGTGTCTGACTGTGCTAATAACAGCAGTGAGTCCAAATTACAATGAGTTGTAGATTCCTCCTAGACTCTCTGACTCCCTGTTATGTTTGTGCAAGTTTTCATTGTGATATTTCCTCTTTTCCCCCTCTGTTAAGGAACTATTACAGGATTTCAAAAGAAGCATTGATGTCTTAGCATCAACATTCACTGAAAACATTCAAGGGATATATCCTTTTCACAGTAGGTTTGCCTGGACCTCCCTGCCATGTACCTCTAAATCCAAAAATGAGCCTCCAGTATAAAAACTTTTTTTTTTTTTAATTTTAATCAATAGAAAATATCTTTTCCCAGCCTTGAGGAATGGTCATTTAAGGTGCCCAGCTTCTTTATGTGGAGACTCTAGAGAGCACAGAAAGATCTAAATTCTACTGTGCTGGAAGTCTGTAGGATTTAGGCAGCTTTCACCCTGTTGTGAATCTTTCTTCTCCATGCAGAGAAGAAAAAACAGAGGGAAGATCAGGTTAGGCTGTTGTCTAAGTACCTTCCTGCCATAGCAGTAAGTATCTACAATTCTGTAGTAATTCTAAAGTAAATATCTACAATTCTGGTTGAATGCTCTTTAAATGGTGTTCATTTTTGTATTTTTGATGTGTGCTGAAAAAAAGTTATATGAGAATACTGAAGTGCTTGAGTGTCAGGTCACACTGATTTAAATCTAGAAATCTGATGGCTTGGTGCAAATAATTGCACTGCATTCAGAGTTTAGCTTTCACCTGGAGGCCTCTTCCAATTTCCCTGGAAATCCCAGGTCCTCTCTCACACCTCTGTCATATTTGGCAGTAAAGATGAGACTCAGTGTGTGATTAAGAACTGAAAGTGTGTATCCTGATATCCTGACACCACAGCAGCCTCTGGGAGCAGCCAGGCTCATTTCTGCACAATCCCCCTGTGCAGACACTTGGTCCCAGTTACAGGAGATCATTTAATCTCCACAGATGAGTGGTGTGGTCATCTTTTCCCTTAACCACGTTCTGTACGTTTAACCAGTGCCGGGACCTGGAAAATCAACACCATAAAAAGCTGATGGAGATTGCCATGGCCACCCTGAGGAAAGTGGAGCACTATGAGCTTGAAGAGGATTTTCCAGATGATCTTCGAAGGGTGAGGTCACCAAAACCATTAATCTCTGTGAGAGAATAGGAAAGAGAATGAGGCCATAGCCTCTTCTCTGAAGGGACAGAATTTCCAGGAGGCTCAGTGCTGCCAGAGCCATACCTGAATCACAGCATAACCTCCTTCCTAGAGGGTCCAGCTGCTTGGCTGAACTGTGGTGCCTCCGAACATCTCCATTGACTAGGACAGGGGATAACTGCACTGCAGCTTTCCCTGGGCACTGCCAGAGCTGGTGGCAGCAGCCCAGGAGAGGTGCTGAGGAAATCTCTCTCCTGCCTCCAGCACAACTCACTGCTCTGGCTGATTTCCAGGCACTCAGGCAGCATCTTTGCTGCACTCCCTCACAGCTGGTTTTGTTCAGACTCTCCCTGCTCCCTCAGCAGAATCCCAACACTGCTCTGAACTTCTTACACCAGGGCTCTATTTGCCTCAATGATTTCAAAATCCCTTCCTGGAGCTCCTGAGCCCATGAGCTGATCTGGAGGCAGGACATGACACTTTAAATGGAGCCTTCCACCGAGCCCTCAGTCTTGCTGTGCAAGCAAAGATCCCAGGAGCCTTTCCAAAAGCACCAACATCGTTGCAGTGCTCCACTCAGCAACGCTGCTGCCCTTTTTGCCTCCATAATTCCTTCATTTAGTGGCTAAATTACTTGAATTTGCATTAGCTGCGGTTTTGCTCTGTCCAGATTATCCCAGCCCCCTGTCAGTCCAGGTAATCACGAGCTGACAGACACAAACCAGAGGCCTGAGCTCCTGGGGGAGCTGCTGCTTTATGGCCTGTGCAGATGGTGGCAGTTCCGCACCACTGCCATGCACCCATTTTGCTTCACTGCCATCCATTCCCATGGAGAAGGGAATTCATTTGCCCAACAGCTGCACTTGGCTGCAGGAGGAGACTCATTATGGGTTAGTGAAGCCACCCTCTATTTAGAGCCACAAGGGAAGTCACCGCTTCCATTAGAAGCTGGGACTCTCCAAAAATGAAGATTTACAGCCAGTGCCAGCAGTGCAGGAATCCCTTCCAAGTGTGATTTTCCATTTCCAGGCATGCTGGAGCATACACAGCCTTTCTTCCACACCAGCTGCACAGCAGCCCTGCTTGCACTGATCTCCCCATTCCAGCACGTGAGGCCAAGGGTGCTGCCTCTGTTTCCCTAGCTGTGTTAGGGATAATGCCCCATTACATCACAGCAATGCCAAGGGTAGAGCCCTGGATGAGTAGGGATTTGCCAAATTTTGCCAGTGACAGAGGGTTTCTCCCTCTGAGCACTGCTGTGCTGCTCATTCATTGTGTGCTCACCCCTCCTCTCATCCGGTCACGTTACCTCTCAGCTCTTCAAGAACAAAAACACCATTGTCAACATCCTCAACGTGTCCCACAGCATCCGCCTGCGGAAGATTGATAAGCGAGAGAGCGACATGCTCTGCAACACCTACCAGTGGCAAATCTCAGTGACAGGGAAGGTAAGAGACCCTCACACTCAGGGGGATGGGGCACAGACAGGTCTGGCCCAAGTGGCAGGGATACTGTGAGGAGAGACGCTCACAGATCTTTGCTGGACCTTGACACACCTGCAGATTCATTGCTTGGTTTCAATCTGTCCAGGCTTTCCAAACCGAGAGCGACAGAAACCGCGCCTGTATCAAAAATATAATTTGCTTCATCAACACTCTGCAGAAGGAGCTGGAGAGCACAATGATCCTGGAGCCTACAGAATAGGGCTGGGGAGCTGCCTCAGCTGGGGCACACAGGACAGCCCCCAGCAGGAACAGCTGCCTCTCTACAGCCAAGCTGCCTGGGACATTTCAGACCAAATGCATACTTCTTCCATCCACCATAAACTGCAAATAAAAGCTATTTCGTGACTCTGGAAAAGCATCCAAAGCCCTGTCTCTTCCATCACATTGGCACAAAGCCCAGGCAGACAACTCAGACCTGGTCACAAGGGGTTATGGATCAGCTGTGAGCTGATTGAACCAAATCATTGTAGCATATCATGCCTGAAAGCTTCGGTACCTGCAAGCTCAGTGGCAGGAACCTGTGAGCTGCTGGCACGAGGCAGCAGCTTGGGAGAGGAACACTCTCCATCAAACCACCCCCGAGATAACAGCAGGTTTCCAGCTCAGCAAGCACAAGGCTGGCGGGGGCTCCGTATGCCTGGGAGCCTCATCTTCTCACCCCTTCTCACAATCGGCTTTCTGCAGCGTGAGCAGAGCAGCCCCCAGCCAGCAGGAAGGGAAATCAATGGTTCCACAGGAGCTCACGCACCGCCGCTCGCGACAGCCAAGTGAGGAGTCATTAATTCCCCTCCTTGCTCGGTGACAGGCGCTGCCACGCTCGCCTGTGGGCAGCTGCTGAGGAAAGGTGCTGGCCGGGGCGGTGCTGCTCCAGGCGGGCAGCAAGGAGAAGGTGGGGAGGTTAAACGAGAGGGTGGCTCTCGTGTGTGTGCAGAGCAGGTCTCAGAAAACCCCGTGGCTGGTGCTGCCCGTCAAAAACAGATTCAGCTCATCATGCTCTGTGCTTCTGAAGATGGCTGGAACGCTTTACTCCTCTTGCTCCACAACTACACAGTTGTCTCCTTGCTACTTCCTCAGCTGCATGGAGTGGTTCACACAGTAGTTAGTGTCTGCTCTGGTCTGTGATTTTTAATACCTGGAGCCATCCCAGCACCTGCCCACAACCTGGCAGCTCAGGACCCATCCCACAGCTTGGTGACTAAAACAAAGACACACAGCTTTTGGTACCTCACAGGGGCGAGTCTTTAATGGAACACAGAGACCCTGGTGTTACAGACAGGCACGCCGAGGGATGAACAACAGATGCAGTGGAGTCTGTTTTCAGATTTCCATAACAAGTGTGTGTCAGGAGCTGGCAGCTATGAAGACATGTGGCATATGCTGGGTATGTCTGTGCCGTGCCCTGCCCAGGAAGCTGCTGCTTCTGTGGGAGCTCCTCTGATGAGTTACAGACACCAGGAAAGGACAGAGCTGCTGGCTTGGGGATTCAGAGGAAACTCACCTTGACCTCTCCTCCTTGTGTGCTGCAATGCAGCAGGCAATCCAAGTGAAGAGTTGCCCACAAAACCACAGCACATGAAGCTGATCCCAGGAAAACTGGAATGGCAGGAAGGTGGCTACCATCCACTGGGGTCAGGCCAGCAATTCCCAGCTGGACATTTTCTTTCTCTGCCCTGCCCAGCTGCCTCAGTCCTGCAACAGCTTGTGTTTTACAGACGAGCTCTCTGAGCAGAGGTGAACAAAGAGAGTCCCAGCTGCCGTGCGAGCACGCAGCTCACACAGGTCGTAGTCATGGGCCCACTCCACGTTGCCCCAGCGCCGAATCTGAAGGAGAGGAGGAACATGGATTATACTCACAGCAGCTCAGCAACTCTCGGCTTCCCTTCTCGTGTTTGTGAAGCACAGGTAACCCCCACCCCCAGGAACTGAGATGATCCTCGACTGCTGAGGCAGGGATATCTTGAGATCAGGATGCGCTTCATCTGTACTGGGGTCTGAGGCAAAGCCTCTTAACAGGAGGATGAAAAGATTCCCAACTTCAGCCACTTTTGGGACAAGGAGAGCTTTACACCAAGCTAATTTCCAGCAAGCTTGATATCTTGGTGTCTACCAAAGCCTCCAGGCTGGATAACCCTCAGCAGGAGAAGTCAGCCACAACTTTGCACTTCAGATTAGAGAGGGAGAAAAGCAGCCATCTGGGCTCTGTGAAAACAAACTGGCAGCCCTGGGAGCACTCTGGGCTGGTGTGCCCGTGGTGTTGCTCTGCAGCAGCACGCTCCAAACGCTCTCAGACACGGAGACTGGTGGAGTGGAACGTCTCCTGCTATAGCAGGCACTTCCCCTGCCAGTTATTTGTGGTGGGGGATGCATTTGTCATGCTGAGATTATTGCTATTTGAATTATAGGGCTGTTTTGTAACATAATTTACCTGGTATTCTTCCTCCAGGCGAGACAGAAGCACAGCTTTCTCTACTGTAATGTGCCTGTCAATCAGGCTCATGGACAGAATCAGCGATTTCAGCTGGGTGATTACAAATTCTATACCTGGAAGGGAATAACCCAAACCAAACAAGATTCATGGCTGTTTTCTGCAGCATTACAGCAGCATCTTCACAGCTCTGAAGAGACAGGCAGGCTGTGGTACCTCCTCAGGGAGGGCCAGTGATCCTCCCACCTGCACCTGAGCACTCAGACCTGTGGTTAACACCAGGAAAGAACATTGTGCTGGCCCTGCCACCACAGTGGCAAAGGCCGTGCCCTGGACACCATCTCCTTTTATTCTGCCATAACCTTTCCCTGGGCAAAGGGAAGAGACATCCACCCAAGCCTGAGAATTCTGTGTCTTTTGTGGGTTTCACTGCCTGCTGCTCATTCAGGTCTGGAGCGAAGCAAACCTCCCTTCACTTCTTTATCTTTCGGTGTCATTCAGATGATTCAGGCAAGATTAAGTGGGATATAAGGATAAAAACGTGAGGACAATGCACAGTGTGGGCACTTTGAAGTACTAAGCCTGATTTCTTTTCCTGGTAACAACAGCTAGGGATTAAATCATTAGAAGGTTTGGCATTAAAGAAGTTATTTGTGCTAAGGGGGAGCAAGCAGCTCATGGGACAGCACAGTCAGATCCTGAACACCAGTGGCACTGAAGAGAATCCCTGCCTGTGACAAAAGCAGGTCAGGGCCTGGCCTGCAGATTTAAAACATAAACCTCCACACTTGGAGCAGGAGAAGAACAACATTCCAGTCACTCTCCTGCCCTGAGGAGAGGAACCAACTCCTCACTGGCCCAGCCCCGCTCACCTTGCAGGGCCCACATGTTGTAGGATGCCAGATGGCTGACAAAGGTCTCCTTGGTGCTGGCTGGAATGTTTGGCCCCAGGATGCTGGTCGAGGAGCCAATTGTCACATTGTACCTGGAATGATCACCCAAACCCTTAGTAAAGCCCAGGGGAAAGACCCAGGGCTCATGGAGCTTGTGGCCCTGGGACTTCTGAGCTCCTGGGCTGAGCAGGGCAGGGCCTAAAGCAGTCAGGAACCTTTTGAGCTCTCACCTTTTCTCAGCCCAGGTGATCACAGGATCCCATTCATTCTTCTGTAGTTCTGCCAAGGCTGGAGGCTCCTCCACACGATAGCTGGGACATCACAGAACAAAACCACACTGGATGGTCACTCCCAGGCTAGGACACACCTCTGGAAAGGACACTGACCCCACCAGACCCACAGCAAGTGGAACAGGGACCTGCTGTCCACCCAGGCAGCAGTGACAGGGAATAATCCCCCAACCCTGCCCTAAATTCAATGTTTTTTTGTTATTCCAGGAAGGACAATTCTGTCTTACTACAAAACAGAGCGGTGAACCACCCAACTGAAAATTGCAGGCAGCCCCAAGCCAGACTGAAGTTAGAGGGTACAAACCCCACTGCAACTCTCTGTGGGGCCACTCCTGCTTCTCCTTGCCCAGTGGCTCAGCTCAGCATTCCCTGCTCACCCAGTCTGACCAAAGCCACAGGGGCAGGTGGGGGAAGCCTGTTCCTCTCTCCACAGGAACTGTGCAGCTGCCAGTGGAGGAGCCTGGGCATGAACAGGCTTGATGCTACAGCTCATGGGGACTTTAAGGAATGAAGGGCATTTTGGGACTGCTACAAGTAGTCTCAGCTATCTGTACTGGCACAGGAATACCAGGGACTGGCTGACAGAGCCCCACAAGCCTTTCAAAGGTGTTTTTTTTTCTCCAAGATCTTCATTTCCCACTGATCTCACCCTTGCCCAGCAGGGAGGTGTCCAAAACAGAGTTCAACAGAGGACCAAATCCAATTCTCCTTCTTTGGGTGCACAGACTGCAACCAGGTTTGCACATTCAAACCCTCAGGCAAAAACCAGCACAGAGCCATGCCATGACTGGGTGAGTGCAGATGTCTTCCCTCACTTTACCCAACCCTCTTTCCAAAATCCAGCTGGGTCCCCATCTCGTTACCAGACTGTGTCTGTCTCCAGGAACTTCACAGCTGCTCGGATCAGCTGCGTTTTGTTTCGCTGCGTGGGATTGTCCAGCGCCGTGTTGCACAGAGTGGTCTGGGGATAAAAGCAGTTGAAACTGCTGTTATTCCAGGCTTGAAAAAGCAGCAACTTCCATGGTACAATGCCAAGAAGAAGCAGAGGGATCTGTGGCAAATGATCTGAGGGGTGCAGGGTTACAAAATGGCTAATGTAATAAGTGTCTTCTCAAATCTTTCAGAATCCCTGGAAGCAGCTTATTAAGCAGCAGGGAAGAGGGGCCAAGGATTGCTCCAGAGCTCAGTTTCCTCCTGCCCCTAACTATTCCAAATAACACTGTCCAGCCCCTTCTCAAGTTCCCCTAAGTGACACAGATTCCCTCTAGACAGGCACCTGGCCAGTCCAGAGAAAGTCCTTTCTGCTCATTAGGAGCAGGACAACCTGCTGCCTCCACATTCTGCATTTGGAGGTCTCACCACTCCACCCTGCCATGCTCACCAGGTGCATTGTGTAGAACTTGATGGTGTCTTTCTGGGAATCCCACTCTGTTGCCACTGCAATGGCCAAGGCCTCGCTGGGGACAGTGAAGAGTTTGGCCTGGGGCGTTTTCAGCTTTCGGTGGTCCAGGTTTATTTCAAAGCCTCCTGGGGAATCAGAGTAGAAATCCTGGGGAATCAAAGAGGAGCAGGCACTAAGGAACAACAGACAACCCCACAGGAGGAGCAGATTCAGAGTTATAGAGCTGAGAGGAGCAAGAGACCAGGAACACTCAGGTTTCCCACCATCACTTGGATACACTTGGTCCTGGAAGCTTCTTCCCACCATGCAGCTTTGCTGTAGATGAGGAGGGGGCACAGCAGCTGGTGACAAACCTGCCACTGACACAGCTTGGGCTGCAGGTGCTGATGTGGGGTGGGGTGATGACACCTCTCCTAGGGATCAGCTCCCCCATCCCATCCCATCCCATCCCATCCCATCCCATCCCATCCCATCGGCCATACTCACCTTCCCCCTGCGAGATGCTCACGTTCTGGTAGAACCTCTTCCTCTCTAGGGACAGAAACAGAAGGCAAAGAGAACATTCAGAGGGCAAACAGAGAATGTTCAGTGCCTTCCCCTGCTCCCCATCACAGCTCAGAACAGACAGAGCTTTGCTGCTGTCGATGTGGTAACAAAAATCCAGCCCTTCTTCCACAGTTTCCAAGCTGTGAGCTGCAGTGAGCTCCCCTCAGCAGGGAGGCACCAGGAGCAACGAGAACCAGCTCCAATCCTGCCAGGCTGGGGGCTCAGCTGCCTCAGAGTGTGGCAGGGCTGGTTTCCCAAGCAGGCCTGTCCCACCTCTCCTCAGTTCTGCTTCAGGGTCAACCTTTCCAGATTCTACAATTACAGTTACACTGGATAAATTAACCCTCAAAGGACACTGCAGCCCAAACATCTCAGTCCAGCTCAGGAATATACCTGCTCCACCAACAAGATGAGCCTGAGGAAACTTCAGGTCTCATTTTAGGAGCAGCATCCTTTCCTACCAGCACTCCTACCGCCGTGAGAGCAGGATTACACCCATCCCAAAGGCTCACACCCCTCCCACAAGGCAGGAAGAATCCACGAGCCATTCCCCTGACAACAGCAAGCAGGCTGTAAATCCCAAACCCATAAACCTGTCTGGTGAAGGACACAGCAAACAGGCCAGGCCGCGGGTCTGCTATTCCAGGCTAAAACCAGCACATTCCCGCTGAGGAAATAGAAGGATTTGCTCAGGCTCGGCGACCTGTGAGCTTTGGGGCCTCAGGCACAGTTCTAAAAACAGATTAAAGTGTGTGTACCCCAGAGGAGCCCCGAGGCTCATCAGTGACTCCCAAAACTTTGTCATGAGTCACCGCGACGCTGCAGCCTCACCTCCGACAAAATGAGATTAATTTTATTGTTTTTAAACCCACGTGATGGGATACGTGAGCCAGAACATACCTGAACCCCCTGGTCTGAGTCCCATTCCCTCAAAATCCCTAAAACCCAACAAAACACAAAAACAAGTGTAACAAACTGGTTCAGCGAGGGCTCGGCCGTGCTGCCAGCGAACCCTGCCCGCTCCAAGGACAGGCTAACACCAGGGAAAGGGCGCGGGGGACAACCCCAGCACCGGGGCCGTGCCGATCCCAGCCCTGCCCTGGGTGACCCCGGCATGAGGGTCCCCGGGGGAGGATCCCCCTCCCCAAAGGCGGCTCCCTCACCTGTCGGCGGGGCATAGGCCCGGCGCCCACATGACCCCACCGGGCCGCTCCCAGCATCTGCAGGAGGCGTTCTGGGGAGCCGAGCGGGCTGGGAACGAGCCCACCACAGCCGGCGACAGCCGCGCCACATGGCGCCAGACGACACCACCACGACCACCCCGTCCGCACCGCGCTCAGCGCCGCTCCCTGGGCGCCGCCATCTTGCCGCCGGCCGCAACCAATCCGCGCCGCCTCCATTTAAAAAGAAACTACATTTCCCAGCAGCGCCGGGTGGCACCGCAACCAATCAACGCCCGAGCGTCGTTGCCAGCAGCCAATCAGAGCTAAGGGACGCCCCTCAGGCACGCGCGCCGAGGCGCTGCCAGGAGGCCCCGACCCGGCGGCGGCGGCGGCGTGAGGGAGCGGAGCGGAGCGGGCGGCGTCCCCCCGGCCGCAACCCCGGCCCCGGCCACGCTGGCGCCCGGGGACCCTCCCGAGATGCCGGTTCGGAGCGAGAGGCACCGCAGTGGAGGGGCGGGAGGTTCATCCTCCTCCTCTGCTACCGGAGCGGCCGCCAGCAGCTTAGTACCGCCACCCCCCATCAACACGGCGCAGCCTGGAGTGGCCACTTCGCTTCTTTACAGCGGGGCCAAGTTCCGCGGGCAGCAGCGCAGCAAAGGCAACGCTTACGAGGTGGAGGTCGTCATGCAGGTGAGGGGGAACGGCGTGGCGAGCCTGGTTTTGGCAGGGTGGGAATGGCCACCGCGGCCTGAGGCGAGACGGGGGAACCCCGGCTCGCCTCAGGTCGCGGTGGCCATTCCCACCCTGCCAGCCCCTTGTGACAGCACCCGCATCACCCTACCCCTCTATATTAGAAGGAATTTGTCGCAGAAAATATCACTCTAAACATCAGAATATCCTACTTAATGATGTGGTGGAATCACCATCCCTGGAGGTGTTGGAGGAAAGACTGGACGTGGCACTTAGTGCTGGTGAATCAGTCACGGGATGAGCTCAGCTCTTTTCCGACCTCAGTGGTTCTGTGATGATTCAAAGCTTTTTATGGTCATTTCTCCACGTTTCTGGTGGGATTTGTGCCCTGCTGCACGCTGCCACCTCGCAGGGGCTGGTTGTGGTTTTGTGTTTAAAAACGCTGCTTTTTTTGTCGAAAACGTGGCTGGTTTGCATGTGTCAGCTGAAGAGAAGGGGGCTGCCTGCTCTCCCTGTGCTGAGCACGGGGAAACGTTGCTGTCCTTTGATCACAGGTGGAGAAGATCCATCTTCTTACGGGTGGAGGTTTGTACTTCCCTGAATAACTCACTCTAGATCTCAGGGAAAAGAAAAAACCTCTTGGAAAATCCCTGCTTTTAAAGGAGCAGGCAAATCCTTGCCTAATTTCTGCACAGCACAGGCAGAGAGATGCAGCCTGATAACTCAAAATGCAGGTGGCATAAAAGCTTTAAATTTAGGAGAAAGGCTTGTAAAATGCCGGGGGCGTGGGTGATTCTTCCAGGGATGCTTTTTCTGGGAGAACACTGTGAATCAGATCCCTTCCTGCTGGAAAGGGGATTTGCTTCCTGCTGCAGAGTTCTTGGGAGCAGGCCTGGAATGTGGAGGCTGCCAGAGGTGAGCTGGGCACCTGCAAATGATCTTTCCAGGTGGTTCCCATCATGGAAAAGGGCTGTGAATATTGGGCAGTGGGTACCAGCTGGAGCTGAAATTATCTTTGGAAGGGTTAGAAACTGCTTTGGGTCAAGCATGCACCTTCATGCCTATTTTTATGGTTGGACTTTGCACTCTTTTCCAGCATGTGGATATGGAAAACTCCTATCTCTGTGGATACTTGAAGATTAAAGGCCTTACAGAGGTGAGTGTTAACTGCAAAACAGCACAAAAAGGGGCTCTGTGAAGGCTTTTTTTTTTTTTTTTCCTGGTGGAGTGAGAGAAGCTGCTGCCAGAAATAGGAAGCGGAGGGTGTGAGCATGGTGTAGATTTGATCAAAGGGGATCAGCTGGGGAGTGGTGCTGTCTGTAAATGTCACAGGTGATCATCCAGCTGGGAGCTCCATGGAATCATTTACAGTTGGAAAAGCCCTCTGAAATCATTGAGTCCAACCACTACCCAGGACCCAGCCAGGTCCACCACTTCCCTGGGCAGCCTGTTCCAATGTTTAACCACTCTTTTAAATTGTTTTTAATATCCAATCTAAACCTCCCTTAGTGCAATTTAAGGACATTTCTTCTTGTCCTGTCCCTTGTTCCCTGGGAGCAGAGCATGACCCCCACCTGGCAGCCCCCTCAGCTGCTTATGTTCCAAATCCTTCCCTGCAGCCCAGCTCTGATGTGGCTCCTGGCTTCATAAAATGAAGAGAGAGGCAGAGAAAGGCTGGAATAAGAGCGTGGAAGAGTCAGCTTGGAGAGGTGTGGGGCAGGATGAGGGATGGGAGCAGCAGCCTCAGATGGCCCAATCTCCCTGTGAGATGCTTTTTGCTGAGTGCATGGAGCTTTGTCTGCTCTTGGGTTTGTGCCTGTAGGTGACTATTGTGACCCCACCTTTGTCTCCCCTCTGCCAGGAGTACCCAACCCTCACCACGTTCTTCGAGGGCGAGATAATCAGTAAGAAACACCCGTTCCTAACGCGCAAGTGGGATGCCGACGAAGACGTGGATCGTAAACACTGGGTAAATAAATCTGGGGGCACAGGGTGGCTCTGGGCTGCTGGTCTGGGGGGGAGGGGCAGTGTGTGCCCATGCAAGAGCTGGCAGAAAGGCCTGGAGACCTTTTTGCTGTCTCCTTCCTTCTCCCCTGGGATCTTTATTTATAAAGGTCTCTTCAGCAAACTGTGATCTGTGATGAGGGAAGGGATGTTTTGTTTTCTACTTGTTTGCCTCGGGGTTGGGAGGGAGCAGGAGCAATCCCTGTCTCTTGATCCCCTAAGAGAACACAGTAATTAGTTTTGGAGATTTATTACAAAATGGAATGGAAAAGGGGAAAGGGATCCCACAAGCACAGGCAGAGTAGTTGGTACCTGTGTCCCTGCTCAGGGCAGGGTGTACCTGTTGCTGTGTTGTGAGGCCACAGCAGCCCACCTGATCACCCCCCCGCCCTTGACCTTGGCTGTTGTTTGCCAAGCTTTGATGTTTGTTGTATTTCTGTCAAAATATCCTCCTCTGGAAGTACAGGAGCTTCTTCAGCCAAGCTGGATATTGCTGTGAGTGTCAGTAGATTTCCCTCCTAAACAGCAGCTGGTACTAGAAGTTCTATTCCTGGAATAAACATCCTGAGCTGTTTTTTTTTGTTGTTGTTTGTTTTGTTTCAGGGAAAGTTCCAAGCTTTTTACCAGTATGCAAAAACATTTAACTCTGATGACTTTGATTATGAAGATCTAAAAAATGGGGACTATGTCTTCATGAGATGGAAGGTAAACCCTGCCTGTCTCCTTCTCTGCTGAGCTGCTTGCAAGGCACTGACAGAAACTTGAGATGTCTCAGAGCTTTTCCAGCTATGATGGTTTAATAGAAGATCTCACCCTGCCAACCCCAAAACCCACTGTACTTGCAAGTTCCAGTATGACTCTTGTCTAGCCAGCTAATTGTGTCCTTAAGGACTGCAGTCATGGCTAAAAACACAACAGGAAAATCTTGCTTGGTGATCCTGCAGAGGATGAGAGAATTGATGCCTCCAGTCCCTGTGTGGGGCCTGTGTTTGATGTTCTGGCCAGTCTGCAGCTCCATTCTTCAGCTGGGATCATCACAGAGTTACCATAGACTGCTTTGGGTTGGAAGGAACCTTAAAGCTCATCTTGTTCCATCCTCCTGCCTAGGGCAGGGACACATCCCATTATCCCAGGTTGCTCCAAGTCCTTTCCTTGGACAGTTCCAGGGATCATGGGGTACCCACAGTTTTTCTGGGTACTGTGTGCCAGGGCCTCCCCACCTTCACAGGGAAAAATGTCTTTCCAATATCCCATCTAACCCTGCCCTCTGGCAGTGGGTAGCCTTTCCCTCTCTTCCTGTCACTCCATGTCCTTGGCTGGAAAGTTTCCCTCCAGTTCTCCCATAAGCTCCCATAGGTGTTGAAAAGCTGCAGTGAGAACTCCCTGGAGCCTTCTCTTCATTCTCAGGCTCTGACTCCGAGTTTTGCAATGGGCTTCTGGCTTGCAGGGGACAGGTGTTGAAACTGATCTCTTGCACTCTCAAAACTCATTCTGTTCTCAGTTTTCTGCTTCCCTGTGAGGTCCCTGCAGTGGCGGGTGGTGAGGGGACACTGGTCTCTGCCCTGGGCTGCTGAGAGTGAGGGAGTACTCAGCCAGGAATGTCCTCATGTTAGTGGGTGCCAGTATTTGGTTTGGGAGGGCAGATTAGGGTGGGGTGGGGCTGTATTTGACCAACATATTAAGATGCAGCCTATGTTTTGAATGCAGGAGCAGTTCCTAGTCCCAGATCACACCATCAAGGACATCAGTGGTGCTTCCTTTGCTGGTTTCTATTACATCTGCTTCCAGAAGTCAGCAGCATCTATAGAAGGCTATTACTACCATAGGAGTTCAGAATGGTAAGGAAGCTTCCTGCCTCCTGAAGACTTAAACCAAGCTGTGACTCCTCTCCTCCTTGTCCACAACCTTGGGAGTGTCCAGGCACTAGGTTCAGGCTGGTGGTTGGACCTTGGGGCTGAAGGGGGAGTGTGAGCCATAGCTGGCCTGAGCAGACTGGTGTAGTCCATTGGTGTGGTATAAAGTGCTGCCCTAATGGAAAAGGGGAGGAAATCTGGGATGGCAGGATGGATGAGGGAAGATGATGCAGGGTCTGGGGAAGTGCTGTGAGGGAGCTCAGTTCTCTCTCCTAAGGAACAGCTTAGCTGTTGTTCCCTTTAGGCAGAAATCTTGTCAGGCCAATGTTTTTTATTCTGAGGTCCTTGGGGTGTTGCTGTTAAGACAAGAGAACAGGCAAAGCTAATTGGTGGGTTTCTTGTTGGAGACAAGTAGCTGTGGAGAGCTCTTTTTCCCTTGCATCATTGTCATGAGCAGCAGGTGGATGGCTGGAAGCTCTCAGGAGGAGGGAAGGAACCAGGAGGCTTTCAGACACATTCCCTCTAGCTGAGCTTTGAAAGACTTGTGTAATTTGCACTTGTAGCAAACGCTGTTTGAACTTGAAAGTTGTTGAACTTCAAAGGAATTCCAAAAAAACACTACAGTCAGCCCACCTGGAATGCTGCCTTGCTGCAGGTGGCTCAGAGGGACCAGAGTGGGAATTACAGGATCATTAAGGTTGGAAAAAACCTCCAAAATCATCAAGTCCAACCTTTGACCAAATACTGCCATTCCCTCTAAACCCTAAATGGAATGTCTGTTTGATTTTTGAGCACTTCCTAAGGATGGCAACTCCTCTACTTCCCTGGGCAGGCCATTCCAGGTCTAAACCACTCTTTTAGTGAAGACTTTTTTTCCTCATATCCAACCTGAACATCTCATAGCACAATTTGAGGCTGTTGCCTCAAGTTTTGTGGGAAAAGAGCCCAATCTCCACGTGGCTGCACCCTCCTGTCAGGGAATTGTTGAGTGATGAGGAGCGATGCTGAGTCCTGCCAGGATTTTGGCACAGTGGGAAGTGGGTGCTGGATGCCTGAACACCCTGGGTGTGTAAAGGGGGAGAGAAGAGCAGGCAGCAGAGTGGCTGCTCTGCGGCTGCCAAGCAGGAGCTGTGTGTGATCCTCTCTTCCTTCTCTGCCAGGTATCAGTCATTGAATTTAACGCACGTTCCCGAGCACAGTGCTCCTATCTACGAGTTCCGATGACAGCTGTCCACATCTGATAGCGCCCAGAAGCAAATGGGCAGGAGAGCATGGCCTGCCAGGAGAACTGTGTCCCTGTGGGAGCACGGGAATGCACGCTTCTCTCCTGCCCTTGGACTCGAGAGAGAGAGCGAGAGAGAGCCTGGATGTTAACTCACCCAGCCCGAGGAGCTGCTGGAGCTTGATTCTCCCTCCTGTCGAGTGGCCATTTGATCTTTACTCTGGTTTTAAGCTACTTTAATGCACTTTCTTGTTGCACAGCTCGTTTCTCTGTCACTGAAGTTCCTCCCAGCTCTCTGGAAGCTGTTTCTCAGTAGCTGGAATCAGTGCTCTGGCCTCTATATAATAAGGAAATGTAAGCTCAGGGCTTATATTTTCCTTGTTATATCCTGATGTGGGTTGAAATCATCAGGATTCAGGTTTCTTGCCCAGATTTTCAGCTGTGATGCTCCCAGAGCCAGGTCCTGGGTGTGAGACTCGGCTGTGGAGTCTGTTGGGGAGTGTTGGCTGAGGTAAGGCTGGAATGAGGCTTTGCTGGCTAACAAGGTTAGCTGGAGCTGCAGATCTTTCAGGAACACCAGCGTTTTGGAGCTGGAAGCTGTTCCTGTGTCTGGATGCGCCATTGGGAATTAATTTGATGTACGGACTTCCAGGCTCTCAGTAAAGTGGATCTGAACTCTGCTTGTAGGTGTATATTTGCTCTTTACTCAAGTTAAGGGTAAAAAAAAAAAAAAGTTAAAAAAAAGACAAAAAAACCCACCTTTTATTAAAAGAATATATCTATTTTTATGGCTCCTTTTCCAAAGGACCCTATGGCAAATGCACAAGTACTGGATTCCATGTTACCGTTTTCACATTGAAAACCAGGAATGTCTGTGTTTTTATATCTGTATCCAGCTAAGCTTTGGGAACATAACCAGAGCACAAACGCTGAGCAGCGTCGCCCTGGGACCTCTCAACGTTTGTACTCCCCCTTCATGCTTCACCACCACTGCTTGACACCTTTTTACAAGGAAAAACAAGAAAAAAGTTTTTAAAAAACCCTTCTCAGTAGCTCCCTGTGACTCCGAATGTTCCAAGTGACATAGCTTAAGGCTCCTGTGCCAAAGCGTGTGCGTGTGTGTGGGGTGGTTTTTTTAAAGACACTTTAAAACTTGGCCTCAGTTTTGTTTTTACCTTGTCAGTCCCACCTGTGGGGCTTTGTGAGAGTTGAGTTTACCTTTTTTCTGGCTGTTTTAAAGCCCAGCTTCCTCCAGGCAGATGTGTGGTGCGGCTGGTGCTGAGGATGGATTTTCCACCTGGGAGAGGAGATTGAAGCCTCCACGTGCCGGCACGAGGTGCTTTGGGTTTTGCTTCTTTTTAACTAATTTCCCTTTTGGCAGCAGTTACCACTTGTTTAAGCCTTAACAAGGGAGGATTCAGGGCTTGGGGAGCCCTTTCCTCTATTCCAGGTTGGGATTTGGAGTGCCTGGTCTCGGGAGATGATGCAGAGTTTGCCTGCTGCTCTCCGTGGATCAATCCTTTTCCCATGGACAGAGATGCCTAGGGGAAAAGGGAGACCTGGCCCTTCCCAGGGACTGTGTGCTGGTGCTTTGGCTGTTGCTGGGGGATGTGCAGGGACAGCAGTGAGGTGATTTAGGGCTGTGAGCAGAGCACTTTGAAGTGTGTTCCTGTTTTAATTTGTTCCTCTTGGAGAAACTCAGCCCCTTTGGAGGAGAGGGGTTTCCTCATGGGAGGTGCTGGGAGATTGTCCTGGTTTTGGAGGTGAAAACCAGTGGTGCTGCTCCACTGTGACCAAGTGTGGGGGTGAAATCTCCTTCCCAGGTGCTGTGAGTGCAGGGACCCAGCTCCAGTGGCTCTTCCCAGCCCTCTGGAGCTGTCTGTGCAATGCTGGTGGTGGCACCAGTGTCCCTGTGCTCCCCAGGGCTGTCAGTGCCAGAGGGACACTTGGATTTCTGATATGGTTTAGTTGAATTAACCCTGTTTGTTGGCAGAAGCTGAGTTAGGATGGTCCTGGGAGTGTTTAACATGTGTAACTATCCCTAAACCAATGAAGTTGGGTTGTTTTGGTTTTTTTAAGACTTGATATGTTGTGTGAGAAGGGTATGGAAAGAGCATCCTGCTCTGTGCCTGCCTTCTTCCCACCATCCTGAAGGGAATTTCAGCTTAGATCCAGAACTGGCTGGATGTCATGTGTGGCAGGAGCAGAGCAGCTTGTGGAGCTGAGGGTTTTTTGCAGGAGCTATTGGTGTGTGGATTTTCCCTCCTCAAAGGCCTTTGCTTTGGTTTTTCCTTTTCTTTGACCTGTTTGAGTTGAGGGGAGATGTTCTGTACGTCGTGGTGCGGTGAGAGAGAATGGCCCAGGGGAGGATTTGGGGGGCAGAGGTGAGAAATGGGGTGTTTGGGTTTGGGAGAGATGTGTCTCTTGAAGCACTCTGGCTGCAGCAGGGTGTCTATGTGGGGGCCGAGGAGGAGTTTTGTGGAGCGATCAACATCCAAATTAAACATGAATTCTGTTGAAGGGGTCTGTGTCCGTGTGTGTTTGTCCACCACAGCACTTCCTGGTTCCTGGGCATTGCTGTGCTTTGTCTCCTTCCTTGAGGGCTTCTCCAGGAATCCCAGCAGCTTCTGATGGCCTTAATTCACAGACCCTCAGAATTATTAAAGCTGGAAAAGACCCCTGAGAGCATCAAGTCCAGCCTGTGACCCATTGCCACCTTTTCACTTGGTGGCACTGAGTGTCACTTCCATACTCCAGGGATGGGGACTCCACCAACCTCCCTGGACAGACTGTTCCAATATCTAATCACTCTTTCGGGGAAAAAATTCCTCCTGATAATGAACCTGAACCTCCCCTGGTCCCTTGAGGCTGTTTCCTCGTGTCCTGTGGCTGGGAGCCTGGGAGATGAGCCCGATCCCCCCTGGCTCCACGGCCCTTTCAGGACCTCCAATTGCACCACTCGCCCTGGCCGACAGTGGCATCCTGACCTCAACTCTTCCAAATTTTGCAGGATTTCTCCAAAACTTCCGATGTCAGCACCTAGGCACCTGTGTGATCTTAGAGCCCCAGTCCTCATCTATAAGCAGATACCCAGAGCCTGGGGAAATTATTTCTTTTTCCCGTGGAAAATGGCCTCCAATTGTGGCCACTCGCCCTGGCCCACAGTGGCATCCTGACCTCAACATTCCCAATTTTTGCAGGATTTCTGCAAAACTAGAGATGTCAGCAACTAGGAACCTGTGTGATCTTAGAGCCCCTATCCTCATCTATAAGCAGATACCCAGAGCCTGGGGAAATTATTTCTTTTTCCCGTGGAAAATGGCCTCCAACTCGGCCACTCGCCCTGGCCCACAGTGGCGTCCTGACTTCAACATTTCCAGTTTTTGCAGGATTCCTCAAAGCTGCCTACACAGGTTCCTAGTTCCTATCATGAACTAGGAACCTGTGTGATCTTAGAGCCCCAAATGCCACCTCTAAGCAGATACCAGAGCCTGGGGAAATTACTTCTTTTCCGTGTAAAATGGCCTCAAATTGCAGCCACTCGCCCTGGCCCACAGTAGCATCCTGACCTCAACGTTTCCAATTTTTACAGGATTTCTCAGGATTTTCCAGCCTTAACTAGAGGAGCAGGGGGAGGCAGTCCCGGTGAGGGGCTCGCTGCTTTCTGAGACCTTTCCCTTCCAGCCTCTCCCTCCTGTCCCCACCCGGGGCCGCCTCCCTGGGGACCCTCCCGGTGGCGGCGGGCGGAACGCGGGGCGCGGGGCTCGGGGCGCGGCCGGAGCTCGCAGTGCGGCGCGGCCCGGACGCGTGGCGGGGACGGACGGCGGGGCCGGCGGCGCTTCCGGCGGGCGCGGAGCGGGGCCCGCCATGGGCATCCTGGAGAAGATCTCGGAGATCGAGAAGGAGATCGCCCGCACGCAGAAAAACAAAGGTGCGGAGGGCGCCCGGGGGCTGAGGGACCCGGGGGCGGCGGGCGGGCAGGCGGGCTGGGTGTTCTGGGGGGCGGGGGGGGGGGGGCACAGGTGGTCTGTGAGTTATGAGGGGGCTGAGAGGGAAGAGGGGACCGGGGGCTGTGGGGAGTCTGTGGAGCTGGGAGGAGCTCAGTGGGGAGAGGAGCCGGTCAGGGCTGTGCGGGAGGCAGAATCGGGGGGTTGTGAAGCTGGGGGGTCTCTGGGGACGCAGAGCGCTGGATCGGGGGTGCGGGGGCTGGGGAGCAGGGGGAGCCCTGGGGCTGTGCCAGGGGCCCTGGGGAGGGCGGGGGCCGCTCTCTTTGCTGCCCTGCAGCCGCTGCCCCCCCGGAGCTGGGAGGCGAGGACATCTCAAGTCCCGCTGGCACAGGAGGCTCCTGCTCTTGGGCTGCTCTGGGGGCTCCCCGTGGGCTCTGCCAGAGCTGCTGCTGGGCTGTGGTAAATAATAGAAATAAACCTGTAAGGTCCTGGTTTCATGCCCTTATCTGTTACAAAGCCAGACAGCTACCTTCCTTTTTTTTTTTTTTTCTGATTCAGGTGTAAATTCAAGTGTTTTGTTAGGACTGAGGCAGGAAAGTACTTTCACACATGTGAACTCTGGGTTAAATGTGTCTTTAAAAGTTGACAAGAAGAGGGGAAGGTAACCTGGTCGTTTTGAGGTGCTGAATGTGAGCAGCTGTAAGGAGGGGCTGTTTCCAAGAAGGGCTGCTCCCCCTGTGACCTCTTTTTCTCCTGAACTGGCTCCCTTCATTCCTGCACCTGTTTTCCTCTGCTTTGCTCCTTTAACTCAGGAATCTTTTTGGCAGCTTCCCTCCACTCTGACTTTGTGCAGCTCCCTGGAAGGTTTGCTCTCAGTGCCCAGGGTTCCAAACAGTGATGGAACAGCTGGATGTAGCAAAGACATTCTTCCCTCTCTCAAGATTTTTTCGTAGAAGAACACAGAGAGAAGAAAGAGAAAACAATTTCTGCTTCTACTATCTGTGTTCTTCTATGAAAAAATCTTGAGAGAGAGAAAAATGCGTTTGCTACAGCTGGGAGCAGCTCAGTGCCTGGCCATGCTTGAGATGCTGACCAAGATCCATAAGTGTTTCCTTTTTAGGAAGGTTCTCACTCCCAGAAGTGAATCACCAGCAACTTTCTGCCAACCAGCTCTTGGCTTTGTGTCATTGCAGCCACAGAGTACCACCTGGGCCTGCTGAAGGCGAAGCTTGCCAAGTACAGAGCCCAGCTGCTGGAACCCTCCAAATCGCCGGCTGCCAAGGGCGAGGGCTTCGATGTGATGAAATCAGGAGATGCCCGGGTGGCACTGATTGGTTTTCCTTCTGTGGGGAAGGTCAGTCAGGCTTTGTGCTCCCTCTGCCTCCAGGCTGGGCTTTGCAGTGTGTTGTACATGCAGGTGAACCTGGTGGGGAGAAATGATGTCTGACTCCAGCTCAGAAAGCTGAATGATTTCTTTATTATAACTATGGTGTAATACATTAATATACTTTCTAAAGGAGATACTAAAACTACAAACCTACTTTTCTAACTACCATAACTCACTCACAACTCCTGACCCTCTGTTGAGAGTCCAGCCCCAGGTGGGTTGGATTGGCCATCAGGCTCAAACAATCCTCACCAGAATCCAACCAAGCCATCATCCCAGGTAAACAATTCCCCAAACACATTCCACATGGGGAAAACAAGGAGCAGAAATTGAAATTGTTCTCTCTTTCTTCCCTCTGTGCTCCTCTGTGAAAAATCCTGAGGGAGAGAAGAATGTGCCTGCCACAGCAGTGGCTGCAGAGCAGGTTTGGGATCACAGCAGTGTGGAATGGTTTGGGTTGGGAGGCACCTTAAAGCTCCTCTGGTGGGATGCCACCTGGAGTCCTGTGCACAGTTCTGGTGTCTCCAGCATGAGGAGGATGTGGAACTGTTGGAGCAAGAGGCCACAAGGTTGGAGAGAGGACTGGAGAGTGGAGACTGGCTGAGAGGGTTGGGGCTGGAGAGGAAAAGGTTCTGTGGAGACCTCACAGGAAAGGCTACAGGGGAGATGGAAATGGATTCTTTGTAGTGGCAGGAAGAAGGGGAATGGGTTCACACTGAAAGAGGAGGAATTTAGGTGGTTTCTTCCCTGTGAGGGTGGGGAGGCCCTGGCACAGGGTGCCCCTGGATCCCTGGAAATGTCCAAGGCCAGGTTGGATGGGGCTTGGAGCACGCTGGGATAGGGGAAGGTGTCCATGGGAGGGGTGGAATGAAATGGGCTTTGAGGTCACTTCCAACCCAAACCCTTCCATGATTCTGTGATCTAGCTGAAAGTTGGAGATGGGGAAACACTCCTTCATGTTGTGTGCTCTGCCCTGTGGAACTTGTTGCCTAAAAGTTGTTCTTTCAGGGCTGAGGAAAGAAAAAACCTGATTTATTTGAGTTCCATCACAGTGGCACCACCTCAGTCCCTGTGCCTGGAACAGCCACAACACAACTTCCACAGCCTGAGGAGCACTTTGGTGTTGCTTGTTTTGCTGAACCTTCTCATTTTCCTGCCTGCTGATGCTGATCTCTTGCATTTCAGTCCACGTTTCTGAGTTTAATGACCTCGACTGCCAGCGAGGCCGCATCCTACGAGTTCACCACGCTGACCTGCATCCCAGGAGTCATAGAGGTGAGCAGGATTCTCCTCCAGCTGTGTAAATGTGTTTGCACCAGCCACACTTGTGCTGCCACTAAGGAGCACACACATCCAAGGGTCTCCAACGCTGAATTTTGCTTTAAACTTATGAGTGCTGATGTAGCACTTCCTTGAACTCTTCAGGATTGGCTGCCTGATCAGGATCTTTGTGCTGCTCTTGGACTGACCAGAGCAATACAATTCTCAGCTGAATTTTGTATAACCACTGTCAGTGCCAGTGACCAGCTGGCTGCAAACCTTGACAGATTTGTTTTTAATGAAGCTTTACAGAGGCAATCTGTGCTGTGATCACTTTCAAAACAAAATGCAGCTATTCCTGTCCTTGAGGGGTTTTATTAGTGGTGACCTCAGCATCCATCAGGAAAGCAAATGATAAAGGGCATCAAACTGAAAAGTGTCCAAGAGTAATGAGGAAATCTGGGTCAGGAGGGAAGAGGGAGTTAAATAATGAAAGTAACTATATTAGTGGGAAAAGGAGTTTAATGTAACACATTCAAGCAGAGCTGTGAGCTGCAACAATGGCTGGAGAGCCAATGCCTTGCAAATCCTAGGGATAAGAGTCTCCTGGGCTTTTTCCTGGTACTGTAAGATCTGCAGCACCCCTGAATAATTTGCTCTGTCACAGTAAGAGATGTGGCACTTGTTCATTACTGAGTTTTCTCATTAGACCAAGAAAAGAAGGGTTGTTTTTCCTTTCTGTTCCCCAAACTTGGGAATGTGTGACTGCTGTGCTGTTTTCCTGCTGCTTTGTCCAGCAGGATGCTTTAGGGGGTCTGGATCTAATGCAAGCTGTGTGTGCTGCTGAACACAGCCCATAGCTCTGGAATTTGCCTCAGGACAGAGTCACGAGCTTTGTGCAGGATTCCCCTGGCCTGCCAGTTCCATCCAATTCCACTCTCCACAGGATGTGGACCCCCAGCACGTGTTTGGGGCTTTTGGGGCAGCTCAGGTGCCCTGCAAGAAGCTTTCAACTTTCCATCCTTCCATTTCCCTTTCAGTACAAAGGAGCCAATATTCAGCTGCTGGATCTGCCTGGAATCATCGAAGGAGCAGCTCAAGGTTGGCTCACGTCTGTGTTTTTGTACAGGAGGGATTTGCCCTCAGTAGTGCCCCTGGGTATCTCAGATACACACAGAGGTTTCCTGGGCCAAGAGTTCCTACATTGGCTTTCCAAATTTTTGAGTCCTTGATCCTATGTGAGGCACGATTCCTGTCCCTGAGCCCACAGAAGGGTCTATATGTAGCACAAAGATGGTTTTCTGGAGGTGGGAGCCAAAGCAAGCCAGTCACTTCTCACATCCTTGCCTGAGTGTTAAGTGGCTCATCTGTTTTCTGGTACTGAGGAAATCTATAGAAAGATGCTGGAGAGGAGGAGGGAGAATTACAGCTAAACACTAACCTTGTTTGAGTAATTCCCTGAGTTCCTGCCAGTCCTCCCATGACTCCTGATTCTGGGAAGAGATGCTGGCTTTGTTTCTCTGTGTTGTCATTGTACCCCTTGGCTGGTTATGTCTGAAAATAGCTTAGGAAATTAGGGAGTCATGGAACATCTGGGAAGAGACACATAGGGATCATCCAGTTCAACTCTTGGCCCTGCACAGGACACCTCAACAATCCCACCCTGTGCTTGGTGTTGTCCAAACCCTCCTGGAGCTCTGGTGGCCTTGGGGCTCTGCCCATTCCCTGGGGAGCCTGGGCAGTGCCAGCACCTTCTGGGGGAAGAACCTTTTCCTAATATCCAACCTAAACCCTCCTGACACAGCTCCAGCCATTCCCTTGGGTCACTAGAACAGTGCCTGTGTTTCCTAAGGCACCTTCTGGCACTGATCTCCTCCGTGCTGAGCTCTCTGTGCAGCCTGGAGCTGCTGCCAGGGCTTCCAGCAGCTGACTGCAGCCAGGACAGCACTGCAGGATTTTTTTCCTTGCTTTCAAGCTGCTGCATGGGGCAGGATTCCCCATCTGTCAGAGCACTCAGCTGGTTCCTCTTGCTGATGTGCATCCCCCTCCTGTCTCCCCAGGGAAGGGCAGAGGCCGGCAGGTGATTGCTGTGGCCAGGACAGCAGATGTTGTTATCATGATGCTGGATGCCACCAAGGGCGAAGTGCAGAGGTGAGTGTGAGCTGGGCTTTGGGCTTGAAAACATGCCAGCCCCCTGAGGAATTGTGGAGAGCACCTGGGGAATGAGGAGTTAAAGTATTGAGTACGGGATGGGGGTTGTATTCCATGAGAAGCATCCTGCTGATAAGAGTGGGTGCTCAGCTGAAGGGTCATTCCTAGAGCACAGCTGTCAGAGATGGGAATGCAAACCTGGATTTCCACCACAGACTCTGACCTGCGTTAGGGGAGTTTTAGGCTTGTGGCAGGGCTGTATCAACACAAAAATCAAAAAGGGAAAGGTCTGGGTGTCACCTGGCCACACTCAGTCTCACACGTGCTGTGTCCCTGCAGGGCCTTGCTGGAGAAAGAACTGGAATCTGTAGGAATCCGGCTGAACAAAAGCAAACCAAATATCTACTTCAAGGTGAGACTTCCTGAGCTTCTGGAGGCACAGCTTGTCTGCTCAAAGCTGAGCTCACTCTGCTGCCCCTTGTGTTGGACAGGCTGTGGGGGCTCTGGGTTTTGCAGAATGTTCTTACATTGCTCTTTTGCATCCTGCAGCCCAAGAAGGGTGGAGGCATCTCCTTCAACTCCACTGTCACGTTGACTCAGTGCTCTGAGAAGCTGGTTCAGCTCATCCTCCATGAATACAGTATCCTTTCCTAATATGGGAGACCCTTAAGCCATCAGCAGCTCATGGTTTAAGTGCTTCCTGCTGTGGGACAGCCTTGGTGTCACCTTGGTGCTGGCTGGTTGGCATCAGGCTGTCACCAGGGAGCTCAGCCTGTGTGGTGTGTTGGGATTTGGGCCTTGACAGTGTCCACCTCAGAAATCTTCAACGCTGAGGTCCTGTTCCGAGAGGATTGTTCCCCTGATGAGTTCATTGATGTGATTGTAGGAAACAGGGTCTACATGCCATGCCTTTATGTGAGTATCCTGGGCAGCCTGGCTTCTGTCACACCCAACATCTCTTTTCTGTGCCAAAGGAAATGTTGGAGCTTCACAAATTTGTGGAACAGTTTGGGTGGGAAGGAACCTTAAACCTCATCTCATTCCACCCCTGCCATGGGCAGGGACACCTTCCAGTATTCCCAGAGTGCTCCAAGCCCTGTCCAGCCTGGCCTTGGACACTCCCAGGAATCCAGGGGCAGCCAAAGCTTTTCAGGGCAACCTGTGCTAGGGCCTTCCTGCCCTCACAGGGAAGAATATTTCCCCAGTATCCCATCTAACCTTGCTCTCTCAATTTAAAACCATTCCCCCTTGTCCTATTACTCCATGCCCTTGTCCCTGGCTCCTAAAACAGTAACGAGTTGGGGTTTAAGAGGTGGAAAACAGCTTGACAGGGAGGTTTTTATAGGCTTTGGATGTGCAGCCGTGTGCTGTGTGTGCTCCCTGGGCCCTCTTGTGGCTGGTGCTGCCCTGGAGCAGCAGAGCTTCCAATCCCAGTGCCGGGCTTTGCTCCCACGTGTGGAGCCTCCGACTCCCCTGCTGCCAGCTCTGTGCTTAACTTTTCACATCTAGTCCCTTGTGTGCCAGAGGTCCCTTTAGGGCTCTGTTTGTAGCCACTGGGTCTGTATGAAATCAAAGAACGTGTTCCAAGGCATCCCAAAGGGAGAATTTTAGAAGGCCAAAATTTATATTCAGGCGTCTGAATTTTAATTGTTTGTTTTACTGAGAGTCTTGGCTTATCTTCTGACAAGATCTGTGTTTCTGTTTCAGGTGCTTGAGATTTCTTTGTATATGTTGCTGAATTGCCTTTTTAAGGGCTGTGCTGTTTTCCCTTTGGTTTAGGTTTATAACAAGATTGACCAGATATCCATGGAGGAGGTGGATCGTCTTGCTCGGAGGCCCCACAGTGTTGTCATCAGGTAGGAGCTGTCACATTGCCTTTTTCTGCTGCTCTGCCTGGTGTAGGGTTCATTTCACACCCCTTTCTCTAGCTTCTCCCAGGAAGGGACTTCTCCCAGGGGCTTCTGGGGTGAGAAGCAGAGCTGCTGTGCAGCTTTTCCCAGATTTCCTTCCCCTGGAGAGGCAAGCAGCTTGGCTGTCTGCAGGACAGAGTCAAACAGTCTGCCTTGTTTCCTTAGAAGTGCTGATATATCTGTTGGGGCTTTGGTGCTTCCAAGCTGTTCACCCTTCTGGAATCATGGATTGGTTTGGGTTGGACGGGACCCTAAAGCTCATCTCATTCCACCCCCTGCTGTGGGCAGGGACACCTTCCTCTAGATCAGTTTGCTCCAGGCCCCATCCGACCTAGTCCTGAACAGTTCCAGGGATGGAGCATGAAACTCTCTGTACATCCTGTTCCAGTGTTTCTCCACCCCTTTAGTAAGGAATTTCTTCCTAATAGCTAATCTAACCCTGCCCTCTTTCAGTTTAACATCGTTTTACCTTGTGTTTTTCCTTTCCTTGCCTCATTAAAGACTTCCCCCTCGTTCTCCAGCACTTTAATAAAGACATTTCACCTTGTTCTTCTGGATCCCTAAATCACAGCAGCAGTAAACAGATGATCCTGGTGTTTTGCAGCTGTGGCATGAAGCTGAACTTGGACTACTTGCTGGAAAAGCTCTGGGAGTACCTGGCACTCACCTGCATCTACACCAAGAAACGGGGACGTAAGTGACCATGAGCTGAACAGAAGTTTGAAAGGCACAGATGCTGCTGCTGCTTGTGGAAGGCAGACAGGACTGGTGCCTTGGAAATGCTGGAATTACACCCTCCCTCATCATCCTTCAGCTCTTGGCAAATACTTCCTGCTCTGTCTGATCCTGCCATGTGTGGATCCCACCATGGCCTTCCTGTTGTATTTTACAAGAGCTGAATTTTCATAAGTCTTTGCATTATAGAGGGGAGTAAAGTGTGCAAGTTCACAGCCTTTTCCTTGCTATGCACACTGTGATGACCTCTTTAGCCTGTCACAACCCAGAAGTTTCCTGTTCCTACTGCGAGAAATTTGGTGATTCCCATGCCCTTGGTGATTCCCATGCCCTTTTGCTTTATAACCCACTTGCAACTTCTCCCAATTATTAAGGCACATCTATAACGTGCTCTATTTGGTTGTGAGCAGCTGAACTTGGGTGGATGTGAGGACATCAAGGAATTTTCTGACCTTGTTAAGCTCTGAAATCTTGGGGATTTTGGTTTTTCCTTGAGCAGCAGGTGTGTTTTGACTTAGGTGGTTTTGTTTCTCTTAAGTCAAGGGTTTGGGATGGAGTCAGATCAGGTGGGATGTGAGGAAGGTGCTGACTGTGTGGAGTGGGTAATTGCACTTGTGGGTAGTGGAGAGCTGATTTGATGCTTTTAGGTACTGGATCCCTGTTCTGTCTGGGAGCAGGAAGGAGGAATTTGGGAGTAGTAAGCACAAGGTGATGTGAGATGGTGTCAGCATTTTAAAACACTCTTGATAGAAATCCAATGCTTTTTCTCCCCCTTCTGCTTCTCCACAGAGAGACCAGACTTTACAGATGCCATTATTCTACGGAAAGGGGCCTCTGTGGAACATGTGGTAATTTTTCTGCTTCTTTTACATTTCCCTGTGTGCAGGATGCAGTTCCTCCTGGACATGCTGTGATTTGTGCTCCATAAAGCTCAGGACATGTCAGTGTTTGGTTGTGCTTCTCCTTTTGTTGCCTTTTATCTGCCTCAGGTTTCTTTCACAGCTGCTATAAAAGGTTTAAACGGTAATTATTTAATGCAGCCCAGTGAAAAAACACATGGAAACAATAGAATGGGGCTTTATGGGATTGGTGATTCCTGTATCTGTTCTGTGTGGTTTCAAGTGCTTTTAACTGGCTCTTAAAGTCTTTATTGTAAATTCTGGCATAGACTTGAGTTTCTTTTAATTCCTGGGTATTGAACAAGTTGTTTGCAAAGTGGTGAATGTAAATACTTCAACTTCTGCCTGTCTTGCAGTGCCATCGGATTCACAGATCATTAGCCAGCCAGTTCAAATATGCCTTGGTGTGGGTAAGTGTTAGACAGCAACTGGAATTCCTGTCTTCAGGTGTCTCTGACTGGTCTTCTAACCCTTCTCCCCATTTTTTGCTTCAAAGGGGACCAGCACAAAGTACAGCCCTCAAAGAGTGGGCTTAACCCATATGATGGAGCATGAAGATGTCATTCAGATTGTGAAGAAGTAACTGCTGGTGCCTGGCCTTGCCTTTAATCACTGCAATTGGAACTGACCATGTAAAAACAAAACAAAACACAGCAAAAAAAACGAAAAAGAAAAAGAAGAAAAAAAAAAAAGGATATGTGTTCCAGAGCCAAGAAAGCTTCTGTGAAGCTCCTTTTCTTGGAGAAAGGCAGAAAATGAGGTTACTGTGCTTGCAGGTGGGGATGGGGAAGATGGGTTTCCATCTGGCAGCATTTCAGGCCAAGTGATATTTCTTAAAAATTTAGAAGGAGACAGTTCTTCTAGGGCACAGTTCCACAGAGAGCAGTGTCCTGCCCCTTGTGGGGTTTGCACATGAATCCATGTGCATTCCCAGTGGGAAGTATTTGGGTTTGTGTGAAAAAATCTGGCCCTGTGCTTTGGGCTGAGAGAACATTGCTGATGCTTTGCTGCTTATCCATTCACTTAATTCAAGCATTGATCTGAAGCAGAATCAGAGTTTTCCCTCCCCTGCTTGCTGGACACATTTCTGCAGCTGAGACAACCCTTATTTTTAATGGTCCCACCTCAATTAACATTAAAACCTGGCATTCTGTGCCTCTCCATAGCCTTGCAGTGGGGTTTGTAGGACATCCTGGTACTGAGACATGAGAAATTAATTTGGTAATGGTTAATTAGCTTGGCCAGACTGCAGTGGGGTATGATCCAAGAGCTGTAGTCTGGGGTGAGGATTCATGTCTGTCATCTCATTCGTTGAGGAGCTGCCTTGGGAGCTTCCTCCTTTCTTGGGCAGGAGTTGTCCTGCCCTTCAGTCCCCAAGGTGGAGGTCTCATCACCCATACCCCTAAATTCCAGTTGCAGCTCTTTGGAGCTCAAGGTACCACCCCATGCTGTGAGTTTTACCCCAGCCCTGTTACACATTGCTTGTCTGGATATTGTTCATCAGAAATCTGGGATTTTTGTAATCGTGCTTTTCCATTGAATACTGTTGCTAAACAATTCAGAGTGCCTGATAGAGGACAGTTCTTGTCTTCTGGGATCAAGAACTGCCAATAGCTTTTATTTTCTTTCATTGTAAAAGGGTTTGGTCTGACGTGGATGCAGAACTCTGAGGACAGGTGTGACACCTGTCTGAGCAGAGTTCCTTCCCTCCTCCCTGCTCCTTCCCACCCCTCACAACCTGATTGAGCAGAAATGGAAGGATTATTTTATTTGAGAAAATAAAGAATTGTTATTTCATGTGAATGGTGGGTAGATGGCTTGGTGTGATTCCTAAATCTCTTTTTTACCTTTGGCCACCTGAGGAATCCTGGATGCTGTCACAGGACATTGAGGGGGCAACAGAAGGTGAAGTGGCTGCAAGAGACTGGTGATAGGAGATAAATACATACTATACACAGTGCCCAAGCTAAGAAGGTGACTTTGAACTCTGTAAGTTCCCTTCCCTGTTCCTGGCTTTGTTCACAGCTGGGGTGCAGAGGAAATCCTGACCACAGAAGCAGCGAGTGGTGAACAAGCTCCAAATGATCCCCATTATCCCTGTCTGGCAGTGGAAAGCTGGCCCTTCCCAGTGTGAGCTGGGTGGGATGCTGTTCCAGCACATTAACTCACCCTTCCCATTTCCCATGAAGGTCGCACAGGCAGAGTTGCCTTCACAAAGACTAATTTTGGTTTCGTTTTGTCCCTTAGTTTCTGACTTTTTCGTCCAAATCCTGCAGCCTGCCAAGCCTTGGCATGGAGCCGGGCAGCCAGAAGTGCTGACAGGGCTTCATGTTCAGCCCAGGTAGTGCTGGGAGCCAGGGGGTGCTTGGTGTGAGGCTGAAATGCACAGTGTTACCTGCTAAAACCTGTCCTTGAATAGCTGCTGCTACCTCAGTGTGGGTTTCAAATTGATTTTGGCATATCATTGTTAAAACCCCCTCTGCCTAATTAGCTTCATTTAGGAAAATGGGCATTTTATCCTCTTCAAAATGAACAGATACATGATTAAAATTGGAATGGGAATGAAGTAAAAATAGTTAAGCTAGAAGGAGCCAACTTATTTTTTCAGAGAGAGTAGCTTTTTTGGCAGCAAGTTTATAGCTGCATTTGAAAATGCACCATTTAATTGCAGTATTCCTTCTTCCAGGAGCGTCCCTAATTGTTGTGCACTTATGTTAAAAGCAGCAAACGTTGCAGTTCGTGCTGGAGTGAGTTTGCCTCCAAGAGATCTCCAAGTCCTGAAAAGACAAGGTCCAAAGGGCAAGAGGGAAATCTGCTGCAGCATTAGGATTGTACTGGAGCCTCCTGAGGTTTACAGAATTTGCAGTATTTCAGTATTTAAAGGGGCTTATAAAAAAGGTGGAGAGGGACTTTTCACAAGGGCATGCACTGGCAGGGAAAGTGGGAATGGTTTTAAATTGAAATGGGTGATACAGATGAGGTGTTAGGAGGAGATTCTTCCCATGTGAGGGTGGTGAGGCACTGGCACAGGCTGCCCAGAGAAGCTGTGGCTGCCCCATCCTTGGAAGTGTCCAAGACCAGGGCTTGGAGCAACCTGGGATAGTGGAAGGTGTCCCTGCCCATGGCAGGGAGTGGATGAGATGAGCTTTGAGCTCCCTGCCAACCCAAATCATTCTGGGATTTTTTGCATTGACCAGAGCCCCTCACTGGGGAGCTGCTGAAGGGAAATGTGATCAGACTCTCCTTGTGTGTTGGGAGAAGGGTTCTCAGGAGGGTGGGTGCAGGCAGGAGCTGTGGATTTGCCCCCAGAAGAGCAGCACCCTGCATTTCTCTGCTCTTTAGGAGGAAAGCCTTGGCTAGATGATGCTCAGAGAAAGCTGCCCTCAGCAGCCCTGCTCTGTGCTCCTGCCATTCCCTTGCTCTTCCAGCTGCCTCCAGGCTCATTGCCAGGGGGCTGTGCTCATCCTGCCCCATCCCTGGGGCCACACAGGACTCCAGGTGTGGAGCAGGGTGGCTCAGCCTCCCCACAGCCCATCAGCCACCCTCCATCTAGCGCTGCAACCAGCGACGACTCGAGGCGTGCTCTGTTTAAAATGCCTGTTCCAGGCAATCAAGCAGGTTTGATTGGCTGAGCACTCCTCTTATAATTTAATTTAGTCAGGAATCGTTTGCAAGGTAATAAAGAGTGACTCTGCCTCCAAATACATTCATTTAATTCAATGAGAGATGGTTGCTGCGGCAGGTCGCCTCAGCCAGCTCCCCTCACCCCATCACGGTGACATCTCAAAGTGCTGCTCAGGGCCGTATATAAGAGTCACGATCCGCAGTGACAGCTTAATTGTCTCAAATGCTGACAAGGGTCACCCCAACCAGCCATCGGGAGTGGCGGGAGCCGGCTGGGGAGCCTGCGGAGAGGAGGATTTATGGCTGGCAAATAGTTTTGAATTCCTCTGGTTGCGCCTGCTAAATGATGAACCTGCCCCGAGGGGATTGGGGCTATTGATTGTAATTTGCAGTTAAGCCCTCGCGTTCTGAGGAATCAGCATAATAAATACCCACCGCATTACGGCTGGGACGTGCCTGCCTGGAGCAGAAGGAGGAGAAGGAAGCAAGGTTTTCCCGGCTCGGGTGCTGCAGCAGGATGCTCTCTCTTCCCCTGCGTTTGGCAGAGCCACAGGCTCCATCACTGCAGGAAAACGCTCCCCAGTTTGGTGGGATGCAGGAGCTCAGTGCTGGAATGGGGAGAATGGAGTGTTGTGAAGGCGGGTGGAGTGCCCTGCTTATCCAGGGAGGAGAGAGCTCTGGTATTTTTGGGATAATGGGTGCCTAGATCCTTGCCAGAACCTCTGCAGCTGGTTGGTCCCAGCCCACCTTTGGAGAGGGGTGTGAGGAGATGCCTTTGTTCCTCACTCCCATGTTCTGTGATTTCTTCTAAACTCCCATTGGTTTGGGGGCCAGAATGGGTCAGGGCCACTTCCCAGCTGTTCACATCTGGGCTACACTGAAGCTCACCTACATCCTGGGAGGGATGCAGGACAGTCCAGCTGTGTCACCAGGGGTGCAAGGGACAGGGACCACGGGAGGAGGAGGAGGAGGTGGCACCACCCTCCACCCCTCCAGCTCTGTGAGGGAAGATCAGCTCCCATCTCTCTGCTCACGAGTGGAGATGAGAATAATAGCAGTCATCAAATATGCATCGGGTCCCTCGGCGCAGCAGCTGTGGTCCCGTGGGGAGCGGGCACGGCAGAGCTCCGAGCCACCCCACGCCATGCAGGGCAGCTGGCTACCCCAGGTGAGTGGCTCTGGGTGCCCCAGCTGGGTGGCACCTCCCCTGGGCTCGCAGGGGCTTTGCTGGGAAGGGACCTTTGTGTGTGAGGTGGTTTTAAAGCGAGCGCTGCTGTTCAGGTTCTCCCTGTCAGGGTGTGTGGTGTCCCCTCACCTCTGCCTGTTCCCTGCCTGTCCCTGCCTGGCTGCTCACTGTCTTTATCCTCCCTTATCTCACCTTCTGCCTTCCTACCTTCTCCACGCCCCATATTCCCACTGCCCTCCAGAGCAGAGCGGCCTCACCTGAATGCTCCCTCCTCCCCTGGCACCCTCTACCCCATGTTTCCTACCACCTCTTCCCCACATTTCTTTTACCTCGGGGCTGTTTTGCCCCAGGAAAGCTCCTGGGCTTGGCTTTGGGACTGAGGTGATGGCACAGGGCTGTGACCTGGCTCCAGGGCTGCCAGCCAGCATATTCCTGGGTGCATGCCAGCATCATGCCCAGCTGCTTTGTTCTTCCAGCATCTGCTCTGGCCTATCTCCTCCCATAACACCTCCCTCGTGGGGAGCAGGCAGCAGCTGGCAGGCAGGGATTGTCGTGCATTGCTCGTGTGCTGGGCCCTCATCCTCATTTTGGAGGCAGGAGCTGGAGGGGGTGGAAATTAGCCAGGTCAGGGGGGTGATGTGTGCTTGGGGGAGCAAGGAAAGACCCCACTGTGCCTCGGGGGCTTGGAGGGCTGTGCCACTGTCACACTGCTGGAAGGGTCCAGCTTTTCCCTATGCTCCCAGCATCCTGGAGCTGTGACTGGAGCGACAAGAGCTGTGGCTGGGCTTCCTCCCCTGCTCACAGGTGTTTGAGAGTGGATGTGCAGTGATGCAGAACTGAAGGCAGAGATGTGCTGAGAGGTGCTGCTGCAGCCAGGAGGTGCCTGGGCTGGCTCCGTGGTGCCAGAGCGTGGGGCTCCTGGGAGGCACGGCAGTGCCAGGGCCGGCGTGGCGTGGCGTGGTGTGGTGTGGTGGCACAGAGCCCCGCTCCGGCTGTAACTGGAAACAGGCTGTAAGCGAACCCGGGGCCGGCTGGTGACCGCAGACCTGCCTGGAGACGTGGAGCTGCTGCCTCTGGAGCTCTGCCCGCCGGTGCCGGCACGCCGAAGGTACAGTCCTGCCGGGCTGGGGCGGGAGAACCCCGAGGCCAAAGTCTCCATCCCCTCCCTGCATCCGGCCGTGGCACAGCCGCAGGCTGCCCCGGGCCGTGTCCCCGGGGTGAGGTGGCTTTCCCTGCTTCACCCACGTGGCTGGAGACATTCAGGACTCACCCGACCAAAGGATGCTCTGGGTATCTTCTGCCACAGCCTTGGCACCCATTGCCACCACAGAGACCCCTCACTGCCAGGTTTTGCACCCAGGGTCCCTCCTGTGCATTGCTGCTGGACGCAGCCCTGCCCAGACACCCTGGAAACAGCCACCAGATGTGGGTGCCCCTCCAACCCCCCCTGCTTTGCTTCCATCCCACTGCACCTGGGCACAAAAGCCTCTTGGCCAGCTCTGCCGTGCCAAAGGCAGGTGAACCAGGATGAAGAACATGGGGAGGCGTTTTGGGGTCTGGTATGGAGGTCGGGACCATGGAAGGCAGCAACTGTGTGGGATGAGGCCCCTCCCTCTCCCTTTATTCCCCCTCTCAGAGAGCTCTTGTCATGGGCAGGGAGGCACCATGGGCACAGCCATGGCAACAGCACGGGAGCTGTGCCAGAGCTCTGAGAGCAGTGCCGGGGCTGTCCTGCCTGGGGGGACAGAGATGGGGACCGTGGAGGGCAGTGTGCTGGTGGCAAGGACTGCATGAGTGGTGGGATGCAGGGACTGACCTGCACCAGCTTTTCCCCAGCTGGGTACCCCTTTGCTCTCTGCCAGCACAGAGAGAAGGGCTGTGTCCCTGCCCGAGGTGGTTCCCTGCCACATCGTGGTGCCCGGGCTCTGTGTGCCCATGCCAGGAGGAGGGTGGGTGGTGCTGTGTGGCAGGTGCCTGTGCCCCTGGCAGGGCAGGCTCTGTCAGCCCCATATGGCTTGGTGGCCATTGCACACCTGGGCATGGGCTGTGACAGTGCCGGGCGGGGCTCTGCTGATCCTGTGTTTCTGTCACAGACCCTCTCCTGATGCCTGCAGGTGCCTCTCATCCCACTCTGCCCCTCTGCCCACCCTGCACTCCAGAGCTGCCTCCATCTGTGCAGACCAGGATGTGTCTATCCCAGAAATTAATGCAGGGAGTAGGCAAAGCTATGGGATCGTGGTGGATGGTGCTCCTCTGTAGATCTGGCAGGGAGGGACAAGGCTGGGGACAGCACAATGCCTGGAGGTGCCAGCCTTGAGCTCTTCTGATCCTGGGGGAGACCAGTGGGTTCAGTCCAGCAACTGCTGCCAGTTCTTTGGTTGTGCCAGCTGCTGCACAGCTGGATGCTTCTCTCTCACCCAAACAAATCCCCTGTAAGGGGGGGTGCAGCGGGTGCTGCCCCTGCCCACACCAGCCCCACTGCAGCGTGCACTGATCCATGTGGGACAGCGAGTTCCCGCTGCTGCTGCTTAAACTTTGATGAGCTGCAGGAATCCAGGCCTGCCATTAACATTTGATGCGGTCACCCCACGCCTGGGCACGTGTGTGTGCAAACACGCTGCTGGCACTGCCACGGGCCACACGTGTGGCACACGCACCCCCCATTGCCAGCTGTGTGTGGGCACGTGTGGCACCCCGAACATATCTGCTGCCTGGCATGGAAGAGGAGTGCCCTGAAGGCTCTGGGCTCCTCAGTGCTTCCCAGCGCGGCTGTGGAATTTGGTCTGTGTTGGGTCCCCTTGGGTGTGTTCCCGCTGCTGCCTTGGGCTCTGCAGAATTGCCACCTCTCTTTTAGTGCCGCCGTTCGGTTTCAGGGATCCCCGGGCTTCACCCGTCTCTGTGCTGACTGGAGGAAGAGGCTGATTCCTCAAGGAGGGGCAGAGCAAGCCCTGAGGCGTGGGGAGGTGGCAAAGTCCCGTTTTGGGGTAACGATGCTGCCCCTGCAGCGTTCCCCTGGGGGGATGCTCCCAGCAGCAGGAGCCCTTCGCTGCTCCTTCGGAAAAGTCTCGGGGCTGGCGTGGTGCATCCCTTACATTATTCATGCCACCGCAAGCCCGGCGGTTGGGTTACAGCCGGATCCGAGGCACCGGCACCGCGCCGCCGACTCGCGGGGTGCGCGGGAGGCAGGAGCAGCTCCGCCGGGCTGCCCCGGGCCGGCTCCCAGCGCCCCAGCGCCATGCCCAGCGGGCTGCCACCGGCGCCCGAGGGAGCCGCGCACGGGCATGTGCCTCGCCAGACCCGGGCACAGGTAAATAGGCGGGCGGGGCAGGCGGCGGGGTCCGGAGCCGGCCGCCGGGCCGGGAGCAGGCTCCTGCCGGCACAGGGCATCACCTCCCAGCGCCCCGCCGGGGCCGGAGCATGAGCGGCCGCCGCCGCCAGCATGGCCGGCAAGAAGGGGGAGCCCAAAGGGAAGGCGGGCAAAGGGAAAGGGAAGGATGGCAAGAAGGGCAAGAAGGAGGATCCCAACGAGTCGGAGGATGCCTCGGATGCGGAGCTGCTGAAGGCAGAGGAGAGCGAGGAGACGGAAGTGGTGGAGGAGGAAAAGGAAGAAAAGGAGGAAAAGGAAGAGGAAAACGAGGTGGAAAAGGAGAAGGATGAGGAGGAAGTGGCTGCAGAGGAGCCCAAGAAAGGGAAGGGGAAGGAGAAGAAGGGGTTGCCCAAGGCAGGAGTGGCAAAGAAACTGGGCCGTGGGAAGAAGGCGCAGCAGGAGACGGAGGAAGAGGAGGGTGAGAGCAATGCTGCAGCAGCCAAGAAGAACATGAAGGGCACCTCCAAGCTGATGATGGGGCTGGCAACCGACAAGAAGAAGAAAGGGGCCAAGGGTGCAGAGGCCAAGGGCCAGCCCAAAGATTCTGTGGAAGCCAGCCCAGCCGAGGAGGAGGCAGCAGCACCTCCGAAGGCCCGGGCAAAGCGGAGCCTCCGCAGCACCTCCAAGCTCTTCCTGGGCTTCAAGAACCTGGGCCTGCGTCGGCCCAAGAAGGGGCAGTTCAAGAACACATCCCGCTTCTTCTGGGGCCTGCATAAGCACAGCACCAAGAAGAGGAAGAAAAAGAAGAACAAGGCAGTGCTGAAGTCCACCTCCAACCTGATGATGCGCTTCAAGCAGGTGGGCAAGAAAAGGAAGGAGGAGGCCAAGGAGGAGGCCAAGAAGGAGTCACCATCGAGGCCATCCTTCCTGCTGCTGCGGCAGGGCGGGCAGGACCCCGAGGACGGCGCGTTGCTCTTCCGCCGGCGCCCGGAAAGGAAATTCAAGCCCCGGGCGCAGGTGCTGAGCAAGGCGGCCGCAGCCACGGGCTGGCTGGCCAGGAAGGTGCTCTCCCGGCGCGGGCGGCTGGTGGGGGGCAGCCGGGCGACTGACACGGCCTGGCTGTCCCGTATCGGTGCCAAGAAGCTGCCGTTCCCCGCGGAAGACGAGATCCTCAGGCACCGGGCCAACATGAAGCGGATCCCTGGCGGTGTCGGGCTGCCGGCGCCCGGCACTTCGCGGCAGGGCAGCATGGCGAGGCGGCCGTCCCGGCGGCGCTCCCAGCGCGCGGCCGCGGAGCCGCCGGTGCCGCGCTACGGCTGGGCCGAGGAGGAGAACGGAGCCTACGGCCGCCGGCGAGGCTACGGCAAGGAGGATGGAGCCTACAGTTCCCGCCGTGGTTATGCCAGGAAGGAGGATGGAGCCTATGGGCCCTGGCGCAGTCACCCCAAGGAGGAAGATGGAGGCTACGGCCCCCAGCATGGCTACGCCGAGGAGGATGGAGCCTACGGCCCCTGGCATGGCTACAGCGGGGAGGAGGATGGAGCCTACAGCCCCCGGCACAACTACTCCGAGGAGGAGGACGGCTACATGCAGAGCCCAGCCTACCCAGCAGGGTACGGCTTTGAGGATGCGGTGACCCCCTACTCTGACTACCCTGGCTATGAGACAGAGGAGGAGTATGACTACTACGGGGGGTTTTGGGAGGATGGTGACCAGCCAGGGCACCCCTACGGCGACTCGGAGCTCGAGGACGAGGGACAGTTTGGTGGTGGCTCTCCCCTCAGCCTCTATGACCCGTACAGCAGCGACCCAGAGTATGGTGAGGAGGCAGCGGGGCCCTTTGGCTACAGGGGGGACCCCTACGAGGACTTTGGGGAGCCCTTTGCCAGGGGGTACCCTGGGGGCGAGTACCCCGAGCATCGCATCCAGTACAGCGAGGGGGGGTGGGCGCCTCACGCCCAATCCTCCTGCAACCCCTACGCCCTGGGCCTGGAGGAGATAGCTGAGGGCGAGGAGCCCGAGGAGTGGGAAGAAGAGGAGGAAGAAGAGAAGGAGTATCCATTTTCCATCCTGAGCGGCTCCTCGCTCCGGGGCATGCGGGAGACGCTCTCGTCCAAGCTCTCGCTCAACAGGAAATTCAGGCTCTTCCCCCGACCCCAGGTCAAGCTTTTCGGCAGGGACCGCCTGGACGTCCCCCTCCCGCCGTCCCCCCACCTTCCCGCCGCCCGTGACGAGGACGACTACGACGAGTACGAGCCGCCGCCGCCTCCGGCAGCCCCCAGCCCCGCGGCATCCCCGGGACGCCCGGTTTCGGCAGCGCGGGCGTGCGGGAGCCCTCTGGGGCAGTTCCTCCAGCGATCCCTCTCGATTCCTGCCAGCCGTCCGCCGCGAGGTGCCGGGGGATTTCGGGGGTCCCGCACCCCCCAGCCCTCCTACAGGCTCTCCAGCCGCAGGCTGGCGGGCATGGAGAGCGCCGCTTTGGGGGACCGGGACTCCTCCCCGCCGGCGGGGCCCTGGGGGCAGCCCCCTCCCCGGGAGCCGGGGGCTGCGCGCCGGCCGTCGCTCCGTAACCCCTTCGCCAACGCCGGGCGCTCCTCGTCGCCGCCGCCCGTCCGCCCGCGCCCCGGCAGCACGCGGGGCGAGGGGCCGCGGCGATCCCCCTCCCTCGGTGCCAGCCTCCGGCGCTTCGGCCCCGAGTCCCCCACCCCGCCTCCGCCCGCTCCCCGCTCCCCGGGGCCGGGGGGGAGGCGGCTGGGGGGGCCCGCGGCGGGGAGACCCCTGGCATCGCGCCGGAGCAGCCCCCCCGGGCTGCCGCTCCCCCAGGCCTGGCCCCGGCTTCCCGAGCCCCCCACCAAGGCGGTGAAGCCGCTGCAGAGGACTCCCTTCCGAGCACCGCCGTCCCGCCCCGGCAGCCGCCGCCTCGGCGCCCCCGGCCCCTCCTGGGATGAGGAGCTGCCCCCCTGGCAGGGCGCCCCGCGGGGTCCCGCCGGCGTGCCCCCTCCGCCCAGCCCCGCTCCCAGCACCCCCAAAAGTTTCATCCAGCGCATCGGGCAGCCCCTTGCCGGGATGGCCCCCCACTCCCCACCCCCGAGGCCATCTGCTGAAGTGGGGGGCCGCAGCCTCTCCAAGGGGCGCTCCGTGGCGCAGTCCCTGGCTTCTCTGCTCGTAAGGAGCATAGCCCCCACCAAAACCCCCTCATCCTCACCCCCCAGCCGCCTTCCCTCCACTCGCTCGCCCTCCTTGCCCCGGCGCCCATCCCGGCGGGACGGGAGCACCCGCCGGTCCCCGAGCCCACCCTCGGGGCGCCGGGGCTGGGCCGACGGCGGGCGCCCCATCCTCCCCTCCAACGCCCGTGGCAACCGGAGCCCCTCACCGCCCCGTCGTGCCGCTTTCCCACCACCCCACGGGCGAGCCCCCGGCTCTCCGGCCGTCTCCCGGCACGGCTCTCGTCCCCCGGGGCCGGCGGAGCCGATGGAGGGCGGCGGGGCGGCCGCGGAGGAGGGCGCGGGGCGCTACGCGGTGGTGACGCCGCAGGTGCAGAGGTTGGGCTCCTTCCGCCGCGCATCCCGCATGTACAAGCAGCACTGGTCCACGCAGCACGTCGTGAGGGTGCGGGAGATGCCCGACGCCTGGACAGCCGAGCAGGGCCTCCCCCAGCAGCCCACCCAGCGCGGCCGGCGGTGGGCGGGCCAGTGGGGAGCCGACATCGCCCGATACCTGTGCCAGCGCCCGCCGGCGGGCGGCTGGCGGGACAGGCACCCCTGGGCGGACGGGTACCTGGGCAGCAAGCAGCCCTGGCGCAGCAAGGTAACGCCCGCGGGGAGCCCCCTCGGGGGATGGAGCCGGGGGTGAGCTGGCAGCCGGCGGGACCCGGGGCAGGGCGGCGAGCTGAGGTGCCCGATGGCTCTCCCGGTGCGGAGGGGTTTGCAGTGCACACGGTGGGGGTGAATGGCTGTGGGGGGTCTGGGTGCTGGTGAGGGTCCTCCAGTGGGGAGCAGAGTGCAAGAGGGGATCATCACCCGTTGTGTGTCCCCCCCACGAGCGGCCCCTCTGGGGACATTTGATTCTGGCGTATGGAAATGCAGAGACCCGATCCGGCGGGGCCGGCTGCAGGCGGCACGGTGACCCGGCGGGGTGTCCGCTTTCCTGCCCACCCCCTGGCCGGGCGCCAGTGCAGGCTCCCGAGTGACACCTGTCCTGTGTCACCCTTGCGCGTGGCCGGGGGAAGCAGCCTCAGCCCCCTTCCATCACCTCCACCGAAGGTGATGCCCACGGTGAGCGGGACCGGGATTCCCAGGAGCAGGTTTTCCTGGGACCGGCCCCAAGGTGGCCTCGTGTTTCTGTGTTCCAGCACTGCTGCTCTCACCTGACACACAATGCTCTTGCTGTTTTGGAGCTGTGGGGTGTTTTCCTGGGGTTCCAATGCTGCTGTGTGTTCCCTGGTGTGGGGTCACAGATGGCGTTTTGGGGTGCTGGTGATGACTGGGTGGGACATCTGAGGGTGTTGGCACACCCCTGCCATGATGGGGTGGTTGTTCCATGCAGATGCAGTCGCTGTGCAGCCTGCCCATCGTGCGGTACCAGGAGCCACAGGAGGAGGACGGGCTGGAGGACATGACCCAGCTGGAGTGAGTGTCCCTGTCCCCTGCACCGTGACTCAGTGCTGTGGGGGACAATGGGGCTGCAGCCCCCAACCCTATACCCCCGACCCTGCTATCCCACCCCATCTCATCCCAATATGGGCTCTGCTTCAGCCTCCCGGGCCTGGAGATGCTGAGGCACTCTGGGCACAGCAGACACTCCCTTGTCCCTCTGTCACCCCCTAATTCAGCCTCTGCTCCACGCAGGGACCTCCAGGAGGCTGCAGTGCTCAGCAACATCCGGACACGGTTCGAGCGCCAGCTCATCTACGTAAGCTTAGGGTGGACACAGCATCCCCCAAAGATGGGGTGGGGTCTTTGGGGAGTCACCCCCCTCTGAGGGCTTGCAGCCAGGACCTCTCGAGCCAGTGTGGACTCTCTCTCTGGCAGACCTACATCGGCAGCATCCTGGTGTCGGTGAACCCGTACCGGCTCTACAACATCTACGGCAAGGAGCAGGTGCTGCAGTATGAGGGCAGAGCCCTGGGTGAAAACCCACCGTGAGTACCAAGCTGTCCCCAAACACCCTGTGGGGATGGGCTCACTCCCACCCTCCATCCCCCACCCTCGGATCCCTGGGTCCGTGGGTGCTGGAGCGGCTGTGTCTGTGCATGGGGATGCTCGGGGCACTTTGGGGGGTCCCCGTGCTGATTTTGGGGGTCCCTGTGCTGGGCCAGCGTGGCACCTCCCAGCCCCTGCTTCTGCCCACCCCAGGCATCTCTTTGCCATCGCGAACGTCGCCTACTCCAAAGTGATGGATGCCAAACACAACCAGTGTATCGTCATCAGGTGGGACACGGCTGTCCCCATGCACAGCCCCTAATCAACGCCACCCTAATTGCTGGGTCGCTGCCACCAGCCTGGCTTGGTTCCGGGGATGGGGTGCTGAGGGGGCTTTGGGGTGGGCGCCCCTTGCTCGGCTGGCGATGGCCCCAGCCATGCCCCTGCTCTGTGTTTCAGTGGGGAGAGCGGCTCAGGGAAGACCGAAGCCACCAAGCTGATCCTGAGCTACCTGGCAGCTGTCAGCCAGAAACGCAGCACTGCCCCACAGGTAGGCTGCTGCCCTGGGGACATCCCTGAGTCCCCGTGCCCCCACCATCTTCTCCCACCTCCAAGTGCTCTTTTCCATCCCTCCTCATGGCTCTGCTGCTCTCTCCTTGTCCCAATGCTTCCACCTGGACCACGGCAGATAGAGGTACCAAGGGGACACGTGGGCTGGGGTGGGTCAGGGGGACAGAGAATCATGGTGGCACCTTGGCCATGGCACCCCAGCTGGAGGGGAAAGGTGGGAGGGACAGCAGGAAATCAGTGCAAGCACAGAGATGGAGTCTCTGTGCTCTCTTATATCCTCATTTAACCTGGCTGTGGTGCACACCCCAAATTTGGGCACCCACGGGTGTGTGGGTGGAACATGGGGTGGAAGGGAGGGTGACAGGGTGTCAAAGGGGGGGCCTCAACCTTGGAGTTGCCCCATGGTGTGTTGGGTGCCCAGGCTCACCCCCAGCTTTCCCCATCACCATGACAGATCCTGGAGGCGACTCCTTTGCTGGAATCCTTCGGCAACGCCAAAACCGTGAGGAATGACAATTCCAGCAGGTTTGGGAAATTTGTGGAAATCTTCCTGGAGGAGTAAGTAATGCTGAGTAACCTGTGTGTGACTGCTCCCACCCCACGTCCCCTGCTGCCCCAGGGGTGTCCAGCCCGAGCCAGCCCCTTGTCCCTTGGCTCTGGGAGGACACATAAGGATGTTTTTGGGACAAACCTGATGTTGGAAGGGTGATGGCACCTGAGGACACCTGGCTGTCCCTGGGGTAGGGGCAGGGATGCTGTGACCTGCCTGGCACTTTTATCATTCCCAATCCCCACCCCTGTCCTCATATCCCATCCTGTCCTCTCTTGGCCCCACTGATCCTGGCAGAGGGTGCCCGATATCACCCCTGGGCACAGCCAGGGACATCTGAGGCATGGGTGGGTGTTTTGGGGGGCCACAGCCCTGCCCACACCGAGGTTGCCAGCCAGGTGCCCACTCTCACCCCTGCAGCGGCTTGATCTGCGGTGCCATAACCTCGCAGTACCTGCTGGAGAAGTCCCGCGTGGTCTTCCAGGTGTGTGGTGAGGGGGTCCTGGCCTCTGCCCCCCACTCTGCCCCCTCTGCCACCCCCTCCCCAGCCCTGTCCTCTGCTCTCCAGGCCAAGAGCGAGCGCAACTACCACATCTTCTACGAGATGCTGGCAGGGCTGCCGTCCCAGCAGCGGCAGAGGTACTGCCTGCAGGGCGCCGAGACCTACTACTACCTGAACCAGGTAGTGTGTCCCCTCCCCGGCCTCCCACGGCCTGATTTTTGTGGGGCTGGTGGGTTCCCGAGTCCTCAATGAGTGGATGAGGATGCCCAGGGCAGGGTGACCCTCCATGCTGGGTGCTGACCCCCTCGGGACCCACCGATGGACTGAGGGGGTTGTGCCAGGGTGGGAACTGCGAGATTCCCGGCAAGGACGACGCCGAGGATTTCCGCCGGCTGCTCAACACCATGGAGGTGCTGAACTTCAGCGTGGACGAGCAGAACAGCATCTTCCGCATCCTCTCCTCCGTCCTCCACCTGGGCAACGTCTACTTTGAGAAATACGAGGTACCCCGCGCGGGGAGCCAAGCTGCGCTCATCGGGCGAGATTTGGGATGTGGCAAACGGGGGCTCACCGATGCCACGGCACTGCTGTGTCCTGCAGACCGACTGCCAGGAGGTCGCCACGGTGGTGAGCGCCACGGAGATCCGGACGGTGGCTGAGCTGCTGCAGGTGTCCCCCGAGGGCCTGCAGAAAGCCATCACCTTCAAGGTGACGGTGAGTGCAGGGAGGCACAGGCTGGGAGGGGGTCTCTAGGCCCCAGGGACCACCTGGGCTGACGTTGCTGAAGCCCCATCGTGCCATCTCCCAACCAGGAAACGCAGCGGGAGAAGATTTTTACCCCTCTGACTGTTGAAAGCGCCGTGGATGCCAGGTAGAGGGACTGGGGGCAGCACTGCAGGAGGGTGTGAGGGGGTGTGACCCCCAGGGGTGGTGTGGGATGTGAAATGCCAGCTGGGAAAGGGGATGATCAGGTCCCCCAGTGTGGTGATCAAAACCGATGCTGTGGTGGGTGCTGGCTGTGGCGGTGGAGTACACTGGTGCCATTCCAGAGCTCCAGCACTCTGCACATCTCTCCCCTTCCCAGGGATGCCATTGCCAAGACTCTCTACTCCCTGCTCTTCGGCTGGCTCACGGACCGCATCAACAAGCTGGTGTACCCGCGGCAGGAGGCCCTTTCCATCGCCATCCTGGACATCTACGGCTTTGAGGTGAGCAGGATTCGTCCCACCTCCATCCTGGCTCAATCCCAGCTCCATCCCCCCAGGCTCCATGGATCTTCCTTCTTGCAGGACCTCAACTTCAACAGCTTTGAGCAGCTGTGCATCAACTACGCCAACGAGTATCTGCAGTTCTTCTTCAACAGGATTGTGTTCCAGGAGGAGCAGGTGGGGCTGGTGGGCAGTGCTGGGCTCTGCCCCAGTGCTGGACACTGCTGTGGGGCTGGGGGCGCAGGGCTGACCTGGTGCCCACCCTGCAGGAGGAGTACATCCGGGAGCAGATCGAGTGGAAGGAGATCCCCTTCAGTGACAACCAGCCCTGCATTGACCTCATCTCCCAAAAACCCTACGGCATCCTCCGGATCCTGGATGACCAGAGCTGCTTCCCCCAGGTGAGGGGCTGCCTGGTGGTGAGGTGCAGCCAGCACTGGGATGTCACTGTGGCTGAGGAATCACCATGGCCCAGGGCTGCTCTTCTCCTCGGCTGTCCTGGTCAACCTGGGAAACCCCCAGGTTCCTCCAGAGATAAGCCTAGAGAATCATAGGAACATCATGGAATCACCGAATGGCTTGGGTTGGAAAGGACCTTGGAGATCACCTGGCTCCAAGCTGCTGCTGAATCGCCTGAGCCGTGTGCCACTCCTATGTTCCTTCCCAGGCCACAGACCACACGTTCCTCCAGAAGTGTCACTACCACCACGGGACAAACCCGCTCTACACGAAGCCGAAGATGCCACTGCCCGAGTTCACCATCAAGCACTATGCAGGGAAAGTGACCTACCAGGTGTGTGACATCGGGATGTCCAGCAGGGATGTTAAGGTGGTTTAAAGAGGAGGTTGATCCTGCACCAAGGAGAGAAATGCATCTCTGAGGGTCTGGCTGGGATCCTGGAGCTCCTTGCCTCACCCTGTCATCCTGCCAGGCTCCTCACCCTGAGGTTTTGCTATTTTCCAGGTTCACAAGTTTTTGGATAAAAACTATGACCAGGTCCGTCAGGATGTGCTGGACCTGTTCATCAGCAGCAGGACCAAGGTAGGGCCCTGCCTGGTGCTGGCTCTGCAGTGACACTGGGCATCAATAGCCCCCTTCCATACATCCCTTTCCATGTCCCCAAGCGTGTCCCCATGGCCAGTAAAGCTCAGGGGGACCAGAATCAGAGAATGCCTCTGGTTCCACCCATGGGATCTTCTGGGCTTTGACCCCTCAAGCATTTGGCAGAAACAGGCACATGGGCTGCTCCTGTGCTTTGTATTACCCATATCCTCATCCCCATCCCTACCCAGGCAATCCTGCCACAATTAGGGCTGGGCAAAAGAGGACCGGCCGGGCTGTGAAGAGGCTGTGGGAGAGCTGCACCATCCCGGCCACCTTCCTCTCTAACCTTTCCTGTCTCCCCAAGGTGGTGGCCAACCTCTTCTTCGGCCACGCCCAGGTGATGGCCCGGCAGAGGAGCCTCATCAGGAGGAGCAGCACCAGGACACGGCGGTACAAGGCTCCTACCGTGGCCGCACGCTTCCAGCAGTCGCTCCTGGAGCTAGTGGAGAGGATGGAGAGGTCAGTGTGGGCAGGGTGGGCAGCCAGGCCGTCCTCTGGGCTGTTGGGAGCTGGACCTGAGCCCGAGGTGCCTGGGCTGGCTTTGTCTCCTGTTCCCTGTGGCTGACAGGGTCTCTGTGTCACAGGTGCAACCCCTTCTTTGTGCGCTGCATCAAGCCCAACAACAAGAAGGTGAGAGCTGGGGCTCTCCTGCCTCTGCTGGTGCCCATGCTACCCGCCCCGCTGGCACTGGGAGTGTGTGGGCACATGGGGTGGGGGTTTGCCCAGGCAGTTGCTGATGCTTCTCCCCATCCCTGCCTCAGGAGCCGGGGCTCTTTGAGGCTGACGTGGTCAAGACCCAGCTGCGGTACTCGGGGATCCTGGAGACCATCCGCATCCGCAAGGAGGGCTACCCTATCCGCATCCCCTTCCTCGTCTTCATCGACAGGTGCCCGGGGGCTGCAGGCTGGGCACTGCCATCCCAGCCAGGCGACACCACAGAGGCTGTGGATGTTTTGGGGGCAGCGTTTGGGCTGGGGTTCCCCCACAGTGGGACCTGGGAACCCCCTCGTGTTAACACACAGCTCTGAGAGAAGCTGCATCTCCAGGCGCAGTGTTTGTCACACACAGGGAGGGTCTGTGCTGGTGTCCCAGCGTGGTCTTGTGTGGTGACAGTGTCATGGGCTCACCCAGGTATCGTTGCCTCGTTGATATGTGGTCCAATGTCATTCCCAATGGAGCCAACTGTGTGGAGATGCTGAGGAGCCTCTGCCCCGTTAACCCCAGCATGTACTACGTCGGTGTCACCAAGGTACTGTCCCAGGAGGGGGCTTGGCTCTGGTCATGCCCTGGTGGTGGTGGCCAAGGTGGTGGAGCTGATGGCCTCACCCCTGCTCCCAGCTCTTCCTGAAGGAGCAGCTGTACCAGGCGCTGGAGAGCAAGAGATGCCGAGCCCATCACCTGGCCGCGCTCACGCTCCAGCGCTACGCTCGCACCTTCTTCATCAAGCGGCGCTTCCGCTCCCTCCGCCGCAAGATCATCCTCCTGCAGAGCCGGGCGCGGGGATACCTGGCCAGGTGGGGGTCCCTGGGGGTGGCAGGCGGGCACGGGTGGGTGGCAGAGGGTGACAGGTGCCCTCCTGCAGGCAGCGGTACCGGCGCATGCGGCACACGCTCATCAAGTTCAGGTCGCTGGTGCACATCTACGTGAACCGCCGGAGGTACCTCAAGGTGAGGTGGGGCCTGTCACATCCCAGGGGCTCCAGGGGACCTGCTGCCACCCTGCTGCATGTTCAGCCTGGAGAGGACACAGCGGCATCCCCAGGCTGTGAACCCCACCATGTGCCACCCTACCACCTCCTCCGTGTCCCACTGGGTATGGGCAGTGCCTTTTTGGGGTGAAAACACTGCTGATACTGGGGAGGGGTCAATGGCAACCCAGGGTGCCGTGGTGCCTCAGGGTCTCCCTTCCTCCTGAGGGGCTCAGCATGGCTGCTCTGCTTGCAGAGGAAGGAGGATGCTCGCCGGCGCGCCGAGGAGGAGAAGGAGAGGATGAAGCAGGTAAAGATGTGCGGCCCCGGTGGTGGGAGCACACGTGCGATGCTTGAGCAGCCCGTGTGCCCTCCTCCCTGCCCATCCCATCCTGGCCGCGGCACCCGCGGGTGCCGGGGCAGGGACCAGCGGGGCAGGTGGGCACATCCCTGCGCTGCGGCGGCAGGAGCTGACGCGGAGGGAGGTGGTGGATGTCACCCACCTGGAGATCCCGGCCGAGCTGATGGGGCTGCTGGAGGCCGCTGCAGGTGAGCGGGTCCCGCACCGCCGTCGCTCCCAGCCCCTCGCTCCCCTCCCGGCGGCCGTGCCGTAGCTCCCCGCTGTGCCGCAGCCGCTCGGGAGGTGAACGCCGGCTGCGTGGTGCTGGTGCCGCCGCCGGCGCTGCAGCCCGACCCCCAGCTCACCCTCCCGCTCGACATCAACGACTACCCCATGGCCAAGTACGTGCGGGGCCACTTCCAGGTAAGGTGGGCGCCGCGGCCCGGCAGCGGGGAGCTTTTCCCGACGGGCAGACAGCTTTTGGGGAGTCCCTGGCACCCCGGTCGTGGTGCAGCGCTGAGGTTCAGGGTCCCCGTGGTGGCTCCCCGCACTGTCCCACCGGGCTCTGCCCCGGCTCCCACCCCGGGGACACCACGGGTAGCAAGAGAGGCTGGAACCGGGGTGGCTGTGGTGCTGCGGGGAGCTGGCTGCCACCTCCCTCCCTCCCCGTGGGTTCCTGTCGTCTCCAGAGGCCGGGGGGACCCTGCTGAGGTTATCGGAGAGAGACCCGCTGAGCCCTCCTGGACGCCCGGCGCGGGGCGGATCCGGAACGCTGGGGCGGGAGACCAGGTCGCTTTGCTCCCGGGACCCCGGCCCCACCCACCGTCACTTTGCCCCGTTCCTCTTCCTCATCCCTATTTTTGACCTGTATTTCCCAGTCCCCGGCATCCTGAATGACAGCACCGGGGCTGGATAAGGCTCTCAGCCTTGCCAAAGTGCTGCCACGGAACCACAGAATGGTTTGGGTTGGGAGGGACTTAAAAAACATCCAGTTCCACCCCCTGCCATGGGCAGGGACGACTTCCACTAGACCAGCTTGTTGCAAACCCTGTCCACCCTGGCCTTGAACGTTTCCATGGATGGGGCAGTCACAGCTTTTCTGGGCAATCTGTGCCAGGGCCTCACCACCCATCTCTGGTGCTGCCAGCACAGCCTGAGCCCCTCCCAGCCCCACTCCCAGGACGCTGCTGGCCCCATCCTTCACCCCAGCCCTCCGGCAGCCCCCCCAGGCTCCACCCAGCATCAGCACCATGGGGCCAGCCCCTTGTGGCCTGAGGCAGTGCCCAGGTAGCCACGGGTGCGGGTGTCACCGCAGGAACCTGCATTTGGGATGCTGACAGCCCCACTGAAAGCCCCCCTCACCCGGCTGGATGAGGAGCTGTGCCACGAGGCTCTCAGCCTCTTCCAGCTGGTAGGTGGGATGGCACGGGATCCATCACCACGGTCCCCCGCCCACTCTGTGCCCGGGGTCAGAGGGAGGACCTGGCTGTCCCTGTGGCAGATCCTGCGGTTCATGGGGGACCCGGGGCTGGGTGGCAAGCAGGAGACCCTCTTTGGCAACTACATCGTGCAGAAGGGGCTGTCGGTGCCGGGGCTGCGGGACGAGCTCCTGGCACAAGCTGCCAACCAGGTGTGGAGGAACACCAACGTCAACAACGAGGAGCGGGGCTGGCTGCTGCTGGCCGCCTGCCTCAGCGCCTTCCCCCCGTCCGCCGCCTTCGACAAGTACCTGCTCAAGTGAGCTGGGGATGGGCTCTGGGATGGGGAGTGGGCATGGCTGGGACCCTCAGGAATAGACTGGTGCTCATGCCTGGGAGCATCAGAGCTCTCCTGGCACCTGTGGCTAAGGATGCTGCCTAAACCCCAACTGGTTCCTCCACGATTGCTTGGGCCAGCCTGGCACACATGGCCAAGTCCTGCTGGGAATGCTCTGAGGTCCCTTCAGGATCCCTCTGGCCAAGCTGGCATGTGTGCCCATGTCCCTCTAGATTCCCCAGGGCCAGCCTGGCACATGTGCCCAGGGATACTGTCCAAGTCCCACTAGAGATGCTCTGAGATCCTTCCAAGATGCCTTGGGCCAGCCTGGCACACGTGCCCAGGATGCTGCCAAAATCCCTCCAGGAATGCTCTTAATCCCTCTGTGGTCCCCTGTCCCAACCTGGCACACGTGATCCTGCCCACATCCCTCCTGCAGCATCCTCCCTTCCCCTCAGGTTCGTGTCTGACTACGCCTTCGCCGGCTACAAGCCGGTGTGCCAGCGCAAGCTGATGCACGCCATGGCCCGCTCCCAGCTGGGCGCCGCGGCCGCCCGCACCTTCCCCCCCTCGCTGCTGGAGTGGACGGCGAACCGGCGGCAGGCCAGCATGGCCCTGGACCTGCACTGCTTCAACGGTGCGGGCAGCGGGGCGCCGGGCACGGCGCTGGCCAGGGTCGGGCCCAGGGTGACCACCCTCACGGGCGCGGGGGACTGGTGGCACCTGCTCATTGTCCACCCCTCCCAGGTGACCAATTCTCCTGCCCCATCCACTCCTGGAGCACAGGCGAGGACCTGGCAGGGGATGTCCTGAAGCTCAGGTATGTTCTGGCTTGGCACCCACCCAGCCCACGGGTCACGGTGTCACCTGGGGTTGTCTTCAGTGTCCCCATGCCCAGCTCATGGGCACGGTGTCCCTGTGGAGCCTGAGCCCATCCCCAGTGCCTGGCTGTTGGCAGAGGGCTGGCGGAGGGCTGGCGTGGCTGGTCCGTGGCTATGAAGGCGGGTGCCCACTGGGCTGAGCTGGCTGGACACGACTATGTCCTGGACCTTGTCTCCGACCTCGAGCTGCTGCGGGGCTTCCCCAGACAGAAATCCTGCTTCCTCATCGCGTGGGATGGCACCGAGAGCCACAGCAGGGACAGCCGGCCGTAGGTACCCGGGCAGGGATGGGTGCCTCGCTGTGGGGCTGGTGGGGGGAACGCTGGCACTGGGCTGGGTGGGTGCCAGGGCTGGGTGGGCTCCTGAGTGGAATCCTGGCACCCAGCGGGTGCTGGATGAGTGCATCCTCCCTCTCTGCAGGGTGCTGGGACATGGATTTGATTTGGATGAAGTGCCTCCTCCCCCAGCTGTGAAAGCCCCCACACTGCCCTCCATGGAGGCGTATCACCCCCATGGTAGGGCATCGTTCCCCCAGCTCCTGTCCCCCAGCGTTGTGACAAAGCCCTGCCATGCCAGTGTTCATGTCTCGTCCCCTCACAGATGGGGAATTTGGGGAGCCACGCAGCCAGAAGGGTCTGGACCGGTACCTGGACAGTCTCTTTGACCCCGTGCTCTCCTACGGCAATGGGGTGAGAGGGGTGTCCCTGCCCGAGGCATTTTGGGGTGCAAGTGGCTTGGCCGCTGTGCCCTGACCCCTGTCCCGCAGGAGCTGGAGAAGCCATCCATCCTCTCGCAGAGGCTGAAGGGAGGAGGTGGCGTGGGAGGGGGCAGCAGTGGCACTGATGCCACCCGGAGCGACCCTCCCGTGGCTGCGGACACGCGTCAGCTGAGGGGTGAGCGCCTCGAGCACTCCCACATCCCCAGCCAGCCCCCTGCCTCAGTTTCCCTGTCTGATCCCCACAGCTCTGACTGAGCTCTCCTCTTTGCTGTCACAGGCACAGAGCCAGACCCATCCCCACAGCACCGGGCAGATGCCAACCAGCCCGGAGCTTTGGTCAGCACACGGGGCCAGGAGGGGTTGAGCCCCTTCTCTGCTTCAGGGCACCTCTCTGGGGCAGCCCCTGGGGATGGGAGCAGCTGGAGCTGCCAGGTGTTGATGGCATCGTGTCCCTTGCAGGGCAGAGCGACCGAGAGGACGCCAGCCCGTGTCCCCCAGCCCCGGCCCTACTCCCAGAAAGCCGGTAAGGGGTCCCGGTGCCGCGGGGTGGGCGCAGGGGCGAGTGGCACTGAGCCAGGGCCCCTGAGCCGTGCGCTGGGCTCCGCAGCAGCCGTGGGCCGGCGGTGGCCGGGAGAGCCGGTGCGGCATTCCCGGCTCAACTCGGAGCACTTCCCGCGGCCCACGCACGACATCCGCAACATCATCCGGCAGTGCCAGCCAGCCCCGCGCGGCTCCCAGCCCCACAGGTGCGCGCCGGGGTCCCCAGCCCAGCCACGGGCTTCTGCTGGTCCTGATACCCAGGGTGTAGGGAATGGTGGGGTGTAGGGAATGGTGGGGTGTAGGGAATGGTGGGGTATTGGGAATGATGGGGTGTACAGAATGCCAGGGTGTAGGGAGTGCCAGGATGTAGGTAGTGCCGGGGTGTAGGGAATGACAGGGTGTAGGGAATGCAGGGTTGTAGGGAACAATGGGGTGTAAGGAATGCTGGGGTGTAGGGAATGCTGGGGTGTAGGGAATGCTGGAGTGTAGGGAATGATGGGATCTAGGGAATGGTGGGGTGTAAGGAATGGTGGGGTGTAAGGAATGGTGGGGTATAGGGAATGATGGGGTGTTGGGAATGATGGGGTGTACGGAATGCCAGGGTGTAGGGAATGATGGGATCCAGGGAATGGTGGGGTGTTGGGAATGCTGGGGGTGTAGGGAATGGTGGGGTGTAGGGAATGATGGGGTGTAGGGAAGGATGGGATCTAGGGAACACCGGGGTGTAGGGAATTCCAGGGTGTTGGCACGATGTGGTGCCCCAAGTGATGGGGCTGCAGGGTGGCCTCAGGCACAGGGAATGCTGGGGTGCAGCTGGTGCTGGGGTTCAGCTGCTGTGGGATTCTCTCTCGGCAGCAAGCTCTTTGGGAAGAAGCTGGACCCCCATGAGGAAGCCATGCAGATCCTGAAGGAGCAGCTCTCAGCAGCCCGGGTGCCATCAGCTGGGGTAGGGATGTGGCCAGCCCCACATCCCCCCGACAGGGCTGGGGGTGTCGCTGGCACTGAACACAGCCCCTCTGTGCCTCGCAGGGGGGGCCCAAGGAGGTGGTGGCTGCGGTGAAGCCAGTGCCAAGTGCCAGGTACCAGCTGCGAGCACCCACAGGCCGTCCTGCAGCCACACAGCCCCCAGGTACTGCTGGGCAGAGCTGTGGCACCGGGGGCACCACGGCAGAGTGAGGCACTTCATCCTCCCAGTGGCACGGCTGATGCCTGGTGGGATAACTGCTGTGTCTGGCTCAGCCAGAGAGCTGCTCCCCGTGCCTCAGTTTCCCCAGGTGAAGGCAGCTGCTGGTTGTTCCCCCTGGGGATTGCAAGGCTTTCTGTCCCTTTACAGTCTTTGTCTCACGGGAGCTCCCATCCGAGGCGCAGCAGGTCCAGACCCAGCTGCACCGCAGCTGCAGCGAGGACTTCTACACCTACCACAACGTGCCCTGGAAAATATTCATCCGGAAGGAGGTGCAGATTATGGGGACGCTTGGGGACACGTTGGTGCCAAGGTCCTACCAGGATAAGCGGTTTACACCAAGCCCTGGTCTCTCTCCTGGCAGGTTTTCTACCCCAAGGACAGCATCAACAATCCACTGCTGCTCGACCTCATCTTCCGGCAGGTGAGGCTCCGAGCTGGCCCCGCAGCCCCCCGGGGTCCCCTGGGAGATGGGGTGATGATTCCCCAGTGGGGTGATGATTTCCTCATCCCACTGTGGCCATCCTGCCTTCCCCTGAGCTGCTGTGGAGGAGCTGGGGCTGTTGCGAGCTGGGGCTGGGGGGATTTTTGCTCCTCCCCACACAACCCCACTGCTCCTCACCCCCTTTCCCAGATCTTCAATGATGTGCTGTCCGACACCTGCATCCGGCTCAGCCACGAGGAGCGGCTCCGCCTGAAATCCCTCTTTGGTAACCCTGTGTCCTGCTGCTCCCTGCCTGGGGGTCACACCCAGCCACTCTTGTGCGTGTCCTCATCTCCTGGCTATCTATCTCAAAGCTAGGACTGGCTCTGCTTAACCTTGGGTAGTTTTGCCTCCAAAAGCAACGACCCCTTGTAATTTAGTGCTCCACAACATCACAAGTTGTGTCAGGTCTCGGCCAGCTGCTTGGGGCACACGCTTCTGTCTCTGCAACACGGTCCTGCCAGGCATGGGAAGGGCATGAGCACCCCTGCTTTTGTTGGGAGCTCTCTCCACATCCTCTCCAGGCAGGAGGTGCTCACGGGAGGTATTTCCCCATCCCCACAGCGGAAAACAAGCTGGACTCCTTCAGCCCCGTGGCCACCGAGAACGTCAAGAGGGAGATCATTGCTGCAGCCCGGGATGGCTGCGAGGTCTACTTCTCCCGCCTCTTCCCTGCCACGGTGAGGGTCCAGCTGTGGGGCAGGTCAGCGTGGGGGGCACTGCATCGCCGTGCCCTGGCTGAGTGCTGTCCTGGACCCCAGGGCAGCGTGGGGACGGGTGTGCAGATCCTGGCTGTGTCCCACGCTGGCATCAAGCTGCTGCGGGTGGTGAAGGGCACCAATGTCCCCGGGGAGCAGCTGCGGGTGCTGCGGGCCTACAGGTAGGGGTGGCCAGGGTGGGGTGGGTGCTGTGGGTGCCGCAGATGCCAGGTGTTTCAGCCTCCCCTCGCCCTGCCCCAGCTACCCCGACGTGCTCTTCGTGACCACCCCGTCCAGGAACATGCTGGAGTTCAACCTGCGCGGCGAGAAGCTCATCCTCTTCTCCCCCAAAGCCCCCCAGGTCAAGGTCATGGTCGACCACTTCATCACGGAGCTCAGGAAGGTGGGGGGTGCCCTGGGGTTTGTCCTGGGGGTCAGACCCTGCCCGTGTGCCTGAGCCTGGGAGGTGGTATGGGCAGAGGAGGGCACCCTGCGAATGGGACCGTGGCTGGATTTGGGGGAGTGGTCCTGAGGCTGTGGGTGCTTGAAGTCCCTGTGCTGGGTGGGGTGTGGGTGTCCCTGCGTGCCTGAGCTGTGCCAGATGCCCTGTGCCCAGGACTCCCAGTATGTGGTGGCCGTGAGGAACTACAGCCCCGAGGACGGGAGCCAGCTCAGCTTCCACAAAGGGGACATCATCCACCTGCAGTCACTGGAGCACCCTGAGAGAGGTGAGGAACCCCCAAAGGCCCCCAAATGCCAGAATGCCTTTGATAGAGGACAGAGGGGCAGCAGACTGCTGGCTTGCCCTGCCCGTGGGGCTGTGTGCTTGCCTTGCATCCTGTGACACCCCATGTCCCCATGGTGTCCCCACGGTGTCCCTGCAGACCACTACTATGGCTGCGTGGTCCGCAAGAAGGTGATGTACCTGGAGGAGCTGAAGGCAGGCACCCAGGATTTTGGTGGGTGCCACACTGTCCCTGCGTGTGTCCCTGAGCTGTGTCCCCTCCTGGGTCTGGGGCATGGGGCAGGGTCCTGCCTCTGCCACCCCTCAGCAGGATGGTTTGGGGTCTTTTTGGCACAGATGCTCCCCTGAAGGTCCCACCCTCGTGCCACCCATGTCCCTCAGGTGACAGGTTTTGTGGCCCCTGGTCTATACTTTCCCCTTGAGTGATGCCAAACTGCAGCTGCTTCCAACCAAAACCCATGGCCAGATCCCTGAAAAGGGCTGGGGGTGCAGAGGCAGGAGGGAGCAGGTAGAGAATCTTAGGGCTGACCCCATGGCTGTCAGCCTGGGGCCATCCCCACCCTCTCTGCCACAGGGTGGAAGTTTGGGGCCATCCATGGCAGGTCAGGGCTCTTCCCTGCCGAGTACGTTCAGCCCGTGGCAGCACCCGACTTTGTCCATCTGCCTGCGGAGAGGAAGGAGGAGCCCCGGGACAAGCAGGGCAAAGTGGCGGCTTCGGCGGCCGTGGCCGTGGCCGTGGCCTCCACAGCTGCCGCCCAGGAGCTGGACCGCAAAACCGAGGTGGGTCCTGGCCCGGGGCTGTCCCCCGGTGCTGGCTGTGCCCGGTGCCCACTGCCCCGCTCCGCAGGTGTCCCCAGCCAGTGCCACCTTTGTGGAGGGTCCCGAGGGAGATGGTATCGAGCAGCTCAGGGATGTCACCGGGGCCTGTCCCATGCTGGCCTTTGCCCAGCGGCATTTCCGTGCGGCACGACGTGGGACCACGTGAGTGTCCAGCGGTGGGACAGGGGCATGCCATGGTGGGGACAGCTGTGCCCACCTGCTCCCTTGTTCCTCTGCCAGGGACTCTCGTGGGATGAAGGTGCCAAGTGTGCTGGAGATGCTGACGTTCACCAAGGTATGGGGAAGTGGAGTTCTGGGGTCCTGCTGTCACCTGCAGGTCCCTTTGAGGTCCCAGCAGGGTCCCAGAGCTGGTCCTCTCCCCCTGCTCCAGATTCCTATTCAGGAGTCGCTCATTGAATTTGTGGATGGTGGCCTCAACAAACTGGCTGCTGAGGCTTTCCAAGGTAGGCAGGGGCACGAGTGTGCTGTCCCCCTGTCCCTCAGTCCTTGGAGGAGGGTGGGGCTGGACTGGGATGGGCAGAGGAGGTGTCCTAGGGGAGTTTAGCTCTGGTCCCACTTCTCCACGTGCCCACCCAGGAGAGCACGTCCCTGGGGAAGGGACGTGCTGACCTGTGTCACCGTGTGGCTTTGTTGTCCCCAGCCGTGATGAAGTTCATGGGTGACCACCCCCTGCGGGGCCACACAGACCTGGACGTTGTCTGCACCATCCTCAAGGTAAATCCATCACTGGGGTGGTGAGTCCTGGGGGTGGCCTGGGCAGGGGGTGGCAGAGAGGTGGCAGCTGTGCCTGTCCCCCAGCTGTGTGCGGAGCACGAGGTCCTGCGGGATGAGGTGTACTGCCAGATCATCAAGCAGATCACCAACAACACCAGCTCCAAGCCGTGAGTCCCTGCACCTGTGGGGCAGCAGAGGCTGGCACTGGGACACTGGTACCCCTGCCCAGGCCAAGCTGCTCCAGCCTGGGGGGGACCCGGGGACCTCATCCTTGCAGAGGGCTGTGATGGGTGCCACCGCGGGCACCCTCGCCCTGCTCAGGGGATCAGCCCTGGCCGTTCCCACAGGGACAGCTGCCAGAGGGGCTGGAGGCTGCTCTACATCCTCGCTGCCTACTACAAGTGCTCTGAGGTGCTCCGGCCCTTCCTCCTGGCCTTCCTGCAGGACGCCAGCAGGCACCCGGAGCTGCCTTTCCACGGTAGGGGCCATGAACACCCTGGGGTGCTGGCTATATGGTGGGAAAGGACACCCCAGGTGTCACAGAGCTCAGGAGGAGCTCTAACAGAACCAGCATGGCAGCTCAGCCCCATCCTTCATCCCGGTCCCTGCTCCTGCCAGGCATCGCCAAAGCCTGCGAGCAGAACCTGAGGAAAACCCAGCAGTTCGGCGGCCGCAGCCTCTTCCCCAGCAGCATGGAGCTCAAAGCCATGGTGGTGAGGCCAGGGGCTCGTGGGTGCCCGTGGGGTGGAACAGGGCTGGTGTCAGCTTGAGATCCCCCCCAGAAGTTCTGGGTACCCACATGGGGCCAGGTTCTCCCTGTGGGCTTGGGATCTCCCTCAGACAGCACCCTTAACAGAGCTGATCCTTTTTGGGGGTCTTCCCAAGAGAGCACAGCCCTTCTTAGGGTCTGCTCTTCACTTTGGGGGTACCCTGAGCCTTCAGGGGTCCCCAGTGGGGATGGAGCTCTGTGGACATGGAATGCGGGGAGGGGTGATGGTTCAGGTGGACAGGATGGGCAAGAGACAGGATGATCCCAATGGGATGGTTCCTTAGGGATAGCTGCAGGATTTGGGGTATTCTGTGGGTTCTTGCTGTGTGAAGAGCCCCCCCTGCACCCCAACGTGTCCTCCCATGCAGGCTGGACGCAGCGCCAAGCGTCAGCTCTTTCTCCTGCCCGGTGGCATCGAGAGGCACCTCAAGATCAAGACGTGCTCGGTGAGCCAGAGGGGACAGGATGCTCAGTGCACCCCAAGATTATGGTGACACCTCAGCTTTGGGCACCCAGAGGGTGCAGATGTGGGGGGCTGCACCCTTTGGCTGTCCCCGCTGTGGGACTTCATCCTCTGGCAAAAGCAGATCATCGCTGGGATGAGCCTCAATGCAGGCCAAGCTGGTGTCCCAGAGCACAACAGGGGGACGTGGCAGTGTCCCAGCCAGCTGTCCCTGTGCCCAGGTGGCTCTGGATGTGATCGAGGAGCTGTGCTGTGAGATGGGGCTGCAGAACCCAGAGGCTCTGGAGGAATACATCCTCTTCGTGGTGACTGACAGAGGTGAGGAGCTGGCAGGGACGGGACGGACGGGACAGGACAAGCCAGGGTGGCACAGCCATGCGGGTGGCGTGGCGGTGGCCATACTCAGACTCCTGGGTGGCACAGGGCAGAGCGTGCGGCCGCTGACCCGCCGGGAATACGTGCTGGACGTGGCTGCCGAGACGGAGCTCCGGGACAGCAGCTACACCTTCTGGTGCCGCCGCGTGCTCTGGAGCCAGCCGCTCAAGTTCGACAACGAGCTCTACGTCACCGTCCACTACAACCAGGTCGGGCCACGCCATCAGCCTCCCCCAGGGCCACCTCCCTGTGTCCCTCAGAGCGTGCCCTGTCCCCAAGCCGTGTCCCTGTGCTCTGTTCCCCTCCCAGGTGCTCCCTGACTACCTCAAGGGGCTGTTCACCGTCCTGCCGCCGGCGAGGCCGGGAGAGCAGCACTTCCTGCACGTGGCCAAGCTGGCCGCGCTCCAGCACCGAGCCAAGGACCGCCACCACCTCCCCACGGCGTACGGCAGGGGACGGGGCACCTGGAGGGGGGGAAACACGTGTCCCGTGGGATTTGGGCCTGACCTCGGGCTCCCCACAGGCGGGAGATGCAGGACTACGTCCCCCCGCAGCTCTTCCGCCTGCTGAAGCCCCAGTCCTGGCTGCAGATGGTGACCCAGCACGTGCAGCAAGCCCAGGCACTCAGCGCCCACCAGGCCAGGGCACAGTTCCTGGGTGAGGGGACAGCCATGGGCACGGGGAGGTGACATCCACAGGGAGAGGATGCAGTGCTAATGAGGAAATAGTGCTAATGAGGATGCGGTGCTGCTGGGGATGCGATGCTGCCTGGAGGGTGAGGATGATGGGGATGGGATGCTGCTAGGACACACAGCCCTTGTCCCTGCACAGAGCTTGGGGTGCTGCAATGCAGGATGGATTGCAGGACGGGACAGAGCAGGACAGGCTGCTTCCAGGCCCCTAATGGGACAAGCATTTTTCCCCTTGGCTGCTCCTGGGTGCAGGCCACCCTGAGGACTGAGCAGATGGGGGTGGCAGTGGGTACTGAGACCCCATCCTCTGCCCTGCAGGGCTGCTGAGCGCCTACCCCATGTTTGGTTCATCCTTCTTCTACATCCAGAGCTGCAGCAACAACGCCATCGTTTCGCCCTGTATCCTGGCCGTCAACCAGAACGGCCTCAACTTCCTCAGCAAGGAGACCCACGTAGGTGTGGGACACGTGGAATCATGGAATGGCTCGGGTTGGAACAAACCTTAAAGCTCATCCAGTTCCAGCCCCTGGCCATGGGCAGCCACTAGACCAGTTTGCTCTAAAGCCCTGTCCAAACCAGGGACGCCCTTCGAGGGGTTCCCAAGGCACACGGGCCACCCCCCTGTCCCCCTCCCAGGAACTCATCGCCAAGTTCTCGCTGAATGAGATCCAGTCCACGCGGACGCAGCGCCCGGCGGCCGGATCCAGCTCTCCCTACGTGGAGATCACACTGGGAGACCTCCTGGCCCAGGGCATCACCCAGCTGCAGCTGGAGCAGGTCTGGGGACACTGGGGACATTGTGGGGGCCCTGCTGGGGCTCTCACAGTGGTGGCACGGCCACCGCCCACCTGTGTGTCCCTCTCCAGGGCCTGGAGCTGTGCCGCGTGGTGGCTGCGCACATGGAGAGGCTGCTGGGTGCCCGGGAGAAGAGGCTGACTCTGCCACCCAGCGAGATCACCCTGCTCTGAGCCCGCCATGGCCCGGCCCCCCGGCAAGGGGGACAGAGGGCGCAGTGACCATGGGGTGTCCCCAGCTTGGCCAGTGGCTGCTGTCCCCCTGTCACCAACCCGCTGTTGTTCTGGGGTTTTATACACGCCCAGGAGCCCGGCATGACTCAGTGTCCGTGGTTTTGTGTTACGCTCGCTGCTGCAGGGGGCACGCTGCCCCTCGTGTCTGATTCCCCACCGATCACCCATGTGTTTCCTATTCCCGTGCCTCAGTTTCCCCCACCGGTCTCTTTGCCCATCCCGGTGCCTCAGTTTCCCCTATATGCCGCCCGTGCCTCAGTTTCCCTCCCTCGCTCAGTCACTGCCACCCGCCTGTCGCGCCCGTCGCGTCCGCCGGGGGGCGCCGCGCGCCCGCCGCCACCTCCGCGCCCCTCCCTCCCCGCCGCCGCCGCGCGCGCGCGCGCGCGCTCCAACCGCCCAATCAGCCGGCGGCCCGCGGCGCTCGCGGCCGCCCCCCGGGCCAATCAGCGCCGCGCGGGGCGGGGCGGGGCGGGGCTGCCGCTGCCGGTTAACGGCGCCGGTGGGCGCGCGCGGGGGGGCGGGGCCGGGCCGCGCGCTCTGTCCGTGCGTGCGCGCGGGGGGCGGGGCCGGCGGCGGCGCGTGCGCGGCGGGGCGCGGGGCGGCCCCGCGGCGATCCGGGATGTCGGGCCGGCTCCTGGTGACGTAGCGGGAAGGGCCGCGCCAGACCCCCGCCCGCCGCCGTCCCCCGGCACGGCACGGGACCCCCCGCACCTCCTCCGGTTGACCCCCGCCATGGGCAGAGCCGCGGCGGTGGGAACGGGCAGGACGTCCGGCTCCGCCGCTGGGAATGTGCCAGGCCCTGCCGCCGCGTGAGCACCGGCACCGGCAACGTTGTCCGCGCCCGCCCCGGGCCAAGCCGTGAGTGTGGCGTCCGCCGGGCCGCCCCAGCCCCGGGAGGGAGAGGGCGGGAGCGGGGTCCGAGGAGCGGGGGGGGGGCGGGAGAGGGGCTGGTGCGGTACCGGCATCCCGTGCTCACCTGCCCGTCCTGCGGGGCTCTCTCTCCCGGCAGGGCGGCGGGTGCCATGAGCAGCAGCTGCGCGTCCCCCGCCGCCGCCCGCCGCCGCCTGCAGCGCCGGGATCGATAGAGGCGGGGGCTGCGGACGCGCCATGGCCGGCAGCGGCTACACGGACCTGCGGGAGAAGCTCAAGTCCATGATGCCCTACCGGGACGGCCACAAAGGCGGCGGCGGCGGCGGCAGCGGCGGCCTCCCGCGGGAGCCCCCCGAAGCGCCGTACGACCGCAAGCGGCGGCACCAGGAGGACTCCGGCTCCGAGCCCAGCGACTACGAGGAGCAGAAGGAGGAGGAGGAAGCTCGGAAAGTGAAGAGCGGCATCCGCCAGCTTCGCCTCTTCAGCGCCGAGGAGTGCGCCAAGATCGAGGCGCGCATCGAGGACGTGGTGTCCCGGGCGGAGAAGGGGCTCTACAAGGAGCACACGGTGGACCGGGCGCCGCTGCGGAACAAGTATTTTTTCGGGGAAGGTTACACCTACGGGTCTCAGCTGCAGCGGCGAGGCCCCGGCCAGGAGCGCCTGTACCCGCGGGGGGAGGTGGACGCCATCCCCGAGTGGGTGCACGACCTGGTGATCAGGAAGCTGGTGGAGCACCGGGTGATCCCCGAGGGCTTTGTGAACAGTGCCGTCATCAACGACTACCAGCCGGGGGGCTGCATTGTCTCCCACGTGGACCCCATCCATATCTTTGAGAGGCCCATCGTCTCCGTGTCCTTCTTCAGCGACTCGGCGCTCTGCTTCGGGTGTAAATTCCAGTTCAAACCCATCAGGGTCTCGGAGCCCGTTCTCTTCCTGCCCGTGAAGAGGGGGAGCGTCACGGTGCTCAGGTAACTGCCCGCGTTGCCGAGGCTCCGGTTGTGTAACGCGGATCACGAGGCGCACGGATGCGCGCCCCGACGGCGCCTCGGGCTCCATCTCCCTCGCCTCTAGGAGCTCAGGGCTTCGCTGTGGTGGAAGGGGTGAAGCAGGGATTTTGGGGAGGTGGGAGGGTGTCCTGCCGCCGTCGTGGGTGCCTTTTCCACGGGGCTTGAGGCGAGTGCTGGTGGGAGCGTGCTAGCAGAGCTGAGTTAGGCGTTGAGTCCCCGTAAATGGTTAAAACAACACGTTCAGACACAAAATGGATCCTTTGCCCAAGAGTGGTCAGAGCGGAGCAGCTGGTAGGGACGGGGCTCCTGGGGTCTATTCTTAGCTTCTCTGACCTGACCTTAATCGTGGAGAGAAGGTGTGAATGGCCTCGTCTTCCCAGTCTGTGAACTGGGAATGCTGAACCCTCCCCTGCCCGGTGACGATGGGGACACCAGAGTGCAGAGCCCCGCGTGATTGTCACTTGGAAGTGCAGCGGGTCACGGGCACAGGAAGGGACTTTCTGTGTGTTGAGGAAGAGCCCTGGAAGGTGGAATGACCTGCCCAAGGTCACGCAGCTGGCCGGCAGTAAAGCTGGGATTGGCACGGGGAAATGCCTGCTTCCTAATCCCACTGCCTCCCGGTACGGGCTGGGACGGGGAGCAGGCAGGTGAGGGGACAGGCAGGTGAGGCCAGGAAGGGCTGGAGCACAGGAATTCTGCTGGTGTCCAGCTCCTGGGGAGGGCAGCTCGAAGCTGCCGGTCCCTGGTGTCGCTGAAGGTCAGAGTGCTCCCTCCCTGCCAGGAGCAGGGATCACCAGGGCTCTGCCAGCAGTGCTACCAGCTCTATCCTCGTTTCTGGGGTGGTTTTTTTGGACTGGTGAAGGTCCAGGCTGGTTTTCCGGGCTCCCAGGCTGTAATACAATCCCTTGCTTTGGCTTGTAAATTGATCGCTGCAGGGTTCAGGAAGGAATTTTTTTCCCCCCACAAACACACGGCCTCCTTGACTGGGGCATCAATAATAAATGCTGAGATCTCACGTCGCTTTTATCTCGGAAAAGCTGCACAAACATTAACTAATCCTTGCCGTACCCCGGTGTTAGGTAACTTGTGTGGATTAGCCGGGGATGAGGGAGGCTGCAGAGGGAGTCGGGAATGGCGCTGAGGATATTTTCCCGTTCTCTGGTGGTTCGACAGGGCTCGGGGGGCAGAGGTCAGGGTGATTTTGTGAAATGGGACCCAAGGGGACCCATCCTGCTCTGTATCTTTTTACTGCAGAGCAAGCTCCATCCCCAGGGATGGACTGCTGGGTGTGAGGCAGCTGCTCTGCTCCCTGACTTCTCTAAGAGACCAGGAGGGAAACTTTCTACCCTAATTTTCCTGCTGCTGATGCGAACCCCTCTGCTGTCTTTCCTCATCAGGCCTGGATAAATAGTTGTCCTTCCTTTTACAGCCAGAGGCCTTCTTTTCTAAAGACAGTGAGAGTTTTATCCTGCTCAGAAGCATTCTGGCAGAGCTGCTAATGCAGGGTCAGCCTCAAGTCTTGCAGTCAAAGCCTCTTGAAAAACTCCGGAGGAGGATCTGCAGTGGAGGATGGTGGGAGGAAGGAGAGATGCTTTCTCTTCTCCAGGACCAAAGAGTTATCCAGACCCTTGCTCTTCCTTCAAAACTGCTGGGAAGAGGCTGCTGGCTCAGGGCTCATGGAATTGGAGTGAGGTGTCTCCCAGGGGTGTTTGGATTGTTGGCCAGTGTCACTCAGGTGCTGTAATCAGTTTGTTTATGTGGCTGAAGCAATCCTACAAACCAGATGAAGATATCTGAGATATCTTTTCCCTCTAAATCCAACGGTCAGATGTTCTGCCTTCCAGCAAGTAATAGACTTTAAAACAGGGATTATTTCAAATTTGGTACGGCAGTTAGCACGTACTTTACACTCACTTAGCAGAGATTCTGCCAGAGAGACTGTTCTGTGTTGATAGGATTCTGTCTGGAATCAATTTCTTGCCTCACAGCAGCTCTCCTGGTCTCCCATCTAGCCCCAAAAATCAGGAGGAGTAGAAGTGCAGACCGTGCTCAGGGGTGTGGCACCAAATCCAGCCCTTGGTCATGACTAAGTCAACTCCCCAAACTTGGCATTTTCTCCTCTGGCTAAACAGCTGCTGGAGGCAGTTGCCCTGGAGATGGGGAACGGGCACAGATAGAGGTGGCATGCCTGTAATGTCTGGGATTCAAACCCTGCTGGGTCAGTGGCTGCTCCTGGCCTGCTGCCCTTCCAGGGAAGCTGTGTGTGTTTGGGGAAGTCCTGAGGATCTAAAGGAAGGTGTTGAATCCCTCTCTTTGACCCCACAGCACTCTCACACTGGCCCCAGATTGCTCCTGTTCCATTCCCGCTCCAAATTTCACAGCTGCTGACCCAGTAGGGATTTTGCAGTTTCCCTCTCTTGACTTTGTTTGCCTGCCCTGAAGCAGGATGTGGTGTTTGCCAACACTGGACCTGCCTCAGACTCCTTGGAAAGTGTTCAGAACTCAAATGCCAGGTGAGGTGGAACAAGATTCACGTGGCTGGGCTGTGCCACTCTGCCAGAAGGCAAAGGCTGAGCCACCCCGTGACCTGCTGATGAGCCCTTCCCTCTTCCAGCAAGGCCCTTCCTCCTCTCCTTTCACATCTGCAGGGAAGATTTGCTCTTGTAGCTTTTGTGATCTAGAAAATGACCTCCTCCAGTCCCCTCTTGTCCTGCAGCCCTGGGAAGCAGGTTTGTCCCAGTGGCAGCCAGGCCATGAGGAAGCATCAGCTCCCTGGGAGGGGCTGCTGACCTCACCACGTTTGTGGGTTTTTCTTATTTTAACAACAATTTGGTGAGCATCAATCGATAGAAGCAGCGAGGGGGAGAGGGAGGAATTTGCCTTTTCATCTGGGGAACGTGTGCTTTGAGAATGCTTGGGCTGGGAAAAAGGAAGGGAACAGGGGATGTGTGGAGCCACCTGGGATGGGGGGTTCCAGGTGGATCCCTGTCCTGCAGCTGCTGTCACAGGAAGCAAATCTCAGCACTGAAACTGCCAGGTATGTTGTGTGAGCTTTGGAAAGAGTGCAGCTGCAGCTGGAGGAACGAAAGGCACAGGTAACATTTCCCAAATTCCCAGAGCTTGTGCCATACAGGCTTCCCTCCCACAGCTGGAGAGTGCTCCAGGTCATCTCCTGGCTGTTTGTAGTGGCAGGGGAGTGCTGTGATGTGTGTCCCTCCTGTTGTCTCGAGGCGTGCCTGATGGAGGCACAGTCAGAGCAGGCTGGAGTCGCTGGAGGATGAACCTCCTTCCTTCCCAGCTGGAGGAATCTCTCTGCAGCTGTCTGCTCCAAAATAGCCTGATCCCTCAGAACAGGCTGTTGGTGCAGAGGAAGTTCCACATGTGCCAGTGGTGATGAGGCAGAGATTTGTTCAAGCTTTTCTTGTTAGAGTCTGTAGAACTTCAAGGCTTCCTTTCTGGTGATGTTTGCACAAAAATATCCACTTTTATCTCTGTGTGAATCAATTCTGGCTCAGCAGCGGCTCTTCCGGATGGAAAAATACTCAGGGAAGGGTTGGGGGTGTAAGGTTTGACAGGTTAGTTTGGAATTGGGGTCTGGTTTTGGGGTAGTGTGTAGAAAACATCAGCACTTGCCCATGTTCTTCTGGAAAACACTCTGGGATGGAAATGTCATGCTCGAGTGTTCTCATGGGCAGGAATTTATAATTTTCCTTTCTAGGTTTTATTGAGTTTATTCTCTGGGCAAGAAATCTGTGCATAGACCCTTGATATCATTATGGGTGTTTTCCTTCAGGGTCTGCCCCTTCACCCATCCTCAGGGCTTGCAGGACTGGGCAGTGGGTGAGAAGTTCATGCTGGCACGAGGCAGCAAGAGTATGACAACCAAATAATCCTTTTCTTTAATTTCTCTGCCTGTGCAGAGGCACTCCATCACTATATATGATACAGTGCAGAGTTTTCCACACCAGTTTGGCACTCAGGCCAGACTGGTGTGTCCCCCTTGTGGTTTCAGACCGGAGTGGTGGGGCTGGTTTTTGATGTTGCTCATGTGGATCTGGGACCACAAACTTCCTGGTGCCCCTCTGGAAGTGATCTGGGGAAGGAGTGAAAAGAAGTGTCCAGGCTGATACCTCGTGATGGAGAGTGCAGATCTGGAAGCAGACCTTTCCCTGGTGCTCAGGGTGCTGCTGAGGATGCTGAGTGGAATGTTAATGTGGGTGATATTCATGAATTCACTGGAGCTTGACACAGAGATTCCAGGAACGTAATAGAGCATCATCATAAGGCCCTTGTCCGTGTTCTGCAATGCCTGGAGCATGGTGGGGATGGACACCACCCCTGCTTCAACTGGGCAGGCCTTGGACTTTCAGCTCTCCTCGCAGAGCAGTAAATCTGTGTGTGAGGAGGTGTTTCTGGGTGAGTGGGTGGGTTATCTAAGCAGATCAAGGAAACCTGGTCCTGTCCCTGGAGAGGACTTGTGTGTGTGAGCTCTGTTCTCTGCTCAGGGTGTCCTGAATAACCTGCCAGCCCCTGCCCCTGGTGTGCCAGCCTTGTGGGGACACTGAGCCTGGTGATTCCTGTGTGCAAGCTTGAGCAGCCTTCACCCAAGTGCCTCCCAAGGTGTTCCTGCCCTTGTTGGGTGTTTCAGGAAGCTCTGAAGGTGCTCAGCTTCTCTTTTGCCCGCAGTGGACTCCAGAAGGCTCTGGGTGAGCTGACACTCTCCAAATGGCAGGTAGAGGGCAGGCCCCACCGCGGGACCTGCTGCCTCTCAGCCCTGCAGTCGCTGGGCTGTGCTCCCAGCATGGTTTGTGTGTCAGAGCAGCTGTGGTGGCCGCTCTGCAGGGACCCACCGTGACCTCACCTGCTCTGCTGGGCACAGGAACCCAGCTAGAAACAGAAGAAGCCATCAGGAAATGCTCCAGGGTGTTGTGGGAAGCTGGGGCTGGCTGTGGCTTCTCTCCAGCCTGCTGAAAATGTGGAGTATCTGGAGTCATGTCACACAGTGAAACACTTCTGACAACAGCTACTGCTTGAGCCTGGGCTTTTCCTCAGACCAGGGAGCTGTTTCACCCTGTTATAGGAAGGTTTTAGAGGAGTCCAGCTTGCTTTGCAGGTCTGAATTTGTAGGTTAACCCATGAGCAGTGGGTTAGGGCTGGTGATGTTCTTGTGGTGGCTGAGGATGTGCTGTGTGATGGGGAGGGTGATGAGGTGTCTGTGCTCAGGGAGAAGGGGTGAGAGGCTCAGCTCTTACCATGACTGCACCCCTCTGTGACTAAAAAACCTCCTTGATGTGTTTCATGTTTGGGTCTGGGTGTGCTGCACATCTGAGCTATGAGAGATGACATTTTCTCATAGGCATGTTTGAGATGATGCTTTGGAGGAATGTGCTCATTTTTTACCCCTGTTGCTTTCTGATTTCTTCATAAATTAATTGTCTGAATCTATAATTCTACATTTCTACATGTTTTATTCACAGTGCTGGAGCAAGTGGCAGTTTCCTTCGGGGTATGCTGAAAAACTGAGTCATGAAACCCCCCAAAACCCCCTGACTGTCCTCATCCTTACCTGATGTTTGTTCCTGCCTGCAAGTCTAGCTCCTGTGTGCCTGGGGGGTGGTGTTTGGGGGTGGAATTCCTGGTGGAAGTTAGGAAGTACTGACCAAACTGAGTTTTGAGGCTGGAAACCACTTTCTGCTTCTGCCTGGCATGTCCCTGATGGTGGCTTTTTGTTTCTGTTGTCAGTGGGTATGCGGCCGATGAAATCACACACTGCATTCGACCACAGGACATCAAGGAGAGGAGAGCTGTCATCATCCTCCGAAAGTAAGTGTTGAAGCCCTCCAGACAGCAAGATAAACGTGGATGTGGTGTCATGATGCTTAAACACTTGAGAATTGTGTTGCTTGTTAATTTGCTGGCTTGATCTTACACCTTGATTAGGTGTCACTCTGACACTTGTTGATGTCTTGCTGTACCCGGCAGTGGAAGTGGCTGGAGCCTGTTCCTGCAGGGTTAATCACTTCTTGGCTCTGTGCAGCAGCACTTTGTTGTCATGTCTGGGGTTGCAAACCCTTCTGGTGCCCAAACTGACTTTCTTTCCCTTGGCTGCCCAGCTCCAAACACCTGGGTATCAAACTCCTGTTTTGGGCTGTGTGTACAGGTGTTTGGGTGTGTGATACCCATGTGTGAGTTACCTGGATGGTCTTTTGAGGCTGATACTTGTGATGAAGAATGTCCTATGGAGCAGAGAAGGTTTTCTTGGTGTCATGGCTTTGGTTTCCTGGGGAGAGAGGAAGACACTGGCTTTGGAGGGAAACACATAGTTCAGTGCTCATTACAGAGCTTGTCCTTTGAGTCTGTGTTGGGAAGCCAAGCTCCATAAGCAGTTTTAGAAAGGGGCTTCCTGTTCTAGAAGAGCACTCCTGATGGCATTTCATCAATCAGTGCTTGTTCCTAAAGCTCTTAAGAAAATGTGAGAGAAAGTAAACTAAGCCCACCCCAAAGTCCCTTGGTAAAACCTTCTTTTCTGCCTAGAAATGTCCTATCTTATCAGTTCTTCTACTAGGAGACCAAAAAATGTGACCGCCACACATTGACCCCTGCTGACTGTGCCTTGGAAGGTGTTAGCAGTAATTCTACTGTCAAGAAGAGTCTTTATAAATGAAAATACACATTTTGAGTCCTGTAAACCCAGCCAGAAACGTGGGCATTGGTGGCAGGGCTGTGGTTGTGGCCCAGGCTGGCATAAGGCTCACAGGCAAGCGGTCTGGATCCAGACTGGATGAGCTTTTGGATGGCTTACTTGATTTCAAAACAAGTCTGGCAACATTATGAGGATATGGCACAAAGCCAGTGGAGTGGAGTTGGACATCTGGTTAGAGAAACTCATGGAATGAAGGCAGGAAAAACAGCAGCCCTGAGGCATTAGCCAAGCAAAATCAGCCCAGACCCAGGGAGGCAGGATGAGATGTGGCAGGAGATAGAGAGGGATGAAAGGCAGGCTGTAGCCAAACCAGCCCACAGCTGGGTATGGCCACGTGAGGTTTGGGGCGAGAGGCTGTGATAAGAACTTCCAGCTGTTGTGTTCGTGGTGTTGGAGCAGCCAGGGAAAAGCAGCACAAATGCTGACAAGGAGGCATCTCCAAGTCTTGTAGCTGCTTTGGTTGGACTTTGAGAAAGAGAAGCTACTTGTCTAAGTTGTGGAGCAGTTTTCTGGAAAAGACAGAGTCAGATAAATAAGCTAAAGCTGCCCAAACTGGTGCAGATATCCAGTGTACCTGTTTAAACTGGCTCTGCCTCTTCCTTTCTCCAGCTTTGGTAAGTTGAGGGTGTTGGATTGTTCCAGTCAAGCCTGGCTGCCCTCAAAGTGCATCTGGGAAAGAAGGGACCTTAAACCTTGGCCTTGTTTCCAGCCCCTGCCATGGGCAAGGACACCTTCCACTAGATCAGAGCCCCGTCCGACGTGTACTTCTCTGGGCAAGCTCTATGAGTAAAGGATTTCTTTCTAATATCCAATCTAAATCTTCCCTCTTTTAGTTTAACAATGGTCCCTCTTGTCTTATGACCATCTCCCAACATAAAAAGTTGTTCTCTGTGTTTTTTATAAGCCCTCTTTAAGTCCTGGGAGGAGCAGTGAGGTCTCCCCAGTTGTACCCAGCTGACGTGGTGCAGGGACAGAACCTGGAGCTCTGCTGGCTTTGTTTGCTCATCCACCCTGCTTTTTGGGCCCTTATTTGCTTCCTGTCAGAGCAGAAGTGTCTCTGCCCATCAGACAGTGAGGGCTGACCCAACAGACAGACCAGACGAAACCACACCAGCATTTTTCTCTTGAGCAAAGCAGAAACCCCCTGGCAATTATTTCTGCGTAGCTTTCGCAGCCGTGGCGAATCCGTGCCGATGTTTGCCAAAGGCTGGGCTGTGATTGCTGCCAAGTAGAGCTTATTAATTGCTGCTTATCCCCAGCCAGGGCGGCCACCTCCGCGTGTCCCCTGCGTGTCCCTGCGCGCAGCGGGGCCGCCGTGCCCTCCGCTTGTGCCGCACTGTGGATCGCCGTTCCCATCCCCGGATCATGCGGCTGCCTGGAACAGGGTGTTGTGCAACCAGGAAAGCAGCACTTCCCCTGGTGGCCTGCGAGCACGAGAGCAGCCAGCGGCCTCTTCCTCTTCATTTTGGTGAGGAGCAGCCCTGAGCTCTCCGGATCGCATCAGTTGGATCATCCCGGTTGGAGCTGGGATGTTCGGCTCTGAATTCCCCAACGTTTAAGTCTGGCTCTGCTCTTGCTTTTGCTCTGAGTGTGTTTTCGCTGACAGCAGCAGGAGAACAAAGCTCTGGGAGCTGGAGGAGCAGTGGGGTTTTGCAGGATTCTCCAGAGCAGTGTGGTTACCGAGCAGGTCATAAACATTTCAGTGCTCTGTGTTTCCTCTGTATTGGATCGCAGGGCTGCCGGGAGCCAGCAGGGTTTGGAAGTGCTTTGAGCCAGGGCAGGGGAGGAATGGTGCTCTCAATTTATGAGATGCTGGTAGAGGTAACGTGGGAGGTGGGTAAAGCAATTTTAGAGGCTTTTGCTGCCATTCTGCTTTCATTCTCATAAGTAGAGTTCATTTGAAGGTATGCTGTTCTTAATTTTAGTGTCACCTCTCCTTGTACCTGGCCAGAGGCAGCAAGGCTGGTGTTCCCTTGCTCTTGCAGTGTATTGTGTGTTGATTTGTTTGAACTGCAGCCCTGAGGTTGCTGTTGTATTTGAGAGGTATTTAAACCACGTCCCTTGTCACGGGCAGGATCTGCAAGGCCTTTGGAGTTTGGGCTGGACTGGGTCCAGCCCTGGAGCTGAGAACAACTCAGGGTGACAGCGTGGACTAGCACAGGCTCCAGCCTGGCAGCTGCCCGTGGAAGCGTTCCTCATTTCTGGCATGCTGGGCAAACTCAGGCTGCCATGCCCAGCTTTGCCTGTGCCAGACTGGCATCACCCTGATTAGCTGAAGAGGCTCTCCCTGATGGCAGAGAGAAGCTTTGGCAACTGGATGTGTTTCCTAATGGAAGTTTAGATTTGGATTCTCCTGTGGAAACCTCCTTCAGGAACTAAAGTTCAGCGCAGGAGAGCAAGTAGTGGTTCTCCCCCTTCATTTTTGCATGGCTACAGTCCTGTGACAGTTCTCCTTTGGGATGAGCTGTGCTTGCTCTCCAGCATAGCTGCTGGAAGGGATTTAGTGCAGCTTCTGTTTGCTACGCCTTCTCCTGACTCGTACTTCAACTCTTGCACCTGGCAGTCAAGCTGAGGAACACCTGACCCCGGGAGATCCGTGGGCAGGAGGGAGTTTCCAGGTGGAAGCAGTTATTACTGTTGCAGGTGATGATGCTTTTGCAGGGCATCTCCCACCCAGGTGGCTTAACTGGAGCTGTGAGTTATTGCCAAGTGATTTCATGGGATTTCACAGCTGCTCCAGCACCTCTGCTCCTTATCCCAGAGCTGGGGTTGCAGTGAGCTCGGTGCTTTTTGCATTCACCTCATGACTGCGTGTCCCTAAGCCAAGGCAGGATAAAGGACAATGGCTTCAAAGTGACAGAGAATATGTTTAAATTAGATGTAAAGAAAGAATCCTTTCCTGTGAGGGTGCTGAGGCCCTGGCACAGGTTGCCCAGAGAAGTTGAAGCTGTCCCATCCTTGAAAGTGTCCAGGGCCAGGGTGAGCAGGGCTTGGAGCAGTCTGGTCTAGTGGAAGGTGTTCCTGCCTGGGGCAGGGGTTTGGAAATGAGAAGATCTTCAAGGTCCCTTCCAACTTAAACCATTCTGTGATTCTGTGAAGCTTCTAGTACCACAAAGCTGCAGCTTGTTGTGCTGTGGAATGGGGTATTCCTGCCCCTCCTCCTGAGCTGTGTGTGGTTGGGGTGGAGGGTTCTGCTGTGATTCTGTAGAAACTCTTTGCAAATTCTCTTCTCTTTCAATATTTGCAGAACAAGACTAGATGCACCTCGATTGGAAACAAAATCCCTGAGTAGCTCTGTGTTGCCACCAGGTTATAACTCTGACCGCCTGTCGGGAAGCAACCGGGACCAGATCCTGAAACCAAAGCGGTCCCATCGCAAAGCAGATCCTGATGCTGCCCACAGGTAGGATCATCCCTCCTAAGAGCCATGTCTGGGATGTTATCTCTGTGCATAGCTGAGGTCCCTGGCCTCAGAACATATTTTAAACCATTCTGATTTGCACCTGCCAGGTGCTGTTTGCAATGCCCAGATCTGTTTTATCAGAATGAGCTCTTTAAGTGTTCCTCCCAGACTTGTGGAGGCTGAGCTCTGGCTGTAAGCAGCTTACATTGTTTATCCTGTGAGTGGCATAATGAAGAAGCAATAGATTTGGCTGGCTTTTGATAATGCAGTTGTTCAGAACAATAGTTTCCCTGCAGCTAATCATTTCTGACCTCTATTGCCAAGCAACCTGTGCAGCTGCGTTAAGCTATATTATGAAAGCAGTCCTGGGAGGGAACGTGAGGGTTTGCTATCTGGGAAAGGTTAAGGACTTCTTGGGAAGCTTCTCAGGCCTGTTTTGATTCCAGAGCTCTGTGTGTGTATTTTTGTGTGAGAAACCAGACCGTGTGGACGTTTAAGGCTGACCTTCAGGGAAGCTCCTTGCTGAGGTTTCAGACAAGCTTGAGCTCTGCAGCAAGGCTTCCCTTAAACACCTCGGTGTGAGCACACTGATGGCTGTGAGTGACAGCCAATCTGCTAGCTGTCCTGCATATTCCAATTCAGCATCCAGATGGCATTTTTTTGCACAATGGGTACAACCCAAAATTTGACTTGGTCGCAGGGCTTGGCTGCCATGCAGTCCCAGCCCTGTTTGAACCTGTCCTGGAGGGAGGAGGGTGGGGATGGTTTGTTTGTGAGCAGTGTTCATTCACCTGGACGCAGGCTGGGAGATGGATGAAGATCTGAGGCTGGGCTGCAGATGCAGCTTCCCTGGGAGCACGCAGAGGGCCGGTGTCCGATTAGAGGAGCGATCATGCGGGACAAATGTGCACATCCCTCAGAGCTGTTTTTCAGCCTGATGTGACCTTATCAGCCTGTGGGGGATGGCTTGCATAGTCTCCTGCAGCAGATGGGTGTGAAAAACATGTTTTTCTCTTTCTCTGGCCCCAGAGACTCCAGTAGAACAGGTAATTCTCATGGATATCATAGTGGGATGTCCCAGGAGCCACTCAGATAAAGTAAATGGTGTGTGCAGCCCACCAACCTAGTCCTGCTAGAAAGTGATCAGAGGCTACTCTGCAGAAATAACAATTGCACTGTGTTAATATTTGAGAGGACAAAGGATTTTGGAGCTGTGTTGTGTCATCCTGCACCATAAGGAGCTCAGCTCTGTGTTCTAAATTCTGCTGCAGTAGAGACAGACCCCTCTGCCCAAGGGATTTTTCTTGGGGTCTTTTTTGATTTTTCTTGCAAGTAAAAAAAAAAGAGGTTGACTGGAAGTGTTACTGGTCAAGGTAAAGGCCAAAGCTTGCCTTGGGAAGGAACTGGACCATCATAGCAAAGTTCTCGGCTTCCCTAGGGAGGTGCAACTTGGTGATCTATTCCTGCTCTGCCAAGGAATAGATGGCAGAGCAGGAACAGATCACCAAGCACTTTCCCAGCACTGAGTAGTTCTGGGAAAGCAGTGGGAAAATGGGCAGAGCTATCATGGCAGGTTAGCTGCAGATAGTGTCCAGGAGGAATCCTGGATCCCATCGTGGTGTGCTCTCACTCCTGTTGTCTCCCTCTCCGCAGGCCACGGATTCTAGAAATGGATAAGGAGGAGAACAGGCGTTCAGTCCTCTTACCAAAACATAGGAGACGGAGCAACTTCAGCTCTGAGAACTATTGGCGAAGGTCTTACGAGTACACGGAGGACTGTGAGGAGGAGGAGGAGGACGGCAGCCCCGCCAGGAAAGTGAAAATGAGGCGACACTGAGGATTGCACTTCCCAGGCTCGTGGAGCTGATGAGATTGGCCTCCAGTCTGTGAAAACTTTCTCCTCCCTCTGGCTATCTTCCATCTAGCTTCAGTTTTGGTTTTTCCTTTCAGGCTGAAGAGTAAACAGGAAGGATTTGGTTTTATGAATGGAGGAATGCTGAGACATACGTGAGGATGGAACATGTCCAGTGCACGCGGTGTCCTGAGTCATGGGTCAAGTGGGCATCTCTCCCTTAGGAAGCAGATAAAGTTGTGCCAGGTTGTTTGTTGGGATTTCTTTTGAAAACACCAAAAAGTTTAACTGTTTCATTGCGCAAGATTCAAGAATTGTATTTTTGTTTCGGTTTTCAGTTGGTTTTTTTCTTTTTTTTTTTTTGTTTTGCTTTAACACTTTCCCTTTCCAAATGTTCTAGATATGATGTTTGACCCCAGGAGCTGAAATCCTGTGGTGGGCTCATATTCCTTGTTTCACCAAAGGGCTCCTTGGTCTTTTTCACCTGGTGGTTGTTGGGTCTCTTTTAAGGGTGCCCTGCAGTAACTGGAAGTTTGAAGCTTTGCAGACCCCTCTTGCTGCAACCGATTTCAAAGGGTTTAGGACATTTTTGTTGCACTTTAGTGTTTTAAATGCCGTAGGTTTCCTTTCCAGACCCTTTTCCCAAGCCAGCATGGGCTTGCAGCCCTGTGTCCCTGCGCTGCCCTCTCCAAGAAGAATGTACTAGAGCTCTGGTTTCTCAGTGCTGGTCTGACTGGGGCTGTGCTGGAGAAGGAAGGAAACGTGGCTCAGCGTTGTCCTGAGATCCATATTGGAATCTCAGGGCTGCCAGGTGAGGGATCACACTGAGCACATGCTGCTTCCCAGAGCTGGGGATAGCAAAGAGGAGTAGGAGACGCTGTGCTTGTGAGGGCCCGTGCCTTGGGACCCCCGAGGAGAGCCCTGCTCCACTGCCCCTTCCAGGTGGAGAGAGCTGAGTTGGTGCAGCATTCCCATCCCAAAGGACTGGCTGCACTCTTGTGGAGCAGCACCAGGAGCTGCTGTGGCCTTGGGGGAGCTGAGCAGCTCTGTCCCCTCCGAGGCTGGCTCTGGGAGCAGGGACGCTGCAGGGCTCGAGTTTGGCCCCAGTTCAGTGCATCCAGCACTGAAATTGCCTGCTTTCTCCTGGCTTATTCCTGCCTGTGTTCCTGGGTTAGGGAGTTTTCTGGTTGCTACAGGAAATGCTGAGAAGAATCAGGCATTCAGCCCCGTGGAGTTGTGATAGAGCATCTGCCATCATCATCCTCTTCTCCCACCTGGTTTGTGTTAGCCCAGACCAAAGCCTTGGTGTTTGCAAAGTTTGGGGCCCAATGCCATATTTAGAGCTGTACTTTTAAGGAAAAACTTCCTCCAGTTGATTCTTTGAACCCAAGTGTTGGCAGTTGTAAGGAGTAGTCTTATTTTTAAATTTTTACTGCTTTGCCCTCCTTCCAATTGTAGTTTTTCTTAGTGTCGTGTCCCCCACACACTTCATGGTCTGCACGCTTGGCAATAAAAAGATGTAATATATTTTGAAACTTGTTTGCTGCTGGCTTGAGGGGCTCCTGGTCTAAAACAACCATCCAGGCATTGTTCCCTGCAGTGCTGATCGAGGACATTTGCTGACATCTGGGTCCCGCTGTCCTTTTCCTTCCCTGCTGATTTTTTTCCTGGTGTTGGGGTTCTGCTCAGGCTGGATCTTGTCACATGAGCTCAGAGGATGTTGCCATCACTTCAGCACAGTGCTGACTGTGGGGGTGTTGGTGAGGTCCCCAGTGCCTGTCTGATTATCTACTGGTTTTCCTGGCACAGCCTCCAAAGGAACGTGTCTTGTCAGTCCAGAGATCCAAAAGTTTGTGCTTCTGCTGCTTGTGAAACCTTGAAAATGCCGTTTTCAGACCACACATAGCATTTGAAGCAGTGTTCCTCACCCTCCCAGCTTTCTGCTGTGAATCCAGGCCAGCTCTTGGCTACAGACCCCCTGTTTTGGGCAGCTTGGCATTCCCCTGACAGCAAAACTGCACGCAGAGAGCAGAGATCCCTTCTCCTCCTGATGGCTTTGTCTTTCTGCATCCATCCTGGCCATGCCCTGTTCCAGTCATGGTGCCAGGCTCTGCTGTAGGCACAGATGGTGACAGAGGTCTCAGCTCTCCCTTCCTGGCTCCCAGTTTTATCCCTGTCTCTCTAATATGGATGCTCTACCCTGGTGTCAACTCAAAATGAAGCTGGAGCAGCTTCCCAGAGCAGAAGTTCTGTGGGATGAGGCGCTGGCTCTGTCTCTGGACATGCTGAGGTCTTGCACCTCTAGCCTGGTCCCAGCCACCAGCTCATCCCAGTCCTTGTGCAGGCTGTGCGTGTGCAAGATTCCTTTCCCAGCTTGTTTTGCTGTTCCTGCATGTCCTGCTCGGGAGCTTTCCCCTCCTTCCCCGTTCCCATCCATGCAGAGTGGCTGGGGGACAGGAGGATCTCCTCCCCAACCACGATCTGCTCTTGGTTTTTAACCTGAACTGGTTGGGGCTTGGCACCTTGGAGAGAGAGGGAGAGCAGGATCCCTCAGGAGAGGAGTCCCCAGCGTGCAGGCAGGGCCATCTTCCCACTTGTACAGACATTTTCTATAGACACGGATGTATATGTGTAGATAACATGGTTTTTTAACTCTTTTGCACTGAACAACATCGGAGTGAAACCTGGATTCAAAACCAGAAGACATTTTTCACACGGATCCAGAGGTCTGGATCCTTCCTGTAACCTGTCTGGTTGAAGCTGTGGCTCAGAATTCCCGGGTTTCACTGTTGGGCTGCACGCAGGCAGGGGTCAGGCTGGTGCCATGGGGCTGGGGCTGAGCAGGGAGTGGGGTGAGCTGGAGTTTGGAGGCAAAACTGCCCTGGGCCAGGCTCATGACAGCCCTGACCCTGCTGGTTTGTTGTGTGTGGTCCAACCTCTCCATCCACCCACAGCGTGTCCGTGCTCAGCCCCAAACTGGGAGCTGCATCCAGTGTGACAATCCGTGTGCCCAGACCAGGAGAAACTGTCTTTGCTAAGGAAGGGGGAGGAAGGTGGGGTTCATCCCTGCTTTTCCATAAAGAACAGGAGGAATTGGGGTTTGTTGCTGGTACCGTATCTTGAGAAGGGTCAGTGGTGGAATTAGCCAAGCCCATGGATCAAAACATCTGCCAGGCTTTGAGGAGAACTCGGAGGGGGAGCAGAGTCTTAGACCCCCACCAGCAGCAAAGAGTCTTTTACCTGCCAAAAGTGTTCCCTTTCCCTGTTGGGAGGAGAAACATTCAGGTGAGAAATGTCTCTGCTCCTTCCCCTGCCCACACTTAGAAGTTTTGGCTGACTTTAATTTTTTGGGTTTTTTTTTAAAAGATTCTAATTTTTTTTTGTTACCAATAAAAATAAAAATTAAAAAAAATAAAAAAGAAAGTGGCAATATTTTTTTCTGTAAGCTTTTCCTAGGAAAAAGCGTGGTTTGTAACAAAGTTGTACAGTTCTGAAGTTTGAGATACGAGAAGTACTGTGTGAAACGCTGTAAATGGAGCAGAGATTATTTTATGTACAGTCTGACGTGGGGGAATCTTTTAATTCCAATTGATTCTTAGGAAGAATTTGGTTCTTCACTGTCAGGGTTTGGAATTTCATGGTTTCATTATTATTTTTTTTTTTCTTGTATAGATTGCTGCATTAATTGAATAAAAGCAGGAAGCATCTCTTGGCCTGGCTGTGTGGTACTGGGGGCTGGGACGTGCCTCGATTCCCCCTGGCAGGAGCGAGGTGGTTTGGAGCAGGGAAATGGCTCTAAATAAAGGGAGTCACCGGCTCCCCGGGGACAGGGTGGCCAAATGGGGTGGCTGTGCTGTCCTAGAAAGCAGGGGCAGGGATCTCTGCCTTCCTCCCCTCGCTGCCAGCACCCTGTGCTTCGGCCTCGTGCTGAGCCCCTCATCCTCCTGGTGCCTCCCTCCTGCGAGAGGAGACGGGGTGGGTGTGCGGTGCCAGAGAGGGGATGGATGGGATCTGCTGCTCTGTGGCCTTGCTTCTTCCTCCTCTTTTCCTTTCCTCTTTCCTTTCTCTCTTTCTTTCCTTTCTCTCCCTTTCGCTCTTTCTCTCCTCTTTCTTTCCCTCCCTCCCTTTCTCTTCTTTCCTCTTTTCTCTCCTGCTCTCCTCCCTTCTCTCTCCTATCCTCATCCTCCTCTCTCCAATTCTCCTCTCTTCTCCCTCCTCTTCCTCTCTTCTTCACACCTCTTTAGCTCTTATTCCCTCTCCCCTTTCTCTCCCCTTTCTCTCCCTCTTCTCCCTCCTCTTCCTCTCTTCTTCACACCTCTTTAGCTCTTATTCCCTCTCCCCTTTCTCTCCAGTTTCTCTCCCCTTTCCCTCTTCCTCTCTTCTTCACACCTCTTTATCTCTTATTCCCTGTCCTCTTTCTCTCCTCCCCTTTTCACTACCCCCTTCTTGCTCCCATCTGTTTTCCTTCTTCCTCCTTTGACTTTTTCCTCCTTTTCCCTCTCCTGGGAGCAGACCCAGCCTCCCCACGCTCGGTCCCGGGGCTGTGCCGGCGCTTCGGGCCCCTCCATCCCTGCGTGAGCCCATCACCGGGGCTCGGTTCCCCGCTCGCCCGGGGCTGTTTTCCGCCCCAAACCCTGCACCGCCCCGCAGCCGCATCTCCCCGGGCCGGGGTTAGTCAGCAGGGAGGGGAAGCCGTGCCCTGCCCGGGCTGACTCACCCCAAAACTGGGTGCAGGGCAGGCTGCACCCCCTCCCACCTGGGGATGGTGCCGCGGGGGGAGTGGGGAACAACATTCCCGGTGCCCTGGCGGGAATAATGAGTCGCCAGCCGGGAATGAGGCTCGAGTGCTCATTCCGGGAGCCGCCAGGATGCTCCGGGCCTAGCAGCCGGGGCGCCGCCATGTTGATGCACCCCATGGCTGTGGGGCACACCATGAGACCCTAAATCCACGACGCCCCATGTTTGTGGGGGCTTTGGGACCACCGTGACCAAGCTTGGGGTATCCTCGCTGTCTCTCACTATGCCCACGGCGAGGGAAGACGCCGAAAGAAGAGGATTTAAAAAAGAATACAAATAAACCCAGCGCAGAGGGCGTTGAGTTAGAAGACTACATCTCCCATCGGCAGCCGCGGCGGCGCAGGCGCAGCGCGGGTGGGCGGGGCCGCGGCGCGCGGCGCGCGTTGCCGCGCGGTGATTGGCGGGCGGAGCTGTCCGTCAGGCGCTCCGCCCCGCCCCCGCCGCGGCGGTGCTTGCCCGGGCTCGGCGGGCGCGCGCACCGGGACCCCGCACCGGCACCGGGGACCCCGCACCGGCACCGCGCCCCCTGCCGGCCCCGCCCCGCGCCGCGCCCCGCCGCCGCCACCGCCGCCCCGGGACCGGCCCCGGGACCGCCGGCCGCGCCCGCCCCGCCCGGTACCGCGCCGCCGCCACCGCCGCCGCCGCCGGCCCAACCATGATGAAGTTTCGGTTCCGGCGGCAGGGTGCCGACCCGCACCGCGACCGCCTCCGCCACGACCTCTTCGCTTTCAGCAAGGTGCGTCTAGGGCGAGCGGGGGGCGCGGCGGTGGATCCCGGGGGGCGGCGACCGCCGGGAGGCACCGGGGGTACCGGGCAGGGTGCGGCGTGCGGGCAGCCCCCCGGTGGCGCGGGGCTCTGGTACCCCCGCGGGATGCTGCCCGCGGGGAGGCGAGCAGAGTGCGGGGCACCGCCCCCCGGGACCGGCTGAACCCCCGGGGGAGCCGCGCACCGGGACCTCCCCGCTCCCGGGGAAGGGGCACGCGGGAACGGCGGGGCTGCCTGGCCCGGGGATCCCGGGACGGGCTGCTGGGCCGCCCCGGGAGGATGCACCCCAGGGGGTGGGTACCGGGAGCCCCCGGGTGCGAGATGCGCCCCGGGGTGCGGACCGGGGGGCTGCGCTCCTCCCCGTGCGGTGCAGGGGGGCACTCCGGGAGAGGATGCGACCCCCTGAGCAGCGCGACATCCCGGTCCCCAGCCCCTCCTGGGGGGGCTCCCGGAGCGCCCCGGTTCCCGCACTCCCCCCTGTCCCGTGGATCCCCCGAGGCCTCGCTCGCGGGCGTTTTGGGGTGACCCGTGGTCCCACACCCTGTCTGGCCTTGGAGCATCCCTGGCTGCATCCCCCATGTGGGGCTCAGCCCCCCACTCCCGTCTCCCCAGGGGTGGGATACAGGGGGGCTGGACCCCCTGTGTCAGCCGGAAGGGCTGTGCCAATGACCCCCTGGGCTTTTGGGGTGCCCTGTCACCCCAAAGATGCGTCTCTGTGCGGACATGAGAGGTCAGCTCTTGCCCCCCTCCTCCCTCCGAGTTTTACCACTTGCCTCCTTCATCTGGGGTGGGAGCGACCCCCAAGCTCATCAAACAAGCCCTGAGGTGCCAGACCCTTCCCTCGGGACACCGGGCTGTGCCTGGGACTTGGTGCACCTTGTCCTGGAGGCGCCGTGGTGGCCTTGGGACCGTGCTGCTGCCCTGCCCGCGGGGCATGAGACCACCGGCAGTGCCCCCTGGATGTGCCCAAACCGTGCCCGTCTCTCCGTCATTCGGCCGCGTCCCGGCACTGCCGTGGGGTCCTTGCCCAGCTCCTGCTGGGGACGCACCGGGGCGACCCCCGGCTGTCCCACAGCGGGGTCGGGTGTGCAGTGCTGAGGGGTCAGCGCCCCGCACAGCCCTGGCCCCCCAACTCTCTGCCGTGGATCCGGCCGGGGTGCAAGGCTCAGCCCAGCCTGAGCCCCCCTGTTTTTGGGGAGCACAGTCCCGCGGCCGGATCCTGCCCGAACGAGTGCCCAGGGCGGGTGTGAGCAGTGGGATGTCCTGGGGGGAGGCTGAGGAGAGCCCCTCTCCGGCCGTCCCAGCCCTGGGGCCGCGGGCTGCCCACCTGCCTCCCATTAAGGGTTGTTTTTCCTCCCGAGCTCCAGATCTGCCTGGGATTTGCTGTAATTTGGCCGGGAGCGCGCCTTGGCCGGCCGGCACAGCCTGCCGGATGCGGCCCCGCTGCGGGCGGGAGCGGGGGCTGCGGCGGGGGTCCCTCCTTTTGGGACTGGGAGTGCTGGGGGAGCTGCGACAGCGCTTTTTGGGGACTCTTTGCCCGTGTCACCGTGTTGGTTTCTGGCCTAAAGCATCGCTGTGGTGCTGCTGTCCCAGCTCCGTCCTCCAGCGCAGCGTGCATCCCGGGGGGATTCAGCATGACCCTGCGTGGGTGGGCACCCACGAGCACCCACTTCCTCGCCCCTTGGACGCGTTGGGACCCACTTGGATGGGCCGGGACGCCTGGGATGGGCTGGGGGCGTTTTCACGCTCCTGAAGGTGTCCCCTGGGAGGGGAGCAGGAGCTGGGGTGCCGCCGGCGGGTGCGCAAAGCCGCCCCGCTGCGCCTCTCGGATGCCCCAGACAAAGGGAGCGGGTCAGGATCCGGCCAGTCTGGCTCCGGCGGCCTCCGTATCGTCTGATCGCGCCGTCGCCGCTCCGCCGAGCTGCCCTCGGGAGCCCTGCGGTCCCCGCGCCGGGGCCGGGCCGGTGGGTGCCCCCCGCGTCCCCCCGCTGCCGGGGCAGCCCCTCCCCGGCCGGCGAGCCCGGGCACGCCGTTCGGCCGGGACTTCCTTGGGAAGGTGCCCTGGGGCCACGCGCGGCTCCGGCGGGGACGTCCCTGGCGCTGGCGGGTCCCGCTCGCCTGGTTCTGCCGCCCGGCATCGGGGACGCCCGGTGATGTCGCACTGGGGGTCCCGCTCGCCTCCCCTGGGGTGTCCCCACCTCCGAGGTTCAGAGCAGGGGGGTCCCACCCCCAAAGTGCCGGCGGGTGGTGGGGCAGCTCGTTCAAGGTCAGCCCTACCCCGCTGTGGCTGTTGGGCTGGGTTTTGGAGTGCTGGGTGGAAATTGGGTGAGGAGTGATGTCCCCTTTCCCCTTGGTGGCACTGGGGGACAGAGCAGCATCTTCATGATCCCCCATCGCGGGGGTGATGCTCAGGCTGGTGCGGGATCGCAGCTGTGGGGGCGAGGGGGGCTGTGGAAGGTTTGGGGGTGTCCGAGGTGGGGGGGTCCCGCTCTGACCTGCCTGTCCCCATGGCAGACGGTGGAGCACGGCTTCCCCAGCCAGCCCAGCGCCCTGGCCTACGACCCCGTCCTGCGTGTGATGGCCATCGGCACCAAGGCGGGAGCCGTCAAGCTGTATCCTTTTCCTCCCACATGAGCAGGAGGTAAGGACCTCCCGGACCCTCCCGCGTTCGCTCCTCCGGCTCTCCCCATCCCGGAGAATGCTTGGAGACGTGGCTGCGCTGCTTCTGGCCCATCCCGCAGCCCCCACTCGGCTGACGTCCATCCCTCCGTCCAGCTGTGCTGCAGCTGGAGGAGTGCTGGAGGAAACCCCCACCTCGCCCCAAAACGCCGGCGGGGGAAAGGGGCTCGGCTGTCCCGGGGGGAGCATCCCAAGTGTGGGGTCCTTCCTGCTGTTACCCCGCTTATCCCGGGGGGCTCCTCTCCATCCTTCTCATCCACGCAGCCCCCGGGGGAGCAGCAGGGGCTCTGGCCGGCCCAGCGCTGGGAAGAGGGGCTGCGGTGGGCGCGGAGCCCGGTCCCGGGTGGGGGGCCGAAGCGGGGGACGCCGAGCGGGGCCGGCCGGGCTTTGTTGCCGGCAGCATGCAGGGAGACTTCAGAGGGCTCTGGCGGGCGGCCAGGGCTGGATGCGGCCGTGCTCGGGGGGCCCCGCGCCGCAGGAATGCGGGCTGGGGGCGCGGGGTCGGGGCGTGGGGGGCGGCCGCGCTCCCCCTCCCCCAGGCCGGCGGCTCGCTGCCTCCCGAGCACAAAGATGGCGTGTTTTGTTCTGCCGGGGCCGCCCGGGTGCCAGCCCGGCCGAGACGTCGCCGGCCGCCCCACTCGCCCTGCCTGGCCTGCGGTGCCGGTCCCAGCTGAGCCCAGCCCCCGGCGCTGCAGGGATGCGGTTGCGGGGGGCTGCGATGCCCTGAGCATCCTCTGCGGGGATGGTTTTTGGGGTGGTACCCAGCGTGGTACCCCGTGCCTACACGGCCCCGCTCAGGCTGCCTCCAAAGTGATGCTTCTGGAGGTTGGCGGTGCCGGGCGAGGCAGCAGCCAGAGCTGGCCTGACTGGCGTTACTGGTTAGTGGGGGCACCCCTGGGTGCTCCCTGGCCGGGCTGGGCCGCTCTGGTTGCAGACAGCCTGGCACTGAGGGGCAGCCAATGCCTGGGGGGGTCTCCTGAGGCAGCTGGGGGTCCCTGCACTTGGACCCCCATTCCATATGCTGGTGCCACTGGTGTGCCTGAGCCACTTGCCCTGATGGCTCTCAGCTTGTGGCACTATTTTGGGTGGGGAAAGACCCCAGAATGTGCAAGGATGGGTGGCATCCACCATGCATGTAGCACCGAGGGCCCTCTGCGTGCTTCCTGCTTCATTCCCATGCCCTGTTGCCTGCTCTCCCCAAAACTCCGTGGCTGTCCCTGGCTCTGCCGGCTCAGCTGTGCCCAGCACTGCCAGACAGCTCCTGCCTGTCCGGCCGGGCAGAGCTGCCGGGCTGGTTCCCCGTGCCGAGGGCACCAGAAGGTGGCCGGGGGCAGGTACCCCCAGCACACGGCATGCTCAGATGGGGCTGCACAGTGCACTGGTGAATGCCGGGCTGGCAGGGAGCAGCTGGTGGGTCTGGGGGTGCTGGGGATGCCAGGCCAGGCTGCTCTGTGAGTGCTGGAGCTGCTGCTCGGGTCCTGCCGTGGTTCCTGCCCAGCAGAGGAGCCGGGACCAGTCGGGTGAGTGAGGCTGTGCCGGCGCATGCCGAACCCCACCCCGCTGCCGGTGCGTGCCGGGCTCCCGGCGCTCTCACACCTCACACATCCACCCCAGCTCTGTGTGCTGGCCGCAGCCTGACCTGGGACACCCCGGCAGGAGGTGGTTGGTGGATCCCAGCCTGACCTGCAGTGTCTCAGCTGGAGGTGCTGGGTGGATTCCAGGCTGATTCAGAGCGTCCTGGTTGGAGTTGGAGGTGCTTGGTGGATCCCGGATGGGGATGGTGGTGTCATGGCCAGCTCTGGCATGGGGTGTGGCCAGGGATGCTCTGCCCTGGCTCTCCTGGGGAGCTAAACTGGTGTTTGCAGGCAGAACTGTGACCAGGGGGAACTCCAAGGGTCCTGAGGTTTGCTGGGGAAGGGGCGGGGGGGCTCCACCCTCGTTGTTTCTTTGACGGCCCCCCCAGATATGGCGCGCCGGGTGTGGAGCTGACCGGCCTGCACAAGGAGACAGCCACTGTCACCCAGCTGCACTTCCTTCCCGGCCAGGTACGTGGGTGTCCCGGGGGAGAACCTGGCAGCAGCCCCCAGCACCTCACACACCCCTCCATCAAATCATCCCCCCATCCCCAGGGCTGGCTCCTCTCGCTGCTGGACGACAACACGCTGCACCTGTGGGAGGTGTGCCAGAAGGAGGGCTGCTCCCACCTGGAGGAGACCCGCAGCTTCGGCCTCCCGGGACGCCCAGGGTCCGGCAGCGCTAAGTACTTGCCTGGGGGGATTGGAGCAGGGCTGCGGCCGCAGCTGGGAATGCGTGGGAGCAGCATGGGAGCAGCCGGCCTGCTGGGGCGGGATGCTGGCCAAGGTCCTCTCCGTGGTGGTGTTTTCCCCACTGGGATGCTCCTCTGATCCGAACTGAGATGCTGAGTGCAGGGAACAGCTCTGGATTTTTTATGGTGCTGGCAGAGCCTGGGGGTGATTAATGGCTCTAATTGCTGTCGGCACTGAGGCTGTTCTTGTCCTTGTTCTCCTGTACTAGGGGAGATGGGAATGTAGGGATGGAGCCGGGGAGGTCTGGGGTCTCTTTGGTGCTCCCCCAGACCCAACACGGTGCTGAGGCAGCCCCTGTCCCCCCCTCAGCTGCTCCCCTGGCATCACACGGGTGACAGTGGTCCTACCGATGGCTGCTGGTGCCATGGTCTGCCTGGGCACTGAGGGCGGTGCCATGTACTTTGTCACCCTGCCCACCCTGACGCTGCTGGAGGACAAAACCCTCTTCCCAGACGAGATCCTGCAGAGGTGAGAGCCCTGCTGGCCCCATGCCCTGTCCCCAGCACCCCCAGCCCTGCTCTGACCCCTCTGTGCTTGTCCCCCCGCAGTGTCCCTGATGACTACCGCTGCGGGAAGGCGCTGGGGCCCGTGGAGTCCATCCAGGAGCACCCACGCAGCAGCAGCCAGCTCCTGATCGGGTACAGCCGGGGGCTGGTGGTCCTGTGGGAGCAGAGCACTCGTGTTGTCCAGCATCTCTTCCTGGGGAACCAGGTACCGGGGCTGGCGCGGGGCTGGCGGGGTTGTGGCCCTGTGTGTGTGTCCCCATGCGAGAGCTGAGCCCCCCGTGTGGCCCCGCAGCAGCTGGAGAGCCTGGCCTGGGAGCAGAGCGGGACGAGCATCGTCAGCTCCCACAGCGACGGCGGGTACATGGTGTGGGCAGTGAGCGGCACCGGCCAGAGGAGCCAGCAGCCCGTCATGTCCACCATCCCCTACGGTACAGGACGGGGCGCTGGGGGGGCGCTGGGGCTGGGGGCTGATCCCCCACATACCCCAGCGCTACAACCAGTGTTGGTGTCTTCGTTTCAGGGCCGTTCCCTTGCAAAGCCATCAGCAAAATCCTCTGGCGAACCTGCGAGTCGGGGTAGGTGTGCGGGCTGGGCATGGGCACGGGGGGCACTTGGGGGTCCAGGGTCTGATGGCAGCTGCTTCGTCCCACCCAGGAACCCCTTCATCATCTTCAGTGGGGGGATGCCCCGGGCCAGCTACGGTGACAGGCACTGTGTCAGCGTGCTGCAGGGCCAGACCCTGGCCACGCTCGACTTCACCTCCCGCGTCATTGACTTCTTCACTGTGCAGAGCGCAGAGGTGCCCGAGGGAGGTACGTCCTGCCAGGGCCTCCCAGGGAGCGGGTGATGGTGTGGGGGTCTCCACGTGCAGCAGCCATCTCCCCCCTCCCCAGGCTTTGAGAACCCCCGAGCCCTCGTGGTGCTGGTGGAGGAGGAGCTGGTGGCCGTCGACCTGCAAACACCGGGCTGGCCCACCATCCCTGCCCCATACCTGGCACCTCTCCACTCCTCTGCCATCACCTGCTCCTGCCATGTCTCCAACGTGCCCCTCAAGCTCTGGGAGAGGATCGTCAGTGTGGGCGAGCAGCAGAGCCCCCGGCAATCCTCTGCGGTCAGTGATGGGGATGGTGGGGAGGGGTCCCGCTGAGCCTCTTCCAGCGTGGCCCAGTGAGCTTCATCCCTTCCTCCATCCTCTCCATCCCTCCCTCCAGGCTTGGCCCATTGATGGGGGAAAGAACCTGGCTCAGGAGCCCACGCAGAGAGGGCTTCTCCTCACCGGGTGAGTAGGCTGGCAGCAGGGAGGGGGCCTGGGAAACCCGAAATGCAGGGGGAACACATCCACACTGGTTCCTGCGGTGGGGGAGTGGGATGGGATGGTGGCAGCATCCACTCCCTCTTTTCAAGTGGCTGCCCCTTGTTGTTCTGGCCGGGCACGAGTGTGTCACCCGCTGCGCTGTCCCCGTTCTCCCCCGCTCCGGCACGGTGGCTGCCAGCACACAGGCAGCTCTTGTTAGCCGGGCAGATGCTGACAGGACCCCCCCTCCCAGGCACGAGGACGGCACGGTGCGGTTCTGGGACGCCTCGGGGGTCTCCCTGAAGCCCCTCTACAAGCTGGGCACCGCCAACATCTTCCAGACAGACTGTGAGCACAACGACAGCCTCAACCAGGCGGGCGAGGAGGAGTGGCCTCCGTTCCGCAAGGTGAGGTCCCCGGGGCAGGGTGACACCCCCGCGGAGCTCAGCACTGGAGAGGGCAAAGCCAGAGCTGGGCACGGGGGATGCACCTGCCGGAGCCATCCCGGCTGCGCCCCGGGCTGTGTCCCCCGGCTCAGGGCACAGCTGCTGTGTGACGCACTGTGGGGACACAAGGGACGCTTGTTCCGTGGGCCCCATCCCGTGGGTCTGCCCCACCGTGGGGGCGCGTGGGGACAGACTTTTCCTGGGCGTGATGCCCAGAGTGGCCCGTGTGCCACAGCTGGTGGAGGGGTGTGGGGGTGCAGGGGGGGCTGTCCTGCAGCTGTTGGGCGGGGTCCTGGCTGTCCCTTCAGCTGTCCCCTCCCGCAGGTGGGCTGCTTTGATCCCTACAGCGATGACCCGCGCCTGGGCGTGCAGAAGATCGCGCTCTGCAAGTACACGGCCAAGATGGTGGTGGCTGGCACGGCGGGGCAGGTAAGGTGGCACGGGCAGAGCAGGGGCTGCCAAGCACCTCTCGGTTCTCCCATTGGGAACCCACAGCATGAGGGGGCTACAGACCCCCATACTTGTCCTTAAAGGGCTCCCAGCCTGGGTTTAACCCCTGATGTGCAGCAGGCTGGCCGGCTGGGGGTCTCCAGTGTGTCCCCCCTGTGTGTGCTCATCCCTGCAGGTGCTGGTGATGGAGCTGAGCGACGAGAAGTCGGAGCACGCGGTCAGTGTGGCCACAGTGGACCTGCTGCAGGACCGTGAGGGCTTCACCTGGAAGGGCCACGACCGGCTGGCCCCCCGGAATGGGCCCCTCCACTTCCCCCCCGGCTTCCAGCCCAGCGTGCTGGTGCAGTGCGTGCCCCCCGCCGCCGTCACCGCCGTCACCCTCCACTCCGAGTGGAACCTCGTGGCCTTTGGCACCAGCCACGGCTTCGGGCTCTTCGACTACTACCGGCGCAACCCCGTGCTGGCCAGGTACGGGGGGACCTCGGTGCTGGGGACCCCGTGGAGTGGCACGGTGGGTGCTGAGCAGCGTCGGTGCCCGCAGGTGCACGCTGCACCCCAACGACTCGCTGGCCATGGAGGGACCCCTGTCACGAGTGAAGTCCCTCAAGAAGTCCCTGCGCCAGTCCTTCCGCCGCATCCGCAAGAGCCGCGTGTCGGGCAAGAAGAGGCTCAATGCCAGCAGCCCCTCCAGCAAGGTGGGCGTGGAGTGGGGGCCACCGTGGCAGCTCCCCGTCCCCACCAAGCAGGGGCTGACCCCGCGTCCCCTCCCCAGGTGCAGGAGGCCAACGCGCAGCTGGCGGAGCAGGCGGGCCCCCCCGAGGTGGAGATGACGCCGGTGCAGCGGCGGATCGAGCCTCGCTCGGCCGATGATTCGCTTTCGGGGGTCGTGCGGTGCCTCTACTTTGCCGACACTTTCCTCCGTGACGGTGAGACCCCCTTCCCTCCCTCCCTCCCTCCCCAGGGAAAAGGCCCCAGGCTGGGTCTGTGGGGAGGGGACTCTGACACTGCTCCATCCCCACAGCTGCCCACCACGGCCCCACGATGTGGGCAGGGACCAACTCGGGGTCGGTGTTCGCCTACGCCCTGGAGGTGCCGTCGCAGGAGAAGTTCTCGGAGCGCGCGGTGGAGGCGGTGCTGGGGAAGGAGATCCAGCTGATGCACCGGGCGCCGGTGGTGGCCATTGCGGTGCTGGACGGGCGGGGGAACCCCCTGCCCGAGCCCTACGAGGTGTCTCGGGACCTGGCCAAGGCCCCTGACATGCAGGGCAGCCACTCCATGCTCATCTCCTCCGAGGAACAGTTCAAGGTGAGTGCGGGGCTCAGTGTCCCACTCTGGTAGAGATGAGACACAAAATGTCCCGTGTCCTCTTCCGATGTCCTCATCACGCAAGGACTGGAGGTGACCAGTCAGGTTTTGGGGGCACTCCTATGCCTGTTCTAGGGTGGTGAATCCAAGGGGAAGGTGTTCTCTTAAGCCCTGCAGCTTCCTTGAGCCTGACTCCTCCTTCCCCCTCAAGGTGTTCACGCTGCCCAAAGTGAGTGCCAAGACCAAGTTCAAGCTGACAGCACATGAGGGCTGCCGGGTGCGGAAGGTGGCCCTGGTGAGCCTGGCCAGTGCTGGCTCCGAGGAGCGGCTGGAGAACTGCCTGGCCTGTCTCACCAACCTGGGGGACATCCACATCTTCACCGTGCCCAGCCTGCGGCCCCAGGTCCACTACAGCTGCATCCGTAAGGAGGACATCAGTGGCATTGCCTCCTGCGTCTTCACCAAGCACGGCCAAGGTGAGGACGCCAGGTGACATCTGTGTCGATGGGATGTTGACCTCAGCTGCAACCTTCTGGGGGATTCCTGAGGCTCGCTGTTGTCCCCCCTGTAGGTTTCTACCTAATTTCACCATCCGAGTTTGAGCGCTTCTCGCTGAGCGCCAGGAATGTGACGGAGCCCCTGTGCCGGCTGGAGGTCGCCCGGCTCCAGGACACCTCCTGCCTCAGGTGGGCTGTCTCGGGGGCGTGGGGGGGCTTTGCTGTGTGGGAACCCACCCCACGACACCGGTTCTAGCCATAACTTCTCCCTGTTTCCTTCCAGCAACAGTTCAACGGTGACACCGAAGCTGCCGCAGGCGAACGGCACCCATGTCCCGCGCAGCTCCGAGAGCCAGCACTCCCCCTCGGACAGCGACCGTGAGTGCCCACCCTGTCCCTGCACACACACTGTGTCCCACAGCCCTGCTCCAAGCCCGGCTCTGCGTCCTGGCTGTCCCCAATGCCTCCTGTCCCCCGACTCCCCAGGGTCCCCTGAGGAGCACTCGGCCACCTTCTCGCCCGGCCCCATCGACTCCCCCAACAGCAGCATGGAGAACCCGCTGGACACCACCGGGGACATCACCGTGGAGGAAGTGAAGGATTTCCTGGCGTGAGTGGGGTGGGAACGGGGTAAATGGTGCTGAGGGGCCGTGGCAGCGCCTCTCACCCTCCTCTGCCCCAGGTCCTCGGAGGAAGCGGAGCAGAACCTGAGGAACGCCAGCGAGGACGAGGCCCGGCCCACGGGGATCCTCATCAAGTGAGGTCTGTGAAGGGCTGGTGGTCCCTGGGGTGGGAGTGGGGTTTGGAGCTGGGACCCCAGCGCAGTGCCCTGCTTCCTGATCCATCGTGGGAGGATGGAGTTGTGATCCCTGGGGCTTGTAGAGGAGGGGGAGCAGGGGGAATGCCTGTCCTGATCCCCACCAACGCCGTCTGAGGAGCTGCCTCACCCACAGGCATCGCCGGCCTCCCTGACCCATCTCAGTGCTCGGATTCCCGGGATGCGCGACTCGACTGGACCCCCGCGCCCCCTCCCCACGTAACGTAGACTCGCCTCCTCTCTAACATCTGCAGCCCGGCTCCGGCGCTCCCCACACACCTCCCCGCCCGGCCCCGGGCCCCGAGCCGGGGCCGTGGGGCACAGACTCTTCCCGGGGAAGATCAGTTCCTTTTTTATACACGGTCGAGTGTCACTGTCCCCTGCTCCAGAGCCCCCTTCCTGGGGGATGCTGCTGCTTCCCCGGCTCCACGGGGAGGGCTAGGGCTTGTGGGCCCCCCCTTGTCCCCCGGTTTTGGTCCCTTGGGGCAGTGGGGGGCCAGAAGCCCCCGGGCACAGCCCCCCCGTACCCTGGTCTGTGTTTACATGCCCGGCTCCCTGCAGTTTACAGCCCCGTTCCCTGCCTGCCAGGAGGCTCTGGCTGCTGCACAGGGACTGTCCCCAGGGGAGCCCCGTGGGGATCCCCTGGCTCCCAGGTGGGCAGCAGAGGCCTCGAGCAGCCCGAGGAGGGGCACAGTGCGGGGTCACAGGTGGCCTTTTTCTCTTAGTGGCTTCTCCAAGGGCTATTCTCCAGGTTGGGCTCTGTGCCTGCTGCTCCTTTCTGACACTAATTCCTGCCACGGGGTGGGTTTGGGATGGGGTCACGCTGTGGAATTACACACGGGCTCCTGCTCCTGGTCCATGTTGGTGCTGGAGGGGGGCAGATGGGGCTGCCCCAGACCCCTCCTGCCCCAGGCTGGGCTGCCCCACCCTGGGGGTCTCACTGTGCCAAACCCTCCCTGGGCTCCAAGCCTGGCCTCGTCCTCCTGGGGGGCTGTGGTCTGTCCCCTGGCCCATGGTGGCTGTTCCCACGGGGCTCAGCTGGGCCCTGCCCCTCTCCTTTTGGGGACCTGTGGCCCCCCCGGGCTCTCTTGCGGTACGTGTGTGGCTGGGGGGGTTTGGGCTCTGTTGCTGCCGGCCGAGGCCGGGGCTGTAGCGTCCCTGGTAGAACCCCCCCCCACCCTCAACCTCATCTTTTTTTTTTTTTTTTTTTTTTTTTGGTAAGATGAATTTAGCATTGTTTAGTTATTAAAAATACTGGTTTTTAATATTGAAAATAAAGCATTTAATATCAGCTGCCTGGGCTGCAGGTGTTTGCTGAGCCTCGGAGCCAGGTGAGTGCTGAGCTGCAGAGAGGCACAATCAGGGTTGGGGGTGACCCCACCTGGGAGTGAGTCAGAGCCTGGGACAGGGTTGAGGTGAGAAGTGCAGCCTTTATTGATATGATTTATGATTCTGAGGGGCTGATCCCCGCTGGGGGTCCCTCCCCCAGGACAGCAGGGACCAGCTGTAAGGCTCGACTCTGGGGCTGAGAGCTCCCCTGGAGCTCCTCACTCCCCTCAGCTCTCCTTAGCAAAGCATCCTCCCACCCAAACTGGGAGTCACTCCTGTCCCCCAGTCACGGGGGGAGCTCGGCACTGGTTCGGGGCAGCAGCATCCCCAAGCAGGGTGTGACAGGGCCCACAGCACCCCTGTGCCCCCCTGGAAGGGAAGGGGGCTGAGCTGGGCCCTGTGCTGGGAGAAGAGGGGACAGAGGGACAGCCCCAGTGATCCCCACTGGCCCCAGCTCGGGAGGAGGTGGCTCCAGGCTGAGCCTGGCGGCGGCGGCAGCGCGGGGTGCCGGGGTCCGGCCGTGCCGGGGGCACCGTGGCCGGAGCTCCGGGTGCCCCCTGCCCTTAGGTGGGCGGCTTGCGGAACACGCTCCAGGCGTGGAAGCAGCGGGTGAAGGGCCAGGGCTCGTTGCCTTTCCGCACCAGCCGGAGCTTGCGGGGATGTGCGGGGTCCTTGGAGCGCATGTGCTGGATGTAGACCTGGGGCAGAGCGTTGCCGTGGGGGTCCTGGTCCTCACCCACCTCCAGGGTTGGTATTCCCCAGCCCAGAGCTCTGCAGCAGCTAGACCAGGGCCCCAAGGGGAGATGGAAGTGCCCAAATCCTCCCACCCACAGTCCCAGCATGGAGGGAAGTCTTACCTGGCATGCCTTGAGGCTCAGCTTGATCTCCACCTGGCTGGTCTGGGTGCCCACCCACATGTAGACCTGCAGAAAGGATCAGCAGCTGGGCTTAGCCCACAGAGCCACTGGAAGATCTGGGCCCAGGAGAGCCTCATGCCCCCAGCTCACCTCCCGCCCGTTGTCCAGCAGCATGATGTCGTCATCAGCCAGGTCATCCTGGCAGAAATCTGAGCACTTCTCTGACACGGAGAAATAACCTTTCTCATTGGAGCACCTGCAGGGAGATGGGCAGGGACAGCAGCAGGCACGAGTTTGTTAGGACAGAGCAGCTGTTCTGGCTGGGTTCCCAGGGAAGCAGCCCAAACTGGAGCATCCCCCCCCAGACCAGTGCCCACCTGAAGAGCCGTGAGTGCTTCATGTAGTCAGCATCTTCATCGTAGGGCTTCTGGCCCCCGATGCCCACCCAGAAGAAGTTTTCGGGTTCTTCTCCCTCATTGATGACCTGAAAGGGCAGGAACAGGGCTGAGTGTGGCCTGGGTGGTCACTGTCAGCCAGGTAAGGTGGCACTGAGCCCTGCTCACCTGTTTGCTGTAGGAGTCATCAAACATGTGGTTCATGATGTCCTCAGCCAGCTTGGCCTCGTCAGGGTCAGCTGCCCGGCCCACCCAGGTGTAGACAATGCCCTGGTTGTCCGTGCTCTCAAAAGGCACCTGGGGGACAGTGGAGTCAGGGCTGCCCAGAGGGGCAGGAGGGCACCCAGGCAGCCCTGAGGATGCTCAGCCACCAGCAGTACCTTGAGGATGAAGCAGAACTCGGAGTTGAGCAGAGCAGCGTCCGTGTTGATCTGGATGCACCTGGAGACGGAGCCCCCGAGGCACAAATCAGAGGGAGACCCAGCAGCTGTGCCCACCACAGGTATCCCACCCGTACGTGGCACCCGTGGGTGCTGCCTGGCACGGAGCAGCCCCGGGGCACTGACCTGGTGCAGAGGGCCCCGCCGTTGGTGCGGATGTGGTACAGGCTGGGCTGGGGAGCGCTGACCCGGTCCTTCCGCTTGCCCCGGTGGATCACAAACCTCCTCTTGAAGTGCGAGAGGAACTTGGGGTTCTCCTGCTGCTGGGTCATGCGCACCACCTGCACAGGGTGGCTGTCAGAAGGGGCACAGGGACTTCCAAACACAGCTCCAAGCCCCAGCTGCACCCCCCTGCCAGCTCCCATCTCTGCGGCTGTCCCCTGCCTCAGCCTGAAGGGCAGGAGGGGATGGGGGAGAGGCAAAGCTGGGGCACCCCCGTGTCACCCCCAGACTGTGTCACCTCCAGCTTGCCGCGGAAGTGACTCTCAAATTTCTTCTGGAGGCTGAAGGTGAAGGTGAGCCAGCCCATGTTGGAGGCCTCCCGGCCCTGCCAGAAGTAGACGATGCACTGGGAGTCTTCCTCAGGCTGCTTCTCCTCCTCTTCTTCCTCACCCTCCTCTTCCCCTTTGCCTTCACCCTTCTTCTTTTTCTCCTCATCCTCCTCATACTCCACTGGCACCCAGTACCTGAGGGCAGGAACAGGGAGTGATGTGAGGGATGGGACAGTCGGGAGGACTGGGCAGGGAGATTGGGGACAAGGTGGTCCAGCAGCCCCTGAGAGGGGGACAAGCCAGGTGTCACCTGCACAGGAAGACGTAGCAGTCGTGGGTGTGGAAGTGCCCAAACTCCTCCTCGGGCAGCCGAGTGAATTTCTTGCCCTCCAGCACGAAGCCCTCCATGCCATCCAGGTCCTCGTTCCACTCCTCCATCAGCTGCTCCGCCTGTGGCCCCACGAGCTGTGTCAGCCCCTGCTGCTCCATCAGCACCCGGCCCCACGCCATGGGGGACTCATGGGGGTCCCCAGCCCTACCTCAGTGAGGGGCATGGGGGGCTGGCGGGGCAGGAAGAGCGCGGTGAGGTCGGCCTTCATCTGGTCCTTCTTCTCGGCGTCCTTGCGGACCTTGCCGGCCAGGCCGCCGTCCTGCAGCACCGTCTCGGCGTTCCGGGTGTAATCCACGCGCAGGACGTCATCCCAGTTCTTGAACTTGGACTTGAACACCTACACCACAGAATCATTAAGGCTGGAAAAGACCTCCAAGATCATCGAGTCCAACCTGTGACCGAACCACACCTCATCAACCAGACCAGAACACCAGGTGCCACGTCCAGTCGTTCAAGGTGTAAATTGGGGAGCAGGTAACAGACCCTCAGCCTCAGTCCCCTCCCAGGCACCCAGCACCCATCTGAGGGGTCCATGCCCACCTGGCACTCGGTGCCCTCCAGGTTCCTGGTGACCATGGCGTGCTTGGGCCGGTGCAGCATGGTGCACAGCTCCTGGCTCAGCTTCAGCGCCGCCGCCCGCACCAGCCGCGACGACTTCCTCCCGATCCAGATGAAGACGTCGGACCAGCAGTCCAGGATGTACACGCTCTTGGTGTCCAGCAGGCTCTGCAGCTGGGGGCACCACAGGAAGAGGGGTCAGGCACCTGCAGGCCTTCCCAGCTGGAAAACACCCTGCCTGCTCCCGACAGGGCAGAGCATCCCCCAGCCAGGCTCTGCTGCCTGAACCTCCCTCTCCCAGGGCACAGCTGGAGGCAAAAGGGGCATGAAACCAGTCTCACTGGTCAGACTGGGAGAACCTCCCCACCCCATCCTACCAGGCGCATCTCTGGCATCAGATCAGCCTTCAGCCTCTTCTTGTGCTCCACGGAGAGCTTGTAGTTGACCTGGGGAAGTTCCAGGTAGCCCAGACCGAGGCCGACCTGCAGAGGGGAGGGGGACAGAGGTGAGTGGGGGCTGCAGGACCTCAGCAGGTGGTGGCCCTGTGGATGCAGCTCCCCACCTTGTACAGTTTGGGTTTGTGGGGCTGGAAGTCATCGGGGACACAGGGTCGGATCTCCTCGGGCTGGCCCCCCAGCACCTCCCAGAACTCGGGGGTCTCCTGGCCCTGGGTGAGCAGCGTGATCTCGGCCTTGCCCTTCCGCTCGTTCTTGTTGATCTTCTCAGCGAAGAGCCTGCGGTGGGAGCACATGAGATGGCAGCTGAGCTCCCCACACCCCGGCACCCCCACCAGCCCTACCTGGCCTTGGTGGTGCTGCTCAGCGTGGCCTGGCTCCCACGCCACACCAGGAGGTTGAGGCCATGGTCCAGGAGGAAAACAAACCTGGAGGAGAGAGGTGAGAGGAGTCAGGAGAGAATGGGGAGTGCTGGGCATCCTCCCCATCCTGAGGATCCCTGCAGGGCACCAATGTTTGAACCCATGTTCTTGTAGAAAGGTGCTGGCATAGCCCATTTGCACCACAGAACTGCAGCTATAGTGTCTCAGGTGGATCCTGCTGAACTTTCTGTAAGGTCCCTCTGTCCCCTGGCCACTCACCGGGGGTCCAGTGATGTCCCTTTCAGTGCCACCGGCTCCAGCTTGACATTCTTCTTCCCATAGACACGGTAGAGCCTGGGGAAGGGACAGCCGTGGTGGGACATGGGGCACTGCCTGCTCCACTCATCCCCCCAGCCCCTGTCCCCAGCTGTACCTGGTGACGTACTGCGTGTCCTCTACGGTGAAGAAACCACTGGCTGTGCCACCCTCGATGTAGGAGATGTCATTGTCGAAGACCTGGGGGCATGGAGGGGTGAGGCTGGGACAGGAGGGGTCGGGGGTTACAGGGGAGCTGGGGCTTGGCCTCACCTGAAGGAACTCTTCGCTTTCATCCCCCATCTCCTCCCGGATGCTGCGGCACTCAGCCCCCAGGTAGTTGCGGAGGTTGACGGCGTGGATGGCGGAACAGGCCTTCTTGTCCAGTGTGGCCTCCTGCCCGATCCAGTAGTAGATCTCCCAGTTCAGGGAACCGTTCTCATCCAGGAAGGTCTGGGAAGGACAAGGGTGTGAGATGGGATGGCTGCAGCTCCTGGCAGGGGATGCAGGGGACCTTTGGTCCTCCCGGGTTACCTTGAGCACGATGTAGCAGTCGGCTTCGTAGAACTTGCCGTGGAAAGCCTCGTCCACCAGCGTGGGCACGAAGTTCTCGATCTGCCAGACACAGAGGCCGGGCAGCTGCCCCACGTCCTCACTGAAGAACTCCGAGTAGTCCAGCTGTGGCTTCTCCAGGCCCTGGTCCCAGCGCCGTGTCTTCAGATCCGGCGCCTTCGCCTCCCCACTCTCCTGTGGGACAGGAACAGGTCAGACTAGGGACAACCAGAACCCAGCTGGCAGCCAAGGTAGGCCAGACACACTGTGATGCCCTCAGGGCCCTTCTCCCACCCCAGACCCTACCTCTATCTTCTTATTCTTCTCCTGGGCCACATCCGACATCCCCTTCAGCACCTGCTTGGCCTGGTCATCCTGGGCAGAGTCCTTGCGCCGCCGGAGCCGCATCTTGCGGGCCAGCGGGTCCTTGGTGCCGCTCCCTGGGGACACGGGGACGGGGTGAGAGGCGGCCACGCCGCCCGTGGGGCACCCCACGGAGCAGGGCTCACCCCCCAGCCTCTGCCAGGGCCGTGCCAGGGCAGGGAGGAACCGCGTGCCCCACTCCCTGCACGCGTACCCGCGGCGGCGGCGGCGACGGTGGCGGGGGAGGCTCCGGCCAGGCGGAGCTGGTTCTGCAGGGAGAAGTCGATGTTGTACCACTCCGAGGAGCGATCCGCCGGCTTCGGGGGCATCACCAGGTTGGGGTTCTCGCGCACGTCCAGGATCTGCCAGGGAGGGCACAGAGACCTCGGTGAAGTTCGTGCTCACAGGGATATTTGGAATGTGGCATGGGATGGAGACCTGAGGGGATGTGGAGGGAATCCATGGCCTGCCTGGGCTGACATGTGGCAGATTGCAGGTACTGGCCCTGAGCTTCCCTGCCCTCACCTCATCCAGCCCACCCTACAGCCCTGGGGTCCCAGGGAGGTGCTGGGGCTGTGGTGGAGCCAGCCCAAGGCAGAGAAGCACTGGGTGCCCACCTCCACATCTGTCAGGAAGTGGATGGCCTCTGGCAGCGTCACCAGGCGGTTCTTGTTCAGCACCAACTTCCTCAGCTTGGAGCACCTGTGGGACGGCGATGCTGGTGACAGGCCAGCCCAGGGTGACCTGTGACCACAGAACCTCTGTGCTCCCTCCTGGGGACACAGCAGATCCAGTGGTGTGTTCCTTACCTGCACAGGCTCTCAGGGATGAGCTCCAGGTTGTTGTTGGCTGCCATGAACTCCTCAAGGTTGGTGAGCTTGCCAATGCCCGAGGGGATCCCATCAAAGTCCAGCTTGTTGGAGTTCAGGTACATCTTCTTCAGCTTGGTCAGCTTACAGATGGCTGACTGGGGAAGGGGGAGATGGTGGGGTGAGGGAGAACCATGGAACCACGAGCAGGGATGGCACAAAAGGGTAGGTACATACAGGTAAGGAGGTGAGCTGGTTGCGGGACAGGTTGAGGGTCTCCAGCTGGGTCCACTGGTCGATGCAGAGGGACAGCTCCGTGATCTGGTTGCTGCTGAGGTTGAGGCGCCGCAGGCTGCCCAGGGTGTAGAGACACTCAGGGACACGGCTGAGGTCATTGCAGGACAGGTCCACATCTGGGGACAGAAACAACGGGGTGACACCACCAGCCAGACCAACACTGGGGTTGGGAGAGCCCCTGGAGGGCTCTGTGGGGCTGGATGCCCCAGCCCTACCTGCCAGGTTCACCAGGGCCTCGAGGCTGGTGGGCAGGTTGCTCTGCGTGCGCTGGGTGTTGCGGAGGTGGAGGGTCTGCAGGGCCGTCATGGCCGGGAGCTGCCTGAGGACCAGGGAGAGCCACAGGGCAGAGGGAGCGTCAGGATGGAGCAGGGAGCTCAGTGCCAGCCCTGCCAGGCTGGGAGGCAGCCCGGGGAGCGGGGCCGTACCGCAGCTGCGCGTGCAGGAGGGGGTTGTTGTTGAGGATGAGGGTCTGCAGGTGCACCAGGCGCCTCATCTGTGGTGGGAGACTCTCCAGCTTGTTGTCGCTCAGGTCCAGGTAGAGCAGGTCCGTCAGGTTGATGAAGAGCTGGTTGGGGATGGTGTCGATGCTGCAGGGATGTGGGGAAATTCAGGAGTGCCTAGGATCTGCACCAGCCCCGGATCTCCCTCGAGGAGGGGCAGAGAACAGGACCCAGAGCAAAATGTGGCCATGGCCAGGATGGGGAGATGGTTATTCTAGCCTGAACCCACCTGTTGTGGCCAAGGTTAAGGACCAGCATGTTCTTGGCATTCTCCAGCTCCCTGGGACACTCTGTGAGCTGGTTGTAGCTCAGGTCCTGGGAAAGGGGGAGCACAAAGCAGTTGTCACCCAGCCACCACCACCCACACCTCCAGGGAGCTGGACCAGCACACAGGGAACCCAGGGAGCCCTTCCATGGCATCAGCCTTTAAAGGAGACATTGCCAGAGGGTCACCCTGCCGACAGCCAGCTTCCCTGGAGCTCAGCCATGGGCTTGGGACTGCTGCTCCCAAGGAACACAAGGAGCCACCACGGTGCAGCAAAGGGACCCAGGAGTCTGAGCTGGCTCCTGTATAAGCTGAGAAGAATCTGCACCCACCAGCACTGAGAGGTCATCCAGCTGGAAGATGTCATCAGGGACTCCCGAGTTCTTCAGGCTGTTTGCACGAGCCACAATTGCCTGCAGAGGGGAGAGAGGCAGGAATGCAGCTGCCTGCTGAGCCCCCAGGGTGCCCAGGTATGATCTTGGTGTGCCCTCAGATCCCAGAGGTGCCTGGGGACCCCTGAGGCAGGAGGGGGACACTCACCCGGAGGCAGGGCAGGCCGGAGAGCTCTCCATGGAGCGTGGTGAGGCTGTTGTGGCTCACGGAGAGGTGTTCCTGCAGGGAAGTCCCAGACAAGCCCCAGTGAGCAGAGAGAGGAGCTGGGGCTGTGCAGGGCAAAGGCTGTGCCCCAACATTGATGTGGAGGCTCCTCCATCCCAGGAGAGTTGGGGACTTGTCACCCACAGAGCTGCTGGGACACTCCCAGTCTCAAACTGGTTGGTTGGCCCAGTGTGCCTGCGCTGCCTCCACATCCCTCATCCCCTGCACACCTCAGCCCTGCCGTGGGGTTTGGGGTGCTCTGGGATGCCCACACAAACAGATCCCAGTCCTTGGGAACGGGCAGATGTGGGCACTGCTGGGGTGGGAGGAATTCCCCTGGGGAAATGTTTTCCTCTGAGCATCACCAGCCCGGCTGTTGCCTGCTCAGGAACACACGGCATTGGCAGGCTGTGGGTGGGATGCCAGGATTTCAGTCTTGCTGTGGCCCCCGAGCACCTGGCAGGGCTGGCAGGAGTGGCACTGAGGGATTCCCTGGCAGCGATTAAAGCACTCAGTTTGTGTGACACGGACAGGATGAGGTCCCTGATGTGCTGTGGACACCACCAAAGCCAAGCTGAGCCTCGACTCCAGCAAGGGCCTGGATGAACCACCCGAAAAACAAAGCCAGACAGCTGCCAGCTCCTGCTTTTTACATACGTTAGCAAAGAAGAAGGAAAAAAAGCCTCCAAACCCTTGATTGTCCCCACTGTAACCATCACCCTTCCCTTCTACTACAGGGTAGAGGATCTAAGCGTGGTTTTTAATCTGGTTTTCTAGGAAAACAAGGTGAAACTGAGAGCAAGCCCACTCCAAACCCACTCCTGACAGCTCCTGCATCCCATTTCAACCACACATTGCAGCTCAGTGCTATTATTAGACACTGGAGCACCCGCTGCTGAGCCACGAGGCTGGCAGGGAACAGGCTCCCGTGGGATCCTACGGTCCCAGCGGGACAGGGGAGCCCCATTCCATCCCAGAACACGGGGCTCACCAGCTTCTGGAGGGCAGCGAGCTCCTCGGGCAGGTAACAGAGCCCCGTGCGGTTCAGCTTCAGCCAGCGCAGGCTGGTCATCGCCTTCACATGCTCCGGGAAGTACCCGCCCTGCGAGGAGGAGGAGGAGGAGGAGGGTGAGGAAACACCTGTCCCACGGGATGAGGACCTGGGGACCTCAGTCTGATTGAGGCTCTGTGGTCATGGGAGGTTTGGGATCGAGAAGTTCTGTGGGGCTGGGAGGTGTGGGGTCACGATGACCCAGTCCTAAGGGACTGGGAGCTGTGGGGTTGGGATGAAGCAGTCCCATAAAATTGGGAATTAGAGGGCTGGGATCACCCCGTCCTAGGGGCCTTGGAGCTGGGGGCCATGGAAACCCAGTCCTACGGGACTGGGAGCTGGGATCGCCCGGTCCTATGGGATCGGGAGCTGGGATCGCCCAGTCCTACGGGACCAGGAGCTGGGATCGCCCAGTTCTATGGGATTGGGAGCTGGGATCGCCCAGTCCTACGGGATCGGGAGCTGGGATCGCCCAGTCCTACGGGATCGGGAGCTGGGATTGCCCAGTTCTATGGGATCGGGAGCTGGGATCGCCCAGTCCTACAGGATCGGGAGCTGGGATCGCCCAGTCCTATGGGACCGGGAGCTGGGATCGCCCAGTCCTATGGGACCGGGAGCTGGGATCGCCCGGTCCTACGGGATCAGGAGCTGGGATCGCCCAGTCCTATGGGATTGGGAGGGATCGCCCAGTCCTACGGGATCAGGAGCTGGGATCGCCCAGTCCTATGGGACCGGGAGCTGGGATCGCCCGGTCCTACGGGATCAGGAGCTGGGATCGCCCAGTCCTACGGGATCGGGAGCTGGGATCGCCCAGTCCTATGGGATTGGGACGGATCACCCAGTCCGATGGGATCGGGAGCTGGGATCGCCCAGTTCTACGGGATCAGGAGCTGGGATCGCTCAGTTCTACGGGATCAGGAGCTGGGATCGCCCAGTTCTACAGGACCGGGAGCTGGGATCGCCCGGTCCTATGGGACCGGGAGCTGGAGGCTCGGGGATCTCCGATCTCCCTGGGACCCCCTGGGCTGAGGGCCGGGTTGCTCAACCCCAGCGGTTCGATGTGGGTCAGGGATCGCCCCCGCAGCGCCCACAGCGCAGGGACCGGGACTGCCCCAGGTCACCCACCCCGGGCGGGGCCGGGGCCGGGCTTCCCCCGCCCCGGGGGCCGAGCCAGGCCTGACAACCCCGCGGGGCCCGGGCCCGCTGGGGCGCTGCGGGCCGGGCTGTGCCCCGCTCCCGCCGCCCCGCACCTTGAAGTCGTTGCCGCTGAGATCGACGCCGCGGACGAAGGGCAGGACGCCGGTGGCCGCCATGGCGGAAGCGCGGGGGGCGGTGCGCGGTGCCGCGCCCCGCCAGGCCCCGCCCGGGCCCGCCCCGGCCGTGACGCGCGCGGCGCCTGGCGCCACTTCCGCGCGCTGTGGGCGGGGCCGCGCCGCCGCGCGCTCCCATTGGCCGGGGCCGCGGCGGGAGCGCGCGCGGAGCGCGGCGCGGGGGCGCGCGCGGGCAGCGCCGGGCCCGGCCCGGCCCGGTCCGGTCCCGGTTCTGGTTCTGGTGCCGGTCCCGGTCCCGGTGCTGGTTCTGGTTCTGGTGCCGCCTCACCTCCGTCAGTAGGGTCGGGGGGGGCTCCCTTCCCGCGGGCCGCGGTATCGCCCCGGTGCCCCGCGAGGCTTTGCGGTAGGGCTGGGTGAGGAGCGGGTGTCCCTTCCTTCCCCGGGATGTTTCCTTCCCCGGGGTGTCCCTCCCTTCCCCGCGGTGTCCCTTCCCTTCGGTGTCCGTCCTTTCCTTCCCCGGGGGTGTCCCTTCCTTCCCTGAGTGTCCCTTCCTTCCCTTCGGTGTCACTTCCTTCCCTGCGGTGTCCCTTCCCTGGGGTGTCCGTCCCTTTTTTCCCGGGGGTGTCCCTTCCCCGGGTGTCCCTCCCCAGGGTGTCCCTTCCCCCGGTGACCCTTGCTCCCTCGCCGCACCCAGCCGTCCCGCCGCCGCCGGCGGGAGCCTTTATCCCGGAGGAGAGCGGGCCGGCGGAACCCTTTGTTCCCCAAACCATCCCACCCTGCGGCTGTGCCTGTCCCGGGGTGACAGGTCCCCCAGCCCGGGGTGACTCTCCTGTTCTCCGCAGGGCGACCATGGCGGCGTTTTGGCAGCAGCGGGGCCGGCGGCAGGAGAGCGGCGGGCTGGGCGCTGTCCTCGACGGGCTGGGCAGCGTGTTCGATGTGCTGCTGGCCAACGCCAGGCTGGTGCTGGGCGTCAGCGGCGCGGCCGTGCTGGCCATCGCCACGCTGGCTGTCAAGAGGGTAAGGCTGGGTCTGGGAACAGAGCACCAGGAGATGCTCAGGAGGGCTGGGTTGGTTCCAGTGTGGTGGGGCAAGATGTGTCCCAAATTCTTTATGTTCTCTCCTGAGCTGGTTCCTTGCACGTGGCACAAATGCCACGGGTGCTGGAAGCAGTGCCGTGGACATGGAGCTGCCTGCTTCCATCCTGTGGGACCATGTATCCATGTTCTGTTTGCCTGGAGCATTTTGCATACAGTATCCCATCCCAAAAGGCACCTGGGACCTAAATTGTATTTGGGAATCTGTTTTCCATGTAAAACCTGCAGGAAGATGATGTGCACACTCATGGCCCCCAAAACTGGGTGTTTTTCTGAGCAGAAGCCTTGAGTGGGGCTGTCGCCTCACCTGTAATTCATGGAAAACAAAGATAACATCTTGTCCTCTTGGCTTTTCCTTCCCTCCAGCTGATCGACCGAGCCACCAGCCCTCGGGATGAGGGCGACCCCAAAGCTGAGCAGAAATCCCTGGAGGAGAGCTGGCAGGACTTGGCATTGATCAAGACAACACCAAAACCCCCCAAGAAGCAGAGAAGGGAAGATCTCAGTGAGCCTCTGCTCTCTCCAGCTCGGCCTCTGGTGCCAGGTGAGGTTCCTGGTGCCCAGAAGGATCACCTTGGTGTGCTCCGGGAGCTCCACGTTATTTTTAGCTCGCTGTCGGAAAGCCGAGCCCACTGAGCCTGCCCTGCTGGGAGGCTCCCAAGCCACGGCCCCTTTTTAGGCAATGCCAGTGGAAACAGGACCTCTGGTGACATCCGGAGTGGCCTGGCAGAGGGTGTTGGGGTTTGTTTCCTCTGGAGCAGCGTTGGCTGTGCTCGTTTTCTGGGTCAGCTGTGCCTGCAGGAAGGTGTGCTCAGGAGCTGCTGCAAGCAAAGGCTGCCTTGTCCAGCTGCCCATGGAGATGGAGCTTTTCCAAGTGGGAAACTGGCCCAGTTCAGTCCAGGGCATGTCCTGAGATAATGGACCCAGAGCAGGATTGTCTGTAGGATCCTCATGCGAGGGGCAGGCACTGATCTCTCTGGTGACCACTGACAGGACATGAGGGAACAGCAGCAGCTGTGTCAGGGAGGGTTTAGGTTGGATATTAGGGAAAAGATTCTTCCCCCAGAGGGTGCTGGGCACTGCCCAGGCTCCCCAGGGAATGGTTGTGCCCCCAAGGCTGCCAGAGCTGCAGGAGCATTTGGACACTGCTCTCAGGCACAGGGTGGGATTGTTGGGGTGTCTGTGCAGGGCCAGGAGTTGGACTGGATGATTTTCGTGGGTCCTTTCCAACTCAGTGTATTCTGTGGTTCTCTGACCCTGGCAGCAAGTCCCTTGCCTGGTTCCCATCTCTGGCTGAGGAGTGAGGCTGGGAACAGCCAGATTTGGGGTTGGTTTGGGCTCTGCATGGCTGAGAAGTGCTGTTAACATCAGTGAGCTCAATGGGGGCCCTTGCTGAGGTCGGTGTCACCTCCAGAGGGGTGGGCTGAGAGCTGGGCACCCAACTCATGCTTTCCCCTCTGCTGCTGAGGGTTTCAGATGATGTGCTCAGAGCTGTGACTTCTCCTTTCCCTTCCCACAGATCCCAGGGGCTTCTCTGCCTCTCTGGGGGCTCCTCAGGTCAAGCCCAGCCCCCTGCGCTGTCTCACGCTGCAGGAGAAGCTCCTCTCACACAGCAGCCAGCTGGCCGTGCCCGAGATCCAAGTGTCCCTCGTCCCACAGCTGGCCAGGAGCATCTGCACCCAGCTGCAGAACTTCCTGCGGAGCAAGTGCCCGGAGCTGCCCTTCGGCCGCCTCTTCCTCAGCGGAGCCCTGCTCGATGGCCTCGAGGTCCTGGCAGCTGACCACATCCACCTCATGCTCCCGGTGGTCCTCGACGCCGGGCTCTGGAGCCTCATCTCGGGAGAGGACACCGTGGTGAGGAGCCCCCAGTACTGGATGATCAAGAGGATCGATCTGGGCTATTTCCCTCGTGGGTGCAGCCCCTGGGACAGGTTCATGGTGGGCCGGTACCTCTCGTCCAGTGTGATCAACGAGACCCTCCACAAGCTGCTGGTGGCCTCCATCAACTGGCCTGCCATCGGTGGCCTGCTGGGCTGTGCCATCCACCCTGTGGTGGCCTCCCGGGAGCTGAAGCTGGAAGTCAAACATGATCAGGTTGATCTGAGCATCACCCTCTTCCCAGTGGTGGAAATGGAGGACAAGGTTCTTCTGGCTGTTCCTCCTGAAGGACTGGTGGAAAACCTCTGGCTGGAGAGTTTTTACAGGGCAGAGGTCTCGAGGGTGAAGGAGCTGGACACTGCTGACGCCGGGGCTCGGCAGCTCTGCCTGCGCATCCTCAACAGCATCTGCAAGAGCCAGCCCAGCCTGCACAAACTGGGGGGCAGCCCCATGGCCCACGTCATCCTGCACCTCAGTGACACTGCTGTGGACTGGGCAGAGGAGAGCCTTGCTGACAGGTTCCAGCAGCTGCTTGAGGAGCTGGTGGCTTCCCTGGAGAAAGGAGTCCTGCCTTGCTATTTCAACCCCAAAATCAACCTGTTCTCCAGGCTGTTGGAAGAGGAAATTGATGAGATGGGCTTTGTGCTCTACAGGGCCATATCTGAGCCAGAGGTCCTGCTGAAGTGACCGGTGTGTTGGGAGCTCCTGAACGTGGGGGGGTTGCTCCCTGCCTGCTGCTCCCCGCTGTGAGGGCTGTGATGCTTCTAGTTGACTAGTCAGTAAGAGGCAAAGTTCTTGCACTTTATGAGGAAAAAACCGGTTTCCTGTGTGAATAAAGCGTGCCTGAGCAGAGGTGGGTGCTGGCAGAAGGAGCCTTGGGCTCAGAGGCTCTGCTGAACCCGGGCTGAGGGCAGCCCACGCCACACGTGTGAGTTCTGTCTGCTGGGAGCCCAGTGAAGCATGTTTGGTCTCTGGCTCCCAGTGTCTTCTGCCTGTCCCAGCTGTCAGGTTGCCCCTCAGGCTCTGAGAGTAGCTGGAGAGGAGCAGCCCCTTCCTGCTGCTGTGTCCTGCAGACCCCTCAGGTGCCACGTCCTGGGCTGGTCCTGTCACCAGCACCCTGCGTGGCCTCGCTGTGCCAGCACTCGGGGCAGGGGGGAGCCTCACCCACCCGCAGGATTTTGCCAATCCCAAATAAACCCTGTGGATGAGCTGGGTGCTGGGTGGTACAGCCATAGCAAATGGGGGATGGGGTTATTCCTTGGAAACCCTTCTAGAAGGGGCGAGCTCAGCCCTACCTCTTTGTTCTGACAGTGTTGATGCTGCCCCGAAGAAGGGGCCCTTGTCCCACGCAGTGTTTTCCTGGAAGATGTCCTGAAAAGGAGCTGCTGGCTCTGGGGAAGCTCCTGGTTTTTCAGCTGGAGGCTGCAGCAGGGCTGTTTCCCCTCCCCAGTGGGTGGGTGGCTGCCAGTGTCTGTCTGCAGGTACCTGTCCCCTCCTAGTCTGGTCACCTTTTCACACTTGTATTGCTGCTGTCTTGAGGTCCTTTTGCCCTGCAGCCCCATGGAATGGGGTGGGGAAGCAGGGTAGGAATGATGTTGTGAGCAGAGTGCTTGCAAGAACTGAAGCGGTTTATGCTTTTTATTAAGAAGATATATTTTGTTTGGGTATTTTGTTGTTTTCTTTTCCTTTGAGTGGCTGCTAGTAGGGTTTGGTCTGGCTCTAGTCCCAGAGAAAAGCAATTTATTCTTATATTTAATGGGAAGAGCTGGTTTTTGTACACGGGTGGAGCTGGAGTAATCCTGTGGACTTCACTGTGAGCAGCTGTTGTGGTTTAGTTTTCTTTACAGCTATCATCTTGTTTATGGGAAGAAAAAAACCTGCTTTTCCTCCCAGTCTGACAATTCCTTTGTTCCTCCAAACCACTTCCCAGGTGTTATGATGAGAATAAACCTTCCCTGTGCACACTGGTTCTCTGGTGTCAGCTCTCCTTTGTCTCTTTCCCCTGCTAAGGGTTGAAATGACTCCCCAGCTGTGTGGCCTTCCTGGGAACCACCTAAGGCGTGTCCCTGCTGCCTGGAGAGCTTGGTGATGGTCAGATCCCACCCTGCAAAGTCTTCCTCCTCCTCTTCCAAAGCCGTGGACCCACAGAGTGCCTGGCTGCAGTGTGGGAGCTGTCTGGGCACTGACCTTGTACCGCTGACAGGGCTCTGCTGAGCGTTGAGCAGGGTGTGACTCCTCAAGCTGGTCCAGGCTGATCCACCAGCAGGGTTTTAACCTGCTCCCTGTGTCCTGCACAGCTGCTTCCCACTGCTGCTGCCATTCCAAGGTGGCTGGCCAGGCTGCTGCCCTGCCTTGGCTCAGTGGCTGCATTCCAAAGCCCTGTAATGCTGTTATTTTAGCCCAGGCTGTGTATTTTTAGGCCCCGGCTGTTAATGGTGGGAGTGAGGGCTACAGGGAAATGCAACCCAAATTCTCCCAACTTTCTGCATGGATTTAGGCCTGATAGCAATGGACTGCTGCAGGGTTTCTGGCTCTCTTTCTGGCCTGTGCTGCTGTGGGCTCTGCTTCCAAGTGCTCCAGCCCGTCCCCGCTCAGTGCTGACCCCAGGAACTGCTCCATGCCCAGGGGCAGGACCCTGAGCAGCCCTGGAGCTCCTGGCAGCAGAGCACACGGGAATCCTGCAGCTCTCCCTCCTTTGATCAACAGAGGAAACCCCAACAGAGAGGGGAGAGGCAGCCCGGCTTCCCAGGGAGTTCAGTCTGAACTCAGAACAGGGAAAACAGAACTTCTCTTCAGCTCAGCCAGCTCTGTCTGTCTGTCCCAAGTCAGCAGATGCAGCTGGTGAGATAAAAACCACTTTTCCCATCTCTTTGTAGCTCACTTCTAAATTGCTGTGGGGAGTTTCTGCCAAGAAAGCTCCTCTATTGTTCCAGTGATTGGAAAGAGCAAGATTTGGCTGGATGCTTTTACAGTAGAAGCTTCACTATTTTATGTAGGAGAAAAATTAGGCAGAGTTAAGGTGTCACTGCATCAAATTTAAAATTTAAATAATATTTTAATAAGAAACTCACTGGTTTGACAAAAATAACTTTCATCAGCTAGCAGCATCACAAAGGCATGTCTCCATGTTTGAGGAAGAACCTGCCTTCAAATTCAGGAACCATCTAAAATGAGGGCTTTTCCTGAGCACTGCAGCTGAGCTTCTCCCAGGGCTCAGATCCAGCTCCTCTGCACCTGACCCTCCTTCACTGGCAGGAACAACCCAGGTAAGGGTGACAAAAAAGGGGAATGTTGCTCAGGTAACATCAACTGAGAAGGGAACTTAAATTCCACACTGTGGAAAGCCAGGGACTGAGCAGAGCTTGGCAGCCCTGGTGTCTGTCCTGGTGGCCCTGATCCAGCTCTTCCCTGTGTGGAAAGGCCAAGAACAGCCACCAGGATGGTGCAGGGGGATGTTGCAGTGCAGTTTCCTCCACAGCTTCCAAGTGCTTCCTTGAAATGTTCAGAGTTTCCCAATCTGCTCAGCAGAAGAGCAGCTGGAAACAAAAATTGGTAGTGGAACCACTTATTCAAGCTGGTTGAACCCTTCCTGAAACAAATGGCATGCCTTGGCAGGAGCAGCCTGCAACCAGCCCCTCCAAAAAAACACTCAAGGGACTTGTTCCCAGAGTCCAGTTCCTTGTGGCTCCTGCAGAGCTGACAAGCCTGGTCCTTGCAGGCTCTCAGAGGTCCATCCCAGCTCAGTGGTTCTGAGGGCAGGTTTTCCTTGTGTGCCCAGGCTGGTGGCAAATGCTGCAGGTCCGTGGCTTCTTGGCAGCAGATGCTGAGAGATTGCCTGGTCTCTTGGCCTTGCTTCCCAACCCTCTGGAGAATCCATTGCTGCCAAAGTGGTTCAAAGAGTCATCTCCAGAAGGGCCTAGAGATAAACAAGCTGAATTTAAGGATCTTTGAAAACATGAATAGGTGAGAAACACAAGGTAAGTTCAAAATAGATCAAAGATTCTCAGATTATTCCTGAACCTGCATTGCTTCAAACTTGTCTGAACAGTGAAGTGTTACCCATTTGTCTTGCAGCATTAGAGACATGTGGGAGCAGCACAGGGGAAGCAGCTAATCTGCCTGCTTGCATGCTCTGCTCTGCAGCTGAAGCAGAGAAGAACTTGGCAGAGAAGAACTTGGGGTTTAAGTAGTTTAGAAAACTCGATTTTACCCCTTTAGGCCCAAATGTCTGAGGAGGAGGATCTCTCACAGACCACATCTTCCCCTCTGTACCTGGATATGTCTCTTTTTGTCAGTTCTCTCTCTTTTGCACTCTTGTTTTGTCATTATTTTTCTTTTCAGAATCTTTCCACACAGTTTCATCTCTGATCAAAGCTCCAGAATGACTTGCCCTTTCCCTGTACCCCTAAACTAAGGCAGAGGTAGAAGCACAGTTTCCCTGCCATGCCAGGTGGGTTTGAATGTCTGCAGAGAGGGACACTCTATCACCTCCCTGGGCAGTTGTTCCAGAGCTCTGCCACCCTTAAGGTAAGTAAGTTCTTCCTCATGTAGAGGTCAAACTTCTTGTGTTTTAGTTTCTGGCCATTGCTCCTCATCCTGTCACTGGGCACCACCAAAAAAAGCCTGGCACCATCCTTCCCTGAGATATTCACATGCATTAATGAGATCCCCTGTCAGTCTTCTCTTCTCTAGACTAAACAGGCCCAGCCCCCTCAGCCTTTCACCATCTTTGTGGCCTCCACGGGACCCTGTCCAGCAGCTCCTTGTTTTGCTGAGCTCAAGAACAGCCTGCAGCCCTGGCATGTGCCCCCAGCCCGGCCGTACCTGGTGCCACGTTCTCATCTGCCCACTGGAAGAAGCCGCACTGCTGCTCCCGGGGCTTGGGGCAGGTGTGGAACTGCCGCCCCTTGTTGGGCCCGTCCTTCTGCACGGTGCGCGTCACCGCGGGCTGCTCGCACCGGCACACCGCGCCGCCTCCGGCCTCCGAGCTGCTGCTGCTGCTGCCCAAGGGCTCCCTCCCTCCTCCTGCCCGCTGCAATCCCGCTGGGGCTCTTCCAGCAGTGGGCTGGAGCGGCGTGGAGCTGCCTCTGTCCTGCTCGTCAGCCCAGAGGAAGAAGTTGCAGGTGCTGGAGCTGCACTTGTAGAACTGGCGGCCCTTGTTGGGGCCGTCCTTGCGCACGGTCAGCAGCAGCGCCTCGCTCCCACAGTTGCACACCACAGCGTTCCCGTCGTCTGGAGCAGCTGGAGGAGCAGCCCTGGGGGTCCTGGAGGAGTTGATGGAGAGCAGGTGTCCCCGTGCCAGGTTTGAGGCCCCCCTGGCTTGCCTGGTCTCACTGCTGGCTCTGTTCAGGGAGTGGTTGGCCTGCAGGTGATGCCCTGGCTGGGAGGTGGATGATGCAGGCTGGGATGATCTGTGCAAGTACTTGAGGTCTAAAAGCTCTTTCAGCATCTCATCACAGCCTCCAATGCAGCCAACGAACTCCAAGGGCATCACAGGGGGAACGCTGCCTTTCTTGAATTTAAACTTCAGTCTGCAAGGAAAGGAAGAGTCAAAGCCTGCCAGTTTCTCATCAACAGACCACAATTTATACTTGAACTTTTATTTATTCTTTTGATTCTGCTATATGGAGGAGTTTCCCCAACCCCTCTTCTTTTCACCCCCAAGCCAAGTGCTGCTCTAGCTTTCCAAGACTGGGATGGAAAATGGTTGCCCAGCCTAGCTCATGGAAGTCTCTGCCCCACTGTCCAACAAGGGATAACTGGCACGACCTACCTGTGAACTGGATGGGGCTGACACACATCACAGATGCTCTCATCCCTGGTCACATCCACCACGAAATCAGGGAACCAGACTGCAGTTTTACAGGCTGGATAGCCCATGCAGCTGAGGTAGAACCTGCCGAGGGACAAAGGCACTGGATGAGGAAGATGCAAACTCCATGGGGAGTTGGGGATCCATTCTCATGTCTTCTCAGCCATCAGAAATTGTCAAAACTGCAACTTTTCAAGGGAAATACCTACTTGAAAAGACATTCAGCTGAGTCCACACAGCTCATGTAACTGGTGGAATCAGCAAGCTGCAGCCCAAGTTTTCCAAGCTTTTACCAAAGGAGGTAAACAAAAGCCTGGAGAACCACAAACCAACACAGGAGGCTACAAGAGGGAAGGCCACCAACCCGCCATTCTTCCTGGTCTTCAGCACCATGTCACTGTTGCACTGGGGACATTTCCGAACAGAAACGGGCGTTGCTGGGTACACCTCATCCTGCTCTGAAATTTCTGCAGCTTCTCCCAGATACTGAGCCAGGGCCTGGTCCAATCTGTAAAGAAATGAGCAGAGCATCCTGGGTGTTTCTGCAAAGAGCAATCAGGTGCTGCAGTGACTCAGAGCCCGCTGCCCCCACACAGCCCCTCTGAGCTTCTCCACGAGCACGTTGACTCAGCACCACACTTCTGCAACAGGAAAGGTGTGGGTACAACACCAGAGGTCAGTGCATGTTGCCATCCCCAAATTTAATCTTCACTGCTCATCCTAGTTTAAACCCTTAGCTGGGAGGAATTCCTGACAGTCTGCCAGGCTTTGAGTCATCCTTTTCCAAGCAAATACCAACACACAGAGGCAGAGCTCCAGGGAAACAGTGTGACAGGATCCCCCACTCCAGGCAGAGCCCCAGAACAGCACCTCCCAGCAAAACAAAGCAAAAGGAAGAGGGCAAAGACAGTACTCACTTGTTGGCTCTGGCCACAGCTTCAATGAAGACTTGCTTGTACTTCTGGACCTGCTGCTGCAACACTACAGATTTGTCTTTCTTCCCCTCACAGATCAGTTTTAGATCGGCCTCCAGCTCAGCTCGAAGGTCAGGCTTGGACATCTCGTAGCCCATGGAATCATAGCCTGGGGAATATGTGGAATGGTAAGTGAAAGGAAGGAGCAAGAAAGGACTCTGCCATCTTTGTGAGGGCTCTCCCCTCACCTTCCACCAGCCCCATGCCCAGCTGGCCGGGCAGGAAGCGCTGATCCGCCGTAAGCCCCACGTACATCCGAGTCTTGATCGTCTCGATGTGCTCGGCGTGGGTGGCATCAGTCCCTGGAAGCAGAGAGATGTCAGTCAAATCAGCAGCCAAGAAGTGATTGCCCCTATACCCAGGGACAAGGACACAACTTATGGTGAGGAGCAGCACTGCCCTTGTGCCCTGCTGGCACTGAGGCCAGCAAGGTGCTGGTGACACACCCTGAATCCAAAATTTCCCATTTCCCTGGGTACTGGAAGAACTCTGCAGGCTCTTGAGGATGTTTGGACTTTGCCCTTTGTATCCCTTTTTTCTGCACATTGAAGTAATTTCTTATCTGCAGCAACATTTGGAGAATTCCCTGGAGAGAATTCCCTGTGCCAAGAGCAAGAGGCCATGCTGCCCAATACTGACCAATGCCATGTTTTTCCATGAGAGCAATGAGATCTGCTTCTGTGAGGAGCAAGGGAGGACTGGTTTCCCCATCCACCATCTCCACTGTGGTGGGCTGAAAGCGGGACCCTTTGTGATACAGCGGGATAACCTGAAGGGAAGGAGAATCTCTTTGCAACTGCTTCCTGGTCTGTTCACTCAGGACAAAGGCTCTGAGTCAAACAGCCAGAAATGGTCAAAAGCTGTTGTGCAGAGAGGTCTGAAGTTGGCAGTGAAGTGCTACTTTAGCCTCTCCCACTTACGTTACTCTAGGGGATTACCTTATCACTCCACTTGTCATAAGGATACACTTCCAGGTAATTTCTGGCCAGGATCATGAGTCCTTGAGCAATGAATTGCTCGTTGGCAATGTCAATCTCCACAGTTGTCTCCTGTCCTTTGGCATCTTGAGAACAGCAAGCCAAGAAGTGGCGCACGATGAATTCATAGAGTCTCTGCTCATTGCCCTGAGATCAAACAGTGAGAAGGGTGAGTGTCCTCCCAGGTTAACAAGGTATTAAAACATCAGTGGGATCTTGGGTGAGGATTTTGTGCTAATGACCATGTTAATATTTTATCAAGCAACACAACCCATCCAGTTCCCTCTGGTTACACCCACCTGCAGGTTGCTGGCGTATTTTGTGGGGTGAATGGGAGGGTGAGCCTGATCGGATTTGGTTCCACTCCGAGGGGTTGGCCCACCCTGATCCAAAATCCTCTGTGCAAACCCTCCCCAGTTTGGGTCCTGTGTTTGCTGTTCTACCAAGGCAGAGAGGTTCAGCTCCTTGGGGAAAATGTTGGTCTCGGTTCGAGGGTAACTAATGAACCTTAGGAAGAAAGACAGGAGAGCACTTTGAGAGTTGCCCCAAGATGCTTCCCATTTCTAACAAAAGGCCATTTAGTTTTAAAATAATTAAGTTTACCAAGCTAAGTCTTGCTTTCTTACCCCTTAGTATAGAGTTTTTCTGCTATTGTCATTGTTTCCTTTGCATTTATTTTCAGTTTGCGGGAAGCCAATTTTTCCAGTTCCTGCATTTGGAAGAGCCAGAAAACCCAGAAGTATTAGTGGATAATTCAAAGCAGGGAGTAAAACATCTGTTCCAAGCTCTTTTCAGAAAAACCCTTCCCAGAGTTCAAACATACCACAGTGTCCAGGGGCAGGGGCCTCCATTTGCTCTTTGGCTTGCTCACAACATCAACAACAGTTGCTACTGGATCCTAAACAGAGTAAGCAAAACCCACATATCCTTTAGGAGTTTACGCAAACTGCTCTTTAAAAGCCTTGAACAAGACAGATACAGGGAATGTTTGGCTGAATCTGGATTATGCAACTCTTTACAAGCTTTCCTACCTCCATACACATCTGGTAAAGGACCAGGCACGCTGTGTGATTGAAGAGCCGGTTCCTCTTCCAGTTGAAGACCACGCTGCCGTCCTCATGGTCGTGGGTCACTGTATGGACAACAGAGCTGGCTGATGGAGGAGCCACACAATGGAAATACCACAAAGGAACTTGGAAACCTTCCAGCTCTGCTCACTGCTCGTGGCAGAGGAAGAGGAAATCATCTCTGGATGATTTTTGTGTTTTTGTGTCAGTTGCTCCAATGTTTTCCCTTTTTATCTACATCAAACCCTGGAAGATGGAGCTCAGGATTGTGTTTCCCCAAACATACCTTTAATTTTGTAGAAGGCTTCAGGAACAAAGGCCTGGATGGCTTTAAAGCGTTCAACTACAAATCCCAGTGTTGGGAACTGGCAGCTGCCATAGCTGATCAGCTGATCTGCTAAAATATCAGGGAAGATCTTCCGCAGCCTCAGAGTCTGGAATCTGGTGAAGGCAGCACCTGAAGAAACAAAATGGGCACCACAACTGAATACAACAATGTTGAATGATTATCACAGTACTTCAGATCTTTTTAATATTCTGAGCATTAATTTTACTTTGTTTAATACTCAGTTGAAGAGCCTGTCAGTGCTGCATGAGCTACAAATTTAATATTTGCTTCAAGGAGAAATTTCCTTTTTTTCAGAAGTAATTTCTTCGCAGAACAGGCATTTAAACATTGGAATGGACTGCCCAGGGAGGTGGTGGAGACACCATCCCTGGAGATGTTCAAGAAAGAACTGGATGTGGCATTCAGTGCTCTGGTCTGGTTTACAAAGAGGGGATCACTGGTTGGACTCGATCTTGGGAGTTGATGATTCTCTGATTCAAAGAGCACACTTCCAGTAAAACACAAGATGTCTTTTAGTCATATCTGATCAACAAATCAGGTTTATGAGACTACAGAAGGAATGTCTGCCTCGTGTTGAGGTTCCAGTAAGAGATGTTTACGTGCCTATCCTGAGGTCCAGCTCCTGCCTGACGTCGACAGCGTCGCTGGTTTTTTGGTCGGGCTGGGTGAGGTGCTCGCAGGCTGCTCTGACAGCGTGAGGCGTGATCTCGGAGAAGCGGGCTCGGAAAACCTGCAGGTTTGGCTTCACTGCCAGACACACAGAAGAGAAATCAGAGGGACTCAAACACCAACAGAAAGGAGAAACTAATAAACAGCTACTGAGAGAACGTGCTGTCAGCTTTCCAACAGCTGGATGCATTTCTATCACAGCCACGTGTTTGTTAGAATTAGCCAGCATTTAACCTAGACACACTAAAATTGAGAATTTGCCTCTGCTAAAGGAGTTGTTAGAGCATTAATGGAACTCAGACTGATGGAGATGCTCTACACACCAGCTTTGCACACGTGGATGATCTCAAAGCCAATGTTCTCTCCTTCTCGATCGCAGTCAGTCCAGATCACCAGGGCTTGGCACTGCTGGATTTCTCGTTCAAGGGTTCTCTGAGAGGAGAGAAACACAGGGAGAACATTCCAGGCCACTTGCTCTGTCATTTCATTTCAGAATGACTCACTGAACACAAAATGCAATGTGTATCCATGGAGATGGGTCGTTGCAATAACAATTTGTAATTGTGTGTCTTGAGAGATCAGGCAGCTTTCAAAAGAATTGAGTCATTTATTTACATCTAATTCTGTTAAAAAATTCGGCTTGGAAAAGGTTGTACCACAATCTGTTTTCTAAAAATGTCTTTTTCTGTAGAACTGAGACACTATTATCAATTCCACCTTGTTGGAAAAAACATATTTTTAGCTGTTCCTTCACTGCACTACTTGTACATGAACAAGAGTTTCAGTGCCACAAATGAACAGCATACATAGTCCTAGGAAATGTAGGAGGAATCTGCTAAACTGCAAAAATGTGGATGTTAAGGACAAAGGAAAGATCATCCTTCTGTCTGGGACAGTATTTTTTGAACCAACACCTGGGTTCAGTTTCAAAGTCTTAACCATGATATACCTTGATATCCAGATAATTTTCAGGGCAATACTTCTCAATTTCAGCATCAAAAAGAGCTAAAGGGTTGCAGCTATGCCTGGAAAACAGAGAAAAAATGTGTGTGTGCATCACATAAATTAAACCACCATTTTTGAGACACTACCTGGTGCTCTCTAAGTACTGGAATTAATGTATTTTATTACAGGCCTTGTTTCAGACAACAGAGAGTTCACATAAAATGCTGAGTAACTTTTAAAAACAACAGAATGAAAAACCAGCCAGAGAAAACAGCAAATCTGGAAGGCAACAAGCAGCTTCTCCTATCTGAAGGCCAGAGTACAAAAGGAGGTAAGGCAGAGAAAGCACCTTGCTTCCCAGAACAGCTCCTAGCTGAACAAAGAACACAAAACCATCCCATTTTGGAATCAGTTTAATTCCCTGTGTCTGAAGACAGGAATTTGAAACAATATTTTGGCTATTTTCTATAAAATTTGGAAGTCATCACCTTGCTCTGAGTCAGAGTCCCTCCCTGCCCCTTTGCTTTTGAGCATCCCAAGGATGTGTCAGGGAGATTCTTGCAGTGTCAAGGGTGAGAACAGGAGGTGACAAACCCCTCCTGTGAGGGCCAGGAGGTGACAGAGCCCTTCCCCTTCCCGCCAAGGGCACGAGGTACCAACCATTTGCGAAATGGCATGACAAAATCATGAGCCAGTAAATGTCCTGACACAGATGTCATCACCATGGTAACGTTCTGCAAGAGACACAGCAAGGAAATGAGGGCACATCACTCACCAAAAACTACCCACAGCCCCAAAATCTCCCTTTAGTTCTCAATTTAAATGATTAGTGACACCTTTCTGCTGTTAATCCCAGAGTGGTTTGGTTTGGGAGGGACCTTAAAGCCCATCCAGGGCACCTCCCACTGTCCCAGGTTGCTCCAAGCCCCATCCATCTTGACCTGGAACACTTCCAGGGATGGAGCAACCAAAATAAATACATCCTAACAAGCTCTATCCATGGCCTTATCCTCAACTTTTGTAGGAAGCTCCCCATTCTAAACAGCAACGTTATTTTTGACTGGCATAAAACCAGGAAGTTAAAAGATTTAGAGCAACAAACAGGTGGTTGAGCCAAGAAGACATCTGACATTTTCTCATCTTTGGGCAGAACATCCCTATGGCTGGAGCCATGTTTTGTAACTCCTGACAAATGGCTTTTATTAATTAGTATATTTACTTCATTAATCCAGCAGCAGAGGGAGAGAAAACTCTTACCTGGCCAAACATGTGGTAGTCATATTCATAGATTTTGTTGAACTTGGAAAACCCTTCTCTCTGGAAAGAAAAGGAGAATTCCTGAGTTTCTGGCTTTTAGCTGGACACCAATTTTTAATATTTTTAATTATTTTTTTTTTTAACAGGAAACAAATCCATCCTGCCCCACTTTGTCCACACTGGGATGGAGCACAAGAGGCACATGGCAAAGGAAAACCAGCTACTGGAGCTAATGGGAATTGCAGCAAGGGGATGGAAATCTCCTGTATCATTTATGGAGACACTGAAATGGTGATTTCCAAGGTAAGAGTATTTTAAACCATTCCTGAAGGTGGTTCTAGGGTTATCTCCCCATGAATAATGAGGAACTGATTTATTTAATGGGGATAATATTCAGAAACTCCTGACAAACTCCTATCTTTTTCCAATTGGCAAGTAGTGTCCCCAAGGCTACCTCCCACCTAACTGCGACTCATGGAAATTTCTAGATTGTGTATTTACTGCTTTTTTTACAGAAGCAGGATGATGTTTGATTGGGACTGTCAGCCCAGGTTCTCAATAACACCTTTTATTCAGATAAAGGAGGCTGGAGCCACGTGGGGGTCAGCCTCTTTTCCCAGGTGACAAGATGAGAGGGAACAGCCTCAGGCTGTCCCAGGGAAGGTTTAGGCTGGACATCAGGAATAATTTAATCATGGAAAGGGTTATCAAGCATTGCAAGTGCCCAGGGAAGTGGTGGAGTCACCACCCCTGGAGGTGTTGAAGGAACCAACTGGATGTGGCACTCAGTGCTCTGGTCTGAGTGCCAAGATGGGGATCACAGGTTGGACTCGATAATCTCAGAGGTCTTTTCCAACCTCAGTGACTCTCTGATTCTGGTCTAGTAGCACCTTAGTTTGGAAATTCCTTAGTTTTGAAACAGCTAGTGATTATGCAAACTGTTACCAGAGCAGCAGAGAGCAGAAATCTTTGAATTTTTCTTCTCCAAACCACAGCCTGTTTTTGCTTTATTTGGTGACCTCCAGTAAACCCCTGACACTTCCTGATGCTGCAGAAGTGGTGCTTTTAGACAGGGAAATGGATGGTGGCAGTTTCTGAAGCCCTTGTCATACACTGCTAATCCAGGAAGGACTGGGGGAACCCTCACCATGGGAAGGCAGCCTGGGTAGAGGGAGCCGAGCTCCCACTGGATTTAACCCACAAGGATCTGAGACTCCCAAAGACATTTGAGCAAGTGATGTTTGTGCACAGAACATTTTTGTACCCTCGTGTGTTCAGAGATAAAAAAAAATGACAAGTGTGCTGATGTGAAGCATCCATGCCGAGCTCTGCCGAGAGTGCTGGGGCTGCCACACACCACACAGACCCTCCCCACCCCTGTCTCCGTGCGGCAGGGAGGAGCACGATGTGGGCTGTTCCTACCCGCCGCATCCTGCTGTTGGAGAGCAGCTCGGCGATGCCCCGGGCAGCATCGTTCTTCTCGGCCACGCACAGGACCTTGCGGATCCTCTGCAGCGCCAAGTCCTCCGCGGCCCGCGAGAAGCAGCGCCAGGGCTGGGGCAGCATCCTGGCCCCGCTGAGCAGCCGCACGTTCAGGTTCATCACAGGAGCTGAGGCCAGGCCATGCTGCTGCTCCGCCTCCTGGCACGGAGAGATCGCCGGTGTCACCGGGAGGCTCAGGGCAGCCCCTCGGGGATGGAGAAGGGGTCACGGTGCTCCGGGCATAGCTGTCGGGAGGATCCTGCAGCCTGGCCCTCGGCCCTCTCCTGCCCTGCTGGGGCTGGGGCTGCCCTGTCCCCCAGGGCCGGGGCAGCGCAGCCCCCTCACCACCCTAGATCCCCCTTGGGCACTCCTTTACCCAGGACAGCCCCTTCCCCACCTCAGATATCCCCGTTGGGCTGTCCCTTATCCAGTGCAGCCCCCTCGCCACCCCAGATATCTCCCTTGGGCTGTCCCTTATCCAGTGCAGCCCCCTCACCACCCCAGATATCTCCCTTGGGCTGTCCCTTACCCAGGCAGACCCTTCCCCACCCTAGATCCCCCTCGGGCTGTCCCTTATCTAGGGCAGCCCCTTCCCCACCCCAGACCCCCCTCGGCCTGTCCCTTATCTAGGGCAGCCCCTTCCCCACCCCAGACCCCCCTCAGGCTGTCCCTTATCCAGGGCTTTCCCTATCCTTTCGCCCTTTTCTCCCCCGTCTCGCCCTCACCACCCGCGCTCACCTCCCGCGCTCCGCCGCCGCTCCCCGTCACCGTCACGTCCTGCCGTAAAGCGCAGCCGCGGCGGCGGCACGGAACTACAACTCCCGAGATGCTCCGCGGCGCCACAGAGCGTCCCCTCCTGCCGCCGCTCTGCCTCGGCTTTCCCCCCTTTCCCGCCGCCGCCGGGCCCGTCCCGGGATCGGCAACGACAAAGGGCGACGGCGGTAAATATAAACAACGCCAGCTGAGGAAGAGGAGGAGGAGGCGGCGGTGGCGTCGCTTCCTGCCGGCGGGGTCGGAGGCCGCGCGTCATGTGAGTCCAAGATGGCTGCGGGGCCGTGAGGAGGCGGCGGCTCCGGCCATGGCGGCGGCGTGAGGGGAGCGCGGGGCTGCGGCTGCGGCGGGGCCGGGCCGGGGCTGCGCCGGTGCCTCCCGCGGGGCCCGGCCGTGCCGGCGGGACCGGGGCCGCGTCGCTGCTCCATGTCGGTCCCGTCCTGCGGGAAATATGATCAGCGCCCCTGACGTGGTGGCCTTCACCAGGGAGGAGGAGCTGGAGGATGATCTGTACCGCGAGCCGCCCCTGCCCGAGGAGTACTCGGTGCCGCTGTTCCCCTTCTCCGGCCAGGGCGCCAACCCCTGGGCCAAGGTCGCCGGCTCCAAGTTCACCCGGGACTTCATCCTCATCTCCGAGTTCTCGGAGCAAGTGGGGCCCCAGCCCCTCCTGACCATCCCCGATGACGCCAAAGTGTCGGGCACCTTCGATCTCAATTATTTTTCCCTGCGGATCATGTCTGTGGATTACCAGGCATCCTTCGTGGGGCACCCTCCCGGCTCTGCCTACCCGAAGCTGAACTTCGTGGAGGATTCCAAGGTGGTGCTGGGGGACTCCAAGGAAGGGGCCTTTGCCTACGTGCACCACTTGACCCTGTATGACCTGGAAGCCAGGGGCTTTGTGAGGCCCTTCTGCATGGCCTATATTTCTGCTGATGAGCACAAAATCATGCAGCAGTTTCAGGAACTCTCCACCGAGTTCTCCAAAGCCTCCGAATGCCTGAAGACGGGGAACCGGAAAGCTTTTGCCAACGAACTGGAAAAGAAACTAAAAGACCTTGACTACACCAGGACCGTCCTGCACAACGAGACTGAGCAACAGAAGAAAGCCAACGACAAGGGGTATTACACGACCCAGGCCATTGAGAAGGCCAATGAGCTGGCCAGTGTGGAAAAGTCAATCATCGAGCACCAAGACCTGCTGAGGCAAATCCGGTCGTATCCCTACAGGAAACTGAAGGACTCTGAATTCCACCCCTACGAGCCAGACTGTGCCCTGGACCGGGCTGATGTGGGCAGCGATCAGGACCCCACTGCCTCTGACCCCACTGAACTCGGAGAAACTCACCTTTACACCCACGTGCCATCCTACACCCCCAAACTCATCAAAGCCAAGTCTGCCAAGTGCTTTGACAAGAAGCTGAAGACACTGGAAGAACTCTGTGATGTTTATTTTTTCACCCAGACACTTGACCAGTTGCACCATATCGAGAGGACTTTTCGGGGGGATGTTTGTTACCTCCTGACAGAGCAGATCAGCCGGGCTCTCCTAAAGCAACAGAGTGTCACCAACTTCCTCTTTGAGGATGTGTCTGTCCTAGATGAAAAACCTCCTGAAAAACAGTACAGAGGTTGCCAGGGGCTCGGCCAAGATGCCATAGATGAAAAGTGTTCAGAAGAGTCCCTTGCTCCCAAAGTGGTCATCAGCCTGGGCTCCTACAAGTCCAGTGTGGAGTGTGTGCCCATCAAGATGGAGCAGGAAACGGAAGACTCTGAAGAGCCCAAAATGTCTGAGTCTGTGATATCTGAGCACCAGGAGAACCTGGACTATCTGGATGCAGATATCAAAGGCAGCATCAGTAGCGGGGAGAGCATCGAGGTGCTGGGGACGGAGAAGTCGGGATCTGGGCTGACAAAATCGGAGAGCCAGGCCAGCCTGCCCGTCATTCCCAGCCCCCAGGCGGGCCGCAGCAAGGTGGGCAGCCGGCGCACGGTCAGTGAGGACAGCATCGAGGTGCTCAGCACGTGTCCCTCCGAGTCCCTCATCCCGGAGGACTTCAAAGCGAGCTACCCAAGTGCCATTAACGAGGAGCCCTACGCCGATGATGATGAGGGAGGCCTTCGCTTCACCCCCAGAGCGAACCCGGGCGTGGATGATGGGCAGGACGACATCTCAAAGGAAGAAAGCTTAGTGCAGGTGGATGCTGCGTGCTGTATCGGGAAGGAGAGTCCCAACTTCCTGGAGGCCCTGCCCGAGCTGGGGCAGAAGCCGTGCGAGGAGGACGGCGTGGTGCGGATCCCCCCGCAGCCGTACCGGCCGGCCGAGCAGGGGCTGCGTGGGGGCTTCCCCTCCCACCACGGCCTCCCAGGGGGGCTCCTGCCCTGCGAGCTCGACTCGCGCTACCTGACGGGCAGCAGGGAGGTGAGTAAGAGCAGCCTGGACGAGTGCTCGGACTCCACCAGCCACATCAGCAGCGCCGCCTCCACGTGCTCCGACAGGACCCCGTCCCCAGCCCACCCGGCCTGCGCGGCCGGGGAGAGGCACAGGAAGAGAGCCGGGCAGAACGCGCTGCGCTTCATCCGCCAGTACCCCTTTGCCCACCCCGCCATCTACTCCCTGCTCAGCGGGAGGACCCTGGTCGTGCTGGGGGAGGACGAGGCCATGGTCAAGAGGCTGGTGACGGCGCTCTCCATCTTCGTGCCCAACTGCGGTGCATACGCCAAGCCCGTGAAGCACTGGGTCACCTCCGCTCTGCACTTGGTGGATTTCCAGAAGTGGAAGTTGATTGGACTCCAGAGGTAAATGCAAGGATCTGATTGCTTTAATAGGGCTGAGGTAACTTAAGGACTTAATCTCAGAGGGCAATGGATGTGCAGGGGTGGTCTCTTAATTACCAGCATAGCTGCCACGAATTTCTGCTGGTGGGATTTATTTTGGAAAATGAGTAGACTTAACCCTGTGTACAGCCTCGCTTGGGAGTCAATGTTTAAAACAGCACTTGCTGCCTGCTCAGGTGAGTTACTTGGCCTGGAGGTTATTGCCTGGCAAAGCAGGGAACAAACACCTGAGTCCTGCAGGGTTCCTCGCTGAACTGATACAAGTGTTCCTGAGTCCCTTGTGTGTTCTGCTTTGCCATCTCCTGCTGGAACTCTTCTCACATTTCTAGCTGGAATATTAGGGTAAATGGTGCTGTGCTGGAGGGGAGGGTTTTTTCTTCTGCAGCCTGTTGAAGAGGTGATGAGATCTGTAGGTCAATTGGAGAGCAGCACCTCAGTCTGTGCTGGTGAGGAAGAAAGGTGCCTGGAGCTGTGCAGGAGCAGTGTTGGGATTGTAGGAAACCTCTGCTTAGGGTGAGAACTGTCCCAAAAACAAGTGCTCCTTCCCAACACTCAGTCCTGAACTATGGCTTCACAGCTCATATTAGCAAAGAATGTTTGCTCAGCTCAAGGGCCCTGCCCTTGTTGATGTTATGAAAAGGACTTTTTTGTGTGTTCCAGGATGTGTTCTGTGCTTTGGGTGCAGGTATGGCAGGGAATGGCCGTTGCTGTCACCAGGGTGGAAAACATTGAGTCAGAGTGGCAGACAGTGCTCAGAGCCAGGCTGGAGCAGCTCCTGCAGGAGTGTTTGTAAACAGCAGGAAAATTAAAACACAGAAACCTGCTTTCTGAGCCGCAGAGTATTGTATTGCTGGGGGAATGTGGATACTGAAATTATCCAAAACTGTGAGTTTGCTCTCATTTCTATGTTTGTGAGGCAGGTTGACAGCTCTGCCAACAGCTGCTCACAAGCTCTCTGTCTGTCAGTGAGGTTTTTAAAAACCCCAAGTGTTTACTCGTTGCTCAATGTTTGTGGTTAGATGCCATTTTTATAAACAGAAATCTTTATTTAAGAGCTGCCTGTAACATGTGTCAGTCATTTCAGCTCTCCTCTGTGGAATGTTAATTAAGTATTTAGTTTAATGTGGGTGCTCTCCACAAACCATTTGTAGGAGGGCTCTGGGAAAGAATTTAGAGGCTGAACGATTTATTCCAGTAAGTATCCTCTGTCTCCTATGGCCAGGTGCTGCCTGGACACTGGGGCAGCCCCTACACCAGTTGAGGCTCCCAGTTTGAGGCTGAGAGCTGTATCTCAGCCCAGCAACTGTCACCACAAAGAATGGATGAGCTGAAGGGTTTGCCTTGGCTTGTAACTTGCATTTCAGTAACGTCAGGTTAAACTTGGTGGGTAATTGTATCCTTGTGAGCATGCTGTGGGCTTGCACCTGAGTGACAACAAGCCAGACTCAGCCACGGAATGAATGTTGTGTGTTAAGGATGTTTCTCTCTTTTAGGAAATTCAGAAGGTTCTGCTCCACTCAGGGCTTCGAGCACCTCAGAGCAGCTCCCTCCCAAAGCGATTTGGGGTGAACGTGGAGATCTTGGAAAGGGGGGGAACGTGGAAATATTGGAAAGGGGGGAACCTGGAAATCTTGGAAAGGGGGGGGGAACGTGGAGATCTTGGAAAGGGGGGGAACATGGAAATCTTGGAAAGGGGGGACTGCTTTCTGAGTCACATTGGGAAGCTTCCAGCTGCTGTAAGATGTGTCTATTCACCAGAGTTGCCCTATGAGTCCCTCTGCATGTCACCGAGGGAGGAAGCTGACCAGAAGTGTGGTGGTTTGTGCTGTAGCATGCGCAGTACAGATCAGGGCATGTGGAGATCCAGGGAATTGAGGTTTCTTTAGGATCTGGCAAGCTGGAGAGCCAATTTGTCCCCCCTAGGGCTTTATTCACCCACAGAGATCTTGCGCCAGCTCATCAACTAGGGGGAAACTCCCCGGGATGCAGGGCACGGACACACCCTGCTGCTTAAATCCCGGCTGCCCTGCAGCCCTGACCTGTGTGTTGCTGTTGCAGGGCAGTGTCCCCTGCCGGGGTGAACGTGCTGCACGCCCTGAGCCGGTACAGCCGCTACCTGAGCATCCTGGACGCCGACAGCAAGACCCTGCGCTGCCCCCTCTACAAGGGCACCGTGGTGGCCCGGCTGGCCGACCACCGCACGCAGATCAAGCGTGGCAGCACCTACTACATGCACGTCCAAAGCATCCTCACCCAGCTGTGTTCTAAAGCCTTCCTCTTCACCTTCTGCCATCATTTGCACCTTCCCATCAGCGAAAGGGAACCGGAGGAATCCGTTGTGAATCGCAGGATGAACTTCCTAAAGCATCAACTGGGCCTTGCAAATGAAGATATCAAAATCGTGCAGTACTTGGCCGAGCTGCTGAAGCTGCACTACATTCAGGAACCGGGGCAAGGGGGGAACCCCCTGCTCAGATTTGACTATGTTCCCAGCTTTTTGTACAAAATCTAGCCTTGCACAGGCCGTGTGCCCACGTGCTTGGAGTCTGACAGAGCTCATCCGTGCTTGACATTGCCGCTGTCTGCAGTAGCTCTCACACATCGGGAAGGGGCCGAGGTGTTTGTGTCTCTGCCCCGCAGAAATCCAGGTCTGCAGGAGTGGATTTCTGGCTGTTCCCTGTAGCCAAAAGTGTAGATGTTCCATCACATAAACCATCGGGCACTCTGTAAATGTCAGAAGGGACACTGTTAAAGTGGATCACGGCAGCATCCTGGGGGGTTATGGCATGAGGGGTGGTGGGTGATCTCGGGGATCAATACTGACTAGTGTGCAGCCCCCCATCTAGCACAGTGTCCTGCACACTTCTGCCAGAACCCTGAGCACTGTCAGTCCCTTCCAAGGAGCCAGGGCTGTGATCAGAGGTGTGAAGGCCATGTGAAGTTTTATATCCACTGATGTGACTGTCATGGGGGCGTAGCTCAGAGCCCCCTGGCAGGGCGGCAGCTCGCAGGTCTGTGCACAGCTACAATGGATGGTGTCCCTGCACTGAGTTTCTGGGCACTTCCCAGGATAGGTCATCCCTGAGTGAGTGGGAGCACAGTGGAGGCACACATGCTTCTCTCCAGAAAGGGTTTCCCAGTATCTCCCAGCTTTGTGAAAATCAGGAATGTTGGAAGCACTCCCTAAGGCTGGTGAGCCCCGAGGCACCGGCCGCTGCGAATGTAGAGCACTGTGCCTTGTTCATTTGTCACATCCCATTTGCTGGGCAGCCTCCGAGCAGGCTGCAGGGAGACTGGGAATCCTCAACTGTGAGGTCGGAGCTGGCTTTTTAAAGGCAGAAGGGAACTGAAGGAGGGTGAGGGCCCTCTTTTTAGGTGCTTTTTGTGATGGGGAATCAATTGATTCATCTGGAGCCACGCTGTGAGACAGCAGGCTGTTAGCACAGGCTGCCTGGCTGGTGAGGTGCAAGTGCTCAGGAGAGATCGGGGATGAAGGTACTGGATTCTATGTTTTATTCATATTAGTTTCTTTTATTTTATTTTGTTGGGGAGTTGGCATTTGTGCTTTGTGGTAAAACAGGGCCAGCATTGCTGCCTGCTGCTCCTGGCTGAGCCGTTGTTGTGTCCCGACTACCTCTCCCAGGACTCCTGGGTGGCTCTGCATGGGGCAGAACTGCTGCTCTCTGAGCCTGGGTACTGAGAACTTTTCCTTTCAAAGTTTCTGTGCCATAAAGGATGTACCACCAACGTGGTGACACTCACTGATAGTTCTGTCAGTGCCCAAAGCCTTGTGCCCAGGCACAGCACTTCCCTCTGGAGTTTCATAGGTGATACTGAGCCTGAGCTGCTCTGCCCGGTGCCATGTGGCAGTAGCAGCTCCCAAGGTAGTTCTAAGTAAGACAAATCTTTCTAGGAAAGCTAATATTGGTTTTAATTCCTTTTAATGCTGATTATGGGGTGAGAGCAGCTGACATCATACAAGAGCTGATCTGTTCTTTGGTTTGTTGGGTTTTTTTTAACTTCTGTTTTTGGTGATAATGTGAGGCAGCTTTGGAGATGAATGTGATCTTCCTTCTGAGTCTGGGAAGTTTCTGTGTACAGCCTGGGGTTACCCAGCATGGCTTAGACCCCACTGAGACTTGCTGTGAGACCTGCACTCCTCCAAAACATTGTCTGGAGGCAGGGAGGCTCCCTGGGGCAGCTGCCATTTTGCACCAGCATCAGGAGTCTCAGGATTGTGCCACCTCCTCCTCTCCCCTGGGAAGGGCTCTCTGGGGTATAAACCAGCAGGGCAGAAAAGTTGTTTTTAAGGTTTTGTGGTGTTTGTGGTGGCTCAGCCAAGTTGGCCTTGTAGTTCTCTCCAGAGGATTTTCCAGGGTCAGGGGTTACTTGTGATGGTGTTTTGAGGTCGTGGTTGGAAGCAGTGTGGTGTGGCCTTTGCTGAAGGTGAGCTTCTCACCTTTATAACGTGTTCAAAGCCTTTTCCTGTCCTGCCTGTGCCCTCCTGTCTCATGTGAGCTGAGTCTGCTGGTGAAAGGCCTCTGTGTCCATCCAGCTGGCTGCTTCCTGAAGTGACTCAAGGTGCCCCTGACTGATTGATGCACACCCAAACTTCCACACTAAAGCTGAGGTGAGATTCCCTGGGGGAAGAGGCATCTGGGTAGATGAGTAATGCAGGTGACACCGGGCAGATGAAAGCTCCCAGCAACCTGCTCTGGAGCAGTGCTCAGAACAGGAGCTTGTTTCCTGCTGAGAAACCACCTAGTGCTGTTTGGGTTTGAGGAGGGAGGGAGGGACAGACTTTTTTCCTGCTGACTCACTCCCATCTTCCTCCAGCACGGGGTGGGAGAGATGATTCGTGGTGGCTCATCTTAGTCACAGTGGTCTCCACCTGTGGTGTTCAGCTGTGCTCATAAATTGATAAATAACTCACTCCTTGCTGCCTCTGTCCAACCTGTAGTATCTGATACTCAAGGCCGTGTTGAGCAATACTTGCACTACCACCTGTCTGACCTGCTTCACCTCTCTGCCACAAAGCAGCCCTGACTGGGGAGGATGCCCTGGGGGCTTGGCTGGAGCATCACCCCATTCCCAACGGGAGCTCTGGGATTATCTGCAGTGGGAGCTGTGGAGAAACATGCCCTGGAGTGCTTGTCCTCCTCTCAGCAGTGTAACCTCTGAACTTGGACTGGAAAAGGGGGAGTTGACACCGGGCTGTGGTGCCTCAGTGCATTTGGAGCCCTCTGCTTGTCTGCTTGTGGTGGCAGCTGGTGTTTGGGAGCTGAGTTCCTCTTTCCTCTGTAATTTCTCTGTCTCTGTTTTTCTGCTGCTGTACAGTACAGATCCCTGTATTGGCACTTTAGGACTTCCCTCCATCTCTGGTGTGGTTCCTCACCAGTTCCTGATATTCACAGACTAACAACAAGCCACAACCTTTGCACTGATAGCTCCCACCATTTATTCTGGCACGTGTGTCATCATCCTCTCGCCTGAGCCATCCCTCCACGAGGAGCAGGGCGGGTTCCTGGCAGTGGCAGTGCCATCCTCCCCAGCCTTTCAGCTGCCAGGGCCAGCGGTGCCCTGCATGGCCGTCCCCTGCTTCCGTGAGTGCTGCCAGCCCAGCATGTCCCCACTCCCGCACGGCCACGCTGGCTCCCCCCTGGCTGCCAGGGAGAGCAGGAGAGGAGCTGACCGAGAATTCAGCAGAGCAGGAGCCTCCCCCGGCCGGGAGGGAGGGCTCCCGTTTCCCACTCCTGCTCCTCCCGGCTGCCAGCCCCTGCTCTGCTCTCCACCCACCCACCGCTTCCAGCTCCCACCCCAGGAGGCTCAGCCATAGCTGTAGGTTGATCTTAACCCTACAAAGCTTTCATTTCTCAGAGAAACAGTGCTCAGATTTCCTTTCATCTGATAGCAATCACTTCTGAGCAGCTCCACAGCTGCCTTGCCTCGGCAGGGAGGAGCTGCCTATACTCTAGCAATATTCACTGTAGTGGGAGGGTGGAAGAGGCACTCCAGGGGTGGGAGCTGATGGCTCTGTGCCCCCAGACCAGTTCTTTGGCTTTTATTGTGTGTGAGGGTCCTGAGCCCCCTGGTCTGGTGGTGGGGACCAGCCCACACTGCAGATTCCAGGAGCTGGGCACCAGGGCTTGTAGCAGCACAGTGAGGAGGCTCCTGTGACAGGGTCTAAGGGAATTCAGGGAAGCTGCCCAGGCTGCAGGAGGAGAACACCTGCCCCAGAGCACAATGTCAGAGCACCAAACTGCACCCCGATGTTGGAGGGGTCACAAACCCCCGCCCACTGCTCCCCGAGACGGATTTAACTGGAAGGCAGAAGCAGGGTACCCGGTCCCGCCGGCAGCACGGCTGCTGGCACGGGGATGGGGCTGGGCTCAGAGCTGCCTCTGAAGGCTGCCAGGAGGCTGTGATGAATTCTCATCTTATTTTAAAAGCACTGTATCCTATTCCTGCATGTTGAGTTCCGTGTGTGTGCCTGTGCGTGCCGAATGCTTGCGTCAAGTAGTTAGGGCGAGTGTGACCGGGAGAAATCCAAGAAGCATGTCTTAGTGTCGTGCTGTAAGTGTTACTGCACAAGAGTTTAACAGATGTTAACACCAAATGACTAGTCTGAGAAATGTACTTTTAAAAAAAAAAATATTTATTTGGGTTCAGATATTTTTGAAATACAAAAAAAAAAGAAAAAAAAAATTGGTCGTATTTTTTAAAGCTTATAATTCTTGTCATACGTCGTGGTTAAATTCTTAATTTTATCGTGCTGATTAAAAAATGGTTCAACCTAAGCTTTGTGCCAAAGGGTCAGAGAAAATACTGGAGGATCTAGTTAGAATAGGATAGTGATCCCAGGAGGAATGTTCAGGACAAGGCTTGGCCTTGTTGTAGCCTGTGGAGGTGTCAAGGCACATAGGATGAAGGGGAATCCTGGAGGCTGAAACCAGGGGGACTTTTAGTGGCTGTGAGGTTCCTTGTGCAGCTGGAGCCCCTGTCCCTCACACTGCCATGGGCAGGGTGTCCAGGGAATGTGGACAGCCCAGCCTAAATCTCATCTGCTGCTCCACAGCCAGCAGGAGCTGGATGGCACCTGGCCATGAGGTGAGGCTGTCCTGGTGCTCAGTCCCAGTGGTGACACAGTGGTGAAGGGCTGGTGTCCCCACAGGGGTTGTACTCTTGTACTCATGGGCTCCCTGTGCCCCACATGGGAGGGGAAAGGGGAGTAAGAGCCCAAGGAGGAGCTGCTGCTGCAGTTCTACAGGGAAGTGCTGGGAGAAGGCACTGGGGTGTTGGTCTCAGCCTGGGGATTGTGGGTGTGCCACGATCCTGGGTACTCCTGTTGCTCTGGGAGCAGGCATGGCTGTGTCCCCTTACAGGACGGGCAGCCCCGGGAGTGGGAACGTGCCTGCGAAGGCTTCCACCTCTTCCTTCAGTGCCTTCAGCTCCTCACGGTATTTTGGGTCCTCCAATTTGTCCTTGAATTCCTTCAGCGTGGCCTTGGGGCTCATGTCCTTCTGCACACGCAGAGCCAGCTCGATCCCTGCCAGGATGGGAGATGTCTTGGTCAGCCCTCCCATGGCTCTGCTGCTCCCTGGGACACAGCCCTGCTCCCTCCCTCCTTCCCATCTCAGGGACTTGCTGCCCAGGGAAACAACTTGGAACTCCTGAGAACAACTGGGAGAAAACTGTGACAGGGACAGGCTTTCAATCCACTGCCTGTGCAGTGGGGAGAGTGTGGCCGGTCCCAGCTGTGGCCAGATGCCCTCCCCCACATCCAGATGTGGAGGTAGGATGATTATTCCTCACTGGTGGGTGTGCTGCCTCGCCAGCTGTGCCGATGGCTCCAGCGTGACTCGGCTGGTGCCTCCTCACCCTGGGGAGCTGCCCTGTTCCAGGCTGGTGCTGGAGCTGAGCCTGGCTCACCTCTGTGGATGTACCGGGCCACCTTGCGGAAATCGTCCTGCCGGAAGCCGCGCGAGGTGAGAGCCGGCGTGCCGAAGCGGAGGCCGCTGGGCCGCAGGGCACTGACATCACCTGCGGCACAAGGACACGTCACCAAACCTGGCACCCAAACCACCGCCCGTGGGACTCCAGCCTGGCTCCTGGAGCGCACCAGGAGCTGGCAGAGCTTGTGGCATCTCTCACCAGGACACGTGTTCTTGTTGCAGGCGATGGAGCAGAGCTCCAGCACCCGCTCGGCCCGGCCGCCGTCTGTGCCTTTGCTGCGCAGGTCCACGAGGATCAGGTGATTGTCAGAGCCCCCTGCAAAGAGAGGGGTTTGGTGGGATTGGGGAATTGCTGCTCCAGCAGGAAACTTCACCAAAAGAAGACTTGAGATTTAACAAGGAGTGAGGAATTCGTCACAGAGCCCTGACCACGGTGTCCTTGAAGAGCTGCCCTGGTCAGACCACAGGGTCAGCCCCATCCCACTGCTGAGACATGTCCTCACCTGTGACGATGTCGTAGCCCATCTCCATCAGTGCTGATGAGAGTGCCTTGCAGTTGGCCACCACCTGCTGCTGGTAAGCCTTGAACTCAGGTGTCATGGCCTGATGCAGCGCCACGGCGATTCCTGGGGATAGAGGCAGGCCAGGCTCAGATTTTGGGGTTCCCACCAGCAATGGCACTGCCAGCAGAAGCCATACTGGAGCTGAACAAACTAATGGACTGATCCTTCCTTTCCCCTCACCAGGCTGGTGGCATTTCTTGAGCCAAAAGACAGGATAGAACATCTGGTCACTCCTTGGGCAATGCTGGATCAACCAGCTGCCTTTTGCCACAGAGTCCCCAGGCTGTGAGCCCTGTAGGGCAGCTGGAGCCTCCCGTGCTGCTGCTGAGGGGTCAGAGCCCTGCCAGGACACCTTTGCCAACTCCCTGTGCCATGCTGGAGCTGGCAGCCAGCCTGGCTGCATACCTGCAATGGCGTGGTTGTGTGGGCCTCCCTGCAGCCCCGGGAACACCGCCTGGTTGATGAGGCTCTCCAGGTTGTAGAGGGTCTCCTTGCCTGTCTTGGGGTCCACGCTGCGGGTGCCTGCGAGACAGGGAGGACACGGTGACAAGGCAGCACAGCCACCCTTCCACAAGCTGCTTTCACCCCCTGGCTGCTCACAGCAGCCACAGTGGTTGTTCCTCTTCAAATCTGAGCCAGGCTCAGCCCAGAGAAGCTCCCCAGACACTCCCAGGATCTTCCTGCCCTCCCTCCTTCCCAGCCAGAGCAGGGAGGAGCGTTAACTTGCAGCGTTCCTCCCGGCAGCCCAGGCAGGTGGGGCACCTTTGCGGTAGAAGATCATGCCGGCCCTGCAGCCCCGCAGGGTCTTGTGGGTGGTGGTGGAGACGATGTCGCAGTGGTCGAAGGGTGAGGGCACCACGCCGGCGGCCACCAGCCCGCTGATGTGGGCCATGTCGGCCATGAGGTAGGCGCCGTTGTCGTCAGCGATCTTCCGCATGCGGGCGTAGTCCAGGTTCCGCGAGTAGCAGCTGACACCTGCAGGGACAGGCGGTGAGGAGGGGACAGGAGCAGACGTGCAGGACCCCGGGACAGCCCCCCAGCACCAGCCTGCAGTGTGGACAGCCCAGCTGGGGACAGTACACGAGCTCCTGCCAGCGCGGTTGTGTCCATCCACGAGCTTACAGGGGTGCTGCTGGCTTCAGGGAGGCACCCCCACCCCGGCTGTGCCACAGGTACAGGTGAGATCCTCACCTGCTATGATCAGCTTGGGGTGGAAGAGCCGGGCATTCTCCTCCAGCTTGTCATAGTCGATGTAACCGGTCTTGGGGTTGACCTGGGAGAGGAAGAGGAGGGTTCAGCCACCTCGCTGTGGTGAATATCAGCTGCAGTGCTGTCCTGCAGGAGAGGGTGCTGGCAGCCTGATGCTGGTACTTTTAAACTTAAGAGGTGCCAACACTTATGATAACTGCACCCTGGCTGTGGCTGGAGCAGCTCCCCACCTTGTAGGGCATGGACTCGAAGAACAGAGAGGTGGCAGAGATCTTCTTCTTGTCCGTCATGAAGCCGTGGGTGAGGTGGCCACCGTCGGGCAGGTCCAGCCCCATGATCCTGCCGTGGGGCTCCACCAGGGCCGTGTACACGGCAAAGTTTGCGGGTGACCCTGCAGCGAGAGCGCACCGGGCTGGTTATGAATGCTGGGGCACACAGGGGCCTGGGCAAAGTGTCCTGGCTCTCCTGAGCACCCCAATACCTGAGTAGGGCTGGACATTGACTCCCCACTTCTGGGGGTCGAGCTGGTAAGCCTGCAGGGCTCGCTTCTGGCACAGCCTTTCCAGCTGGTCCACAAACTCCGTCCCACCATAGTACCTGCAGTAAAGGACAGGGCAAGGGTAAAACCAAACTCATTCCTCAGAACGCAGGGCTGTGACCAAGCTGGGGAGAAACTGGGGTGTGATGCCCCTTTTGTGCAGCCACAGCAGACATGACCCTGCTGGGACTGTCCCATGTATGGCCAAGGACAGAGGCTGAGAAGGTCTACAAGAGCCTGGCTGCTGGCATAAGGACACTGCTTCCTTCCCTGAGGCAGGATGGGGATTTCTCTCCCTCCCTGCAAGGGTTTGGGTTGGTGGGCCTTAGCCCCAGCCCCATACCTCTGTCCTGCGTAACCCTCCGAGTATTTGTTGTTCATGCAGGATCCCAGGGCCTCCAGGACTGCTCGGCTTGCGAAGTTCTCCGATGCAATTAACTCCAGTCCCATCCTCTGCCGCTGCTTCTCCTTCTTGATGATGCTGTGCACCTTTGGGAGAGGAGAGAAATGGCTACAGCCATGCTGGCTCTGCATGGAGATGTGGATGCTCCACCACAGAGACCAGGCTTGGAGAGAGGCCTGGAAAGGTGCTGGAGAACAGATGTGATCCCTTCTTTGTGCAGCTGATCCCAACCAGTCACAGAGAGGGCACAGAGGATGGATGGGTTCCAGCAGCTCAGCCTTGGACCCTGCCACGTCCTTGGCTTGACAAGGTCAGCATCCCCAGGGCTGGCTGGGGGATGAATGAAGCAGCTGGGGGAGCCAGGAAGGAGCTCTCACCTCTGGGTCGTTGGTGTCCAGCGGCTCCATCACCATCTTGTTATGGGAGGCCCAGAGCTCGGCGCTGGGGAGGCCCTGTGCTGAGCTCGCCATGGTGCTGCTGCTGGCTCTGAGTCACCTGCCAGGGGAGCAGGGAGTCTGTGGGATGGCAGCAGGGCTGGGTGCCTCCACATCTCCCTGTGTGCTGCCTGCTGCCATCCCATGCATTCCCTGAGAACAGCCATGGGCTGTTGGGTGAGGAAGACACACACAACCCTCAGGCTTCCCCTGCTGACTTAAGATCAGTTTGTTAATTACTGTGCTTTGATAATGTCTAATACTCTCCCATCACCACCCCTCCCTGAGCTCCCCCTGCCCAGCTCGGCAGTGCCTGATGTTTAATTTCAAGGGCAGTGAAGTGCTCATACCCACCGATCTCAATTTTAACACACGCTGTGATGCCCAGCACACTTAAACCTCTTGACTGCTTTCCCTTGGCAAAATCCCAGCAAGTCAGAGTCCTGCCCAAACCCTGGCTGAAGCATCTTGTGGAGCTGAGAGGCCCTGAGAGGCAGCAGCTCTGCCTCTGCTTGGTTCCATGGCCTGGGTGATGCCCAGGCCTGCAGGAGCTCTCTGGCCCAGTTGATGCCACTGCTGCTCTTGGGGAAGGAGTAACAGCCCAGCTGCTGCCTTGGCAGAAAACAATGCATCTTTTTACTCATTAACCCCGCAAGGATGGGTGAAGGTCCATGAGCAGGCTATTAAGCAACCCCACACGGTTTCCTTGTGCCAAGCTGCCAAAGTCCATTCACGCCGCCCTTGCTGGGCAGGGATGCTCAGCCATGCTCTGGCCCTGAGCAGGATGCAGGTCCTGCATGTCCCCCCAGCACAGGGTGCTGCAGCACTCTCACTCACTGACTCTGACTCAGGGGGGACAGAGCTGCCATTCCCAGTCAGGATAAGACCCCCCCCCCCAACCATGGTGGACACCTGGCACCTCACCTGGAGGACTCCAGCCCTGAAGCTCTATCTCCACCTAGTTCTGCAGCCCCTGTATCCCGACTCCATCACCTCCCACATCCCAAGTGCTTGTCCCGGTCCCTGTCCTGGTCCCTGTCCCGGCCCCTGTCCCAGTCCCGGTCCTGGTCCCAGTCCCTGTTCTGGTCCCGGTCCCTATTCCGGTCCCTGTCCCAGTTCCTATCCCGGTTCCTGTCCTGTTCCTTATCTCGGTCCCTATCCCGGTTCCTGTCCCGGTTCCTGTCCCGTTCCCTATCCCGGTCCCTGTCCCGTTCCCTATCCCGGTTCCTGTCCCGGTCCCTATCCCTGTCCCTATCCCGGTCCCGGTCCCTGTTCCTGTCCCTATCCCGGTCCCTATCCCTACCCCTATCCCGTTCCCTATCCCTGTCCCTGTCCCGGTTCCTGTCCCTATCCCGTTCCCGGTCCCTATCCCGGTCCCTATCCCTACCCCTATCCCGTTCCCTATCCCGGTTCCTGTCCCTGTCCCGTTCCCTATCCCGGTTTTTGTCCCGGTCCCTCTCGCTCCTTACCCGCTCCCGATTCCGCTACCGCGCGGGAGCCCGCGCGCTACCATAGCCCGGCCGGGCCCCGCCCCCTCCGCGCCGCAACCAATCAGCGCCGCGCTCCGCCCCGGCTCCGGCGGCGGGCAATACGCTCGGGAAGCGCCTGGGCCAATCAGCGCCGCGCTCTGCCCCCTCCCCGCCTCCCATTGGCCCGCGCCGGGGCGGGGCTGGCGGCGCGGCCCGCACGTGGCGCCCGGAGCGCGGGTGACCTTGGCCGGGCCGGGAGGGCCGCGGCCGCCGCTGTCAGCGCGCCGCCGTCTCCGTCCTCTGCTGCCACCCTCCTCTGCCGTCACCCCTCTGCCGTCACTCTTCTGCTGCCACCCTCCTCTGCCGTCACCCCTCTGCCGTCATTCTTCTGCTGCCACCCTCCTCTGCCGTCACCCCTCTGCCGTCACTCTTCTGCTGCCACCCTCCTCTGCCGTCACCCCTCTGCCGTCACTCTTCTGCTGCCACCCTCCTCTGCCGTCACCCCTCTGCCGTCACTCTTCTGCTGCCACCCTCCTCTGCCGTCACCCCTCTGCCGTCACTCTTCTGCTGCCACCCTCCTCTGCCGTCACCCCTCTGCCGTCACTCTTCTGCTGCCACCCTCCTCTGCCGTCACCCCTCTGCCGTCACTCTTCTGCTGCCACCCTCCTCTGCCGTCACCCCTCTGCCGTCATTCTTCTGCTGCCACCCCTCCTCTGCCGTCACCCCTGTGCCGTCATTCTTCTGCTGCCACCCCTCCTCTGCCGTCACCCCTCTGCCGTCATTCTTCTGCTGCCACCCCTCCTCTGCCGTCACCCCTCTGCCGTCATTCTTCTGCTGCCACCCCTCCTCTGCCGTCACCCCTCTGCCGTCACTCCGCCGCTGCCACCCCGCCGCTGTCACCCCTCCTCTGCCGTCACCCCTCTATTGTCACCCCTCTGTCGTCACCCCTTGCTGCCACCCCTCCTCTGCCGTCACCCACAGCTCCAGCCCCTCCTTGCCGTGCACCCCAGTTACTTCTCCCCCAGCCCTGCAGTGTTCCCAGTGTCCCACCCCATGAACCTAAAGATGAGACCCCAACACCCTGCAGTGGGCAGGGAGGCACCTCCAAAACCCCCCAGCCAAGATTGTGAAGACTGTGTCCCCGGGACAGCGAGTGTGCCGGGCCCTGGCACAGGCTGGGCACGTTGCTGCTGTTGTGGGGAGCAGAGCTGGCCCTGTCCCGCCTTGCAGCAGAGCACCCCAGAGCCTGGAGGGATTTCGGGGTGCTCAGGAGGGAGAGTAGCCAAGGGGATGAATGGCACAGGCTGTGTTTTCTTCATTCATAAAATCCGAGTTAGTGGGTGGGCTTAGCCAACTGGCCCCAGAGAACCTGCACCCTCTGGGGCTTTAGGGGTTAAATCAACACGCCAGAAATTGAGGAAGAAGATTAGGGAATAAGTGATCCTACTCAATTCCTCGTGATCCCAAGCCATAGGAAAATGGGGCGAGGCAGTGTTGAGTCACCCTGGAGAGGAGCAGCACAAGGGGAGTCAGTCAGGAGGGTGAGACCACCCGCTGTGGGCAGAGCAGCCGAGGAACAGCTCGGGAGCCCCGCCAGGACCTGCCAAGGCAAGTGCCAGGATGAGCAGGAGAGAGATGAGAAGGGTGGGCTCACCAGAGGGTAGTGGGTGTGTAAAGGGTCAATGGTTACACTTGGATACAGCTCAGGTGTTGTTCTGAAACTCCCTGGAAGGGGCTTGGTGAAGGAATAGTCTGTTAACATCATTGTTACCAGTCTAGATAGATTTTGCTGTCATAATTTGTAACTGGTCATCCAAGGAGATTAGTCACAGTGGGGGGATCAAGGTTGCCATGGTTTTGCTGTTGGCCCATGCTGGACTGCTGCTGTGGGCTGATTATGAAGGTGTTCTGACACACTGACACCAACACCAAAATAGGGGTACGTTTCTCCTGTTGAGGCGCTTTCTGTAAGGTGCAGCTGCACATGCTATAGAGAAGAACAGAGAATTCTATAAAGAATTTATATTAATTATAAATTCATTTATGTAATCTGGCTTTTCATACACATTTTTTGTACAGTTGTTTGCAAAGATTTTCACCTCTCTTGAGCAGCAGATAACACTTCTGTTGTGATTTTAGGTCTTGGCTTGCGAGTGATGGACAGCACCTCTTCTTCCCCTTCTCCCTTCTCTGCCAGCTGCCCCACGGAGCAGCCTGAGAATGCCACTGACCATGACTACTACTCTGGGCTGCAGAAGACCATGCACATCCTCTCCATGGTGGTGTACAGCATTGCCTGTTTGCTGGGGGTGACAGGGAACGGCCTTGTCATTTGGATTGCAGGCTTCAAGATGAAGAAGACGGTGAATTCCATCTGGTTCCTCAACCTGGCCATAGCTGACTTCATCTTTACCTTTTTCCTGCCCCTCAGCATTGCCTACACCGCCCTGGGCTTCCACTGGCCGTTTGGGAAGCTCCTGTGCAAGCTGAACAGCACCATCGCCTTCCTCAACATGTTTGCCAGCGTCTTCCTCCTGACGGTCATCAGCATCGACCGCTGCGTTTCCGTGGCCTTTCCCGTCTGGTCTCACAACCGCAGGAGCCCGGAGCTGGCGGCCAGGATCGCGCTGGGGACGTGGCTCCTGGCTGTGCTGCTCAGCTCCCCGTACCTCGTCTTTCGGGACACGGTGGTCAGTTCCAGGAACGTCACCAGCTGTTACAATAATTTCGCGCTGTCCGATGACTACGCGTCGGAGGCAACGCGCAGGCTGTGGAGGATGCGGCACAAAGCGATGATCATCACGCGATTCTTGTGTGGGTTCCTCATCCCCTTCGTGGTGATTCTCATCTGCTACGGCGTCGTGGCTGTCAAGCTGAAAAGGAGGCAGCTGGCCAACAATGCAAAGCCCTACAGAATCATCATTGCTGTCACAGCCTCATTTTTCCTCTGTTATTTCCCCTATCACGTCTTCTCCTTGCTGGAAATATCCAAAAACTCTTCCAGCCGTGAGATGAAACTGGCCCTTTACATAGGGATCCCCTTGGTTTCCAGCCTTGCTTTCTTCAACAGCTGCATCAACCCCATCCTGTATGTCTTTGTGGGGCCAGATTTCAAGGAGAAGTTTTGCCAGTCCATCCTGTCGACCTTCGAAGGGGCCTTCAGCGAGGAGTCGGTCCTGGGCAGCCTGACCAGCCGGCGCAAGTCCAGGTCTGCTTCGGAAGTGGAGGTCCCGAGGGTCTGAGCAGCTGCTGGTGTGGGAGGGGCCGTTCTTTTCTCTGCATTTTCCCTCATTTCAGAGCTCAAGTCATGGGACTGGGGACTGCGAAGGGCTGCACATGCTAGCGAGGTGTGATTTCATGTTTTGGAGGTATCTCAAATATGCTGTGATTTAACCCACAATGGGGATGGAAGAACTCTCTGGAGCTGCAGCAAGGTGGGTCAAAGTAGCAGCATTTTACTCCTTGTGCCTTTTGACTCTTGTGTATGGAGCCTTTATTAAAAGAGGGTTAAATGCAATGGCTGTATGTATTTTTGTAGGGAAGGGAATAGTGAGTAAGACACTCTTTTCTCTCCTCAGACAGGACAAATCAGTGGTTGTGCTGCTGTTACTCAGATATGATGTATTTCTGAGCAATGCTAGTCTCTGTTTGGGTTTGACATGTTCCCAGCCCTTAAGTAGCGCAGATCTGATACTTTGTGCTGTTGGTGAATGAATATTAACCCCCAATAAACTTGTGTAAAACATACCCAGCCTGTTGTATTGCCTGTGAGATAAAACACTTGATCCAACCTGACCAAGCAGGTTCATCTTTGGTAACAGAACAAGCAGATAAAAAGATTAAATATCTAGAATTTGGAAACAAACCACTGGTATTAGCAGCAGCTCTAATGAATGAGGCAGACAGGACATGACCTGGGTGTGAGGATTTGCCTGGGGCACATGGATCTGACTGCCAGACCATGGTTTTAGTTTATTGTTGGGTTTCAGACCTTTGGGTACATCTGAAAAATAGTGACTGGAAGAAGAAAAAACAAGTGGCTGAGCGGAGTCTAGCCAAGCTTCGTGTTTGCAAGCTGTCCAGGATGAAGGAGATGGGAACTTTCTTACAGGCTTCATAAGCCTCTGGGACTCTGACATATTTGTGAGTAGAAAATGTTGGTTGTGTAGCAGGGAATGACAGCACTGTTGTCATTCCCAGCCCATCCTCGGCAGCTGAGTGAGCAGTGACTGTATCACACCTCCCTCTCCTGCCCTACCCAATTTACCTGTAAATTAGTCCAACCTACCAATTGTCCTGTTCGTCCTGTCAGAAAGCTGCCTTGGAGGCTCCCTGCTCTGGTGGCTGGAGAATCTCTGACTTCCAGCTGGGTTGTAGGAATTTACACGTACCTCACTGCTCTTCATGGATGACATTACGAATGAGAGCTGTCACTTGAACATGTTGGGGATTAATTATAGGCCTGCTGGACCATGCAGGTCGTGATCCTAAAGGCACACATGCACTTAACCTCACATTTATGCACAAACCCACTGAGAATGGGGAATGTAACACGACCATCATATGTCAAGCTTGAGTGAACTGAGATTTAACCTTTGCCACAAATTGCTGCCTGTCGTGCAGATAAAACTGCAATGTTTGCTATGCAGCACGTAACTCTTGGGGCTATTTACTTGCTCCTGGTGGTAAACTATAGCATCGATTGCCATGTCAAGGTTTTGCAGACCCACGTTTGCTCTTTCTGGTTTTCCTTATCTTTTTGCAGAGTCCACATAATTCCTTATGACAAGAGTATCCGTGAGTGTTGGACCAAGGCCTTGGAGTCCTGTCTTGCCTCTCTCCTCAATCCTGGCAGCCTTGAAGGTCAGGATCTGAAATGTTGATCTGGTTTGTGGTAGGAAAGAAAGCAATTTTCTGAGTCATTTGGAGATCCAAGGTGGGTACAGATTCGCATGGGACAACATGGTTTAAGTGAAGCAGAGTGTCTAGATGATCTAAGGAATTAGCACTGGAAAAGCTGTAGGCAATGGAGCAGGATGAGCTCAGGATAGAGATGGATTTGTCATCCTGGATCTGATCCCTGCCCTTTGTGCAATGGGAAACCGTGCTGACAGCAAGACAGGCCACGCTGCCAAGGGACTGCTTCCAAGATAAATCCCCTTTTGTATCGAGTTCCCTCATGTTCAGACTATCTCATTATCACAGGGATAATTGTCAGTCCCTCATTCCCAACTAGGAGGCAGTTCATTCTCTCTGATATTTCCATTTGCCATATGCTTATCTAGAAAAGCTTGAATGAAAAAAAGGGGGAAATAAACTTTCCAGCAGGCAATCAGAGGAGGCTGAACGGCTGCTTTGGCAGCTGTCGCTCCCTCTGACGCAGCTCTGCTGTCAAGGCTCTTTCAGATGCCACGGGAGGAGTGGAACAGCCTGAACCCCCCCAGTATTTGCTGTCATTGAGAAAGGTGCTGAACCCGCTGCCCTGCTGGTGTGAGCCTCATTGGTCCTGCAGAGGGGCCGATCCGACATCCCCGCCCCTACAAACAGCGGGCTGGGATGGGCAGAGCCACTGCGGGGCTCGGGGTCCAGGCACTGAGGTGTGTGTGATCCAGGCTGTGCGTGGGGAGCCTTAGCTGAGAGAACAAGTAAGTTTTTAGCCAGCATTTAAGTCAGGGATCTCACCACGAGCAGCTCTTGCTGCCTTGCTTTGGAGGAGAGACTATTGCAGGTGAGCTCTGGAGCCGGGAGAAGATGCAGAGATGTCAGGGAGGAAACCAGCCAAGGAGGATGTGGCAAGAAGTAACAAAAGAGGAGAACGTATTTTCTCCCTGGGACCTGGATGAGATCAGGGAGATAAAAAATGGGCTCAGAATAGTTAGGAGGAAAGAGGAAGGAGTGGGAGCTGAGACAGCCATAAGTACCATCAGCAGGATAGTGAATGTAAATGAATGGGAGGGACATTGCAGCAGGTGAGGAAATTCTCATTAAGAAGAGCTTAATGAGACAATAAAAGCCTCTGGGAAGCCTCACAGTCCCCACGCCTCTCCTCTGGTGAGACTTTCCTGGTGAGTAAAATTTTTAAGTGTTCCAATCTTGAACTTGGGGGATTGACTTGTTTGATAAGGTCAAAGGTAGTGCACAGAGGTCTGAGAGCAGAACCTCTTCCAGAGGTAGCTGAAATCAGGCAGGAAATAATGCAGTGAATTAGAGAAGAGGTTCTGGTAGAAAGCTTCTCTGTGAAGGAGATGTTGGTAGTGGTGTCAGTAAGTGGGCTAGGCTGAAGAGGCCTGAGTAAGGCTCAGCCTTTTTTTGGTGTAGCAGCTGGATGAGGGTCCCACTCCCATTATGGACATTAATCTGCTCTTGCTGGTCCTGGTCAGAACTGAACTGAGGAGGACACACAATCCTCTTTGCTGATTGCAGTTTGCTGCTTCCCTACACCTCTTCCAGTTCCTTTTTAGTGTATGGGCCAAGGCTGGTACCAAATCTTTCTTTGCACCCCACAGTTGTGCATTCAAAGCATAGGGCCTCCTCTCATACACTGAATTCTGCTTTAATCTGCAAAGTTGCTCTGCAGTGACCCAGTCAAGCCCTTGCTGTGCTCACTAAATGCCTGCACAGGGCATGGTGCCTGTGTGCTCTTTGGACAGGAGCTGCAGCTTAGTGAGGCAAATAGCAAATCATGCTGGGACTCAGCTGGTAGGACAAAGAGTAACAGAGGAATAGACAAAGAGGAACAGAGCACTAATTAATGTTTGTCATGGACTGTGTAGCTGTTCAAATTCCCTAAAATGACGTGATTTCACTGTGCAGTCCAACCAATTTTGCCTAAAGGCCAATCAAAGGGCAAACCACACCTGCAAACACCAGGTGATGGGTGTGAACAGGATCTTACACAGACTTTGCAGGACAGAGCTGCCCTTGCACAGCAGAGCAGAGCAGTGGGAATCTGAGAACTAAACAAGAGGCACCACCGCCAGCTTTGTGTTTGCCCAAACCCTCACTGTGACATCCAGCTCAAGCTGTCTGTCTGTGCAGGACCTGTCACGCTCCAGGTATTCCCAGAAACCTCTTGTCCCCTTGTTGGGAGGCTGGTTGGAGATAACCCCGTGTCTGTGCTGGAGCTGATGCAGCAGATCTGTTAAACATTACAGACTGATCCAGAACTGGGAGCACAGTTGGAAACAGGAAAAAAGCCCTGAAGGGAGTCCTTCAGTCAGATATTTGGGGGAACAGGTCTGTAACAAATGAGTCTGTGCCTGTTTCCTACAGCCAGCCAAGCAGTAATATTTGATAAAGCAATGAGTGCTGTCTGCCACAGCCCTTCACACAGAGATGTGTTCCCTGCTCCAGGAACTTTATTAAAAGCACTTTGCTTCCCAGGCATGGGGAATGCTATTTCCAGATCATTCCCAAGATATGATAAAATTACACCTCCCTCCATCAATTGCAAAATGCATTTATAGTTGTTTTGAGTTCTGCCTCCCTAGCTGGGTAGTATCCGTGGCAGAATCCTCTGGAAATTGGACACAGTTGTCCCCCAGGCAATAAAGCTGAAGGCGGGGGAGCAGGGAGGTGGTGGTTTTGTGTCTGTGCTCAGTGTGGGGGTGTCTGTGTGCTGCAGAACCTCCCTGTGGGCTCACAGGGGCTGTGTAGGGATAGAGGATGTTTTTGGGATGCCTTTATTTGCTGGGAAAGACCAAACCTATCCACAGGGCTCTGTCAGGATGAAATCAGTGTTTCTTTGGTGCACCATGCCTGATTGTTCTCACTGTCAGCTGGTTTGGTAGGTGAGCTTTAATATCCACTTTTTTTTTTTTTTTTTTAAACAGAAACAACTCCAAACAAACAAAAGCCAGCCTGGTTGAGCAGTGATGGATGGAGCTCAGGAGCTGGGGTGACAGCAGCATTTATTTTCTCTCAGGTGATGGATGCAGGCTGTCCTCCAGCCCAGTGCAGGGTGAGCAGTGCCCTTCACCTTGGCTGGACTAGCTGTGGTGTGGGGGAGTTTTTTTGCACATCTCTGTTTGCCAGGGTCACATCTGGATTAAGAACAACAAACCTCTGTGAGCCAGTGTTTTCACACACAGCAAATTTTCAGATTTCCTTACATGGCTGCTAATTGAATCATTGTAAATGAAACAAAATCTGTGTGCTCATCTTGGAGTAAGTGTTTGTTGAACTCTTAAGTGTTTGAATAGAGTATTGTCAAATTAACAAATCCCTCTCCTTGGAGCTGAGATTTAAACTGGTGTTCCTCTGATCAGGAAGACAGAGGTGGGAAATAAATAGATTTTTTTTTTCTCTAAGAAAATAAAGGCAGTAGCCTTATAAAAAAAAAGGATCACTTATTTCCTGCTCCTGTGGTTTTCTTAAGCAATGTCAGGAATTTGGGGCAGCACAAATCAAACAGTCAGCAAATTCCGAGTGCCCTGGGGTATTGAAAAATGCTTCTGGGGAAGGCTGCTAATTGCATTATGGGTCAGTGCTTCACCATGTGTTGTTTCTGGTTATTCTGCATTAAACTGTTCTGCCACACCAGCCTGTAGCAGGACCCTGTGAGGGAGACTGATGCTAAAAGAAATCTCTGTTGCTCTGTGAAGAGGCCAACAAAAAGCTCACCGCCCCTTCCTTTTTGTCCTGAAAACCCTGAAACAAAAAAAGAGCCTGCTTGGGTCAATGATCCTGAAAAAACTGTGTGGAAGCACCAGCCTGGAAGCAGAAAAACATGGACTGGGAATGGTGGAGGTGGTGAGGGATGGGACTGTTCCCTTACACCTCAGTGTAACTTGGAAGAGGATGTAGGAAAGGCAGAGGATCACTGCAGCATCTGAGAGGCTTGATGGCCTCTCTGCTCACATATTTCTAACAGATGTCCTGCCTTTGTGAGCCTGCAAGTGGAGTGCTCAACATCTGCTCCACGGCTCCACGTTAAACGGCTTCTCCTTCCCCAGCTCTGCTGAAAAAAACAATCAAAAAAAGAGACAACTAAGTCTTGGAATGCGTGCAGCAAGAAACAAATGTGAAATCTGAGGAAAACACTGGCCTGTGAATATTTAAAGGGAAAATGCAGCTTGTAGAGGCAGAAACATGGTTTTAAATGATGAATTTAATGTTGTCCATTCCTAGGCGTGTTTGGTGAGCTTGCCTATGGCTTTTCCTCCTCTTTTATGTTAAGGCCAGCATGGGCAGAAATATCTGCTGGGATGATCAGCTTTGCTCCAGTGCACCCTGCAGTCCAGAAATAATCAAATTAAATTGCTTTTTGTGAGAAAAGCTGCAGGAGAAAGTACCCGATCTGTAGCTTTATGCTAAATGCTAAAATTCTGATCCATAAAATGCTGTTCAACTTGGGCAGACTGAAAAATGTAATTTAAAACAGGTTCTAACTGTGCAGTCAGGGGAAAAAACACGATGTTTGGGTTTTGTATTTAAAGGAGGGATGTATGTCTGTGTGGGATGACTGTAACTTCCCCAAAGCAGTTTTGTCATGGATGTCTTGGGATAAAGCTATTTTTTTTCATTTTAAACAGGGCGACTGAAATAAGAGCCTCATTTCAGGTGTCAGACGAATCTTTATGTAGTTCAACCAATGCACGTGGCAAGGAGAGTCCTGAGAGGACTCCAGATAAATCCTGTGTGCTTTTGACAAGGAACTGAGAGGCCACTGATAGTTTCTGTTCTTAATTTACTTTGCAGAAATGCCTCTTTTTCTATAAACACTGCTGATGGCAAAGGCCAGATGGTAGCTCCGTGTCTGGCGAGGATACAGCCGCCCTTCCATCCCTCTCTGGTGGGGATGCAGATGTGGGAGCTCCAAAATAATGGCATCCAGTGGACATCACTGTGTTATTCCACATGGATTTGCACCGGGGTAATTTTTGGTGGGGCAGCAGCTGAATTGTGGTGTTGGGGTCCCTCCCCATCATCCCAGCTGGGGACTCAGATGTGTATTCTCTTTTTCAGCAAAGGACATGGCTCATGACGGGTTTAGAAAATGTATTTTATAAGGGATGACTGAGCTGGGTTTGTTTACTCTGGAGGATGCTCAAAGCCCTTACAACATTGTCGTCAACTCCCTGAAAGGATGTTGTAGTGAGGAGCGGGTTGGTCTTGGAAATGGCCTCTAATCTGACACATGGGAGATTTAAATTAGATATTAGGAAAAAAAAAATCATTGTCCATGTGGTCAGGCATTGGAACAGGTACCCAGGGAGGTGGTGGGAGTCACGCCGCCTGGAGGTGTTGCAAGAGGCACCCGATGTAGTTTCGCGGCGCTGCTGCGCTGACAGTCGGACTGGATGACCCTGCGGGTCTCCTCCGACGCTGCCGAGTCTAAAATCCCAACACCGGGCGGCCCCACCGCGGAGCCCACGGGCGGCGCGGGCCGTGAGGGGGAAGATGGCGGCGGCTCCCCTCACGCGCGGGGCGGGGGGCGGCACCGCCGCGGGCCCGCCCCGCCCGCGCGCGCTCCCTCCCTCACGGCCCGCCGCCATCTTGCCCGCGGAGCTCCGCCGGGGCTCAGCTCCGCCGCCGCCTCTGCCTCTCCCCCTCCTTCCCCTCCGGCCGCGCCGCTTTCTCTCCTCCCGGGGCCGGCGGGCCGGAGCCGGCAGGTAAGGCCTTCAGCGAGGGGCGCTCCCGCCCGCTCAGCCCAGTTCAGCCGGCTGTGTGAGGGCAGGACATGCCCATTCCCCACGCGGGGTTCCGACGCCTGAGGAATGGGCTGCGTCGCCCTTCCCTCAGGGGATGGAGACCCTCTCCTGGGCTCCCCTTCTCGGGGTTGCTCGGGCTGTGGGGCTGCCCCACAGGTGAGGGGCTGCGGCGTGCCCGGGCCGCTCTCGGGGAGGAGGGATGGGGTGGGATGCACGGGGCCTGTGGAACACACCTGGAGCATCCGAAGCACTGCCAGGGAGATGTGGGCTGGCAGGCTCTGTTCGCCCACGGGGATTGGTGAGTGTGGAGGGACGGGAGGATTCCCTGTGGGGAGATTGGTGAGAGGGTGCAGATTCCCTCCATCCCATGGGGTCCGCTCCTTATCCCATCCAGGTATTCCTGCATCTGTGGCTTTCTGTGTGGACATCATCAGTTGATGGAAGCATAAAGCCATGTGTGCCCGGTAATTGTGCTCATCGTGATGTGTCTGTGTAATTGTGTGCAGCCCAGAAGGAAAGGCAGGTGTTTGTGCTGCAGCCTGTTCTGTGGTGCTTGTGTTCAATCTTGGAAGGTTGGCCCACCTCAAACCAAAGGTTATTATTGTCCCATGTGCCCCTGTGGAGTCATGCCTTTGCACATCTAATAAAGTTTTGTGAGCTTGCTTTTATCCCAACACCTGTTTGAAGGTTGATATATCCATATTACTCCTGAAATGCAACTTCCCTGCCCACACACACCATAGCCCACTTGCAGCTGCTGAAGTACGTCCACAAGAAAGTCCTTGACCTATAATAACATGAAGAGCAATGTTAACTGTTGCTTGTAAATACATCATTGTATTGTGGTGTAAAGTGCACCCTCAGCAATAGTTGGGAGCCAGCAACTCATCTTTTCAGATCTCTTAATCAGCTCCTCATTTCCCTAATCTATGGAACAAAGAAGACACACAACTGGATAAAAACACGCCTTCTGAACACTCTATGACTGCTTTTAGTAACACGGAAAGTTGCCTCCACGCTGTTCCCATCCAGGCACACAAGCAGGGTGCTCTCAGGTGGTGTTCTCAGACCTAAAAGCATTTCAGGTTGTTCACTCTGGTGGAGCCGAGATGGATCTTGAACACCATCATGAATATTTGATGGGTGATGGCCATTAGTTGACAGCTGGGAGTTGCAGGGAGTGAGTGAGCAGCAGAGCATAGAAACACTAGATAAGAAATGGGTTTTTTTTAAGGTATTTCATTTGAGAGGGATGCAGGTCTTGCCTTGGGGATATGGGGGGCCCCCTCTGGTTTTAGTGCAGTGAAACATTCAGACTGAATGGGGGCTGAAGCTCTCACTGTTTCTGCTCAGTCTGTGCACTGTTCTGATGAGAGGCAGGTTTTTAGTTACAGCACCAGCAGATTGTTGTGAGGAAGTTCCTAACAAGACTTGACTTTGGCTCTTCACAAGAGTGAATCGGGTTCCTCTGACACAGTTAAACTGAGCCAGACTGTCTGTTTGTAAAGGAGGTGTGAAGGAGTTTCATTACAGACCTAGCCAGCTGCTCCTGTAAATACAAAACTCTTTCTTTTAGTTGTTGTTTTGGAGTACTTTATAGTTGATACATCATCAGCTTTTTCTAACCAGTTACGTATGACTATTAGATAATTCTGTTTCTCAGCAGGGAGATGTTTACCAGGAAAGAAGTTAATGATTTCACTGTAACTTCTGTTTACTTTGGTTTAAATTATGCCACTCATATTTCATATGTCCAGTCTCCTACATAATGCTGAAATGGATGATGAAGGATTGGATTATTTATGCAGCAGAAGTGAAGTGCAGCAGGATTTTGAGTTGAATGATGTTTCCATCTATCCAGGGCTGCTGGTCAATGGGATCTTTTTTTTCCCCTTTAGACTAAAATTTTATAGTAGAAGTAACCATGAAAATGTAATTTACAAAGAATAATAAAAACATGATATCCCATCAAATCCTTGGTGAGCTTAGTGGTTTGTGCCTTTATTTGAAACAAAAAAACCCCAAATTATACTGATTTCCTCCTGATGTTTTTCTCCTGTTTTCACAGGAGAAATATTGCTTTCAAAGAATGACAGCAGCTGCTTCAGCAAGTGGATTTGCTGTGCAAGAGGTCATTATTTGCAGCTGTCAGCTTCAGTGAATTCTTCCTTACATTTCATCCTTATTTGTAAGTTTATAAGTTACTGCAAAGTAATGGGAAGAGACTCAGCTTTGGAAATAGACTCTTCTGGGCAGGGCCCAGGAACTCTTCTTGGCTTAATTCTACCCCAGACTGTCTTTGTGATTTTGGAAAAGTCAATCAACTTTGCTCAGTTCTGGAAAATGACCTGGACAAGCTGATGGAATAAAAGTATCAGTGTTACTGAAATAGCCTGAGGAAAACAGTTAAAAAGGAAGAAAAAAATTGGTGCTAGGAGGTTGTCTTGGGGGATCTTTGGAGAGCTGTAGGGAAGCTATTAATGTAGGGATAACAGATTTTAAGGAGTATCCAGGGTTCTGGGAGACTACACTTTCTAAACAGAGAAAATGTTTGTTTTTTAAACATGAATTTAAATGACCTTTGACCCCTTGCAGTCTTTTAGGAGCGGCAAAACAACTTAGGGTTGATGTTTTGTGTGCCATCAACTGAAATTGGGGCCATCATGAATATCACCAAGGGTGGGCTGGTGCTGTTCTCAGCTAATTCCAATTCCTCATGCATGGAGCTGTCCAAGAGGATTGCCGAGTAAGTAAAGTCTGCAGGGAACTTGCATCTTGGGATTATTCTGGTGGGATTTGTTTTACTGCACATTTCACTTCCCTATTTAAGGAAAGTTACATGGGAAAACTGCCATGATTTGCAAGAATATTGAGTGTGCTCTATTGGAAAGTGTATTTCAACAGCTCAATAACAGAGAGAGTAACCTGTATTTAAATTGTTCTGTGGCTGGCTGCAGCATTTTATAGGAAACGTGGAATAATTAATGTTTACATAGTGTTAAATCATCATGGCAGAAGTTTTCACTCCTTGTAGTGGGGTATTTTTAGGCAGGAAGACTACATCCCTCATGCTCTCTGTATATTTTGGATGGGAACATTTCTTTAGCTTAAATCCATGAATAGCTGTAGCAGAACTTTTAGGACTTAAGTACATTTTTACTGTGCTAATTAGGATGCATAACATTACTGGGAATATTAGGATAGGTTTCTTCCAGAGGCTTATTTACCCAAAGTTAAGTGTGACAGGAGGAGAAAGGGGAGTGCAAAGGAACTCAGCTTATGTGTAGAAAGAATTTGGGCTGAGTGCAGAGCATACTCTGGTCTCTTTGTAGTGATGACTTCTAGCTAATGCTGACAAGGAATAAATACAGCAGATATTATTCTTCCATTATCCATAAAAAAGCACTTGCTACTCTTTCCTCTTCGCTCTGCAAAGATTTTTTTCTATAGAGAAGAGTGATTTAAAAGCAGTATTTTTAAGTATTGTGCACATGTATGTTGCCACATGTGTGTGTATATATGTATATAGGGCAAGAAATATATTAAAAATCACAAAATGTTACATGATTTAGTATTCCAGCATTTTTTTCCCTGCTGCTTGGTCTGAGCTTGACTGGAAAATAAGTTTAGCATAGCCTGCAGTGCAGTTCTTGGAAATTGTAGGTGCTTTTGAAAGAGATGTTCACTGTAATTACTGGTTTGGGATTTTCTTTCCTTGGTTTTCTCCCATGGAATGCAGCCTCTTCAGTAACTGTTGCATTATATGGGATCTACATTTGATTTGCCCTTCCTCTCCCCTTTTGACTTGTACCTTATTTCTGTTCCTGCAGACGCTTGGGAGTTGAGATGGGAAAGGTTCAGGTTTATCAAGAGCCAAACAGAGGTGAGCATTTAATTAGCAAAACTGGAAATGCACCTGACACTGATTTGAATGTATTGGTTCCCCTTTCCTTAGACTCTTGCAAATATGACATATTTCTTTTCTTGGCAGAAACACGAGTGCAGATTCAGGAGTCTGTGAGAGGAAAGGATGTATTTATCATCCAGACAGTTTCAAAGTGAGTAACTGTTTAAAGACCCTGTGCTAGCATTTGATGTGGGCTGTCCATAGCAATGCTTCTGGTTTCCATTTTTAATCACCTTTTGTGTTTGTGATGCAGTGTGATAAGCTTATATGAACTAGATAGAGGCTCATGGAAGGTTTTTGGTATTGGTTTTGTTGGGTTTTTTATATGTACACAAAAACAGCTTTGGCATAAGGTAGCTTCTACAATTTTAATTTTTAGTGACTCTATAAATAAAACCTTCCCCTTGGTCTCTACATTCCTTCCCTAAGTGTATTCTTTTGCTTATGTCAATCTCTAAATTCTTCTCTTCTCAGCTTCCTGTCTCTAGCACCATCACAAAGTTAAGATGTAGGAGGAACGTTTCCTGGGCAATGTGTCCTGTGATGCAGAAATTCTTTAATTTTATATGAAAATAATTTTACAAATGCTAAGTATTTTTTTTTTAATGGCAGCAGAAATGTAGCTCTTACTTGATGACCAGTTCTCTAAAAATGTGCCCTCTCCATCTCTGCTGGGTGTAAATACTGTGGTGAATAGAGGATTTTTTGCACCAGCTACAGAAGCAGATGTTTCTCGTTGCAGGGATGTGAATACCACGATCATGGAGCTCCTGATCATGGTGTATGCATGCAAAACCTCCTGTGCCAAAAGCATTATTGGAGTGATTCCTTACTTCCCCTACAGCAAACAGTGCAAGATGAGGAAAAGGGGCTCCATTGTCTCCAAATTGCTGGCCTCCATGATGTGCAAAGCTGGTAAGAATGTGGCTGTCCTTAAATCAGAGCAAGGGGGGCTCCTGCTGTCAGCTTCCAGGTTTAGAGAGATCTATACACAAGTTTGGACTCTGTTTAAAAATAACTGCCAAGCTTTTCATGTGTTTAAAACCTATGTAAAAAGGAGAATGTAATTAGAAATATTTCCAAATTATGAGCTCATAAAAAACCCAAATTTGTTAAAACCATTTTGCATTGAGTTGTACTGAGCTGGCAAAATGAGTCTGCTGGGCTGAGCTGCTTTGGGACCTCTCATAATACCATCCTTTGCCTTTCTTACAGTCTGGAACAGTTGTGCCTTGTCATTCTGACTTGTTTTTTACTTTTTTTTCCTTGTTGGATGAATGCACTTTGTCCTTTACATTTGAGACCATGTGGGAGAATGAGATTATTCATCTTCACAGCCTTCAACACATTTTCTACTTCTTTCCTTTCACTCCCATTCCTGGGAAAAAACAGGCAGTTATAACAAACTGTGGGATCTGGGCTGTTACTTTGAGAGCAGTGGATTTTGATGAGGAGCTTGGCCCCTTTTTCAGGAGTTCAGAACTAAAGAGCATGCCAGGGTCTTGCTGTGTGACACAGGACAAATTAGTGCTTCCATTTTGTCCCGTGTCCAGTGGAGAAGGATCTTCCTGCCTCAGTGTGGCACTGCAGAGTCAGTTATGTGCAGCGTTCTGAGGTTCTTTTCAAGAAGTCACTTTAAAAGCCTCAAAAGATTTTAATGCCAGTGTGCTTAAGAGGGACTAAAATTAATTTATTATGTATTTTAGTGTTCTCATCCAGCTTAGAAATTTTCTGGACAAACTGCAGAGAAACAGAAAAATAAAGTGTCTATTCTCTCTTACTTGTCTTGAGGTGCATCTCTGTGTATCTTACTGTTTTGTTTTAAAGGACTAACTCATCTTATTACTATGGATCTACACCAGAAGGAAATTCAGGGTTTCTTCAATATTCCAGTTGATAACTTGAGAGCATCCCCATTTTTACTCCAGTACATCCAAGAAGAGGTGAGGAAGGCCTGTTATAACAGTTGTTCTTTTTAATTTTTTTTTGTCATGTCTCAGGGCATCTGAAACAAATCCCTCTGAAAAGATAAACTCTTCAAACTGAATTTTAAGGGGGAAGGGTCATGTTGGGGCAGGGAGTGGTGTTGGGAGATGTTGGTTCTTCTCTTCTCCACATTTAACTTTTGGTTTCCTGAAGAGCTGGTGTTTTCTTAGCCATGCAGCAATGCTGTTTTTTTCCTTAGATCTATTCCCCTCACAATGAAAAAAAAAAAAATAGGATTTTCTTGCTCTCATTGTCCTCTTCCTTTTCTGTTTCCAGTTTCCTTGACATTTATAGGATGGACTGCTTGTGTGGATATAAATTTAAATCACATAATAAGAAACACTTTGGAAATTGTAAACTATGAGAGAGCCTATTGATTGTGCTCTGAAAGTCAGGTTGGTGGGAGGAAATGTCACTCACTGTTAGTTCAGACTGCATGTCTTGACTTGAGGAGCTTAACTTGGGATGTTCTGTGCCTCCATTTCTCCATCTTATTTTTAAAAGGGTTTGGAGAAGTGCTACTGGTAAATTGGCCTGTACAAAATGTGCAAATGATAATTGTAGGTATAAGATGCATGTTAAGCCTCTGACTAATGGTAATTTGGAATAAAGCAAGTGCTTTCTTCCTGATGAGAGAAAGGGTTTAGCTCACTCTTGCTTTTGAATCCAAGCTTTTTCTTTTTATAAAGATAGGAATGCCTCAATTTAAAAAACAAAACACACCCCACCCCACCCCCTTAAAGAAACCCAAACCAACATGATTGTGTTATGACAGTATTAAAATCTGCTTGAATGCCTCATTATAATTTCATTTGGTAATAGAGTCAAAGAGGATGGCAGAACAAAACTCCAGGCTCTGCCTTTGCCACAGTCATTCATCTTGTGTTTCGAGAAAGAAGTATTGCACATTGTAAGCACTTCCTAACTTAAAAAAAAAAAAAAAAAAGAACAGAAGTAGAAAACGAAATACACCAAATACATAGACACAAGACAAGTTTTGCCTTTATGTGTTGCTTGAAACTGTGGTTTATGGTCAATAACAAGATCATGGTCCTGATTTGATCTTGAAGCGCATTGTGATTCCTGAGCTTTTAATGGTTTACACAAAATTGTTGAAGCTTTGAGTCTGACTGCTACGCAGTCTAAAAAGTGGCCATTTATAGAGATCTGAAGTATGTGTAAAGAAGTTTTAAAAGATACTTTTAGTTCTTCATCCCTCTGCTCATCCATGAGGGGATTTTCTAAAACCAGAATTGACTGAATAGATCTGATCACATGGGATCTGTACTGGCAAGTACCTTCACCAGCCAGATCATTTATAGTATCTGTGCTTAAAACTTTGCTGCTCAGGGGGAATTCAGTATTCATCTCAAGTTCCTTATGGCCACAACGTGATGGATATCCTGTGCTGGGAATGCCAGAGCTTTCAAAGCTGTGGGAATCATGATGGGATGTACTGAGGAGCACAAAATGGAGTCCAGCTTGATGAGAATGAAAATCACTTTAAAAACATTTCGCTGAAAGTTAGGAGAATGAGGGCTTGTAGTTGTTTCCTGTTGGAAATATATGCCTAGATGTGAAGAGAATCACTTGCTGTTCTGGCATGAAGCCAGTCCAATCAGTGAAATTCCTGTGATATGAAAATAATTTGGTGTTTCCCTCTGTGTGCTTGCAAGTGTTGGATACTTCGTGGCTTCTCTTTCCTTTGTGCAGGTGTTAATCCCAGAGTGACAGAGCCCTTTGTTACCTGGACATATTGACACCTCAGAGTCTTTGGGATGACATTTCTGGCTTTCTGACTTCATTTTTGAAGAGCTGAGAACAAATTTGTTAATTTGGCAGAGGAAAAATGAGGCAATGGTGTCTGAACTAGATCAAAGCCTTTGTTATGTCGAGTGACAGGCCCTGCCTTGTCCATACCTTCCATCATGTTAATCTTTGTAGCCTCTTGTATAACTCGGTGTTTGCAGAGGACAGAACATGCTGAATTCCCAGTTTATAGGTGGAGTTACTAACATTGTGGATTATTAACGTTGCCTGACGTCCTCAGTAAATTTCTTACTTTCCGTTGGTTGAGCCCTTGCCCAAATTCAGAACTTATTTTTTCTTTCCCATGCCTATAGCAGGTAGTGTTTTGGAAATAATCAGCCAGTGCAGTTTGTATATTGTGGTTAAGATTGTGGAAGAACTTACTTTGCCTGTGTTTGCAGAAACCCCAAGTATTCCTGTGCTCTGGAATGAGTATTTGACATCTGACAAGGTGGTGAGCTGCATGACAGGGTGTCATCCCCACAAATCTGTGAATTCCATCCCTAACAGATCAATTTGCAGGTACTTAGTGAAGTGTCTTCCATCCCTTAACACTGGGATTCTGAGGACTGGACCTGCTCTGTAGGACTTTGCTTGGCTCAGGACTGTGGTTTTTGGCTGGAAGGACAGACAGGTTCTCTTCAAGCTGCTCTCCATAGAGATGGATCATCCCAGGGCAGCGCAGGGAAGGAAAAGGCTGAGTTTGCAAGGAGTGGGGTAAAATGAGATGCCAGAGGGAGTGCAGTTGTAGTTGCTGTTGGAAAGGAGAACTGAAAGTGTGAATGCTGGAATGCTTGGGATGTTACAGGTTAGATGAATCTGATGTGGAATCACTGCAGGAAAAATGGAGATGAGAATAAGAAACTTTTAGAGATGGAAACTTAAAATGCTGGTTAAATAAGGATCGGGTGTCTGGAGTGAAAAAACAGTATGAGAATGGAGCAGGGGCAGCAAACTCAGAAGCAGACTGTGCTTGTGAAGCCCGACTGAAGCACCTTTGAGACATCAGAGGGAAACCCAGACTTGCTGGCCTCATCCCTCTGGTGCTGTCAGCGTTGGCAGCAGCATCTCCTGGTGCTGACCAGCGTGGCAGTTTGCAGCACTGTGAGACAGTGCCTACAGGATCAGTGCAGTGGCTGTGGAAGTTTTATCCCTTCTGATGGTCCAAAGAAAGAGTCAGTGTGATGTGATGAAGAGGTGTGACTTTTCTTGGGGTACTGTATAAGACAATAGGAAGTTGTAAAATGCTGTTTTTTAGTGATGAAAGACAATTTAGGTTGAACAGGAAACTTTAATTTTGATGGTTTCCTGTTTCTTTCAGCACTTGTGGGTGTAACCCTGATGTCCTAAAGCAGTTACTTTTCTGTTATCTGTACTATAAAATGGGGTTTATAAAAGGTTTGAAGTTAATATCTGAATTTTCTAAATACATGTTTTTACTGAGTTGTCAACCCTGATCATGTACCGTGGATTCTTGAGGTTGCTTTCTTAGGTAAAATGTTCGATGCTTAAAAAATTCTGGCAAAATAAAGTTCTCTGATTCTTACTGAGTTTAAATTTGTCTAAAGATATGAAGTGGACATTGCTATCTGTTATTTACTACAGATACCAGACTACAGGAATGCTGTAATTGTGGCCAAATCTCCTGCATCTGCAAAGAGGTGGGTAAGATCTGCTCTCTTGCCTTAGAGCAGGAAATCTCTGTCGGGATTTTGTTCCTAGGATCAAGTGAAGGACAAATAGGCAACAATTAGAAGATGCAGCCTTTACCCTCCTCCCAGTTCTCCTCTGTCAGCTCTGTCAGTTTTTGCATCATTGCTGTAATCGTAATAAATCTAAGGAGAGTTTAAAAAAAAAAACATACAAAAGGATGTGGTAAATCAGTGCAGTGCTTATGATTAAGAAAGTTTTTAATCGTGTTGTATTTGTGTGCATTTACATTATAAATCTCCTGCTGTAAATGAAGAAGAGTGGATGGAAGTGTAATGCCATTAATCCAGATGAGTTTCTTAACATGGGCATAACTACAAACATGGCTGATCAGATCCTAAACACAGATGGTGAAACTGGGTTTGTGGTTTGAGATGATTGTGATTGTGAAGTCTTTGGTGGCTGAATGACTGTTCTTAATCCATGAAGCTTTTTAGTTGACTGTCCTAAACTCTAGAATTACAGTGCTGTCAGCAGGTGCTGTAAGAGCTGGATGGTGGTTTAAGGGATGCTGTCTTTGCTGTGGTGACAAACCAAGAGCTTGTTGAAAAGATATATGGACTTCCATGCCAATGAATTGTGATACTCTCTGTTTTCCTTATTTTCTGTAACAAACCACCTTTTGTCATCTTTTTCTCCAACAGTACTTTTTGTGATTTCTTTTATTTTGGCGAGGTAATTTTATCTTTGTTTCTTTTGCATTTCTTTTCTGTGGTGTCAGTATTGCCTCTTGGGTGGAGGCAAGTTTGTTGCACCATTTTAACGCTGATCCAGTAATTGTCAATTGCCAGCAAATAGACAGATGAGTTGCACATCATGCAGTGATTTGTAGAGGCGAGGATCCAGAATTGTATTGTTTAGCTTCTACAAATGTTCCTATGAGTATTTAAGGACAATATGTGAAGAGTTACATTGTATTGGGAGAAGGATAATTGGATGTTTCAGCCTAATTCAGGCTGAAAACAATCTAGGAAAATACTTTTGATGAATGCCTGCTTGTGAAAGAGAACCCTTGTGTGGTGAAGTTCAGAATGTCACTGTGGTTTCTGAGCTCACTGGAAATTAAACATTTGGCTGTTACTTTGAACTCTATTCAGTTTAATATTGCATTTTAAGGTAATTAATACGGTTTTATTGATAGGATTATTCCTGTTAAGTCATAACTCTTAGTGTTTGTAATAATAATTACCTGTAATTAACTACTTGCAAAAATATTGCAACTGTATGATAACCACAGGGTGGAAGATTCTTACTTTTTAATTAACTGAGTATCACGATGGGCAAATCATTCTGTGGACTTTTTATTGTTTGGATAGTTAAATAAGGCTTAAAGACAGAGGAGGTGATTCAGGCACTGGTCTGAGGTGCTGATGTTAGAGCAGAGTGAGTGACTGTGGATGTGGCTTGGATGGGTGGCTTAGGCAGGATCCCAAACCCTTGGGTGTGCAAGGTGAGGTGGGATGGATGTGCTAATTGGTATTTGCTGCTTCCAATATCTGGGGTGCAAATTCCTGTTTTCCTGACTCTCTGCTTTTCCCACTCCCCCAACTAACCTTACATTTCTTTACAGAAATTTCTAATTTTAGTTGAAGAAATACTGCAGTGTGAAGGAACTTCATGTCAGCTAATTAAAAAATCCAAGCTGTTCAACTCCCAAGTGTGGTTTGTCAGGCAGAATGATCATCTGGATCCTCTTTTCCATAGGCTATCTCAGGTTATGTGTCAGCAGGTCAGGGATATTGTCTTTATTTAGTACTAAATAAATAGGTCAACACTTGTTTTCTCTTTTTATATGAGATTTTTTTTCCTATTAAATGTTGACAATCCAGACATTAGAGTTGCTCCTGATTACTGTTAGATGTGTCCTGCTAAAGCATGGGATCCCAAGGATGCTGAAGGCTGGGAAATGTTATTTTGGCTGTTAGGCAGAGCAGAAGGGAGTAGTCAGCATTTTGTGACTTGCAGCATTTATTTTGTAGCTTTAAGGCCCATATGGGCACTTTGAAGTTTATTCTGACTTTAACAAACCTGATTAAAAAAAGATACTGAGGGGCAACCGATTTCTTCCATGAACTCTCCTAAAATTTTAGGATCGTTTGACTTCCCTCTGAAACATTAGAAATAAGATGGAACTAGGTTAGGATTGTAGACAGGTGAGTTATTTGAAATGTAACCTTTTCCTGGGTTCTTTTAACCCTTCCCCTGCAGGGCACAGTCGTTTGCTGAGCGCTTGCGGTTGGGAATCGCCGTGATCCACGGGGAAGCTCAGGATGCTGAGTCTGACATGGTGGACGGCCGGCACTCCCCTCCGACAGCCAAATACGTCGCTGCTATCCACCCCAGCCTGGAGATCCCCAGTAAGTAAGTCTGTGGGGGAAAGTGTTACCTGGTGTTTTTGTGGGTTTAGGGATTGGGTTTGGCACGGATGGACTGTCTAAAAGGAGTGGTTCTTCACAGAGGAAAAAAAAATCATCTTTCATAGTGGGGAGAAGATAATTCCTTCTTGCTTGAATGTGGATGTGACCTCTGGCTGCACCAGCAGAACTGCAGGGCACAAACCCAGCGTGGTGTGTCAATGGGTCACTGGTTTTGTCTGCAAGCCACTCTGCTTCTGTGCTGAAATTAAGAATTAATTGAATTGGTAAAGAATTGGTATAAATTAATATTGTTAATATTTTAATTAAGCTTAAAAATTGTTTATGTATTAGAATCTTGCTGGTTTTCATTCAGTAGTGATGTTGAAATAGTTGCTGATTCATGTCTCTAATAGTGGTGACCCATCAGACTATTCCATAGCTCAAATAAATTATATAAACTTCCTCTTTTCTTTCTCCTTTTTACTCCTCTAAAAACATCTGCCATTAATCAGTGCTGATTCCCAAGGAAAAACCACCCATCACAGTAGTTGGAGATGTAGGAGGAAGAATAGCTATCATTGTGGTAAGTGAGATGCCATCAGTTCTAATAAATGATATTAAACATGTTCAAGTTGCAGAAATCAAGTGGCTGTTCTGTATCAGCCACTAAACTTTGGTTGCTGGTGGACTTCTGATAGGGAGGGGCAGCACTGAGCACACTCACAAAGCTGGCTGGGAGCTCTGCAGGGATCCAATCTGGAAGCAGCCCTGGGATCTTGTTTCCATGAGCAGAGCAGGTGAAATTCTGTTCAGTGCTTACCTGAAGGGGCTCAGGTGCTGCATGCACACACAGGAGGAGGGGAGAATCACCCTGTTCCTACTGGTGACTTTAGAAATGCCAGTGAAGCTGAGCAGATGGACCTGGACTTGTTGGAACAAGTCTGGAGGAAGCCACCAAGATGCTCAGAGGGATGGAGCAGCTCTGCTGTGAGGAAAGGCTGAGAGAACTGGGATTGTTCAGCCTGGAAAAGAGAAGGATCTGAGGTGGCCTGATTGTGCCTGTCCAGTACCTGAGGACAGCCTGCAAGAAAGATGGAGAGAGATATTTATAAGGGCCTGCAGTGACAGCACAAGGGGGAATGGCTTCAGACTTACAGGGGAGTAGGGTTAGATTGGATATAAGGAAGAAATTTTTCTCTAGGAGGGCAGCTGTGGCTGCCCCATCCCTGGAAGCATTCAAGGCCAGGCTGTGTGGAATTTTGGTTAGCCAAGTCTAATGGGAGATGTCCCTGCCCATGGCATGGCTTGGAATGAGATGATCTTTTAGGTCCCTTCCAACCCAGGCCATTCTATCAGTCCTTGATGCACTTTTTTCTAAAGCAGAGTTTGTTTGGGTTTGTCAGGAAAATAACGATTTTCTGGTAGTTTGGGGTTTGCTACACTGGTTAAAGCTGTGCTGCCAGTCAGATGTGCTGTGTTGTGTGTCTGATGTGGTGAACCCTCAGTGACTCTGGGATTTTGGCAGGATGACATCATAGATGACGTTGACAGCTTTCTGGCTGCAGCTGAGACCCTCAAGGAGAGAGGGGCCTACAAGATCTTTGTCATGGCCACCCATGGGCTGCTGTCCTCAGATGCTCCCCGGCTGATCGAGGAGTCTGCCATTGATGAAGTGAGTGTGGAGTCTGAGCTCTGATCAAGTGACCTGGGGCTTTTCTAAGCAAGCCGTTTTCTCCTGAATTGATTGTTGACATATGCTGCCATTAAGGATTTAGATGGGAGGTTCCTGGTTCAGGCTTTCTTACTGTGGTATTGTGTGCTGGAATATTAGCATCCACATGTCTTTAAACCAGAGCAGTGGGAAATGTGGGAAGTGGTGAGATGCTGGATTGTCAGTATCAGCACACCTTTCTCCTCAGTGGGTGGGAGGTTTTTGCACCTCCTCTGGATCTGTGTGGCTGGATGAAAGGAAGGAGGGACAGTGCCATCAGTATCCATAGTTACATGGAACCTATGGCAACACATGGCTCTTCCTGGGATTGTGACCCTGACAGTAATGTAAAATGTTGTTTTGTCAGCCTGGGTGGTTTTGTAGGATCTGTAAAACTCCCTCTCACCCTTCCAGTATAAAAGGTGGAAAACAACACAGCTACGTCTTCCTGACCATTTCTCCTTCCTGTAGGTGGTTGTTACAAACACAATTCCACATGAGATACAAAAACTTCAGTGCCCTAAAATCAAGACTGTGGATATCAGCATGATCCTGTCAGAAGCCATTCGCAGGATCCACAATGGGGAGTCCATGTCCTACCTTTTCAGGAATATAGGAGTGGATGATTAAAGCTTCTTCCTCTAAAGAAACACCCCGGGCCAAACTGGAATCGAACAGAGAGCGAGCTGTGAAGCATTGCGCTTACCTTAATATTTCCATTGAGCCACTTCTTGTTTTTTCTTGGTTTAAGTATCAAGGTAGAACAGTTTTTAAGACAATATTTTTTCCCCTTTGCAGGGTTTTTGTGGGGGGGTTTGGTGGGAATAAACCTTTTACAGAAAACTGTTTAGTTGCTTTTAGGTTAGTTGCACTATACACGATGGAAAAATCCCACAAAACACTTGGGGCAAGAATTTGGCTTCTAAATTAAGCATTCCTTTTCCAAAGCTGCTTGCTACAAGTGCTTTAAATGATAATAAAATGAAGTGACTGTATAATATTTGCATTTTAAAAGCCAAAAAGGTTGTACTGTTGTATGCAGTTCAGTGATTTTATAGGAGTGCTTTTATAGAAAAGCATATGGAATATGGACCTGTATTTATTTTCTGCGACAAAGAATAAAGACTTGTTTTGTGTCAGCTTTCTAAAAATGTTCATGTGCTGGTCCTTTGTCTTCTAAACTGTGCATCCTTAAATATGGCAGGTGGATGTCAGGGAGCTACAGAGACTCACTCAGACCATGGCACAGATTCCCAGAGAAGCTGTGGCTGCCCCTGGATCCCTGGAAGTGTCCAAGGCCAGCTTGCATGGGGCTTAGAGCTACCTGGGATAGTGGAAGGTGTCCCTGCCCAGGGCAAGATTTTGGAATGAGATCATCCTTCCCAACCCAAACCATTCTGTGACTATGATATGGGAATATTGTGGGGGGTGTAGTAGGTTCCAGCTGGTAAAATCCAAACCAGCTCATCACAGGTAAACTGGGTTTTTTTTTTGAGGTTTCTTGCCTGCCCTGAATGCGTGGATGAGCTGAAAAATACACCACAGTGCAGAGCTGAACTTGTCCAGGTTTGTTTTCCCAACCTTCCTTGGGCAGGTGTGGGTGGAATGGCCGGCTGGCTGCCAGGCAGCAGCTCCCAGTCCCAGAGACTCCAAGGTCTTCACCTGTTGCAGAGAAAACAGTGGTGGAATTGATGAGCATTCAGAGGCTGTTTGGTTTAATCTTCCCATCACGTCCTACAAATGAGCATAAAGCTTTTGGCGTGTTCAGAAGTGAAAATTAACCTTTGTTGACATCATTTCTATGTTGGAGACAAACTTCCAAGGACTTTGGAGGGTTCATTGACTTGAAAGGGTAAAACCAGGTGCTTTCCTTAATGTTAATGGATACACCAGGCTGATTTATTGACACGTGTGGGTACTTTGGATGTGTTAATGCAGGTCAAATTCCAGCTGAGCACTGAGGGGGAAGGTCTGTTCCTCTCAGGGATGTGCAGAGCTGCTCCCCGTGCTGCCTCAGCTGCTTCAAAGAGAGGAGAAATGCTGACCTGACTCAGTGATGGGTATATTAACTGCACCGTGTTTATTTTATTAGTGAGACCTTGTGGAAGTGTGCTGCCACTTGGGAATGAGCCAGACAAGTGTCCAGTGCAGCAAACTGATGGCTAAATACCCCAAAACAAGGGATTCTTTGGTGGTTTCCTGTGCCTGTCTCATGTTGGCCTTTAGAGGAATCGCTGTGTCTTCCTCTCCCCACAGCTCCCTGACAGGAGGATGCAGGTGAGGGGTTGGTCTTTCTCCCAGTCAACAAGTGACAAAGCAAGGGGAATAATCTCAAATTGCACCAGGAGAGAGGTTAGGTTGGATATTAGGAAAAATCTCATGGGAAGGGTTGTCAAGCATTGGCCCAGACTGCCCAGAGCAGTGGTGGAATCACCAGGGATTTAAAAGCAGAGTAGATGTGGAATAATGGTTGGACTCAATAATCTAAGAGCACTTTTCCAGGCCAAATGATTTCATGATTCTGTGATCTCTTCTGTGGGGGTCTCTCCTGGTCAGCCCTTGCTCCCATGCCAGGCTCCACCTCAGCCATTCACCCAACTCCTGTTTGATCTTTGCTTTAAAACACAGAAAACCCCCAGCTTTGCCTGGTTTCATGCAGTGCAGTTATGATATTGATGAGGGCTCAGGAATTTGGGAACAAACTGCATCCATAAGGCTGGGCTGCAGGTCCTTTGGCTATTGACAGTGTTAGAATCAATAATTGTCAAAAATTGACAGTGTTAGAATGTGGAAAGGGAGGGGGGCACATGAGGCATCACTCAGATGTTTTTCAGCCCAGCCCATTTGTGAGACACTGAAATCAGGTGGGTTTGGCTCCCTGGGGAGTGGAGAGGGGTGGGAAGCAGTGAGGCCAGGCTGCCCACCCAGGCACCTTTGGAAGCACAATTCCTGCTGCTGGGCTGTTTAATGATAAATGCACTTGGGCTGCTAATGAGTTACTGATTCAGTCACCCTGTGAGGCTGAGGAATGAAGGAGTTAAATTCCACTGCCTGATCTGTTACCCCCTCACAGCAGTTCAGCGTTGCTGACCTTGTTGTAGTGGTTTATTTTTCCTTAAACCTTGGTGTGGGAATATGGGTAAGACCCTTTTGTTCCTTTCTGCTTTCTTGTGTGAATAGGTTTACTTTTTAGGGCTGGAATATTTTCCGCGTGGAATATTTGAAAGTTCTGTTATTTTCTTGTTTTCACTTGTGTATTTTGGGTCTTGTGTGGAGCCAGGCTGGGAGAGCTGGAGGTGTTCACCTGGAGAGGAGAGAGGTCTGGGGAATACCCTAGAGCTCCTTCCAGTGCCTAAAGGGGCTCCAGGAGAGATGGAGAGGAACTTTGGACAAGAGCCTGGAGTGACAGGACAAGGGAGAATGGCTTCCCACTACAGAGGGCAACGTTAGATGGGATATTGGGAAGAAATTCTTCCCTGTGAGGGTGGGGAGGCCCTGGCACAGGGTGCCCAGAGAAGTTGTGGCTGCCCCATCCCTGGAAGTGTCCAAAGCCAGGCTGGACAGGGCTTGGAGCAACCTGGGACAGTGGAAGGGGTTTGGAACAAGGTAAGATTTCAGATCCCTTCCGATCCAAACCATTCTGGGATTCTGTGACTTGCTCCATTTTGTATAAATCCTCTGCCCCTTTCACCCCCGATGGAAAGGCTCCTATAGCCTGGGAGCAAGGTAGAATTAACCACAGAATTAACCAATTAACCGTCTCTCCCCCGGCCTCTGTCTGCTGGGTGTGAGCAGCTCTGCCCCGTGTCTATTCCAGGGTGGTGTTGCTGTTATCAGGGCATCTGGTTCAGCACTGAGCAGCCTCAGATAAAGACTCTCCAATTGCATTTATTCTGCCTTGCAGAAAAACCCTGGCCAAAGCTGTGTCCTATTAGCCAACCTGTCTGCTGGGGATGGCACTAGGACAGGAACATCCTCCCTGCTTCCCCCTCTCCAGGTGCTTCCTTTTGCTATTCATGGCTCCGGGTACTTGGGGTGCAGCCACCGTTTCTGTAATTAAGCTCGAGTTGCAGAGCTCCCATTAATTATCGAGTCTCCTGTCTCTTGGCTTCTTGTCTGGGAGACTTGGGTCCTAGTGACTTGTCTGGGTTTTAGGGAAAGGGTGCTCTGTGCTGATCTTTCCTCCTCCCAGTCTTCCTGCAGGGTGAACAGGAGCACCATCAGTGGATGTTTTCCTGCTGGGAGGGACATGGCTTGGTGGCCAGTAAGTACAGACAGACCTCTGTCCCTCTTGTGACACCCTGGGCACAGGGACATCAACCCCACTGCCCCACTGAACCCCCCCTGCTTTCTCCACTGCTTGTTCACGCTTTCCCCCACCCTGTCCACCTCCTCCTGCCAGAATTTATGTCCTTGGAGCTGCATTTCCCTTCTCATTGCACAGAGGATGCTGGAGTTTGTTGGGTTTTTCCCACAGCCTGCTCTAAGCTTGGGGAGGGATCTGTGGGCCCAAACATCCATCTCCACCATTTCTGCATGCCCCTGGTGACTCCAACAAACCATGGCTGTCCAAAGTTTGCTTTTCCCCCCTCTTATTTCAATCTAATCTTGACAAAACTGGCTCTTGGTCCTTCTCCTTGCACAGGGCCACCTCCAGCAAACACAGCAATGTGGGGCTCCTTATCCTCTTGGAGACAAGAAAGTCAATCCCAAACCCAGCAGGAACATCCAGATGTGCTGTGGGAGCATCACATCCACCTACCTGAATTTTCTGTGTTAAAAGATTTTCTTGCTAAATACACGCAACCTCCCTCATCCCACACGGGGGCTCTTTGGCCACACGTTAAGAAACAACGGAGCCGTCTGTGCCCTGTTGCTCCAGTTCCGGCCTTATTTTTTCCACCTCCTTTTCCCGAGTTATCCCCTGGGGAGGCACCAAAGCTGGTCCAGCTGGCACCTTTGAGCATCTGCAGCTCCTCCTGCGCTGCCCGAGCCCGGCGCCGGCTCCTGGCCAGCAGCGGAGGGAGTCGCTGGCTCCGGGTGGAATGTCACAAACGTGTCGTGTGATTAAGACAATGAGTTCTGTCACAGCAGATGGGCTGTTTCACAGTCTCGAAAGGTTTGGGAGGAGCTGCGCAGGGGGTAATTAGCACAGCCCTGCTAACTCAGCTTTTTTTCCAGTGTCCTGCCGTGAGGCTGGAGTCAGCTCAGCTCCACGTGCTCAGGGAAAAGGACATTTTGGAGTCGAGTTCCTAATCCAGGCCCTGCAGATCCTAACAGGGACATGGCTGAATAGGCCACCCATTCCCTGCTTCGTTGTATCCCAAGTCCTTGGGTCCTGCAGAAATGCTGTAAATGCAGGCAGACCCAGTGGGAAGAGATGAGGATGTCTGACTCAACCCAGAAGGCTGAATGATTTATTTATTATAATTATGCTAAAATACATTAATATACTATATAAAGGAAGATACTATAAACTACAAACCTACTTGTTGTAACGGTATCTCTAGCACAACTCCATAGTCCAACCCCAGGTGGGTTGGATTGGCCATCAGGCTCAAACAATCCTCACCAGAATCCAACCAAGCCATCACCCCAGGTAAACAATTCTCCAAACACATTCCACATGGGAAAAACAAGGAGCAGAAATAGAAATTGTTTTCTCTTTCATTTCTCTCTGTGCACCCTTATGAAAAATCCTGAGAGAGAGAGAAATGTGCCTGCCACACAGAAACAATAACAACAACAAAAAGCATTTGGCTTTTGTGGTGCTCAAGGAGTTGGTGGGAGATGCCCAAGCAGGAGCTGAAGGGCTGAGGGAAGCAGGTTCCTGCTGGTAGCAGTGCCAGGGGCTCTCCACCATGTCCCCATACCCAAAAGGGTACTGAGGGTATCTGAAGCCTTTTGTGGGTGTAAATGTGCCCTCGAGGGTGAGCAGGGCTGGATCAGGAGCAGAGAAAGCATCAAGGATCACTGTCAGCGTTGAGCTGCAGCAGTATCCATGTTTTTCTCTCTTTCCTCCTTCCTAATTTATGCTCTTCTGGCACTGGCCTGGGTGTTTGTGCCTGCCTACATCTGATCTGGGGGATGCACAGCTGCCCTGAGCCTGTGGTGGGGAGCGTGGCCTTGGCGGGTCCCCCACTCCCAGGAATCCTGTGGGGCTCCCCGGTTCTGCTCTGGGAATCTCGCTGTCCCCTTGCCCTGCCAGGAGCATCCCAGGAGGATGGGGTGAGCAGTGATGGCTCTCCCTCCCTGGCAGATTGGCACAATTCCTGAGCATCACCAGCAGAGCTTTGGAGGGGAGAGGATCTGGATGTACCTCTCCAGCCTGGTGCTCCTGCTCTCCATCTTTACCAAAATCTCGGTGAGTAGCCCCACCCTCAACTCTGTGACCAATCCAGGACTTATTTCCAGCTAGCAGAAGCTTATTTTTGGGCTCAGACCTTGTATAGCCAAACAGGGGGAGAGCATCTACTGCAGGATGCTCCAGGAAGAGGTGGGATAAAAAGTGGGAATTTGTGGGCAGATGCTGACTGTGACATCCCATGGGTTCAAAGACAGATCCAGCAGTGATGGTCCTTCCCAGGGGCCCCCAATGGATGTGTGGGTGTGTGTCAGGATTCCCAAACTTGCCTTGTAGCAGAGGCTGTGGGTGAAATGTGCTCAGAGGTTGGGCTGCATTGCCTGGGTTTGTGTCCAGTTTCTGGCAGTGATGCTTTCCAGCATTCCCAAAGGATGTGGACAGCCAGGGACTGAACTGGGAATGCATTAATTCCTTTGGGGCTCGTGGGTTTTCTGAGGAAAGGAAGCCTTGCTGCAGCTACACGATATTCAAGCCTGCACAGTGCCTGGAAATCAGGTACTTTTCCACAGGGATGTTCTCCCCTCGTTTTGACCTCATTCACAGCTCCTGTGTGCAGCCTTTGCTCACGCTGGTAACCAGGGGAAGAGTTTATCCGAGGTAAAACAGCTCAAGAGCCTGTGATTCCAGGTCTAGGACAAGCAGGAGAGAGCCTGGCACAGACAGCCCTGGGGGGCTGGAGACAGCGAGACAGAGATCAAGAGCAAAGAGCTCAGAAAAGCTGGAGAGAAAGAAAACCTGCCCCAGGGAGCAATCCTGCTCTGATGGAACAGGTGGATCTGTCCTGGGCTCTGCTGGGGCTAAAAGAAATGTGCTTTTGCAGGTGGCTGGCTGCAAGAAAAGTGCTTTTGCAGAGCAGGGGCTGAGGCAAGAGGTGCTCAGCATCTGTCCCTGTGTTCATCCAGCATCTCTGGATGTACCATTGCTCCCTGCACGGCGTTTCTGCAGCCCCAGGCCCTGGGCTGAGCTGTGGGGGGATCCTCTGGCTGTCCCTCCGAGGGGTGTGGGGGATGGAGCAGCCCAAAACCAGGCTCTCTGTGCACATCCCTCAGTGCTTCAGGCAAAGGGAGAGGCTGTATCCCCCTGGGACAGAGCCCAGCCCTGTCCCCCCTCCTGAGCTGCTCTCTGACCCTGGGCAGGAGGCTTTGGGTTTATCAGGCAGCTTGCAGGGACACAGCAGCCCTTTCCACACCCTCAGGGCTTCCAGAGTGGCAGAGGTGGCACTGGTGACTCTGGTGCTGCAGCTGCGCCCTGCATTTCCCCCACAAAATCATGCTCTGTCCTGCTGGAGGGCATCCTACAACTAATATTCTTTATATCCCAGTCATATATCGAAAAATGCTACAGCACTGTTCCTGAAACCATCTTGGCAGCTTTTGGAGCACAAGTTCAGTTTGCAAGTTTGGCCAGCAACATTGGATTAATCTCTGATTGTCCTGGTACCCAGTGAACTGCAGAAACTCACTCCCCTCGTGTGCCACATCTCCTTCCTGCTCCCAGCAGAGACCCAGGAGGAGCTCAAGGGCCATGCTGGGGCACTGGTGTGTCTGTGTGCCTGCTTCTGTGATCTGTGGGGTTCCCACAAATCCCTGCTGGCATTTACAATGAAAGGAAGCTGGGATAGGATTTGTGCTGGGGCACTTTGTTCTTGCTGGTCTGTATTTGAAGGAGATCACTGGTAGCTTGAGGTTGTCTTCCCAGGCATTCCCCAAGTTCCCTGTTCTCTCACCAAAGGATGTCCTACTTGTGGGAATCCAGAGCTTCCCTCTGGCTGCCCTGGCAGGTCTGGGACCCTTCAGGGGTCAGGAACCCCCTGGACAGAGCCCCCAGAGACACTGGCTGTGATCTCTGTCCTGGAAAAGAGTTTTCAATCTTACAGGATCAATTACCAGCTCTGAGTGTTTGATATCAGTAATAATTAAGTGTGGCACGGGTGCAAAAGTAAAATTTTAGGATTCTAGATAAGGGTCCAAAGGGGACAAGCTGGAGGAAATTGGGTGTGCCTTGTCCTTTTTCTCCTTCTTCATGCCCTCCATGTCTCACTGTGGTGTTGGCATTTTTCTGTTGGTTCAGGCTGGGGACACACTGTCCAACGTAGGTGACAGATATTGGCACGTTCTTGTAAATGCAGCCCAGGGAGTTTCTGGTATTTAATGTTTGTAACATCCCACTGAGGGCAGAGCCCCACACGCTGCCCTGCAGGACAGAGCTGGGCAGGGCAGCAGAACATGTGAGACATAAACAGAATAAACAACCTGGAAACCAGCACAGACCAATTATGGCTTCTGCTTTGGGGCTGACAGACAGAGACTTTCTACAATTTTGGGATCATCAGTACCTCAGATTCCAACACTACTGAGCCATGGGGACAAGCTTGGTCCCTTTGTTTTCCAGCCTCTCCTGGCTTTGCCCAGGATGGATTGTCTCTGTCGAGGCAGGATGGGAATGAGGAGACTCTGACCAGAAGCTGCTGAGAGTAAAACTCCGATTTATTCAAAATACCCTGCTCTTTTATACAGAGCTTCACAAGGATCAAATCCATTGGTTCTGAGGTGAAAACAACCCACAGCATTGGTGCAGAGTGCTTGACGCACAGTGATAGAACTTAACTATAAACAATGTGAACAACAAGAGAGATAAAGGATTATTTATATTCTTTCCCAGCCCTTTCCCAGGCTTTTTGCCTGGCTAGAAACTCTCAGTTTCTTTCTTTGACTGAATCTGAGACCCACAGTGGATGTCCTGCCAGCTCGGGAGGTGGCTGTGGTGTCACCTCTTGCCTGGCACCAGCTGAGCCTGCAGGTGACCCCGGGGCAGTGCTGCTCCAGTGGGGACCTCTGCAGCTCTCTGGGCCCTTCTCCACTCAGCCTCGTGTTTGGAGCTCCATGGACACCCCCAGACTCCTCTTCCCGAGCCTTCCCTCAGCCAGTGCTGGCGTTTCTTTGGTCTGCTGAGCTTTCTCTGATCTCTGAGTCAGGCAGGATGCAGCAGAAGAGGAACCAGGCTAATAAGGGGATTATCTTGGCATCTGGCTGCATTCACAGTGAAGCCCACAGACAATGGCTGTTTCCAGCAGTGGGTTGGGATGAGTGTCTGCAGACACGCCGGGGCGTTGCCAAACTGGCCCCATGTCCCCATCCCTGTGGTGGCCACAGTGTGTGGGAGGGAAGTGTGAAACTCGGGGCAATTAGGCAGGGCTGTGTCCCCAGGGGTTTCTTTGGTCCTTGCTGGGGGCTGCCTCAAAGCCCAGGATGAGCTGGGCTTTTCCTGCCCCCTCTCCCTGCAGATGTTGCGTTCACAGATGGATTTTTGCTCCACATTCTCCCAAGCTGGGACACTCCATCAGTTTTGCTCCCTCAGCTCTTCTTTTTGGCAGTGGGGATGTCCAAGCCTCCTGTTCTGGAAATCTCCTTTTGCTGGACCCCAACCTTCCACATTTTGTGGCAGGGTGCAGCAGGGCAGCCCAAAATCTTGCTGGGAGATGGTTTCCCACCCAGCTAGGAACATGTGAGGAGCTGCACAGGCATCCTAGCCTTGGCAAAGAGCCCCTGCAGAGCCCTCTGTACCCTGGGGAACTCGTTCTGCCGAGGTTCTGGCTTCACCAATTGTTAATCCCAAGCTGTCTCCAAAGCCAGCTTTTATTGGGAAGGCTTTGGCGACAGTTGGGTAAGAACAAGTTTCCAGGTGAGGTCACTGGTGGAGGCAGGGATCTCTCTGGATTATGAAGCCTGACTTCAAAGGCTTCTCCTCTCCTCTTGAGGTTGAAAGGACTTATTTTATGAATAGGTCATGCCTGGTTTTAATTAGCTTGTTTTTGTATTCGGGATGTCTTATTAATGCCTCGGTCACATGTGCTTTTATTTTTTTCCCACCCTTGCAGAATTACCAGGAAGGGAGGTGGAGATGCCTCTGCTTCCTCATAGCAAAGGCTTCGACTCATTTGCAGACGACTGCAAAAATGATTAAGCATTGAGAAATCCAGGAGAAGCAGTGATGAAATATCTTATCCAGGGCTGAATCTTCCAGCTGAGCTCTGGGGAAGGGGGAGAAAAATTCCTGGAGAAGGGGGAGAAAAATTCCTGGCTGGTGCTGACGTGGCAACTGATGGATCCCTCTGAGGGACATGAGGAGCTCTGGAAGACACCAAGGATGCTTGGCTGGCACTGTGCTGGGAGAATTTAGATAGTTTTGGGCTCCCACTTCAGGCTGTGCAGAGAGGAGGTGGCTGAGAGCCCTTGGCTGGGGCTTTTCTGCCTTGTCACTGGAGCTTGTGCTGGGTGAGGCCTTCAGCTGTCCTCTGGTGGGGCTGCTCGGGGCTATCAAGCTGCGGTTGGATTGCATTTGCAGCGGGAAAATATTTGAGGAGCCACTGGTGGAGGTCATGGCATGGTTGCCCATGAGTTGGTTCCTCTTCAGGAGGTCATTCCAGGGCTGAATTCCTTCCTGGTGTTGACGAGGCCAATCCCAAGTGCAGCTGAGGACAGGCAGTGCCTCCCTTGGGAATGCCAGGCATGACTGTGGTGTAAAGCCTGGTCCAGATGCCACGGAGGAGGCCCTGGATGAGGATCCTCAAGACCATGGTGTAAGTGCTCTTCTGGCTGGTTTGGTTTGATTGAACTCAGGTTGTGTCTAACACTGCGGGCTCAGGTGCTGGGGGAGTGGATTTTGTGTCCTGCTGAAGCTGGATGTGTGCTCCCCTCCTGGCTGCAGAGCTCCTGTGTCAGAATCTGAGGTGTTGATGATCCCAAAATTGTAGAAAGTCTCTGTCTGTCTGCCCCTCTGCCAAAGAAGCCATAATTGGTCTGTGCTGGTTTCCAGGTTGTTTATTCTGTTTATCTCTCACATGTTCTGCTGCCCTGCCCAGCTCTGTCCTGCAGGGCAGCGTGTGGGGCTCTGCCCTCAGTGGGATGTGACAAACATTAAATACCAGAAACTCCCTGGGCTGCATTTACAAGAACGTGCCAATATCTGTCACCTACGTTGGACAGTGTGTCCCCAGCCTGAACCAACAGAAAAATGCCAACACCACAGTGAGACATGGAGGGCATGAAGAAGGAGAAAAAGGACAAGGCACACCCAATTTCCTCCAGCTTGTCCCCTTTGGACCCCTCATCTAGAATCCTAAAATTTTACTTTTGCACCCGTGCCACACTTAATTATTACTGATATCAAACCCTCAGAGCTGGTAATTGATCCTGTAAGATTGAAAACTCTTTTCCAGGACAGAGATCACAGCCAGTGTCTCTGGGGGCTCTGTAGAGAGACACTGTCTGTGATCTCTGTCCATGGGTCCCAGGGCAGCCAGAGGGAGTCCCTGGATCCCCACACTCCTGGGCAGCTCACACCTCTTCTCTTCCATTGCAAGATCCTGCAGGGCCCCTCTCCATCACCTGGATCCTCAGCCCCAGGAGGGTGTGGACCCCCACATTCAGTGGGAATGTGCTGGAGCAGAGCAGGAGGAGGGGGGACATGGGAAACGCCTGCCCAGCACCTTCCTAATCCCCAGAGACTGCTCCCACATGACAGGGCAGGACAGCCCTGCTGCTGGGGGGTGTGTGAGCAGATGTCAAATCAGAGCCGCTCTCTCGGCTGTGGGAACCCGTCTCAGCTCGGGGCCAGGGTGTGGAGTCAGCTCTTCTTGCCTCTTCCTGCCCCTTCTGGCCTCGTTCCCTTCCCCAAACAAGGTTTTTGTGAAGATGCCCCAGCTGAGCGCTGGGGATGGCTGAGCTCAGCCCTGGGTGGAGATGTGGTGGTGGCACTGCCACTGTCACTGTGCCAGGTGCTGTCCTGCCATGGTGTCACGGTTTGTGTCCCAGCTCTGATTCTCTGATTTATATCTCATTTCCACAGGGCTGTGCCCAGCCCCATGAGGGTGCCAGGGCAGCTGGAGCTGCCTGCTCTGCTCCCTGTGCCTGGGGGAGGTGGTCTGTGACACACCTGGGCACCCCTGGGGCTCAGGATTGTCCTGGTGTGTGCCACAGGGGTTCAGAAAAGGCTCCATGGGGACCTGAACGTGGCTTTCCAGTATTTAAACAGCTTATAAAAAAGAGGGAGACCCATTTTTTATGTGGGCAGATATAGGACAAGGTGGGGATGGTTTTAAATAAAAGAGGAGAGATTTAGATTGGATTCAAGGGAAAAAAATCCTTCCCTGTGAGGGTGGGGAGGCCCTGGCACAGATTCCTACAGAAACTGTGGCTGCCCCATCCCTGGCAGTGCCCAAGGCCAGGCTGGGCAGGGCTTGGAGCAGCCTGGGGCAGTGGCAGGGGGTGAATGTGATGGTCCTGAAGGTCCCTTCCCATCCAAACCATGCCAGGTTTCCACGTCCTCACTGTCCCCACAGAGGTGCTGTTTCCCTGCTGTGTCACTCCTGCAGCAGCCCTTGGTGTCACCCGTGCCAGCTCCTGTTTCCTTTTCCACACAAACACACACAATTCTGTTCTTCCTGCAGCTCTGGGCTGGGACCTTTACCTGTCCCCTGTGCTGATGCTGCTGCTCAGGGGCTCTGCACCAATCCAGGTGGGTTGCTCAGCATCTGCTGGCCTCCAATTTTTGTCTTTCATTGAAACACACCCCTCACACCCTTCTGCTTTTGTTTGATTATTGTTCCTTGTGCTCCTGGAGGGGTTTTAGGGGGTTCTACCAGTGGGGTTTGTGTCCCTGCCCCATCCAGCCAGTCCCTGATCAACTTTCTGCAGCAGGTGCTGACTCAACCCACGACCTCTCCTTTGTCATTCACCTTTTTATTTGTAATAACTCCTCCCCCAGCCCTGCTGAAGCACTTTCCTGCGTGTGTGTACCTATTTGTACAAGCAATGAGCTGGGCTTCTCCTATTACAGGATTATTATTTTGGAATCTACAACCTGAGAGCCTTGACCTGGCCCCTTTCCCTCCCTCTGGCCCTGCCCTCAGTGCAGCCCTCCCTTCCCAAAGCTCCGAGGAATATTTCTTGGCCCTGCTTCTCTGTTGTGCTTTTGTGCAGGGTCAACCCATGTGGTGGCTCTGTGATATGGAGGTGATGGAGCTGGGGTTGGAAATTTTGGGTTCTTGGCTCCCAGCCCCACTCTGAGCTCATTTACCCCTGCCAGGCCTCTGGGTCATTGTTTTGCTGGGACCTTCCCTCCCCTGGTAGTGCCACTGGAGACACCAGCAGTGAATCCTCCCTCATCTCATCCCGGCCATGCAAACAGGAAACAACTCAAGATGCAAAATGTGGGGCAGGCACATTCTTCTCTCTCTCAGGATTTTTCATAGAGGAGCACAGAGGGAAGAAAGAGAAAACAATTTCTATTTCTGCTCCTTGTTTTTCCCATGTGGAATGTGTTTGGGGAATTGTTTACCTGGGGTGATGCTTGGTTGGATTCTGGTGAGGATTGTTTGAGCCTGATGGCCAATCATTAATAAAATATGAGGTCCCGCTGGTTTGGGGCAGTCACTTTAATAAAATCTGTGGTCCCCTGTGTCCCCTCTGCCCCCCTGTGCCCTTCCACCAGGGCAGGTGCTGTGAGACATCCCCCTGGAGCTCCATGTGGGGCTGTCCCCTGCCCTGGTGACATTCCTGGGGACAGCACTTCTGCACAGGTTTGTGTCTCGCTCTGAGGCTCATCAGGGGTTTGAGAGCAGAGCAGAATTCCCAGTTCTGCTCCAGGAGTTTTGGTGGGGTCTGCAAAGAGGATCCCAGAGCCCAGGGACGTGCCTGGCAGGAGGTGGGGCTGGAGCAAGGCACTGCTGCAGGGCTGGAGGTGGATCCTGGTGCCCTGCTCTGGCTTGGAGTGAGGGTGGTTCATCTCCAGCCCTTCCTGAGCCCCCAGCACTGTCGTGTCTCCCCCTTTTGTGCCTCAGAGCATCCTCAGGAGGCCGGGAGCTTTCATCAGCCTGGCTCTGCCATCGGGGCTCTTGGCCCTGAGGAGCAGGAAGCAAAAAGTCAGGTCCCAGCTTCAAAGGCAGGTGTTTAACTAGAGAGGATGGTTTTAGAGGCTCTCCTGAGATGGTTTCCAGCATCTCCTGCAGGCAGGGAGGTGGGAAAGGCTCTGACCCAGTCCTGTGGCTGCTGCCCTGTGCCAAAGCAGAGCCCTGCACGCAGCAAGGCCTATTCACAGAAGTCAGATGAAAGGACAGAGATTTTCTGGAGAAGGGACAGCAGCATTTATCCACCCCAGCAGCAGCACAGAGCAGCACAGAGCTGCTCCAGGCACACGAGGGCTTTGCCTGTCGGGGCAGATCCCAGCAGTGGCCGCAGTGCCTGGATGCTGGGAGTTGTTTGGGGTTTGGAGCTGTCCTTGGCCGTGGGGCTCCCTGAGGATTGTCTCTGCCAGGTGCAGCTGTGCAGAGCAGCCAGAGGAGGAGGGCAGGGAGGCAAAGGCTGGAAAATGCCCCGGGGCAGCTGCAGAGCCCGGTTTGTTTTGGCTTTGCTGCCTGCAAACGTGGCACGATGTTTGCAGGGAGCCGAGGGGGCTTGGCACATGGAAGGACCAGGGGAGCCAGAAGACAAAGCTGCTGGTTGCTCAGGTTTTTCCCCAGGTCTCAGGAGCTGGAGGTGGGTGTGCCCCAAGGGTGCTCAGCTTACCCCAGCTCCTGCCAGGCTCAGCTCATAAAGGACACTCAGAAGAATCCCAGGATGGATTGGGACCTTAAATCTCATCTCATTCCACTCCCTGCCATGGCAGGGATGCCTTCCCCTATCCCAGGCTGCTCCAAGCCCCGTCCAGCCTGGCTTTGGACACTTCCAGGGATCCAGGGGCAGCCTCAGCTTCTCTGAGCACCCCGTGCCACGGCCTCACCACCCTCCCAGCTGGGAATTCCTTCCCAAAACCCCATCCAACCCTGCCCTCTGTCACTTTAAACCCCCTTTGCTGAACAGAGACCTCGGTGACGGCTCTGCCCAGCTCTGGCATCACAGATGAGACAAACTGGAGCCATCCCACCCCACCAGCCATTCACCACGGGGATTTCATCCCAGCAGAGCCCTTGTGCTGCATCCCAGCCCCTGCCAGCTGAGCTCCTGCTGCCTGCAGGGTTTTCCCCTGCTCTTCCTCCTTGGCAGGTGTGGCTGCTGGGACTTGCTGGTGAACACTTTTGGGAAGGGAGCAGGTCTGCAGCCCCAGGCACAAATCTCTGCTTTCAGCACTCGGCCTGTGCCTCTGGAGAGCCTTTGTTGGTGCCCAACGCCCATGCAAAGCTTGGGAGTCGCCGGCGCCTGGATAAACCAAGCCCTGGAGGGGGGCCAGGGCTCCTTGCACAAGAGCAGGAGGAGCTCCCAAATGCTGAGTCCCTGTGGAACACCGGGGCATGGATCCAGGGGGAACAGGGGGGGTGATGCCCCTTTGCCAGCTCCCCAAAAGCCTCAGGTCAGGGGGATGCTGTGGGGTGTGGACAGGGCTGGGGGCTGGCCATGGAAGTGGGAGGGCTGCAGGGAGAGGCTGTCCTCAGGCAGGAGGGGACAGTGGGACAAGCTTGGGAATTGGGATTTGCTGAGCTGGACTTGATCTGGGTGATCCCAGTGCCTGATCTCTGGGGGATTTGCCCTCGGGCTAAAGTCAGCAGGAGGGTCCTGTGGGATGGAGATTGCCCAGGAGCACGTTCCCACCTCTGGGCTGCAGGGATGGAAGGGATCCAGGAGGAGACAGCAGGACCAGCTGTGGGAATCCACCAAGGGATGCTCCTGGGGCTTGCTCTGTCTCTTCCCTTCCCTCTGTGAGGCCTCTGGAGCCTCCTCTCCTCTCCCAAGCCTCAGCAGCTGCCGTGGGTTTGGGGGTGCCAGTGCCCCTCCCTGCCCATCTCCCCAGGCTGCTGCGTGGGTGGCCATGGGGGCATGCCTCCCATCCCTCCCTCCCTCCAAAAAGTGATGCCTCTGGCTCCGAAATTCTCCTGCTGTGGGTTTGGGGGTGCTGCAAGGAGGGTTCAGCCCATGCCCCCCAGGAGCAGGGAGGCAGTGGGGAGCAGGGCAGAGCCCAGGGCTGGTTGGCAGCTCTGAGGAGGAGCACGGGGCAGCTGCCAAGGGCTTGGGGGCTGGCTTGTGAGGGCTTGTTCATGGCACACACTCCTTGTCAGGGCTCAGGCTCAGACCTTGGCTCCCATTTCCTAGGAAAAATGCAGTGAAAAGGGGCTTCTGTTCTTATTTTTTCTTTTACTGCTTGCTGGAGGTTTCGGGGTGCTGGGGAAATGCTCAGGGGGATAGAAAATATTTGGCTGGACATTAGTGCCAAGGCACCTTGAGCTGCAGTTTATTGACTCCAAGGCCACCTAACTTTGCATTTTAATAGTCTTAGGTGAGGTTCTCCTGCCGTGGGACCAGGGAGCTTTAATGAACAAGTTGCTTTTGTACAGTACAAGCTTAAAAGAGGGGGGTCCCTTGAGGAGTCTTTGTCCCAGGACACGGCTCACCCTCCAAAGGGAGGGCAGACTGTGGTGGGACCCGCTGTGCAAAATGGTAACAGAAGAGTCTCTTAAATAACCAGAAGAAAACACAATCACAGACGATCCCTCCTTTTCCAGGCAGCGCTCTGGGTTGAGGAGCTGGCTGGGTTTGCCCACAGACCACAGGGTGCCAGCTCCCCCAGTGATGCTTCCCAGCTTTTAACGAGCTCGGAGGCCACCCCAGCCTGGAAGAGACCCATCTAAAGGCTGTGCCGTCCAAGATTGCTCCCAACACTGCTGCCACCTGCCAGGGCGGATGCCGTGCACCCCTCTGAGACCCAGCCCCAGGGGCTGTGCCCTGGGCAGGGATGATTTTGGGCTGTCCATCGTGGCCACGTGTTGCTGGCAAATGTAAACAAGAACCCCCTGCCCCAAGGGAGGCGGCGCCTGCCTGGGCTCCACCAGCTCTGCGAGGCCACCATCACCAGCCCCTACTGGTCCTTCTGGCCCGTGGGCTCGGCGGGTGGCTTTTTGGAGTCCACAGAAGCCCCCTGAGCGCCCACAACCCTGTTCTTGAGGTGCTTGGACTGGGAGAGCTTGGAGAGCGGGATGCCCAGGGGTGTCCTCGTCTCCTCGGGCGGCTTCTGGCCCTCGGGCAGGGAGCTGAAGCGCTGGCCCGGCGCTCTGGGGCTGTCTGGGGGAAGGTGCCCGGGTGCCGTGGGCTTGCTGGGGCTGAAGGTTTTGCTCTGCCAGTAGGGCTGGCTGCCTGCAATGGTCTTTTTGGGTTCTGCTCCCTCGCCTCGGTACTTGGTGGCCCGGAGGGGTTTCTCGTGCGTCGGGGAGCAGGAGGCCTCCTTGCCCGGCTCTCTGCCCGCCGCCGTCCTGGGCCGGTAGCGGTAGATGGGAGCCCCCTGTTTGGGAGAGAGCAGAGACGCCGTCAGCTCTGGCTGCTGGAAGGGTGCAAGGCCACCTCTTCACCTGTGTCCTCGTGGGCAAACCCCTCTGTCCCTTGGTCCCTTGCCCAAACTCGGCGGCAGCTCGGAACATCCTCAAATATCAACCCCAGCTGATTCCTGACTCCGGTGGCAAACTCTCTGACACGTCCCAAGCAGCCCTGGCAGGCTGGAGGCTGTCCCCAGCCCAAGTTCCTCCTGCCTGGAAATCCAGGAGAAGGCATCTCAACACCTTCTCTCCAGCAGCAGCCTGAACACCCACGTGAACCATCTCAGCCCTCACGTCAGCCCCGAGGAGTTCAGTCAGCCAGCCCCAGCCTGTGGGAGCAGGTGAGTGCCAGGATCAGATGAAATCAGATCAGGAGGCTTGGGAGAGGAGGTGGGATCAGCACTGAGCTGCACCACCACTGCGGGGGTGGCTCTCATCAGCTGGGTTGGGACACGCGTTTGTGTCGGCTCTGAGCACCATTAATCCCAGTTCTGGACTGGGCCAGGTTGTCACATGTGGCTGTGGCTGCCAGATGTTTATCTCCCCTTTGGGTGTACCTGTGCAGAGGTACCAGGGGAGGTGGCTCTGGTGAACCAAGGTGCAGATGGCAGGAGGGGCTGGGGCCAGCAGGATGCAGAGCTGGCTGTGCCCACCTGCCCTGCCTCTGCCTCCACTGTCAGGCAATCCCAAAGTCCTCCCTGACCCTGCAGCTGACACCTCCTGCTTTGACCAGGAGGGTTGTGTTAAAGCAGTTTAACTTAGGTAGTCTGAGATTGATTTAATTAGATGCTTAAAATCAGTGTTAAGGTCTGAGATGGCTTCAGGTGAGAAGGATTAAGGGTGATTTGGCTTTTCTCCCTCTGAGCTCATCATGTGCCTGAGCTGGGTGGTGGCTCCTGTGGCTCCTGACATGCTCTGGCTCTTGGGAAGAAGTTAAACCATGGCTTAAACCAAATATCCCACCCCAGGAACTGGCACCCTGCCCCTCCTGCCCGCCAGCAGAATGAGGCAGTGCCTGCCCAGGGGAGCCTGAATCCTGCTGGGAGCCTTTGGAGGGACTCTGAGCTCTGTGAAATCAGCAATTCCTGCAGGTGTTGCCTATTTAGGAGGGATTGCCTCAAAGCCTCAGGGGTGGCTGTGTTGTGGATGGACACGGCTTGGCCAGAGCTTCGAGGTGTGATGGTTTGAGTGGAGCTGTGGGAGGAGGAGGAGGAGGCTGGACTCGGTTTCTGTGTCATTGTGGGCACTCTTTGGGGAGGAGAGTGGCTAGAAGGGGCAAGGGGGGTGGGATGGTGGTGGGGAATGGTGGTTGCTGGCTGGAGGATGTGCTGCTGTGGTTGCACTGGGCTTTTTTGGTGCTCCGGGGTAACCCCAACCCGTTACTGGTCTGGAGAGAAGCCCCGCTGTGGGTTGGGTGCATGGCTACACTGCCTTTGGGCCTGATGCCCAGGGGCTCCAGCATTTGGGATGCAGTTTGGCAAGGAAGAGGCTGATGTGGAGTAGATGTTGGAGCTGCTCAGCCCTCCTGCCTGGCTCTCCACAGCTCATCGTCCAGAGGTCACTCTGCCAAAAACCCGAGCCACACCAAGGCCGGCTCCATCCTGCCCAGACCTGAAGGTGCTGCCCCTGCTCCTCCTCATCTGCCAGGGGTGGTCAGCAGGGTGGGGCACCCAGGTAAGGGCCCCCCATGTGGCCGTGGCACTGGTGGGGTGGGCATTCCCTGACCCTGAGGGGTGAATGGGAGGGGGCAGGACAGGCCCCAGGTGTCCCTCCTCCTCCGCCTGCTGTGCATCCAGCTGTGAATGGGGTTGTGTATTTAGGGAAGGTGGTTTCCAGAGGGAAACTGGGAGAGGAATTGGTTTCTATGACATGGAAAACATGATTTTTTTGCCCTGAGTCAGCCTCCACCTGTGTTTTGGGCTATGCTGGGCAATGGGCTAGCACCTAAGAAATGTGGACCCAGAAAAAAAAATAATACTTGGGAGACTTGATAATGATTTCTGTCAAATTTGAGTTTTCAAGAGTTAATCAAGGGTTACTTCAATTTATTATTTTTACACATGGGAGAAACCCTTCCCTGCACCTCTTCACTGAGTGCTGGCTTTCCTAACCCCGATGCTGTGCTAATTATCTGCCTCTCATCAAAGGGCCAGAACAAGTTACTGCAGGAACACCAGCGTACCCAGCCAGCCGTCCCCAGCAAGGTGGCACCTGGGACCTGGGTCACAGAGCATCAAAGAGCTCGATGCTCCTTGCCCTGCAGGGCTTTGGGGGTATTTGATGTGCAAGGATTAAAGCTCTGAGCTCCCTGTCGCTGCCTGGGAAGGGAGAAGCAAGTGGACTCTGGGATGGCACATTAAATTCCCTGTAAATACAGATTAGGTGCTCAGCTGGGGTAACCTCAGGCAGTTTCAGTGATTTCAGCTGCTGGTTTAGCCCTGGGGGTTGGAATGCCCCAAAAGCAGCGGGCGGGGAGCCTTGAGAAGCCCTGGAATGCTTGGCAGGAGGCTGCAGAGCCGGGGTGGAAACGGGGGGATGGCAGTGTCATCAGCCCTGCGTGGGACGATGCTCAGGCCGTGCTGGGGATGCTGCTGTGACCTCGTGAGCGGGGCTCTGGCACTGCTGCCCCCGGGATTGCAGCAGGGCGCTGGCCCTGTGCGGTGACAGGGGCTGGCGTCACTCGTGGATCAGCCACAAAGCTGCTGACTGTGGCACTCGCCCACAGAGGTTGCTGTCCCTGTTCCTCCGCTGTCTTGCTCTGCCTAATTATGTGTCCGAGCGCTTTCCCTTTGATGCTAATCACCCTGGCAAGGCGCTGCAAAACAAGCCTGAGAGGGACACGCCTGCATGTGCAGTCTGTCCCCAGCTGGGCGTGATGCCACCGCTGATGGGCTGAGGATGGAGCTCAGCGAGCCCCAGAACATCTGTGCAGCTGTGGCTGGAGCTCCACCCCCAGCCCAGTGCTTTAATTATCTTTATATAATCTTTAATTACCAAAACCCTCCCCTTTAACAGCCATCCCCAGTGCTGGACACCAACAGCTGTGGAATGGTCACCACGTCTTTGGGCACTCTTGGTGCAGGGTGTTATTCTCCTTTATGGAAAGTCTGATCTCAGCATCTAGGACAGCACCAGAGGTGGGGATGACACCAAAAAACTCAGGATGACATCACACCTGGGTTGAGCTGACTGGGCCACCTCCGGGTTTGCAAACCTTTGTAGGGTGGAGAAACAAAAGGTCACAGCAAAAAGTCCTACCTGGGCAGCACTGCTGGGGTAGGAGCTGTTGCCATCCAGGATGGCGCGGGGCAGCATGGGCCTGATCTCCACGGCGTTGCTCCTCCTCTTCGTCACGTCCTCCAAGCGCACGTGCTTCAGGGAGGGGAGGCTGCCCAGGGGGCTGACGAAGGTGCCCCGGCTGATATGAGGGTCGCTGAGCTTCCTCTGCATGGGAAGGATCTCCCCGTTGTGGGTGACGTCCGAGTTGGTTCTCCGGAGGGGCCCGTAGCGGTCCCTCACCTCAAAGTACTCGTCTGAGATGGAGGAGGCGTTGGAGCGGCGGTAGCTGTGGTCAGCAGAGCTGCTGGAGTAGCTCTCCTGGTCACTGAGGGTGATGTACTCCTCCTCCTCCTCCTCCTCCTCTTCTCCCAGCCCGTTGTGGGCACAGGGAGGCCCCTTGTCCTCCTGTGGAGCTGCTGCTGGCCGGTCTGGCTGGACGTGGCAGGTCTCCTTGGAAGCTCGGTTGGGTTTCTCCTCCCGCTCCTGCTTCAGACCCGTGCGGTCAGCCAGCAGTGGCTGCGTGTCACCCCCCAGGGCAGTGCTGCTGTCACAGCTTGTCGTGACTTTGGTCATGAGGACACCGACAGGGACGGTCCTTGGCTTTGGAACTGGAGGTCTGACGTCCCCCAGCACCTCCTCCTGTGGCTTCAAATGGTGGCCCAGCGGTGAAGAGGCAAATGTCCCCACCTGCCTCGCTGTCCAGCTGATGCCTTCGATGGGGGTGGTAGCGGGGGCTGCAGGAGCTTCCATGGGGGGCTGTGGGATCTGTCTGTGGCTGGGGGACAGCAGAGGCAGCTCCTGGTCCGAGTTCCTCCTGGCCTCCATCTCCCGGTTCTTCAGCATCTGCCGGTGCTGGGCGCTGGCCTGGGAGACGTCGCAGACTTTGATGCGGTTCATCTGCGACAGCTTCACGTTCTTCACCTTGGGGTCGATGATGTTGATGTAGCCCAAGACTTCGCTGCCAGGCTCGGGGTCAGGCTCCACCCAGGTGGGCAGGTAGTCAAACATGTTGGCTTTCTCCAGGTTCAGGAGGCCGGGGTGGATGAGCAGGGAGAGGTCGGCCACGTCGCCGTGCCGGTCGCCCCCCTGGCCCTCGGGAGGTGTTTTTCCTTTGTTGTCGCTCTTCTGGTTTTTGTCCTGGTTCTCTGACGAGGTCTTGCTGATCTGGTCGGCACTCTTGGCCTTCACCAGGGCGTATTTGGGGTTTATCAGCTTCTTCACCACGGCGTTGGCGGGGGTCACCGGCACCACGGAGGGCAGCGTGACGGGCTCGGGTTCGGGCTCTTCGCCCACGGAGATGGACTTGAGGCTCACCCCCTTGGACATGAGGTAGAGCTCCTGGAACTGCTTGTCAAACGCCTCCACCACCTGGCCCGAGAGGACCGTGATGACGTTCCGGTCCGTCCTCGCCGCGGACCAGGTGAAGCTGGAACAAAAACACACTGGAGACTCTAAACAGGTAAATGACACCTCTCCCCTGCCCTGGCCCTCCCCGGGGGACCGATGGAGCCAGCAGGGACAGGATCTCACTGTAAACATTAATAATAGTGGGATTGACAAAATAGCTCCCATCCCAAATTAGAGTGAAGGGTTGAAGTCCTGAGCACAGTAGGACTTGAAGTAAAAATAAAAGGTATTTGCAGTGGGTCAGTTTTTTGCTGATTTTCCTGCCTCAGTTTGGGTTAAGAGAAGTAACTCACTTGTAAGTGGATGTGTTATTTGTTATGGCCAGAAAATGTTTCAGCTCCACATTTGTAAAAATTGCCCTTTAGACCTGAAACCTGAACAGGGCTGGTCTGGTTCTACCTAAGTAAGTTTTCCTTTGAACAAACTGAAAAACACTTTGTGTAGGACATCGACTGGGAAAGCTGAGCTTGGTGTGAGAGTTGGGACCGGCTGTGGTTTGGTGCTTTGGTCCTTCCAAGAAACACTTGGTGTGTCCCATCACCTCCAAGAAGGGTGGGTGTCCTAGACCTGGCGGTGAAGGGACTAGTGGGAACCCCTTAGGGCCCACTCCAAATCTTATAAAATCTCCTCCCGGTTTAGAATGAGGAGAGCCAAGTCTGGCAGGGGGTCCTTGGAACACGAGGGTTCGCATCGATCCTTTGACCAGCACCTCCATGGGGTGGGCAAGAGGAGATGTCACCGATTTACCTGTAGGAGCCACACATGGCTCGGTCCCCGTCCACAAACATGAACTTCTGGGCCAAAGCCCCCTTGAACTTGGTGGCTGAGCGGGTGAAAAACTCCGTCCCCCCGGTGCTGCGGACGCGCAGGTTCTGCAGGGCAAAGGGAGAGGTGTGGGTGGGAGGGAAGGTGGTGTGAGACCACCACCCACCCCTCCAGGAACGCCCCTCCGGATGCTCACAGCCCCTCCGAGGACTGGGAATGTTCTTCATGGCCGGCTCAGCAGAGACCATGGCGATGGGGAGATAAAATAACTCGCCCAAGGCCACCATGGGCTGGGCTTGGAGAGTTTCCTGCCTTGCCCATGTGCCAGGCTGTGTTTGCCATCTCCTGAACCCGGTGTCCGTGGGCGAGGGCTGTGTGGTGGTGCTGCCAAGCGCTCCTCAGCTCCTGCAATCTATGCAAATGCCACCATGGGAGAGGAGGTTCCACACCTGCTCCCACAGGAGATCTTCAGGGGTTTTAGGGGGAGGTGGTGACCCCAGGACAGCCCACGTGGACCTGCTGGCGGTGGGCTTGTCCTTCCCCACGCTCCCCCTTTGCTGCACTCCTAAATTTGGGCATCTAATCCTGCTTTTAAGGGCTGGTGGGAAATCAGGCAGTGGGGAAACATTTCACCCTCGGGAAACGAAACTTGGTGATGTGGGAAGCAGGTCCCTGGAGTGGAGCTGGGTGTCCTCCCCAGGAAAGCCAGTGATGCAGGGGCAGCCCTGGCCCTGTGAAAATGCTTTTGTTCTTTTTTTATCCCCGGTCTGGCTCCTGTCTCCGGTGTCTCCATGGCACATTCCACAGCACAGCAGATAGAATCTCCCAAAGCAAAGGGGCTCCTTTTGGGTGGGGAGAAAATATTTTCTTAAGAAAGCGCCTGCATTCCTCCTGTTCCTGCTGGGATGTTGAGAATGCTGTTGCAAAAGGCTCTGTGTCATCACTGGGTCATGCCCTCCACGACTGTTTTATTGTGTCTTTTGTTTTGTTTTTTAAAGAAAAGCATCAAAAATATTTGTCTTCCCCTCCTCCAGCCTTTCTCATCTGCTTCCCTGGGCTCTCCTCTCTCCCCGGAGATCATGACCAGGCAAAGTCCTGAGCCCAGGTGCACTCCTAGTCCTGCTCCCCCACCCCTAGCAGGAAAATTCAGTGCAGATGATGTGAAAGCCACAGCTTTCCTGACTGCGTTTCCACTCACTGAACAGAGAAAGTTTGGGGGGGGGAATTTTCTGTGCATTTCATGTTTTTCTTAGCATTTTCCTTTTTGCTTGCTGCGGCTGGGGCGAAACTGGTGCTGAGCATCCTAATTCCGGCCAGTGTGCTGCACTGGGGGGACTGGGATGGCAATTCCCACCCCTGTCCCATGTGATGGGGCTGCTGAGAGAGCAGTGACCCCCAAGGCTTCACCCTCTGCCCGTCACCCGCTCGGAGCTGACATCCAAACCCAAGGAGCAGCTCCGGGTGTTTTTCAGACAACAACGCTCCCGGTGCTGATTCCTTTTCCTCCTCCTGTCAGTGCTGTTAAGTAAAATCTGCTTCTTTACCCCAGCCGAGGAGCTGGGCTGGGTGAATCACTCCCCAGGCAGCCCTTGCTCAAGCAGCGCCCGCCTTGCCCAAGCCGGTTGCTAATTGGCACCGGGAGATAACGAGGGACGTTTCGTTAACATCTCCCGCCTGGAGAAGCAGCTCCCAGACTCTGCCCTACTTTCCTCACCTCCTCCTGCACCCCGTGCCAGCGAATTGGCTGCAATATGTGGCAAATCCCAACTTCCAGACATTTGCAGAGCTCTGCAGATGTTCTCCTGCTTTTCCAGTCCTGCCACCGGGCTGCTAATGCAGGAAAACACCGGAGTGCGTCAGCGCTGGCTTTTCTGGTCTTGAAGCAGCAGCAGCCTGCGGGGTCCCAGGCTCTCCAGGGAGTTTGGACGCAGGAAAAAGCCGGGCTGAGCTCGCTCTCATTGTTGGGAGCAGCAATTAAGCCGGGCTGGCGGGCAGGGCAGCTGGGGAAGGTGCCAGGATTGGGGGGTCCCCGAGCCCCCGCTCCCCGTCTCGTGCCTCCAGGTGTGAGGGTGTCGTGGCTCCTACGTGTTCCTGCTCAGCCAGGGGTTGGCCCTCACCCCAAGCAGATCTGGGGAGCTTGCCCAGGCACGGGCCCTGCCGGCGGGCATTGGGCTGACGTCGGGAGCGGCAGCATCGCTTTTCTGCCAAGCAACAGGCGAGGCCGAGCCGTGCTGGCTGGGAGTGGGGGTCTGCAAGCCCCCAGTGGGACTGTGGGGCTGCCCTGTGTGTTTGCGTGCTGTGCTGGTGATGGGGGTGCTGAGCCTGGGGCTGTCCTGTGGCTGGGGTGAGGGTCCCTGCTCTGGCTGCTGCTCCTGAGGCTGAAATACCCCCCCGTCCTCTCCTCTGCCCCTTCTGCCTTCGCACGAGCTCTATGACAGCTCTGTGATTTTCTCTGCACCTCTGCTCACACAGGGCCGTGGAAGGGGAATCCCAGAATCGCTTGGGCTGGAAGGGACCTTAAATCTCACCACGAGCAAGGACAGCTCAAACCACACCAGGTTGCTCCAAGCCCCATCCAACCGACCCCTGCGCTGCCAGGCATCCCTCCTTGCGCTTTGCCTTCCCTGGTTTTCCGTGGGATCCGTGCACAGGAGTGACTCCGTGTGCGCCCGGGCAGGTCAGTCCCTGCAGCGTGCGCTGCCCAGCTCAGTGAGAGCAGCCAGGGCATCCCTCACAGCTGCCAGGGCCTCGGGCAGCGTGGGAGCCTCCCTGCCCCGCTCCCGGCCCTGTGCTGGGGCGGAGGCTCCAGAAATCCAGAAAAGGGGAAAATGGAGTTTTTAACGCCAGCCTCCGACTTGGGGAGAGCCTGAGAGCGGCGGCGGTGCCGGTCCTGCCCCGGGGCACGGCAGCAGGGAGCTGGTGGCAGCACAGATCCTGCCCTGGCACAGCATCTACTGCCCCCTCTCCCTTGCCAGCTCGTTCCTCGGGAGGAGCTGAGCTCACAGGTTTGCCCCGGGCTTTGCTGTGCCCACCCTTGTAGGGCTGCACCCCTCAACCTCTGCTCTGGCCCGGGTGGGTACCAGCAGCCCCCTGGGCTTTCTGCATCCAGCTTTGCTGGCTGTAAATCCACATCCCATCCTCTCACCCACCCCTCCACGCTGCTCCTGAGTTTGGGCATCACCTCCAGCTTTGGCTACAGGAAAAATGGACTCAACTCTTCACAAGTGGGGTGCCTCTCCCAAGGCAGGAGGGAGTAGGATGATAACTCTGATTATCTCCTGCCTTTGGAGAAGGTTGCTGCTTTCCAGACCCTCGGGTCATCCCTACCTTCAGGTGTCCAGCGTGCATGTGGGCTCGCTCGCACATCTGAAGGAAGTGCTTCACGTTGGTCTCATCCAAAATGATGTAGACTCCCACTTTCCTCTTGAAGCCGGCGTCCAGGAGGTCCTTGAAGATGTCCACGTCGGTGAACATGTCCATGACCACGGCGATGACCTGGAGAGGGGACAGGAGAGATGAGTCTGGGTGGTGTGGCCAGGGATAACCCAAGGCACAGTCAGAGCTCGTTTTGTGAGAGGCAAAGTGCTCCCTGTGGGAGGCTGGAATTCGGGGTGGGGGAGCTCCTGACAGTCTGAGGATGGAAAGTTCTCCCATTCCTCTGCTGTCACTGTGGAAGATTTGATCTCCAAGAGAGGTGGATGTGGCACCTGAGGACATGGTTTAGTGGTGGCCCTGGCAGTGCTGAGTTAATTGTTGGACTTGATGGTTTTTGGATGTTTTTTCCAACCCTAACCATTTCAGTGATGACCTAAGGCATAACCTACTGATGAAAAACCAGTTACTGAGGGCGAATCTAACTTCCCTGCCTTTAACAGGCCTCACAAAATTCAGAGTCCAGTTTCTGGCTGAGAACTTTGGTGTCCCTTTGCTATCAGCATTGCAGGAGCATCATCAGGAGGGTTGGCCTTTGATGCACAATGATCACAGGAGGGTTAAGGTTGATAAAGAGCTGCAGGATCATCAAGCCCAGCCATTGAGTGGTGTGTCCATCTGTCCTGGTCTCACTGCCCAGCCTGCACTGCATCCCTCCTTCCTCCCAGGCTGGATGGAAGGAGCAGAGCCGGGACAGTGGTGGCAGCTGTGTTTGTCACAGGCAGTGTCACTGATATTCACAAGCTGCAGCTGCCTCGGCACCCCAGGGCGTTTGCTGCTGTCCCAACCACGCCGGGGCTGACAGGAAAATGGATCTGGGCCACGCTGGGAGTTTCACTGGAATGTCTGCCTGTGCCCATGGGTGTTGATTTCCTGGTGATGGCATCACCCGGGCGGTGAGCAGCAGCTCATGGCGGGCAGAGGGGCTGGAGGCAATCCCAGGGCAGCTCCTCGGGGATTTCTGCCTCCCCTCGTCCCAGGGGAAAAGCATCAGGGTGCTGGTTTGTCATTGTCCCATGGCTGGAACTCCTCCCAGCCCTGTGGCTGCTCCTGGAAGGTGCCCTGGGCTGGGGGCAGGTGGGTGCTCTTGGCCACTTGCCCTTCCAGAGGGGCCCTGCTGGCCTTGGCTCGTGGCTGAGCCAGGGGGGACACCAGGGAGACCCCAGGGTGCTCCTCCCTCCCTCAGGAAGGGGCTGGGACGGTGCTGGGTGCTTGCACACTCAGACACATCCAGTCCAGAGCTCTCAAAGCACCGAGCTGCCTTTTAATTAGCTCAGTGCCACAGGAGGGCTTTAATTAAGCAGAGGATTGTTATGACACTGCTGCCTCTTCCTTTTCTGCAGGCGATGGGGGGAAGAGCAAGGCTGTGTGGGGAGCCCCAGCCCTGCTGCCACCCTGGTGTCCCCAGCCCTGGCCACACAGGAATGCTTTGGGAGGTGCCAGCGAGGCAGGTGAGGGGGCACTTTATGGCTTTGCCACTCGATTTTAGCTGAATTCCCATTTATCCTCACCCCAGAGCCTGCTGTGAAAAGATAAATCCTCACTCACTCCCTTGTGCACCCACTCGTGTGTTTTTCTCATCCGTGCTGTCCTGGTGGGGAAACTGAGGCAGGAATCAGCTGCTGGATGTGCATGGATGCAAAGAGGGATGGGTTCAAAGCTACTCTGGGAGCTCTGGGCTTGGATTTGCTGCATTCAGCAAGAAACTGGGGAGGAGCTGAGCTGTCTGCCGTGGGTCCTGGCTGAGGAACACCTCGGTGGGACAGCGTGGGTTTGGTTGGGGGGCAGAGGATTTCCTTCCCTGCCCATGTCACTTCTCCTGGGTGCTGTGTTTACCCCAGGAAAAGCCGAGCACTCGTGAAAGGGGGATGAGAACAGCGCTGAGCTTGGTTTCTGAGGGAAAAGAACATTTTCCCACTGTGGTCCCAGCCGTGCCGAGGCCTCGGCTCCCAGCTGTGGCTCTGAAGGTGTCGAGGGAGCTCTGCAGGGCTCTGTGCCCCATCCCAGCCCTGCTCACACGCCGCAGGCAGTGCCCAGGGTGGCCAGCTCGGGCACGGGGAGGGAGCCCAGCTCTCAGCCACTTGCCCACGTTTTAACCCAATTCCTCCTGCTCAGCTGGTGCCTCCTGTCACTGCTCAGCTCCCGCTTCCCTCTCCACCGTGTCCTGCCTGCAGGACAGGCTTTGTCACCAGGATCTCAGTCCAGTGTGCCAACACAGCCTGGCACGGGGCTGGGAGGGTGAGGACAGCACTGGCAGCACTCCCCACGTGGGGACTGTCCATGTCTGGGTGAAACCCGCTGCGGGCTTGAGCCCTGCCATGCTAAACCCTGGGGCAATCTGCAAGGAGCAGAGCTCTGTCTGCTCTGGAGCAGTGAAATCCTGCGTGCTCTTTGCTTCCCAGCTTGGGGAATGGGGCTCTCTGGAGCCAGCAGTGCCGTGTGGCCGCGGGGAGCCAGCCTGTCCCTTGTCCCTGTCACCTCTGCCTCGCTGCTGGGACGTTCCTTTTCCTGCAGCCCTTTTGCTGCTGTGTCATCCCAGGAAGCTTTGCCATCCCTTTGCCATTCTCCTGGAGGGTGCAGAGGAAATCAGCCCTAAATCTGCAGCTGGAGGCTCCCAGTGCCCACGCAGGAGAAGCTTTTCTTGCCTGCAGATGTGCAGGTGCCGGGTCCCAAATCCCTGAGGAGCAGGGAGCATTGTATCCCCCTGGACATCCCAAAAAATCCCAAATGTGATTTTTGGAACAGCTTTCATGAGTGCCTAAACTGCAGGCTCATGTTTTATAGAGGAAGTTGCAGCTCTTTATTGTCTCACTATGAATCATCAGATAATGACTTTTGGGGTGCACCACGTGGGCATTTAATAAATTAGGCAGGCACCAAGGCACAATTAGAGGAAGAGTGTTGGGCTGGAGGAGAGGTGGGACAAGTAACATTAATAATTGCTCTCCCCTGTCGACCCTTTCATCCAGGAACAGCAGAAGGTTTTGTAAACAGTAATTAATAGGGCCTCCCAACCTTCGCTGGAAGTTGCTCAGGGTAATTACATCACCACAATCCCAACCTGGAACCTCAAGTGAAGAGAGGAGGTCAGAGTCACTGCTCTCTCCACTGGCTCCGGGCCAAGGTCAATGTTTTCATGCTCTGGTTTCTGGTCAGAGAGAGAGCCAAGAGGAGAGGAGGAGGAGGGAGATCTTCCTCCCTTCCACCATAGAATCATTAAGGCTGGAAAAGACATTCAGCATTGTCAAGTCCAGCCTTGGACCCATCACTACTCGTCACCGGCCCAGAGCGCCGAGTGCCACATCCACAAATTCCTTGGGACACCTCCAGGATGGGCACTCCAAACCTCTCTGGGCAGCCCCTTGCAGTCCTGACCAGCTTTTCCACGAGGAAATTGTTCCTGGTGTCCAGGCTGTGAGCTTGGCAGCCCCGGGGATCTGCAGCGAGGAGGAGACGGCTGCGCCACGGCTCGGCCGGGTGAAACCCCTCAGCAGCTCTGCTTGGGGGCCACAAAGATGATTTTCAGGGATGTGGCCACAGGATCCTGCCTCTCCTTTCTCCTGTTCGTTCCCAGCAAGAGGAGAGGATCATTTGCATCTCCCTGTCTGGCACGCCTGGGTCCGAGGCGCTGAACTCGGCAGGGTTTGGGCTCGTTCCTGTGAGCACCAGGGCTCCTGTGACCCTCAGAGCAGCCTCACATCCCTGGGGTTCCTCACCCTGGGAGCCTGGGTGACCTCCCAGCCCCAGCACTGCTCTCCTGAGCTCTCAACTCGCCTGGGCCAGCAGCAGGACTTTGCTCTCCCGGCCATGGGACAGCGACTGGCACCGAGAGCAGAGCGAGCGTCTGGGACGGCGTCTGGAGCAAGGGTCAGGGAATTGTGAACTTCTCCCAAGCCTGTGCTCCTCTGCACGTGGTGGAGAGCCCTGGGGCAGGGAGGACAGAGCACACGGACAGCGTGTGTGACATCTGAGGGTGGCAGCAGGACGGTGCCTTTGTCCACTCTCAGCTTCCTCAGCCAAACCCTTTCACCTTGGAGCTGCTGCGAAGACCTTGAGCCCTGGCAGAGATCAGCAGGGTGGTCTAGCCCAGTGTCCCCCACCCTTAGGAGCACCCACAAGTTGTCACCTGGGCTCTGCCGTGTGACAGCAGGCTCAGCTGCAAGGAGATCTGTGCTGAAACACGGGATGGGAGACCATGGAAGAACTCCACTCCTGTAACTCCTGCCACCCCAGACCCTGCAGCACTCAGCACTCACCCATCTCTACGTTTCCTGAGGCACCAGAAGCTCCGAGCAGGCTCCTGCGTGTCCCCAGTGGTGTCACCATGTCTCATCCCACAGGCAGGGCCCGTCTGGGGCGGGAGGCAGAGCCCAGCCCTGCTCAGGGGCCATGGAGAACCGGGGATGAGCACAGCAGCATCAACCGTGGCCACGTCCCCGTGTCCTGGAGAGGCTCCAGGGGAGGTGGGGATGTGCCTGACTCAGCCCTGGGAGCAGGAGCAGGGTGTGGGATGACTCAGGAGGAGCTGCCCGCATGGGGGCAGCTGGGAAGCGGTGAGTAGGCAAAGACCCGAAGATGAGCCATTGTTTGTTGTGGGATTGTTCTCCCATCCTCCAGCCCACAGCTCTCCCTTCCCTTTGCCCCTTTGGCGGGGAAAATGTCACAGGTGAGCACAAGTCACCTCCACTTCTGCCAGGTGACAGTGGCCAGAGGTGGCTCCTGCCCCCAGCCCTGACACCCCCAACAGCCATTCCCGTGATCCCGCTGCCTTGGATGTTTTGAGAGATTCATTTTTCTGCCTGAGCTGGTCTGGAGAAGCTCTGCTGGCTGCATGTCACAGGTTTCCCTCTCTCCTAGCAGGATCTGCAAAGCCCAGCACTATCTCTGGAGCAGCCAGGCAGACCTGGTGCATCCCAGCCTGTCCCCTCTGCTCCAGGCTCTCCCTGTTTCCCTGCTGGAACAGCCTCTGGGGTGGGAAGCTCCTTCCTTGGAGCTCTCACGGTACTGGATTCACAGAACCCAAGGAGCTTCAAAGCACCAAGAAACCAGCAGGTACCAACCCCTCCTGGGACTGGGTCACTGGGAAACACCAGCAGCACTTTCCCACCTCTGCTGGCCTTCAGCACAGGCCACCATCTCCCTCCTTCCCTGGGTGATGGCTCATGCATCCCCACTCCCTGCTCCTCGGCTTGGTGCCACAGGGAGGACAAGTCTCAACCCAAATCCCTTCAGCATCTGCCCAGCCTTGTCCCTCCTGCTCACCAGCTCATCCTTGTCCTCTGAGAGCCAGGGTGAGCCAGCTTGGAGCCCCACAGCCATCTTGGGCCAAGCTTGACCCTCGTGTGGGTCAGTGCTAGGCCAGAAGCTTTGAGTACTTTGCTCCAGGGCCATGGACTGGACGGATGGTGGACACGAGGACTGAGGCCGGGCCATGACCCCAGGGTCAATACTGGACAGCTGGTGGACCCAGGGCTGAGACCAGGACACAATCCCAGGTTCCTGCATGCTGTCACACCGGGAATAACGAGTGTGGAGTGGCTGGAACCAGCTGGAGAACAGCTCAACCCGTTTTTCTCCCCAGAGCCCTGCAGGGACCCCAAGATGAACAGAGCTGCTGGGTGGATATTGGGCAGGGCTGTGCTGCTGCCAGGAGTGCTGACCCCGGCTGGCAGCATCCCCAGCAAAACCCGACCCCCGAGCACTTGGTTACAGGGCAAAACCTGCCGGCTTGGCCCCGCTGCCTCTGCTCGGGCAGAGCTTCCCGCGGGACAGGGATTGCCCGGCTGGGCAGGACTTGGAGCACGATGCCCTGGGGCCAATCCTGCCCCGTCCCCGCGGCGCACCTCACCTTCTGAGCCTGGCAGATCATCTTCCTCACCACCTCCTTGATGTGCGCCTGGCCCTCGATGGGTGGCTGCATGTAGACCGTGGCCCTGGTGACCCCGCGGTAGGCGATGGTCTCGGGCCAGCCCAGGTCCAGCTGCGGGATGGAGCGGTCGGACCGCTGGGGCCAGTACTCCAGGGACGGGGCCACGTCCTGCTCGTCCCCCTGGCTGTTCCTGTCGCCCTCGCTGCCGCCGCCGCTGCTGCCGTGCCGCGGGATGTACTCGGAGCCGGGGTCGTAGGTCTCCAGCGTGTCCAGGATCTTCTTCAGCTCCAGCTCGGAAAGGAAGTCCCTGATGTTCTCCCTCTTCAGGACTTCATAGAAGGCGTCGGGGCCACGGGAGGCCAGCGCCTCCAGGGCCAGGCGCTGCTCCTCGCTGTAGAAGAACTCGGGCTTGGACTCGCTGGACCTCCAGTTGACGTGGCTGTCGTCCAGGCACTGCACCTGGGAGAAAGCCATGGTGACCCCGCACGCCGGTCCCCTGTCCCGAGGGAGCTCTGTGCCGCCGGCGAGCGCCGCGTTGTCGGCAATAAATAGGAATTAATTATTCTCCAGTCCTTAAACACACAGTTCGCTTCACCCTCCCCGGCTCAGCGCGCAGCTCGGCGGAGGCACCGCTCCCTTTTCCAACGGCTCCTGCCACGCCGGAGCTCTTCCTGCCGGGGAGGAGGGTTTGCTTTCTGGCAAGGAAAACGCGGAGCTTCCCCCAGCAGGCTGGGGCAGACAGCTCAGGTGTACCTACAGCACCGGGAAGGTCCTTCACCCCCGCGTCCGCTCCCTCCTCATCCTCCGCTCTCGCAAGACAACGCTAACACCGGATGAAATAAAAAAAACTGGGGAAGAAACAAAGGGAAAAGCGGCTAAAGGCAGGGCAGCGAGGAGCAGGACGTGTCGGCCGAGGTGCCGTGGCCGGTTCTCGTTCCCGGAGGAGCGGGGGATGCTCGGCGCCGAGCCCCGGCCTCCTGCGCATCGCCCCGGCAGCGCTCGGCTCGGGGCTCTGCCGGCGCGCAGTGCCGGGCCGGACAGGTAACAGCGAGAAGTGAAAAGAGGAAAAGGAAAAGAGTGATTCATCCCTCCGCCCTGCCCCACCTGCAGTCACATGCTGCCTTCACACGTTCCCTGCCCAGCCCGATTAACTCTTTCGGCTGGTGCGCCCTCGCACCTGCGGCGCCCGGAGCCCCCCGGAGCGCCCGGGTGTGGGAGGGTCCTGGGCGGCTCCAGAGGGTTTGGGCGTTTCGTTATTTATTTGTTTTTTAAATCTCCCTCTGAGATTCCCCCCTCTCCCGCTGTGCCGGCTGGTAAGTCAATATTTCCCAGCCAAAGAGCTCTGTCCTGTGGTTAACCCCTCCTGTGCTGGTGCAGGAGCTCGGAGCCAGGGTGGGTCCAGGGTGGGCAGCACCGAGTGGGAGCTGCCAGAAAGGTTCAAAGCTGCGCTGAGGCAGGTTTAGACTGGATATTTGGAAGCATTTCTTTACGTAGAGGGTGTTCCAATCCTGGAACAACCTTCTTAGAGAGGTGGTCAAGGCCTCAAACCTGTCAGTGTTTAAGAGGCATTTGGACAATGCCCTTAATTTTTTTGGTCAGCCCTCAATTGGTCAGGCAGTGGGACCAGATGATTGTTGTAGGGCTCTTCCAAATGAAACCATTTATTCTATTCTGTCCTGTCATGTCCTGTCTTGTCCTCTCCCTTTTTCTACAGCGTGGTCACGGCCACATCACCAGATCTGGCTGTGACAGGTCTCATTAGTAACAGTGAGATGGACAAAAAACCCCACCCTGGATTCACCACTTGGTGCTCACAAGCCAGAACTGTGCAAGCTCTCTTGAGCTTTTCTCTTGGAAGCTCAGCTGAAGACGAATTTCAGGAATTGGGGTCAGATTCTTGCGCCAATGCAAAAAAAGGGAAGTGCCATGGGCTGTGTGTCTGTCCCTGGCGTTGGCGTGGCTCATCTGGATTCACAGCCGGATAAATGAGGGCCCTGCCTGAGTCAGGCTCCTGGGGCAAAGCCGCCTGTCTGGCCAGGCGCTGGGCCATCAAAGTGCTCCTCTCTGCAGGCACAGTGGCCCTGCTCGTCCCACAGTGACAAATCCTGCGTGGGCTTGTGCCCAGCCCTGGCCTGGCCTGTGCAGGAGGTGCAGCAGGGCTGGGGGACACAGGAATGTGGCAGCAGTTTGTTGGGATCATGGAATTACTAAGGGTGGAAAGGGTCACCGAGTCCAACCCAGCGCTGCCAGCTCCAGCACTACACCACGTCCCCAAGTGCCACATCAACTTGGGGAAGATCCAAGTGCTTGGCTCCCGAAGAATATCAGCTCAGGAGGTGTTTCAGGTGGAGCTGGTGACTTTGTGGCTGACCCTGCAGGGATTTCCCAGGGGTGGGATGACATCCCCATGCTGTGGCCTGCTCACTGACTGCTGCAGCAGAGACTGAGGGGGCTGGAACCAAACCTGGGTGTTTTAGGTGAAATCCCAGCGCTGCTGGCAGCGATGGGGACAGCAAATGGACAGAGGTGAGCACTGAGCCAGCACCCAGGACCTCTTTGGGTGTGATGGGAGATGGCCCAGATGGGTGCTGGAGTGTGGGTGTGTGGCGTGGCAGGAGCGTGTTGTGGTTTTGGCCGCCTGAGCTGCTCGCTCCAGGTGTTTTTATTGTGCCAGGAGATTTACAGACTCTTTCACGGGGTGTGTGTGCACTAATGATTTATTGCATGTGGGGTAAATGCTGCATCCCAGCCGCCATGTGCTGGCTCTGCTGGCGGGGGCGGGTTGGGGTGGCAGAACCCCACACCTGCAGCATCTCCACCTGATGCTCACCTGGGTCCCCCATCTCCCCATCCCGGGCGTTTCTTCACCCCACGTGGTGAATTTAGGCCCCGAATTGGGTGCAGCCCCTGTTTGCAGGCTTGGCTGGCTGTGGCTGAGCAGGTTGGTCCTCATCGTTCCAGGCGTCCCCGGGTGGATCCAGCTGGACAGGCAGCACCCGCTGCAGACACGGCCCCTTTCCTGCAGATGGAAGCATTAATTACAAGGTCCTAACTAATTTTCCATTTTTAGCAGCGGGCCTGAGAGTGAGGCAGTGGGGTATGACACCGAGCGCTGCTCCTGGCTCGGAGGATCCTGCTTCCCACTCACGCCGAGGTGCCACCGAGTGTTCCTCGGTAGAGCTGAGGCCTGGGGCAGGCATTTCAGCTGGAACACAACATCCAGACGCTGCCTTGCCCTTTGGGACGTTTTCCACCCTCCAGCCACCAACGATTTGCATGGAGCCGTGCACAACGTGGTGTTTTAGAGAGGGGAAACTGAGGCACAGAGCGCTGATGGCAGCTTTGCTCAGGGCTGCTGCAGGAAGGAGTCACTGGAGCCTCAGCGCTGACTCTGACCTCAGGGTTGAGTCCAGGCTGGGCTTTTTGGCATCCTTGGGATGTGCTGAGCACGGCCTGTGGTCTGCCCACAACCGAGTCGTGCTCGCAGCTCACCCCGTGCTCCTTTGTGGAAGGTGCCAAGGTGTCACCACCAGTGTTTGGGACAAACTGGGAGGCTGAGGGCTCGTTGGTGGAGGTCACCGGGCAGGAGAACCAGGACAGTGCTGCCAGTCCTGTGCAGGGATCACCCGTGCTCGTCCCCGTGCTCCTGCCTGGGCGGGTGCAGCCCGGAGAGCCGGGCAGCCCATCCATATTAATGCCTGACATTAATTTCCATTCATTTCAATATTTTATGAGCGTAACAATTAAAAAAAAAAAAAAAAAAAGGGTTCATCACTCGTTGAGACATAGAAATAATTGGGTGTTGATGGTCCTGGAGCGCTGCCACGCAAATCCCAGGAGCTGCTGGTGCTGCCCATGCCCAGGAAATTGCCACAGGGGTGCAGGAACCGGGCTGGCCCCGGGGCTCTGCTGCCTCTGGCTCTGGAGATTCCCCCTGGCAGCTGTCACTGGGTTTAATGTGGGAAAAATCCAACCTGCACTGGGCTGGGCAGCGGGAGGCGAGGGGTGGGACGGGCCCTGAGGTGTTGGAGCTGCGGGTGGGAGTGAGGAGCAGAGGAGGATTTTCAGCTCTCGGGTGGGATGTGCTCCTTGCTCCTCCAGCCGCTGTCCTGCCAAGGTCTGGCCACGGTGGCCACGGCAAAGGCTCAACATCTGCCCAGTGGGAGGGGGCATGAGGGGGGAAGGGGTGCAGGGCTGGCCCCCACCCTGTCAGGGGTCTCAGCTTGTCACCTGCCTCTGTCCCCCAGACTCCGTGGGCTGTGTGGACCCCGAGGAGTGCACCCGTGTGTGCGGGGCCACCCTGGGCTGCTCCAGCATCGCCTGCCCCAGGCTGGTGGTCGAGCTGATGGCAGGGGTAGGTGGGTGCCAGGGGTGACTCCATCCCCACTGGGCTTTGCTGCACCCCAGAGCTGCTGCCAGGGCTTGGAGATTGGGGGGGACCTGTGTTTGGGGGGACCCCACAGATGATGTGGGGGGGTCTGTGTTTGGGGGAACCCCATAGATGGTGTGGGAAGGTCTGTGTTTGGGGGTCCCACAGATGGTGTGGAAGGGTCTGTGTTTGGGGGTCCCAGAGATGATGTGGGGGGGTCTGTGTTTGGGGGTCCCAGAGATGATGTGGGGGGGTCTATGTTTGGGGGAACCCCATAGATGGTGTGGGAAGGTCTGTGTTTGGGGGTCCCACGGATGGTGTGGGAGGGTCTGTGTTTGGGGGAACCCCATAGATGGTGTGGGAAGGTCTGTGTTTGGGGGTCCCACAAATGATGTGGAGGTGCGGAGGGCAGCGCTGGAGCTGGGATGGGTGCGGAGGGCAGCGCTGGGCAGTGCGGAGGGCAGCGCTGGGCAGTGCGGAGGGCAGCGCTGCCCGCACATCCCGGGGTGCCCGGGGGTGCCCCGGGCGGCGCACTCAGCGCCGGGGAATGCCCGGCTCGGTGCCACCGGCCGGGGAGACAACAACAAGGAGCCAATCTGGGTCAGGGCTGTGCCGAGGCTCGGCTGGAGCAGCGGCTGCAGCAGCGGCTTTTTCTTGGCATCTTCCACATCCCCTTCCAGAAAGGGGATGGGCAGCGATCCCGGGGAATGGGGGTCCCGTGTTGTGCCCCTTGGGAAGAGGGGCGCTTGGCTCAGGGCCTGCTTAGCTCCTCCCTGGCTTGGCTGCCGGTGACAAGGGTGTGACAAGGCAGGACGGCTTTCCCCAGGATGGATAATGAATGTTTGCGAAGGGCTTTGCCCGCCCGGGGCTGCGGTGGATCCCGGGCAGGTCCCTCAGTGCGAGCAGGACGCTGCGGGTCGTAGGGACAGAGCCAAGGAAATGTGCTGGGCAGAAGGAAAAAAGCTGTGTGAGGTTTTCCTCAGCGTGGGTTGGCTCCTGAGTAGTTGTCAGGAGGTCCCAGCTGCCCCCACACCCACCAGGGAGGAGATGCCACATCCTGGGATCACGGTTTGGGCTGGAAGGTTCCTCAGAGATCATCTCGGTCCAGCCCTGAGGAAAGGGCTTTGATTGGGGGGTGGCAAAGAGCCCCGAGTTCCCAGACCTGGGGGTCTGAGCTCCAGGAGGTGGCTGTCCCCGGGGTCATCTGTCCTCTACACTCACCACATTTCTGTGCCAGGTTCCTGCTCAGCCAGCCTGGCCACCCAGAGCCACCCAAGGCCACGGGACCCCCGGCTGTGACCCTCAGGGACCCCCCAGAACCCCCGTTCTGGGCCCGTGTCTGTGGCATCAGCGCCATGGTCCTGATGTGTGTCAGTATTTTCTGCTATGTCTGTTTTGCCCAGCGCCCTGACAACCCCTGGGGTGGGGAAGAGGTGCTCGGAGAGGGGAAAAATGAGGATTTGGGTGCTATTTTTCATTTTTTTGGGATGTGATGTTTAAATCCACTGGTGCAACGAGTTGGGTGTTCTGAGCACTACATTCCCTAAGTGGAGGTGTGAGGTGTGGGGGGCATTTGTGGGGGCAGAAAATCCTTTTGGGGGGGTAGGGACAGGCATTGGGGTGGGGAAATGGGGTCGCAGGGAAGCAAAACTGCAGTGGAGCAGCACCTGCGTGAATGGAGGGATGGGACGCCTTGGCAGCGCTGGAAAAGGAGCAGCCACTCTCAGGGGCAACACCCAAACACATTTTAATGGCCCTAAATAAAAAATAATATTAAAAAAAGCACCACAATTTACAGCTATGAACAGCACCCAGAGGATGGAATCTGCCTGGATCAGCCTTCCCTGGTACCCTGAGCCCTGGAATTCCTCCCTGGAGTTGTGGATCCTGGCTGCCTGCAGCCCTCCCTGGAGCTGGGGCTTTGCTTACAGGGTTTGGAGAGGATTCAAGGTTTGGGGTTTTGGGCTCACTCCCTCTGTTGCTGCCATCCCACTGGATTGTGCCTCTGGAAAAGCTTTTTTTTTGAACACTCCACACTCCCTCCCCAGGGAACAGCGCTGCCAGCTCCAGCCCTGGGCTGGGGGACACGGACCAGGGACAAAGGGACACTCAGGCTGTGTGGGCAGCTCTGGTGAGCGGGGACAACGGGGCTGGGTCCTGCCCGGTCTGCGTGGGGAGGGTCACTCGTGGATGGTCACCTGAAGGTCACTGGTGGATGGTCACCTGAAGGTCACTGGTAGATGGTCACTGGAAGGTCACTGGTGGATGGTCACTCGTGGATGGTCACTCGTGGATAGTCACTTGTGGATGGTCACTCATGGATGGTCACCTGAAGGTCACTGGTGGATGGTCACTCATGGATGGTCACTTGAAGAAGGTCACTTGTCGATGGTCACTCGTGGAAGGTCACCTGAAGGTTACTCGTGGATGGTCACCTGAAGGTCACTGGTGGATGGGGTGGACGTAGCTCCGGGGGAAGAGCCCAACACGGCCGTAGATCTTCCCCTGCCACCAGTGGGGGTCAGGGCAGTCCAGGACCTCAATGATGTCCCCGCGGAGGAAGGGCAGCTGGGAGCCCTCCCGGGCTGAGAAGTTGAACTGGGCTTGCACAAATCGGGGTCTCTTCACCTGCAGGGAAGCCGAGGGCAGGGGTTGGTGGGAGGAGAGGGGTCCCCATCTGCCAGCCCCCGGCACTGGGCAGCACTGCCTGGGCCCTGGTGGGGACGCCGTGCCACCACGGCGTGAGGACGAGCCTTGGGATGCCTCCTTTGGAGAGACAGAAGCAAGAAAAGGGAAGAGTGGAGCGCTGGGGACAAGCCCAGGTGGAGGGGAACACCCCAGGGCACAAGACTCCCTGTTCTTGCTGCTGGAGACCCAAAATGGGTGCCCAGGGGACCCTTGGGGGCAGCTGGCACCCTCTCCTTCCCAGCTCCTTCCAGGTGCTGGAGCTTTCCCCATCCCAGCTCCCAAAGTCCAGTTTTGCCACCTCCACAGCCACTGCCCCAGGGCTTGGCTTTGCTGGAGCTTGGCCGTGCCCTGCCCTGGCTCTGCCACCTGCCCTGGGCATCACTCCTGGCCCGAGGGACAGGGATGAGTGCCCTGCCCTGCCCTGCCCTGCTGAGCTGCTCCAGGAGCTCTTCCTCCCTGCAGCACCACGTCTCTCCTGCTCCTCACCCCGCTGAGGTGCCAGCCAGGGATGTCCCTGTCCCTCTGCAGGGACACTGAGCCTCGAGGGGGCTCATGCAGGGTGTGGGACCCACGGGCCCGTCCATGGTGGTACCTGCTGGGTCTGGTCCTCGTCCCACAGGAAAATCTGCTGCTCTTTGGCAATCGTGGTCATCCTGTAGAAATCCACCAGCTCGTTGAGGGAGTTGAACTTTTCCTCCCAGAGGAAATATTTGCCGTTCCTCTCCCTGAGCACCTTGAAGTGCTGGACGTCCTTCCCATAGCTGCAGAAGGAAGATGGATGGATGGATGGAGGGATGGATAGAGGGATGATGGAGGGATGGAGGGAGGGATGGAGGGAGGGATGGATGTATGGAGGGATGGATGTATGGAGGGATGGAAGGAGACCCTTCCCCTCCTGCCGCGCGTCCCAAGGGCGCTCACCTGACGGAGAGGGAGAACTCGCCCGGGGCGCTCTCGCTGTCGCGGATCAGGAAAGCTCCCAGGCGATTGCGCTGGAGCAGCCGCTCCTCTGCCAGCTGCCGGGAGATCCTGCCCGCGTACCACCTGCGAGGGCCACCGGGCTGAGCCACGCGGGCACCCCCGGGCACCCCCGGGCACCCCCGGGCACCCCCCGGCGCCGCACCCGAGAATCCCGGTGCCACCGGGAGAGGGGTCTGCACCGGGCTCCTCGCGGGGCTGCGACCCTCCGCCGGCAATTTCTCCCTTCCCTCCCCCTCCTGGTTCAGCCCGGAATTTTCGGGGGGCACCTCAGGGTGCTGTGGGCGCGCTGCCCCCTCCGCGTCACCGGCAGCCGCCACCGCATCCTGTCACCTGCGCTGTCACCCCGTGCCTCGGCCCCGCTCTGCCGCCTGTCCCCTCCTCCGCGTCCCTTGGGCCCTGGTGGGAAAAGCTCTTCCAGGGGCATAGCAGAAATCCCCCGGTGCCAGGATAAACCCCGGGTGCCAGGATAAACCCCCGGTGCCAGGATAAACCCCCGGTGCCAGGATAAACCCCTCCTGCTGCACCGCCGGCAGCTCCCAAACCGGCTCAAGGAGCAGAGTCCCCCTGTCCCACCCCTGTGCCCGAATATTTCGGGTCCGTGGGCTGGGAAGATTCTCTGCTGCTGTAAGAATTGCCCGGTGAATGATCAGCCGCGGAGTTTAGCACAGGGCCAGCCCCTCCAGGTGCTGCATGGAAGAGGCTGCGTCTCGCCCATCCCGTTTGTTATCCCGAGCTGGAGAAGCAGTGGGATGTGCCCCGGGCTGCCCCGAGCCCACGCGTTCGCTCTGGCATTTAAATGTGATTTACCAGGGGCTAAGGATATATAAAACACAGGTTCAATCAGCGATGGATTAGGCTGGGCTTTAATAACACGGTAATAGGATTGTGTTTAATGCAGTCATAATCCCGTAACGCTTTGTTGTTCCCCAATTATCATTTATTTAGTGGCAGCTCGGTGTGAGGGTTGGATTTTTGGGGGTACGTGGGCGTGCTGCTGCCTTTTGTCCCCTCAGGCTGTGGTGACACTGGCAGACTGACCCCCCTCCCCCCCCCCAGCTCTGTGACTCAGTTTCCCCCCGTGTGGGACTACCCTGGCGCGTGGCAGACCTTTGGGAATTGGGATTGTTGCCTGGCTGGTGGGGTGGTACTTACGGGTGTGGCTTGACCTTGATGTAGTTTTTGGGGACAAAGCCCTCACGGCCGAACAGCTCAGCCTTGTACCAGTTCTGGTCATCTTCCATGTTGAGGATCTGAGGTGGGAGAGGAGCAGGGAGGTGTCAGCCTGGCTGCCATTCCCTTGGCAGGGGGGCTGATGGGGACCCCATTGCTGCCCCAGACCCCTCAACACCCACCAAGCATCCCCTGGGGAAAAGGGGGCTTTGGCAGTGCTGGCACACCCTGCGGGCTTTGGGTTCACAGAGCTGGAAGGTGCCCGGTGTTGTCCCAGACCCCTGCCCAGGGAAGAGGGTGAAATCTGTCCCTGGAGCAGCCAGGCCATGAGCCAGGCCCCCGTGTCCCCCGGCACGGTGGCAGTGGGTGCTGACACCGCTTCCGTGTGACATTTTCCAGCCTCCCCCGCAGGGGCCCGGGGCCGGCACAGCTGTGAAAACAGGATCCGAAACCCACGGGGAAAACACGCCGGGAGGCAGGGATGGCACGGGGGGTTTGGGGCTCTGGGTTCCAGCCTGGATGTGCCCCCCGGAGGGGCTACAGGGTGCCAGGGGTCCGGGGAGAGCCCGAAGGGATGAGCACATGGGCAGGGAGGAGCTGCCATCACTCCCATCACAGGGCTGCTGCCCCCAGGGATGTTCTGAGCCCCCCTGGAGCTTTTTGGGATTGCCAGATGGCATCTGAGCGCCCACCCCAATGCCCGGGTGGGTGTTTGGGCACATGCTCCTGCTGCCCTGTGCCCTCCAGTGCCCCCCGGACAGGGAAGACGTGTCCCAGACCCTGGGGCTGCCACAGGGCACAGCTGGTGGCACTGCCAGCCACATGTCCCAGCTGGGGGTGTCCTGCTCTGAAGCTGTTCCTGGTAGCAAGCCAGGAATGCTCCTCCACACTCCAAAATCCTCGAGGCCGGCTCCTTATCTCCCACAGAAAGCCCCAGGAGCGTTAAAGCCAGGGCCAAAGGAAGCACCGGCGTCACCACGGGCCCACTCCGTCACCCCAAAACAACATCATCCAACCCCCGCCAGCCGGCGAGCCGTGTCCCCTGTACCTTCAGGGTGTCCCCTTTCTGGAAGGGCAGCTCGTCCTTCTCCGTCGCCTGGAAGGTGTAGAGGGCCACGGACTCCATGGCCGTGGGGCTGCGCGCACGGCGCGGCACCGGGGCAGGAAACCGAGCTGATGTCAGCGCTGCCGGGGCACCACAGCTGCCCAGATGTGCGGCGGAGGCGGGGGGGAGCCGTGCCAGCCCACCCGAGTGCCAGGCGTGCCAAAGGATGGCAGAAGGATTTGGCGTTTCCCCCGCGGTGAGTTGGTGGGCAGCCGGCCGGGGTTTGGATGGGAGAGGGATGGCGATGGGTTGAGGATTTTGGGAAGGGTGTTTGGGGAGCACGGGCAGCGCTGATGGGGGAGTCTCTGGTTGAGCTGCCAAAGGGGGGATTGGTGGGAATGGTTGTTCCAGAAGCAAGAGAATGGCGGCGGGTGGGAATGCCGGAGGCGGAGGGAGGTGGGAGGATGCACACACCTGGTTTTTTGGGAATTCAGAGCGAACCCTCCGTGGCTCAGCTCTGCCCAGCGAGCTTTCAGCACAACTGATGTTGGCTCTTTTGCCTCTTTGGGCTGGCCCCTTGGGCGAGCTGATTTTTCCCAGTTTTCTTCTACAGGGCTTAGGGAATAAAAATCCCTTTTAGACTAAAACTGAGCACTAAAACTTCCCGCTGCTCCCGTGGGCGTCAGGCACGGAGTCTGCAGGGCTCGCACGCCGGGGAGCATTCCCAGCGGGAAGGTCCCTGAGCTGTGCAGCCTTCCTGTGTGTGGGCTGGGGCAGGGAGCGCATGGAAAATCCGCCAGACACCGCCTCGCTTTGCTGCGGGGAATGAAACCGGGGACAGCTGCAGCGCAGTCCCTGCCCGTGCATTTGGGCATTTTCCAGCGAGGAGCAGGATGCTGCTGCCATCTGCCCGGGGTGGGATGAGCCATGGTGCTTGCAGAGCCGCTGCGGGGATTGGGCTCGGTGGTTCGCCTCTCCCAAACCTTATTCCCGCTTCCCGACTGCATCCGAAAAGCAAAGGACCTCTAGGCACCCCACTGAGGCCACTTCAGTGCCCGTGGGAAGGCCAGAGGGATGTGCAGGGTGTCACTGGGTGTCCCCCCACCCAGCGAGGCACAGTCCCCCGTGGTTATCCCGGGATGTGCTGCTCCCAGGGGATGCGGAGGTGCCGGCAAGGCCAGGAGGCTCAGGGAGGCCGTGGGAAGAGGCTCCGAATGTGCTCGGCTGTCCCAGGGAGGAGGGGACTCAGCAAATCCCCGCATCCCTGAGACACGCAGGGGATGGGAATGCAGCAGGAAATCATCTTGGGATGAGCTTCCTCTGCCCCTCAGCAGCTTTGGGGGGGATGGAGCTGGATGTTCCCTGGGGGAACAGCCCAGCAGAGCCGCTGCTCCCCCGCCGGATCCTGTCCCTGCCCCATCAGCCCAGTGGGTGACACAGGGGCCACTCCCGGCCGTCCCACACGGGGAACAATGGGGCAGGGAGGGTGTCCGGGCACTGCAAGGGGCCGGTGTGGGAGACACCTGCAGCCCAGGAGAGCCTTACTGGGGTGACAGTCACCTGTGCCGTGGGGGACACGGGGAGCAGCTTTGGGGTTCGGATTCCTGGAGCAGCAGGGGGAATTTGGGGACACCTAGGGGTGTCCAGACTGGAGCTAGAGGTGGTCCCACAGTGCCAGGCAGGGGGCACAAGACAGTGGAGTCACAGAGGGTCCCCAGAGGGACACAGAGGGGCACAGCGGGTCCCCAGAGGGACACAGAGGGGCACAGCGGGTCCCCAGAGGGACATAGAGGGACATGGAGGGTCCCCAGAGGGTCACAGCGGGTCCCCACCCAGCCTGGCGCGGTGGCCAGGCTCAGGACCGGAGCAGCATGGGATCGTGCCAGCAGATGGCAGCAGTGCCCCAGGGGACACTGGGGACACTGGGAACACTGGGAACACTGGGGACACTGGGGACACTGGGGACACTGGGGACACTGGGGACACTGGGGATACTGGGAACACTGGGGACATCAGCAACACTGGGAACACTGGGAACACTGGGGACACTGGGAACACTGGGGACACTGGGGACATCAGCAACACTGGGAACACTGGGGACACTGGGGACACTGGGGACACTGGGAACACTGGGGACACTGGGGACACTGGGAACACTGGGGACACTGGGGACACTGGGGACATCAGCAACACTGGGGACACTGGGGACACTGGGAACACTGGGGACACTGGGGACACTGGGGACATCAGCAACACTGGGGACACTGGGGACACTGGGGACACTGGTGACACTGGGGACACCAGGGACACTGGTGACAGGGTTAGGGACATCCCCTGGAGCGCGGGCTGTGCAGCCCACATGGCAGTGAGGGGGCAGTGGGGACATCGGGAGGGACACTGGGGACACTGGGGACAGCCCCTCCTGCACTCAGGCTCTAGTGAGGCAGGCAGCCCCTTGACACCTCTGTCACTCCCTACATCACAACCCGTCCCTGTCCCTGTCCCCGTCCCCGTCCCCTCCTGCTGCCCTGGCCGCACTCCCCGGGCAGGGTCCAGGTCCCTGCTGCTCCCTGGTGCTCACTGGTGTCTCACTGGTGGCCTGCTGATGGCTCACTGGTGGCTCACTGGTGGCCTGCTGATGGCTCACTGGTGGCTTTGCTGGTGGCATGCTGGTGGCTCACTGGTGGCTCACTGGTGCTCACTGGTGGCTCACTGGTCTTGCTGTCCCCAGCTGCTGCCTGAGCACGCGTGGGCATGGTGGGGTGCCAGCAGCACCTGCACCCCCAGACAGGCTGGGCTGCTCTGGGGCCCCTTTCCTGGGCAGGGAGCCAAACCCTGCCGTGCTCAGCTGCTCCCCAGGTGCCCATCCCAAGCTGCTGTGCCACCCCTGAGCCGATGCCCGGCAGGGTGGGATCCTGGGGGATCTGTCCCCTCATCCCTGTGCCCTGCACGTCCCCTCGCAGGGACACAGGAGGTGCCACACGGTTGCTGTTGGTTGGGTGTCAAAGCCTGATGAACGTTGGGGCTCGGTCCTGAGCTCAGCTCAGCCTGCAAGGAGATCCCAAAGATCAGCCGAGGGCACGGAGCAGAGCGTGGCAGCCCATCCTGCCCCGGCTTTGGCCAGCAGCCCCCGCTGCCTCTGCCTCCGAGCCGGGGAGTTCTGTGACCCTGGGGCAGGTGGAGGAAGGTGCCAGGAGCTCTGGCATTGCCCTTTCCTGGCTGCAGGGCCATTCCAGGCGCTGGGATCTGCTGCTGACTCCCGGGTTGCCCAATCTGCCCAGCCCTGTTTCATCAACATCCTGTGTTTACCTGGCTGCAAAATCCCCACGCGGGAGGGAGGAAGAGGAGGGAGGGGAGCCTCTTCCCCTTCCTCTGCAGCCTGAGGAGCTTTGTTATGGACACCGCTCCGGGCTCCCCAGCTCCTCTCCTGCTGCTCAGTGACCCCTTGATCTGCCCACAGAGGGGGAGTCTCACACCTGGCTTTGCCTCCTGGGGGGCTTTGAGCTGGGCCTGGATGGGCAGGGCTGGGCAAGGCTTTGGCTGGGAAAGGTTTTGAGCTGGTCTTGGATGGGGCAGGGCTGGGCTTGGATGGGGCAGGGCTGGGCAAGGCTTTGGCTGGGCAAGGCTTTGAGATGGGCCTGGATGGGAAAGGGCTGGGCAAGGCTTTGGCTGGACAAGGCTTTGGGCTGGGCAAGGCTTTGGGCTGGGCAAGGCTTTGGCTGGGCAAGGCTTTGAGCTGGCTCATTGCAGACCCAGGGTTCTGCCCCCGGAGCAGGGAGAGGGATGGATGCTGCCCCAGGACACAGCACTGTGCTGGGGGCTGGCAGTGCAGCACAGCCGGGATCCAGGCTGTGCCTGGATGGGGAATGTGGATAAATCCTGTAGGATAAAGGCTGCAGCTGCCCGTGTGCCCAGGGATGGAATCAGCCCTTCCCACGGGGACCCAGATGTCTCTCGAGCCCCACCGAGGCCCTGCACAGGGAGGAAGTGACATCCTGGGCTAGAAAATGCCACAGCAGGGCCCCCAGACAGGATCTCAGAGTCAGCATTCCCCCCCCACCGGAGCAGAGGCCACGCTGGTGACTCCTGAGCACCAGATTTTGTGTGTAACTCAACTTCTCAGCCCACACTCGTGCCACCAGTTCCACCCTGGTGTAGCTGAGGACAGAGGATCAGAGCTCTCTGGAGCTCACATTATCCCACAGGATCTGTAGGAAAACATCTACAGGAGGAGCAGACACAGAGAATTGGCCACCCTGGGTCCAACGTGGCCATGAAAGGCTCCTTGAGGTGCTGGTGGTCTCCAGACGTGGGGCTGCATCTCCTCGGGGTCAGCATGGGTGGCTGGGGCTGGTTTGGGGTTTTTGAGCTGGTAAATCATGGCAGGGCCCACTTGCCTGTGGTGTAGGTGGGTTGGGAAGTGGCACTGTGCTCTCATGGGAGAAACCCGAGGCAGGGGGCTGGTGGTGGGGCCTCACTTTCTGCTTTTGGCCCCAAAAACGGATCTGGAAAAGAAGTGATTGTCATGACGCCTCAGGTGTAGAATTCAACCCAAAACCTATAAGGAATGATCACTGATGGGGTCATCCCAAACAACCCCTTCAAGAGGGATAAGCCTTGGGTGGTTGGTGGCTGGGATTGGCTCCTGGGAAAGGCCAAACCTGGTTTTGGTGAGGAGGGAGAGCCCAGACACAGCAGCCACAGGGGAACAAACAACGAGGGCTTCCTGCAGCTCCCAGGACTCTGCTCTCTGCTGGGTGAGGTCTCTGTCAGTGCCTGGCTCTGGGCACGCTGGGGTGGGGGCTCAGGCCAGGATCATTTACTGATCCTGTGCACCATTAACCACCAGGGCCAGCACAGCTGGGGGTTATTTGCCTCCCTGGGCTCTAGAAAAGGACCTGGTGGCCACTTCTTGGGTTTGGACTGATGAGAAGGGAGTGTTCTCTCTTGTGGCTGTGTCTTGGAGGTACTCCTGGGATCCTGCTCTTCCCTGGGATGCACCAAGAGGAAAAGGTGAGCTGTCCCTCTGTGTGGTGGCTGTGTCTCCCCTGGTGTGACCTGGAGAGGATGGAGCTGTCCACATCCACCTGGAGCAGATCTCGTGTGCCCCACGGCTGTGGTGTCCTGGTCCTTGGCTCTGGCCTGGGGCTTTGCTGTGGTCACTGACACACCTGGGGGAACTCTGGGACCTGCTGGGTGCCCTCATGCAGGTCAGGCTCTAATCTGAGCTGTGGGAGGAATGTTTTCTGCTGAATCCTGCTGTGGAACTGTCTGATGGTGACTCCTGGGATGATCGGCTGTGTCTGGCTTCCAATCTCCATCCTTGGATCTGTGCTATGGACAAGCCCAGGTCCCCAAGCTAAATTTTCCTAGCTGGGCTGATGCTGCAGCAGGGATGGGAGTGGGGAATGCTCTGTCAGCTCCTCAGGAGCCATTCCCAGACAGCTGAAGCTGGAAAACCCCTCTGTGCTGCATTCTGTCAGCACAGCATGGAGGTACAGAGGGTCCCAGCTTTGATTCACACGGGAGACAAATGAAAAGGGTCCCTGTAAGTGGAAGTTCCAAAGAAAGTGGGCAGGAGGTGTGGGATTTGGGTGTGGAGGCTGTTTGCTGTCGCTGTTTGCCGTGGGGGGAGCCTCCTGGGCTGATGGAGTAACCACCCATGGGCAGGGGATCTCCGTGGCTCCTGCAGGGCTTGTTTGAGGGGAGTTTTGGTCACATCCAGGCTCAGCCTGAACGGATTCCAAGAATCTCCCCCTCAACAAGAGCATCTGTTATTTTTCTAGGAATTAAAAAGAAAACCCCACCGCCGAGGGCTGTGCCGTGTGCGTGGGTGGGGGGACCGTGCTGTCACCCTGCTGTCACCGCCGTGACTCACCCGGGGGGCTGCGACTCCCAGCAACAACCACAACAACAGAAAAAACCCAAAAAAACGTAGGGAGAAATTGTGAATGATGCTGGCTGCCACCGGGGTAGTCAAATTTCTGTTCCTCCTTCGGGCTGGCTGGTTAACAAAGAAGTTATTAATAACCAATTAAGCCACAGCTCACGTCATGCCTTCCTCTGGGAGTGTGGCAAGAGCGGCCCTGGTTCCTCCTTCGGCTCCGTACCCACCCTGCCGCTTTTGGGGGGACATTTGGGCTGCTGGGGATGGGGACAGCTCCCAGGGCCATGGTGACACCTCCCTGGGCTGTTGGGGACCGCCAGCACAGCGGTGACCCGAGGCTGGGGCATGGCGTGTTGGGCTGAGCCGCTGGTGGGAGAGGAACCGCGTTTGGCAGGAATTTGGGCAGTGCCAGCGCAGATGGTGACAGCCGTGGGGACACGGAGGGAGGAGGAGGAGGGTGAGGAGGGTCCCTGCTGGGCACTGATGTGCGCGGTGCCACATGCGGGGCAGAGCTGAGCCGGATGCGATGGGAGCAGAGAATCCGGGCACTGTGCCGCTCCTGAAACGCCTCATTCAGGGCAGGAGCGGCGGGACAAGAGGGAGGAAGCGGAGGGAAGATGGAGCACTGAAGGCCTCTGTGTGTGGCCGGGCGGATGCAGGTGCAGCTGTGGATTCCCCGGATGCTCCACGCCGCCCTTGCTCGCCGGGGATGCAGCCGGGAGTCCCCCCAAGTCCCCAGCCCTGCTGTGGCTCTGATTTATTGCCACACTGCCCAGCGCTGTCCTTTTATTCATCTATAGGTGTGTGTATATTCCCTGAAGTGTCACCCTGTGGGTCTCAGGTTCAGTCAAAGGAAGAAATGGAGAGTTTCTAGCCAGGCAGGGAAAGAGCTGGGAAAGAATGTAAATAATTCTTTATCTCTTGTTTTTCACATTGTTTATAGTTAAGTTCTATCACTGTGCGTCAAGCACTCTGCACCAATGGTCTGGATTGTTTTCACTTCAGAACCATTGGATTTTATCCTTGCAAAGCTCTGTATAAAAGAGCAGGGTATTTTAAATAAATCAGAGTTTTTACTCTCAACATCCTTCTGAGTCAGTCTATTCATTCCCGTCCTGCCTCAACAGCGACATCACCCAGGGTTGGGCTGTCCCTCGTTGCTCTGACCTCTCTCCTGTCCTCAGCTGAGGATCTGCAGGAAATGTTTGGTAATTAAGTGGCTGTGAAAACTCTGCCCAGCCTGTCATCAGCTGAAATCAGCCCCGAAGGATACACGGGAGAATCCACACACGTGGCCTTGCCTCTCCCACCCCACGCTGCGCTGCTCCCTTTGGAAAACTAAGCTGAAAAAAGCTACTGCCCTGGTGGCAGAGCCCTGCCAGGGCACTTCTCCTGAGTGGTGATTTTCACCTGTGCAAGGCAAGAGGAAAAACTGAGTGCAGGTTTTTTTAGGAAGCCACAATAGAACAGATGAATTCCTCCCAAGGGCTGTGCTGGACTGTGATTCCTGACACATCAGCTGTGACAATCCAGGGTAATTTCCCCGAAGCCTCTCCAGATGTCTGTGTGTAAATGAGAGCAGGATCTGGCCCTGTTAAAGGAGCACTGCCCACGGGTTTGCTCCAAGATGTGTGTTCTTGCTTTCTGCTCTCTTAGCAAATGCAGCACTCCTAGGAGGCAATTCTGCATCTTAAATAGAAAGCCAAGGCACTGCTTTCTCTTGCAGTATTCCTGCAGAGCTGGAAACAGCATTTGCTTCAATAGAAGAGTTTGAGATCCCCAGGAAAATGGGACCTGAGCCCCCTCCCTGTGAAGCTGATGGCAAAGGAACAGCGTTGCTCTGACAGGGCTCATGAGGTAAGGCACTAACATTAGCACAGGTAATAAAAACCCTCCCATGTAGGTGTGCTTGGCACAAGATGCAGTAGCAAGCCAAGCATTTGGCAAAATCCTGTAAAATATCTGTTTCTGCGCCGTGTTCCTTTCAGCATCTGAAATGCAGATTTGTCATCTTCCTTCCTCCTTCCTCCCCTCTCTTCCTCTCTCCCAGGCTGAAAGAGGAACTGGGTTTGGGTTTTGCTGGTTTTTGGGCTTTGCTGGGGGGCAGGTGGCCACTACAGGCTGAGCAGCTCGAGGAGCTGCTGAAGAGGTTGGCAGCAGGACCCAGTGGTGTGTTATGTCCATTTGTCACATCAATGTCCCATGGTGATGCCCTGCTGCCCAAACTGGGATTTCAGAGCCCTTTCATGTCAGGGGGGGTTAGGTTGGATATTAGGAAAAGGTTCTTCCCCCAGAAGGTGCTGGCACTGCCCAGGCTCCCCAGGGAATGGTGCCAGCCCCGAGGCTGCCAGAGCTGCAGGAGGGTTTGGACAGCACAAGGCACAGGGTGGGATTGTTGGGGTGTCTGTGCAGGGCCAGGAGTCGGATCAAAGATCCCTGTGTGTCCCAATCTGGCATTACAGCCTCTGGCATTGCCTGGGAGCAGGGGGCACCACGGGGCACAGGATGCCCTGGAAGGGCTCAGATGAGCAACAGGAGCAAGAGTTTGATCATGGGCGAGCTCCAGCTCCAAGTGGAGGGGACAGTGTGGAGGGAGAGATGGCTGGAGGAACTCAAGGAACTTCTGGAGCAACAGGAACAGTGTGGACTGGGCACAAAGGACTGGAATTACTTGTGGGACACCCTCAGAAACAGCTTGGGCAGGGGCTACAGCCCCTCTCCAGTGTGGGCAGCTGTGTCTTCTCCCTCTGGAAACCAGATTAGCACAAATTCTATATCCCAACCTGATGCCTGCTTGCTGCTCCCTCAGCTGGGACCAGGAATGCAGCCTCCAGTGGTTTGCAGCTGTGCTGTTCTTGGCTCCCCGGGGCAGACACAGTTCAATAAATCATTTTAGCATGTGTTTAAATCTCCCTGAGCACCTCTGGGTGCAGAAGGCTTAGGGAACGTGCCAAGTGTCTGCAAGGCTTTAGGCCTGAGGGTGGAAAATGTGCCAGTCCATGGAGAGTCTGGAGAAAGGAGCTTCAGAGGGATGGAGCTTTTGGGAGAAACCCAGGAGAGCTGAGGAAAACAGCACGTGGGTGCTGCTCTCGGCCTCTGCTCTGAGGGGTGGTAAACATGAAGGTCTGGAGCTGGGAGCCAGTGTGTGGGAAGATGACAACATCCACCCTGCTTAAAAGCAGGTGTCCAGTCCAAAATCTGAGCACTGGCAGCGTTTATAGCAAATGTTTGAGGATATAATTGGAGAGGGACTTTTCACAAGGATGTGTAGTGATAGGGTGAGGAGGAACGGCCTTAAGCTGAAGGAGGGCAGGGATAGATTTGGTATTAGGAAAAAATTCTTCCCTGTGAGGGTGGGGGAGGCACTAGACCAGGTTGCCCAGAGCAGCTGTGGCTGCACCAACCCTGGAAGTGTCCAAGGCTGGATGGGGCTTGGAACCACCTGGGATAGTGGAAGGTGTCCCTGGCTGTGGGTGTGGCTTTGGATGATCTTTAAGGACCCTTCCTACCCAAACCAGTCTATGATTCTCCAATAAGAGAAATAAGTGTGTGAACAGACAGAATTCCACGCTGTGTTCTTCTCCTTGGATTCAGTAATTCAGGGCACCTCCCAAACTGGAGCTGTGTCTGCAAGATGCATCTTGAAAGAAGCACCCTTGAGTGACAGCATCTCCAGTTCTCTGCCTTTCCCCCAGGCTCTGCTCTCAGAGCAAAACAAGAGGTCCTGCCCTGCCTGGAGGGAAAACACGGGAGTCTCACGTTTCTCTAAGTGCAAGCTGCAAAAGCTGATGCAGACACGCTCTGGAACGTGCCTGTAATGAAGAGCAAGGCCCAGGGTGACTGTGTGGAAGTGGCTGTCAGTTTTCATTTAAGGGTCAGTCGGTGGCTTCTTGGAGGAAGTGGCCTGCAGAGCCCAGCCCTTCCTCCCCGAGTGCTGGAGATCCTGCTGAGTGCAAAAACCTTCTCAGCTGAGCTGTGCAGGTGCCCCAAACCCTTCTTCCAGCCCGCTGGTGACGCATGTGGGGTTTTCATGACATCAGGCATTTTGGGCTTCTTTAGTTTTCACCCTCCTGGAGTGGATTGTTCAGCTGATGTTTCACCAAAGGCCACTTTCAGTACTGCTAAAATCTGTTGTGGTTGTGCGTGGTTTGCACCCCATGCCCCTCCCAAAATGCTCTGAGTGACGTGGAAGCATCTTGAGGGACAGAGGAAGCTTGCTGTCTGTAGCAACTTGCTCTGCAGTTATTTTTGGTTGAGGTTATTGTGGTTTGTGTCCCAGAAAAGATGGGGCCGTGCACAGCCGGTTCCCAGCAGCGCTGCTGTTTGCCTCTCTCTCACCTTTTCCTATCAGAGATGTTTGATTTCTGAAAATCAGAATGCAACAGACCCCTTTGACTTCCTCTCATGTCCACAGGGTCAGGGAGCAATCCTGCATTTCTCCATCTCAGTCCATGAGAATGTGGAAGCTCGTAGGAGTATTAATTACAGCCAATTATAACCTGCTTGACTGGCTGAGGTGCTCAAATGGCTCCTGAGATTTGCTGTTGTTGAAGAGGAACATTTTCCTTCCACCAAGTTTTTGAGGAGCTCATAGAGGGCTGATCCATGGAGCAGCTCAGCTGGGCTGTGTTAGCACTGAACACGTTCTGGAGGAATTCTTGCCTGCAGTGCTGTGCAGTTTGTTTGCTTTGTGGAGTCCTGATGGCTTGTCACGAATCTCTTCCAGCCCAGCTGGTGATTTTTTTATTTAATCTGCTTGTTTATCACACAGGGACCGTGTATTTACAGCTCTGCAGCATTGTTTAGGGTTTTTTACAGAGTGAAAGTTCCTGGGAAGCCCTGCTGAAGATGAGATGGGGCAGCAGGGACAAGTTTGGAGTCACAACCATGCATGCAGATATGAAAGTTTCAACTGGCTCTGTGAGCCTGGGAATGGAGGAAGTTACTTGCAGAAGTGGGAATCAGAAACCCAGAAATTGGGCCAACTAATTAAGGGACTGGCTGGATGCTGTGCAAACACAAACCAGGCAGACAGCTCTCAGTTTTCATCTGTCAAGGGGGGAAAGCTACCAGCTTTTCGGTGCTGGGCATCCAGCTGTAATCCAGGGACGTGGCAGCACTGTTCCAGCCTCTCTGTTTAAAAGCCACAAAATACCTGCAGCTTCCAGTACTTGCTCTGCTTTGGGGGTCACATCTTTGTGTCTGAGAGCAAGGCTCTGAAATTTGAGCTGAAGCTGGCTGTAGCTGTGCAGCTCAGCTCCCAGGGTTGGAGCTGAGGTGGCTTTCCAGGTGTTGGATGCTCTGGGAGCAGAGCACACGTGAAGGAAGCTCCAGTTGTCCCCATGGGGCCCCAAATCTCTGTGAGCACCACAGTGTGGTGTGATGATGCTGATTTCAGTGTTGGCGCCCCTGACTCACCCCAGGTAAGGGGGATGGATGGTTTGCTGCATCTGATTCCTGCGGGGAAGGTGATGTTTTCTGGGGTTTTGTGCTTAAAAATGAAACTCCTTGTGCTGGACCACGTCCTCTGCCAGCAGTAGCCACAGGCTGGGTGCTTGCTTGTAGGTACACATAATTTCTCCCCTCTTCTACAAGTGTACAAGTCTTTTGCCACCCTTTCCAGCTAGGACCAGCCAAAATTCCTGTTCCAACAGGAGAGAGGAAACCCAAATCCCGGAGGATTCTGCAGAGCCAGGAGTGTAGCTCCTGACACGTTCCTCAGAGCCAACAGGGCGTTTTCCCTCAAGGTTAGAAACAGCTGGGAGGAGTGAGGATAATCCCTGGCCACGTGAGGTCCTTGTGCAACTGCACAGGTCATCCTGCAGTTTGGAAGTGATTATGGAGCCTCTATCAGTCTGAGGATGGGCCTGGGGCAGAAGGGAGGGGCTGATTCTCCGGGTGACATTCTTTGGGTGGCTGCAGGAATGAGGAGGAGGAATTCTGATGGGTGATGTTGTCCATCAGCTCCATCCTGGCAGGAAGTCCTCTTGTTGTGACAAGGAAGAAGTCAAGAGGGATAGAACAAACTGTACCAAGCAAAAGTGTGGAATGCCCATCCTCCAGCAGGAGCTTACAGGCTCTGCCTTGGTGACTTGCTTTGGGGAGCCAGATGGTAACAATAAATATGAGCCTGACTTTGCTGGGCCTGAGTCTGCCACTCCAAACTGTGCAGATGGTCCTAATGGGTGAGTGCTCCCAGCCTGGAAACAAGCAGCACATCCAGGCTCTTTAGGTCAAATGTGTTCCTTGTGTCCTATAAACCCAGAAAAATACCTCCTCAGCAGTCGGTGTGGCCTCGCATGGCCCTGTCCTCTCTTTTCTGCTGATGTGGGTGCTGATCTGAGGCTCACCTGAACCTCTGGTGAGCTGGTTCAGGGAGCTGAACTGGCTGAGAAGCAGCACTCCCCCCAAAAAAGTGATTAATCTTCACCACAGGTGGTATGAGCTGGTGCTGGTGGCAGGGAGGGAATGGGAAGGGGTGGTGGAGGAAGGGCAGGAACCACAACACCCTGACTTAGGTCAATTAAAACTTGTGGAATTTCACCCCGAGGCTTCAGTGGGATTTAATGTAAGCAGCACAGTAGCCTTGGCTTCTTGCTGTGGCATGGGAGAAACTGCACCTCGGGAGCAGTAAGGAGAAAGGAATGAGGGAAGGTGCCCACAGATGAGAACAGCTCCAGCTTCTAAAGAAACACAACACTTGGTAATTACAAGAACTAAGCACATTCAAACGTCACTGCCTCTTGCACTGTCAGAGCACATTCATTTTGAGAAAACCAGAATGTGCTGGGCTTGCATTCTCCCTTCTCTTTTCATGAATCTGCCAACGTGTTCAGAAAAGGTCTGGTTTGAATACCCATATTAGAGGTGTATTAATTTTGAACTTGTCAAAAGGAATATTTGCATTGGAAACAGTTCTACAAGTTTGTCTGCATCGTGAAGGGAACGAACCCCCTCCTGCTGGCTGTGTTCTGATTAGCTTGGGCTGCTTCCAGCTGAACTCAGGCACAGGCTCACTGGCTCTACTCTCCCTCATTCCCGTCCTTCTGCTTTTCTGCCTTATTTAAAGATGTTTGAAGAAGTCAGGCTAAATATGATGGGAACTAAACTCTTATTTTGGTTCTCCTCGCTTTGTAGACAAACCCTGGAAGTGTGGTAGGGCTGTAGACCCTGTGGATCCATGTGTCTAATTGAAGCAGACAAGACTGTAACTCAGACTTTGCATATTTCAATGAAATATTCATGAATCCAGGAGAGAATAACCCGGGGTGAACATCAAGTTGTATAATCTGAATATATTCTCTATAACTGTCAGCAACACGCAGCCAGCTCAGAAAATTCCGGGGAGGGTCTGTGCTTGTTGAGAAACATTTCGCTGCTTTGGCTCTAAGGACAATGATGATTGTGTTTGCCCAGACTATTTAATTAGCAGATTTCCCAAATTGGGCTCTTAGGGACTGAAGTCCCCATTTACCCCATGTGGAAGCATGCGGCTTCCCGGGAAAGGCTGGGAAGCTCCAGCTGGAGTGGAGGGTGCCCAACCTCCCGAGACACGAGGCAGTTCCTCACTTGGCTATTTAATCCAGGCTGAAGCGCTGAACATTAAACACACCTTCATTAGATGATGCTCGTCTCTATTTCTGCATTGATTCCTCTGAAGACCTGCAGGTTAGGAGTGGGAAGGAAAATCAGTAATGGAACAAAATGACTGTGATTTAGAGATTGGATTGCACGCAGCCAGGGCCATGCATCAGGATAATGAGATTCAGTCTTGTTTGCTTACAAGCACTGGAGACAGAAGCAGAAAATGTGATCCACCAAGCCAGCTCTCAGGAAATGAGGAACAATAGAGTGAGGAAATCAAATTTCAAATGGCAGGGATATATTTATCGAGTTTTCCTTGGGATTTTTGCAGCGCTTTGGGGCGTTCTCTGTGCAGTGTTTTTTCGGGCAGCCGACATATGGCGGGAGGATTAGATCACTGCAAAGCACCGTTGGTTCTGACCTATTTGTTAATGCGGGGCTGGGGTCAGCGACAAGGGACAAATGCACTTGTCACTGTTTGGGGCTTTTCACGTGCTGCTCCTGTTGTCCCTCGCACTGTGGCCAGACATTTGGAACAAACTCATTAGCTAATTAGTGGTGTGCTCAGCCCCACGTGGGCGATATTCCCATTACGGCTGTGGAACAGCCCCTCCTGAGGCTCCCTGGCAGCTGCTCTTCCTTAGGTTAGTTGGGAGGGCAGCTGGGGGAGGATGTGCCTTCCTCATCTTCTCTGGGAGAGCCTCCTGCATTCCAGACATCCCACTCCTTATCCTCCTGCTCCTTATCCTCCTGCTCCTTGCCTACTCCCACTCGCTGGGGCTACTGCCACCAGCTCGTCTCTGTTGACCAGTGACAGGACCTGAGGGGGTGAAGCTGTGCCAGGAAAGTTTAGGTTATCAGGAAAAGGGTTTTCACCCAGAGGATGCTGAGGCAACAAACAGGTTCCCCAGGGAATGGTCATGGCATCAAGGCTGCCAGAGCTCCAGGAGTGTTTGGACAACGCTCTCAGGCACAGGGTGGGATTTATAGAATCACAAAACAGTTTGGGTTGGACAGGATCTCAAAAATCCTCCATGGGCAGGGACACCTTCCACTATCCCAAGTTGCTCCAAGCCCTGTCCAACCTGGCCTTGGACACTTCCAGGGATGTGGCAGCCACAGCTTCTCTGGGCACACTGACCTAGTGAAAGGTGCCCCTGATCCTTGGTGTTGTCCTGTGCAGGAGCACAAGTTGGATTTGATCTCCTTGTGAGTCCCTTCCCTATCCTGAGGACATCCTGGAGCCTGTGAGCTGCCTTCTCCATGTGGATTGCTCTGCTGGTTATCAGGGTGGTGCCACAGCTCCCGGTGCCCAGCTCGGGCTGCAAATCGTGGCCTTGGACTCTGGTTGTGCCAACGCAGCTGAAGTGTTGTGGGCTGGGAAGGATCAGAGATGGCTCGGGTCAAGATCCAGGTGCAGCCTGCTCCAGAGAGGGATGGGGCAGGGCTGCAGTGGGAAGTGTTCTGCACCAGCTCCTGGCTTTAAAATCACAGGACAAATCCAGCGACCTCCTGTTGCTAATATGAAACAAGAGACGTAAATCCACTGCCACGAGTCTGCTCAGGGGAGGGAACATCCCTGTGCAGCCTGGGCAGAGCTCTGCTGGTGCAGCTCTACCACTCATACCTGCCCGGGGCAGCAGGAACACTGCACTTAAGGCATTAACACGGATATAATAATCAAAAAAGAAGTGATTTTACTTGGCTGGTTTGTTTTACTTGCACTATGGGGCTCGATCTGGTTGATAGAAAAGTGGTTTTTTTTTGGTGGAATTGTGCCAGCTGCAGGAGGTTTTTGCTGGGTTTGCTGATTTGCACACTTAATGATGTGGAGAGATACCTGGGATGGAGCTGGGAATGGAGAGGAAGCTGCCTCCTGCTCTGGAGAGCTATCTGTCCAGATCTGGAAGAAACACAGGCAGGAGAGAAGGCAGCAGGAACAATCCTGTTCTTCCTATTTTATTTTAACCAAGAGCTTTCTTCTCCTCCTTTAGAGCTGTCAGCACCTGATCATTAGGATTAATGAACGTACCCAGAAACATTGGGTTTCCATCATTGCTGTTTTCTTGCAAAGAAGAAAAGGGGGAAGTATTCTTTCAGCTCCTGCTGATACCATCAGATGTGTGCTGATCCCTTATTTTTTTTTTTTTTTCACCCAGAATTGAATCCTGCTTAGCTCAAGGTTAACAGCTAAGCCAGAATCACAGCTCACTGCAGAAGATCCGAATCTTCCCAGCTCCCAGATGGTGCTCAAGGCATTGGAATGTGCAGCATTTCTAAACAAGATGCTTTTAATGCAGCTCACCCGGTGTTTCACTGCAGTCCCCGTTCTTCTGTATTTAAACCTCAAATCTGTGGCAGATTTGATAGTGGCTCCATGAGAGGGAAGTGTGGATGCTCCATCCATGGAAGTTTCCAAGGCCAGGTTGGACGGGTCTTGGAGCAGCCTGGGAATAGTGGGAGGTGTCCCTGCCCCTGTCAGGGTGATTTTTAAGGTCCCTTCCCAAACCATTGTGGGATTTGATGAAGTTTGCAGCACTCAGCCTGACCTTCCTTTCCCTTAAAAGCAGTGACTCATAAACTGGATTTTGCTCCACATTTCTGTTTCCCTATGCTTTTGTAAGGCACGATTCCTCAGGAATTTGGGTTTTAAATAACCAGCAGCAGTGCCCTGTGCCAGCAGCAATCCAAGTGGAGCTCTGCTCTCCAGCTTCTCCCCTGGCCCACACCAATCCTGACTGTCTCCCTCCCGAGCAGCTGTGTCCCGTTTCCTTGAATTGTCTCCCGGTTTTAAGATGGGAACAAATATATTCAGGGAGGACTACAATGGGAGCAGTACCCTCCTCCAGCCCACGGTGCCGGACACAGGTTTAGTCATTATCCCCAGGGGAAGGACGTGTGCTTCGACCCACCCAGACCGTCCAGCTCCTCCTGCCACGTTTGTGCCTCTGTGTCCCTGCTGAGCTCCCCGTCATCGCCCAGCGTGGAGACCCCGATCCACAACTGTGCTCATAAAGTGTCCCCTTAGCCATAAATGTGGTTATTTTATATTGGGAGTACCTGTGCTGTGCGAGGCAATGGGAGCTGTGCCAGGGAGGTTCAGGTTGGACATGGGGAGGGATTTTCTCATGGAAAAGTGATTGAATATTGGAATGGGCTGCTCAAGGATGGAGTCACTGGCCCTGGAGGTGTTTAAGGGAAGGCTGGATGTGGCTCTCAGTGCCATAGTCTAGCTGACAAGGGGGTGTTTGGCCATAAATTGGGACTTGATTATCGCAGGTCTTTTCCAAATGAATTCATTCTATGATTCTGCTGCCAGCCCACACTGGACCTCTATTTTTGGGGGACTACCCTGTCCTAAATCAGTTTCTCCTGGGCGCTGTGAGTGTGGAGGGGGAGTGTGCTCCCCAAGCCTTCTCCTTCCACCAAAGGCAGCCCCAGACCTGCTTTAAATAGCCACAAATGTGCTTATTTTGTACTGATAGTAATGAATTTGTACTTTTTGTCCCTGGCTCTTGGGGGATCTCTAGCCCTGAACCTGATCCTGAGGGGGATCCCCAAGTGCTCTCCTTCCATCAGAGCCAGCCCCGGACTCCCTCTAAGGCGTTCCCTGACCCATAAATCGGATTATTTTTTTAACGACAGCCTTCTTTTGTATTATTTCACGCAGATTTTTTGGAGGACCCCGGAGCTCTTTGAGCCCTGAGGGGCCTCCCCAGGCGTTGTCCCCTTCAGAGCCGGGGTGAGGCGGGGGGAAGGCGATCCTGCCTCGCTCCTCAGCGGCGCCCGGCTCCGAGGAGCCGCGCCGGGAGGGAGGGAAGGGAACAGGGAGGGAAGGAAGCGAACAGGGAGGGAGGGAAGGGAACAGGGAGGGAAGGAGGGACGGGCAGCGCCGCGTCCCCCCCACCCCGCCCTCAGCGCGGCCGCGCCTCGGGGCCGCGCGCGGCCGCCGGTTCCGCCTCCTCCGCCGCCTCCCCGCGGCCGCCGCCGCCATGTTGGATGGTGCGTGTGGGTGTCAAGCGCAGCCCGCGGCCGCCGGGACGCACCGGGACACACCGGGACGCCGCGCCCGCCCCGCGCCCGCAGGTCAGCGCGGCTCCGCGGGACGGGGAGGGAGGCAGCGGCGGGAGGAACGGGCGGGCAGCGCCGCCGCCTTTCCCCGGCGCGGGGAGGGCGCGGGAAGGGCCCCCGGGGGTCCCCGCGGGGAGGGCGCGGGGCCGCGGTCGCCCTTTGTTGTCGCCGGGGGGTGGCCGGGCGGGCGGCGGGGACGGGCCGGGCTCCCGCGGGCCCGGGGCTGGGCCTGGCTCCCCGAGCGGCCTCCCGGGGCTGCGGGGGATGGCCGGGCCTGCGGGCTCGGGGGGCTCCGCTCCGCCCGCTGCGACCCCCGCCCCGGCGCGGTGCACCTCCAGCGTGGCGGGGCGGGGGTTATTCCGTCGTATTTTCAGTAATAATCGTTGTTCGGGAGGTGTGTGATAATGGTTTTAATGGTTTTTAAGGGTCTTTTTATATAGGGGGTTTGGGCTGGATGATCTCCAGAGGTCCCTTTCAACCCTAATAATTCTGTGATTTTCTGTGATATTCTTTATCTCTCCCTGTATATATATTTACACCGATACATCCTTATATATATATACATAAATACATATATGTACACACACATATATATATACATATACATACATACATACATATATATATATATATATATATATATATGTATATATATTTTAAAAAATTTTACCTGCAGTACCTGTGATGCTAGAGATTAGCGTTGGGTAGTCAGCGAGCTGTATTGCGTTATTGCCGTGAAATATATTGAAACAGTAATTATCACAGGCTGCCCACAATGGAAGTCCCCTATTTTAAAGCCGTAAGGCTTTAATGTAAATGTTAAAATATTCATGTTAAGGTTTAAAGCTCTGAGGCTTTAAAACTGGTAGCGTTTGGTCTCAGTTTTATGGGTGTGTAATGCTTCCCCCTCCCCCTTCTCAAGTATGCCATCGACACTGATCTGAAAAGCCGAGTGAGATTTTAAATTTACAGCAGTTGGACGTATTTCTTGTTCTGATCTATTAAGAAAATAACCTGAATTGTCTACACGTTTATCCATTTGCAACAGGAGGCCTAAAAGACTTGTTGGGATTGTGAAGCTGTTGCAGATGTTACAGGCTGTAGAGTCTGACTTGAGGAGTTCAAAATGCAAATCAGGCCACGAGATTAAGTTTTATTATTCTCTCGACTGAAATACGTGTTTTATGGTAATACAGAATTCTTGCATAATTTCAGTGTGTTGCTGTGTTTTGTGAGACACAAGGTCATAGGAAATTGTATTGTTGGGGTGTGAAATGTGGGATGAATGATTTTTTTTTAAATCAGAAATATATTGTAATGGTATCTTTAGCAAAATGCAGCCTGTTTAGGAGTTACTTCTAAATATGTTTGTCTTGGCTGATTCTCAGATGTGTTATTTTTGAACAAACTCAAGTCTGGAGTTTTATTGGGAAGAATCAAAACTTTTGATAAATTTTCCTTTATAAGCCCGAAGTAATGGTAAACTAGCTCAACAGAATTTCAGAGATAATCTTACCCATATTAAATATTTAACTATGCTATCAAAAATTATCAAGCACAAATGATCCATGAACGTGCATTCCTGAAGGCGGATTCTGATAAGGCCAAATTGACTGTGGGTTCCATTTGAGGAAGTTTGACTTGGGGGTGCTGATTGTAACTTCCTCTATTCCATGAAGTTACTCTGCAACATTACACCTGTGTCACAACAGCTCTGTGACACAGCAGCTTGACTTTTACATCTGCTGAGAAATGGAAATGATTATCAGCTTTTAAGAAATGCAAGGCAGCACTCACAGCATCTTTGAATCCCAGAATGGGTTGGGTTGGAAGGGACCTCAAAGCTCATCCAGTCCCACCCTGTTATGGCAGGGACACCTTCCACTGTCCCAGTTTTTTCCAAAAAAGGTCCAGCCTGGCTTTGAACACCTCCAGGGATCCAGGGGTGGCCACAGCTTCTCTGGGAACCTGTGCTAGGGCCTCCCCACCCTCCCAGGGAGGAATTCCTTCCCAGCATCCCAGCCAACGCTGCTCTCTGGCAGTGGGATGCCATTCCCCTTTGGCTGTCAGTCCAAGCCCTTGTGAATAAATATCCTCTCTCCATCTTTCTCCACCTCTCCATGGACTTGTTCCCTAGGTAGAAGCTAAGCAGTGGTGGGTAATATTTGGGCTAAAAAAGTGCTGTTTATGAGTTACCTGATGGGTGTGGAAGGACCAGAGGAGAGACCCCCTGACTGTCAGGTAGCCTGGCTGGTGATGCTCATGTTGGTTTGCACTTGCATTATTCCTACAGTTACATTTAATGAAGAGTTCACAAACATCTGATGTCCAGTATAATGCGGGCAGCAGAAATGAATTCAGCTAGCACTGACCACATCATTATTTACATAACTGGTTAATCATGCTAGTTTTGTTCCAGCTGTCAGCCATTTGATTGCTTTAAAACTTGGAGCTTTTAAGAAGCCTCAAATCTTGGATCACTGCTGGGAAATGCCAAAGGCCTAATTTGTTACTTCATAAAAATGCTGATAGTCTCTCTTGATACAGAAATCAGGGTTTTGTTTCTGTGTTTTTTTTTTTTTCCTTTAGAGTGAGAGACAGCAATCATTAAATGATAATCAGTTTAGGGGAAATACATTAAAGAATAGTTATGATGTTCCTGATCTTGCTTTTCTTAGGTCTCATATGTGGGATGGGGAAATGACTGGCTTTTGCTTGGTGTAGAAGAATATAAGTTACTCTAATACCTTTCTTTAATGACTGGTACTCAGGAAGCAACTTCCCAATCTTCCAGGGCCATATTTGCAGAGTGCTAAAGTGTCCCTTGGGATGTTGCTAATAGAAAATGAAATGTGCCTGCTTTGTAGGAACGCCTGTAATGTTCTTTTCCCACTTTGCCTCGCTCTGATCTGTGCAGGGAAAATATCGAAACGTACCGGTATCCTGCTGGCTTAAGTGCTTCAAAGAACAGCAGGTTTTTGTGTGTTTCAGTAGCCTGGCTGCTCATTAAGAAGGCAGGAGACTCCATGGAGGAGAACAACATGGATTTCTGTCCTCTGGAATAAAACCTGCCGGGGCTGATTGTTGGTGTGCTAGCGTTGGTGTGCTCCAGGTTTGGTACAGACTGGCTGTGCTGAATAACAGACCCTAAAAAGCCCGAGTTAATCAGTTTAGCTGGTTGTTACAGGACTGCTTTCCTGTTCTGCATGGAGAAAGAATTCAGAATGGTTGAATGGGAGTGAATTCAGAGACTGTGGGCTTCAGGATGGATCTGGAACTCAGTGGCTGTTGGGCTGAGCCTCTCGGTGAATGGTGCAGCAGGTAGAAAGCTACAGGAAAACTGATATTCTTTATTTATCATTTTGCAAATAACAGTTTTGTCTCTGGTTTCCAAATTTGGGGTTTGCTTGGTTTTATGATGCTGCTCCAGACTATTGATAAAGGTGAAGTAGTTGGGTCAAAGGTTCTGTGGTGTTTTCAGTGGTTGTAGGCAGAGTTTAAGGAGAGTAGCTTAAGTTACCAAGATTGAGTTCTATGTAAATATCAAATAGTGGAGTTTGTATGAATAATGACACTAATTAGAAAATCACTATAGAAGTACTTTGTATTTGTTGGTTGCACTGGAGATGTCTGCAGAATTCAGTTTGTAATTCACGATTGTGCCTTTCTATATGGAAATATAACTTTGAGTTATTATGCTAGCGAGATGCTTTTCTTCTGCATAGATAATTTTCAGCTCATTTTTCTGGTATTGTTACCAAATTTGAACTTGAATTGATCTCAGAGCCAATACCCCGTGTTACATTAATTGTTAATAGTGTGTTTCTCTGTTTCCTGTCACCCAGGGCTGTTAACATAAATGCCTCTAACTGGTGCCTCGAGCTTGTTCAAGGTCAGGCCTGGGCTGTTCACGCCTCCTGTGCCTTGGCTTGCCAGATCCAGCTCTGTGCAGGTGGGGTGGCAGCAGCTCAGGCTGGGACAGGTCCCTGCTGGCAGTGGGAGTGCAGCTGCCTCTGCTCTGGGACTGGGTAAAACCAGTCCCAGCCCAGGCCTGGCTGCAGCTCCGCCTTGGAGGCTCCCCTTATCTGTGTTTTATGCTGGAGGTGGCTGGGGGAGGTTTGAAGGAGTCTCAAACACACTCTTTGTTTTGTTGTTGTGATCCATACAAATTGTTCTCAAGGCATAGTTTTCCTTCCACCATCAGGAGTGGAGCTCCCTGAGCTGCCTTGAGTAATTAGCTGAAATTTGTGCATGAGACCTCTGCAGTTTCCTTCCACTCTGCTCCTGCCTTTCCTTCCATCCTGTTCCTTCCTTTCCTTCACTCTGCTCCTGCCTTTCCTTCCATCCTGTTCCTTCCTTTCCTTCCACTCTGCTCCTGCCTTTCCTTCCATCCTGTTCCTTCTTATCCTTCCACTCTGCTCCTGCCTTTCCTTCCATCCTGTTCCTTCCTATCCTTCCACTCTGCTCCTGCCTTTCCTTCCATCCTGTTCCTTCCTATCCTTCCACTCTGCTCCTGCCTTTCCTTCCATCCTGTTCCTTCCTTTCCTTCCACTCTGCTCCTGCCTTTCCTTCCATCCTGTTCCTTTTCCTGCCTTTCCTTGCACCCTGCCCCAGTCCCTGCTTCTCCTCCCAGAGCTTTTTTTGCCATGTTGTCTGCAGTACCTGAGCCTCTCATGTCACCATATAATAAATCCTGAATGCTCATGAGGTCCAGGAGAGTTTAGAGGGTGACCCAGGCAGGAGAAGGCCTCTGTGCTACTTCTGCAGGCTTGGGACAGACCTGGCTCTTTGAGGCTTTTTTGTTTCTCAGAATGCAGCACTCAGTGAACAATACTTGTACAAATTAAGTAATAAAGTATTTTTTGAAAGCTCAAAGCTGCTTATGAGTTTAAAACCATGCCAGACACCTTAGTTAGAGATGTTTTATGTTCATCCTACCATACAGAAATCTGAAGACTCCTTTGCCTTGTTTGCTTTTCAGTATTGCAGGAGTTACAGCCAATTTTGGGGGCTGGAGTTTTAGAACTGATTACTTAAAATACGTGGTGGAGTCTTTGGGTCATGGCTAAAATTCAAGCGGCCAGACACTGATTTAATCTCTCTCCAGTATAACCTCACAGAGACTCCCCTGCCCTTCTGGAGATGTCACATAATGTGATGGCTTCTAAAATCCTAAAATCCACCTGGGGGTTTTCATTATTTAAAAGCAGAAACCCAGGCAGAGCAAGCTCCCTACTTCTGTTGGATGGGTTTGAGTTTTGCCACCAAGAAATTCTACAACACACGTGGTCCCCCTGCTAAGGAAGAATACCAGCCAGCATGGGTGACAGGGTACTAATGAGGCCTGGGATGTTCTTTTACATTTTTATCTTTATTCTCCCAAATCATATTAATTTCTAGACTTAACATCAATTTAGTAGTTTCTGAACCTTTGCAAGGGCAATGGTCTTTCCAGAGCTTTGCTAGAACAAAGACATTTTAAGAATCTTAATAGAGAATCGTATAATCTTATTACAACTGCTCCTGTTTAAATCACTTCCTTGTACTTAAATAACAATCTGTCACCAGCTATTTCTTGATTGTAGTTTTTGTCAGTTACAATTTATCCCCCTCCCTGGTTTGGTTGAATTTTTTTTTCCCCCTGATTGTGCAAGCTTAGGTTGGCAAAGCTCCTTCTTTCTCACACAGTTCTTCTGAGTCCACTGGGAGTAATTGCATGAGTAAACTGCTCACTGGTGTAAGAGCTGTGCAGTTCACAAGTAAAACCTTTGTGGGACAAACCCCACTGAAACAACTGATACAGACACTTCTGATATTCCTCAGGGAGAGACCAAATAAAGTCTATTTAAAGGTAACTTCCTCCTCTGAGATGGCAGCACAAAAGAATCCCTCAGACACGTTTCCCTCGGGAGGTTCCTCGTGGGGGTGAGCAGACCCCAAGCATCACCTCAGTTCTGTCATTCTGATTTTTATTTATCTCTTTCTTTTTAGTGATGAGGATTTCTTCAGCCAAATCTGTTGACCCAGTTGCTGCTGAAGCTGCTTTTCTGCTGACTTTCAGCTCTGTTTGGACAGGGATGAGGCTTGTGACAACAGCAGTAAGGCAGAGATGTTTGCTCTAACCTATGAAATCAGGCAGAATTGAAGATCATTAATTAATCCTGATCTGCAGAGCTGTTCTAACATGCCTGTTCTGTGGTGGATGGTCAAGCACAGCGTGCTCTGCCACATGGTGCACGTAAAGGAGAGCACTTCAGTTGTTAGTTGGAAAACAGAACTTGAATATTTTTAATTATTCAATTAATTAATGAGAGAAACACCCTTCCATTTTGTGCCATTGCTGGATTGTGGCTGGTAATGTCTGGTTAGAGGTTCCTGATCAGGCATTACCCTGAATATTCAGATCCAGGGAAGATCTGATGCATCTTTAAAATGTCCCTACCCAGGTATTTAATTACTTGATGAAAACCTCTTTCTCTAATGACCACTGGAAAGCACAAACTCCCCTCTGTTGTATTATCTAATGAAATATTCGCCTTCTGAGCCTGTCCTGCCTTATTGCAGGGGTTTGATTGCTTCTTGCAGTGTTCTGCTGCTTGCAGTGATTTTTTTTTTTTAAGGATGGAATGCTTATTACCTATGAGAAGTGTTACTATATTTTGCTGCTGTTGTTGAGCAGAGTTCATGAAGTTAGACTTTGTCTACCAATTTAGAAGAGTTTCTCAGAAAGTCAAGATAATGCCTCTGTTGGAATGTTTTCTGATAAACAGCATAGGTGACACAGACTACTTTTCTTAGGAGTATGCAAATGCAGATCAGAAGTCAATATTTAATACTGTCATTTTTTTTTCAACTTGTCTATATTTTTAAGGCAGAAATTTCTATCTGCTGCTCAGAAGAACAGCATGACTGTCCTTGCACCAGGCTATGATTGTGGCATTTCATACTTTTTCAGCAAAGCTGCTGCTCTCTGAAGATTTTATTGGTGCTTGGGTGACTCCTCTGAAAGATATTTATGTTTATATGTTTACTGGTTCTCTTGGGAAGCTTTAATAAGGAAGTAAAATACAGGAATGTTATAATTGGTTTGACTTGGCTTTCAGAATTCTTGCAGAGAAGCCGAAGTATAAAAGCTCAAGTACAGCAAAATCACTTTTAAACTGGTTTATTGCAGAGAAGCACTGAGGTAAATCATCAAAGGATTTTTAGTCTGCAAAACTGCTTAAGTGTTGTGTTTAAAATTTACAAATCGCTGACCCCTTTGTGAGACACTGAGACAGACTGAAATGTCTGGCTCTTTTTTACGTTTGACTACCTAGTGAATAATCTCCTTTTGCCTGGCCTGCTGCTTTAAACACACTGAGTGCTGCAATTGCCATTTTGGTGTCCGTCTGCCAACCAATAGTGGCTGCGTATATTTAATTTCATCATAATACGACCATAGGATGCCTCCAGGAGTATTTACATGGGCTTTAAAAGTCAGGATGTGTTGTATGGCTGGAGATGTGGAATTTCGGGGAGTGCTCTGTGTGATGGGAGCTCTGCTGAAATGCTGAGGAGTGAGGAGCAGCAGGAGAGTTTTGTAGCTTGTCTTTATTATTCTGTTTTTAATTTGCTTTTTGGGGGGGTCTGTTCTGCAGGAGATGAAACAAAGTGTGAGCACATCTTTCACTCTGGAGGGGTGGGGGACCTGTTGATCTGGGGCTGGCTGGGATCCCTGGTTTTTAGTGCTGTTTGCTTTCAGGTGTGAGTGCAGGAAACACGCTCCAACATCCTGAATGCAGGAACACTTTTGTTCTCCATGCTCTGTGCAAAATTATGTCTGGATGCCTTGGCTTCCAGCCAGGCTTTTAATCTCTTCTTTTTTCTGTCAGCTTGGATAGTGTATATAATACTATAGTGCCTTTTCCTGTCCCTGGAAATGCTGATTTTTAGTTTTATTTTAAGAAGGATTTTCTTTTTCTTACTCTGAAGAAAAATAAACTTTAAAGGAGGAGGAAACTCTGTGCTTGGTTTTTTTTTTTCTTTTTAATTTCTTGTTGTAGTTTATGCTTTATAGAAAGACCTGAAATATGCTGCCAAAGCTTTCTCTCTTGTTTCACAAATACAAAATTTAGAAATGGGGCAGGGCAATGTGGGGAGGGGTGTCAAGGTAGTTTGGAGTGAGAGAAGGGGAGAATTAAAAACACATTCAGTGCACATGAAACAGATGTGCCTTTAGATGCCACAAGGCTTATTTTTCCATCCAACTTGATCAGTCTTTTGTCAAAACTCCTATTTCAGCTATTTAAATAAAATACTATTTAATAATTAATAAAATACTATTTAAATAAAATTTCCTTTCATGGGAAAGCCCAGTAAAAGAGAATGAAGCCCCGCCTGCCATCCATGCTAAACAGATGCAAATCAGAGCCCACTCCCTCCAGTTACCTCTTCTCTCCTCCTGGGTTTCATTGTTTTGATGAAAGCTGTTCTGGTGCCAACTCCCAGCCCAGAGGGCAGGTGAGAGGAATTAAAAAAATCCCGATTCCAGCTCGGTGATTAACATATCTTTTGGAGCTTGTAATGTCATCTTTGCACACAAAACAAAGTCGCAGCAGCTTCACAGAGCAGAGGTTTGTCAGAAAGGCAAACATCAAAGCGGCAAGAAAAGAGGAGTTTATTTAAAATCTAGCAGAAAGACTTAAAACATTCGTGCTCACCTATGAGAGCTATTAAAAATCAAAAAAAAAAGCCTTTGAAGGCGAGCATTAAAGATTTAATAGTATTAATTGAATTAAGCCGTGGGAGTTGAGGGTATGTAGACACATGTGTGAGTGTATGTTCTGAGACGGAATCTGTGTTAAGGCAGCAGAGTGCTGAGACCTCAATTAGCTGCCCTTGCTTTGTAAGGGCTACCTTAACAAACCTATTTTTTCGTGGGGTTAATTAGAGATGCCATTAGTACTGAGTGTAAACACAAGGAGGGGACTGGGAGAGATGGAAAATTCAGAGCCCACCAGCCTTGGCATCCCTGGGCAAGGCTAAGCAGGCAGAGTTGTTTCCAATCTACCTTTAAGGATAATTTGTTTATATCATTAAGGCTGATTTTATTTTTTTTTTTTTTCAAGAATAGGTTCCTTTTCCTTTGTTGTGAGAACAGTAACTTAATACTGTTGTGCTCCAGCCACAGGTATGGGCTTTTTTTGGCAGCTAAACTTCCATGTTTCACGATAATTATTTTAAGACTGGCTGATTTTGGTAGCTTTTTAGCTTTTCTTAGGCATAAAACTTTCACTGTTAGGAAAACTTCTTGCTGGAAGAAGAAGTTCATAAATAGACACAAAAATACAAAAATAAAATCACGGTTCAGCGTGATTGCAGTAACCTGGTGTGAAGGGGATTTTGATGTGTTTTTTTTTTTTTCTTTGCAAATCAAATACTCGATTTAAGGCTTAACATATTTGCATTATACATTAAAAAGCAGGAAAAAAACAAATCCTTGTATCATTTCTAGAAAGAAAGAGCACTGAAAGCTCCTTGCAAGCCTGCAGGTGGCTTGGCAAAGGAGGGAAGATCCAGGGGGAGCAGCTCCAGGAGGATTTGATGGCTGTGGGAATCCTGGTGTGGAGAGGCACCACCAGCCCCATCCAGAGGGATAACAGAGCTGAGGGAGAGCTCAATACATTCATTTTTCCTTCTTCAGGCTGCTGGCAGTGTGGGGAGGGTTGTGTGAGCCCTTCCTGCTGCAGATGTAGTTACCAAATGATTCAGCACGATGCCGTGCCCACGGACTGGAGCAATATTGATGAATTCATTACTGCTCTCTGATGGATGTTAATGGGCTTGAATTTCTTCTGTGCATTCGGACTAGGTGGAAAGCTCTTGAAAAAAAAAAAAAATGGAGCTGGGTGAGTTTTTAAGCCACTTTTGTGTTCTGCTTCTAAATCTAACGAGGGAATGTTTTTAATGACTTGCATGAAAACAATGGTCAAAACAATAATCACCAGGCAGCTCTGGGAGGGACAGGGAGGAGCAGTGCTCCACCAGGGATTTATTGCATTTTATTCAATATATCCCAAGCCACAGTCAGCTGCTTTGGAAACAGAGGCAGGTATTGCCTTTTCCATGTGGGTTCCTTAGGAGATGTCTGGAGTCCCAAGGCCATGCTCCAGTTGCTGCTTGCGGGGTATCAAAGCTGAGGGGTAGGAGATGTTCTCTGCAAGAGCTGACTGGGAGAAAATGACCTTTAATGAAGGAACAGGCACAGATGCTTTTGAGTAACAAGTCTTTGTCATCCTCTTTGAAATGAACAAGCTGCCTCCCACTCAAATAATTTTCCGTCTAAATATCCAGAATAGATAAAAGAGTAGGTAGGATTTTACTGCTGGAGGATGGATTCAGAAAACTTGAGGAATTGTTATGTTGACAGCTGAAAATTTCTGTATATCTGCATAGGAGAATGTGGGATTCACTGGCATTTTCAAATTAGATTTTCTTTTTCCTAATTCCACAAAAATCAACAAAATAATAATAAAATAATAACAAATATTTTTATTGTTGATCAAGCATGACTCTTTTTTGTGCATGAATGAAGGAACTGGAAAGTTTGAAGCAGAAAAACAAGACAAAAACCTTAAGTCAAATGTGCTGATATTAAAAAAAAAAAAATCTTTAAGTGATTCATTTCCATCAAAGCTGAACTTAAAAATATAGCTCAGAATCAGGAACTAGGGCACCACAGAAGTTGACCAAAAGCGAATTATTTTTATATTATTCAATATCCTTGAGTTGTAGTTCCTGGGAGCCAGAATGCAGTGTAGGTCCAGGGTGCTGGTGGCACAGCTGGGACCTCTCCTCTGGAATTGCACCTGCCAAGGTGGTGGTGCTGGACACGTTAGACAGGTCTGAGGGGAAGAGGGAGGAGAGGTGGGTTGGTTTGGGAAGGATTTTGGAAACTGTGGTGTGTACAGTTTGAAAAGATAGGGAAGAGTCAGAGGGAAAGCTGAATATTTGGTGTTGCAGGACAGAGCTAAAATCGGGTGGGAAAAGGATAGGGCTAAGATATAATGAAATTTGGTAATTTGGAGAGTGAAGGACCAAATTTCCTCCTTCTCTGTGACCATCTTCAAGGTGGAATTGCTTTGTTCCTAGGCAGGAAAAGGAGATTTCCCAGAGCCTCAGTCTGCAGTCCTTGCACAGTCACCTGCTGAACCAAGTCCCAAACCTAAAACCATCAACTTCTCCAGTTTGAGCTTCCCAGGTGCAGCTTTGTCCAGTGAGCTGTAACTGGAGACTGCTGTTGAAATGCCTGGTGCTCCCTTATTTGGGGTGTTCTTTAGAGTAATTAGAGTGACCTTGGTATTAATTGGTTGGGCCAGCCCTGCCTGTCCCCCTGCCTGCCCCGCTGTGTGGGATCAGCTCGCCGGAGCTGTTCCACCTGTGGCTCCGGTGTGGGGCAGAGTGGAGAGGCAGGAGCTGGAAAATCCCATCCTCACTTCTCTGAACCCCACTGCTGGGCAGCAAATCCTGCTCTGGAACCCTGGCCTTTGGCCAGAACTTTCCTGCAGGGAGGATTTTGGGATGTTTTTCCTACTTTGCAATCTTACAGCAGTTTATTCCCAGAGTGGCTTGGGTTGGAAGGGACCTTAAAGCTCATCCAGTTCCACCCCTGCCCTATCCATGGCAGGGACACCTTCCCCATTCCCAGGCTGCTCCAAGCCCCATCCAACACCAGGAACACTTCCAGGGATCCAGGGGCAGCCACAGCTTCCCTGGGAGTCTGTGCCAGGGTCTCCCCACCCTCCCAGGGAAGGATTTTCTGCTGAACTCCAATCTCATGAGCAGACAACTCTTGTACCTGAATTTCTGAGCTTTAAAGCAATCTGATGTTGGTACCAGCTCTGATAGTTGAATTAAGACATTATGGTGACTTTTTAAGATGATTGTGCAAAATCTGGCGAGGGAAGGCACTTGAAATTTTATGCTATGAATGGACATTGATGAATGTAAGTAGGATATTAAATCAATCTCTGTTTTCTTTGCAGGCTTGTAGTTTGTGCTGGCAGGAAGCACACTTAATTAAAATGGAAAAAATAGTGTTTGGATGTATGGACAGGTATTTCTTGGCATCTTGTACTTCTTGAACAATCCTTTTCATGCCATCCATGTCATAAAATAAAAGTATTAATCCTTCAGTTTCTACCAGTAGTACCATGGAGAGTTAAAGTGTTTTTCCCCCCTAATCTTTGTCATGGTGAGTATTTGCCTGTGGCCTGCTGAGTGTTTTAATGTGGTTTCATGTCTGGTGTGTGTAGGAGGATGGGAGAAACTGCACTTGGTGACGTTTATTTCATATCAATAAAAGTGCAAAATCAATTCAGATAATGAAATCATTGGGTAATTTTAAGGAGCAGGTATCTTCCCAAAATATGGAGTCTGATACATGAGCACACATCTAGGTGAATATGAATTTTAAATATTGCAGTTCTATAGGAAAGCACTGGGGTTTAAAGAAGGGAGCTGACATTTTGTGCTCTTGTACTTTTTGCAGTTCTTTCTGTGTTCAGGCAGATCTGTGAGGGCCTGAGCAGGTGCCTGTCACCCCATAACAGCCCCAGTGACAAGGCTGGACTTTTCTAATTAGTAGTAGATTCTAAGGCACATCCTCTGGCAAGAAAATTGGATATCCTCTTCCCTTCCAAAAGGAAAATGTGAAAGGAGAGAAGTGTCTCCTACTGCCCTTAATTCAGTTGAAAATAGAATTCAGGCATACTTGGTAAGCTGAATTTATTTCACGTTGTTACCTTTCAGTCAAGGCACACATTGGGTGGTCTTTTTTTTCCTCCTCAATTTGTGAGAAAACAGATGAAATTATTTCCTTGAAGCAGGTAATCCCCAGAGAACAAATTCCTCCGGGAAGTTTGGGGAGGTATTTTCATTGCCCTGTTGGATTAATTTGCATTTGGCATTTCTGCTTCCGTGTGTAATGGCCTGACCTCACACTGGTAATTCTGCAATATTCTGATATTCACTGCACACCTGCTGCATGGAGAATAAATGGAGATGTGCCCATGTCAGACAACACCCTTTTCCTGACCCAGAAATGGGGTAACTGAGGGGCATTTTAAAAACTTCTGTTCCATTTTCAGTCTCATGAGAAAGGTGAGACAATACAGGTGTTATAATTCATGCCACCACAATCAGAAGCCAGTTATTTCCTCGTTACAATACCCTAGAAGTGTTTCTTGGTCTATCAGCTTTTGTCACACCATGCTGTAAATGCCTTAAAGCAAATCATCTAAAATTACCCCTTGTGGGTCCTACTACAGTGCATCTTTCATAGCTCTATTTCTCCAAAGTATTTAGTCTTAAATACTAGTCTTAAATTTAGTCTTAATATTCTGCAAAGTCTTTTATCTTGTCATGGAAAGCCAATCAGCCAATTTAGATTGATCAATAATGTCTGAAACAAACAAAAAAAATATTCTCAAAAAATTAGGAAGTGACTAACTACCAAAAAAACCACATCAAGCCTACAAACATGCCCACAGTACAGGTGGCACTGTGGGTGACACTTGACCTGGCAGTAGAAGGAGGAATGTGTTATTTTTAAAGAGCTGTTAAAGCCTCGTAATCCTAAAATTAGATCCCAGTGCAGGTTGGATTTGGGTCGTGAGTGATGAGCTGCAGGTCTGGCAGAGCTGTCCCCTCTCCCAGCCCTTCAGAGCACATTTGCAGCCACCCTGTCGATGATTCCAGCTGCAAGGACCAGGGGATTGGGGGTGACAAAAACCCACAAGGGCCAGGGGAGCTGGGGTGACAAAACCCACAAAGGCCACTGGAGTTGGGGGTGACAAAACCCTACAAAGGCCACTGGAGTTGGGGGTGACAAAACCCCACAAAGGCCACTGGAGTTGGGGGTGACAAAGCCCCACAAAGGCCACTGGAGTTGGGGGTGACAAAACCCCACAAAGGCCAGGGGACTGGGGGTGACAAAACCCCACAAAGGCCAGGGGAGCTGGGGGTGACAAAGCCCCACAAAGGCCAGAGAGCTGGGGGTGACAAAACCCACAAAGGTCACTGGAGTTGGGGGTGACAAAGCCCCACAAAGGTCACTGGAGTTGGGGGTGACAAAACCCCACAAGGGTCAGGGGGCTGGGGGTGACAAAGCCCCACAAGGGTCAGGGGGCTGGGGGTGACAAAGCCCCACAAGGGCCAGGGGAGCTGGGGGTGACAAAGCCCCACAAAGGTCACTGGAGTTGGGGGTGACAAAGCCCCACAAGGGCCAGGGGACTGGGGGTGACAAAGCCCCACAAAGGTCACTGGAGTTGGGGGTGACAAAGCCCCACAAGGGTCAGGGGGCTGGGGGTGACAAAGCCCCAGCAGCTGTGGCTTGGCAGGTCCCAAAAGGACATGGCCAGGTGGTGCAGCTGTGTGAGGCAGGTTAGAGATCTGCTCCTCACCCCCCTTTCCCATTCACTCTTAGAAATGAGCTCCCCATGGAGCTCAAATCCTGGGAATTTGAGGAGACAAGGAGTAACAAAAGGTGGGATGGAGAAAACAGAACCAGATTTGTGTCTGTAAATCTCTTTTACAGCTAAAAGTCTCCTCAAGCTGGAGCTCCTTTCCCTCAGTGAGGCTGAGACAGGACTGTAAAACCAGTGCAGAATCAAACCTTGGCACTCATGAATATGCATAAATTTGAAGGAGATTTATCTTTCACCATTAACTCTTTAAATAAAGAAATAATTTGGCCACCTGCTGTCTGTGAAAGCTGACCTTGTTCTCTCATTTGTAAAAGGGAGTGGAAAGCTTCCAAAACTTTGAATTTTGAACCATTTCCTCTCCTCAGAAATTACACTGAAGACAAGCATTTAAGATGTGAAAAATGGAACTGAAACCTTTCATCTGGAGTTAACCCTGTTCTCCAAACCCTTTGCCAATCTGTATTTGTAACTCGTTTCCTAAATAATTTTGAAGGTTGAGGAAGGGCATTGATGGGAATTTCAGGCTCTTCATTTTGCTGTTTTATTCCCATGAATTGCTGTTTTCTCTGCTGTAGAATAGCAAAAGAGAGCTAATAAGTGTTCTGCTTGTTGGCCTTTCTGTGCAGTGCCAAGTGTCTTCTCTCAGTCCTCCTCTCCTCCAAGTGGCCACGATGCACAGTTGCCCCTTTTCCTGTTTGGTTTTGGGAGCAGTGTTAGGATTGCAGTTGAATATTGTATCCTAGGCAGGGTAATGGCACCCTCTGATCAGCCAGTTGTTCTCTGAGAATAATTTATGCAAAGAGAAAAAAAAAAAATCAGAGAATTAGTTAAGTTTGAAAATCTGTCTAGCAGTGTGGATTTACTATAAGAAAAATGGAGTTTTTCTGCAATATTTTCCTGATGAAGGTTTGTGCTTGGATTTTTTCTGATTTCTGAGCTGTTTGTGGAAAACGAGACTTCCTAAAACACAGTGGGCTTGGATTTAGACACACAACGAGCCATCCCAGGAAAAGCAGGATGTGAATTTTGGGTCAGGCAATGGGAATCCTTTTTCTTTGCCATAAATAGGAGCTGGCTTCTCACTGGGATTGGAGCTGTGTGTGCAGGTGTGGTGTCGGTGTCTGTCTGTCAGCACATGGCAGCAGCTTCTCTGAGCCTGATCCTTGCAGATGGGTAAGAATTCCCTGATTTATGCTGGAGTACAGGTCCCTGAGCATCACCTGCCTCTGTCTTTGCAGCCTGATAGCAGGGAGAGCAGATCTCTGTGTATTCCCACCTGAGAGGGGAGGCAGCAAGGCTGGCATACTTTCATGTGGATTTGATGTCTGCAGATTCAGATCACAGACTGACTGAATTAATAACTATTTTCCAAACCTTCCCTTTCATGCATGTGACTTACAGTAAATGTCTAATCTAAGGATATATATTGTCTGTAATACTGTTAATTAAAATTTTATGCATGTGTCAGGTGAACTCCTGATGTTTAATGTTAATTTTCACACTTGATATTGAAGGCTTTTCCTTTATTTTTGGTGCATGCTTAACTGGGCTATGCAGATATTTACCTTCAGGCTGATATGAAGGGCATTTTATCAGTGCAGACAAATCCTGGTTGGAGTTTTACATTCCAGAGGTGTGAATGGATTCTGCTGAAAGCCTGTCTATAGGTGGATTTGTGGGGCTGTTTGCTTTGAACTGAATTCATGAAGAGTTGTGGCTTGGCCTTGGTTCTGTGTTAGTCTCAGCAAGTTAAAAATGTTCCCTCATGCAGATTTCATTCACTGAGCTTCATCTCTAGTGAGAGAGATGAGGAGTTCAGGCAAGAATTTCTTCTGTCTGCACGTTGTGTGTAGGAAAGCACCAGGAGAATTCATGATTTGTGTAATGGAAGTGCTGGAATAGGGAAAAGGGCATGGGGTGTTTCCCTCCAGCTTAGCCCTGGTAACACAGGTAAACTTCACCTTCTTGTCTGCACATCTGTTTGCTTTGCCATTTGGAGATGTCAGGGTACTCAAAATCAGAGCAAATGGCTTGTAGGGACCAAGAGCAAAAATGAGGAAGGCTCCCCAAGACTGAACTGTTTAACTTTCACAGAAATCTGCTCAAGCCTTTTTCCTGCTAACCAAAACCAGCTTTAATCAACTGGTCTCACTTTCTGCTTTCTTTGCAACTCTGCTGTTAAAAATGCAAACTCACATTTTTGCTGAAGTTGCAAGTGCATTGTGCTTCCTTGTGGTTTGTTGTGAGAAGTTAATTCACTGAGGTCTCTGGAAAAAAAAAATCTAAACTTTCTGTGTAAGAATTTGTTAGAATGTGTTAGAAGCCGTTCCTCACTTTTATGCAGTTGGGGTGTTTGGCTTTTTGATCTGTTTAATGGTAAAAGAGGTTGTTGTGGTGCTTCAAGATTTGGAATAATCCAAGAAAAGGCTTCCATTGTGTGGTGAGGGAGCAGAGGGAGTAAAGCAGGGACAAAACCAGAGCTCTAAGGTGAGGGTCAGTCCCACTGGAGTGTTGGTGCAGCATTGGTGAGGGGAACAGCAGCTCCATCAGCTTTTCATCCTGGCATCCCCTGGGTGTTCATTATGAGGTTTAGAGCAAGTTGGTTTTTATGGGCTATGAGTAGAATAAGATGAAAACATGTCCATCAAGAAAAGGAAAAAACAAGCCTTAATGTTTCTCTCATTGAAGGCCTTGGTTTTCAGGACTCAGAGATGAAGAATTCCTCACTGCTGATGGATTGATGGGTTTTGAGTCTGTTACAGAACAACAAGTGGAATATTTAATTTTCTGGAAGTGTGGAAATTGCTGGTTTCTCTTTACCCAGTGTGTTCTCTCCTGTGTTTGCTCTGGGATTGTTTTTCCAAAGTGCTCCTCCAGACTTAGAAAAGCTTCCAAAAGAGTTCTTCCTTTGGTTTCTTCTCCAAAACCAAGTGCCTGCTTTCCTAGTGGGATGTAATTGGGAGGGAGTGAAGGCTCTTTGCTCTGTTTTTTTAGACTTTGACAGCTTTGTGTTGCATTTAATCAGCTCCAGAAGTGATCCAGAGTTGGGTTGTTTTTACTCATCTTGCAGAACTTAGGAGACTTAGAGTATTTTTCCTGTGCTTTTGTGTAAAAATGGCTGGATTTGGTGTGAGAGAGAGAAAAGGGAAGCAGTCTTGTATTCTTCAGGGACTTTTACATGTGAGGTATTAAAATTATTTTTCCAAAAGCCTGTGAAGTTGTAAAGTAAGAAACTTTTCTTTGACTGGGGAGGTACACACCGATGAGGCACCTGCTCCTGTAGTGTACTTGTAAAAAGATTTTGGGGAGGCCTCTCATCCCTGGCCTTGAAAGAAATAAAACTTCCATTAGGCACGAATGTTTTTCGTAGATTTGCAGTGGGTTAAAGGACAGGAAGTGGGGTTAGGAGTAAATGTTGGTTCTCATGGGGAAGGGCTCTGAGATAGTGAGATCAGCACTCACTGGTCAGTGCTCTTGCAAATACTCCCTTTAGCAGATTGGCCCGAAATAGTAAGATGGCTAAATTGAAACAAATTAGTCAAATTGAATTTAATCTTGAATTGAAAGGAATGATGAAAGATTGAGACCTGCTGAGGGGTAAAGTGGCAGGTGAAGTGCACAGGGAGAAGAAATGTGCACTAGAAGAACAACTCCCAAGGGACGCGTGGAATTTTAGGAAGTATTTGATACATGGGGAGTGCTAAGCAGTAAATGATTTGTGCTGTGATATAAACTTCTGTTGCTGCCAAATCTGAAATGCAGAGTGCTGGGAACTGTGTGTATCCCAAGGAAACAGAGTTTAATCTGTGCATGGAAAGACCACAGGCATGATGGAGATATGGAGAAGCTTCCAAGTAGCCTGAATTTCAGAAAACCTCAGCTCAGAAGGAGTTGGCCAATTCCCATAAAACCATGAGGGACATAAAGAAGCCCAAGGTGATGTTTTCTTTCTCAGAAACCTGAAGGAGTTGTTAGTTCATTGTGGCACTGTGGTTGTACCTGCTGAGGGTGTCACAGGGAGCTCAGGTGGCTTCCAGAGGGAGTGGGAGAGGCCAGGGTGCCCATGCTGGCATCCAGGGTGTCCCACTTGCTGATAATACAAGGGAATATGAGGAATACAAGGGAATAATCTCAGGCTCTTTGCACAAGGATTTGTGTCTGAGGATCTCAGGCTTGGTGGACTCCTAATCCAGCTGGTTTAGAAGGTTTTGTAGCTCTCCTGGGTTTGATTTGTCATGTTATTCATTGCTTTTCTGGTTGAAAAAGCTCAGTTTTTGTGGGAGGATTGGATTCTTCTGCTCTGGGATCTGTATAATCATCAGAATTCTGTCCATGGTTCCCTGGCACTTGGATCCTGTGGTGCCTCCAGCTGCAGGAGCTCCTGCCTGCAGCTGCTCCCAGCTCAGTGTGACCTTCCAGATCCCCTGGATAACTGGTTTCAGCTTTGCTGGGAACTTGCCTAACCCATTCTTGGCAAAAAGAAATGGCTTAGGCTAAGTAAGATATACATTGTGCTTTTTCTGTTTAATTTTTATTGTTTCCTCACCTTTTAGAAATCATACATTAGAGAGGGATCACAAGGGCAGGTGAGCCAACAGATCTGGGCAATGTAAAATTCCAGAGTGAATGAACAGTCATGGAATGTTTGTGTAGCATCAACATTATCGAATTCTGGGTTTGATCCATACAGAATTTAAATGTCCCAGGAGATGCCCCTTTTTATTCCTGCTGCTGTTATCCATCTCCTCTCCTACAGCTGGTTCTAAATATTGGGGCATATATATAACACCAGGGGCATGAAGTTTACCTGAAGTTTAGTGTTGGTCTCATTCAAAGTCAATCTTCCATCATGTCATAAGAGGCTTTTGTTCTGCCAAAAATCAACTTTAGTGGAAGAATATCAAAGAAAACAACTCATTAGGTGTGTTCTGTGGTAACTTAACCTGCCCAGAAAGGTTTCCAAGGAAGGGAATTTGTCTTTATGCTTAAAAAAAACCATTACAGACCTGTGCTGACATTGAATTCTGCTTCCATTCCAAATGGCACTGTGGTAATTTGAAGAATGATAACAATGTCAGGTTTGAAATCTGTGCTGTCCTTGTTTCCAGTGTCTCTGTGAGGGATGGAGTTGGTTCTTGGGAGTGTTTGGAGGAGCATTATTAAAGGCCATGTGGATGGACATCTCTGTGACCGTGGCCAGCTCAGTTCCAGAGTCCCTGCTCAGTGTTTGTGCCACTGGTGGCTCTCAGGGCTGCTCTGTGCTCATGGAATGGCCAATCTGCCAGTTTGCTCAAGTAATTTATTCCAAAGCTTAATAGGCCTCTGTTTACTTGAAACAGTGACCTTAACTAAAGAACTGACACTGCTTTCCAGCTCCACAGCTTGTCCTTGCCTTTTCTTGCCAATCATTTTGGCTTTACAGTTCCATTCTCATAGAATTAAAAATTCCTTGGTGCTGTACAAAGGACACACAGAGCAGAAAGTGTGGTTCTGCTGAGTGTTGTCAAATGAACAAAGTAAATGCATTTGGGAAAAAACAATTCCTTCTAATCTGCTTATCATGAAAGGTCACCTTGAGTTGGAGTATGTTGGGCCATGGGATCTCTGTCCTGAGACTGAGAGGGCTTTAAACTACCCCGGGTTTCAGAAATGGCCTGGTTGATTTTTTGGAAATTTCCCCGTTCTCTCTGGATGCAGATTCCTACTGTTAGAGGGCTGCTGAACATGGAATTTCTCACGTGGTTTCATCTGAGCTCTGTAATTTAAAGTTCTAGGTAGTTTTTATGTAGAAAAATAAGTCTCCAGGTTGGATTTTGTTTCTGGTTTGCTTTTAAAATTTTGCCTTTGTATCACTGTGATTGTCTTCTTGCTTTTGTTTTGCTCAGCACTTCAGGTTATTAATCTTAAATGTTTAATGTGACTCGTGAGAAGAACAAATTGTTTTCAAAATCCGAAGAAATTTGAGGAGGAAAAAATTAATCTAGGAAAATTTCTCCCAAGCGTGTGTGTCTTGCTGGCTGTGCAGAACAATCAGACCCAGCTAACCTGCTTTGTTTTCTTTCCTCACTCAGGTCATGATTTTCATTTTCTCCTGTCATTCTCTTGAGGAGAGGAAATGATTGTAGTGGAACGTGTCACAAACACGCCACTGCTCCGGAGCCTTCGCAGTTCAGAAACGTTCCTGGAAGAGCAAATTTAGCCCTTTGCTGTTTGTGTTGTGGAATCTGTCTTGGAAAAAAGGGAAATAAAAATGACGACTTCGTCTATCCGACGGCAGATGAAGAACATTGTGAACAATTACTCAGAGGCCGAAATAAAAGTTCGGGAAGCGACCTCAAATGACCCCTGGGGTCCTTCCAGTTCGTTGATGACTGAAATAGCAGATCTGACCTACAATGTTGTGGCCTTTTCTGAAATTATGAGCATGATCTGGAAACGACTGAATGACCACGGCAAGAACTGGCGACACGTCTACAAGGCCCTCACTCTCTTAGATTACCTGATTAAAACTGGGTCCGAGAGGGTGGCCCAGCAGTGTAAAGAGAATATTTTTGCTATCCAGACGTTGAAAGATTTTCAGTACATCGATCGAGATGGGAAAGACCAGGGCATCAACGTGAGGGAGAAATCCAAGCAGCTGGTGTCCCTCCTGAAGGACGACGAGCGCCTCAAGACGGAGAGGGCCCAAGCCCTGAAGACCAAAGAACGGATGGCTCAGGTGGCCACTGGGGTGGGCAGCAACCAGATCACCTTTGGCCGAGGCTCCAGCCAGCCCAACCTGTCCACCAGCTACTCAGAGCAGGAGTATGGAAAGTCTGGAGGATCCCCAGCATCCTACCATGGCTGTAAGTACAAACACACGCCAAGGTGTTCATCCTTTCCTCCGGAGGGCTGCTCTTGGGGGTGGGAGAGTGGAAATGCTGCCTGCAAGGAGAGCTGGGATCTCTGTGGGTTTGCTGCTGCTGATGATGAGGGTCATGCTGTTGTGGGTCTCTGCTGTTGATGCCTCTGCAGATGCCTGGGTAAATATTTGCTACGGAGAGGATGTGTGTAGTGATGGAAATGGATTTTAAAAGCCCTTGTTTACTGGCAGTTCCAAAGGTAGCGCTGCCAGGCTGCTCCTGTGAACGTGTTCCAGGGTTGGCTGTGATGGGGATTTTCTGTTTGTTTCTGGTTTTAAAAGCAGTGCTTGAAGATGTGTTCTTTTTGTTCAGGATGGAATCATAGGATGGTTTTTGGGTTGGGAGGGAATTTAAAGCTGTTCTCATTCCACCTCTCTGCCATGCTCAGGGACACCTTCCACTGTCCCAGGTTGCTCCAAGTCCCATCCAGCCAATAATTCTTGGATTAAGAATAAATAAGAAATACAGACTATTTCCTGAATCATTTTGCTACTTTATGCTGCTCCTATTGTACTTTGGCAACAATGCTGCTGTTTAATTTACTTTATTGCTTACTCAGCAGTTCTTGGAGGAGGACTGCTTTAAATTTGTATTTAAATGTTTAAATTCCCAGTGTTTGGTGTGTGTCTATACTAAATACTATACTTCATTCTTAAAAAATGAATACAGTGATGTGGGAAGAACAAATTCTTTCCACCACTGCTTGGTGGGACTCCCTGTCATGTCAGGAAGAGGCCTGATTTGGCACTAAATCCTCCTTAGTGTAAGTAATGATCTGATGAAAGCTGCTTTGGCTGGAATGTCAGTGGTTGTGGTCTAATTCTGAAGGGAAATCTTTTCTTTAAATGAATATTTCCAGCGTGTGGAGGGCTGTGACTGAGCCAGGGTGCAGGAACCATTGAGCACCAGCTGTAAGAATCTGAAGTTTGTCATGTCCTGGGTCCCAAAGTGCTTCTTAAGTCATAAATCCATGAGTGGGGTCAGCCCTGCTGACATTTGCAGGAGGAGAGAGCAGGAAAATCAAACCAGGATGGAGAGAAATCTCTGTTTAAAGCCCTGGAGACAAGCAGAAAAAAGTATTTCCAAAAGGAAGTTTTTTTTTTTTTAGCAGAGAGAGTACAAAAAATGTGAGTGAAGGTTTCCAGCTATTAGAATTTTTGATCTTGACTTTTAATTAGCAGTAGGATAACAAACATGTTAATTTTCTTGTAATAATATTTTCTCTGTATTTATGTAGTTTTTCTATAATAACCATGCTTGAGCACTGTGAATTTTTCAAGAACTCGTATATTGTTACCTCAACAATAACAACATTTTTCCTTTTCAAATGTATTGATTGTTGGTGACTACAACAAAAATTCTTAATTTAGAAGTAGCTTGAAATATTGATTTTAACTTGGCTGGTGGGCTGAAATTGAGGTATGCTGAGCACACCTTGGCTTTCACTGAATTATTGCTTCACCAGTCCCAACTTTAATTAAAGCCTGGAACTATTGTTTGGAATCTTAAATGCTGCCAGAGGCTCCAAACTGTTCCTCCCAGCAGGGCTGAGCAATGCAGGGCGTGTTCCTCAATTGTTCCTGGGATGCTTTAGGAATTTTGATGGGAGAAGCAGCAAATTTGGCTTTTCAGTGTTCCAGGGGTGGATTTGCTGCTCCCACCTCCCCGTGTGTGTCCTGTGGCAGGATTGCTTTGGAGGTAAAGATTCCTTAAGCTTTTCTTTTTCCCCTCACCTCCTAAGAAGATTTAGAAATCTCAGGTTTTTTTTCTCCTCCTCCCCCCTCAGTTCTTCCTGTGTTCCAGCTCTCCTGGATTTTTTTTTCGCTGTGGATCAGCAGAAATCCAGGTGGCTCTCAGGTTGTCTGTTTAGAGGTTTTAATGTGTTTCTTGTCTGGTTTAATTGAGTGGAGCAAAGCAAACCAGCACCTTCCAGAACAGCTGTGCTGAGTCCTTCTGATATTGGAAACTGGGAAGAGCTTTATCCCAGGAAACGAGAAAGGAGTTTCATTAAAATCCAGACATTTAATCTCTTACATAAATGTAGGGTTATTCCTGTGCCTGCTAAGTTTGATGGAAAAGATGCTTTTCATTATTTAAAGTGAAAGAGATTGTATCCATAGTATGTTCTTTTTTGAAGAAAAATATTAAATTTAAATAAACACACATATAAAATATAAATTAAAAATTTAAAATAAATTTTATAAATAAATAATATATATTTAAATTATATATTTTTATGATTAATACCCTTCTTTTGTGTTGAAAATCTGGATTTGGAAAAAAAAATCTGTAAAAGGAATGAAGTTCTGCTTCACTCCTGGGAAATGCTCCCCTTAGAACATCTCTAAGATGCTGTTGCTGCTCTGTATATTCTGGCAGAATTCTCTTTCATTCCTCTGAGCCTTTGAAGAAGAGATCAGAGACTTTTAGATTTGCCATCTACAGCATGAGATTTGCCTCTTCAAAATGTCCAGCCACCCTCTCTGCTGCATGTTCAGCACGTCTGCTTAGCAGGCAAACAGAAATCAAGTTTGGGACAGTGGCAGAGCCTTTTTGCCAGCACCACCCCAGGAAATGTTTCATCCCTCAGTGCTTTGCTAGCAGCACATTTTACTCTTCCTCCTTCTACACACGATGGGTGGGGGTTGCAGGATTAATTCCCCTTGCTTGAAGGATTTATGTTGGGTTATAAAATTTCATTTTCAGAGCTTTCTTGCAGAAGAAGGAGCTGAGAGTTTGGTAGTTGCTGCAGGACAGCTCACCAGTAACTTCCAGTGGATAGAGGGGTACTGGAGAGGATGTGAGGGAACTCTGTCCCCTCCTTTCTGGGACCAAAAAATGCAATTTTGCTTAAATCAGTGAAGCTTTTTTGGGTCGGTTTGTTGAGAATGTTGAATCAGCTGCACTGCACAGCCAGCACCGAGTGAACTCTCCTCAAACTCCTTCTCTTCTCCAGCTTCCCAACCTGTGCAGGTTTGCATGGGAAAAACTGGATTTTTGCTTGATGTTGAGCCACGAGGGGTTTTCTTAAAGAATTGCTGCTTTTTGTGTCCCAGATTCTTCCTTTGTGGCAAAATAAAAGCAGTATTGATACCCTGTGTAGTGAGAGAATTCAAGATGGAAAAGGATCCCTTGACTGATATCCAATCATCCCTCACTGCTGCAGGCAAATAAGGATATTTTCCCCTGTTTTCTTGTGAATATTTTCATTTCATCTCTAAAATTCTTTAGAAACTGTGCAAAACGAAGTGGTGCAACTTGATGGTTTTTAATAAAATCCTTTCCCCAAAAGCTTTGCTTAATGACTTTGTTGGCCCTGAAGATCTCTGTGCTTGGACAATTCCAGGGAGCACATTATGGCATGTGAATTGTAAAAGTATGTGTGGGGTTTTTTCCTACCCAGTCTCATAACCTGAGAATGGAAGCCATGAGAGATACTCAAAAGGAAAAATCAGAAATAAAGCTCCTCCCAACCTCCATCTTGTCAGCAATTTCTGACATACTGGGAACAATTGGTTTTATCTTTCAGCTTCAAACCAGGGACAATTAATGCTCAGATTAGGAGCTATTAAATATTCCATGACAAAATGCATAATTTTTATTTATTTTGGAAAATGTGCCAATTCCGTAGAGTTGCATAAAATCTGATATCAGATATATCTGGAAATATTCTTGTGTGGTGCTGAAACTAAACTTCCTGGGGAGAGGAAGGGATGTAAAGCAGATACTTAAAATCTTTTAGAGCAATAGTCCCTTACTCCTAATCTGCCACAGGGTCTAAATAATTGGGTTTTTGCCTGACATTTGTCACCCAGTTTCAAAAACTTCAGCCTCTTGTTCCTGGCCTTGTTTCATCTCCAGCTGCCAGTGACCACTTAAATAGGATTCTGGATTTATGGCTGCAGGAGGAAGAGTAGGATGTTCTTAATTTAGAGCCCTTAAGCCTGAGCTGGGATGCTGCTCCCAGCCTGGCAAACACTGGTGGTGTTCTAAAATCAAGTTTACTGAGGCCACGCTTTGAAAGAGATCCAGTCCTGTTATGCCCAAGCTGGGATGTCCAGGTGTTATTTTGGGTTGTGCCCACATCCTTCCCTTTTCCCCTGTGCTCCAGGAGGGTTTGGGAAGATGGGGTGGGATGGGATGGGGTCCAGGGATGGGAGGGATGGATGCCCTGATTTCAGTGGCACAAACCCTGATTTCAGTGGCACAAACCCCGATTTCAGTGGCACAAACCCCGATTTCAGTGGCACAAACCCTGATTTCAGTGGCACAAACCCTGATTTCAGTGGCACAAACCCTGATTTTATTGACACAAACCCTGATTTCAGTGGCACAGACCCCAATTTCAGTGCACAAACCCTGATTTTATTGACACAAACCCTGATTTTATTGACACAAACCCCGATTTCAGTGGCACAAACCCTGATTTTAATGACACAAACCCTGATTTTATTGACACAAACCCTGATTTCAGTGACCCACACAGAACTCGGTGTGCCCTGATTTCAGCAGCACTGAAATCCCACCCCGAGATGGGCACAGCTCAGAGCCTGCTGAAGAGAGGAGATGCTGAAAGATGCACTGGGAAGGGCTTCTTTGGATCTTGGGAAATGCCAAGTCTTTAACCTGAACCTGGAAAAATTCTGGGAACAATTTGCTGTAGCTGAATTCATGAGCTTAATATTTCCAGTGATTATTGCTATTAAGTTGACTTGTTATTTAAAACCAGTTTTGTGAAGCCTCAGCAAGTTTGTGTTCACTCATCTGTTTTGGTTTTGTTTCCCTTTTTGCTTGGAGTAGAAAATAATTCAGAGGAATTGCTGTTTTGGGTTTGACACAATAGGAAATTTATGAAATCCAGAATGGTTTGGGTTGGAAGGGACCTTGAAGCTCATCCTGTCCCAGCCCCCTGCTGTGGGACACTTTCCACTATCCCAGGTTGCTCCAGCCTTGAACATTCCAGGGATGTGGCAGCCACAGCTTCTCTGGGCAGCCTGTTCCGTTAAGAACACTCCTGTTTTTAAAGGGTTTGGTTTTTATTTAATAATTATTTCTTTAATATTCTGTTCTGCGTCTCTGCAGGCTGGAACACATCCCTGCCCTTCCATCTTAGGGAATATAGGGAATATCACCCAGCAGTGAATCTGGCTGAACAGCGTGGAGAGTTCCTGTAGTTTGAGGTGTTGAAGGAATGTGGCAGACTCCTGTCAGATGTCATTTGACAGCTTGATTAAATCCTCTCATCATACATTTATTTTTCTGGTGCTGAGAGTGAAGGTGGGAGGTGCCACTGGTGCATCCAGACTTTGTAGTGACACTGAATTATCCAACTGTGTCCATTCACACGGGGGTAGGGATCACCTGAGAGGAAAATGCTCCCAGCAAAACAAACCTGAAGGATTTGTTGAGTGTTAAATGAATTTCAGCAGCTCTCAGTCTGCTCATTGCAATGAGAATCCTGCAGGAGGGCTGAGCAGCTCCACCTCATCACATTCATCAGTGTTATCAACTCTCCTCTTGTACCTGAAAGATCCCCAGGGGAAAGGTGGATTACACAATTCCTTCTGGATTAAGCAGTTTGCACTTGCCTTTCCATAATTTGGCTTTTTAAAATTATCCCATTTTATTTGAGTGGTCTTTCACTGGCAGACTGACAGATGGGATCTCTGCCTGCTCCCCAAGTGAGCAGGTTTCTGAGTCCTTACTTTGATATTATTTCAGTTTTTCAAGTCACTTTTGGTTTTGCCCACCTTTGTAGTTTCACTGAGTGTGTGAGGAATCAGCTTTTCATTCTGAGCAAATGTGGCTGACAGCTGAATTCTGGTCTTCAGAATTCCACCTGCAAATTAGAAAGCCTAACACTAAAGAAAAAACCCAGAAATAACAAAAACAGCCCCAAAACCCAAGCACAGGATTCTGAATGAAAATACAGTCTGATTTTTATGATTAGTGCAGCTCTCTGTGTCCTGTATTTCACTTTAACTCAGCCAGATCTATAACCAGCTACAGAGGCCTTTTAATAGAGCCAAAATATAGGAAATTATCAATAGATGTGTCTGGGAGCTGTCCAGACACAGATGGTGCAGCAGGATCCTGCTTTAGTGATTAACTGAGCCTCCAGATGATTTCCTTGAGCAGCCAGCCCTGTGCTCCCTGCAGGAACAGATCCCACAAATTTGCTCCTGGAGGCGCTGGGATCCCCAAATTCCCAGCAAAGCAGAGCTTAGCAGGTCAGAATTGATCTATTGAGTCCCATCTTACATAAACATCTGAGTTAATTGTCATGTGCTGGGGATAAGGGATGCTTTGTGTGGCACCATCCTGCTCCTGAGGCTGTAACCTTTCTGCTGGATCCTGGGAATTCTGACCTTGCAGCAGGATGAGGCCCACATGGACAGGAATCTTAGATAAAACTTGTCAGGTTACTCCCAAGAATGGCGCTTTGAATTTCCCTTAATTATTTTCAAAATTCTTTTCAAAAAGTGCTGGCAGCTCTTTAATGTGGATGGTTTTATAACACTGCAGAGGCTTACATGGAAAACAGCAACATTCCTATAGTTTGCTTTTTTATTGAGGCCCAAGGAAGAACTTCAAATGGACCCTTTCCCCTTTTATTTTAAGCCAAAAGGAGCTGGAAATACCTTTTAGAGTTAATGAAAGCAAGTAGAATGCATTGCTGGAAAGCCTAAAAGTGAGAAGGAATAACCTGGGTGTGTGTGAGCCCGTGGTGTCCGTGTGGGGATCCTGGAGCTCCTGGAGCTCCTTCCCATGCCTGGCTGGGAGTGCAGAGCCAGGGAAAGGCTGGGGGTGGGATGCAATCCCTGTTTTTAACAGCTTTTCCAGGCAGGAATGCTGGGCAGTGAGTTCAGCAAGTCCTTTGTGTGGAACTGGGAGGAAGGGCAGTGGAATTGAACCCGTTTTGCATCATTTTGGATTTAATGTCACTCTGCCATCAGGCTCGTGGTTGTTGTGGGGTGCAGGGATGTGGGAGCTGGGATGCAGGAAATGCAGGAAATGCAGGAAATGCAGGAAATGCAGGAAATGCAGGAAATCCCATTTCCCCCCCACAGGTAAAAGCCCAGCAGAGCAGAAGGTTCCTCCCTGCTCCCAGTCCAGGTGCCATCTGTTCTCAGGTGACTCTGCTGGTGTCCCATTTGTCCCAGGCTCTGCTTTTAAACCAGTTAGGACTCTTTCCTTCTCTAATCCCTGCTGCAAAACTGCTCTTCTCCATCTGCATCTGAAACCTATCCATGGCCACCTTATACCATGAATTCTTGCCCCTTTTTCTGAAATAGTTTTTTTCTCTCTGGTATTTGCAAGCCTGAGGTATTTGACAGCCATAAACTGCTCCACCTTCTTCTGGCAAAGATAAACAGAAAACGTTCTCTGGGCTCCAAAGGGAAGTGTTTCCACTTCCATCCTGATTTAAAATCATCCATTTTGGATTAGAATGATTAGAATTAGTGCTAATTTATTACCTGTGTTAGCTGAGTGGCTGGGAATTACCACATGCTTTAATCATCATATTTTTAATATAATGTATTGGAGAGCCTGGCAGTGACTGTTGGAGCAGTAAGTACTCATCAACCAGGCTAAATTTTAATTATTTTATATGAGAAAGTTTGAAAGAGTAATAGAATTGAGCGATGAGTAGCATCTTAATTGAAGTAAGGTTGGCTTGAGAGCTTCAGGATCAGCACAAGGTGGAGGAATCCTTGTGGGTGATAAATTAATTAGTGCCTTTAGAAGCAGCTGGGGTGGGAGGGCACCTCGGGGTGTGGTGGGAAGGAGGAAAGGTCATTCCTTGTTTCCACTTCTGCCCTGCTGCATGAGAAAGTTCTGTTTGTTTTGTGATGTCATTTTGGCCTGAAACTTAAGGAGAGAGAAAGACTAGGAAGTGTTTGGAAAATTAAAGTAGTGATGAAAAAGTGGTTTTCCAACTGAGTTTGGTAATCTCATTTTCACATGCCCAGCTGAGCTGGTAGGAAGAAACTTGATTTCTTTGAGCTTGACATGCTAGTTTGAAACATTCAATTAAATGTATTAAATATCAGTATCTATTTTGCCAAACTAATCGTCAGTCCAGCCACTAAATACAAACTTCCTTGCCAAAGTGAGGTAAAATTCCTGTGTGAATGATTTGGATGCTAAAGAATTGTCTGAGAGAGAGTGAACACTAAATTGTTTAATTACTGTGTAGTGCTAAAACCTGCTAGTGGTGTAGGAAGGGAACGTCACATGCTCCTGGAGTGAAAACATCACTAAAAGATGGTTTGTGTGTTGAGAAATTGCATATTTTAGCTGTCAAGGATGACTGTTCCTTGAAGAGGAGGGGAGGAGATACCCCCAAAAAACCCCAACCAGCCCCAGAAACCAACCAATACCCCCAACCCATTTACCAAACTCTTCTTTAACAGAGACTGATCCTGTATTTGTGTCAGTTTGGAGTCTGAATAGCTGGTTTGTTTATCCCCAAGCCTGCTCAGCAGTTAAGAATAGTTCTTTATCTTCCCATTAAGACTGTATTATTTTATAGAAAAGTGGGTGGTATCCAGCTTTACCCTGATATTGGCCCACTCCCAGCAGATCCTTACTTACACTGGAAGGAGTAAAATGCAAGAAATGTAAGGAAGATGTAAAAAATACCCACAAATGTTTCCTTCAGCAATGAATTTTTAATTCAGGAACTCTGATACACTCAGGATAGGAAGATGTAAGAAATACAAATGTTTCCTTCAGCATTGAATTTAGTCAGGAGCTCTGATACACTCAGGATGTATCCAGCCTGAAATGTAAGGAAGATGTAAGAAATACCCACAAAAGTTTCCTTCAGCATTGAATTTGTAAGTCAGGAGCTCTGATACACTCGGGGTATATCCAGCATGAAATGTAGGGAAGATGTAATACCCACAAATATTTCCTTCAGCAATGAATTTTTAATTCAGGAGCTCTGATACACTCAGGATGTATCTAGCATGAAATGTAAGGAAGATGTAAGAAATACCCACAAAAGTTTCCTTCAGCATTGAATTTGTAAGTCAGGAGCTCTGATACACTTGGGGTATATCCAGTATGAAATGTAGGGAAGATGTAATACCCACAAATGTTTCCTTCAGCAATGAATTTAGTCAGGAGCTCTGATACACTCGGCGTATATCCAGCGTGAGTTGGGGGGCACTTCTTGATGTCACAGCCCTATAAAAAAGCTGTTTTTCCAGGAATGCGTTCCCTTAAAGCAGCTGAGCTGCGGCGCAGAGCTGAATTCCCGCTCGGCCTTGGCAGAAGGAGCTCTGGAGGCCGGGCTGGCTGCAGGGTCCCGTCCTCGCTGTGCTGACCGTGCTGGCTTTGTCTCCCACAGCGACGTCCCCTCGCGTGTCCTCGGAGCTGGAGCAGGCGCGGCCCCAGACCAGCGGCGAGGAGGAGCTGCAGCTGCAGCTGGCGCTGGCCATGAGCCGCGAGGTGGCCGAGCAGGTCGGTGTCCTGTGCCAATGGCCCTGCTGGGACAGGTCCCATTGCACCTGGCGTGTTTGGTTGGGTTTGGTTTGGTTTGGTTTTGTTTATTTTATTTTATTTTATTTTATTTTATTTTATTTTATTTTATTTTATTTTAAATTTTATTTTATTTTATTTTATTTTATTTTATTTTATTTTATTTTATTTTATTTATTTTCTGTTTATTTTATTTATTTTATTTTATTTTAATTTAATTTAAATTCTATTTTTATTTTATTTTATTTTATTTTATTTTAAATTTTATTTTATTTTATTTTATTTTATTTTTTATTTATTTTATTATTTTATTTTATTTTATTTTATTTTATTTTATTTTATTTTATTTTATTTTATTTTATTTTATTTTTTTTTATTTTATTTTATTTTATTTATTTTTTATCTTATTTTACCTTGTTTTATCTTATTTTATCTTATTTTTATTTTTATTTTATTTTTATTTTATTTTTATTTTACCTTGTTTTATCTTATTTTATCTTATATTATTTTATCTTACTTTATTTTATCTTATTTTACTTTTATTTAATTCCATTTATTAATTATTTTGTTTTTCGATTTTTTTTATTTTATTCTTATTTTATCTTACATTATCTTATTTTATTTTTAAATTTTTTAAATTAATTTTTTAAGTTTTTATTTTATTTTATCTTATTTAACCTTATTTTTAATTTATTTTTTAAAAAGTTCTATTTTATTTTTATTTTTATTTTTTGTTTTATTTTTATTTTATTTTCTCTTTATCTTATTTTATTTTTAAAATTTTATTTATTTTTTTTATCCTTATTTAATCTTATTTAATCTTATTTTTATTTTATCTTTATTTTTGAGATTTTATTTTTATTTTATTTATTTTTATTTTTATATTTTGTTTTATTCCATTTTATTTTATCTTATTTTTATTTAATTTTAATATTTTATTTATTTTTTTAATTTTTATTTTATTGCATTTATTTTCATTTTTTTCTTTCATTTTATTTCACAATACTTTCTCTTATCTTATTTTTATTTTTCATCTTATCTCATCTTATTTTAAAATTTCATTTCATTTTATTATATTTAATTTCATTTATATCAGCTTGGCTTTACCCCAGGTGGAATCTTGTGCGTGGGTTTTGATTTTTTTTTTATTATTATTCTTTAAATCTCTTTTTAAAGCAACTCCAGCCTCCGAGCTGTTGAGACTAGAGAAGATGCCAATCACTTGGAGAGAAGACTCTGTGTGGGAGGATGTTAATCACCACATTACTGGAGATGTTTTCAGTTAGGAGGAGCTGAAAACACGAGTGCTCCAAAAGCTCCATTAATTCACTGCGTTCTGATTCCAGTGGAATTTGGAGCGGTGGGAGTTCCTGGAACAGGAGGGCGACCTGACAGAGTACCAGAATATAGTAAAAAAAATGATTTAAAGTAAATTGACTCCTAATCTATCACCTGAGTTATGTTACTGTGCCAGTTCTTAGGAGCTTCGTTCTGAATTTGGAGAAAATTTGGATAAAACGACTGCATTTTAATATATAACAAAGTTAAATCTCAGCTCTGAGTGCAAATTCAAGTCAGCCATGTAATATTTTAGAGGCTTCCTGTGACAATTCAGTTTACAATCCTGTGTCAAGCATGAGTGCCTGGAAGGGGAAACTATCACCCAGTAAACTTGAAAATTATTGGGCAATAAAGGGAACAAAAATATAAATCAGAATGGAAGCATTTGAAGTAGCTTCAAAAATGACAAGCTGGGGGATTAGTCAACTTCTGAGAGACGTGATGCAAGCAGAGACATTTAAAGGAGCTGAATGTGGCATAAACATTGTAGTTACAGATGTTTAAACCTTCAAATTACACATGGAGTTGGCAGGACTCCATTCCCTTGGTGGATCTTGCACCAGCGTGGAGGGAAGTGAACGGAAGCAAGGGAAATTTCACTTTAATTCCCTGTATCCCTCAGTGGTGATCTGAACACTGAAAAACCACGGTGCTGATTTAAAAATGGCTCGTTCAGTTGAGTTCTGTGCTGCTTCTAACTGAATTTTGGAAAGAATAAAACAGCACCAGGGTAAATCCCAGCCAGCAAAGCGAGGTTGTTGTGACCACAGCAGGGTTGGGGTGCTCCCGAGGCAGGATCAGAGGGAAGCTCCTTTCCCTGCCAGGTGTTCAGTGGAAATCACAGCCCTGTGCAGCACAACGGGGCAGGGCTGGAGCCTGCGGGGAGCAGCAGCTCGGAGCAGGATGGGGTCACTGTCACCAGGAGCAGGATGGGGTCACTGTCACCAGGAGCAGGATGGGGTCTGTGTCACCAGGAGCAGGCTCGGGGGTCTGTGTCACCAGGAGCAGGATGGGGTCACTGTCACCAGGAGCAGGATGGGGTCTGTGTCACCAGGAGCAGGCTCGGGGGTCTGTGTCACCAGGAGCAGGATGGGGTCACTGTCACCAGGAGCAGGATGGGGTCTGTGTCACCAGGAGCAGGCTCGGGGGTCTGTGTCACCAGGAGCAGGATGGGGTCTGTGTCACCAGGAGCAGGATGGGGTCACTGTCACCAGGAGCAGGCTGGGGTCACTGTCACCAGGAGCAGGATGGGGTCACTGTCACCAGGAGCAGGCTGGGGTCTCTGTCACCAGGAGCAGGATGGGGTCACTGTCACCAGGAGCAGGCTGGGGTCTCTGTCACCAGGAGCAGGATGGGGTCACTGTCACCAGGAGCAGGCTGGGGTCACTGTCACCAGGAGCAGGATGGGGTCACTGTCACCAGGAGCAGGATGGGGTCACTGTCACCAGGAGCAGGCTGGGGTCTCTGTCACCAGGAGCAGGATGGGGTCACTGTCACCAGGAGCAGGCTGGGGTCACTGTCACCAGGAGCAGGATGGGGTCACTGTCACCAGGAGCAGGATGGGGTCACTGTCACCAGGAGCAGGATGGGGTCTCTGTCACCAGGAGCAGGATGGGGTCTCTGTCACCAGGAGCAGGCTGGGGTCTCTGTCACCAGGAGCAGGATGGGGTCTGTGTCACCAGGAGCAGGCTGGGGTCACTGTCACCAGGAGCAGGATGGGGTCACTGTCACCAGGAGCAGGATGGGGTCACTGTCACCAGGAGCAGGATGGGGTCTCTGTCACCAGGAGCAGGCTCTGGGGTCTGTGTCACCAGGAGCAGGATGGGGTCTCTGTCACCAGGAGCAGATGGGGGTCTCTTATCACCAGTGTCCATTTCCTTTGCAGGAGGAGCGCCTCAGACGCGGGGACGATCTGAGATTACAGATGGCTCTGGAGGAGAGTCGCAGAGACACAATTAAAATTCCCAAAAAGAAGGAGGTAGTGCCTTTGCCTAAGAAATTCCCGGTTATGCTGCCAAAAGCTGAAATACAGTAACACAAACTTAGCTTAATACTGAGCTCTTTTATGCTTTTGGGTTTGCTTTGTTGTGTAGCTTAACGCTTCTTCCATGTGGGTTAAATTTGGAACTAGTCAATGCAGGCGTGTAAAAGGAAAAAAAAATAAAAATTAATAATAATAATAATAATAATAATTGCTTCTTCATGCTCACGTGTGTGTACTTCCAAGCCTGGTAAGGCTCTTGAGTAAAGCTCAGCTTATTCCTGCCCTCAGCACACCACCTTGTTGGACCTGATGGATGCCCTGCCCTCCTCGGCACCTGCCCCGCCCAAAACCGAGCCCTGGGGACCTCCTGCTGCTGCTGCCAACCAAACGGATCCCTGGGGAGGATCCACAGCTGCAGCCCCTGCCTCTGACCCCTGGCAATCATTTGGTAAGAGCAAACTGCCAGCAGCACTGGCATTTTCAAGGTTTGGCTTTTTAACCTTGAGCATTTCAAAATTCCTCGATGTCCAGCTTCTGTATGAGTCCATTTGCATTCATTTCACTAAATTCCTCATTTCCAAGCAGAAACCAGTGTCAGCTGCATTTTTTTTTAAGCAGTTGGGTTTCTGTGTGTGCTGTTTGAATCCTGAGGAAGAGGAGAGTGGCGCTTCTGTTGTCTTTACAGCAAAACCAATTTGTCCAACTCGTGTCTCCCTGCTGGTTGTGTCCTGTGCCATGGGTTCAGACTATTCCCAGAATTAAATGTGATATATAGGCAGGGTGCTGAGCTTAGTAAAGCCATCACTGTGAATTATCATGTCCTTAGTTGCTCCTGGAGAATTGTGATGTGCTTGTGTATGGTCAGAACCAAAATGATTAAATTAACTTAAATGAAGATTTTTATAGCAGACAAAAGCATGCAGGTTGCCATTTAAAATTTTTAGTGTTCCATAGGCTTTCAGTGCTAAATCCATGGAATATTTCTGAAGGGAAAGGTGCAGTGTTTCACATTTTAAAGACCAATGAAGCCAAATTTTTGTGTGTTGTTTTTTTTTTTTTTTCTCTCTGTGTGTTTTGCTGCCTGTATGGTGGGCTGATGTCTGGGTCAGCCACAGCCTGTCCAAGGAATTACTCCTTTGAAAGACAGTGGATGGTTTCTCACAGTGTAACACTTGGAACTGGATCTATTTTTTTGTTGGAATTTTTGACTTTTTTAAAGGGCAAGTGAGCTTCTGTGCAAATCTTGATGAAGTTTTCCATGAAGATTGACAGCTTTGTTCTGTCAGTTCTGCTTCGGGCTGGTGATTCTACAACCTCTGCTCTGAAATGCTTCCAAGTCATTTGTAATCCACACACCACCATCAGATTCCTGATGAAAAATTGGAAGTTTAATAATGAAATGCCTTGTTTGGGGATTTTTTCCCCTGCTCATGATGGCATTAAGGGCACCTGCAAAGCTCCTGGGCCAACTGCCAGGTCATCATTCTAAGCATCACCTGCTTTTATTTGGTGATAGGAACTGAGAAAAAGCCCAGATTTTGGGCCCTGAGGCCATTCAGTTTATTTTTCCATGGCTACAAGCAACCAAAATCCACTTTCCTCAAATCTCCAGCCTGATGTGTCACCCTCTGACAGGATTTTCCTTGTACCAGTTCCAGCCACAGCATTTCCTCAGTGCTTCCCAGCATTCCAACCTGCTGGATTCTCCCAGGGATAGTCTCAAAGATGCAAGTTTATGAATTTGCTGGTAAAAAAAAATGACTCATGAAGCTGCATTTCCCAAATCCTGCCAGTGCTGTGGTGTTCCAGGGGAGCTGATGGAAGCCCTGGGAAGGGATTTTCCCGAGCACTCTCATTTTGAGTGCTCCTTTTAGGGAAGAAAGGACATTTTGGGAAGCTGCTGGTGATGGGAAATGCTGTCATTAGTGTGGCACTGCTCCTAACTCAGCACTGGGGGCAGATAAAGGAAATGGGAGTACTGGTGTGGGAATCATGGGGCTTCCTTGGAGAGTTTTGGCATTTCCTGCTCCAGAGCTGTGCCTGCTGATGAAACAAAACCCAAAATTCCAGCTGGAATTTGTGCCACTGTGTGCAACATTCCTGTTTTACAGGAATATTGGGATGCCAGGGGAGTTGAATGGAGTTTTAAAAGCTAAAATAATTTTCAGTTGTAATTTGAAACCTGCAGGATATTGAAGGTAAGAGTTGTTACGTGTGGGTGATTCTGTCCTGCTCTCCTGGGCTATAAAATCCTCATTTGGGAATTAAACCTTTGATGATTGAATTTGTAGGAATGAAGAGTTGTCAGCACCTTCAGTAAAAATGAGAACCCTGAACATACAGGCATTGGATTAAAAATAATAAAGGGCTATCAGTGGGCAGCTTAGATGTGTGTCAGGAGTGCTTAGAAATGGGAATAAAAAAGCATAGCTGGCTCAGGGGAGCTGATTATATTTTTATAAAACAGCAGTGTGGTTGAAAGAGTTGGAAAACATTCCCTCTGAATCTTACAGATTCCTTTGTCCAAGGGTTAATGTTGTGTATCTCACACCTTTTACCTTTGGGCTTTTTATAAACTCACTTTCCCCTGAGCACATAAGTAGAGCCTGTGATTTAGGTCAGCTCCAGCCAGGGACTGTCACTTGTGGTGGCAATGTCAGGAACAAAGGCAAGTTTATTTTCTTGTTGGAACAGCAGTTATTTGTATCCAGGTTGAGAGAGGGGAGTTAGTTATTCCTCTGCCTTGCCCAGAATGTCCTGGTGCTGTTGTTGGTCAGCGTGACAAATGCTGGGAGTGGCTGTGCAGAGCTGCTGCTCCCATTAATGCTCGGTGTTAATTGGGAGGAAAGGCTCCTGGGAGGGGTCAGTCTCCAAGGAAAGCTTTCTGAAGGAAGCTGCACTGACTTCTCTTCCTGCTGATTCTTCTTGCAGGTGCCAAACCAGCTGCTTCTGTTGACCCTTGGGCAGCACCAGCAGGATCCACAGCTCAGCCTCTGGCCAAAAATGTGGATCCTTGGGCTCCTGCTCAGCCATCTTCTACTGCAGCAAAATCTTCTGTGGATCCTTGGGGATCAGCACCTGCAAACAAACCCCTCTCTACTTCTGGTGAGCAATGTTCTCATCCCATATCCACCTTATTTGAGTAATGAGGAGAAGTCCAAATGGTTTTCTTGCACTTTGTGGTTCAAAGAAGCTGGACAATTGGCAGAATTGGTCTTCACAATAAAAGGGACTTGTAATAACCAGCAGGAAAAAGAAATGTAAATGTAATTATTCGTCTTACAGCTCTGAATTAGTGGTGCTGCTTCGTGCTCCTCCTGGTATTTGTGGCTGCCTGCTGAGCACTTGGGACTGCTGCTGCTCTTGGGTTTTATCTTTAATTAGATAAGGACTTCATTTCTGGCAATGACTGATACTCTAATTTCACCTTTCCTCATGATAAATAGCTCTGCAGATGGGTGCCTCTGCAGATGTAGATTGACAGGTTGAGCAGCTCGGAGGAGACTTTTAGAGGTGCAAATGAAGGTTTGTTCCTTCAGACTGAGGGTGTGATACCCTCCCTGAGCCCTGGTAAAGATGCAGAAGGTGCTGCTGTCATTGTCTGTTCATGCTTTGTAACTAATACAACCTTGGTGAGTGTTAATACCTGGCATTTTCATATTGGCACCGTGGCTAAAAGCATCCAAAGTGCATTTTCTGCTCAGCATTCATCCCTGTACACAACAGACAAAGGAATCTGAATGCTGCAAAAAGTTCTCTAAGCAGCTTTTCCCTGGGCAAAGGGCAATAACTGGAGCATTGTGAAATGAGCATTTAGTTATGGTGGCTCTTTGTTCTTGATAAATATTGGTTTTATATTCAATTTTCACTCCTCTTGGGGTTTGTCATCTTGAGCTCTTCTTTCTTGAAATGTGTTAAAAGGTTGAAGGTTAAAAGTAAACTAAGAAAACATTTCAGCTAATTAAAAGTACCCACACAAACCTTAAAGCTGTTCAGGAGTGTGATTGCTGATCATGTAGGTGATGTTTTGTGCCTCCAGTCTGAGGTAAGAGTGTGTCCACCTTTGGAAATGGTGATGTTTCCTTGATTGCAAACTCTGGGTGAGTGCTGGTGCTTCAGCTGGTGCTTTGCCATCTCCACAACCTTTGCTCTGGCATTCCTCCTCCTTTCCACTTGGGAAACAGAAATTAAATCATCACTGGTGGTGTTTTCCTTGAGGGCTAATTAACACTTGATGGCAGAGGCTGTAAATCCATTTCTGTTCTCTCCTTCCACAGCAAGATCTGCTTGCCTCTAATGCAGACACTCAATCAAGCAAACCCCAGCATGCTCAGGTGTGCCCTGCACTGATCCAAAAGCAAACTGCTCTGATGTAGTTGTTCCATGCTGCCAGAAAGGACAATTCTGTGACATTTTCCTTCTCCCAGCTCAGAGTAGGAGCACTCCCAGCTGCTGCCCTGGAACCCGTGGTGGCTTCTTGGTGACAGGAATGGGTTAGGAATTGCTTCCAGGCAGATCAGCTGTGTGATGCAACCCAAGATGTGTTAATGACAGGGCTGTCTTGTTGTTTTGAACAGGAAGTACATCTTTTGACCTCTTCAGTAATTTGAATGGTACAGTTAAAGATGATTTTTCTGAATTTGACACACTTCGAACTTCCAAAAAGCCAGGTACGATTCAAATTCTTAGCATGTGGACAGGTTGGGTGACAGTCACGGCAACAAATGTCTCTGACCTTAAATTTTACTGATCAAAAAAATCAGTTTTCACAAAGGGAAGGAAGTGATGATGCAGCAGTAACAGCTCCTTGTTCACATTTTGGCCTGTGCATGAACTCGTGGGGAATGGGCCTTTTGTAATTCGTGGAATTGCACCCTGTGACCTTGTGCTGCATTGACCCAGAAATTTGTTGGACTTCCTAATTCCCAACGTCCAGCATGTTTGGAGCAGGGCTTATGCTCAGAGACTCAACCAGAACCATGCTGACTGAATCTTTCAAATGTGTAAATTCCAGCAGGAAGATGAGAAAGTACCTTCTATGAATACTCTTAATTTATTTTTCCTCTGGTCAATGGTCGGTAAATCAAACTGCCAGACCCTGTCAGTGCTGTGGTACCTTTGCTCTCAGGATGGTTCTGCCTGAAGCACAGCTGGGCTTTTTGAGAAGGAAGCCCTGGCTGGAATCCAGCTAGGAAGGGCACAGCAGTGGTGTAGGGCCAGGGCACAAGCCAAGGCTGTGGAGTATCTGTTCCTTGGAGCCTGTGAGTCCCACCTGGAGCAGCAAAGCTGTGGGAATTCCATCAGTAGAGCGCTGCAACTCTGACTGTAGCTTCTTCATGCTCTGCTAAAGGACGTTGACCTGCTTGCATGCTGAGAGGGTGTAACAGCCTGAAACACTGAGCCCTGACTAACACAAACTTAGCATAAAGCATCTCTGCTCTCACACGCCGCTGGCTTCTCTCTGCCCAGCTCTGTGCATTAACCAGGAGTTCTCTCTGTCCCTTTGTGTTGTTGCAGCTGAATCAGGTTCCACTCTGCCCTCTCAGCACAGTGGTACCACGAGTCCTGATCTCTTTGAGTCCCAGCACTCGAGTGGGACAGCAGGCAAACAGAGCACGGCCCGGAAAACCCCGGAGTCCTTCCTGGGCCCCAACGCTGCCCTGGTGAACCTGGATTCTCTGGTGTCTAAGCCACCACAACCTGTTACTTCTCTGAACCCATTCTTGGCACCAGGTTGGTTTCTGCACAGTCCTCCACGTTTCTGTTTGAGCTTTCCCTTCCTGAAGGAGAACTCTGCACAGCTCGGTGCTGGTGGGGTTAAAGATGGGTGATCTGGGCTTGGTTTTGTTGGTTACTTCAGCCAGCAGATCGTGAGCAAGAGCAGGATGGTCTCGGGGAGGTGTCCTGGGCTCAGCCAGCACAGTGACAGTCCCTGAAAACACAAAGCCTCTGCTCCTGGTCTGCAGCTGAACTTCATTCCAGCAGTTCCCCTCACTCAGAATTATCTGTGTTAGAAGGTTTGGGCTTGCTAAAAATGGTTGAACTTCAGCTGCATTTTGTCAAAACAGGTAAGATTGCCTTGGGAAGGTAACAGGTAGGAGTTTCCTGTGGAAGAAGGTTGGATTTCCCTTTTCCTGGAGCTGCAGCAGGCACAGGAGGTCTCTGACTGCAGCCTGAGGTTCCTGAGAGCAAACTCTGCAGGGTAATTCAGTGAGCTGCTGGTTAGTCTGTCTTAGGCCGGCACAGTGAGCCAGTTTTGATCTGAAAACACATTCTCAGTGTATTGTGGAAAAAAATTGGCTGTTGTAGTTCTCCTGCAAGCTGAGCCTGTTAGAAGTGAGCCTTTGCTTGGAGCAGACTGAAATGGTGACACCAAACATGTGGCAGATGTGTATTTTAAAAGCTGAATTTGCACTGATATTTTCCTGTGTTGCTCATAGGGTGAAACTTGGAAATGCTCTTTCAGTATTTATTTTCATCACTCTCCCAATGGAAGAAAAAGTCAATTTATTAAAATCCCTGAGTAGGAAAAAAGCAGTGATTCTGAGCAGCCTTGGCAGTGAGCAGGGAGAGAGAGGAAATCTGTGTATCTGCCCTTCCCGGGTACTACAAAAAGTTTGTGAGGGGTCACTGGGCCATCCAAATAATCCTGGGCTTGTACACTAAAAGGAATTTGCAGGGCTGGCAGCAATCCAGGGAACCTCAGAGGCTGGGAAAGTTGTGCTCTGCTTTTCTGAGCACCGCTGTAATTCGGAAACAAGTTGTTTACTTTGAGAATTCTTGTCCGAGCTCGGTGCCAGCAACACGAAAATGGAGGTGGCTGCTGGGAGCTTGGAGCAAACACACAAATCACAGAATCCCAGCATGGTTTGGAAGGGACCTTAAGAAACATCCCTGCCATGAGCAGGGACAGCTTTCACTATCCCAGGCTGCTCCAAGCCCTGTCCAGCCTGGCCTTGGGCACTTCCAGGGATCCAGGGGCAGCCACAGCTTCTGTGGGACCCTCAGGGAAGGATTTCTCCCCAGTATCTGATGTGAACTCACTGTTTGCAGTAAAGGAGCACAGAATGCTTGCAAAGTAACATATAAAAAATTAAATCAGTGATGTGGATGTGGTTAGGCTTTTTGCAGGTAACCAAATTTGGAACCTGTGACTCCAGTCAGAGGTGGGAGCTGTGGGTCAGTGAAGGGGTGTGTGGCAAGCACATTTCTCTCCCTCTCAGGATTTTTCATAGAGGTGCACAGAGAGAAATGAAAGAGAAAACAATTTCTATTTCTGCTCCTTGTTTTTCCCATGTGGAATGTGTTTGGAGAATTGTTTCCCTGGGGTGATGCTTGGTTGGATTCTGGTGAGGATTGTTTGAGCCTGGTGGCCAATCCAACTGACCTGGGGCTGGGCTTTCAGAGAGGGGCACGAGTTGTGTAAGAGTCAGAGAAAGCAGTGTGTAATTTTAGCATCCTCCTTTTATATAGTATATTAATGTATAATAAAGAAATAATTCAGCCTTCTGAATGGAGTCAGACATGGTCATTCCTTCCCGTTGGGTTCGCCTGCATTGACAATAGGGGTGTTGGAGGCACTGGCTGCTTCCACCCTGTGTTCTGCTGGGGGGCAGCTGCTCCACAGGGTGTTTTGGGCGTGGGGATGCACTCGGGGAGTGTTCCTTGCCAGGTCAGCTGTTGGCAGCCCCTGGTGCTGACAGCAGTCCCTCACTGTCCCTCCTCTCCCCCGCAGGTGCCGCGACCGCAGCGACTCCAATCAACCCCTTCCAGGTGAACCAGCCTCAGCCTCTGACCCTGAACCAGATGAGGGCGAGTCCCGTGCTGGGCAGCAGCCCCTCCTTCAGCGCCGTGCCCCCGCTGAGCATGGAGCCAATACCTCTGTCTTCCATGGCCCCCGTGCCCGTGGGCATGGCACCGCTGCCGGCCATGGGCACCATCCGGGTGGGCCAGGGGCTGAGCATTGCAGGATCAATGCCCCAAGCTCTGCACAGTACAGGAATGCCGCCAGCAGCCTCCCAGGCTGCAAATACAACTAACCCTTTCCTCCTATAAAGACCCAATTAAAGGAACTTTTCTTTTCTTAGTGTTTCCAGGCTGAAGTCTTTCCAGCGAAACGAACGTGGCCTGTGTGGACTGAACGGTGTGTGAGAGACTTGGAAGTAGATTTGCAGTTTACAGTTATGATCTTTGAAGAGTTGTCTCTACTTACCAGTTAATCTAAATCTAGTCTTTGCTACAGATGGTACCTTACTTTGGCTTGTTGAGCATCATGTGAAATGTTCAGACTTTTCACCAAAGTTAGATTCTGCCCATTTTTGTTACTTTGTTAATCATTTCAAACACACTTTCTAGGGAGAGAACCTGCCACTGGAAAACTCCCTTGGCTATTTTGTAGATGTCAGATCATGTGCTGGATTCCTGAAGTTACTCTTCCCTGCATCTGTCACTTCCTCTGCCCGTGAGATAGACCTGAGGTTCCGAGTGCTAGTGAATGTTTTGCACATAACTACACACAGTTCTAGACTGTTGGTTCACCCATAGTCCTTACTCTTAGAAGAGACCGACCCGGAGGGCCCAGGGGGGCTTGGTTTTTATGCATTAAACATTGCAAACTCGCACTGCTTTGGTATCTCTGAGGTGTGACTGACAACAGCAAGCTTGTCTCGAAAGGAGAATAACACAAAACCCCAGACAAAACACCCAAGACCATGCTCGAGTTGTGCTGTCGTGTGCAGTGTTGAATTCCTACACTACTCTAAGGACTCCTGGAACTCTGTGAGTGGCTGCACTCGTGCTGAGTGAGTGTCCTGCTCTGTGCTTGTCCAGTACCAGCTTCGTTTGGAAGTTTTTTCATGTGTATTTTGTTTTTATTTGACTTAAAATGTGAGTTGAAAGAAAAAAAAAATGGAAAAAACAAAGAAAAGGAAAAAAAAAAAGAGAGATACAGTGGGACAACTTTGAATTCAGTTTCACCGGGGCAAGCTTTAAAACTAATTCAGGCTTAACCTTGCTATATGCAGTTACTCTTGTATACTTTTGCACATATTTTGTTTAGTACAGTTTCATATTTTGAGTTTGCAGAGTTACCTAATAGTCCTTTTTTTGCTAATTTTTATAATGTGGTTCTTATTTAACTGTCTGGTTTTGATAGATTTATCAAGTCTGGCTGAAAAATTAAGATATTGGCAAATGTCATTTTTATGGTTTTAATGCCCTCTTATTTATGGTTTTCGCTCTTTGTTTCTGTAAAGAGAGTTTAAAAGGGAAGATTAACACTAAAATATTTACCTTTAAATGAAGTATTCATAATGCAAATCAAAAACAAATCCTCGTGACTAATTATTTTTAGATGAATTGAATTTGAGCATAACATGAATTAAGACTACATTAAAAAGAAAAAACACTAAAGTCGCCTTTCCCTTGATTTGTTCCCATTTCCCAATCCCCAGACTGGACAGACTTTTAGCCTTGATGAAGATCCCAAGAGAGGCTGTTTGGTTTTATTTTCCTTGTAAAACTTGTGGAGCTGTTAAAAATCCTGATGTACAAACAGAACTTGTTTCATTTTATCCACTGATTTTTCCTGTTGGAAGGTGCACTCCCTGGGATAACTGCTTCCATGTCCAGCCTTCCCTTGGGAGCTGAACCATCCCTTTTAAATGAATGTTCATGTCTGGACTCCTCACCACGCTCAGGGGTTCTGCTGGAGCCCCAGCCCCTCCCAAAAATTCCATGGGAAGGGATTTTTCCTGCCTGCAGGGCACCTCTGAACGGACTTGGTGGCCTTTCCTTAATTTAAGAGGGGGGAAAACAGAATTTTCCACAGTTTGTTGTGGTGGAACAATTCCCTGTGGGGCTGGAGAGGGGCTGGATCCCATGGAAGGAGTGATCCCATGGAAGGAATGATCCCATGGAAGGAATGATCCCATGGAGGTAGTGGATCCCATGGAAGGAGTGATCCCATGGAAGGAGTGGATCCCATGGAAGGAGTGATCCCATGGAAGGAGTGGATACCGTGGAAGGAGTGATCCTGTGGAGGGAGTGATCTATGGAAGGAGTGATCCCATGGAGGGAATGGATCCCATGGAAGGAGTGATTGATCCCGTGGAGGGAGTGATCCTATGGAAGGAAGGAGTGGGATCCATCTCCTGGTGGGAAGCGGAGGCTGAAGGATGATCAGATTTAGGGACCAGCCCAGGCTGGAGCTGTGCAGGTCAGGGTGGCTCTGGCAGTGCATGGAGTGCTCAGTGTTCCTGTGGATGCTCCTGTGCACATGTGGGATCCTCTGGAGCTGGCAGGGAGCATTCCCAATCCTTGGTTTTATAGAGGAGGGAAGAGGGTTGCTGTCCACGCCCAGCCTGTCTTTAAAAACAAAACCAAACCCCATTCCTGTTGCCTTTCAGAGCAAAGCAAAAAGACTTTTTCAGTTGTTGGGAAGTGTAGAGCAGGAAGGGTGTGATTCTTGCAGATGGGGGGGAAGGTGCTTTTTTCCAGCTGATCTCTGACAAGATTCCTCCCAGGTTGTTTTCCCAGTTGGATTTGACCAGCACTGGAATCAAGGTCACTGGGGGTTTGTCCCTTTGTCCCCTGAGCTGCAGCGGGCTGGGGCGTTGTCTGCCCAGCCAAAATCCTGGCCACGTCCTGGGGAATTTTCTAGAGGCCAGATGAGGTTGATAAGAAATATTTAAAGTGCTGAAACAATCTGCAGTTGGAGCTGCCACTGTAAATTTGCTCTGGGAGAGAGCCCTGGCTTAATGAAGCTGTTGAATGGCAAATTGTTGCTTTTCCTCCCAAGTCACTGCCCCCAGAATTTATCCCTTTTATATTAAAACAGGCACATTTATGGCACAGCAAACCCAAAGGAGGCTCCCTGAGGAGCCACAGCCCAAATCCTGGTGCTGGAAATATTTAGGCTGAGACTAACTAAGCCCAGATCCCAGCCTGGCACAGGGCTTGTGGCAGGAGCTGAGTTTGGGAGGAGAAAGAGCTGGTTTGGTGAATGTTCTGGGCTGGGCTGTGTCCCCAGGGGTGACACAGGGGGGTCACTGTCCTGCCTGGGGACGCTCTGAAGGGTCCAGCTCATTTTGTGATGATTTTCCTCCTCTGCAGGATAATCCTCCCTCCCTCCTGACCCTCCACATTTCTGGAGGATATTTGTGTGCCCTATCACATCCCTTCTGCCCTTTTTTCTCCATTTCCCCTTCTTCTCCTTATTTTTCTCACTTTGAAAATATTCAAAGTGCTTTTTTCCCCCCTTTTTGATTTTTAAAAACATCAGTAGCCCAAAATAGCATTACTGGTCAAATTGACCAAAGAGAAAAGTGTTCAATATCTTGTTTAAAAAAAAAAAAAAGTTAACACACACACACACACACAAAAAAAAACACACACAAAAACACACACACACACTCCTTGGCATAATTTCCCCCTAAATAAGCTCAGTTATTTATTCAGTTTTATGCTCTAGAGAAACTCAGCTCTGTGGAGGGGCAGGGAAGGGAAGGCCTGGTGGGTTGTGGTGTTTACAGTTTTTGGGAGGTCCTGTAGCCAAGGCAGCTCTTGTTCCCCTTGTGCCCCTTTGCTGTTCCAGCTCGAGGTGTTCTCTATGCCTGAATATTGCACAGGTGGGGAGAAAAGAGGAGATTTCTTTTTCCCAGCAGAATCTCACACAACTCTTCCTCTCCAAGTGTTCCAACATTTCCCAAACTGCTCATAACCCTGGGAGCCAGCTGCTTTTTCTGGATTTGTGCTGACTATTGCCATTATTTACTGTATAAATAATTTATCATTTGTACTATTGTATCATAATGTCTGTATCTTTGTGTCTTTTTTTTTTTTCTCCCCCCCCCCAGCTATGTCACAGATGTGCTACTTAAAAATGCCATCAGAACAGTGGAAAGACGAGGGGTTTGGAGGTGACTGGTCAGAATTAAAATTGTATTGCTTCTATCCCAGCTGTGTTGCTTTTTCCAGGCTTCTGCGTGGTGTTTGTGCTCCCTTTGCCACCCAAGCCCTGCTCGGTGGAGCTTGGCAGGACGGGTTTGGGGTGAGCTGCTGGAAGGTTTGTGGCACGAGGATTCATCCATGACTTTTCCCAGGACGGGCTGGGAGAGAGGAGGGTTTCCATGGCTTGGCTGAGACCTCAGTGACTCAATAAAAATGCAGATTTGTTGTGCTGCAGGTGACCAAATTCCTTCTTTTAACCACGCTGCCCCTGAAGAGCCCCGTGGAGGGAGCTCGGAGCTCGCTGGAGCCTCTGGATTTGTGTCCAGGCAGGAATTTGGGGAAGGGGGCTGTGGGAGGAGGGTTGGGACAGGAGCTGGGCGCTCCTCAATTCCCATTTTTGTAGCTCAGCCTGGGCTCTGTGGCTCTGCTTCCAGCCTGGGAGCGAGCCAGGCTCTCATCCCGGCTGCCTTAATTAATGAAGGGCACTTCATTAACACCACCGGCAGGAGCTGCCTCTCCACAGCCCCTCCAGCCTCCCTGCTTCGTTTGCTGCCAATCAGGCTGATCACTAATCAATGCTCACTAATTAATGCTGGAGCTGTGGCTCTGGGGAGAAAAGTCTGCTTTGGTGTCGGCTGCCGAAGCCCCGGGAACGCTCCGGTGTCCCTGGAGGAGCCGGGGCTGCCCCGGGTCCCTGGCAGTGCCAGGGCCGGGCTGGGCAGGGCTGGGGCAGGGCAAGGTGCTGGGCTTGGCAGTGGGTGGGCTTCAGTGTCCCTCCCCACCCAAACCCTTCTGGGATTCTCTGGTTCTGCTGCTGCCTCGTGGAGCTGCGCGCTGGCAGCGGGACCCGCTCGGGAGGCTGAGGCTGGGGGCTGTGGTGGCTCAGCTCTTCGGAGGAGGTGGATTCTGGGTGGTTCTGGTGGGTTCTGGGGAGTTCTGGTGGGTTCTGGGGAGTTCTGGTGGGTTCTGGTGGATTTTGATGGGTTCTGGGGAGTTCTGGTGGGTTCTGGTGGATTTTGATGGGTTCTGGGAAGTTCTGGTGGGTTCTGGTGGATTTTGATGGGTTCTGGTTGGTTTTGATGGGTTCTGGTTGATTTTGATGGGTTCTAGTGGGTTTTGGTGGATTTTGATGGGTTCTGGTGGATTCTGGTGGGTTCTGGGGAGTTCTGGTGGGTTTTGGTGGGTTTTGATGGGTTTTGGTAGATTCTGGGCAGTTCTGGTGGGTTCTGGTGGATTTTGGTGGGTTTTGGTGGGTTCTGATGGATTCTGGTGGATTCTGATGGGTTCTGGTGGGTTCTGGTGGGTTTTGGTAGATTCTGGTGGGTTTTGGTGGATTTTGGTGGATTCTGGTGGGTTTTGGTGGATTTTGATGGGTTCAGGTGGATTTTTATGGGTTCAGGTGGATTCTGGTGGGTTCTGGTGGCTGAACTGAGCTGCCCCAGCCCGTGCTGAGCAGAGCCGTGCCCGTGGTGGAGTTTTCTGCTGAGCTTGCAGAGCTGCTCCCCCATCCCACATTTCCTTTTCCTCTTCCTCTGCAGAGGGGTGAGGAGGATTTGCCTGCCCTGCAGAGGAAGAGGCCTCTGGATAAGGATTTATCTTCTGGCTTCCCCTCGCCCACGCCGCTGCTGCGGGGACTTTGCTGAGGTTTGTGCTGGGCTGAGGGTGCAGCTCTGCCCCTTCTGCTCTTCCTGGAGCCGTGGGGACAGGGCTGAGCCCATCCTGTGCTCTGCCTCTGGCACGGCCTCCGCAACACCCTGCGAGCTGCATTTTGGGGAACCAGCAGGATTTATGCACTTCTCACGTTCAAAACTCCCGTATTTTTCAAGTTAACTGGAAAGGTCACCTTTCCCCATTTGTGAGTTGGATTTCCTGAGGACTCCTGCTTGTTTGGGAGCTCGGGACGGGGAATGGTGAAGAGCCAGCGTGGGATGTGGTGGTGGCAGTTCTGGTTTTGTTGATTGTGCCCTGTCACTGTTGAAGCTGAGGAGCTGGAAGTTCCCCTTGGTGCCAGGGAGGTTCATTGGCAGGGTCTGGTGATCCATGGGGAACTGGGAGGAGGTAAAGGAGGAATGTGGGGATTCCCTGGGGGGACACGGCCCATCCTGGGGCTGTGCAGGGACTGAGTTGCGGGACCCTCAGGGTTTTGGGAAATACCTCCCTGAGAGATTAAAGAAAATCCCACAAATGTCCCCGTGGGCAGGGACACCTCCCGCTGTCCCAGGCTGCTCCCAGCCCTGTCCAACCTGGCCTTGGACACTTCCAGGGATCCAGGGGCAGCCACAGCTGCTCTGGGCACCCAGTGCCAGGGCCTCGACCTCACAGCGAGGAATCTGTTCCCCAAATCCCATCTAGCCCTGCCCTCTGGCAGTGGGAAGCCGTTCCCCTTGTCCTGGCACTCCAGGGTCCCCAGTGTCCTCAGGCCAGCTCACATCGCTCTGCCTCAGCTGCTCCTGCCACTGGTGGAGCAAACACCTTCCCATTTCAGGTGAGGGGAAATCCATGACGCCTCAGACCACCAGGATAAAGCCGGAGCAGAGGTGGGTTTGTGTTCCCAGCTCCCTGCCCGCTGCTTCCCGACAGGAAACCTGGCTGGGACACGGCCGAGACCCTGCCCGGCAGGAATGGCATCCCGGCTCCTGCCTGTTTGACCAGGAGAGCTGCTGGGGTCAGAGCTCCACCCGAGCCAGGGGGATGTGGTGGAGCAGAGACCTGGGATTTCCCTGTGGAAAGGAGCCCCGGTGAATCCACCCCCATCCCGGTGCCTGCGGGATCCGTGCCTGCGCTGGGCTGGCCGGGCTGCAGGAGCAGAGGGAGGCCAGGATCCTCCACAGGACCCTGACCCGGCGTGGGCTGATCCCACTCATCCATTCCCAAACCCTCCCGATCCCTCCCATCCATCCCAAACCCTCCCGATCCCTCCCGTCCATCCCAAACCCTCCTCCCGATCCCACCCATCCATCCCAAATCCTCCCTATCCCACCCATCCATTCCCAAACCCTCCTCCCAATCCCACCCATCCACTCTGAACCCTCCTATCCCACCCATCCCTCCCCAGTCCTCCCGATCCCACCCACCCATCCTGATCCCTCCCGTCCATCCCAAACCCTCCTCCCGATCCCACCCTTCTACTCCGAACCCTCCTATCCCACCCATCCCTCCCCAGTCCTCCCGATCCCACCCATCCATCCCAATCCCACCCATCCATTCCAAACCCTTCTCCCAATCCCACCCATCCAATCCAAACCCTCCTGATCCCACCCATCCCTCCCCAGCCCTCCTGGAATTCTCCACAGCACCACGGCGGAACCACCTCGAGTAACGCCGGCGATGGAAAACCATCAGACACCTTCGTGTCCTTCTTCCCCTAGAACCTGTGCAAATCGGGTCTGACTCCTTCCTGAAGTGCTTTTTGTGGCCATGGAATGAAATCCGTGGATTTTCCAAGCTCCAGGGAGGCGGCTCTGCTGTGCTGTAGCAGCCCTGGAGGCCGTGGGCTGCCTGGGGTTGTGTTGGGTGATGGTGGAGGAGGTTTTTTTTTCTGATTTTTTTAATATCTTCATCAGCAAGTCTGGCACTAAATGGAGTGATGATATTCTCTGAGGTGAATTTGGGTACTTAAATATCCTGGCCTGAAAAGGGAGCCAAAAATAGACAGCTTCAGCAGTTCTGTGTGTCTGCTGCTCTTCCCTCTGAAGGACGAGGCTGGATCCCTCAGATCCTGCCGGGAATGCAGCTCGTGCTGTTCCCTCCCTCCCTCCCGGGGGCTCAGCCCTGCTTTCCATCCCGAAGGAGCCCAAAATCCAAGCCCAAAGGATGGGTTCTGAGGGATTTGTGCTGCCCTGTGCTCCCAGCCCCAGCGGGGCTGCCCTGGAGGCTGCTGGCAGCGCTGCAGCCGGGTGGGAACTGCAGGTTTGGGAGATTTTGCTTCCAAAAGTGGAGCTGGCTCCCAGGTTTGCAAATATCCACGAGTGTCTCGGAGCTTGGGGCTTGAGCTGCCCCACGTTTGCCTCAGGAAAATCGCTCAGGGATCCCCTCTGCCCCCGGGGTGGGTGTTGAGAGGGGACAGGGTGGGACCAGGGTGGCTTTTGCCCACCCTGCTGGGGGTGGCGTGGTCTGGAGAACATCCCAAGCTGGAGCTGGGGCTGCTCCAGATGTGCTGCTCAGGAGTGCCCGGACCTTGGGCTGGCTGCTGGGGGGTTCTCGGTGCCCTCGGGGGGGGCTCAGGTCTGAGGGACCCCCTGGAGATGTCCTGGGTGGCTTCTCCAGGGCCACCAGCCCATCCAGCTGCTGCTGGGGCTGCCGGCCCCAAGGGGAGAGGTCCGGGGTGGGGGTCCCAGGGTGGGGGTCCCAGTTGGGGGTCCCGGGTTGGGGTTCCTGCTGTCCCCAGTCTGGGTGTCCCAGGAACGGGGAATGCTCCACGCTGGGGGTGCCAGCCTGGCTCTACCCCTGCTCCCACCCCGCTGCCCTGTGACCCCCCAGCCCCGTGTCCCCCCGAATCTCCAGTGGCACAAACGGGAGGAAACACTACAAACCTGTCAAGAACTGGAACTAAATCCTCAATTTTCTTCAAATGTGTGGCTGCTTTGTGTTTGAGTGTTTGATTTTTTTTTCCTATTTTTTTTTTTTTTCCCAGCATTTCACAGATCTCCTGCTCCCAAGCCGACACTGCTGCTGTCAGCTCCAATCCGTCTCCTTTTCAGACGGAGATCATTCCCAGCTGGTGGAAAGCAGCCTGGCAGCCTCGGGGGGATGCTCAGCCCCCTGGCGCAGCAGCCTCGGGAGGTGTTTGCCCCCTGCTCCGGGGACAAGGGGCAGTGCCAGGGCAGCCAGCACGGAGCGACTGCCACGGAGGAACGGGAAAAACTCGGAATTCTTCATTCAGCCCCGCAGTTAATTGGTATTAATCACTTCCAGCGCTTCCCTAAAGGTTGGGAGCAGCCACGAGAGGGCAGGAGCTGCTGCTGCTGCTCGGTGGGAAAGGCGCTAAACAATTCCTAAGGATTATCCGAATTATTTTCCTTTTTCTGGAGGGTTTGATCCTCAAGCTGCTGTTCAGTCCCAGTCCTTGGCTGTTCCCTGCCCGCGTAACAGCAGGAAAACTCCCATGGAGTGAATCCAAAGCCTTTCTATTGGAAACCCAGGTGAACCCACTGGGCAGAAATGCTGATGTCTGACTCCATTCAGAAGGCTGAATTATTTTATTATAACTATGCTAAAATACATTAATATACTATCTAAAAGGAGGATACTAAAACTACAAACTACTTTCTCTGACTCTAACACAACTTGTGACCCTCTCTGAGTCCAGCCCCAGGTGGGTTGGATTGGATTGGATTGGATTGGGTTGGGTTGGGTTGGATTGGGTTGGGTTGGATTGGATTGGGTTGGATTGGGTTGGGTTGGATTGGATTGGGTTGGATTGGATTGGATTGGATTGGGTTGGGTTGGATTGGATTGGGTTGGATTGGATTGGGTTGGGTTGGATTGGATTGGGTTGGATTGGATTGGATTGGGTTGGGTTGGATTGGATTGGATTGGATTGGATTGGATTGGATTGGATGGATTGGCCACCAGGCTCAAACAATCCTCACCAGAATCTATCCAAGCATCACCCCAGGGAAACAATTCTCCAAACACATTCCACATGGGAAAAACAAGGAGCAGAAATAGAAATTGTTTTCTCTTCCATTTCTCTCTGTGAAATACCTCTATTAAAAATCCTAAAAGGGAGAGAAATGTGCTGGACACACCTTTCCAGGACAGGAGAGCTGCAGAGACCCCGAACATCTCTCTGGCCTCGGAGCCTCTCCTGTGGCAGAACTTGTTCTCCAGGAAGATTTTTCCCTGCCTGTCTGGAATTTGGAGGATAATCACCAATAAATGACACAAGCAGAGCTCCAGCTGAGAGGTGCTGCTCTTGTGGGGTTGGGAATTCCAGGGCAGGTTTGGAGGGAAGGGAGAGAATGATTAACCAGGAAAGGAGCAGGGTGTTCCAGCTGGGTGAGAGGAAATCTCCGTGAGCCCCTGGCTGCCCTGGGACCCATGGACAGAGATCACAGCCAGTGTCTCTCTACAGAGCCCCCAGAGACACTGGCTGTGATCTCTGCCCATGGAAAAGAGTTTTCAATCTTACAGCATGAATTACCAGCTCTGAGGGTTTGATATCAGTAATAATCAAGTGTGGCACGGGTGCAAAAGTAAAATTTTAGGATTCTAGATGAGGGGTCCAAAGGGACAAGCTGGAGGAAATTGGGTGTGCCTTGTCCTTTTTCTCCTTCTTCATGCCCTCCATGTCTCACTGTGGTGTTGGCATTTTTCTGTTGGTCCAGGCTGGGGACACACTGTCCAACGTAGGTGACAGATATTGGCACGTTCTTGTAAATGCAGCCCAGGGAGTTTCTGGTATTTAATGTTTGTCACATCCCACTGAGGGCAGAGCCCCACACGCTGCCCTGCAGGACAGAGCTGGGCAGGGCAGCAGAACATGTGAGAGATCAACAGAATAAACAACCTGGAAACCAGCACAGATAAATTACAACTTCTTCTTTGGCAACAGAACAGAAGGACAGAGACTTTCTACAATTTTGGGATCATCAATACCCCAAATTGGGATTCTGACACTGTCACACCTGAGGAGCAAAGGCTTCAACCAGACAAGGACAAAGGCAGCAGCAAGAACATTTCTGGGAGAGGTTTCTGAGGGATATCTGGGGCATGGGAAACTCCAAACATCTCCCCTGGGTGATGCCCTCAGGGAAACACTCACAGGGAACTCAAGGAAACTTGCCCAATCCCTGGGGAAGGTAAGTGAAGCTCTCAGATGTGCTCAAGCCACTGAGGAGCCCAAAACCACCTCAAAATCCAACAAAACCCTGAAAAAAATAGGCAAAAATCCCTAATAATGCAGGTGGCAATGTGGGATCTGCTTAGAGGGCAGCTTAAATACCTCAAGGTTCTTTAATCCTGTTTTATGGAGTTTAGGGTTTTTACTTTTCATTTTTAACCTCCCTTCCCCTCTGCTGTCAGGGGAAGCTGGCTCAGGTCCGGTTGGTGCCACGGGGGCGAAACACCCCAGAGTTCCTTTGGAACAGGAATTCAGGGGTTTGGAGCAGCAGGAGGAGGAGCTGGCTGTGAATAAATCCAGGTCTGGGCTGTGCCAGCTTTGCTGCAGTTGGAATGTGGGCAGGAACTGTGCTCCAGGGGAAACTGGGACTTCAGGCAGCAGCAGGAGGTGCAGTGTTTGCCTCCCAAGCCTTCCGAAAATATTTATCCTGCTTCCCAAACTTCTGAAAAGGAAACAAAATTCCTCAAAGTCTCCTCTGAGCCAACAGGAAATGCTTCTGACTTTGGACTGCAACGTGACTCACTTCAGAGATTACAAATGACCAAAACAACTCCATTGGAAGTGTGGAGTCAACAAAAACAAGGCAGGAGATGAAAAATTATCCCTAAAAACGTTTGGAGAAGTATTTCTAGGTCAGATAAAAGGTGCTGCTGCTCCCAGCAACGTTCCAGTGACCACTTTTATGTTTTCAGAAATTAAATTTATTCCACCCCACAGTGGATCAGAACAATCTCTGCCTGGGTGTTTTGTTGAGCTGTGTCCTGGAGGATTTGTGGCTCATCCCTGGGTGTTTTTCCTGGGATTTCTACACTTGGAGGTCTTGGTAGTTCCCTTTTAGGGAGATGGCGTTGTTCTCCTGGGATTTGCAGTCAAACACAAGAGGTTACATGCCCAAAATGAAACAGGAAAATGACTCAGCAATTAGTCACTGCATTGAAACACTTCTTTTTCTCTTCTACCTTTAAGTCGAGCAGAGCTTGGATGATTTAGGGCTTAAAAACATCCTGGCACAAACAAACCCCTTTAGCAGCAGAAAGACAAATGAATCTATTGATACAACAGAGTTTATTCAGCCTAAAAGAGCTCAGAGGGGAATGCATTTCACAGGACCATTTTGGGAAGGTGCAATAATTTCAATTCCTCATTTGCAATGCAAAAAAAAAAAAAAAAAGCCATTAAAAAGAAACTATGTTTGCAAAGTTTAACTGCAGGGAAACTAATACAGATCAAAACTTTTTGTGTCATTAATTCTACAAAAAGGTGTACAAAAGGCTGCTATAAAAATATTTTGTTACAGGCCTTACTCTGAGACAGTCTAACCCCTAAAAACACTGAATAAAATACAATATTGATCCATAAAACACTGAATGCTATCAATGACATCAATTTCCACAATACTTTAACATTACTGACAGGATTAGGCTTGGACATCATCCCAAATCCTCCGGGGTTGGTGTTTGGAATTGCACACTCCAAACTCCAAATCCTCGAGGTTGGTGTTTGGAGTTGCACACTCCAAACTCCAAATCCTCAAGGTTGGTGTTTGGAATTGCACACTCCAAACTCCAAATCCTGGAGGCTGGTGTTTGGAGTTGCACACTCCAAACTCCAAATCCTCAAGGCTGGTGTTTGGAGTTGCACACTCCAAACTCCAAATCCTGGAGGCTGGTGTTTGGAGTTGCACACTCCAAACTCCAAATCCTTGAGGTTGGTGTTTGGAGTTGCACACTCCAAACTCCAAATCCTCGAGGCTGGTGCTGTTGGGCGTTGGAGTTTCCCTGGAAGGCCCCGGGAGCTCAGGCCTGGTGCAGCCCCTGCGGTCCCTGGCCCACGTCGTAGCCCAGCTTGTGCAGGTCTTTGGTCATCACGTTGAAGGAGACGGTGACGAAGCCCTGGGAGCGCACCCGGGTCACTGGCAGGGAGGGAGGAGCCGTCACAGGAGGGTTGGGGCTCCCTGTGGAGCCCCGGCATCTGCCAGGACCCAGCTGCAGCTGCCAGGACCCAGCAGCAGCTGCCAGGACCCAACAGCTCCAGGACCCAGCAGCAGCTGCCAGGACCCAGCTGCAGCTGCCAGGACCCAGCTGCAGCTGCCAGGACCCAGCACTCACCTTCCCGGCCTTCACCCCGTGCCACCACCCTGGGGTCTGTGAACTCCGGGCGTCTCCCCGTGAACCAGCTTGGAGGAGAAAAATACAAATTATTAATGCAAAATACAAATTATTAATGAAAAATACAAATTATTGAATGCAAAATTAAAAATTATGAATGTAAAATACAAAGAATGAATGCAAAATACAAATTATTGGCTACAAAATTAAAAATTGTGAATGCAAAATACAAATGAACGAATATGAAAAACAAAACCGCGAGCACAAAATAATAAATTATGAATTCAAAATACAAAATGATGGAAGGCAAAATATAAATTATGAATACAAAATACAAATTATTGAATACAAAATACAAATTGATGAATGCAAAATACAAAATACAAATGAATGAACACAAAAACGAAAGTAAGGAATACAAAAAGCAAAACAGTGAATACAAAATAAAAAATTATGAATGCAAAGTACAAAATTATGAATACAAAATACAAAAAAAAATTATTGAATGCAAAATACAACATAATGAACGCAAAATACAAAATTATGTATACAAAATACAAATTAATGAACACAAAATACAAATTAATGAATACAAAATACAAATGATTGAATATAAAATACAAAAATAATGAATGCAAAATACGAATTAATGGATTGGGTGGCTGAGAGTGCCCAGGAGGGTTTTGTAGACTGATTCTTTTCATTGATCTGCTTCAATCAAAGGTAAATTTTGCCTTAAGGAAAAAAACTGCAACTGATTTCACACAGATTTTGTTAAATCCAGTTTTTTTTTTTCTGGGGTAAAAGAATCTTTCTGTGGCAAAGATGTTGTTGAAAAATTCTCCCTGACCACCCAGAGAACCACAGAGGCTTTGAGACCTTGAATTTCTTTAAAAAACTTGGATTGGGAATTGTTTTTCCATGGGTTTGCTCCTCCTGTGGCTGCGCTTCCAAAACAGCCCCAAGAAGATTCAGGCAGTAATTTAGTGCAGTTATTTAATTAATATGTTCATTATATTATATATTAATATCTTAATATATAATAACATATTTTACTATACACCAATGTAATACATTTATATTACTATAATATATTAATATTGTTGTTAACATGTTTATAAAAGCTTTTCAAAAGGCCCTTTCAGACACCTGAAAATGTAATTTTTACCTACAGAAAACTGGTTATGGCACAGAGCAGTCACACCTCTGCAGCACCGAGTGGCTGCACATGTTTTTGTGGCTAAGGACCGGAGAGAAATTCCCTCCTTAATGAATTAAAGTCATTAATTATTACCTCGTGAGCTGCTGCAGCCTGGAGGTGGACTCTGGGACGAACATGGCAATGGTTCTTTTGTGCCTGGAACAACGAGGAGAGCCCAGAACATCAGGGATGAATAAAAAGCAGGATTTTTATATTTCTGAAAGCACAGAATTCCTGCCACGTCAGGTCCTTTCCCTTCACACAGAAAGGATTGGTTTGCACAGGAACAGCAGAACTTCCTCCACTCCCAGTGCTGGGAATGAGAATTTATTGTGGGAGAAATTGAGATAAATACCTGGGCTTTTGAGCCAGTTGGGCTTTACAGAGTTACCAAAATTTATCTGATGATGAAAGAGCTCTGCTGGAGAATCTCTGTGAACTGACTGGACAGGGTGAGGAGATTTTTGGGAGTTTTTTTTGTTCCAGAAACAGCAGAATAACTGGAGCAGGGTGTGAGTCCTGCAGGTCAGGCTGGCAATTTATTGTGTGAGTAACACATTAAATATCTGGGCTTTTTCCAGGCCAGTTTGGGCTTTACAGGGTTACCAAAATTTATTTGATGATGAAAGAGCTCTGCTGGAGAATCTCTGTGAACTGACAGGGCAGGGTGAGGAGATTTTTGGGAGTTTTTTTTGTTCCAGAAACAGCAGAATAACTGGAGCAGGGAGTGTGTGAGCCCTGCAGGTCAGGCTGGCACCCAGCTGCCTGGCACTCACCTGCCTGGCACGAAGGGCACGTGCACAGCTCCGTAACCTCTGACAACGTCGTGGCCAAAGAAGTCCGGCCCGTAGACGCTGAGCACGATCTGAGGCCCTGCAGGGAAATGGGGGTCAGGGGGGGCTTGGCACCCACCCCGGGCCCCCCAGCACTCACAGCCAAAGGGGTTGGTGCTCTTGAAGGTGATGTCGATGGGGAAGTTCCAGACCAGCGTGGTGGGAGAGACGCTGCTCTTGGAGGTGATCTGGGAGATTCCCTCCTCCAGGCCCTGCGGGGAGCTGGGGTGAGCTGGGCTGGGCTGAGCCCGGGCTGGGCACAGGGACAGGGCTGGGCACAGGGACACAGGGACAGGGACAGGAGTGGGGACAGGGACAGGGCTGGGCACAGGGACATGGGTGGGGACAGGGACATGGGTGGGGACAGGGACACAGGGACAGGGACACGGGGTGGGGACAGTGGTGGTACCGCCGTGGGGACCCAGTCCTGGCCGTAGACAAAGGAGAACTTGCAGTAGAGGTCATCGAATCCCGGGAACTGCAGGGAGAGAGAGAGAGAGAGAGAGAGAGAGAGAGAAAAATGGGGGAATTCACTGGGATTCACTGGGAATTCATTGGGAATTTCTGGGGCCCAAGTCAGGGTGCTGAGGGCAGCCTGTGCCAGCGAGATTGGGATAGACAGGCTGGGGCAGGGGCATGGGGCTGGGATGGGTTTGGGGATGAGGCTGGGATGGGTTTGGGATGGATTTGGGGGATGGGGCTGAGATGGGTTTGGGATGGATTTGGGGGATGGGGCTGGGATGGGTTTGGGATGGATTTGGGGGACGGGGCTGGGATGGGTTTGGGGAATGCGGATGAGGCTGGGATGGGTTTGGGGCTGAGGTTGGCCTGGGTTTGGGGGATGGGGCTGGGATGGATTTGGGGAAGGAGGCTGGGATGGGTTTGGGGCTGAGGCTGGGCTGGGTTTGGGGGATGTGGATGAGGCTGGGATGGGTTTGGGGGATGTGGATGAGGCTGGGCTGGGTTTGGGGGATGGCGCTGAGGCCGGGCTGTGTTTGGGATGGATCTGGGGGCCGAGGCCGGGCTGTGTTTGGGATGGATCTGGGGGCCGAGGCCGGGCTGTGTTTGGGGTCCGGCGCCGAGGCCGGCCGTGCTCAGGGGGCTCGCACTCCCTCCCCGCTCGGGCGGACGCAGCACGGCGGCCGAGGCGGGGCCGGGGCGATGCCCGCAGCCCCCGGCGCCGCGCGGTGCGTGCCCCGCGGTGCCCGGCTGCCCGCACCTCCCCGCTCTCGATCTCGCCGCTCACGGCCAGCAGGAACACGCTGGGCGCCGCCATGCCGGCCGCGCGCTGCCCGGCGGCGGACGGGGCGCCGCAGGGGCCAAACCTCCGCGGGGCGCGCTGCGCTCCCTCCGCGGCGCTCCCTCCGCGGGGCTCCCTCCGCGGGGCTCCCATCCGCAAACCCGCCCCAAACCGCCCCGAAACCGCCCCAAAACCGCCCCAAATCGCCCCCAAACCGCCCCAAAACTCGGCCACCCCACCTGCAGAACCCTCGGCTGTTCCCGGGCGGATGCGGATCCCCCCGGCTCCCCTCAGCCGCTGAGCCCGCCCGGCGCTGCCCCGTTATTCTCGCAGCGCCACGTGTCCAGAACTTTTAATTATTATTATTATTATTACTACTACTACTACTATTATTATTATTATTATAATCATCATCATCATCATCCTTCTTCTTCTTCTTCTTCTTCTTCTTCTTAATTCTTCTTCCTATTCTTCTTCTTCTTCTTCTTCTTCTTCTTCTTCTTCTTCTTCTTCTTCTTAATTCGTCTTCTTCCTATTCTTCTTCTTCTTCTTCTTCTTCTTCTTCTTCTTCTTCTTCTTCTTAATTCTTCTTCTTCCTATTCTTCTTCTTCTTCTTCTTCTTCTTCTTCTTCTTAATTCGTCTTCTTCCTATTCTTCTTCTTCTTCTTCTTCTTCTTCTTCTTCTTCTTCTTCTTCTTCTTCTTCTTAATTCGTCTTCTTCTTCTTCTTCTTCTTCTTCTTCTTCTTCTTCTTCTTAATTCGTCTTCTTCTTCTTCTTCTTCTTCTTCTTCTTCTTCTTCTTCTTCTTCTTCTTCTTCTTCTTCTTCTTCTTCTTCTTCTTCTTCTTCTTCTTCTTCTTCTTCTTCTTCTTCTTCCTCTTCTTCTTCTTCTTTTTCCTCTTCTCATCATTATCATCATTATCATCATTATTCAATAACAGTCTCAAGCAAGCCCAAGCGGCGCCCAGGGACGGGCAGGGCCCCAAAGCTGCCGGGATTCAGGGACAGCGCTGAGGGATGCACAGCACGGGGTGTTTGGGGTGTTTGGAGCAGGACGGGATGCCGGGATGGTCCCGCTCGGGAAATTCCCGAATTCCATCCATTCCACGTGCCATGGCCATGGCCACTAGATGATGCTGCCGGGCAAGGGCCGGAGGCAGGCGGTGTTTGCAGGGAGAAGGAGGGAAATGGTGGATTTTGCCCTCACACCGCACGGGGTGGGAAAAGGAGGGAACAGCAGGGTGCTGCCTTAATTATCCCGCTCTAATTAAGCAGGGAAAGGGCGAGGTGGGCGTGTAAATAAGGAGGATGGACGCGCTGAGTGTGAAAAATGCATATTTTATGATTGGCTTTTCGCAAATGTTACAAGTATTGTATGCGAAAGGTTGGAAAATTATACTGTATTAATTCTCTTAGGTAGCGTGTTAAATACAGTTTTAGGTTACAGCATAATGTTGAAATGGAGATCTGTGCTGTGGGATTATTTTGCTAGCTCAAGCAAGAGGTGAGATAATCAAAAAGCTCTTCACACAGAGATGACAGTGACTTAGGGCCCTTGAAGAGTTACTGCCTCTATCAGAAAAGACAAACAGTACTCCACCTTCTCTCTGTCTTTATAGAACCACCAAGATTAAAGAGAAGAAGTTAACAAAAAACAGAAAAGTTCTTAATTTGCAAAGAATTTATGCATCATGTATGAGATATATGAATATGCAACAGGCTGTTGCTTTTAAGGTTATTCCTTTGTTCACAAGGGATGCTTTTTTGTAACTTAGTGCCCGAGAGCATCCAGACATCTGTAATTCTTTATTTTTTATTGTCTTATAATTGTCCTAACTCTACATTTCATTAATTGTATTGCTATTTTTATAACCATTTTATTACTATGAAACTTTTAAAATTTTAAAAACCAAGTGATGGGCGTTTTTCAGGTGGGGATTTATTTGGGTGGTGTGGGGGTGGCAGGACGGGGCTGTGACACCTGGTGACACGGTGCTGGCCATGGGGACCCTGCTTGTGCCAGGACATTTGCTGCCCACGCACATCAGAGGTTGGATTTGATGATTTTAGAGATGTCTTCCAATCTCATTATTCTGTGATTCTGTGATTCTGTGATTCTGTGATTCTGTGATCACATCAGGGTCGTGGAGGTTGCCCAGCCTGGCCACGACCTGCTGTGAAAAATGCCCATCACTTGTTTTTTAAAATTTTAAAAGTTTAATAGTAATAATAAAATGGTTATAAAAATAATAATACAATTAGAATACTAAAATTTAGAGTTAGGACAATTACAAGACAATAAAAAGCAAAGGATTACGGATGTCTGGATACTCTCGGACACCATGAAAAGCATGCCTTGTGAATAAAGGAATAACCTTAAAACAATTCACTTGTTGCATATTCATATATCTTTCATGGTTATGCATCCATTCTATTTAAAACAAGAACTCTGTCTGTTGTATGTCAACAGTTTCTTTTAATCCCCAAGGTGTCTTCGAGTTTGAGCAGGGCCTGAAGAAATTAGCTTCTTCTGATAAGAAAACCATAAATTCCTTTTCTTTGGAAGATTTCGGTGTTCCTTGAAGCGAGTAACTCATTCCTAAAAAAAAACCTCCCCCAACATACATAGTCTCTATTTTAACATTATGTTGGAACCTGAAACTACATTTAACACACTACTTAAGAGAATTAATATAAGCATCACTTTCTAACATTATACGTATAATATTCATTGTAATATTTGTGAAAAGCCAATCACAAAATGTGCATTTTTCACAATCCTCCTCCTTTTCTGCATCCCAGGCCACCTTCCCCTCTCCACGAGGGAATTTGGGGTGGTTCGTTGCAGACCCTCTGGGGAAGGGTGGCAGGAGTGCAGGAAGCCCTTCCACATTTCAAGAAGATGTGTTTCCAGTCAAAACCTCCTTCAACTCGGTTTTTCAGGCCAAACAAATTTGGCCAAGAGAAGAAAGGGACAGGAAAGCAGGAGGGGATGGGAGGGAATGCCTGAAAGGTTATCCTTCCTCCGCAGCCCTTCAGAAACGCTGCAGGGAAAAGGATTCATTTGAGCAGAAGATGATCAGGGGTTGGCGGGGGGAAGCAGAGCAGTTCTGCAGCAGCTGTCTGGAGCAGCTCGTGAGGTGTTTAATTAACACTGCACTTGGCTACCAGCTACCTTGGAGCCAATTTCAGGACATTTTTGTTGCCTGGCAGGTGACACACAGCTGCTGGAGGAGTTCTCCCAGCAACAGGAGACCTTCCCCCCGGCAGAGAGGCAGCAGGGGGGTTATTCAGCAGCCCTGAGTCATCTGTACCTGCAGCTGGAAGGGCTCTGTCCCCTCCCAGCCATGACAAGACTTTTTATTCTTCCCTTCTTCGCATGCCAGCCTTGTTTTAATTAGCTGCATTTTTAATCTTTGCGAGCAGAGTGAAATCCCAAGCAAGGAAGTGGTTTTATCCTGCTGGAAAACTTAATTAATGCTCCATCAGAGTTTGATTTCCAAGCGTGATGAAGGTTTGTGGACGGTGGTGACCCCATGGGGGATATTTAGTGATGCTGCTGTTTCTCCTGGCCGTTCAAAACATTCTCCTTTTCTCCAGGACTTGTCCTGATCCTGTGATTTGCTCGGGAATCCTCCCTGGGGTGTTTGGAGCCGCAGTCACGCTCCTGCTGATCACTGAGACGTGTCACCTCTTCCAGGGTGGATCCCAGCTCCTGGAGAGCCATTCCCAGTGTCCCTGCAGCACTGACCTCTGAGGGAATTCTGTTTGCTTCATTCCCAGCGAGAGCCAAGGGCTGGAAAAATCCAAACTGCTGGCAGGTCTGTCACTGGGAGCTTCTGAATGCAGCCCAGGCACCGTGACCTGCCCAGGCTGCCTGGCTCTGGGTGCAGGAGCTCCCAGAGAGGCTGGAGAGTTGTGCTGAGCCCTTTCCCTGTGTGGGAGTCCAGAGCTTCCCTCTGGCTGCCCTGGGACCCTTCAGGGGTCAGGAACCCTCCTGGACAGAGCCCCCAGAGACACTGGCTGTGATCTCTGGCCATGGAAAAGAGTTTTCAATCTTACAGGATGAATTACCAGCTCTGAGTGTTTGATATCAGTAATAATTAAGTGTGGCATGGGTGCAAAAGTAAAATTTTAGGATTCTAGATGAGGGGTCCCAAGGGGACAAGCTGGAGGAAATTGGGTGTGCCTTGTCCTTTTTCTCCTTCTTCATGACCTCCATGTCTCACTGTGGTGTTGGCATTTTTCTGTTGGTTCAGGCTGGGGACACACTGTCCAACGTAGGTGACAGATATTGGCACGTTCTTGTAAATGCAGCCCAGGGAGTTTCTGGTATTGAATGTTTGTCACATCCCACTGAGGGCAGAGCCCCACACGCTGCCCTGCAGGACAGAGCTGGGCAGGGCAGCAGAACATGTGAGAGATCAACAGAATAAACAACCTGGAAACCAGCACAGACCAATTATGGCTTCTGCTTTGGCAGCGGGCTGACAGACAGAGACTTTCTACAATTTTGGAATCATCACCACCTCAGATTCCGACATCCCTGGGTTTCCCCTGGAATTGCCTCTGGATGAGCCCTGGGGAGGGCGGGCAGGGCTCCTCTCCTCCTGGGCAGGGCTGCAGTGCCAGTGGGGGATCCCTGTGGGATTTGTCACCCCAGCTCTGGGCTCACCCACTACAAGGGCAGCAGGAGCAGCAGATCCCTGGAAAACAGAGTGGGAAGGCAGCCGGTGCCGCAGGGAGGAGCAGGAGCAGCTCCTGTGTCTCCTTTCCCTGCTCCAGCCCCAGGGAGGGAGGGAGAGGCACAAACACCACCACAGTGGCGCAGCACAGAAGTTTATTGCGAATCCCAAATATTTATGATCAACAACCTGGTAAATGGCCAGTGAAATCCGTTTGATGGTGTCATTAATCTGCAATAAAGCGTTTGTATTTTTAGAGTTGTTTGCACGGCGTTGACTCATCCCTGCCTGCCAGGAGGCTGCAGGGAGCTTCCCTGCCCTTTGTCTTCCCTGCCTTTTGCTCCTGCTGCTCAAAATCAAACGGGGAGCGGGTGGGATCTCACAGCAGCACACACAGGGGGATATTCCTGCTGTAATTCCTGCTGAAAACATTTACCTGCTGGTGGAAAGGCACCTGGGGGAAGCCGGGTGGGTTTTGTGTTCCATGGCTGAATCCCAGGATGGTTTATGTTGGAAAGGGCCTTCAACTCATCCAATTCCACTCCCTTCCACGGGCTGGGACACCTTCCACTGTCCCAGCTTGCTGTCCAGCCTGTGCTTGGACACTTCCAGGGATGATCCCTGTGTCCATGTGGCCGCCAGCCCCATGCCAGGGGCCCCGCTGGGCACGGACCTGTTGCTGCCAAGGAGCTGTGAAGTGCCTGGTCTTCCCTGCAGAATTAATTTGTATTGGAACTCGTTATCATTGGTGAGATTTCTTTTGGTTAACGAGCAAAATGAATTAATGAGCCAGTCAGAACAAATTGACAGAGAGGCAGGGAGGGGAGAGGGTGAGGAAGACCCGGGGAGAGGGTGCCCAGTTGGATTTGAGAAGGACACAAGGAACAAAAGCAGGGAGAAGAGGGGAGGGTCAACAATCTCCTTCTCCTGCCAGGCATGGACCCCTCCTGCTTGTGTCCAGGGGTGGCTGCATTTTTTGGGAATAACTCAGGTGGAAATGCTGTTTTCCATGTATCCACCAGACCCTGCAGACGTGGCCACGGGCCCTTGGCAGCTTGTGCCTCCACGTGGGACAAAGCAGAATCAGAAGCTGCTGCTCCAGGGGACTTCAATCAAATATTCAAATCATTCATCTGGATCTTCCCCGTGGTGTGACTTAATGAGGGCTGTTGGCGTTTTCTGCCTTGCTTTGTGAACAGATTTATTTTTCACTGGATAGCCCAACATCCACAGCTGGAAAAAAACAACCCAATGCTGACCTACAAGTGAGGGGCACGGGTGAAGGGTCCTGGCATGAGGAGCAGCCCAGGATGGGTGTGGGACTCTCCTGGTGACGTCTCTGCATCAGTGAATGCCAGGGAATCGTGGAATTAGAATATCCTGAGTTGGAAGGGAGCCACGGAATCACCGAGTGGTGCCAAAATCCAGGGGGTGCTTCAGTGCCACTGCACATCCCTCATCCCAAGCAGCCCCCCAGCACCTTCCCAACCTCCAGAGAGGGGCTGAGCCTGTGGGAAGGGCTAAAACATTCTGTGGCAGCACTGTAATGCTGGAAGAGGATGGAGCACTCACCTGGTGTGAGCTGGAGTTGTTCCAGGGGCTCAGCAGGGCTCCAGCAGAGGGACACGAGCTGCTCAAAACCCAAAGAGCCACAGAGATTTCAGCTCCCGTGGCTCTCTCAGGGTGTACTAAAATTCCTAATTAAGCCCCCTCGTCTGGAGGATGAGGTGGCCCCAGCCATTAAAACCCAGCCATGGTCTGAAAACTTAATAGGGGAAATTTAATGGATGAAGTCAATTGAATTATTCATCCCCAGAAAGCTTGTACAAATATCAAATGCTTATTAGCATTCATGCAACCTGTATGATCTCACAGATCTGACAGATTAAGGTTGGGGCTAATTGCACCCAGGATGGCGTCAGATTTGGTGGTTGGTATTTTTTAAAGCCTTTTTTTCCCCTCCCCAGCATGACAAAGAGACTTTCAGATCGATGCCATCTGAGATTTACCCTTGAAGCCGAGCCCCTGTGATGGTTTCCTTCCTCAGCATGGTGGTTTTTAATCCCTGTTTGATTCCTGCTCCTCCGAGGGTGCTGGGGTGGCTCTGGGCCAGCCCAGATGGACCCAGCGCCCATCCCTGCGGGCTGTGGGTTTGCTGGAACGAAAAGTGCTGGGGCAGACTCTGGCTGATTAATGGACAGGACTGAATGGCCATTAAAAATGCAAAATAAGAAATCGATCCAATTAAATAATCATGACTTGCATTTACCCCGTGCTTTTCACTTCCGATCTTAAGCGAGGCTTGCAGACAGTCTGGGGGGAAATTGCTTAATGCTGCAGAGATTTAATCAACAAAATTAACACTGCTGATGTTAAATAGTTTCTCTGGCCATGGCCAGGTTTGGGGATGCAGCTGGGGGGGTTTTGCACCTGCAAAGTCCAGGTGAGCGTCCCCAAAAGAGGCATCAGGAAGCAATCCACAGTCACTCTCTGCTCTTGGGAAATTCAGGCTGAGCTTGATTCTCCCCACGCTGCCAGGATGTTCCTGCGGGCTCATGGGGTTCTTTTGGGTCCTGATGAGTTTGATGGCTTTGGGAAGGGCTTTGGGAAGGGTGGCAGCCAGGAGCAAATATCCCAGCTCATTCCAACACTGCCATGGCCTCAAGCCCTTCCACGTTGTTCCACACGCCTCTCTCCCTCACCACCATGAGCCACCATCCCCAGGTGAGAGGATTTTCCCCCTGAAGGGAATTCAGGCACAGGGCCAGAAGGGAATTCAGATCTTTTCCAGCAAAGCTAAATAACCCCAGCAGTAAATGACATCCTGAGTGTCCCCTGATGCTGAGGGACACCCCGACTCAGCCTGGAGCAGAGGGATTCACCTCCCCTCCTTAAACTGCAGCAAAAGCAGTTTGCCATCCTCCCCAGAGCGCTGTTAATCATGGATTTTGTGGCTCTTTTCTGGAATTCCTCCCTATCCCACCGAGACGGACTCATTATTTACAATAATTCTAAATGACTCTTAATTACAGCGGCGCAGGTGCTCCTCGGAAGCAGCCGGATCAGCACATGGAGGTGAGGCGAGGGCTCCTCCGAGCTCAGGGGGAGGTGGGAGAAGCCTCCAGCTCCTGCAGGGATGGTTCACACCTGGGGGGCTGCAGCTTGGAGAGGTCGAGGAAGGAATTTTCGGGGAATGCCGAGCTCTGGGAGCGGGAGGGGCAAGCCCTGGGCTCCCCCCGCTGCGGCGCAAAGGGAGGCCACGCTTCCAGTTTATACAGTTTAATAGATGTGAAACAAGATACATTTCCTTTGGAGTAATGGATGCATCGATAACAGAAGATAAATGTGAAGGCATAAATATGAGGCGGCACGGAAGGAAGCGAACGGAAAGGACTGGATGGGTTTGTTCCCCCCTGGGTGGCCACGGGCTCCATCCTGCTCCTATTTCCCGTGGCCAAGCCATGCCATGGAGACACAGCCTGTAGGAGGGGTGGGAAGGAGGGTAAAAAAGGAAAATCAACCCCAAAAGTTCCAAAAAAACTTCCCCAAAGTGGTGTTGGATGGGATTGTTCCCTTCTGGGTGGCCACGGGCTCTGTCCTGCTCCTATTTCCCGTGGCCAAGACGTGCCATGGACACAGCTGGCAGGAGGGGTGGGAAGGAGGGTAAAAAAGGAAAATCAACCCCAAAAGTTCCAAAAAAACTTCCCCAAAGTGGTGTTGGATGGGTTTGGTCCCCTCTGGGTGGCCACGGGCTCCATCCTGCTCCTATTTCCCGTGGCCAGCCTGCAGGAGGGGTGGGAAGGAGGGTAAAAAAGGAAAATCAACCCCAAAAGTTCCAATAAACTTCCCCAAAGTGGTGTTGGATGGGATTGTTCCCCTCTGGGTGGCCACGGGCTCCGTCCTGCTCCTATTTCCCGTGGCCAAGCCGTGCCATGGACACAGAACCTGGAGGAAGGGTGGGGAAGGAGGGTAAAAAAGGAAGATTTACCCCAAAAGCTGAAAAAAACCCAAAAAACCAAAAACCCAAAGTGGTGTTAAAAGGTGACCTGGATTCCTCTAGAGGCTTCTGGAAGGGCCTTGGGAAGGGAAGGTGTCCAGGGATGGGGAGGGAGGGACAGGGAGTGCAAACTGCCCCGAGGGTGGGAGTTGTTCTGCCACGAGGAGGACAAATCATCACCTTAAATGCTCACACAGAACATCACCTACGACAGCTCTTTACACCTTTACACACTGTATCAATAATTTACTTAGAACTGCAGTAAACAAAATACATTTCTTAAATAATTTACTATTTATTTGTTCAGTTTTTTTTTAATCTCTCTGTAAATGTAGTTATTTTTTTCCTTTTTTTCATTAGTTTTTTTCTCTTTGTAACACAAGAAACCGTCTTTGTGCATGTCAGTTCAGATTATTGCGACGTTTAACCTGAATTTCAGTTAAAAATAAAAAGGGGGAAAAAAAGCAACAGGACAGTTGGACAGACAGGAAGAATGAATAACTTATTATTGCACTGGCTACAATTCAGTAGTGATTTGGTTTTTTGTCTGTAATTAGGACAACCTCTAAAGTACAAAAGAAAATGAGCGAGATGTCAGAAGCATCAGCTGTGAGAAGAAGCTGGCGGGGTGATGGTGGAGAGAAGGGAAGCGAGGAAAGAGGAGAAACATTTGGAAAATCAATGGCTGGAATAATTAATTCCACAGAAAACCCAAGGAAACACCACCCACGTAATGCAAAAAACAGCATCTCTGTTTCTCTATAAAAATATGTGCATTATGAAGAGAGAGTTTTTGTGGGTCTGGTTTTTCCCCCCAGGTTTTTTTGTTTGGTTTTTTTTTTTTTTTTTTTTTTTTTTTGTTTGCTTGTTTCCTCGTTTTGTAGCTCACAAATACAGAATTTTTATTTATAGAACTGCTGATATACAGACAATGTCCAGCTCCCAGGCACTCCAGCATAACGTGACAGCTCAAAAAGGTGCCTCAGGAAAAGTTGAGCATCTTTAAAATAAAAAAAAATAAAAAAAACCAAAAAAACAAACTCAACAAAACAACAAAACCCCAAGAGAATCCCCCCAAATCCCAACCAGACCTGAATCAATGTGATCGAGGCCACGGAGTGGGGCGGGAGGAACGAAGCCACCCCTGCATCAACTCCACCTTCCCCTTAGTAAAGAAACCCCAAAACCTCTCGCCAAATCCCCCCAAAACCCCATCCCCAGTTTCATCCAGCCGCGCTCGTTCGGGTTTCTTTCTCATTTTCTCACGCGTGTGTGTGTGTGTGTGGTTTTTTTTTTTGCAAACTTCCACAGCGCTTCCCAACGAGTGCCCGCAGGGAGGGGACGGCCGGGGTGACGAGCCACCCCCAGGTTGGTGACAAGCCCTTGAGACCCCCCTGTCCCCCATCCCAGCAGCTATACGGGGTCACCCGCGCCTTCTCCTGTGGCAGCAGTCACGGGCCCCAAGCCCTGCTTGCGCAGGGGGCTCTTGGCAGCGGTGCCCAGCAGCTCTTTGCCCCTCTCAGTTTGGAGGTGCTCCTGCTTTTGCAGCTCAGCGTCCGGCCGCGAGCCCACGGAGGCCGGCGTGGACTGCGCGCTGTCCAGCAGCTCCGAGAGGCTGCTCAAGGAGCCGCCGTCCAGCTGCTCGAAGGAGAAGTTGGGGATGCCAAGGTGCTCCCCTCGGCTCTCCGGGAGCTCCAGGGATTCTCGGTAGGCCGGGAACTCGCAGGACGGGGTTCTCCTCCGCAGCAGGGTGTTCTCGGAGGCTTTGCTGCGTGGGGCCGCTGCTCCGTCGTCCTCCATGGGAGGATCTATAGAAATGCAGGGCGGGCTCATCTTCTTCTTCCTCCGGGCTCCGTGGATGTGCTCGGCCTCCGGCGGGACGTGGCCGGGGAGCCGCTGCTTGTCCTCGGCGGGCTCCTGGAAGCCGCGGTCTGGGGCGCTGCCCGAGGGGCAGATCTCGATGGAGTGCCGCCGCTGCTCGTCGGCCCAGCTGGGCTTGCTGAGGAAGCCCTTGCTGTCGGTGCTGTAGAACTTCTTCAAGTCCTTCTCCTTGCGGGAGAGGCTGCTTGTGCTGCAGTTCTTGAGGGGCGCGGGGGACGGGGCCGGGGAGGCGAAGGGCGAGGTGGAGCGGCTGCCGGGGTCCGAGCGCTCCTCTGCCCAGTCTTTGGCCGAGCTGTTGATGTGCCGAACCTCCTCGTCAGCCAGGTCCGAGGGCTCGCCCTGGCAGCCCTCGGTGGGGCTGGGTGGCCGGCTGGGAACGCCGTGCTGGCCACACGTGTGCTTCCGAGCCAGGGCGCCGAGGGGCCGGTGTGGGGAGGATGGGGGCGAGCGTGGAGGGGTGGCCGGGAGCGGGGAATGGAGAGGGCTGGAGGTGAGGCTGCTCGGGGGCTGCTTTGCTGGTGGCTGAGGCTCTCCAGGCTCTGCTTGCAGGCTGTCTTTGCGCTCTGGAGTCTGTCCGTCCACCGAGTCCGTCTGAACGGCCTCCTGGAAGGGGAGGGGAGAGAAGTGGGGTGAGAGCCTGGGGATGTGCTGGGCAGCAGCACCGCCAGTGATGGGCGCAGAATTATAGAACCACATTGTGTTGGAAGGGGTTTTAAAGCTCATCTCCTTCCACACCCTGCCACGGGCACCTTCCAGCAGTCCAGGCTGCTCCAAGCCCCATCCAAGCTGGCCTGGGACATTCACAGGGATGGGGAGCCCATGGTTGGTGGGTCTAACACAGCCCACCTCGTCCCTGCCCCATCGTGTCAGTCCTGTCAGACCCTCCTGTGCAAGAGGACAAACTTTAGCTGGCGGGAGTCTTCACGTTCAGGGCTGGCATCTGCTGGGCCCTGGTCTTGCCCCAACCCCAAGTCCTGAGCACAACCCATCACGGCGGAGGGCTCTCCCAGCACTGGTAAAGTGGATTTGGGCACCTTCTCCCCACGGAGAAGGTTTTATTTCTTGGGATAGCACAGCCATGGAGATGGAAGCAGGGAAAAAGGGCCTATCCACGTGCCATTTGCTAAGACAGGAATGTGTTAAAACTTACGGCACGTTTCTCTCTGGAGCAGGAATTCCACTCTTACCTCCAAGCAAAGCAACGCAGGAGGGGACTGGGAGAGAAGGGGAGGAACCAGGTGTTACCTCTGGGTGCCCGTGGCCCCTCACCTGTCTGCAGAGCAGCTTGCTGAGGGCAGGAGATCGGGGGGTGCCGTGGGGCGCCGGGCCCCTCCAGCGCTGCCGCCCTTCGTGGCCGGGGCAGCGCGCGGCCGCCGGCAGCGCCTCCGAGGGCACCCTCAGCGAGGAGCTGCCAGCCACGGGCTGGGAGCGGATGGAGGTGATGGATCCTAGGGCAGCACAGAGGCAGCAGTCAGCAGAAGCTCCAAGAAGGGAGTCAACACACGAGGGAGAAGGAAAAACCTGTCGGACTTGGCCGAAATGCCAAAGCTCAGCATAGACCTTGGATTAAAAAACTTGTCCCGCGTCCTGTCTGCTGCTTTGAATCTCAGCAGGGATGGCAGGGAGCTCACAGATGTTGGGACTCTCATCTTTGTGGATTCCTTCTAACTGAGGATATTCTACAACTTCTGCAGGGCAGTTCTCCCACCCAGCACAGCCCAGCCACCAGCAGGGGCTGTCCCCAGGGCACAGCTCAGCTCAGCGTGGTCCCACCACGCTCCAAGCGCTCTGCCAGCCCTGAGCTGTGCAAGCTCTTCCCAAAGCCTGGGTCTGAAGGCCATCCCTCCTCCCCAGCCCATCCGTGGTGCTGCTTTCCTGCACTTGGGAGTTGTTTGAAAGATCTTCTCTGCTTTTGGGCTGCGGGATTTATTGTCCTCATTAGTTTGAAACCCAGCGCCTGTTCCCCCAGCGCTGCCCAGCTCCGTGATGCAAACACCGTGATCCATCACTCCAAGAGACCTCACCCAGGGGTCAGGGAACTCGAGCCCCTGACAAAAACCATCCAGACACATCACAGTTGCATTTCACAGACAGATTTGTTGGTGGGGACAAAGAAAAGTGAGTGTTTAATAATTTTTCTTTTGGAGCTTTTCTCCAGAACACCACAGAAGGAATTCCCACCCCCAACCCGCTTCTCTCCAGGATTTTTTTGGGCTCTCCTAGAACCAGAGTTTCAAGCAGAGCCGGTGCTGGTCATGTGCTATTCCAGGCTTTATAAAATGCTTTTTATGATGCAGAAAAACTCTGCCATAAAGTCTGTCACAATCACGGTCATAAAACCCAGACCCAATGCTCCACTCCCTGTCCTCAGCTGGAATTTCCTCCTGTTGGAAACTTTCCATCGAGCTCTCATATAGGAAACCCAAACCCCCTCCAAACTGGATGCCCAGGAGCACTGAAAGTCTCAGAGGTTGTATATTTTTTCTCTGTTTTTTCTAGGAAATCAGCAAACTGCATCTAAAACCAAAATATCCCAAGATCTCCTTATCCCACAAGATTTTCACTGTGTGGTCAGTGGAGTATTGGGAGAAGATCAGACACCCTGAAGCCCATGGAAACACCCATGGGAGTCTCCATGGGCTCAGTTTAACTTGGATATAATTTATGGATCTGTGGCTTGAAGCAGAGTTTGGGCAGCTCAGGAGCAGCACAGCTCGGGGTGCTGCAGGCTTTACCACCAGGTAATGTCATATCCATCATATCCATCCCTTCAGTGCTCCTGGAGAGAAATTTAGGAATTTAGGAAACATCAGAGAATCCTTGGTGGGCTCTACCCACCCCTGCCAACATGCCAGCAGTTTTATGTGGATATAAATCCTGCTTTGCAGCTGCTCCAGGGATGAAAAGCAGCTCCAGGAGGCCGCCTGTGAAACTCAACCTCTGTTTTCTTTCCTTCACGAGGAATTTGCAGGTGAAATAATAATAAACACCGAGCAGAGAACATGACCTGGCTCCCAGAGAGTCTGAACAAACACAGAGCTCCTTCTCCCAAGGAAATCAGAGCAAATCTGGGTGTGCAAACCCACCGGGCAGCTCTGGCATTTCAAACCATGCTGGATCAAAGGGAACCAGGCTGGGAAAAGTTCTTGGGAGCCCCTCCAGGAGCTCATGTGCTCTTAGGGAGGCACAGATTGTGTTTCAGATCCATTTCCTGTTGTATTTTTACTTTTAACCTAATAACTGATCCCTCATATCCCACAGTACAAACTTTTCTATCCAATTACTACCAGAATACTGCCCAAACCCATAAAAAAAAAATTTAAAACCCCCAACCTTCACTCTACAACCTCTATTTTACCTTACATATATCACTATATTTTAAAACCTCAAACTCTAAATTTTCCACTATATATTATACACTTCTAATCAAACTACACACTCATAATCTCAGTTCTAGAATTAAATTTTAAAAACTTTCTCTACCACTTCAAATTAAATACAATACTCTCTTAAAAATCAAAATCTATCAACATAAAAAAAAAAATATCTAAAATTCTCAGCATCTGAAATTCCAACAATTTCCCCTTCAAAGCAGCTCGACAGAAGAGCCAGAAAGGCATTTTCAGGGACCTGTGCTGGGATGCAGAGGATGGATGCCCCCTCAAAGGCTCTGTGATGCCATGACATTCATTACAGGGCTGGGCTCGGGAAGAAGCCCAGAGTGGTTTCTGATCTTTCTGCTCCCACAGAAACTCCTGCAGCTCTGAACTCCACGGTGCTGCTGGCAGGCACTGCCCTGAGGCTGCAGCCTGCCTGGAACACGAGGAATTGTGCTGGCAGCAATCCCAGCTCTGGCTTTTATTCCTGGGGATGTTATTGAGGAGGAGCCAGAGGGAATGCACAGCTCCCTTTTCCCTCAGCTAAAAACCTGTGCTGGGGAGCTTTGCTGCTCCCCAGACACCTGAGCTTGCTCCTGGGGGAGGGATGGGAGCGTGGAGGGATGCAGGGTGTGGGAGAGCACGGTGGTGCTGATGGGATCGAGCCCTGCTCAGGCCATGCTTGGCTTGGTTGCTCCCCACTGAACACCCCATGCAGCTCCTGCCCCGTGCTTGTAATCACGGAGTTGTAAAAATTGGAAAAGACCACGGATTCCAGGCATTAATCCAGCACTGCCAAGGCCAGCGCTAAATCAAGTCCCCAAGTGTCAGATCCACAGGTTTTTTGAACGCTGCCAGGGATGATGACCCCACCTCTGCCCTGGGAGCCTGTTCTGATGCTTGAACACCCTTCCAGTGGAGAAATTTCCCCTGATATCCAATCCAAACTCCCCTGGCAGAACTTGATGCTGTTTCCTCTCATCCCTGGGAGCAGAGCCCGACCCTGCCCCATCCTGTCAGGGATTTGTGCAGAGTGAGAAGTTTCCCCCTGTGTTTCTCCAAGCTGATCCCCCACCAAGCTGCTCCTGGTGCTGCATCCCCTTCCCTGGACACGCTCCAGCCCTTCCCCATCATTCTTACGGTGAGGAACCCAAAACTTTTCCCCAGAGCAGGGGAAGCAGCGAGGGTGGTACCTCTTTGGGCTTTGCAGGGGTAGGTTTCCATCTCCACCTCGTGCAGGGGCAGCGGGGCGGCGGCCGGCGCCACGGGCCGGAACATGTAGCTGTCGTTGGGCAGGGAATGCATGCGGGACACGGAGATCTTCCGGACCGCCAGCAGGTTCTGGGAGTCCTGGGCCCTCAGCGAGGCTGCAGCGCCCTGCGGAGCAACGGGAGAGGGAGATGGGGTGATGCTATGGCGCTGGTGTCCCCCATCGTGGGTTCTGTTTTTGTTTGATATCATGTTCTGGGCTTTTGGAGCTGACGCTGAGAGTGAAGGTTTGTTTTGTTTTGTCTTGTTGTGTGGGAATCCAGAGCTTCCCTCTGGCTGCCCTGGCAGGTCTGGGACCCTGCAGGGGTCAGGAACACCCTGGACAGAGCCACCAGAGACACTGGCTGTGATCTCTGCCCATGGAAAAGAGTTTTCAATCTCACAGGATTAATTACAAGCTCTGAGTGTTTGATATCAGTAATAATTAAGTGTGGCACAGGTGCAAAAGTCAAATTTTAGGATTCTAGATTCGGGGTCCAAAGGGGACAAGCTGGAGGAAATTGGGTGTGCCTTGTCCTTTTTCTCCTTCTTCATGCCCTCCATGTCTCACTGTGGTGTTGGCATTTTTCTGTTGGTTCAGGCTGGGGACACACTGTCCAACGCAGGTGACAGATATTGGCACGTTCTTGTAAATGCAGCCCAGGGAGTTTCTGGTATTGAATGTTTGTCACATCCCACTGAGGGCAGAGCCCCACACGCTGCCCTGCAGGACAGAGCTGGGCAGGGCAGCAGAACATGTGAGAGATCAACAGAATAAACAACCTGGAAACCAGCACAGACCAATTATGGCTTCTGCTTTGGGGCAGACAGACAGAGAATTTCTACAATCTCTGAATCAACAACACCTCAGATTCTGACATTTTATTATCAGCTGTTCACCTCCCCCCATGTTCTGTTGTCTAGAAGAAGCCGGTGCAGGCTGGCTTGCTTTTGCTTTGCTTCTTTCTGCTTTCCCCTTTGCTTTCTAGTTAGTTTAGCTAAGCAGTCCAATTCTTTCCTTGGACTGTTTTTTTTCCCTTTCCCTTTCCTGAATATCAGTCCAACCTGCTCCAGATGGGACCTGGAAACACCAAGGAGCACCGAGCCCTGAGCTCTGTGATCTGCAGCAGCCACCCCCAGCGACCAGAGCAATCCCCAGCCACCACTCCCAGGAGAGACTTTCTGCATTTGTTCATCTCTTCAGAGTGGTGAAAGAGTTTTGTTGTCATCTGATGTTGTTAATTTTTTTTTTTTTTTTTTTTTTTTTTTTTTTTTTTTTGGTGCTGGGGAGTGGTTTTTTTTCCACCTCTCTCTGAGAAAATTCTTCCCCAACCAGGTGGGTGGGGAGGGCCTGTGGGGGTTTGTTTCCTGGGGGCTCCTTCCAAAGGTTTTTCTCCCAAATTTGCCCTAAACTAGGACATGGGGTCACCCCAGTGGAGGATTTACAGGGAATTCCTTCCCTTGTGGCTTCCCAGCCTCGTGCTGCTGTCCCCACTGGGATCCCACCCCGAGCTCTGGTGACACAGGACAAAGGGTTACACTGAGAGAGGAGCTCAGGATGTGGCTGGAATAAAGGGAGGCATCAATGACTCACCACTAAAAAAGTCAACTTTTTGTCCAAAGTCAACTCCTGGACACGAAGAGAGAAAGGAAGGGGCAGGAAAAAGGAGGCCATTTGTTAAACACATGAGAAAAGCAGCATTTCTCACATTTTCCCCATCTGGTGTTCCGAGGAGATGCTTTCAGGAGGCCTGAGGATGACATCCTCCTCCTCAAACAGAGGGGCCAAAACAGGTCCTTCTGGAAATTCTCCCCAAAACACCCTCGCAGGGCAGGCATTTAAACACATCGACACCACTGCAAACCTCGAGGCCTCTTTCCAAAAACCTGGAGCATTTTGCTCACCACTGAACCCTGAAGAAGGAGGCAGAGGGAAGGAGAAGACATCGTGTCAGCGAGAGTGGGGGTGCAGAGCCTTTTTTGGGGCAGAAAAGGGATTTTAATTTGTTGTCACCGAAATGGGTCTGGTGGGAAGTGCCCACACAGAGCTCACCACAAACCTTAAACCTGACCCCGCTCAGCAAATCCATCCTGGGGTCACAGGGAGCTTTGGGGACACGAATGATGGCCCTGAGGTGCTGGTGGAGAAGCTGAGAGGTGATGCCAGGACTTGGCCAAGGCTGAGGAGCAGGAGCCCCGGGCCAGGCCCTGCAGCCTGGCTGGACATGTTCCCCTCCCTCCCAGGTTACCCTTTTATCTCAAACACAGAGAATCCCTCTGGTTCTCCTCTCACACCAGCTCCCAGTGACTGATTGAAAACATTTTCCCAGCTGCATGTCTTAAATGAGATGTATTTTCCTTTGCAAAACCTGTCCCTGAGATCCCTCAGGTTTGGAGCTCACCAAGGATCTGGTTAAATTTGGTTTTTTTCCCCTTGTATTTCTGGCTCCCTGGAGATGCACACCCCAAGGTGAATTACTCCATGGTTTTTTACCCTTGGGATGAGGGGGACCAGCATCCTGGGTATTTACAGCTCGTGGGCATCCAGCTCTGCCAGCTGTGGCTGTGCCCAGGAGCCACCCAGGGCTCTCAGCTGGTGGATTAAAGCCTCAGCAGGCACTGCCAGCTGGTCCTTGGCCACCCCAGCTCCACCAGCACGGCATCACCTGGGCTGGGGCAGCCAGGGGCTCCTGCTCAGCCCGGAGCCACACCAGGAACAAAAGGTCTCAGCACCTGAACAGAAGGATCTCAGGATTTGGCTCCTAAAGCTGGAACAAATGAACAAAGCCCTTCTTGACATCAGCCACTTCAATTTTTAAAGGTTCAGCTGTTGAGACCGGACTGAATTAGGGATGTGGGTAAATTTCAAATGGAATAAGGGCTTGAAATATGAACCATGAATGGGGAATTTGTTGGCTCCCAGATGGAGAGCTGCTCCGGACAGTGAGGATGGTTTGGAGACATCACTGCTGCTCCTCCTCCTTGCTGGGAAACACCTGCTGCACTCCAGAGCCTGATCCCAAACCCTGGAAACTGGGATGGGACCTGGGCATGGGGGTGATTGGGAGGGACTGGGCAGAGGGGGTTGAAGCCCTTCTGGTTTGTTGGGAATTTCCCTGGAGCATCTCCTGAATCCTCAGCTCTGGGGATTGCTGGAAGCCTGAAGTGTTGATCCCTCCCTTGCCTCAGTATTATAAACAAGTTTTTGCAATAACAACAATAAAATCAAACCTGACACTGTTTTCTCTGCCTGCAGCTCTGGGTTTAACATTTGGAGTCACACCCAATGCACATTTTAAGGGCTAAAAAGAGGATTTCACTCCTATCCCATGCAGGGCTGATTTGTCCTGGGATTTCTCAGCGGAAAGGACAGAGGCTGGAAAGGTGGTGGCTGTGAAGGGACAGGTTTGGGACAGCTCAGAAACAACCCCACGATGGGTGGGACATCAGCCACCTGAGCCTGGTGGCTGGGCTTTGGTGGGAAGGATGAAGGGGACACTTCTCATCACCTCCAGGGTTCAAAGGAGGCTTTGCCCGCCTCCTGACGTGCCTGGGAAGAATTGAAAGATGAGGAAAGCCCAAGGAGAATGGACTGTTTGCACTCCCAGCCTGTGTGAAGGGAGCCTGTGCCCTCCCTTCCCTCAATTAGAAAAGCAACCAGTGCTTTTCCCTGCAGGAATGTTTGTGAGCAGCAACATTCAAAGGGCCAATTCCCCGTCGCTGTGTAACCAAATCTTTCTCCTCGCCCTAATGGAGTCTGATAGATTTCACAAAAATCTAATTTAATGTAATTTAATCTCCAAGCCCCTGCTGATTTCGTGGTAGATTTGTTTGTGATTGTGTTGACAAAGCAGTTCCATGTTCACTCTTAATCACAGGCTGCTGACATGGGCTCAGACAATTATCTCACGCCCTCCTTCCCCCTGAGCTCCTGATTGTTTTCCTGGAGGACTGATAGGGATCAGAGAGCAGGCAGTGTCTGAAAAATCAACCCAGCAACACCCAAGAGTCAACCCAGGAACCTCCAGAAAACAACCCAGGAATGTCCAAAAAACAGCGCAGGAATCTCCAAAAATCAACGCAGGAACCTCCAAAAAACAACCCAGGAATGTCCATAAAGGAACCCAGGAACTTCCAAAAATCAACACAGGAACTTGCAAAAAGCAAACCAGGAACCTCCAAAAAGCGACCCAGAAACCTCCCAAAAACAACCCAGGGACCTCCAAAAAGCAACCCAGGAACCTTCAAAAATCAACCCAGGGACCTCCAAAAAGCAACCCAGGAACCTCCAAAACTCAACACAAAAAGCTCCAAAAATCGACACAGGAACTTGCAGCTCCTTGCTGAGGGACTCTGATAATTCCCAAATTCTCCATGTCCTAAGCAGAGCCATGGGGAGCTGGAGGTTTACAGAAGCATTGAATTGCTGGAGGATCCTCTGGAAATCCCAAAGTGGGATTAAACAATGGCCACGTGACGAGAATTTATCCCATCCCATGCTGGAGGTGCCAGGGCTCCCAGTGCCAGCATTCCCAGGATTTTTGGGATTGCTGCCCTGAAAAATGCCAAGGACTGGCTGGGACAGCAGGACATGGACCTGTGGCTTTTATGGCTCTGAACTTAAAATCCACAACTTGAGAATGAAGTGGAGAGATGGACTTTGAACCCTCCTCTGGAATAATGGCCAGGATAATTTTTCCAGCACCTTCCACCTCCAGGAGCCCCGGGAGCTGCCTCAGGACGTGGGGTGGTGGTGGTGACATCCCTGCTGTAGGGGCTGTGTGGGAGGCACGTTCTTCTCCCTCTCAGGAATTTTCACAGAGGTGCACAGAGAGAAGAAAGAGAAAACAATTTCTATTTCTGCTCCTTGTTTTTCCCATGTGGAATGTGTTTGGAGAATTGTTTCCCTGGGGTGATGCTTGGTTGGATTCTGGTGAGGATTGTTTGAGCCTGGTGGCCAATCCAACCCAATCCAATCCAATCCAATCCAATCCAATCCAATCCAATCCAACCCAATCCAACCCAATCCAACCCAATCCAATCCAATCCAATCCAATCCAATCCAATCCAATCCAACCCAACCCAACCCAATCCAACCCAACCCAACCCAACCCAACCCAACCCAATCCAATCCAATCCAATCCAATCCAACCCAATCCAATCCAACCCAATCCAATCCAATCCAATCCAACCCAATCCAATCCAACCCAATCCAATCCAACCCAACCCAACCCACCTGGGGCTGGACTCGAGAGAGGATCACGAGTTGTGAGCGAGTTAGATATGGTAGTTAGAAAAGTAGGTTTGTAGTTTTAGTATATTAATGTATTATTTAAATAGTATATTAATGTGTTATAGCACAGTTATAATACAGAACTCATTCAGCCTCCTGAGCTGGAGTCAGACATTTCTTCCCACCAGGTTCACCTGATTTTCAACAGGGGCTGGCACAGCTCCTTGCCTCCCCCTGTGCAACCTGGGTGGGATCTGCAGCTCAGGCTGCTGGGACCCATCCCCTCCCCGCCCCAGCTCTCACCAGGGCTTGCTGCTTGCCCTTGGCGTGCTCCAGGTTCCCGTGCAGCGCCCGGCTCCCGCCGCCCCCTCGGGACATCTCCAGCTCGATCTCGGCGTCCATCTCCGCGTCCTCCTTGGCCTCCTTGTTGCTCTCCTCCAGGTGCTTCATCAGCACTGCCACCACCACGTTGACCAGCACGAACTGGGCGATGAGGACGAAGGTGACGAAGTAGACGGGGGAGATGACGGGCAGGTAGCTGAGGCAGTGCTTGTCCTCCCGCGTGCACTCCCGCAGCGTGTCCTGCAGCAGGGGGGGACATTGGTGACATTGGTGACATCAGGGCAGGCATTAGAGAGGCTCTGCTCGGCCTCCAGGTGCAGAAACACCAAAAGGTCACAAAGTGGGTACGACTGAAACGGATAAGAGAAAATACAGGGATCGTAACACGGCGCCTATGAAGAGGGGAATGGGCTGCCCAGAAGTTTGGGATTTCTCATCTCCTGCAGTGTTCCAGGTCAGATTGGACAGAGCATGGAGCAACCTGGGGTAGTGGAAGGTGTGCCTACCCATGCCAGGGCGTGGAACTGGATGAGTTTTAAGGTCCCTTCCAGCCCAAACCATTCCATGATCCTGTGATTCTGTGACACATCCCAAAGGCACAGCACACAGAGCTCATGGTTACTCCTCCCAGACAAAAACCTGGCGTAATTTTCCTTCAATATTATATCCAGGAACAAAGCTTCAGGCTGGCTGAGACTCAGGACAAATCTTGAAAACACACCTGGCTTTCCTATTAGGAAGTCCCATTTTGATGTTTGAAGAGGAAACATTTGTTTATTTTTTGCACCCAATGGTTGCCTAAATTGATTTGAAAACTGTACCTACAGCCTTCCAGAGAGGAGGAAGCACCCAGAGACTGCACACACCTTCATGATCCCGTTCCAGTTGTCCCCTGTGGACACCCTGAAGAGGGTGAGGAAGGCCATGCCGAAGTTGGTGAAGGTGGCGTGGCGGCTCAGGCCTTCACAGGGATTCTCCTCACTGCAATCTGTGGGGCAGGGAAGGAGCAGAACTTCAGCCAAGCCATGCTGGATTATCCACAGCAGCCCCCAAAGCTGGGGGTGGCACCCTGAGCTACGTCCCGTGGATTTATGGCACCAGGGGTGGTGACATCCCGCTCAGGGGACACAGGGGGAAAGGTGTTTTCAGCTGGAGAACCGTGGGACAGGACAGCAGGAGGGGTGGAAATGGTGCTGGTGGAATTCTCATCCCTGGAAGCATTCAAGGCCAGGTTGGACAGGGTTTGGAGCAAGCTGGGCTAGTGGAAGGTGTCCCTGCCCATGTCAAGGGTGGCACTGGATAGGCTTTAAAGTCATTTTTAACCCAAACCATTCCATGATCTTCTGCTTTCTGTGATTTTCTTTACTCCTGCTCTACAGACTCTGACTGTTTTCCTGTTGATTGCGCCCTTGCCTTGATGATTTTTAACATCCACCACGAGGGATATTTTCACTGAGATAAAGTGGAGCAATTTGACATTTTCCCCCTGAGAATTAATAGCCTAATGAATGCAAATTGAACATATGAAATATCCATCTTCCCATAAAACACAGCCTCGTTAAATATCCATTAGGACAGGCAGCAATGGCTCTTGGTTGGGCATTTCAGTCTTAGGTAATTATTCCAAGGTAAATTGGAAGGAAAAACAAAAGAAAAAAAATCCAAGAAAAACCCAAAAATGACCAGTCCTGGGGGAGAAAGGGCTGATGGTGGCTGGCATGGACTGATCAGGAAGAATAGAGGGAATATTCCCATTAAATTGGGCTGGGAAGCAGAGTCCTGCCCCAGTGGGGTTCCCTGGGCTGGCATTGCCCAGGTGTGTGTGGGAACACCAGAAGAGCCATTTTTCACCCCTGTGACTGAACAAATGCACCCATAACTCCAGGGATGGAATATAAACCCACACTGTTTCACTTAGGGTGAGCGCAGAACTAATTCTTTCCCCGGAATTTGTGAGAGACTGAAAAATAATTTGGTTTTGGTTGAAAGAATTATTCTGCTCTCAGGCAGTTGTAATCTGAGCAGAGGGCTGGGCTCATAAAGGGGATTAATGACAGCCATAAACTCTGCTCAGGAAGGGCCCTTCTGGTGCTCCTGGAGCTCTAATTGGGATGGAAACGTCGAGGATGCAGACACAGCTCCCTCCAACTGCATTTTCCAGGCCGGGCAAGGCTGGGCTTTGCTCTGGTTTTAGTGATGGCCACCTTCCTGAGCAGCTGCAGGATCCTCAGAGTGGAGGATTAATTGCTGCTGGACAAGCAGGAAGCACTGGGTGCCTCCTGATTGATGGAGAGAGGGGAAGGTGATGCTGAGAACGGGGCAGAGGAGCCCTGGGAGCTGCAGGAGCAGTGGCAGCCAAGTGCAGAGAGCTGATGGGCTGTGGGGGAAGCTCTGAGCAGGGACATGTTTATGGTGGCATCTCTCCAGCAGGAATCTGACCCCCATCCAGCTCTGCAGGCTCGTGTTCTGTCTCCAGTAGCAAACTTGAACACATCCATGCTGGGCAATGATATTTAAAGAGCAAAGAGCTCCTCTCCAGCCAAGGGTGGCGTTGGCCAAAGCGCCGAATTTGTGTGTGTGTGTGTGTCAGAAAGGTTCTGTGTTACATCTTCGTGTGTCAACTGCGACCCTGAGATCAAGAGAAAACGTCCATCTTCAGAACAGGAGTGTGAAGCTGAGGAAGGCCCAAGAATGAGAGAGAGAGGGAGAAAAGGAAGCAGCCAGATACCAAATAAACACCAACCGGATGAAGCGAGCGGCCCCGGGCCCATTACTCACCCAGCTTGCCAAACAATTCCACTCCCAGGGCAGCATAGATAAAAAACAGGAGCATAAAAAGTAGGCCAAGGTTCCCTACCTACACAAGGAGAAAGCAGAACAAGGGTCAGGCAAGTCGAGGTCATGAATGAAATCACTCCATCACATTTTCAACACAAGCACAGCAGGGATGGGGGGCCAGAGGCAAATCAGAATTCCCCTGGGACCTCTCAGAATTCTGCTTTTTGGGGTCCAGGGAGCTCTTTGTGAGCAGAAATGCCCTTGGGGGAAGCAGCAGCTTCTCCATCACCTGCACTCATCTGGAATTTGGCCACCCCGGGGCAGTCTGTGGGACCTGGGCTGTGGTTTGGGTTTGGGGCTGTTCCTTTCCTGGGACTCTGAGGCAGCAGCGAGCCAGGAGAGGAGCTGGTTTCCAAAGGTTTCACTGGCATGGAGGGCTTGCAGTGCTCCAGGGAGAGGAGAACTCCCTGAGCCTTTTCCTTTGCAGGCCCTTCTCAACAAGAATTTCCTGGATTTTAGCTTTTTCCGTGTCCCACAGGAAAATCCTTATCCCAAACAGCAGCGCTGGCAGCTCCAGGTGCTGCTGGAGGTGTTCCAAGCTCCCCAGGGTGGCTGAAGGGGGTGACAAGTGGCATGAAAACAGCACAAAAGCTCTTCACACCACCAGCATCACAGCTCTCCGTGCTGGATCCCATCCCAGCACGGAATCCAAGCCTCACAAACATCTCCTGGAGCAGATTTGTGGTGATTCAGGCAGAGAACACGAAGGGCAGAGTGACCCGACCTGCTCCCACCTGCTCACATTTGTCTCTGCTGCCACTTTAATCTCTCTGTTAGCAGCTTCTAACTGAGACAAAGTGAGGTCTCTGCACCCCCTAAAAAACATTTTATCCCTAAAAATCAAGGGGCTAGGAGGTGATCCAGGCAGTCAGGCCCAAGGATTCCTGATCTCTGAGGTGCATTTTAGTGAACTCTGAGTTTGGGAGAGTTTTCTTCTCTGAGGTGGCACAGCCACAGTTTTGGTTTTTGTGGTTTTTTTTTTGGGTTTTTTTGGTTTTTTTTTTTTTTTTGTTATTTGTACTGTGCTTAATTTAATCAGAAAGTTTATCAGTGTGGTATCTGTCATTATAAAATTAACACAGCTCTTGCTGATGAAAGAGGGGATTTTTTTTTATATTAAAGAAATGGGAATAGTCCAAACACCCAGTGAAGGCTGTAATTGCTATAAAGCCTAAACTGGCTCTGCAATTTCCCTAACATTATTACAATCCTCCAGGGAATAATAAAGATAAAACAGGGATGTGGATGGCTGGGCTGGGTTATTTTATCTGCCTTCTGGAATAGCTTTTGCTACTCGTGTCTGCTGGACCACTGATGGTTTGGGAGCCATTAGAAAGGAGCAGGCACAAGCACAAACACACCACACACGCTGCTGGGGAGGCAAACGAGCAAATAATTACTGGGAATTAAAATAAAAGGGATAAACAAACTTTCGAGGCTGAGGTAACAGAAGAGGGTGTTGGATTTTTGCTCTGAGGAGACTGAGGATTTTGATGCCTGAAAAATGAGCCTGGAAATTTATAGCATTGATGGAAATTCAGAGAATTGAGGGTAACGTGGGAGTTATTACCAGGTTGTCTGTAAAAGGTGTTATCTGGATTTCAATAAAGAGGAGAGGGAAGAGGGAATGGGGGTGGGAAATAGGAGAAGGAGGAGGAGAAGGAGAAGGAGAAGGAGAAGGAGAAGGAGAAGGAGAAGGAGAAGGAGAAGGAGGAAGAGGAGGAGAAGAAGGATGATAAAGAAGAGGGAAAGGGAAAGGGAAAGGGAAAGGGAAAGGGAAAGGGAAAGGGAAAGGGAAAGGGAAAGGAAAAGGAAAAGGAAAAGGAAAAGGAAAAGGAAAAGGAAAAGGAAAAGGAAAAGGAAAAGGAAAAGGAAAAGGAAAAGGAAAAGGAAAAGGAAAAGGAAAAGGAAAAGGAAAAGGAAAAGGAAGCCTGTGCTGGGTGCTCCAGCAGGAGCAGAAATCCAGCTCTGGCAGCAGCCTCAGCCCTGGCAGCCCCAGAGAAGGGGTTCTGCTCCAGCGGAACTGGGCAGCTCGGCCCAGGCTCTGGAATTCATCCAGCTCCCCTGAGCCTGGGCACAGAACACTCCAGATATCCCCTCCCTCTGCAGCCTATCCACCAGGAGAAACGTGGGAAATGGATCTGCAGAGAATTCCCCACGCCCACAGAAGGCCCACATGGTGGGTGTGCATCTGTGTGCAAACATTGAGATAAGAAATGCTGACTGAGAAATGCCACAGGGTAGGACAGACATTGCTCAGAGAGAAATGGAGCCAGAAACAAGTTTCAAAGGATGGCCTTTGGAAAGGATGGCACTGGAATCCAGTCCGAGGGGGGCTGTGCACTGCAGGGACAGGAGCACATATAAAGAACATTTTGGAGACGTTCTTGGTGCCCTGAGGACCCCAGAGAAGCCACAAGAGCTGGAGATGTTGGTGAGTATCTGTGATTCTCCTGGACCTTCCCTTCTGGAATGCAGGCTGGCAGCACTGGGATGCTGTGGGGACACTGGCATTGTCCTCCATGCCCCCCAGAGGGGCAGGGAGAGCCTCCAGGAGGGGCTGCAGCCTCTCCCAGTGGATCCCAGCTGGATCCGGGCCCTACCACTGCAAAAATCCTGGAATAACCTCCTCAGCTCGAGGGAAGGGCTTCCCTCTCCACGCACCCAGCTGCCGCTGGGAGAGGCACTGATGGAATTTGTGTCTCCTCTGCCCCTCACTGGGTGAAGCCTCTTCCTCCCAAACTTCTTCCTGCTCTGACATCCATTGGCATTCCCATTTTTGATGCACTCAGCTCCCTGGAATGCCTGTCCAGAGCAATTCCCCATAAAATTAAGCTCCTGCCAAGCCTTTCCAATGCTATGTTCCCTCCCCATCTTCCTTCCAGGCAGTAACCCTGGCAGTGGGGTAACACAGCCTGATTGATGCACTAGGTCCAGGAGAAAATGGACACATCTGCCTGGGAAACAGAGGCCAGCTGTGAGAATTCCAGCACTGCTGGAGAGCCAGGACCTTGGAGGGTGAAGCTGCCTCAGGCTGACCTGAGCAAGGTCCCCTTTCTGTGTCCCCTCAGCCCCAGGAGCCAGCAGGGTTTCTGTACCTCTGGAATTCTGTGTCGCTGAGGGATCCCTCAGGGATCTCTGCAGCACAGCCACACCTCCCCACCTCCCCAAATCCACCAGCCCAGTGCTGCCTGCTCACACATTCCCATCCCTGTGGCTCTCCAGGGGCTGCCAGAGGCAGGTGGTTGGTTTTCTCCTCCACCATCTGTGGAACAATGCCAGGAAAACTCTCCAGGAGCTCAAACTAAGATAAACCCAGGAATGACGGCACCAAAATGAGATAAACTCCTGGACAGGAGCAAATCCAGGTCCTGCCCTTCAGGGCTCTGCTGGAATGAGGAGTTCTTCACTCTTTCCTTGGCACAGAGTCCCTGTGGGGGCAGTTCCAAGCTTTTGAAGACAGAGGAGTCCCTTGTGCAGCCTGCAGGGAATGAATGTGCCATCCACGGATCAAGGGAGACCAGAGAAGGGAAAACAAGCCAGATCTTCTGATAGGGAAGTTCCACCTCTTATTGTTGTTGGAGGGTGGGAATTGGGCTGGATTCCAGCTGTCCTCTCCACCAGGAAGAGCTGTGGCAGCTCAGCAGTGACTGCTGGGGGATTCAATTCCACCAGGGGCATTTTAACCCAAATCTGATACAGAAAGGGAGTTGGAAAATACCCCAAATCTGATACAGAAAGGGACTTTGGAAAGCTGGGAATGGGAAAAGGACTAAAGGACTAAAAGGAAAACCATCAAGCAGGAGCCTTAGAGAGGAGCCTTTGCTTCCAAAGCCAGCAGCCACCAGATGCAGGAGCAAGGAAATGATCAGTGATGGATGAGTGGTGTAATTCATTATGGAGCCTTAACGAGCAGGAGCTCAGAAAGAAGAGGAAAACACTTGAAGCAGGGCTTGAAAAGCTGCTCCACACTGAGAGATTAGAGTTCACTGCTCTCCTGTTCACCAGACTGCAGGAGATTATTTTATCTACCACTGCTCCAAACAGGAGAAGTACTACGAGAAAAAAGCAAAATTACATCCAGTGAAAAAACAAACCTTGCTAATCCTGACTAACCTCACCAGATTTATTTTTTTTTAGTAGGAAGAATAAACATGAATGTATTCCATCAACAGGGGATAGCTGAGTCCCTAACACTGAATCCTTAAAAGAAGAACCAGGGATTGGGAGGACATGGAGAAGGTGGGCAGAGAATCTGAGATCATTCCCTGATCATTCTTCTGTCTCTGTGGCCTCTCCTCATCTTTTTCCTCTTCTCCATCTAATTTTTTTTCCACAGATCAGGTGGATGAGAAGGTCTTTGACCTGGCAGAGGTTACCACACAAGGAGCAGGGCAGGAACAGTTTGAAAAGAGCAGCTCAAGCTCAGTCTGAAATCCCAAGAGGAGATGAATCCTGTGACAATCCTGGATCAAAATGCTACATTCCCCCAAATTTGGGGGTAATTGGTTCTCTAAGTGTTGCTCAAATTGCTGAATAAAAACCAAATCCAAAGCTGATGAAAATCACCCCCCAGAAATGCAGTGACAGTTCCTTGTCATCCTCAGCCCATAAATGGGCATTCTTCACACACCAGACAAAGAATTTCCCCCCAAACCTGAATGAATAAACATTAAATTAGCTTTTTTTTGTCACTTTGAAACCACATTCTATGAGGATTTTCCAGCTGTGGTTTTAGGATGCTAATTTAATTAGGGTATGAACTCATGCCCTGCCTTGGAAATGAAAGCTGCAGCTTTATGAAGAGTGATGATTGTCAAAGAGCTCTTCTTAAAATTCATTTCTCATTTTCTGAGCTTCACTGGAGACCAAAGTGGCATTCTTTTATCTGCACGAGATCTGCTGGGAATATCCCTGGGGTTTTCCCTTGCCAAGAGACCTTGCTGGGAATGCAAACTGCAAGAACACCCCAAGGAAACCAGAAACCTGGCCTGGAGCCACCCTATTGTTTGGTGGGTTTGGGGACAGAAAACAAGGAGGGAGAGAAAATACAGGCTGTGGTGACAATGCTTTGTAAATTGGAAAAACAGACACAAATCCAAGGATTTCTTGAAATGCCAGCCCAGGGGCCAGGCTGGTAAATCCCTGCTTAGGCTCAGCCCAAATCCTTAAGGAAATCTGGATGCTGGGATTAGAAACATCTTCATGGCAATGATGAAGAGCAAAGCAAAGGGGTCTTTGCAAGGAAAAGAGATCCCCCATTTTCCAGCTCTCCTGGAATAGATTGTGGGTTGCTTTGCACTCAGGAGCTGAGCCCCAGGGGCGTTTTTGGGTAATTCCATGTTTGCTGCTGCTTCTCTTGTGGCCACTCATGACTCCCACCCACATGGGGTCTGCCCTTGGCTGCTCCTGGGACCCAGGGAATTGGGATGGGCAGGGTAAACCTGAGATAACTCCAACACTGAACAGTCAGAGCTCACACCAGCACACCCACAAATGAGCAGAACACGCCTTAAAAAGGATAAAACTAAAAAAAATAAAACCCACACCCAAACACAAACACCTTGGAATTCTGATGGAGGACAGAAAGCCTGCAAAAAGTTCCTTTCCTTCTTTTGTCAGATCCATAAAAAGAGGTTCCAGAAAGTGAACACTTGCAGGATCCTATCAAATTCCCAAAGTCTGGAAGTGTTGCTGCTTCTCTTGCAGCTCAGGAGAATTTGGTGACCCCAAATCAAGTTTTTAACCCTCAGAAGCATCTCCCCAATTTGCCTTTCCAAGGCTGCAGCACCTCTGTCAATAACTGTGGTTTTTCCTGTCTCCCAAATAAAACTCTGAGTTGGAAAATCCCAATGCTTTCTCCAACATCCTTCTCTGTCCCTGCTGGTGTTTCCCAAACTTGCCAGTGAAATCTGGGGTTTGTACCAGCTCTGCCTACAGGAATTGGCTCTGGGAACTCTTCCCATCATTTTGCTTCTCCCATCAAACACATTCCAGGATGAGCTACGCAAAACTCCACTCCCACGGCCTGGAGAAAGCTGAGACCCTCCCCAAGTGGAGGCCACCAACCACAGAGTTGTCCCCAGGCCCCAAAGGCACTTCTGTCCCCAAGGGGAACACCCTGGGCATGGAGGAATTTTGGGGGCTTACCTGGGGCAGGGCTTGCACCACCGTGTCCAGCAGAGCTCTCATGCCCGTGGCCATTTTCAGCAGTTTCAGCACTGAAATGAGGAGCAAATCCTGCTCAGCAGGGCTGGGGGTTATTGCAGGGAAAATCCAGGCAGGAAATCGAGGTTCAGGTCTTGCAGGGAGGGTTTAGATCTCTCTTGCTGCTGTTTGTACATGTGGGGAGCTCCCTGCATCCCACAGGGATGAACATCCCCCTGCCCGTCCCAAGGGGAATGCATTCCCACTGCCTGAGGGATAGGGGATATTGGGAAGGAATTCCTCCCTGGGAGGGTAGGGAGGGGCTGAAATAGAATTCCCAAGGAAGCTGTGGCTGCCCCTGGATCCTTGGAAGTGTCCAAGGCCAGGCTGGGATAGTGGAAGGTGTCCCTGCCATGGCAGGGGTGGAATGGGATGGGCTTTAAGGTCCCTTCCAAGCCAAACCATCCTGGAATTCGATGAAAATGGACAAAATAGGCTCAGGCTACATCAGGGAAGGTTTAGGTTGGATATTAGGAAAAGTTTTTTCACTGGAAGAATAATAAAATACTGGAATTGTCTTCCCAGGGAGGTGGTGGGATCACCATCTCTGGATGTGTTTAAAACAAGACTGGACTTGGCACTCGGTGCTCTGGTCTGGTTGTGGTGTTAGGGCACGGGTTGGACTTGATGATCTCAGAGGTCTCTTCCAACCTCGTGATTCTGGGATTCCCAAGAGGAGATGAATCCTGTGACAATCCTGGATCAAAATGCTACATTCCCCCAAATTTGGGGGTAATTGGTTCTCTAAGTGTTGCTCAAATTGCTGAATAAAAACCAAATCCAAAGCTGATGAAAATCACCCCCCAGAAATGCAGTGACAGTTCCTTGTCATCCTCAGCCCATAAATGGGCATTCTTCACACACCAGACAAAGAATTTCCCCCCAAACCTGAATGAATAAACATTAAATTAGTTGTTTTTTTTTTTTTTTGTCACTTCGAAACCACATTCTATGAGGATTTTCCAGCTGTGGTTTTAGGATGCTAATTTTATTAGGGTATGAACTCTGTGATTCTGTGAAAAACCCACAAGAACCCCAAGGTGCCCAGCAGGAAAATGGGAGGCACCTCACCAGTGGAGATCCCCTCCCCAAGCCCTAATTGCCATCACTTCCCACCCCGCTCTGGGATCCAGGATGGAAGCCCTGTGATCCCATGCTGGAATCAGAACCCAAGCACTGGAAAAGCCCTTGGAAGCCCCAGCTGCTCTCTGAGCTGCCATTCCACCTTCCCCACTGGAAATGAACCAGCAGGGCTGGCAGGACCAATCTCCGGAGGGTTCCTGGGGTGGCTGGAGCAGGACACACCTCTGGCTATGCGGAGCACCCGCATGATGCGGATGATGGTGGGGTTGATGGGCAGGGCAGCGTTCATCTCGATCTCCTCCAGCGTGATCCCCACGATGGACAGCAGGACTATGGCCAGGTCCAGCTGGTTCCACCTACAGAGACAGGCAGGACACCCAACATCCCAATTATCCAACATGGATAATCCAAGAGGAGGGAATTTTGCGTTAATAGCAGGCACCAGCAAATCCCAAATGCATCTTTGTCGCGTTAATTATTTAAAATTACTCCTCTTGAGTTTTAATACAATATATCTTTTATAGTTCTATTTCTCTAAAGTATTTAGGTTTTTTTTAATTAAAACCATCCTTTAAAACTTACTTTTATTTCTGTTTTTCTCTGTTTTTCTCTCAACAATATCTATCTTATCCTATAATATTTCTAAATCAATATTTCTTATTTCAAAGTTTATATACAAATATATACGATATAAAGTTTCTATTAAATTTTAAAATTTTTCTACAAATCTATTATTTCCCTACACATCTCCTCGTTCTCATCTGGGCCAGTGATTTTTAGGTGGTACAAAACCAGCTCACTTCCTGTGAGCCTCAAAATCTGGGAATTGACTGGGAGCTGACTGGGAAGTGTTTTTGAACTCTAAGCTGACCTGGTAGAAGGGGAAATACTGGGGAAAAGATGAAAAAAGATGAATTTGGGAGATTTCCCAAATTCCTCCTGCAAAGCACAGCCAGCAGTTCTTAGGATTTTTGGTTCTTACACTACAAAGTTTGCACCCACTGAGAGCCAGCCCTGGGCTCTTTGTGTGTCACCACAGAAACCCAAAATCTGGCTCTGGAACTGGGTCAGTCCCACCCTGAATCCCAAATCCACAGGGGTCCAAAATGCTCTCACCTGTCCTTAAAAAACCTCCGGAAACCAAAGGCCACCAACTTGAGCAGCGCCTCGAACACAAAGACAATGGTGAACACGTAGTTGCAGTACTTGAGGGCTTCATCCAGGGACTGGAAAGAGAAATCCCAGTTAGGCCAGCCCAGTTATCCCTTCCTAGAGCCCCACAGGGAGGAGGGTGAGAGGAGCACAGACATTTCAGGAATAAAGTCATAAAGGCTGGTGGGGCTCACTAAATCAGCCAGCAGAACTCAAATAAAGGCTCAGCCCCTGAGTCAAACAAAACCCTCCAAGATTAGTTCTGCTAAATATGTCAGGGTCAAGCTCAGTGCACCAATTGTTCAGTCTGGGCCAGACAGGAAAAAATTCACCCCTTCCCCATCTCCTGAAGATTCCTTGGTCTGAAGCAGCCAGCCTTGGGGAGGAGAAAAGCCTTGATGGATCATTTCTTGATTCCAGCCCTCGGGAAAAAAAGGCTTTGCTTCAAAAGCTGAAGAAAATAAATAAACCCTGGAGATGGATGAAACCTTTCTTTGTTGAAAAATGGGGCATCTCCAGAGCTGGGCAAAGCGTGTCCATATTTGGTGCAACGTTGCCGCTGTCCACGGAGCCGCCCTCGGAAGTCAGGAATCCACATGTTTATACTGGGGGATGATGAGTGTTTATAATGGATTTCATTGGAGCTGGGGGCCAACAATAGCAAAGGAATCTTGTGGGGCCTTAAAATAGACATTTGGAGGGGGAAGCAGCTCTTGGGGTGGGGAGGGATTGGGGGACAGGAGGGAGGGAAGGGGGTTGAATTTAATGCAGCGCAGGGCTCTGAATTTCCAGTAAAAAATAGGAATTGTGAGCATCAAACCAGACAAAATTGGAAATAAATGCAAGAGAGGAGGCTGCAGGAAACCCCAGGGCACAGGAAAGCTGTTTTTGTCCCCTCTGTGTGATGCTGACCCCACACACAGTGAGGTCACCAGGGCATGGCCATGCCCTGATTTTTGGGAATGAGAGCTGGAAGTTTCTTAGGTGTTGGCATCAATTCCTCTTTTTGTTCCAGTACCTAAAATAAAATGGCAGCTTAAAAAACACAATTTCCTGTTCCATCCAAAGCCTGAGCCTGACTTCTGCCATCGTTGGTGGCAGTTTGCATTTGGATTTGCAACTCTGTGTTAATTGAATGTAAACCAAGAGTAAATAAAACCTAATCTGGATAAACAACATTTCCATGGGAAACAAAGGAATTACCCTGGTGTAAAAAACACACACACACACATTACCCTCTGGCTCAGCATCCAGGAGGCATTTGCAGGTTACCATGGGATGCTGGAAAAGTAAATGCTGAGCCAGAGCTTCATAAATGATAAGGAAATGGAAAATTTATAAATTGATATAAATTTATCTGTCAGCCCCTATGATTCATGTCAAAGGTGTTCTGAGGAGAGAATGATTTTATAATGCATTAAAAAGTGAGGATTGTACTTTTAAATTGGTTTATTTGGAATTCATTGAGGAAAATAAATGCTCTGCATGCCTTAACTCCGAGTTTATATCTGTTAATGGAATGTTCTAAAACTCTGGACTGCTTTCCAGTGTGAGGCTCAGTCACAGGTTTGGGATCAGGGGAGGAAATATTTGGATTGGTCTTTTCCTGGTAAAAGCTTAATTCACTCTCCATTAGCTGGGAGTGTTTTACCCACAGCAGGGAAATGAAGGATTTGTCTGAGGCAGTGAATCCCAAATGGCAGAGCTGGATCAGAATGCTGAGGCTGCCCAAAAACTGGGGATGCCTCTTTGGGGCTACCTAAAAACAGAGGCCAGACCAAATTAAGGGATTAAAAATGTTTCTATTTATTGAAGGGCCTTCAGGTACATTTAGGGCAGACAAAGGCTACACCCAAAAATGGACCACGGGCCATGGGTTTTCACACTTTAATGAGTTTGGTCCATTTGCATATTGGGGGTTAATGTTCCAATTACAGCTTCGGGTAATGAAGTCATTGACCCCGAGTTTGCTCCCCCCAAACTCACTTTAGTTTACATTTCTGGCCCCTGAGGCAGTGAGATGTCCTTGACTGCCAGACCTGGAGAGGAATTGTTGTGTCTGCCCAGAATGGGATAGCAGCAGCTCACACTGTGTGTGGAGTTTGGAGTTACACCCTGAAGAATCACAAATATAAATCCTGCAAAGCACAGCCAACAATTCTTAGGATTTTTTTTTCCATGGAAAACATAAAATCCAAACCCCTCAAGCACCACTGGGAAGGACCCCATGGCCAACCTGCTCCCGGGGGAGCTGTGCTGGGGGCAGCCCCTACCTTGGGCTGGTTGTAGTGCTCCATGGACATGGTGATGACGTTGACGCCGATGATGAAGGTGATGAAGAGGTCGAGGTAGTGGCTGGTGCACAGGCTGTGGATGTACCTCCTGGCCGGCGAGTAGTCGGCGTAGTAGGGCCTGCGCTGGGCTTCTGTGGGGACACAGGGGACAGCCGTGAGCCACGGGGCCGCGGGGCTGCCGGCCACCGGCACGGGGCCTGGGGCTCACCTGCACACCGGGTGGAGAACGGGGGTGGACAAAACATGGGGAGGGGCTGAGTGATTCCTGAGTGATCCCTGAGTGATTCCTGTGTGATCCCTGAGTGAGTGATCCCTGATGAATGATCCCTGAGTGATCCCTGAGTGATCCCTGAGTGATCCCTGTGTGATCCCTGAGTGATCCATGATGAATGATCCCTGAGTGATCCCTGAGTGATCCCTGAGTGATCCCTGAGTGAGTGATCCCTGATGAATGATCCCTGAGTGATCCCTGAGTGATTCTTGTGTGATCCCTGAATGATCCCTGAGTGATCCCTGATGAATGATCCCTGAGTGATCCCTGAGTGATCCCTGTGTAATTCCTGAGTGATCCCTAAGTGATCCATTATGAAAGATCCCTGAGTGATCCCTGATGAATGATCCCTGAGTGATCCCTGTGTAATTCCTGAGTGATCCCTGAGTGATCCATGATGAATGATCCCTGAGTGATCCCTAAGTGATCCCTGTGTAATTCCTGAGTGATCCCTGAGTGAGCCATGATGAATGATCCCTGAGTGATCCCTGAGTGATCCATGATGAGTGATCCCTGAGTTATCCCTGAGCAATACATGATGAATGATTCCTGAGTGATCCAAGTGATCCCTGAGTGATCCCTGTGCAATTCCTGAGTGATCCCTGTGTGATCCATGATGAATGATCCCTGTGTGATCCCTGTGTGATCCCTGTGTAATTTCTGTACAATTCCTGTGTAATTCCTGAGTGATCCCTGTGTCATCCCTGTGTGATCCCTGTGTGATTCCTGTGTGATCCCTGAGTGATCCCTGTGTAATTATTGAGTGATCCCTGTGTGATTCCTGAGTGATCCCTGTGTAATTATTGAGTGATTCCTCTGTGATCCCTGTGTGATCCCTGAGTGATCCCTGAGTGACCCCTGAGTGATCCCTGAGTGATCCCTGAGTGATCCCTGTGTGATTCCTGAGTGATCCCTGTGTAATTCCTGTGTGATCCCTGTGTGATCCCTGTGTGATCCCTGAGTGATCCCTGAGTGATCCCTGTGCAATCCCTGTGCGATCCCTGTGTGATTCCTGTGTGATCCCTGTGTGATCCCTGAGTGATTCCTGTGTGATCCCTGTGCAATCCCTGTGTGATCCCTGTGCGATCCCTGAGTGATCCCTGAGTGACCCTGCCTCCCACCACAGCGCAGCGGGGTTTTTGGGACGAGCAGAGCCTGGTGCCAGCCCAGGTCCGTCCCTCTGTCCCGCGGGCTCCTCCTGGCACGGGGAGCAGGGCAGGAGCAGGATGGGCACGGGAGCCGAAGCCCAGGGAGCAGCTCCCACCCCAGCCAAGCTGCAGCAGGGCGAAGCTCGGGGCAGCACCCATCTCTCCCAGTCCTGCAGCTGCCAGGAACATTCCCGCTGGGAGGAGAACCTGCCCCGAGCTCCAGGAGGTTTTTTGGGACCTTTGGAAGGAAAAGCAGCAGGGCATTCCTGAGGGATGGGAGCACACAGGACACAGCCACAAAGCGCTTGGCTCAGCAGGACAACCAGCACAAGCTCCTCTGGAAAAAGAAATATGAATTTATATTTATAAAATAGATAATTCAACAATATAATCTAGGGCTCAGGGCATGGATGCATCTAAAACTGTGTACATGAATTTTATAGCTCTGCCTCTGGTCGTGATTCCTCCTTTTTTTTGTTTTTTTTCTCTCTTCAAAATATGGAAATTTCTGCCTGTGACCAAATTCCTGGGAGTGTTGCAAGGAGAATGTTTGGACCCCAGGACTGCATTTACTGCCTGTGCCTCTCTCCAATGGAAGTGTGACCACAGGGATGGCTGTGGGCACTCAAATTCCTTTCAAACTGCAGCAATGTAAATATTCCGAGTTTACACAAGGCCAAGGCAGCATTACTGCGGATTTTACAAGTGGGAGAGACACTGAGGTCACACCAAGTCAGAGCAGGATTGTTCTCCACAGAGAGAGGATTTTGCAAATATTTCAGCAAATTCAGCTTTCAGTGCGTGAAGAGCTCAGAAAAAGTTGCTTCACCTTGACAATAAAGAGGGAAATCAGTTCAGAAGCACTCGGTGCCTGCCTGAAATCCATCTCCCACTCCTTCATCCTGCTAATACCTTTCAGATGGAAGGACTCTTGAAACGTGGGAGGGTTTTTTTTGTTTTTATTTTGGTGCAAATGATGCCAGATCAGAATCCAAACCCTTACAATTAATTGGATAAAGGGAAACAGAATCTGCAGCTCTCTTTCAAGTACATTTTTTTTCCCCCTGGTAGTTAAAAGTACAGTGGAGGCATTTGAAAAACATTTCCTTCTGACCAGGGTCACCAAGGTTTTTTTTTTTTTGCTCTGCTAAGGGGTGTGGAAAAACAAGATGAAAGCAACCAGAGTTGTTTTTGAATACATTTTTTTTCCTGTTGCTTTCATGTGCCTTAATCCTACAAGTCATCTTGGACTGCTGAGGATGTCTGTGCTACTGAGCTCAGCCTGCCTGAAAAATAACAATAAAACCATTGCAGTATAATATTTATTTCAGCCTGCACGATGTGCTTTCATGTGTTTTCAGGATTACAACATCCTTGTCCATTTTTTTTTTTTTAATTATTTGTAGGGAAATGTCTTCTTGGGAGTGCAAATAACTCCTTGGGAGGTCTGAGAATACCCTGAATAGTTAAGTGTTATATTAAGGGAATTTTTATTAATGATGAATGGTTGATTAATGGATTACAGGAGACGAGGCAGTACATAAGGAAAAGAGGTTGCAGGTGGTTTTAACCACCCCTCACCTGCCCAAACGCCTGATTTATTCACCATTCAGCAGAAGATCAGGCATTTATTCTGTTTTATCAGCGAATAATTATAATTATATATTCATTAATAATAATTATAACTTATAATTACAGCAGGAGAAGCACAAGAAGACATTTTCCACTGACTCAGGCACTGAGCTGAAAACCTCCTCAATTCCCTGGCAGCATCAGAACTCCTCCTGCCCATGGGCTGGAGAGGAAAAAACCAAGGAGGAAGCAGCCAGACCCAGAGGTGGCTCTGTCCTACAGCACTCAGGTCTCTCTCAGCCCTGCCCAAAAAATTCCTGCTGGGAAAACTTAGGACAGGCTTAACCAAGACTTAGGACAGGCTTAACCCGAGGGAGCTCTGGGTGAAGCCTGGCTCCTTTAGGATGCACGAAGCCCGAGTTAGGCACAGGAGGGGAGCTCCAGCAGGGGGAAAACATCCAAGGGCAGCTGGCACGGAGGGGACAGGGGTGACAAAAACCACATGCAGCAGGGCCGTGCTCGGGGGGACCCCATGCAATGTCCACTCGAGGAGATGCTGCCCGTGCCAGGCTGGCAGAGGGAGCTGGGATGTGCCCAGAGGGAGCAGGGATGAGCCCAGGGATGTGCCCAGAGGGAGCCAGGATGTGCCTGAGGAGTTGGGATATGCCTGGAGAGAGCAGGAATGTGCCCAGGGATGTGCCCAGAGAGAGCAGGAATGTGCCCAGGGATGTGCCCAGGGATGTGCCCAGAGAGAGCAGGAATGAGCCCAGGGATGTGCCCAGAGGAAGCCAAGATGTGCCTGAGGAGTTGGGATATGCCTGGAGAGAGCAGGGATGTGCCCAGAGGGAGCTGGAATGTGCCCAGGGATGTACCGAGGGAGCCAGGATGTGCTCAGGGATTTTCCCAGGGATGTGCCCAGGGATGTGCCCAGGGAGCTGGGATGTGGCTGGAGGGAGCTGGGACGTGCTCAGGGATGTGCCCAGGGATTTGCCCAGGGCCATGGCCAGGGATTTGCCTGAAGGGAGCTGGAATGTGCCCAGGGATGTACCAAGGGAGTCGGGATGTGCTCAGGGATGTGCCCAGGGATGTGCCCAGAGAGCTGGGATGTGCCTGGAGGGAGCTGGGACATGCCCAGGGCCTGCCCAAGGAGTTGGGATGTGCCCAGGGAACCAGGATGTGGCTGGAGAGGGCTGGGATGTGCCCAGGGCCATGCCAGGGATGTGCCCAGGGATTTACCTGAAGGGAGCTGGAATGTGCCCAGGGCTGTGCCTGGAGGGAGCTGGGATGTGCCCAGGAATTTGCCCAGGGATGTGCCCAAGGATTTGCCCAGGGATGTGCCCAGGGAGCCGGGATGTGCCTGGAGGGAGCTGGGACGTGCCCAGGGATTTTCCCAGGGCTGTGCCCAGGGCTGTGCCCACAGAGCTGGGCTGGGCAGCGATCCGGGCGGGCAGGGGGCTGCAGCAGGGTGGGGGCAGAGGCAGAGCAGCCCCTCCCAGCTCCCAGCCCCAGCTCTGCCATTCCCCAGCCCTGCAGGAAGTTTTACCTTTCTTGGCAGCACAGCAAAGAGCTCTGGGCTCCTCCCAGTTCACATTTTTATCTCTTAGGGGCAATTTTATGCCCCCAAATTGTGTTGAGGGCTCACTGCACACCCCCCCACTGCTGTGGTGGCAGCGGAGCCCTGGGGTCTGTGGGAGAAGCTGGGTGAGGAGGATTCTGCTCCCCAGGATCCACTGCCAACCCCAGCAGCAAAACACAACCTGTGCTGGGGGTCTCAGGGAAAATGGGGTTTGGGATGAGACTGGCACCAGCCAGCTGGCAGATTTCTGTCCCCATGGCGTGGTTTGGGTTGGGAGGGACCTCAAAGCCCACCCAGTGCCACCCTGCCATGGCAGGGACACCTCCCACTGTGCCAGGCTGCTCCAAACCCCATCCAGCCTGGCCTTGGGCACTGCCAGGGATCCAGGGGCAGCTCCAGCTGCTCTGGGAATCCCATCCCAGCCCTTTTCCAGCCTCCCAGGGAGGAATTCCTTCCCCATATCCCAGAACCCTGTCCCCTCTGGCAGTGGAAAGCCATTCCCCTTGTCCTGGCACTCCGTGCCCTGTAAATGCTCTCTCTCCATCAAACACAGACAAGTTTCCCTTCAGCTGCTGGTTTGAACTGGTGGAAATGCAGGAGGGGAAAAAAAGCAACCATCAAACAGATGAAAAAAGGAAAATCCCAGGAAAATCCTTTCCTCCTCCTGCTTTTAGATGCTGGCTAATACTCGAATTTCACCTCTCTGCAGAGTATTTCAACTTTGCTTGTGGTTCTGCTGACATGGAAATTAATGAAGCCCCATCCTCCCGTGGCTTAAAAGCATTTTTAGTTGGCATTACAATTCCCAGCCCCAGCTCCTCCATTACAATGCTCTGCATGAAACATTAGAAAGCCCTAATGGGGTTATTCATGCCTGGAACAGAGCAGCTCTGTACCTGAAGCTGCCTGGAAAAACAAGCAGCAGGCTTGGAGAATTCCCTGCTTGGAAACTCTGAACGCTCAGGGATGCAGCACCCCAAAATTTTAGTTCCAGCTCGAGTGATTCTGCTGGATACAGAGAGGGTTGTGGCACGGAGAGGCTGTTTAAATTGAAATATCACCACGTGGCACCCACTAGAGAAAGGTTTGCAGTGGCTCCTTTGAAAGGCACCTCTGCTGGGGCTTCAATTTTCCCTCATCCTTCCACAATTCCCAGCTCTGGTGGGAAAAGCCTTGGAGGAACAGATTTGTGGCCACTCCCCTCTCATAGAGCTGAAATCAGGAAAAAGTATTTCTGAATTCCCAATTTTTGGGGTCTTCCCCACGGAAAGGCACTCTGCTCCCAGCTGGAGCTGTGATTCCCAGCTTTTCCAGCTTTTCCTGCTCTGCTTTCAGCCCCCAGTGTCACCCAGAGCCTCCTGCAGCCTTTGAAGCCCAGAGCTGGCAGATCCAGGAGGGCTGGATTTGGATGCCACAGGCAGAGCAAATCCACGTGTTTTTAATGAAAACCTTCAGTCTGGGCAGGCTGCTTTGGGTCTGTGTCTTCTGAGAAGCTCATTAAAAGGCTGAGAGCAGCAGGATTGTTAAATTCCACTTGGATGTAATGGATGGAGCAGGGACAGCGTCAGGAAAAATATTCTGGTTTATCTTGAATTTTTTTTTTTCCTTCACATAAAAAAGTTCACTGAGCAGTTCTGCCTTCAAAACCACATCAAATGCATTTCTCAGTGTCCTCACCCCCTGCCCTCTGCTCTTCTTGAGCAGAGGGAACCTGCTGCCAATCCCTGCAGCAAAACGGGATTGAAGGAATGGGAAAAGAAGAAATGGTTTGGAAAGATCTGAGCTGGTGACAGCAGAGAATTGGGCTCAGAGGAACCATTCTGCTGAAAAATCACCCCAAAGCAGGTGATGACTCCCCATCCCACCTGAGAAGGAGCTGGGTCCTGTGCAGGGCTGTGTCCTGCATGGAGCAATCCCTCTGCCAGGCTCCAAATCCTGGATCCAGCCTGGGATTGGCACCCAGATCACCCAGCTGAGGTTTAACCCATGCCAGGGCTGTGCTCTCCATGAAACAATCCCTGTGCCAGGCTCCAAATCCTGGATCCAGCCTGGGACTGGTACCCAGGAGCACCCAGCTGAGGTTTGACCCACTCCCAGAATTGTATTTTCCACAGAACAATCCCTCTGCTGAGCTCCAAATCCTGGATCCAGCCTGGGATTGGCACCCAGATCACTCAGCTGAGGTTTGACCCACTCCCAGAATTGTATTTTCCACAGAACAATCCCTCTGCTGAGCTCCAAATCCTGGATCCAGCCTGGGATTGGCACCCAGATCACTCAGCTGAGGTTTAACCCATGCCAGGGCTGTGTTCTCCATGGAGCAATCCCTCTGCTGGGTTCCCAGATCCCAAATCCTGGATCCAGCCTGGGATTGGCACCCAGATCACTCAGCTGAGGTTTAACCCATGCCAGGGCTGTGTTCTCCATAGATCAATCCCTCTGCTGGGTTCCCAGATCCCAAATCCTGGATCCAGCCTGGGATTGGTACCCAGGAGCACCCAGCTGAGGCTTAACCCATGCCAGGGCTGTGCTCTCCATGAAACAATCCCTCTGCCAGGCTCCAAATCCTGGTTCCAGACAGGAACTGGCACCCAGATCACCCCCCAGCTAAGGTTTAACCCATTCCCAGAATTGTATTTTCCACAGAACTATCCATGTGCCGGGCTCCAAATCCTGGATCCAGCCTGGGATTGGCTCCCAGATCACCCAGCTGAGGTTTAGCCCATTCCCAGCCCCAAGCCCAGCCTGCCACAGCTCCGTGGTCACTTTTGTGTGTGCAGGAAGGGACAGATCCCCCAGCCCTCAACCCCCAGGGGACATCACAGACAGGGGACAGGACAGACAGACAAGGTGCCAGGCAGACAGCAAGCCCAGAGGGTGCACTGGGGCCGAGGCTGGATTTTCCTCCTGTAAAAACACAAATTTTCCCTCCTCTCCTGGTCTGGCAATGCTGGGAATGCTGGCCGAGGTAAAAGCAGGGATCTCTGAGCTTTCCCACACTGCTCCCTCCTCTCCCTGGGGTGAGCAGGGTGCTCCACGGGGGTGACACAGAGTGCTGGGACACATGGAAGCAGTGGAAGGGACACTTGGAAGCAGGGGAAGCTGCCAGCTGCTGTCACCATGCAGATCCCACAGATCCACGAGCACACACACGCTGCCCACAGTCACAGCTCGCATCTTTCTGAGTCTGCCACGGTTTTTTCATCAAATCCATTAGTCACCTAAACCACCCAGGAGGTTCAAACCCCTCCCAGTCTATAGAAAAAAAAAAAAAAGAATCCTTTGGAATGGAAACAGCCAGTTTCCCAAATATGTAGCAGATTATTTGGGTTCACCTTGTTAAAAGCTCCAGTTTGGATGCCAAGCTGTCCTTGCAGGCAGAGCCAGACAGTTTCGGGGAACCTTCTGGAAGCCCAGCACATGGCCAAATGTTTTTCTCTTCTCAGCTGCTCTACTGACTTGATCCCCTTCCAGAAATCTGTCCTCCTCCCTGTGTGCTCTCCACGAAATGTTACAACCCTCATCTGTGCAATGGCTGGGCTGAAATAGCTCCTTGGAGGTGGTGGAGAAAGAGGGACAATGTCACCGTGTCCATCACGTTGACAGGGACTGGCTCTTTCTGGTGTCTGAGCTGTGGAGTCACAGCCAGGCTTTAACAGGATTTATTTCCTAATCAGGAGCTGAGCTGTGCCTCCATGTGCCTTCTCTAAGGATGCTTAAAATTGCTTTTTTTTTTTTTAATTTCATATAAACTTCGGGTTTATCCGAATGCCTTTTAGGTCAGCACATCGGGGTAGAAGCTGCACAAGGAGGACCCCTGGGACCCTAAAACTGATTGTCCTCCCTGTGCTGGAAATGCTGCATTCAGTATTTCCACCCTCACACTCCCAAAGCAAAATGGGAAAAGGGGAAGAAGGAAATTGCACTTGAACTCTTGGAAATCTCTGGAGAGACTCTCTGAGCTGGATTTCATTTTGAGCCAGCGCTGAACTCACAGCTGGCCAAAATCAAAAGGGCTTGGCCCTCCCTGTGGTGTCATTAAGGTCCTGTGGGGACAGCAGTGCCACCATTCAGTGCTGAGGTGTCCCCTGGAGCACCAGAGGAGCAGGAGAGGGACACAGCTCCTGCCCCAGGCCTGGGGGAAGCAGGGAATGGGATGGGATTTCTCCAGCACAGCCTTGGAGCTGGGCCGCTTTTCCAGCTGGAAGGGGACATCCATGGCTTGATGGAACACAAGGAATCTGTCACAACATTGGGTCCTTCCAGCAGATGACACGGCCAGGCAGAGTCACAGCGCTGCTGCAAGCAGGCAGGGCCAGAAAAGCTGGGCCTGGCCTCTGGCTGAGCTCAGCTTTGAGCTCAGCTTTGAGCTCGGTGGCCAAGCCAGGTTTGCTCAGCCCTCAAAAACGCCTGGCGGGCTCTCCCTGCTCACTGAAGCTTCTGGGAAAGCTGGGGCTGCTTTCCTGGCAGTTCTCCTGGGAATACCCTCCCAGGGGAGGTGGGAATGGACAGGTTTGGGGCAGGAAAGGAGCAAAGGCTCAGGTGGTTTTGGGGTTTGATGGTTCCTATGAGATCCACTGAGGACGTTTTGGCTAAAGGCCTTTTTTGGCTAAAGGCCTTTTTTGGCTAAAGGCCCTTTTCGACTAATGGCCCTGCCCCTGGCCAGTGTTCCAAGGACAAAACAGTCCCAGGACTGAGTCCCAGCCTGGAATGGGACGAGCACCTCGTGTCATGGACATGTTCCCAAGAGGACTTCTCCCTGCAGCCCCACGCTGGGGTCCCGTGCTGTCCCCAGGCCGTGGCCCTGCCCATGCCCCCATGCAGTGGCTGTGGCATGCGGGGCCATGCTCCAGGGCTCCCAGACAGCATCAGCCCTGGTCCAGCTGAGAAAAGAGCTCCCAAATCCAGCCCCACCGCCATCCTCAGGTGCAGGCGGCGCGTTGAGGCACGGGGGAGCCTCGGGGTGGCCTCCAGGCACAGGGAAGCTGCTGACCCCCGTGTCCCTCGTGGCCTTGCAGAGAGGACTCTGCTGGAGGAGCATGTCCCCCCTCAGCCAGGTGAACAAACAGGTGACATTTCCCACCAGGACAATCCCAAGGCGTCACCAGCCCGAGCCTTAAGGCACCGCCGGAGAGGTAAGGATGCAACGCAACCTCGTGAACCCCAACAAAAAACAAACAAAAAAAAACCCCAAAACAACCAAAAACCGGAAGTCTTGCTTTGGGAGCAGGCAGGGCTCAGAAAGATTTTGGTTTGTAAGGCACTCTACCGACCAGACAGGTACATCTCCTTACTCCTGCGCTTTTTCTCCAGGCGGCGCAGCCGCTTCTCCTCCCGGCGCCGCGCCTCCTCTGCCTCCTGGTGCTGCCGGCACTTGTGGAAGTTCTCCACCACCACCCCCACGAACATGTTGAGCACGAAGAAGCTGACGATGAGCAGGAAGGAGATGAAGTAGAGCAGCATCCAAGGGTTGTGGTTCTGGATGGGCTGGGGGGAGAGAAAAACGAGGGAGAAGCGGCACAGATTGGGTGGGTTAAGTCAGTTTTTTTTGAGCAACAAGTTGTGTGGGGAGGAGGGGAGGATGGGAGGAGGATTTTCCCAAAGTATTTTCCTCTCATTCACCTTCTCACTGACTAGAATTTTACAGTTTGGTGCAAAACCCACCCAAAACTGCCGTACAGGATTTGATTATTTCGGCATTTATTTCACACAGCTTCAGCTAAATCTCAGTGGATGAGCATCATTCCACCAGCAAGATTGTTTCAGCTAAAGATAGGCTCCAGATTTTTAATTTTTCAGATGTGGGCTCCTGCTTAATGTTTCTCAGTTGCTACCAGATCTTCAGGAGTGGGGGAAATGAAGTCCAAAGTGTTACTGTGGCTCTGGGTGGGTCCTACTCATGCGAGACTCAACTTCCCACGGAAAATGCCACGAAACTCACAAACTGGATGCCTTTTCCACAACATTCCTGGTGGTTTCCCATCCTCAAGCACCCTCACTTTAATTCATTCTACATCCCCTGGTGAAGGACACATCAGAGCTTGTCCTACATGGGAAGCATCTCCAAAAAATGGAAAAGCATCTCCAAAAAATGGAAAACCCAGCAGCTCAATGAGCAGAATGGAACCTCAAGGAGGTTCTAGAGGTCTTCTGCTTCCTGGGATTTCAAAAACCCCGGAGTGGCCAGGCCTGAGGCTGGAGAGAGGAGCACAGCTGGGCTCTGCAGCACAGGTACCTGTTGGTCAATGCCCACGGCGTCCAGCCCGTCGTACATGATGTTCACCCAGCCGTCCTTGGAGGAGAGGACAAACAGGGACATCAGGGCCTGCAAAACCAACAGAAGGGGTTGGTCCTGCCTTTCAGCCCCCAGAGAAGGAGCTCCCACCTCCTCCTATGGCCTGGCCTGCTTTTCAGCCGTATAAAGCACTTTATTTTCTTTGCAAACAGGACAGCAAAAAACCTAAAGAATCAAAGGGGCACTTGAGGGATTGCATGCCAAAGAAGTGGCTTAAGGACAACACTCCTAAAACCAAGGAATTGTACAACCACAGCAAGAGATCAAGAGTTGATCTGATCCATATTTACACATTTAGGGTAAAAGACAGAGATTTCCAGCTAAAATCATAGAATGACCAAGGATGGAAAAGGCCACAAAGATCACCGAGTGCAAATATTAATCCACTGTCAGATGACTGCAACATCAATTTTGGAAACTTCCTATGATGGAGGCTCCACAGCCTCCTAAAACCACACATTTCAAGTGTCCATCCATGAAAAGCTGGCACAGAAAACCCCTGCAGGGAGGACTTTACCTGCCCCAAATTGTCGAAGTTGTACTTCCTCCGGACCCATTTGTAGTGAGCGTTGGTGCAGTCAGCCTTCGTGGTGATGTTTTTGACATCAGGGCCATCACAGTAGTAGAACTTGCCTTTAAAAAGCTGCATTTGAGAACACAAATTAAAAAAAAAAATTGGACAAAAAATAAGCAGCTTTGAAAAGTCTGTTCTCTGATTTATCTTCCTGCAGTAATGTTCATCAGGAAGGGCTGACTGTTCTCCTAATCCTGAGATCCTTGCTGGGAGCAGTGGCCAACCCCACCCTGGATCATTTCTCCTAAAGCCTGGCTCTTCTGCCCAAACTGAAATCTTCCTTTGGAGGCATTTCAGCTCATTATTTCCACCTCAACCCCAGCGGGTGAGAAAAGCAGCTTCTCTTTCACAGCAGTCACTCACAGGGGAGGGAAATACTTTACCTGGACCCCTAAAATACCAAAGATAATGAAGAAAGCACAGCAGATGAGAACAATATTCCCAATAGGCCTCAAGGAAGAGATCAAGGTTTCCACCACCAGCTTCAGACCTGGGGCTCTGCTGATGACTCTGGAAAAAATTAGACAAGACAACAAAACTTTTAAGTTTTATGCATGTCTTGTTATCACCCAGCTGCTTCTCCTCTGCTCTCTGGGGCTGGCACAACCCTCCTCTACCTGCAGACAGGGATTTCTTCAGACAACCAGAACATTCCCAATCCCATCAGATGGAATTCAAACAGGGACAGGGGGGCAGAGTGAGGAGGGGAAACTCTCTGTGGGCAGCATATCCCAGTGTGGGAGGTTTGTACCTCACTCCAGGAGCCTGATCCCCCCAAGGGCTCTGATCCCAGCACAGGGACACAGGCAGGACCCTCCTTCCTCTCCCAACACGTGAACATCTTCCCAGTGGGCCTGGAGAGCGCGTCTGGTGCTCCTCCTGCAGCAGTGGCCATGACAACTTTGCAAACAGAGTCATTCCAATTTGTTCCCTAATTAGTTCCTGAACTGGCTCTTGGCTAGCAGAGCCTGTGATCAGCAGCTGCACAGCCAAAGGGTCAGTGGGGAGCAGATTCCTGGTGTGCTCTGAGGCAGGTTTGGGGTGTCAGGAGGAGCAGGAGTGTTGTTTTCCTGGAGGAGAGCCTGGGGAATGCACTGCCCTCCCTGGGGCTGTGGCCGTGGGACCAGCCCAGCCGAAATTCCCTGGGGAAGGGCCAGGTGGGAGTTCTGCCTGAAAAGCATCAAAGTTGATTTTAGGATGGGCTTGTAGAGGGTGAGTCCTTGCAGGGAGCTGCAGCTCACATGGACAGTGATGCCTTGTGCCTGCCAAGCCCAGAGAAAACGTTCTGTGCTGCAGCATTTCCACAGGGTCTTGTTTGAGAGAAATCACGTGGAGACTGAACTGCACCTCCAAAGTGTTGGGAATGGTCCCTGGAGCCACCCTGTGCTCAGTGAGGCCGTGGTGAGAGGTGATGAATTCCTTCCTATTCATAGGATCTGGCCTAGTTATTCTCAAAGACCAATTCCTCTTCCCCCCCTTCCCTTTCCTGAGAACTCCCTGTGCCCTGAATCCTGTTCCCACTTCTGTGGGTCACACATGGTGACTTGTCCAGGGTGTCCTGGCGAGCCAGAATCACAGATTTTCCGGTCACTAAGGTGACACAGAGCACAAAGAGCTGTTGTTCTTGTGGTCTAAAAGGTTCCCTCTTCCTATCACTCACACAAGCATGGCTTTGTCCCAGAAAGTTTCCAGGTTTTTGGAGGTGACTGTCTCATTCCCCTGAAACTTCAGAAAAAAAAAAAAAGGCTCCTGTTTCTTGCCAAGCAGGATGAAACCAGAACAGCAGCTGATCCAAATTCCCCCCCAAAGCATTATCCCTCTTTATTGTTTAATCATAACCAAAATACAAATTATCTTTACTCCTGTTCTCAAACACTGGAAGCTCTGCTGAGGGAGGAGCTGCTGTGCAGGGATGTTTGGCAGGGTCAGGAGAGCAGGGAGGGATGCTGGAGTTTATCAAATCCTCAGAAGGATGCTGGAGCTTGTCAAATCCTCATCAGCACCTGTTCAACTGCAAATCCCTCTTTGCTGGGGAATGCCTGGGAGGTTGTGCAGTTGAAGAAGGATTTGGGAAGAGTGATTTGGGAAGGGCTGATGAAACTGCAGCGTGGAGGAGGCTCTGACTGCCCTCACTCTGGATTCTGACAGCACCCCTCACTCCAAACTCCAGCCGTGTGTGTCCGAGCTGGAGAAGGTGAATTGGAATTCCTTTCACTGTTTTTAGTTTCTCACCGAGTTTAGAGATCCCCAAAGATGTTTCTACCCATGTTGTATTTCAATTTTTCGAGCTATTAAGCAGGACCTCGTGTATTTCCCAAACTCTCTGATTTATCAGCCCGTACCGGAGAGGTCTCAGGGTCCGCAGGAGCCTCAACACACGAAGGACTCCCAGGATTTTGGCTCCTCCTGCTGATGCCATGGACACAATGATGTCAATGATGGAGACAAAGACCAGCACTCCGTCCAGGACGTTCCAGCTGCTCTGCAGGTACGTGTTCTCCCCAGAGAAAAAGCCAAGAGCTACCACCTGCAGCCAGGAGAGGGGAGATGTTGGAATCTTCACCCAGATCGTAAGTCTGGTCTTTGCCAGAATTTGCTCTGGGCCATGGGATGAAGCTCTAATTACCTTAACCATCATTTCAGCCACGAAGATGGCAGTGAAGATGTAATTAGAGACACTTAGGAATATCCTTTCCTGCAAAACACAGAACAACGAAGAGACACAAGTTAGAAACCCAACATTGATCTTGTAGGGTCTGGTGCTGAGGGGATGAAGATGTGGATGGGGGATGGAGGAGGGAAAAGCCTCTCACCGTGCTCAGGGGGTCGATGTCGGGTCTCTCCAGAGCTATGGTGATGCAGTTGAGGAAGATGAAGACCAGCACCACGTGGTCAAACATTTTGTGGGCAATGACCTTCTGGCACATCACTCGGAACCTGGAGAAAGGTGGGCAAAGCAGATCCTTCAGAAGTTTGGATCAGGATTAAAAAAACCCTCCCGCTGATGTGCCACCAGCAGCAGCCCAGGTGGTGAGGCAGCATCTCCACAGGCTTCAGCCTATCATTAATTATTTATTATTACTAATACTGGCTAAACCACTGACAGCAATGGGGTGAACCATGCCCACACCAAAGGAAAACTTCACCTCACAATCAGGAACGGGATTTCTAAAGCTCTGAGGGATTTTTTCCCCAAGGGGAGACTGGCTACGAATGCAATATTCCATTACCTCAAACACCTGCTGGGCTGGAATTCCACTGGAATTTCTTACCTGTTCTGTGGGGAGAACAAGTAGAGGGACCAGTCCTCGTGAGTCTTGCACCACTGGGGTTTGTAGGGCTCCAGGGCTTTGCGGATCCGGTAGCAATAACTCTGGATAAAAAAGAAGGAACGCCTTTTCTTCCTCTTTTATTTTCCTGCCTCTTCAACTTTCACAGTGTTTTTGTGGAAGGAGGGGGCAGGAAATGGCTTTTTATTGTGCCTGTAGGCGGTCACAGCTTTTGGGACAGAGCTGTGGTGGCCATTATCACATTTGTCTGAGAAAATAAGGGGAAAAGGGGTGGAAAAAGGGAAGAGATGGATAGGATAAAGCAAGACTTCTGGGAAGGTGTCATTTTGAGACACAACTCTTTGTGCCAAACCCAAAAAGGCCTCAGGCAGCCAAAAAATTAAGTGGAAAACACGTCTTTTTAGGCTTTTAAGCTTTCATGACACCAAACAGCTCCTGTGAGTAAAGCCATTCACCTGTTGTGTCTGCAGCTCATTCTGGAGGAGGACAATCCAAATCGGCCCAAAAATGAGGCATTTTTGGGAAAAAAAGGGACGTTTTGCCTCATGGGAATGTCACAGGCCTAAAAAGACCTCTTCAAAAAGGGATTTTTCAGGAAGCCAAGCCCAGCTCACCATTCCCAACCCCAGCCTTGAGTCGACAACACCTTTCCACGTCAGATTTCCGCCCATCCTTTTCGGAATGGAAAACCCGCTGGGAAACCTCAAGACTCACATCCTCCACGTCGTCCTCGTAGTCCAGCGCGTCCTCCTTGTGCCCGTCCACCCTGAGGAAGAACTCGGCGGGGCCGTGGCCGGTCTTGCCGTTGCAGCCGCGGAGCTCGGCGGGGCCGAGGCCGAGCTGGCGCACCGAGGGCACCCGCAGCAGCTCGGGCAGCTCCAGGGATTCCGCCCGGCGCGGCGGCGAGGGCCGGCTCGGCGTGCTGGACTTGGCGTCGTCCGAGTCGTCGTCCGTGCTGCCTTTGCCCTCTCCGGAGAGCAGCGATTCCCGCTCTCCGGACTGGTTCTTCTTCTTGAGGCTGGGCGCCCTGCCCAGGCTGTTCCAGCTGGAGCGGCGGCTGCCCCAGGTGCTGCTGGTGGCCCAGTTGGCGCAGGGGGAGCTGCGGAGGCTGGACTGGGAGAGGAGGGAGGGAGGGAAGGGTTGTTGGCAGGAGGAAGACAAAAGGTTGGGGAGTTTTGCCCCAGTTGGTGAAAGCGGCGGCCTCCCCTTCCTGCCTTGGTTTAGCGTTGCCCTGATTTTTAGAAGTTTTATAGTTCTTTTGAAGCGTTTTAAAGTTCTTTGAAAAGTCCTCCGTGCCTTCTGATGTTCACAGATTTCTACCGGAGTTCTCACACTCCTTGCAGGGGGAGGGAGGAGACACGGCTAAAAATTCTTGGGGAGCGTTTAAATTAGGAAAAACATCTGCCTAAAGGAAATATCAACGCTCATTTAGCTTCCCTTAGACTTTGCAGAGCTGCTCCAGTGACTTTGCCATCAGATTAATTGCTAAATTAACTGGATCCTTCCATTGTGGAGGCTGTTCATGTAAATAATGATTGTTTTGCATTCTTCTTTGTGGGAGGAGAGAATTGATGGCCTGTTGGTTTGACCAGTGTGGTTGGAGAGGTGGCAATTCCATCCTCCAATCCACGGTCATTTTTGGAACTCTATCTATTGCAAGGTCAGAAATAAAATTTGCTCTTTTTCTCTTTTGAACTTACCAAGCTTCTGTGTACTCATTTTGTGTCCGATACCAACAGTTCAGGTTGTTAATCTGAGGATTCTTGGCTAGTGTGTTAATTAATGTGACGCTTCCAAGGCAAAAGAAAAAGAGGGAAATCCCCAATATCTATAAGTTTTTACATCCCTGTTTAGGTTGTTAATTTGAGGTTTCTTGGCTAGTGCACTAATTCATGTGGTGGGTTTACCTGCTTCCAAGCAAAAGAAAAAGAGGGAAATTCCCAACATCTAAAAACTCATACATTTTTAAATGTTTGCTCATGAAGGAGTATCAACTTTCTCAGTATTTAACAGATCGTTAATTCTCAAAGATAATTATTAATTTTTTTTTTTGTCAAACACAGAATAAACTGCCAGCAGCTTCTCTCAAAGCATCACTTCTGTGCTGCAAAGCCAGCACAGCACCACTCTGATTCCAGCTTTGAGAGGGGAGCACCCGGCCAAGGCCACACTGAAGGTGGTCCTGGACCACACCTGGAGCACAGCCACCACCCCTCCATCCTGGTGACTCCCTGGTAACACCAACTCCCCATTAAAATAAACCCAAAGATATCAGTAAGTGGCATTTTGCTGAACTTTGCTCACGTTCTGGTAGTTTCAGCTCACAACTTCTCCGCCTTCCAAAGGGAACGTGCCTCACCCAAGTGCCTGGTGGGAATCGTGCCCCTCTTTCCTCACTTTCCTCCCATTTTCTGGGTGAGGCAGTGGAGTGAATGCTCCTCCTCCACAAATTTCAGTGCGTGTTGGCACACTGGGGCAGGTACCAGGCAATTCCCAGGATGAGAAATTTTAAGGTCAGCGTGAAAACTCCTTTTCCCTCCACGGCTTCCTCCCAGCACAAACCAAGGCAAACTTTCCTCCTCCTCCTCCTCCTTGCTGGAGAGCTCTCCCCAGCCTGCTTCATCTGCCTCTGGCTGGTGGCACTGCCACGCTCCCCGAGAGGGATTGGAAGGATGAACATCCCTGTCCAGCAGCTCGCAGTGCCACGAAAGCCCAAGGCAAACAGCAGCCAGCTCTGTTTTCTTTTCTAAGCCTTTAGGTTGACTGAGCAGCTTAGCAAGGGGGGTGGTGGCAGCGCCTGGCCGTGAGGTGCCTTCACGGTCTGCTGGCCTGATTGGAACGTGATCTCGCAGCTCTGGAGCACAGTGGGATGGACAAGCAGCAGCAGAAATCCACCCTGCCTGGTGCCTCTGCTCCCTGTGTGCCCAGAGCCGCCCTCCCAGCAGCTGGCATCACATCCTGGCATCAGGTGAATGCCACAACCTCCTAAGGGGCCTTGGGGAACTCGGTGCCTTCCAAAGGGATTGTGGAATTATGGAATGGCTGGGCTTGGAGGGGACCTTGAAGGGACCTCATTCCAAAGCCCCTCATCCCTTGTTCCCTCGATTTCCCCTCCAGCAGGGCTGCAGGGCTGACACCAGAGCTCAAGGGAAAATGCTTCATTCCCCTGACAGTGTAAATTCAAGATACAACCCCCAGGCACCAGGGGGCTGCAGGTCTCATCCTCACAGAACAGCTGACAGCTTCTCCAAGACATCCCAAATGGCAGGCGTGCCTGGAAAAGATCCCTGCTGCTCCTCTGAGGGGCCGGGGGCAGCTGGACTTGTTCATGGCTCTCCAGTGAGGTGGCTTGGCAAGGCCTTCCAGGGAAGCAGGAAAAGGCTGGATCCTGCCACATCCCTGTTTTCCCTTTCCACCTCACTGTTCTGCTGCCACTGCCCTGCCCCAGCAGGCACACCCCAGCTCTCTTCTCCTCCTGCTTTTCTACACATTTCCCACCTCCACCACCCTCCTTTTCATTTTCCATCAATGCCCGTCCCAAAAGTCTCACACGACCCTAAGCTGGGCTCAGCTGGTGCTGCTAACACCAAACTTGTGGGATCAACCCCTGCAAGGGCCACCCCCTCGATCCTTGTGGGTCCCTGCTGTAGCAGGCACATTCTTCTCTTCTCAAGATTATTTTTCATAGAAGAACACAGAGAGAAGAAAGGGAAAACAATTTCTATTTCTACTCCTTGTTTTTTCCCATGTGGAATGTGTTTAGAGAATTGTTTACCTAAAATGATTGCTTAATTAGATTCTAGTAGAGATTGTTTGAGCCTGGTGGCCAATCCAACCCACCTGTGGCTGGACTCGAGACAGAGGGTCACGAGTTGTGAGTTATGGTAGTTAGAAAAGTAGGTTTGTAGTTTTAGTATCTCCTTTAAACAGTATATTAATGTATTACACCATAGTTATAATAAAGAAATCATTCATCCTTCTGAGCTGGAGTCAGACATCATTTCTCCCCACCTGATTTACAAAACCCTTCCACCCCAGAACACCCCACCACGTGGAAACAAAGACCCCACAGTGCTCTGTGCCACTTGCTGGCCAGGGGAACCTACCAAGGACTTCTGGTCGTAGCCCGTGGGGTCCAGCGAGGCGTTGCTGCCCCTCCTCGAGTCCCCGAGGCCGTGCAGGGCCTCCAGGTGTGGGGAGCACTTGGGGGTGGGCATCGGGGTGGCCGCCGTGCGCATGATGATGGGCGGGGGCATGGCCCCCCTGCCCTCCAGGTGCCCGTTGGGGGTGACAGCCAGCGAGTACATCTTCATCTCTGCGTGCAAGGGGACAGAGGACACCACCAGTGAGGGGACACTGCTGCTGGGCACCTCCAGGAACTCTGCCGGGTGGAGCTGTGGGCAGTGAGATCCCCCACGGCGCTGGAAGGTGTCGGGGGAACGCCACGGACTCTTAAGGGGCCTTTGGGAAGTCAGCATCCTCCAAAGGAATCGTGGAATTGTGGAATGGCTTGGCTTGGGAGGGACCCCTGCCTCAGTTTCCCCAACAAATGACTCTGCCCCTTCCTCAGCTGAATTCCGTCTGCTCCCCACCATCAGCATCTAAACAAATCCTGGTTTAGAAGCGTTTGGAGGGATCCTAACAGAGCCCAAGTGGGAATCAAAGGAAGCAGGAGCTGAAGAGGCTCCTGTTCACATCATTCACTGTTGCAAAGCGTGATCCCTTTTTGTCTCCGCTCTGGCTGCAAAGTGAAGGCTGTCACCTCCAATCCCATGGTTTTGGTACACCAGAGCAGTGTGGGCCTCCCCTCAAATCGACTGCCAGACCCTCCTGGAACACAAATGAGCAGCAGCATTTTCCATCCATCAAACCTCACCCAAATGCATTTTGTGTGGGAAACCAAAAGGAACAGATGAGGACTTGATTGATTGGAAAAGCTGCCGAGAAGTGGGGTGAGAACATTGCTGTCAGCAAAGCACTCTGTGCTAATGGTGCAGGGGGAGGGAGGAGACACAGCTAAAAAATTCTTGGGGAACGTTTAAATTAGAAAAACATCTGCCTAAAGGAAATATCAACGCTCATTTAGCTTCCCTTACACTTTGCAGAGCTGCTCCGGTGACTTTGCAATCGGATTATTTGCTAAATTAACTGGATCCTTCCATTGTGGAAGCAGAGCTGTAGCTCCCAAATTCCCAGGAAAATGCAGACAACACAAAGCCCCACCTGTTGCTCTGAGGTCTTTCAGCTTCTCAAACTCATCCTCGAAGTTGGCAGATGTCTTGTCCTCATCTGTGTCTGACCTGTTGGCATCTCCCTGCAGAGAGGAGGAGGGTAATTAACAGACACAATTCATTAGCATCCCTCAGCAGCTCAGAGCTACCTCTGCTCCCCGCGGGTGGTTTATGCCAAATTCCCCCTGAGACCACCCTGGGAATGCTCCCAGAATGATCCCTCTCCCTTGTTTTCACTCATTTGGACAGAAAGGACGATGCTGTGGTTGTCACCGTGTCCCTGCCATGTCTCTGTGCTTCCTACACTGCTCCAGGAACAGCAAATCCCAGGGGAAAACATCCCAGAGCAGCTGGAATTGCAGGAATGACTGAAAAACCTGGCATGGCAGGGCTCCTCGTTTGTTCTCTCTGTGATCCCAGCTGAAAGCACTTAGGGTTTGATGTCAAAGGGTGGCAGGGGGTTTTAATTCTGTGTTTGACAGCACTTTCAAATTGACTTAGATCTGGACAGCTTGATTTGCTTTCTCTGTGCTGGCTGGGGTTGTTTTGGGAAATCTCTTGGCAACCTGAGGCAGAGGGAACGAGGCCAGATTGCCTGGCAGCCCTGCAGCAGCTCAGGGCAGGAACAGCCACCCCCAGCCTGCCTTTCCTCCTGGGAGCCCAGCTCCTTTTCCCTTTTGGACAGATCCAAAAAGGGAACGATCCAAAACATTCCCTTTTGGACAGATCCAAAAGCAGAATTGATCAGGCTGGGACGGAGGAGCCGTCCTCAGGCTCTCCTCGCCCAGGGAGGGATTCCAGCAGGAGGTCAGCAGGATTGCTCAGGACTGCAGAAATCTGTGCAAACTAACAGCAAAGGGCTGGATGGAAGAGCTGGTCCCAGGGGAAGGAGCACAGTTCCTCGCCTGGTGCCTGGACAAACCCCCCCAGTTTGCAGACACGGTGCTGAAGTGGCAATGAACTTCATTTTGCCCGTGATTTACTGCAAAGTGCTGCAGCCAGGAGGAGTGAAGGGCTCGAGCTCCCTGATTCATCTTTGTTTCAGAGCAGAAACACCAGTGCAGAGCGGATGAAAGATCTGCACAATTTTGGAAGGTTTGCCTGCTCTCCCAGAGCAGCTCTGGGGGGGATTTTAAAACGACATGGGAACGGTGTAAACACAAATATGCAATTATAGCCCTTGTACTAAACACAAATGGACTAAAAATGGGTTTGTGGCCATTTTAGTCTGTTCTCTTCTAGGAAAACTCCTGGCAAACTTGCTCCAGAGGCAGATCAGGAGCTGGGATCAGGCTGAGAGCGTGTGCTGTGCTTCCCAGGACAATTTTTATTGTCCTTGCTGAAGCCCTGCTGATGGTTCTGAGTCGAGAGCAGCTCTCAGCTGTCCCAGGAGTCCCTCTCCAGATAAATAAAAGAAACACCTGAGCAAATGGAGGAGAAATTCCCCTCAGTGACTCCTGTGACTGCTCAGATCAGCCCCTGTCAGAGGCAAAGTCAAAGAGGTCAAAACAAGAATTCCCAGCGTGGCAGCTGAGCCAGGGATGACAAAAGCAAACCCAGCTCCACGAGAATTTGTCTTTGGTTTGCAACCAGAGCAGCCTGGTTTGGTGGAGGGTTCCCTGCCCGTGGCAGGGGGCTGGAACCAGAACTTTAAATTCCAACCCAAAGCAGTCCAGGATTCCATCATTTCCCAGCGCAAGGCTTGAGAGGAGCCCTGGCAGCTGAGGAGGGTTTTGTGTAATGAGACAAATGACAAGCCCACAGGCCTGATGTCAGGATTGATAATAAACTGGGGTGGAGAGCAAAATGTGCCCTGCAAATGCCCTGCCTGCGGTTGCTGCCCTTTGGGGTGAATAATCCAGGCTGGGGAACAGCAGAGCTCGCACACATTTAAATCACAGTCTGTATCAGCTCTGAGAGGAGCCATTAGGGCTGAGCAGGGAAACCACAGCTCGTCTGGAGGAGCAATCAGGCACTCAGAGAGCTCTGGCTTCACCTCAGCACCGCGTCCAGCCTCCCAGAGGGCAGGGGAGGAACGGAGCTGCTCCCTGCAGAGCTCCCCGAGAGGAGAAATGTTGGGAAGGATGGATAAATAAAATTATTCACAATAATACAGCCAGGATGAAAACAATCCTCCGTACTGGCTGGACAACACCCTTACCTACAGATAAGTCCAAAAGCCAAGTGGACTGTTCCATCTCACCTCACAAAATGTATGGTTCACCCCGCACCTGTACCCTCCCCTAAAACATCAAGTGCCTGTAACCCCATTGGCCCAAGCCTTGCTCCAGCCCACCTTGAAGCCCCCTGATAAGGGGGCTCTGAGGGGTCGGATACTCTCTTGGACCTTCCCCTCTCTTGGATCTTCCATTCTCTTGGATCTTCCCCTCCTCTTGGAACTTCCCCTCTCTTGGAACTTCCATTCTCTTGGACCTTCCCCTCTCTTGGATCTTCCCCTCCTCTTGGAACTTCCCCTCTCTTGGACCTTCCCCTCTCTTGGATCTTCCCCTCTCTTGGAACTTCCATTCTCTTGGAACTTCCCCTCTCTTGGATCTTCCCCTCTCTTGGATCTTCCCCTCTCTTGGACCTTCCCCTCTCTTGGACCTTCCCCTCTCTTGGATCTTCCCCCTCTTAGGACCTGCACCCTCTCCTAGAGCATCCTTTTGTCTCTCCCTGCCCCATCCCCTCAAGGCTCGCCCTGTGCTGTGTCTGGCAGCTCGAGGCAGGACCTTTCTCCATCCCTAATAAACTTTATACCCCAAGAGCAGCCTCAGAGATCTCCCGTCCCCATTCACCCAAACCGTCCTGGAGCCCCGCGCTCCCTACAGAGAAAACTTCCTTCCACCCCAAAGCATCGTCCTCAAGAGCTGGGAATTCACTGCCAGGAACCTGGGAACAGCTTTTGAGCAGCTGTGCTCCCGGCTTTCAATATTCCAGGAGGGAATTCCTGAGTCCCAAGGGAGGGACAGGGCTCATCCTGCCCGGTCCTCAGCACTGGAACTGCCTGGAAAATGTGGAATCCCAGGATAGAGCTGAGGGGAAATTCTCAGGAGGGGAAAGTCCTGCTTAGAACCCCGAGTTCCCTTCAGGGCGAGGTAACCAGTCCTTACCAGCCCTCACCTTTTTGAATTTCAGCAAAACTTTGGAATGTATTGAAAGCCCGAGTCCCCACCACATGGAAACACAAACCATGGGATATATGGTGAGTAAAATTAATCCTGAATGATTTCTCCTAAATCACACAGCAGACTGCGTAGGAGGTCAGAGTCCTGCCCCCACCCCAGTTCCCATGCCACATCCAGTGGGCTTTAATTGCAAAGATTGATCCAAAAGTGCCCACCACAGATCTTCTGCACCCCTTAAATTTAAATTTAAATTCAGGGCTGCAGAGATTGATCCAGAAAAGCTTCAGGTGCCTAGCACAGATCAACTGCACCTGTTAAATTTAAATTTAAATTTAAGGCTGCAAAAATTGATCCAGAAAAAGCTTCAGGTGCCTAGCACAGATCATCTGCACCCGTTAAATTTAAATTTAAGACTGCAAAAATTGATCCAGAAGAGCTTCATGTGCCCAATACAGATCATCTCCACCCCTTTAATTTAAATTTAAATTTAGGGCTGTAGAGACTGATCTAGAAGTGCTTCAAATGCCCAACCCTGCTCATCTGCACCTCTTAAATTTAAATTTAGGGCTGCAGAGATTGATCCAGAAGAGCTTCAGGTGCTCAGCACAGCTCATCCGCACCCATTACATTTAAATTTAGGGCTGCAGAAATTGATCCAGAAGAGCTTCAGATGCCCAATACACATCATCTGCACATCTTAAATTTAAATTTAAGTTTATGGCTGCAGAGATTGATCCAGAAGAGCTTCATGTACCCACCACAGATCATCTGCACCCCTTAAATTTAAATTTAAATTTCGGGCTGACTGCCTGGGTAGGTGTTTCCCTGATGGATCACGCCCACAGGTGCGTGCCAGGTCTCTTCTCCCCCTCCCTCAGCCTGGACCTCTCACCTCTGCCTGGAATCCTTCCACCAGGATGGCCACCAGGAGGTTGAAGAGGACGTAGTTGCCAAAGGTCATCAGGGCCACGAAGTAGAGGGCGGCCCAGGAGGAGGTGGAGGCCATCCCGTTGTAGAGCACCACGTTCCAGTCCTCCTGCGTCAGGATCTGCAGGGGAAGGGCAGGGGTGTGGGGATCCAGGGATTCCCTCTGGCTGCCCTGGGACCCATGGACAGAGATCACAGCCAGTGTCTCTCTACAGAGCCCCCAGAGACACTGGCTGTGATCTCTGTCCATGGAAAAGAGTTTTCAATCTTACAGGGTCAATTACCAGCTCTGAGGGTTTGATATAAATAATAATTAAGTGTGGCACGGGTGCAAAAGTAAAATTTTAGGATTCTAGATGAGGGGTCCAAAGGGGACAAGCTGGAGGAAATTGGGTGTGCCTTGTCCTTTTTCTCCTTCTTCATGCCCTCCATGTCTCACTGTGGTGTTGGCATTTTTCTGTTGGTTCAGGCTGGGGACACACTGTCCAACGTAGGTGACAGATATTGGCACGTTCTTGTAAATGCAGCCCAGGGAGTTTCTGGTATTTAATGTTTGTCACATCCCACTGAGGGCAGAGCCCCACACGCTGCCCTGCAGGACAGAGCTGGGCAGGGCAGCAGAACATGTGAGAGATCAACAGAATAAACAACCTGGAAACCAGCACAGACCAATTATGGCTTCTGCTTTGGCAGGGGGCTGACAGACAGAGACTTTCTACAATTTTGGGATCATCAACACCTCAGATTCCGACACAGGGGCAGAGCCTCAGCTCCTCCTCTCCTCTGTGCACTGAAACCCTGCCATGTTCCCTCTCCTGACCGTTCCACTGGCAGGTCTTGTGAGATGAGGCAGCAGGAATTGCCTTTCTCAGCTCTTTGCGTGTGATTTCCGATCACCTTGTCGTAGAAATTTGCCTTTATTTAGATCTTTGCACCTCTGCTGGCCAAGCCTCCCCTCCCTGCAGGAAGGTCTGGCACTCCCTGCCACAGAGGACAGGTTAGATCCAAGATATCCCAAGGAGAAGGAAGCACAGTCCTAATCCCATTATTCCCTGGAGGTGTTGCCTCCTTTGATAACCATCAGAAGATAACAGCCCTGAGGCCACAGATCTCATCTCCTTCAGGCTGCTCTTCAGAAGGCAGCTGGAGCTGAAGGAAAGGGAGAAGGACAGGATAATTAATGAGATAAATGACATTGGGTGGCTCCAGAACCTCAGGGAAGTCTTTTCCTTTCGGTAAAAACACTGGGCAAAATAAATTCCCCATCACTGCAAAGCTTTGTTCCGAGGGATCTTCCTCTGGGATTTTCACTCTGCAGCTTCAAAAATCCTGGAGCCTGTGAGAAATGGATGACAGGCTTGTGTTCCACGTTAATTCTTGCACTGAAAACGGCCTCAAACCCCCTGGACCAAGGTGGCTTTGGGGACAGGAGTGCTGCACTGAGTCATGCTGCTCAATGACCTTCCTGGGACACAGCACTGAGCCTTTGTGCTCCTGCCAGCTGCACCTCCCAAGGGACTGGGAGGAGGAATGCAGCAGCCTGTGTGTTGGGAAGGGAAAAACGGGAAGCTCTGAGGCTGGGACTGAATTGTCCTTGTTCCTTTGTGAGAATTTATATCCACAGGGAAGGCTCTGGCCTGGTTTCCACCTTGAGTGATGCTACTCTGCCTCTAGAAACTTTATTTACACTTGTTGCACTCAGATTCTAAAGCCTGAGCTCTGAAGCACAGAAGTCTAATCTTTAAATTTAAAATATCCTTGAAATAACAGCTGATTCCTCTCTTGTGGAACGTGCCAGGAATTTCAGGCACAAACATGGTTACAGAAGAAACACAACTTTTTATATCAAGGCTTCCCCAGCACCTCCAGCTCTGATTTGGGAGGGGATTTGTCACCCCCAGTTACACAGAATTGTTTGCAAAAGGCAGGGAAGGAGACAGAGATCTGCAGAGTAGGAACAGGATGAACAGCAAAAAGGAAAATTAGAGTGGATGCTCCTTTTACTGATAAGAGATACAGTGCTGATTTTGAGTAGATTTCTTCTCCATCAAGGCTTTTAAACCCAGAAACACCATCTCTGCCCTAATAACTCTTCACTCCAATTCCACATCTCCTGGAAGAGGTTCTTGGAATAAAAACTCCTCATGCTCCCTCTTAAAACACCCCTGAGGACACAGAGCTTACCTGGAACACGGTCACAATGGCCCAGAGTAAGGAATCAAAATTCTTCCTGTCTGGAACGGTGTCTCCGGTGTCGGTTTTCAGGCTGAACTTGCACCCAAAAAGATGCATGCCAAGGATGCTGGAGTGGGGAAAGAGGGAGATGGAAGAAACACCTGGGTGAAAAGTGGTTGCAGGGAGGATTGCAGGGGTTTTATGGATTCTTTTCCACTCCCAGTGGTTTTTTTTTTTTTTTTTTTTGGCCCCGCAGTTCTCCTGCCTCACATTTCATTCCAGTTGTCTGCACCGGAGGAAAATCCAGGATCTCCTTTGTCTGGAAAAATTACAAACCACGTTGCCAGCTCCCTGGTTTCCAGGCAAAGGATTCTGAGGGGCATTAGAGGGTCACACAGACAGAAATCTTGGAATCTGCACAACTTCCACCCCAAATCTAACACTGTATGGTCCAGTCAGTGACAGGCACAGCTCAGGAGCCCCTCAGGGGCAATTATTGGCTGTTTGCATCCTTCATTCACCTCTGGAATGATGGCATTCCATGAAAAACAGGCTGGAAAGGGGTGAATATCCCACTGTGAGCACTCCCCCTGATGCCTCAGGTTTGGATTTTATATTTTCACATTCTCTGCTGCTTTAGTGTGTGGGGCTGGGTTTCACATCAGGGGATGGTGAACTCTCTGCACAGAGCAGGGAGACAAAGCAATTCCTGCTCCAGCTGGGCACCAAGGACAAATGATCCAAACCTCAGCCCAGGAGCACAAACAGCGTGGGCTGGAGAGAGAAAAACAAGCAGGGTGAGAATTCATAACCTACAGCTGGAATGGGACAATGAACTCCAAGGTGCCAATGGAGCAGAACTGATCAAAGGGAGAGACCTTGAGTCCATTTTGGGACCATTTTGGGTCATTTGGGTGCAGCCCTGGCTGGGCTCTGGTGCTGCCCAAGGTGGATCCATGGAGGAGATCCTTGAATAAATCCCTGTTTATTCTTTGGCTCTGCCCAGCCTCTGCTCTGGCTCAGCCTTCCCAAGGCATCGCCCCCACCCCACACAGGCGGCGCGTCCCCATCCCGAATCGGAACAACGCCTGGAGGAAGAGCCGAAACACCTGAAACCCCATGAAATACCTGAAGATGAAGATGAAGAGCATGAGCAGCATGCAGAAGGTGGCCACGTTGTCCATGGTCTTCATGAGCACCACGAGCTGGCGGCGCAGGGCAGGCATGAAGCGCACCAGCTTCAGCACGCGGAGCAGCCGGAACGTCCTGAGCACGGACAGGCCCCCGTCCGACTGCCCGATGATCTCCCAGACACTGTGGGGACACGGGGACACTGCTAGCACTGCAGTTCTGCCCCCTGGCACCTGATCCCCCCAGGAATCCCCCCTTTCCCTGCTCCTTTCCTGCTCCTGGGGAAGCAGCTTCGCTCCCCAGCGGCCGCGCCTCCGGTGGCACGGCTCGTTTGCTTTACAGTTGGTTTTGGGGTCAATTCCCCGAAATTTCTCCTTAATTCTCCTTTTTTTTTCCTGAGGTTCTCCATGTCTGCAGCACTACAATCATGCGGATCACAATTTTGTCATATCCATTCCTATGGTATAGGAATTTCAGCACAGCTCTATTCGTTAGAACGAAGTTTTTCTTCCAGCATCTCTTAAGGGAATTAGGGAAACAAAAAAAACCACTTCAAGTCAGTAGGACCAATAGTTTTTATATCTCTTGAGGTATTTATCTCCCTTTAGAACATCCACAAGGATTTCTGGGGGGGGTTGGTGTGATCAGACCACGGAATGACCTTTGTTCAGAACCTTGACTTGTCCAAACCTTGAACCTTGCCAGGATCAAAGGGTTGTGCCAAGGCCAGTCTCCTGGTTTACATCCCTGTGTCCTTGGAATTCTCTGCCCCAAATTCCTGATTGAGGGGTGACCAGAAAGGATCCCAGCACTGGGGTGTGGCTGGGACAGTGTCTCCTGGGGAGCACAGCGGAGCAGGAGCCACCCTTCCCCTCCTGCTTGCCCAATTCCAGCCCAGCTGGGGCAATTTGGGAAAGGGAGGGCACTGCTGGGGTATGGACACTCCCAGTAGCCCTTTCCCAGGACCAGCCACGCTGCATTGAGTGGAAAATCCACCCCAGTGCCAGATGTGTGGCATAAATAGATTTTCCTCTCCATCTGCAAGGTTGATTTACTTTGGACAGCATTCCTAAGGACAGGAATCCAAAAGTCACAATTACAGCACATCCCAACCCTGGATTAACACGTGGCATCACAGAGCCACCAGGTTTGGAAGAGACTTTGAAGACCATTGAGTCCAACCCATGCCCTAACACCTCCTCACCAACTAAACCATGTCACCGATCCATCCATCCTTTTTTAAAACACATCCTTTCCTTTTTTAAAACATCCAATCCTTTTTTAAAACACATCCTGGGACAGACAGTTCCAGTGCCCAGCCACCCTCTCAGTAAAGAACCTTTTCCTAACATCCAGCCTGAATTTCCCTCGCCATCCCTGGGACATTCACATTCTCTGGATGGACAGAAGAAGCACAGAGAGGAGAAGAGGAAACAATCTGTATTTCTGCTCCTTTGTTTTGCCCATGTGGAATTTGGTGTGGAGATTGTTCACCTGCAGTGATGCTGGGTTGGATTCTGGTGAAGGTTTTTTGGGGTCAGTGACCAATGGGATCCAGCTGTGGCTTGGGCCCTCAGCAGAGAGTCACGAGTTTTGAGTTGGTTGGATAAGTAAAAAGCATGCAGAACAGGATAGCATCTCTTTAAATAGTATAATTAATGTAATATAGTATAGTTTTAATAAAGCTATCCTTCAGCCTTCTGATCTGGAGCAGACATCATCATTTCTTCCCATATCTGGGGATTGCTGCATTTTTACACATTTTTACGCATTTTTACGCATTTTTACGCATTATTATTCCAGATCCCCACCCCACTCCCCAGCCCGTCTGAGCCCGCGGCGGGGGAAGGACCTGATCACCACGATGATCCCGTCAAAGATGTTGTAGGGGTTCTTGATGTAGCCAAAGATGCCAAAGGCCAGGAGTTTCAGGAGCATCTCCAGGGCAAACATGCTGGTGAAGACGATGTTGCTGATCTCCAAGGCGTTGGTCAGCTCGTCTGGCTGCGGGCAGAAAAGCAACGCGGTCAGAGAAAACGGGAATGTTCCTCCCACTGGGATTTGTGCTCCTTCTGGAAAGCCATGGAGAAAAAAAAGAAGTGTCTGAGGGAACAGCAGAAAAACCTCCTGGAGTTCCCTGCGAGTTTTACTGGAATCACGGGATCCCAGTTCTGGAGCAGCTGGAGAACAACTGTGCCCAACCCAAAATAATTCAAGCTAAGCAAGGGAGAGGGTTTGTTCACTGTTCCGAGATAGAATGATCCAGGCTGGAATCTGCCTGGATTCACATGGATCACTCTGCTTTTACTGCGCTGACTCCAGCAGAACTTCATGGATGCTGCTGTAGAGGAATACAGGATATTCCTACATGTGATACAGGAATATCACAGCTCTATTCATTAAAACAAAGCATTTTTTCTTCCAGACATCTCCTAAGAGCATTAGGGAAAAAAAAATACACCTAAAGTCAGTGGGATCGATATTTTTATGTCTCTTGAGGTACTTATCTTTCTTTGGAAATTGCCCCCCAAAACCCCAAAATAGTCTTTCCTAAAACCAGCAGATTTTAAGTGCCAGGACTGCATTCAGGACCTCTGAGTTTCTCTGGGTGCACAAGATTTTAATGGAGCTGAAACCCAAGATTTTTCCATGCCCCTCTTCTATCCCAGCACCACATTCCCTCACGCTCCAGCCTTGCTTCCAGACATTCCATTCTTTTCCTGGGAAATGCAGCAGCACCCAGGCTCCCAAATGTGGCAGGAAAAATGGGAAAAGGTGGGATTGATCTGCTCCCTCACTGGAGCTGCTCCCTTCCAACAGCACCTGGCTCTGCAACGAGAATTTCTAGTTCCAGGCCTGCTCTTTTGTGAGACAAAATGAGTATTTTTCATTTCCTTTTCCTCAGTGTAATAACATTGTCTAGGAAAAAGTGTGATTTTCATATCTGACTCATCTCCTGGACTGATAATAATTTCCATTATTCCCCATCCCTTGTTAGGGGGGTAAAATCAGCTGGTTTTCGGGGGATGATGTTGCACTCCTTGAGGCTCTGTAACACATTGAGCCCCACACTCAGCAAATCCAACCCTTGGCAGTGGGAGGAGAGGGTGAAAGGGTTAACTGGGATTTGGGAAGAGCCCACACATCCCCTCCAGCCCGTGGGCTGCTAATGAGCCATCATTCACCGCTAAATTACTCCCTGCAATCGCCTGTCTGCTGCTCAACCATTTATCCGGGGGGAGAGCACTCAGAGCTCCAGGTTCTAATCCATAAACTCGGATTGCCATGGGATACCAGGCAAGGACTGGGAAATTTGCACTTCTTTCCCTCACTTCAGGCAGAGCTCACCCATCCTATTCTATTCCTTGCCCTCTCAATGCCCAACCAACATGAGGAGAGGCAAAAAAAAAACCAAAAAAAAGAAAAAACCAAAAAAAGAAAAACCGTCATCAGAGGCTCAGGGCTGCTCTGGGATGGAATCTGACCAGCTCTCCACAGAGACTGATCCCAAAATAGCCCTGCAGGCTCCCAGGCTGTCCTGCTCCAAGCACAGCGGGGACAGGACGCGGCGCTGGCACCGTCCCCAAGCGCTCTGTCAGGACCTGGCACGTCCAGGGTCCCCCCGGCAGGCTTGGACGAGGGAATTCTTGACAAGGAGCAAAATAATTCATTAAAGTCTCGTGTCCCTGCAGGCACAGCTCCTGGAACAGGGTGTGGGTGGCAGGCTGAGGCTGGGAAATGAATGGGCAGCAAGGAATCCCACAGAACCCCAGGATCACTGAGGTGGGAAAAGACCCCCAGGAGCATCGAGTCCAGGCTGGGTCTGATCCCCTCCTTGTCCCCAGCCCAGAGCTCTGAGTGCCACACCCAGGAATTCCTTGGACACCTCCAGGGATGGCAACTCCAAACTTCCCTGGGCACTTCCAGTGGCTGACCAGCCTTTCCATGGAGAAATTCCTCCTGATGTCCAACCTGAGCCTCCCCTGGCACAGCTTGAGGCCATTTCCTCTCCTCCTTTTGCTGAAGCCACCACCATTCTTGACAGGAATCTGCAGCTTGCTGGGGTGGTTCTGTTTTCCCTGCTGCTCCCCAGCACTTTTTTTCCTGGGAAACATGGAAAACCTGCCCACTGCTGTTCCCAGAACCTCGTCCTCTCCCACGGAGCAGCGGCCTCATGCACTGAAGGCAAACGTGGTGTGGGGCGCTCCAAATTCCCCTTGCTGCCGCCAAGAGTACAATTTTATCATGAAAATTTGGCTTCCTGGTGGTCACTTCAAAATCCCCAATCCTGGAACGATGTGGACGTAGCAGCACAGAATCGCTAAGGCTGGAAAATACCTCAAAGGTCAGCGAGTGCATCGTGATAAAACAACCTCAGAGTCATCCCCCAAAAAGCCAGTGTCGAGTCTGAAGAGCTGAACAACCCCAAAAACACCCTAAGGCAAATAAAAGGAATATGCACATTGTTATTCCCTAAAGTCCCAAGTTTTCTTAGGCAAACCCAAGATTCTCCTGAGCCAACCCTGAATCGATTTCCCAATTCCCTTGGACAATTTGTGCCCTTTTTGCTTTGTCTCCAGCGCCGTGACTTCTGCTTCCTGTCGAAGTCCGGCAGAAAATCCGCAGTGATCTGTCAGGGAGGGGAGAGCAGCCACGAGGGCCAGGGACAGGAGAGGACAAGGAGGTGGCCTGGAACGTCAGCAGCTGTGCCCAGGAGCTGATCCAGCAGATCGGAGCGCGACAGGACGCCCGGGAAAGGCTGACAGGCGGCTGACACTGCAAAATCTCACCTCGGGGGATCTTCATTATCCTTTTGGGATAATGTGATGACAGGGCCAGCTGTGAGCAGCGATGCTGGAGCAGATCCTGCCGGGACACCAGGCAGGACCCGCCGGGCACGGACAAGGACGGATGGCCCTGAACGGCGGCCAAGCTCCGCTGGGAGCTTGGGGATTGCTGGAGTGGATGCTGAGGAGCAGACGAGCCAAACATCCAACGCTCCAGCCTTCCAGCGTGGTTATCTTCTCCTGACACCAACGGGAGCCCGGGAACCGGGGATGTTTTTGTGCCTTCTGGAATGGTTTATTGCTCGCAGCGCCAATTTCCCGCTCCTCCCGCTCGCTGATGAGCGAAGACCCACGAGGAGGGTCAAGGAAGGGACACTCCAGATGGATTTGGCCATTCCCCTGCAGTCAGCCACTAGGAGCCACTGTTGGTTTTGCCCGGATTAAAGCCAATCCCAGAGCAGGAATTTTTCCAGGAGTCTTTTTCTCCGGGTGAAAACAAACCGTTGATTTGCTGAAACCGAAGCTTCTCGTGGCGAGGATTATTTTCGTCCAACTTTCTGGCCGGGAGAAAACGAAATTGCAACAACACTTTCAAAATGCTGCAGTGTCTCGTTTTGACCTGCTCAGAGCTGGAAACTTCAGGCTTTTGGCTCAAGCAGCAGCTCTGTCACGAAATGCAGCTCGGATTGGGATGTGTGACAAAGCTTGGCAGCAAAATGAGGCGCTTCCAGGAGAGTTGGGCTAAAGTGGAGGTTTTTTGCTTTTTGCCAATTATTTTTTTGAAGCCTCGACAACTCTGGCAGCGAAAATTCCTGCCCCTCCATTGGGCTCCAAGGTGCACAAGGAAAAAAAATTGCTTTTCCAAACACAGAGAAGGTGAGCAGGACCCCCCAGCAGCTTTGGGGATCTCCACGTCGGCTGCTGCTGCTGCAATTATTGACCTTTACATCAGTCCAGGGTTCCAGGGCCAAAAGGTGACCACGTGGAATTGCAGGAGGATCCAGAATGCTCAGGAACGCCCAGAATATGGGAGAAGATTGGCAATGCTGGCATGAGGATCCCCCAGTCTGGATGTGGAGGCTAGAATGGGAATGGCCAAACTGGAAACTGTCACCAAAAACCAGCACAGAATGGCTTAACCCCAACTCCCACTGGCACATCCCAGGGAATGCTCAAAAAAAGTTCAGATTTTAGTCTAAACTTTAGAATTTCAGATTTTTGGGCTGCAGGATTAAATTTCCCACTATTCAAGGGAAGGGCGGGAGCCGTGTGGGATCAGTTGGAAGATTTCAGCATCCTTGAGTTTAAATGAGAGCAAGGCCTGACTGCAGACAAAACACATCCCCTCTCTGCCCATTTTCAAGGCCATATTTATGCTGCAGAATATTCCAGCGATTCCAAACTATGCTTTTATTAGGGACAAACCTCAAACAGTTCATTCCAAGTTCAGATAAACAGACCAAAGAAAAAAAGAAAAAAATCCTTTCCTAAATAGTTTAGGTCTGAAAACCTCGGAAGCTGCGAATCTGCCACTTGTGGTTTTAGCAAGGACCCCAGAGCCTTCCTGGAACCACGGAATCCAATAAAAGAGAAACCCATCATGGTCCAATTATCCATGTCTCCTCCAAGCAGACAATGAGGGGTGGAATTTGCAGCCTTAGATTCTCTTTTTGTGCACCTGAATTCCTGCAGTTCTCCAAGGACTGGGATCTCTTTGTGCCTCTTTTTCCTCTGCCCACCTTCTCCCTCATCTCCTTTGATTGCTGCATCCACCAGCTGCTGTTTTACATAATTTAGGCTCAGTCCCAGCAGGGCAACTGAACACCTTTCTGCTTTGAAACTCTGAAATAATCACACCTGCATCCCTCACGGTGGAGAAAAGGGCTCTGCCACACCACCTCCTTCCTGCTGAATGACCAGGGAAGTTTCCAGAGTTAAAAATGTTGTTTTCCTTCAGAAATCCCCCTCCAAAGCAGCTCAACTTTTCCTGAGCCGGGAGATCTGAGAGTGGCAGAGCCCCGAGGAGCAGTAAACAAACCCAGAACATCGAGTCTCATAAACATCCTTTGCACTTGGGTTGTTTTTTCTCTTAGTCCCGAGCCTAAAGCTGTCAATGGGACTTGCAGCACTTGTTTATGTTGGCTTTTCTGCTTTAGATGCTCATTCAGCCCACAGAGGCTCTGAGCAGGCACAATAATGATCTGTCAATCCCTGCCTGGCTCCCGGCACTCCGTGTTTCCTCCCCTCCCCTCATTTTTGGGCAATTATAATTCTCCAATTACCAGGTTTTCCACTGCCACAGAGTTCACCTGCCTGCAGCCCCGAATTCAAACCCACAGAGAGTGCAGAGAGAGGAGAACAACCCAAGGACTTCATGGACCATCCATCCCACCCGGGGGCACCTTCCACCAGCCCAGGGTGCCCTGTCCAGCCTGGCCTGGGACACTTCCAGGGATCCACAGCTTCTCTGGGAATCCGTGCCCCACCGTGGCGGGGAGAAATGCCAGGAGAATTCCCAGGAGAAGGAAGAGGGAAGGAGGGAACTGTGACATCTCCCAGCAGGGACAGGCTGCCCTGCGCTCTGCTGGGGTTTGTTTCCAGCTGTGCCATTCACCTGCCTCTGGAGCAGGCTGGGAAAAGCTCCTTTTCCAGGGAATTTCAGGAGGCAGAGCTGTCAGGGGATGTAAGTGACGCCCCAGTGAAGTGAAAGCTCCGTTCTGACCTTTATTTTTCTCTCCTTCTTTGCTTGTCAAAGATCAAACTGAGCAGTTCTGATATTTCTGAGTAAGTAAACAACCCAGCACAGCAAACAAGCAGAGCCCCCCGAGCAATTGCAGACCTGGCTGCTCCCTCCTCTGCATTCCCTGCCTTTAAAAAATCAAACCCAAAAAACCCCAGGAACAGCACAAGTCGGCTTTTCAGCTCCTGCATCTGAAAATATCTCCAGTGCAAACCATTTGGATGAATGAAAATGAAAGTTTATTTACTACAAGATTGGACACTTCATGTCTGAAAATCAACTTCAAACTGGTTTAGTCCATCTAGACCACAGAATTGCCTTCCTTTATGAGATAAAACTTCCTAAAAAAAAAAGGGGTTGGGTGGTGTTTTCCCAGGCTCATGAGCACAGTTCAAAGTTATTTCTGCTCTCTGGCCTTGGAAAGGGATCAGGGACTTGAACCAGGATATCCCAGCCCTGGAAGCTGAGATATTTTGCTATTTTAGGGTGCCACTGCCCCAAATTTAACAGCCAGCCACAACCACAACCTCTCAGAAGCACAAGTCCTACTCAAGGAGGGGTTTTCTGTTTTTAAAGCCTCTCCTAAAAGTTGTGGCTTTAAGGAGTTTGTGCTTTCCACTGAAAAAAAAAAAAAAGTGTCACTGAGAGACTTCCAAATGGGCTCTGCTTCAAAGTAGGCTGGAAACAGAAGGAAAAAGAGATCTCCTCCTTGTGCCTGCTGATGGATGCTCCCTCTCTGGGTTTGGAATGAAAAATGGGGAATTTATTCCCTCAGTCACCTCCGCTCTCAGGTTTTATGCCTCCCTCTAAATGGGATCCTTCATGTGGAGCGATAACAATTTAATTGAAGATAACTGATGGTAATTTTTCCTCCTTTCAATTGACCTGCTTGATCTCCTAATGCTCTGCAGAGTTCCTTTTAACTCTCTGCTCCATGGTTAATGATCCCATGCCCAGATGTAAAAATCTGCTCCTTCCTCCGGCTGCCTACGGGACACTGGGGCATGGAGGAAGCACTAAAACCCCAAACCAGCAGAGTTCAGCTTCTCCTGCAGCGACCAGATTCCACACTCAGGATTTTCAAGGATTTCCAAGATTTTTGTGCCAGTCCCTCAAGTTCAGGTTTGGATGTGGGGAAGGAATTGTTCCCTCTGAGGTCCTGGCACAAATTCCAGAGAAGCTGGAAGTGGCCAAGGCCAGGCTGGACAGGGCTTGGAGCCACCTGGGGTGGTGGAAGGTGACCCTGGGGGTGGCACTGGATGACTTCCAACCCAACCCATCCCAGTCTCCAGGCTGGGAGAGTTTTCTGTCCAGAAGAATCCCTGGATGCCACATTTCCCTGTCCTGCAAGAAGAGCCAGGAGCCAAATCTGTTCTCTGGGATAATCAGCTTCCCTCAGAAGCTTCCCAGGCAGGAGGTCCCACGTGGCAGAACATATTTGCAGTATTACTTTCCCATTTCTCAGTTTCATTCAGCAAAATGCAATTTCATTTCCAGTGACATAAATGCCAAGCAGGATTAGATCAAGTGCTGCCTCCTCCAGCCTCTGGAGGACGGGGCCTGGGCCATCTGAAATGATATCAGCACAACTGTTTGGGAAAGCAGGGCAATCAGCTGGCTTACATCCGCATGGAGGATCACTTGGAGCGACAGATGGCTCAAAAATAAGCCTTAAAATGAGAAAAAAACCCCACCCAAACCCTCTAAAACAATGCCCCAAAGCAGGCCAGCAGCGCTCAGGTTCAGTTATGAAATGAGAAGTCACAGCAGGAAGGAGCCAGCTCTCCAAATAAGCAGGGAAAGGCTCCAGCAAAGCCCCAGGAGCTGCTGGGAGAACTGGACTCTGCACACTGGTCCCACTGGCAGGAAAAAGAGGGAAAATGGGAATGTGGAATGTCTCCTGTGCTGGGTGCAGGGATCACCCTCAGGAGCATCCACCGGGAGATGCTCTGGCCCCTTCCCAACATCCCAGAACCTGTTGCTGGAGCTTTTTCCCTGGAAATAGGAGCAGGTTTCTCTCTGCTGCCATCCCACCCCGCATGGCCTTGGCTCCTTTAAAAGCCTCTGGCCGAAATCCAGGGAATTCATCCAGCCTGAATCATTCCCATCCATATGCTGAGCAGCAGCAGTGGATCTGCTGGCCGGACAGCTCGGAGCAGGGCCTGGGCTGACTCTCATCCAAGAAATCTGGCTTCTCCCTCACCATAAAAAAATTACATTCACACAAGAAATTCTATCCACAGGGTTCCTTGCCCACTGCAAAGCTGCTCTTGACCACGCTCTGCGCTGAAGTCAATAATTAATGGCCCCAAAATCATCAGCACAATGCCAGAAATCAGCTTTGTTTGGCTGGTTAACCACAAAGAATTAATTTTTAAAATCTAATGCAGCATTCCTACTGATTTATGGTCCTTTAAAAATATATATTAATAAATATGGCTTTATATTTAGGCTGAAGATATCTCAAATCTCATTAATTTGAAAGAAGAACCAGACTCTACCTTTTTCCTTTTAGGTGTGAACTGAGTCCTGGGCTATGAAGAGCTGGAATATTTAAGACTTGGATACACAGAAAACCCATGGAATATGCCACAGCAGAAAGGAGCAACAGAGACCCAGCCTGAAGGAATCTGCACAAAAACTGAAGGTCAATTATGGATTTTTTGTTGGGAAAATCCTCCCACAGCTGCCCAAGAGGTTCCAGATGCCCATCACAGGTGGCACCACGTGCTCTGAAGGTGGCAGGACACGCACACAGAGAGAGTAAAGAACCATTTCCCAGCTCTTTGATGACACTTTAGCAACCATTCCATGATCTTTATCCAGCTCCTGGCTCTCTCTGAAACTCTGGGATCAAAGACCTTTGGGTTGTCATTAGCAGGCAAAACCCAATAGAAGTTGTTTACTTCGGCCGAGTTAATGGCACTGGAAATATTTAATCAAAAAATGGACACACTCCCCCTATTACTGCCAAGATGATTCAGAAGGGGCCACTTAAATCTGGTTTGTCAAGCCATTACTCATCCCCTGCTAATAGAGCTTTGTGGAGAGTCCCTTTGAAAAATGCACTTTGGTGATCCGCGGGCACCGGGAGATGAAACGCACCCGGGAGCGCAGCAGGGGAGGAAAGGAAGGTGGGGATGTGTTCAGTCTGTGTCTCAAAAAAAAAAAACCCCAAAAAACCTTGGCTTAGTCATTTGTGCAGCCCAGGAGAGGAGCTGGAGAGGCTGGAGGGGGAAATGAGTTCAAGGAGAGGGTAATTCTTGAAAAAAAAAAAAAAATGGGAGCTGGCGGCTGGACCCGACCTCTGAGTGCCCAAGTGAAGAGATGGGAGAAGACTGGGAGAGGTTTTAGAGGGTTCAAGGGTCTGGGAATGGAAGGAGGGAATGAAAATGTTGGAGGGCAGCAGGAGAAAAGCTGGGGTTGTGCCTTGTTTGGGCACAGGGAATTCTTTAGGGGGTTCCCTCTGGGAAACTGAATCCCAGAATGGTTTGGGTTGAAGGGACCTCAAAACCCATCCAGTGCCACCCCTGGCATGGGCAGGGACACCTTCCACTGTCCCAGGGTGCTCCAAGTCCTGTTCAGCCTGGGGGATACTTCCAGGGATCCACATCTACTCTGGGAACCTGTGCCAGGGCCCGCCCACCCTCCCAGGGAGGAATTCCTTCCCAATATTCCATCTGTCCCTGCCCTCTTGCCAGTTTGAAGCCATTCTCCCTGTCCTGGCACTCCTTGTAAAAGTTCTCTCTCCATCTCTCCTGCAGATATCCTTCAGGCACTGAAAGGCCACAATTCACTGACCCCAAATCCTCTTCTCCAGGTTGAACGATCCCAATTCCAGCTAATCCCAATAAACCAGGGCTGTTCACCTTCTCAGGGCCTGGAGACCTCTGAGCACCCTGACATGGGAACACTTGATCCTGCCTTAGAGCTGGGGATGGACCAGCTGAGTTGAGCTCTATTTATTGTGATTTTTGTGACACTGGATCAAAAGAGATCCCTTGGCATCCTTGGATCCATTCTTAGGGTGGGTAACTCACGTTTTCCACAGGCTGGTGAGGTCCAGGGACATCCAGCGGGGACAGCACAGCTGGAGGAACCTCCAGCCCTTTTACCTCCCAGGACTGGACTGCACTTGGTCCAGCCCCAAGTTTGACACAGCTTCCCAAAGAGAGAAACGCTCCCAAAGTGCCGAAGATTCCGAAAAAGCACAGAAATTATCATCTGCAATCCCACATCTGGAACCCAGGCAGCAGCTCCTCCCTGCTCAGATCCAACACAGAGCCAGGAGAACAAATCCAGGGGAAATCCACCTTTCCTCCCCTCCAGCAAACCCAAAGCAACGCCAGCAACCATCCTGAGCTCCTTTTTGTGTGGGAGAACACGAAGCCGTGAGAGCCCAGGGTGCTGCAGCCCTCGGCCAAGGCAGGCAGATGGGAACCTTGGAGCTCCACACTGCTCTTCCCAGTGAATTATTGCTCCCTCCTTTCAGCCACCAGCACCAGACTAAAGCAGCAATTAAAGAATTAAAGCCCATCCACCAGGAGCAGAAAGGGAAAGCAAAAAAACAAAAATGTCCAAAAGCATAAGGGGGTGTTTCTGCCAGCAGCCTCCAGCACGTGCAGTGAGCGGCTCCCCAGAAGCTCCTGCTCCGTTTGAGCTCGGGAATTCCGGAATCATGGAATGCCCTGAGCTGGGAGGGACACACGGGGAGCAGAGTCCAGCTCCTGCCCTGCTCAGGCACTGCAAAAACCCCACCCGTGCATCCCTGGTGTGGGAACCCAGCACATCCCTCTAGCTGCCCCAAGACCCTGGCAGGGGGCTTGGACACCTTGGCATGAAATCAAAAACTCCTTTGGCTTCAATTTTAGCCCGTGGAAAAAGCTGCCAAATTTGTGTGAGGAATTACAAACCACAAGGGTTTGAGTAGTGTGGTAGTTGGATTAATACAGGGTGGAAAAGCAGAATTTTGGGGTTTTTAGAGTGGGATTCAAGGGGTCAAGATGCAGGGATTTGGGCATGTCCTGACCTTCTCATCCTCCTCCTTGCCTCCATGCCTCGCTGTGCTGGTGACACTTTTCTGTTGGTTTAAGGACAGACACAGAGTCCAACAGAAATGACAGATATTGGCACGTTGTTGTACACATGGCACAGGCAGTTTTTGGTGTAAAATGAAAAACACCAGCCCAAGGAGGGGAGTCTGCCACAGCCTGACCTGTGGAGAGACCACAGCTCCTTGAGGAAGGATGTTCTGGGTAAGGGAAAATCAACAGCTTTGAGAGGCCGACCCTGCTCTTTCCCACTCCTTCTTTGGCTGCGGGGCTGGGAGGAAAAGACTTTTTACAATCTCGGGGTCATTTCAACCTCCAGAGCCCTGAGACCCTGGGAGCATTGTCCACATGCCCCGGGGTCCTAGGGAGATGCTCCAGTGCCCAACACCCTCCAGGGAAGGTAAAATCCATCTTCCCTAAAATCCACCTTCCCTAAAATCCACCTTCCCTAAAATTCACCTTCCCTAAAATCCACCTTCCCTAAAATCCACCTTCCCTAAAATCCAACCTAAACCTCCCCTGGCACAGCTCCAGCAGGGATCAGAGCTCTCCGTGGCTCTCAGGAGAAGCTGCAGACCACTTGTGCCTGAGGAATTTAAAAATAAACATTAAAAAAACCCCAACAACATAAAAATATAAAATAAAAAAAAAGGATTAAAAAACAACAATAAAAATAATTGAAATAAATAAAGAATTGAAATAAATCGAAATAAAGAGTTGAAAAAACAACAGCAAGCACTGACATCCCTCCTGCTCCCTGAGACGAGAGCAGCTTGTTCTGCTGAGGCAGGGAAGGACTCCAGAGGTCAGGAAAGAATTCCAGGGAAAAGGGAAGGACACAAGAGGTCAGGAAAGAATTCTGAGGACTCCAGAGGTCAGGGAAGAATTCCAAGAATATTAGAAATCAGGGAGGAATTCCAAGGACACCAGAGGTCAGGGAGGAATTCCAAGGCAGAGCTGCCCTTCAGCACAGTGGGATCACCTGGAATTTCCAAAAGGAGAGCTCAGTGAGTCCTGCTCCTCATCCCTGTTTGTATCCCCCAATTCTGTCCAGGCCCAGGATTTGCACCTGGCAGAATTTCCTGATGTCAGGGTCTGGAGATGACCCTGTGCTGCCACATTTTCACCTTCTTGACAAAAAGCAAATTCCAACGAAATTAAATTCCATGAAACCACCACCAATATTCACAGAAATCACTGGGCTGGCTTTGCACTGTGCTTCTCTTGCCATATTTACTCCTAAAATTGGGAAAAGAAGAAAAAGGTCTGGAAAACAGGACTTCAAACAGAGGAGGTGACTTTCCATGGGATTTTTCTGTTTCCTTTTGCAGGAATGATGCCTCACCCCCAAGCCTGCCCTGGATTTCAGTGTGGCTTTATTGTTATGGGAACAAAATGATACAGGAAAAAATAAAAATCAGTGATTTTAATTTGATATAATGGCATAAAATCACTGCTAAAACAATGAAATTCAGCTGGATTAGCCCTAATAACAGCAGCACTAATTAAAGTTATTGCAGTTCACTCTTAGTGTGAGGCTGGTGAGCACCTGAGCCTCTCCCCGGGCAGGAGTGGGTGAGTTTGGTTTTGGGGGTCGTTAGTTCAGCCTTGGTGAGCTGGGCAGAGGGGGCTGTTAACGAGCACTAATTACCTGCCACTAATTACAGCAGCAATAACAACACCTCTCTGTCGGAATCTGAGGTATTGATGATCCCAAAATCGTAGAAAGTCTCTGTCTTTCTGCCCCAAAGCAGAAGCCATAATTGGTCTGTGCTGGTTTCCAGGTTGTTTATTCTGTTGATCTCTCACATGTTCTGCTGCCCTGCCCAGCTCTGTCCTGCAGGGCAGCGTGTGGGGCTCTGCCCTCAGTGGGATGTGACAAACATTAAATACCAGAAACTCCCTGGGCTGCATTTACAAGAACGTGCCAATATCTGTCACCTACGTTGGACAGTGTGTCCCCAGCCTGAACCAACAGAAAAATGCCAACACCACAGTGAGACATGGAGGGCATGAAGAAGGAGAAAAAGGACAAGGCACACCCAATTTCCTCCATCTTGTCCCCTTTGGGCCCCTCATCTAGAATCCTAAAATTTTACTTTTGCACCTGTGCCACACTTAATTATTACTGATATCAAACCCTCAGAGCTGGTAATTGATCCTGTAAGACTGAAAACTCTTTTCCATGGGCAGAGATCACAGCCAGTGTCTCTGGGGGCTCTGTAGAGAGACACTGTCTGTGATCTCTGTCCATGGGTCCCAGGGCAGCCAGAGGGAATCCCTGGATCCCCACACCTCTGCAGCCATGCCAGGCTCTGCCAACCCCCTGCACATCCCACATCCAGCTGGGGAGGAGGTGGCAGGCAGGCACGGCTGTGAAAAACAGACCAGGCAGGATTTCACTGGGTTCCCCATCCCTGGCAGCATCCAGGGCTGGGCTGGACAGGCCTGGAGGAGCCTGGGGTTGTGGAAGGTCTCTGCCCATGGAAAAAAAAATCCCTTTCAAGGTCCTTTCAACCCAAATCATTCTGGGATTATTTTATTTGCATGGTTCTCTCTTCCATGCCCCAATCAAGGTGTTTTTTCCCCTGTTTTTTCCCTGCCGTGGCTCTGAGGGGCAGAAGTGAAGAAGAAGCTCCTGCAGGAGCAGACACAGAACCAGAGCTGCTCCAAGCCCCGCGGCTGCTCCAGGGCCTGCATCCCCCTGCTGCTCCCAGGAAAAACCCAAACCAACCCAAACCCTCCAGGCAGGGATGGACCAGGCACCCCCAGGCTGAGCTGGAGAGGGGCAGGGAGAGAACTGAGACTGCAGCTCCTGCCTGGTGCCTTCCATAAACTCCTCAAGCTCCACCACCCGCCCCGCATGCACCCCCGAGGAAGCCACCAGCACCCAAAAACTCTCTCCCTGACGTGGAAATCCTCCTGGTGGGCTCCCAGAGCAGGCAGAGCCTGCCAGATTGTTTTCTTTGCGGCATCCACGGCGGATCTCCAGCGAGCCTTGCTGCCAGGCAGGCTGGAGGAGAGTTTCCATGGCAATGAGCTGGCATCGCCTTGGTGACCACGGGCTGCTGCTGCTGCTGAAGCAGCCTGACCCCTGCACAGCTGAGCACAGCACGGAATTTCCTCCTTCCCTGCCTCGTGGTGGCTTTTATGGAGCTCAGCCCCAGGCAGGATTGCCTCAGGTGGTTGTGCAGAGGCAGGGAAGCATCCTCAGCCTGGGTGAACCTGTCCCTCTGTCAGCCTCAAAGCAAACCCAGCTCCAATCCTGGCTGCTCCTGAGCCTCAGTGCATGAAAAAGAACATGAAACGGAGGAGACCCAGCACTTCATTAGCCCAGACATCAAAAGCAAATTAATCCACCAGTGTTTAAAGCCTTGAAGAGGGGTCACGCTGAGAGACAGATGTGTTAGCAAGGTGCAGGGGTGGCTGGCACATCCAAAAGCAGCTTTGCAGCTTCCTCCCAGGTGAGGAGCTCATCCAGATTTCCGTGGGAGAGTCAGACCCGAGTCTGCCTCCCTCCAAACCACCTCCAGATAAAGTTTGTGTTAGCACAAAAGCCTCACCCTGAGCTCACGAGGCAGGGAATTGTTGGATCTCTGAGAGCTCCCACTGCTTCCTCTCACAAATTTATGGCTTTAGCAGCTCCTTCCCCAAAACCTGATCCCACGGAAGCATTCCTCGAGCTCCTCTTCAAACCCAAGCCCTGCACTCCACAACCCCACCGTGCCTTCCACGGAGATGCTGAACAAAACCCCAAAGGCACCTTCGGGGTGCAGAACTGGGCAGGGCAGAAGTTTGGGGGAGCAGCAAAGGCTGGGAGAGAGGAGTGAGGAGGGAACTGGGGACCTGCTGCCCCTGAGCTGCAGGGAACAGGCTCCCAGAGTGGCTCCCAAAACAGGATTATGGAATCACAGAGCATGGACACGCTCCTGCTGTTACTGCCAAGATGATTCACCTGGTTGGAAAGGGATCATCCAGCCCTGCACAGACCCCCCAAAAACCCCACCCTGGGCATCCCTGGGGTGATGTCCAAACCCTCCTGCAGCTCTGGCAGCCTCGGGGCTGTGCCCATTCCCTGGGGAGCCTCAGCACCCTCTGGGGAAGAACCTTTCCCTCAAACCCACCCTAACCTTCCCTGGCACAGCTCCAGCTGTTCCCTGGTCCCAGGAGCTGCAGATCCCGAGGATTTTCCCCCTCAGCCTCCTCCTCTCTGGGCTGGCTGAGGCACAGAGAAGTCCAGACCAAACCTTCCCATCGTGTTGACACAGCTCCCTGGAGCCACCCCGAGCCCGAAGCAGAGCAGCGACCCCGAAGACGCACGGCCACACGCCCTAACAACTCCTTCCACGCCCAGCACACCATTCCCCAGCAGGTTTGATACTTTCCAGGACAAATTCCTCGTTTAAACAAAAAACCAGGAGCTATTTTGTCTCCTTGCAGCCTTAAAATCAGCCAGCCAGGACTGGACGCTTGGGAGTGAGGAAGCACGAGGGGACAGTGCCAGCGTGGCAGGGGACACTGGGCAGCCCAGGGGACAGGCAGAGCATCCCTGCCCTGAGCCACAGGAACTGGGACATCTGGAGAGCACAGCAGGAACGTTCTGGAGCATCCTGTGCCTCCTGGTGAGCGCTCCCCGCTGGGATTTCAGCATATGGCTGCTGCAAGCCTGCCCAGTGCCACTGTGATTTTTTCAAACCATCAAACCAGTCCCCCAGGCTGCGACTCGCCTCCCTGTCAAACAAGGGACAAGGATTCAATTTGGGGTTTCCAGAGTTTCCAGCTCAGAGATACAATTAGAGAAATATTCACCCAGATGATGATAAATAACCCTGGGCTGGAGAACCTCGGCAAAGATCTGTTCTCGAGGCGGGTGTGTGACACAGAACCTTCTGCAGGGCTGCTTTACAAGCTTTCCCCTGAGCCCAAACTTGTTAACCTTCATTTCCCTGCCTGTTTGCAGAGGAGTGACAGCTGCAGCCAGAAATCCAGCGCTCAGCTTGTCTGTCAGAGTTTAAAAAATCAAATATGGATGAAACCCTCTGCTGTTACAACGAGCGAGAAGGAGGAGGGGAAATGAAAAAAAAAAAAAAAAAAAGGAGTGGGAGGAAATCCACGGCTTTAAAATAATTTCTGAAATACAAAAGGGACTTGTGCAAGTCGGCTGGGAAACATGCACTGCATGGTTTCCTTCCCTCATTACCTGTCTGGGAGTCTGAGCCTGCCTGTCCATCACCTCCCCAGGTTCAGCTCAGCCTGGGGAAGAGGGAAAAGCTGTTCCAGGGAAAGGAGGAGCTGAGGAGCATCGCCCAGCCATGCCCCACTGCAGCCAGGGAGGGATTCCTGCTGCTCGGGGGTGTCTGTGCGTGCTGGGAGCCTGGCAGGGGTGCCAGTGCCACCAGCCCAGCCCGGAAAGGGGGGACAGAGCCAGGGAGGCCAGCAGAGAGAGGGGAGCACTCTTTTGGATACTCTGCGGGAGTGGTTTGGGGGGTTAGGAGTTGTTCCCTGCATCACCTCTGGCTCTGACGCTTCCAGAGGCACAAACTGGGATTTCTGGCTGTGCCCAGTCTGCAGCCCAGCCCCGCTGGCACACACAGAAGCACACCAGGAGCTGCTCCAGAGCCACCCCAGGAGCTCCAGAGCCACCCCAGGAGCTCCAGAACCATCCCATGTGCTCCAGAACCACCCCAGAAGCTCCAGAACCACCCCAGGAGCTCCAGGGCCACCCCAGGAGCTCCAGAACCATCCCATGTGCTCCAGAACCACCCCAGGAGCTCCAGAGCCACCCCAGGTGCTCCAGAGCCACCTCAGGTACTCCAGAACCACCCCAGATGCTCCAGAGCCACCCCAGGAGTTCCAAAGCCACCCCAGAAGCTCCAGGGCCACCCCAGGTGCTCCAGAACCACCTCAGGAGCTCCAGAGCCACCCCAGGAGCTCCAGAGCCGCCCCAGGAGCTCCAGGGCCACCCCAGATGCTCCAGAGCCACCCCAGGAGCTCCAGAGCCACCCCAGATGCTCCAGGGCCACCCCAGGAGCTCCAGAGCCACCCCAGCTGCTCCAAAGCGACCACAGGAGCTCCAGAACCACCCCAGGAGCTCCAGGGCCACCCCAGGTGCTGACCTGTTCTCCTGGCAGCTCCGGGAGCCTCCAGCACCAGGAGGGCTCTGCAGCACACACAGGTCCCTGCCAGGAGATAACTGCCCAGCAACCCACGCTGTTCTCCTGGCCAAAATCATCTCCAGAAAGGCCTTTCAGCTCTTTGTCCTGCCAGCAGCAGTGACCAGGACAGGCGATGCCCTCAGGGTGGATGTTTTACCCCGATCCCCTCAGGAATGAAAGGAAAATGCTGATTTTTCTCCCATATCCTGTTCTCTCCCCAGTGGTCTCATTTATTCCCGTTTATTGATTGGATTTGAGGCAGCTCAGAGCTGGAAAATTCCTGCCTGGCGTGCCCGGGGAACAGAGAGCCAGGGATCTGTGCCCCTGATGCCAGCTCTGCTCCAGGTGCACCCCCTGGCCTCCCATCCCACCCCAACCCAAAAGAAAAGGAACCAATCCATGTATAGTCATGTCGAGAGACAGGGAATTACAGGAATTACAGGATCCATCTGTCTGCAGCAAAACCAATTCCCTCTGGAGTATATAAAATTAACTCCTATTTTTTTCTTTCTTTTTTTTTTTTTTTAATTTGTTTTCTCTTTTTTTACTAGAGTCACAACTTTCAGATTTGTCTGCGTGAGGGACAAGGAGAGGACAAGGACAGGGAGAGAGGAGATGTTAATCTGGACAGGAATCAGGCAGGAGAGAAAACTCCTGGGAAAGTGGTCTCCTGGCCCAACCTCCCCGCTCTAAAAAAGCTTTGCCACTGATGCTCCGAGGCCTGTGCACAGTGTTTTTCCCAAATTGGGAGTCAGGCTGTCTTTAGGGCTGTAAACCAGACAGTGCAAACAAAAATAGAGCTGGAAAAAGAATGTGAGCAGGGATGCCAAGCCTCCCTCACTTCCAAGAGTCTCGCTCCTCTCACACATCAGCTCTCCACCCCACTGCTGAAAAAGCATCCCGGGCCACAAAGCCCAGGAGGGGCTTGCAAGGTGACATTTTTCAATTTAATTCATCATTCCGGGGAATCTCACTGGTTAAAAATCCCTGCCTGGGCTGGCAGGAGGGGGAGTGGAGCTGTTCAGGTGCCCCGGGGGAAGGGGCAGCATTGCCACCCAGAGCATCTTGAATCCTCTCCTGCCTGCTCCCCCCGTGCCTTCACAACCCTTTTCTCACTTTAATCTGCTTTAGAGGTGCAAGGCTCTGCTCGCATTCCCAATTTTATCATTCCTTGCAAGAACTCAAAGTCACTAAAATTGGGAAAGACTTCCAAGATCATCAGCACACCACTAACCCACATCATGAAATGCCACATCCACTGATTTTCCCAACATTTTTCAGGGATGGTGACCCCACCACTGCCCTTCCAGTGTTTCACCACCCTCGCAGTGAGGAAATACTTCCTAAAATGCCACCTGACACATCTGGCTGGCACAGAGCACATTGCAATCCTGGTCTCAGGGAACAAAAAAAATCCCAGGAAACACAAGGTGGATGCAGGAACCTCCTCAGCTGATGGTGCTCCAGCCCTTCCACCCCTCCCGTGCCAACCCGAGCCACTCCTTGCTTCCCAAGGTGCCAAAATTTTCCTGCCTCAGCCTTTCCCAATTCCCTCTCTGCTCTCCCTGCTCTTGTCCCTGCTTTTCCTGGGGGCTCCAGGGAGGACGGGAGGTGCTGGAGGGACCTCCTGGGACTCTGTGACATCTCTGGGGTCCCTGATGACAGCTGGCACCGGGCAGACCCCGCAGCTGTGCCTGGGACTTGTCCTCTGTCACCGAGGGGCTGCCTGGGGAACACAGATTTGCTGCCCTGCTCAAAGCCACCCTCACCCTCCTCCCCCAAAGCCAGTCCCGGATGGAAAGCAGAGATCTGGCTGGCAGCAGAAGGCTCAGACCCCACAAAAGCCCCTCTGTGGTGTGGAAGGCACTCCGTGCCCGTGTCCCTCTGCGCGAAGCGGTGCCAGCCCTGCCCGGCCCGTCCCGGCAGCAGGGCCTGGCTGGGATTCCCACACATTCCCGATGGGATGCAGCTGCCAGGAGCTCTCTGCTCTCCTCCTGGGGGCTGGATCCCGCTGGGTTTATTTTACCTGCCAGCTGCAACTCAAACATCCTGGCTGCAGCCGCCAGCCGCCGGCCCCGTGCCACCCTGGTGGCTTTGGAGAGGGTGTGGGATCAGGGCACTGGGGATGGATCCAGATGGGGAAAAAACTCCACATCTGGGGGGTTCTGCACACTGTGGGACACTGAGCACACCCCCAGTGTGCAGGCAGCAGGGAAAGCTGCCACTGTCCCCTGCCACTGACCCCTGCCACTGTCCCCTTCTGTCCCCTCACCAGACAGAACAACCGATGGCACCACTGAGGGAAGCAGGCACTGGGAAACGTGCCTGCAGCTCCACAGGGAATTTTGGGATATTCCCACAGCGGATGAGCACATCCAGAGGGAGCAGAGCCCCGCTGCTCCGGCTCTGCCCGGGGGGAGTTCCGACCTCAGCCCTGCCCTGCTGAGGGGCTGCTCCGAGGCCCAGCAAGGGAAGGATCTCCGGGATCTCTTTCCCTTATATAGTAAAAATAAATACCCCACGGGAAGGAAACAGAGCAGGGGAGGAGGCCTTAAATTGGAGAAAAGGGGGAGAGAGGAGGCTCCGTGTGGTTTATCCGTGACCATGATCCAGCAGCGAGCCAGAACACCTGGAATTTCCCTGCCACCGCTTCTTGCTTCCCTGATTCCCTCTGAGGTGGGAACGACATCTTCCAGGTGGAAATCTCCACCTGGGAGCTGCTGCTGGCTCCGAGCAAGGGGGGATCCCATCCCCAACCTGCTGCTGAGCTGACAGCAAGAGGGTCTGGATGTGCAATGAAAATATTTGGGGTGCAAAAGATGGAAAACATCCCTTTCTTCCCAAAGTTCCCCAGGAAAAGTCCTTCCCTGAGGTGGAGACAGAATTCAGTTTATCCCCAAGTTGTGGAAAAAGCAGAATTTCCATCACTGATGTGTTCTTCACCGATCCAAACAAGGCTTGGGGAGAGTTTTCCTCTCACTGCTGGGACCTCAGGGAGGGAGCAGGGAAGGGAGAGCTGGGACAAAACCCAAACCCAAACACAACCCAAAGCGCCCCTGAGGGCAGCATGAGTCTCACACCATCCCTGCCACAGCCACCAACACGCTGGGCTGAATTTGCACAGCCCAGCCTGGGCTGGGGGAATCAGTTTTCCTCAAATCCTGCCAGAGCGTGAGTCCTGAAAATTGGATCCTGCAAAAATCTGGAAGAGGGAACAAGTTTTGCCGGCTGAAAGAGTGAATCTCAGCTCAGGGTAGTATTTTATTGACTCACAACTCAAAAGGAATTTCAGCAATTTGCTTCAAACACTGCTGAAAAACCCTGCTCTGCTTTCTGAGTAAGTGCTGAGCTTTCCATGCCAAACCAATTTTTCAAGCCAAAATTGACAAACGCTAAAACAGGACGTCACTGCTGAAGCGAGCGCTACCTTCAATCGCACAGAATGACTTTTTTTACTCCAGAATAATAAAATGTTCTACTCAAAACCAACACTCCTCTCACTCTGACAAGCCACGGACCACTGGGTGCACCTCAAGGTCAGCTCCTGCTCCAAAGGCAGCTGCTCCCAACCAAACACGCCATGGATGAGGGATCAGAAAAGCAATTAAAAGCTCTTTGAACAGCAATAGCTTGGAACAAATACTAATTTGTACTTCTCTGCTGAGGAGAGAATATAAAATAATGTTTCTAGTGCCATTTGATGTCAATGGAGCTTTTTATGTGGAATCATTACGAGTATCAACGGCTCCTTCAGGGAATTCTTCTGGGAGGCTGAGTGGGGGGCTCGTGGGTCATTTCCCTCTGCAGGGGTGACACCAGCACCTCTCCTGGGCAAACGAGGGGCTCTGTCCTTCTCCTGGGTAACCAGAGCTGGGAATCGAGGCAGGCTGAAGGAGCAGCAATTATTTCCTCAGAGCACTCAGTGATGCTGACTCTGGGGCAAAAAGGAATCGGTTTTCCACTTGAAACGTCCTGGAATAGGATCCCTGTGCCAGGGATGCCAGCCCACCCGCCCAAGGGTGGTGGTGCCTTTGGAGTGCCCTGTTCCCTGCTCAGTGCTGCAGTGCCGTGGCACATTCTCAGAGCCTCTGGAGAGCTGTCAGCTGCAATGAATGCAGAACAAAACTCATCCAATGTTCTGAAATCGCCTGGAAGATTAATGCAAGGATCTTTGTGCTTGGCTCTCCTCATCCACGGGAGCGCTCGGCGTGCTGGGGATGGACGGATTAATGCATTAATAAATAAATAAAAATTAAATAAATAAACACAGCACAGGAGGGGAAGGAAAAAAAACCCAGGGACGACTGCACAGCAGGCAATTAACCTTTGAAATCCAAGCTGTGCTGCTGCTAATGAACAGCACCCTGGAAGCTCTGAATTCCCAGCCACGTCCCAGGTGGAGCTGGCTCTGAACCCTGCGGATGTCCCGGGCAGGATCCGACTGCTCCCAAGGCCTGCAGTGCCAAGGAAACACTTCCCATCAGCAGCTGCCCCATCTCCTGCCACCAAGGGGCTGTGCTGCCCTAGAAAAGCTCTGCAGAGCAGTTCTGGCATCTCCTCACTCCCCAGGAGCCTGGAACAGGACCCCGGGAGGGTTTGGAAGGAGGGTTTGGAATAGGTGTTAGGGAGAGATCCTCCCCTGGGAGGGTGGGCAGGCCCTGGCACGGATTCCCAAAGAATCTGGCTGCCCTGGGGGTGTCCAAGGCCAGGCTGGATGAGGTTTGGAGCAGCCTGGGATGGTGGAAGGTGTCCCTGCCATGGCAGGGGGGGAATGAGATGTTGGTATTCCAAATTCCTTCCAACCCAAACCATTCCATGATTCCACATCTCCACCCAAACTCTGGGCCCTAAAGGGGGTGCTGCCACTTAGCCAAGAGCAGCCAGGTGAGCAGACCGGTGGGAATTTCACATTCCCATAAAAACACAGACTGAAATCCTGAGGGGCCTTGGACGTGGCCAGGGCTCTCTTTGTCTGGAGGCTGCGGTAGCACAACCTCAGCTCCTCCCGATCTCTGCTCCCTCTGACAGGACAGGATCCAGGGAATGGGATGGAATTGTCCCACAGGAGGGTTAGGTTGGATTTGAGGGAAAGGTTCTTCCCCAGAGGGTGCTGAGGCTCCCTAGGGAATGGGCACAGCCCCGAGGCTGCCAGAGCTGCAGGAGGGTTTGGACATCACCCCAGGGATGCCCAGGGTGGGGTTGTTGGGGGGTCTGTGCAGGGCTGGATGATCCCTGTGGGTCCCTCCTGGCTCAGGGTGTTCTGTGATTCCAAGGACAAGGAAGTCCCAGGAGCCCGGTGGGTTTTGCCTCCAGCCTGGCACCTTCCAGGCAGGATTCCCTCATCCACAGGAGCTGGACAATGATGCTCCACTGCCTCAAGAGGGCTCCGTCAGACTTCTCTGCAGAGCTCTGCCGCGTCCCAGCATCAGAGGAGGAACAGCGGGACCAGCCCTGCTCCATCTCCCCCCAGAGCCCCTCACCCTTCCCACACACACAGCGCCGATGCTTTGGCTCCGATCAGCTCCAATAAAAATCGATTTCCTGTGTCCATCTATCTGCAGAGCCACTGGGGACTACGGAGAAGTTGGGAGAAAAAAAAAAAAAGGCAAGAAGCCATGAATAAATTTTATAAAAGGGATTGGGCATTTCCCTATGGACACTGAGGATTGGGATGGGTTTCCCTGCGGTTGCTGCTCTGGTTTGTTCGCAGTTTGATCCAACCGGAAAACGGCCTAAAAAAAGTGGTCGAAGTCAAGGGCAGAGAAGCTGCTGAAGCTCTTTCACTCTGAATAAATGGTGGGAAGGGCTGGTGGGACAGGTTTCCTAGAGAAGTTGTGGATGTCCCATCCCTGGACGTGTCCAAGGCCAAGTTGGATAGGGAACAACCTGGAGCAGTGGAAGGTGTCCCTGCCCATGGCAAAGTGGATGAACTTTAAAATTCCAAACCATTCCAGGATTCTGTGGTTGTGTTTTGCAGGGATCCAGCAGAACCCTTCCCATCCTGCCACCAGCAGAGCACAGGTTTCCCTAGATTCCCTAAAAACTGCTCTTGGAGCAACATGGAACAGCTTGGTGGGAGCAAGGAAATCACAGGAGAGCCACAGAGCAGCTCCTAAATCCTTTTAAAGTGGGGAATGGCTTCCAGATTTGGGAGGATGGAGAAGACAAAAACGGCAACACCCACACCCGGTTCCAGCCTGGAGAAGCTCAGAATTCCCTGGGAGCAGAAAGCTGTGACCCCACTGCTGTGTGTAGTAGAAATAATTCACGCCGTTTCTACGATGATAGATGTGATATTGAATATTTGTTGGGACTCCCCCCACCCAATTGACATGTGAAAGGATGAGGCTGGCCAGGAGATGGGGATGGGCCATGGCTGGAGAGATGCGGGGACACCCAGGAGCTGATCATGGTGTGAGCGACCCGAGATGGAGATCATGGACCCGAGATGGATACCACGGACCTGAGATGCATACCATGGACCTGAGATGGATACCATGGACCTGGGATGGATATCATGGACCTGGGATGGATATCATGGACCTGAGATGGATACCATGGACCTGAGATGGATACCATGGGCCTGAGATGGATACCATGGACCTGAGATGATGGATATCATGGACCTGAGATGGACACTGAGGATACCATGGACCTGAGATGATGGATATCATGGAAATCCTGGGCAGATCCATGTGAATGCAGCGTTCCCATAAATTTCATCAAGGGATTCAACAACTCCACACACTGAATTGTTCTTAATCACCAAAAAAGAAAATCTTATTAACCTATGGACTCTGAATGGAAGAAAAGACTGACTGCCGAAATCTTGGCCTCAGGTGGAATTTTCCCTATAAAAACCGAATTTTCCCTATAAAAACCACTCGTGCCAGGCTGGAGGTGTGTGGGCATGGAGGGAAACCTCTGCTGAGGCTGAATTCTGGTGCCGACCCCGGGCTCGGCTCTGTTCTTTCCTTGTGGCTGGCTAGATAGAATTTGATTGCAAAAGAAATATTTTATTTTTTCATATTAATCTGGACAAATTCTCATTTATAACACCACTGTTTCTCCTGTCAGGCTGATGACTCCAAAGGGAGCCATTCCCTGTCCCTCCACCCCAACACCACGCTGTGGCTCCGGGACACTGTGCCCAAACACCTCCTCCTGCCCTCCACACGGAGCAGCCCCACCCCGAGCCTCGCAGCCAATTCTCACACGAGGGGGGCTCCCAAATCCCCCCGCTTTGCCCACAGAAGCCGCAGAGTTCTGTGCCAAAATCCAGAGCAGTTTCCTGTTGGATTTGGACAGTGCCTCAGCCCCTGGGATGCGGCTGGCAGGAGAAGTTCTGTGTGAGGTGTCACCAAGCTGGGCTCTGACACTCCACACCTCATTATCCCAATGTCCCAGGCACGTGGGAGAAATTTTCCAGGTTTCACTTCCATTTTCCTCCCTTTTTATTGGGCAGTGTCTGCGAGCAGAGCTGGCAGGAATCTGCCACTCCGCAGCCAAAAAAGCTTCGGAATCTTTATTGCCATTGGCTTTGAGACGCCCTAAAGCCAAGCTTTTACAAGGTAAAATCCAATAAAAGGCAGCCAGCTACAGCTCTCCTTTGTTAGCAGCGAGGCTGTAATTATCCCGGTTCGCCTTTATGGGACTGACTGGGGACACACTCCATGTGATCCCTGGATTTTCTCCTGCTGCCTGCCTCAGGTTTTCCCCAAGCTCCCATCACAGCAAAATCCAAGGGCTGACAAAGCTGTATCTGCCTGACAAAAGAGTATCCATGCAGAAACGAGGGATGAATGGCCTATTCAGAAGGCACTGACAAGGTGTATTTCCCAATTTTAGAACTTCTTGTGGAACAGCGAAGCAGGATTCAACAGGGAGCTGACAGGGACAGCTCAATCTCTGCTGGATTTGGACACTTTGCTGTAATTCTGATTTGTTGTTGCGTGGCTGAGGTTGTTTTAGCTGAGTCCTGTTTTTTTTTTTTTTTTTTTTTAAAGAAAATAAGTCTTAACCTAAAACAGGGGAGGTTAAAGCACAGAAGTGCAGAGAAAATGAAGTAGCAGCACTCCAGAGGGTTTTTTGTCATGGTCCTGAGCAGTGCTTAATCCTGGGAAATGATGGAGAAGGAGCTGCAGAGCCTCTTGTGCTGCCTTTGGGTGGATTATGCTGCTCTGCCTTTCCTCCTCATTGCCAAAGAGACAGACCACAGAAGAGAGGAGGAGCAGCTTCAAAAATAACCCTGACCTGGTCATGACCCTGCAGGGAAGGTTTTGGGGAAGCACTGGATGCCTTTGATCCCAGAAAAAAAAGATCCTGGTGACGCGAGAAATTCCCGAGCATGCCTCGAGAAAACAGTGGAAAATCTCCAATTTTTCCAAGCAAGAAAAGCCCAGAAGAAGAGAACTTCACCAGGGTGACCAAGTGGAGACGCTCTCTTGTCTAAGCTCCCTCTCCCATGGCACTGCCCTCCCTCCAAAAACTTCAACAAAGTCCTACGAGAGCAAATTAAAGGGTTTGGAGCCTTCAGGGATACCCTAATTTCTTTTTCTTTGTTGCTTTTAGAATTGCCTGATAGTTTAAGTCTTATTTGAAGGTCCAGATCAAAGAAGAAATTTCTGCCTGGGTTATCTCCAGCACAACCGTCAGACCAAAGGTATTTCCACCGCAAATATTCCTACTTATATGAATAATTCCCAGCCAGCGAGCAGCCAGGCTCTGAGCAGACACATCCAACACACACATCTCAGACCCGCACCCCAAAGGCTTCTCCCGTTCCTCACGGGAACATCTTCAGCCCCATTTCCAACCATGAAAATCCTCGTTCCTCCTGGAATCACCTTAGAGCCACCCCAAGCCACCCCTCCAGGAGCACCCAAACCCCGAGGAGCCCCCGAGGCCGCTCACCTGCTCGTGGTACTCGATGCCCATGCTGAGGGTGTTGATGAGGATGGCGATCATGATCCCGCGGTTGAAGTATTTGCTCTCCACAATCCTCTTGAGTTTGGTGCCGAACGCCTTCCAGAGCTTCACCACCTTGTTCCTCTCCTTGGCTTTCTTCTTCTTCCTCCTCCTCCTGCCCCGCTGCTGCTGCAGCTGGTCCCGGTGGTCCCCGTGCCGCAGGTCCTGCGTGAACTCGTAGACGCCGTTGCTGTCGGAGTCGCCGTTGCTGTCGGAGTCGCTGAGGGCGAACTCGGGGTCGTCCAGGAGGCTGGCGCAGAAGGGACAGTCCTGCAGCTCGCAGCTCAGCCCCGGGCCACCAGCGCTGGGCAGAGCCCCGGCCGCGCTCAGCCCCGACAGCCGGCTGGGCGTCCGGCGGAGAGCTGCGGGGACAAGGGCACCGTGAGACCGAGAGACGCCAGGAGACAGCGAGAGACAGCGAGAGACACCATGAGAGACAGCGAGAGACACCATGAGAGACACCATGAGAGAGCAAGAGACACCATGAGAGACAGCGAGAGACACCACGAGAGAGCAAGAGACACTGGCAGCCACTGAGAGACACCATGCTCCAAGACCCAACGCTGAGAGCCACCAGACACTGAGAGCCACCGTGCACTGACAGCCACCATGAGACACCGGGACACTGCTGAGAGACACCGGGACACTGCTGAGAGACACCATGCACCAAGAACCATTGTGAGACACCAAGACACCACTAAGAACCACCACTGAGAGCCACCATGCACCAGGACCCACCGCAGAGAGCCACCATGCACCGAGAGCCACCATGAGACACCAAGACACTGCTGAGAGACACCATGCACCAAGAACCATTGTGAGACACCAAGACACCACTAAGAACCACCACTGAGAGCCACCATGCACCAGGACCCACTGCAGAGAGCCACCATGCACCAAGAGCCACCATGAGACACCAAGACACTGCTGAGAGCCACTGTGCACTGAGAACCATTGTGAGACACCAAGACACCACTAAGAGCCACCATAAGACACCACTGAGAGCCACCAGACACCAAGAGTCACCATGGGCCACTGAGAGCCACCATGCACCGAGAGTCATTGAGAGACACCACCAAGAGTCACCACGCACCAAGAGCCACCATGAGACACAGCTGAGAGCCACCATGCACCAAGAGCCACCACAAAACACTGCTGAGAGCCACCAGACACTGACAGCCACCACTGAGAGCCACCACGCACTGAGAGCCACCATGAGACATCACTGAGAGCCACCATGAGACACCGAGACACTGCTGAGAGCCACCATGCACCAAGAACTATTGTGAGACACCAAGACACCATCGAGAGCCACCACTGAGAGCCACCAGATACTGAGAGCCACCATGGGCCATGAGCCACTGCACAACACCACTGAGAGTCATCGTGCACCGAAAGCCACTGTGGGCAACCAAGAGTCACCAAGAGCCACCATGTGCCAGGAGACATTGTGCACCAAAAGCCACCGAGCACCAAAAGCCACTACACGCTGTGAGCCACTGAGAGCCACCACATGCCAACGTGAGGTCATTCCCCCTTGTCCTGTTGTTCCCTGGAGCAGATCCTGACCCTCCCGGCTGTCCCCTCCTGTCAGGAGCTGTGCAGAGCCACAAGGTCCCCCCGAGCCTCCTCTTCTCCAGGCTGAGCCCCCACAGCTGGTCCTCACAGGAATTATTCTCCAGACCTTAAAAAAGCCATCCATCCATCCATCCATCCATCCATCCATCCATCCATCCATCCATCCATCATCCATCCATCCATCCATCCATCATCCATCCATCCATTCATCATCCATTCATCCATCCATCCATCCATCAATCATCCATCCATTCATCATCCATTCATCCATCCATCCATCCATCATCCATCCATCCATTCATCATCCATCCATCCATCCATCCATCCATCCATCCATCCATCATCCATCCATTCATCATCCATTCATCCATCCATCCATCCATCCATCATCCATCCATCCATCATCCATCCATCCATTCATCATCCATCCATCCATCCATCATCCATCCATCATCCATCCATCCATCATGCATCCATCATCCATCCATCCATCATCCATCCATCATCATCCATCCATTCATCATCCATCCATCCATCCATCATGCATCCATCATCCATCCATCCATCATCATCCATCCATCATGCATCCATCATCCATCCATCCATCATCCATCCATCCATCCATCCATCCATCCATCCATCCATCCATCATCCATCCACCCTCCCAAGCAGTTCTGGTTCTGCCTCACTTTCCCCTCTTGGTCCCTTTTCCCACCCTCCACCCCCTCCACGGGCTCCCCCTCCTTCTGTGTCCCGGGCTGAGGGAACGGTGATGGGCCCATCCCTCCCTTTCCATTATTCCTGATTATCCCTGAGCAGGCTCCCATCATTAACGATCTCTGAGCGCTCCCAAGCTGTTCCACCCAATTTAGCCACCGCTGCCGTTTAGCTCCTAATGAGGAGGGAGAGGGAGAAGGGACCAAAGGTGGCTGCTGGGATCACAGCTCGGAGAGTCCCCGAGTCCCCTCAGCCTCCTTCAGCCTTTAATAAAGCTCAGGTGGATTCGCTGCCTGAGGCACAGGGCTGAGCGTTCAGGGGGATTTAAAATCAAACACATTTCGTGGTGTGAGGAGAAATGCTGGTTGTCCTGGAGCCACGGAATGGAAGGACAGGGACAAGAGTAACTGGAATGATTTGGGTGGAATGGCACCCAGATTTTATTTGCTCGTATTTAGGAGTCCAATCCTTAAGTTTCCTCATATTTAGTAACCTTATTCTCAGTCTCCTTATATTTAGGAACCAGATATTAACGGCACGAGCACGGAATCCTTCCCACTAAATTCCGTTTAAGCATCAATTCCTTGAGGTTCATGGACATAAGGGACAAATTCCCCCTCTCCCAGAACCACAAAAAGACCTCTGAGCTCACCCAGTCCATTAAACCATACCCAAAAATCCCACATCCACTTGTGCTCCCTGTCTGGAGGTGGGACGGCGACCACTTGGATGAGTTTTGGGGAGCCCAGGCTAAAAGCAGTGGCTGCTCCTGGCTCTGAGCCCTGGAGCTCACCCAGCAGGAATGCCGATTGCAACCCCAGCTCCAGACCAAGCCAACGCATCCCTTCGCTGGAAAACCGGGATGTGGCCAGAGTCAAAACACGTTCTCCTGGCCTGAATGTCACGTGGATGTCCGTGGCCTTCAGAAGGGCCTTGGAGGTCGGGCCTGGCTCCTGGCACTGCGTCAGAGCCACTGCCAGCATCGGGAACGTTTTGCCCCTTGCGCGGTGTTCCCGCTCAGGACGGAGCCAAGGGGGAAGGCTCAGCCCAGCCCCGGCAGCAGCACAGGGAGGGGGTTTGCCAGATGGCTTTTAACGCTATCAAAGTGTTAAAAATGATATGAAAAGCCCTGGCGCCGCAGATGTCTTCAAAATACCAGAGTCTCCTTGGCTGCCTGCTAAAATAACCTCCAGCATTGCAGGGCACGGGAACACGGGGAACAGGCTGTACTCGCAGCTCTTCAAATCCACAACAAAAGAGGCAGGAGAAAGCTCTCTCCCACCGCTGCGTCCTTCCCAGCAGACACCAACCTGGCCTCCAGCTGGGGCTGGGAGAGCCCGGGCTGTTAATGCTCCTTAAAGCTCTCAATTAGCACTTCTGTGCTTCCCTGCACAAGTCTTGCACTGAACAGCTCTGCTTGTTGGCTTGGGAGGGAAGAGAGAGAATTAAAGGCTCTTTGTTTCCCCCCAAAAAGGCTGAGGGAGGGTTGGGAGAGCTTGAGATTCTTGCTCATGGCTCCTTTGCTGAGTTTTAGGGATGGAGAAATGGGAATTGGGGGCTGTGCCTGGCAGAGCTCCACCCCAGCACCTTAAAGATCATCCCAAAGCCTGGGAGTCACATCCAGCACCCCTGGAAATCACATCCAGCACCCGTGGAAGCCACATCCAGAATCCTGGAAGTCACATCCAGCCCCCTGGAAGTCACATCCAGCACCCCTGGAAGTCACATCCAGCACCCCTGGGAGTCACATCCAGCCCCCCTTGGAAGTCACATCCAGCACCCCTGGAAGTCACATCCAGCACCCCTGGAAGTCACATCCAGCCCCCTGGAAGTCACACCCAGCCCCCTGGAAGTCACATCCAGCACCCCTGGAAGTCACACCCAGCCCCCTGGAAGTCACATCCAGCACCCCTGGAAGTCACACCCAGCCCCCTGGAAGTCACATCCAGCACCCCTGGAAGTCACACCCAGCCCCCTGGAAGTCACATCCAGCACCCCTGGAAGTCACATCCAGCCCCCTGGAAGTCACATCCAGCACCCGTGGAAGTCACATCCAGAATCCTGGAAGCGACATCCAGCACCCCTGGGAGTCACATCCAGCACCCCTGGAAGTCACATCCAGAGTCCTGGAAGTCACATCCAGCCCCCTGGAAATCACATCCAGCCCCCTGGGAGTCACATCCAGCACCCTGGGAGTCACACCCAGCCCCCCTGGGAGTCACATCCATCACTCCTGGTGCAGAACTGACCCTGACTCAGCCCTGCAGGAGTGGCAGAGTGGGAAGAAGGGCCTGGAAAGAGGCAGATCCATGGAAGGGAAGAGCTGGGTGCTCACAGGGTCTCCAGGTCTGCCCCGAATCCCTCCCCATCCCGTTTCCCTCAGGGGATGGATGAGCAGCCTCTGCCCTCCTTCCAGCCCTTCCCAGCTGTGAGCACACTTCTGGAAGAGACAAAACAATTCCAGGAGATTTGTTTAAAGCATTTTGGCATCCTCTGGGCTGAAATCCCTCTGTGGAAAGAGGACACTGTAATTGCATTATTAATGACAACTCAATCTAATCCCAGCTTTCAAAGAACCACCCCAGGCTGCGGGAAAATCTCCTAAATCACCGAGCTGGCTCGGGGATGTCGCAGTTGGGACTGAGATTTGGGCCTTTCTTCTCCTAAAAAGGACCCCAGCAGCAAGCAGGAGGATCCAAACTCTGACTGCAACAGCTCTGCTGCTCCTTTCTTTCCCAGTTCCAGCCTTCTGCAGAGCCTGGGTTTTTATCTCAAGGTAAAAACTCATTCTCCTAAAAACCTTCATTAATTGGCAGAGCTAAGGATGAAGCAGTGATTTATAAAAAGTCCTTGCTGAACAACAGAACTGTTGGCAGTAACCTTGCCCCCGTGCCAAGCTCCCGAGCGTTCGGAAGCGGCTGCCCGAGGCAGTTTCTATAAACAATCCACTTTTACCCTTTTGTGTGGTCCTTAAAAACAACAAAATTAACAAAGGCAAGGCTCCCGAACTCTCTGTCAAGCAAGCTTTCCTGTGATCCCCCCCAAGCCAGGCTTGGTATTTTTTCAGCACATCCATCACCAGGATAAATATTTGTGTCCATGCAGACGCAAACAAACAGTTTTGGAAAACACAGGCATTGAAAAAACCAAATGACGAGTTTGGCTTAAAGAGATTAAAAAATAGAAGCTGGATCTTTGTGACTTTTCACTGTTGGAGGGCTTAAGAGTATTTTGCAGCTTTTAGCTCCAGCCACGAGGGCTGGAAAAACATTTTATGAAATAGAAATCCAAGTGTTGCGTGTAATCACTGCTCCAGTGGGTGATTTATATGTGAGGGGAGATAAAACCTCCCTGGCTGTGCTGGGGTGGCTGCATCTGTGCACTGAGGTTGGGACAGAAGCACTGAACAGTTCCCCGAACCCTCCTCAGATTGAATGGAGCCCCAAATCTGCAGGAAAACTCACTTCCACATTTCTTCTGCACACAGGGAAAGCCTGAGATGTGCAGCTCTGCTCCTGTCCTGCCCTCCACACGTCCTCTGAGCACTGAAACTGCTGCTCCTCCTTGCCAAAAAGAGAGTCAGAGGCTCCAGGGGCCATCGGAGAAGAACTGGAAGTGTCTGGTTTGAGTTCTTTCGGTTCCTGCCTGTTTTAAACGTCTGTTTGCTTTATCGAGTGCTTCTCCTGCAGATTCCACCTGCTCATCCTCCTCCAGGCACCATCTCCCAGCCCCTGGGGCTCTCTGCTGGAGCTCCAGCATCCACTGGAGGTCTAATCCCAGGGTTTGGGTGGGAAGAGCAGGAGCACCTCCAGGATATCACAAAGCACACGAGAGCTCCAACCCTGATTTTGCAACCACACCAAAGAGGCCTCCAGCAGTGGCCTGGACCATCCATGACGGTAAATCCGAGGATTTACCCGTCCCACCTCTGGCTCCAGCACACTCCCATCATCCCAACCCTCAGCACCGTGCAGGGCCGCCACTGAAACCTCCACCTTGAGCCATCTGCCCTCCTCCCAAAAAACCCCAGCTCGGTCGCCCTTACCATGCTCTCCCACCAGCTGCTGCAGCTTCCCGTAGGAATCCAGGCCCAGGTTCCCCGGGCTGCTCCCCGCGGCCACCGGAGAGCTCCCGCTCCTCTTCCCTTTGGCCAGCGCCGCCGGGCCGCCCCTGCCACCGGGGGAGGGCAGGATGGTGGGGTAGTTCATGCTGCCGTGGCCGCCCAGCCCGGCCGCTTTGCCGCCCGCCGGGCTGCTGGTGGCCCTGCAGGCGCCGGGAGGTCCCTCCACGTGGCAGTCGGCGTGGTAGATGCTGTGCACGGCGGGGCCCGGCGGCCTGGGCGAGGCGGGCGGCGGCAGCGTCAGCTGCCGGCCCGGCTTCATCACCTGCAGCTCCAGCTCGCAGAGCTCGGGGTTGGCGCGAGGCCCCCGCGGGCTCCCGTTGCTGATGTGGTAGTGGTGGTGGTGGTGGTGGTGGTGGTGGATCAGGTGGTGGATGGAGGTGATTCTCCTCCTGCCGCGCTGGCTCTGCCCGCCGCCGCTGTTGGGGTTGACCTTTTTGCGGCGTTTGCTCTGCCAGTTGTTGTAGAGGCGGATGGTCCTTCTCTTCACCTTCCTGAAGATGTGGCAGATGTACTTGAGCAGCTCCTCGTAGCAGCTGCCCGGCTCCGAGAAGCTGGCGATGGTGCTGTCGTTGGACAGGTAGCGCGCCCGCTGCTCCTGCATCAGCTGGTTCTCCCGCTGCTTGGTCTCCGAAAATTGGGTGGCGATCACCACCAGGCACAGGTTGATCATGAAGAAAGAGCCAACCTGGGGGGAGGACAGGGGAAGGAGTCAGCAGGAACGGCACGCAGCGAGGGAAGCGCCTCGCCGCCGCGTGCGGTTCTCGGCAATCCCGGGATTTCCAAACGCGCCAAATCCCAGGGCTGCTGGCCAAATGTGCCGTCAGCGTGTGCCTGAGCTGCTAAATCTGCCCAGAAGCATGGTCAATTATTTTAGCATCAGCCTGCTCCACTCTCCTCTCCTCCAAGCAGTGACATTTGCTAGCACAGGTGCAGGAAACACGCACGGTCCACAGCACACTGTGCTTTGGACATTCACAGGATGAGCCAGGCTGGAAAAGACCTTTGGGACCATCGAGTCCAGCCTATGACCCAACACCTCCTCATCAACCAAACCATGGCCCCGAGTGCCACATTTTCCCCTCCTGGTCTTGTTAAACACATCCAGGGATGGGACTCCACACCCCTCCCCGGGCAGGCCATTCCAGTGCCCAGTCACTCTTCCAGTGAAGAACTTTCTCCTGAAATTCGGCCAACCTGCAGGGCAAGATGATTTCAAGTCCAATTTGTACTTGTTTGAAACATTCTCTCTCTTCTTTAATCATTTCACACCCCAAAAGAGTGTGAAATAATTTTGGGGGTACAGTCAGGGCCTGTGGACCTGTGACCTGGTGCTCCTGTGGCTCCCTGACCCACAAAAGCACCTCCAGGACACTCAGTGCTCCTGAGGGGCTGATTCAGTCTCTGGGTGAGCTGATGCGTTCTTGGGTGACACCAGGTTCTCAAAACGAAGTCCCAGGGACAAGAATGTGACGTGACCTAAATCTGCATCCTCCCCTCAAGCTGTGGAGCCCACAAAGTGCTTTTTCCTAAATCAGCCAAAGGGAAATGCCAGAGAGGCAGCCGAGGTGCCTTTCGCAGCTCCAGGTGACCTGGGCAGGAGTCACCTCCTGGCTTTTCCACATGGATGCACTTGGGGAGAACAGCTCAGGGCAGTGGAGCGTCGATCTGTGCTCTTGGCCCATTGCTCCAGCTCAGCCATCCCCGACTGCTCCGGGGCACTCACCCTGCTCCCATCCAGCTTTTCCCACCGCTGGGAACTGCTTGAACTTCCCAAGGCCTCCAAACCCACCCTGACTGGGACAGGGTTACCTGGAACGACTGTCCAGTCACAAAATCACTTTTAAACACCTCCATCCCATGTCCTGCCTGAAATCTTCGTGGTATCTTCCCCTCCTGCCTTAAATATTTCAATTTTCCACTTCCCGGAGGAGGTCGTGCCCTTTGGAAAACCAGGACCTTGTGGAGATGGATTGGCAGCTTCTGGAAACAACCCCCAGCACCTCCAGTGGGTGATATTTTGTTTTTAGGAATGTGGGAGCTCAGAGAGGTGCACTGGTGCTATGAGAGTTATTATTATTATTATTATTATTATTATTATTATTATTATATAATAACAATAATAACAATAATAATAACATTATTATTATTAAAGTATAAGAAATATAATTATTAAACTGTTATTATAAATAATTTATAAAAACAACATATAACATTTATAATTATAATAGAAATATTTTGTATTCTAATTATAAATAGTAATTATTATTAAATTATAATAAATATAATTATTAAATCGTTATTACTATTTAATAATAGTAATTATTAAATTATAATAGGTGAAATGCAAAGGTTTGAGGGCTCTCTAAAGAAACGAGGCTCCCTCTGGCACATTGAGGAAGTTAAAGGAGGGAAAACCTGGATTTTTGGGCACAGACACATCCAGGTGACAAGACCAAGAGTGGGAGGGGAAGAGGGAGGGAAAGCCCTGAATCCTGAATCCTACCTGGTTCTTCCCTGTGGAAAAAGCCAGGGAACAACTTCACCCCCCAAGCAGAAGGAATAGGAGAATCTGCCATGTCATACTTACTATGATAAGCAATATAAAATATATAAAATTGTAAAAAGAGTGTGCGTCCATCACATAATACATGATGTCCACCCATCCTTCCAGGGTTATCACCTACGGGGAGACAGAGAAAAAGAGTGTGAGCACAAAAGAAGTCACCCCAAAAGTTGTTAAATATCAATTTTCCCCCAGTGCCAGGTACCCACCCCCCCCACAGAAACTCTTGGGATCCATCCCAAGTTTGTTTGAGAGAGAAGGAATGTGGCCAAAGGACTGGCCTGAGGTTCCTACAGGAATCTGGTACTATTAAAACATGAAACATTCACATAAATCGCCCGAAACACTGGTTCTGAGGCAAAGAAATTGCAAGGAGGGATTAAAATCCCCCCCAAAAAACCCTCTTTCCCTGCAGAGATCCCGAGTTTTCCCTAAAGCTGCTGGTTTTGTAGTGTAACCCAGAAAATTCCCACATTTTAAACTTCATTTTGTTTCTGCAAACCCAATTTCCTTGTTGGTTCCTCCTGGCTCAGCATTCCAACTGCACCACCACTATCATAGTGGGAGAGCATCTGAATGGAAGAGAGGCTTTAATTAAATGTAGACTTGATTTAAGGCTCGTTTTCTCAGCCTTCCTTCCACTAAAAAAAAGCAGCTGAGGGTTTAATTAACACCGCCCAGGCTGTGTGCAGAGCAAAGCGAGCTCTGCCACGTAATTTACACTTTTTATTTAGATAAAATACTCCAAACTTCCAGTGCTGGCTGGCTACTAGAGCCGAAATTCCAGGCTGGAATTGCAATTTCCATCAGAATCCGAGCTCCTGTCTGAACCCAATCCTGGTGGCATCCCCCACTCACCACCCCACGTGAGCCTGGGGGGTCTTGGCAAACCCCACAACTGCTCCTGCCCCAATTCCAGGGGCATCATTCCTGATTTAAACCGTGTTTGCAGGGAAGGAATTGGCAAACCCCACAACTGCTCCTGCCCCAATTCCAGGGGCATCATTCCTGATTTAAACCGTGTTTGCAGGGAAGGAAGTGCTGAGGGAAGAGACCTCGTGGGTGTAGGGGATTTCCTGCCTGGTGCATCCCAAAAAAGCTGATCCATAAACCCTGAAGCAGTGAATAAATCCTCGCAGGGAACTCAGGCACGAATCCATGAATTCCTTGGGTTTTTTTTTTTACCCAAGGAACAGAAGGAAACTCCTGGATAAGGATCTTCAGGACATGACCACACATTCCCAAAACCATCGAACCCACAGAGCAGCTCGGGGCTGCTGCTGCCTCTTTGGGATTTCTCACCCTCAGTTCCAAATGCTGATGTTTTCCCAGCAAGATTCCGAGCTTCCTCCCGTGGGGAAGCTCGTGGAGGTTCACCCCACTGCGTGAGGAGGCAGCACAGCTAAAAGCAGCCAAGCTCATCTGCCGAGGAGGAGAACATTTGTGAAATTTGTCTCTGCAGCTGTTGAAGGCTCGTGGGGATCAGGTCTGACACCTTTGGCTGCTTTTACAAACTGCTCCCCACCCCTGCTGCTCCTCCTCACATCCACCAGCTGCTCTTCCACCTCCCACCCTCGCTGATCAGCCAAGCTTTGCTTCCCGGAATTCCAGAATTCCGGAGTGGTTCAGCTTGGGAAGGACCTCAGAGCCCATCCATCCCACCCCTGCCGTGGCAGGGACACCTCTGACTGTCCCAGCCTGGCCTGGGACACTGGAGCAGCCACAGCTTCTCTGGGAATTTCATTCCATCCTCACAATTAAGAATTTCTCCCCCAAAATCCCATCTAACCCTGCCCTCTGCCAGCTTAAAACCACTGCCCCTTCTCCTGCCACGAGCAGCTTTAACAAAACCCCAGAGAATCCTTTTCTCATCATTAACCCCAGGGATTTTGGCAGTTTTTTTATCCCCATTTTCCCCGTGGTGCTGTTGTTCCCAGTGGGAAGGGGTTAAACTGCCTGGCTGTTCATCCGTGAGGAACAGACAAGCAATCAAACCCCTCCTGCCCTTTCCTGCCCCTCCCTGAGCACATTTCTGGGGAGCAAAGTCCTTTTGGGGCAGGTCCCTGCTCTGTCAGGGCTCCGTGCACAGCTGAGCCTCCCACAGCCTGTAGGGGAACAGAGGGATCGGGCCAGGAGGTGACACCAAATCCCAAATAATTCCTTACCCAGGAATTATTTCCTTTGTGCTGTCCAGGTTCCCTCCCTCCCTTCCCGCTGGATGCACAGAAGGTTCTCCAGCCTTTCCCACTGAGGGATGAAAAACCAGCTCAGGGACCCCAAAAATATGGGATGCACCTCTACACTGGATTTGGATTTAGCTGGAAATCCTCAAATCCAATGGATTAAACTCATTAAAAGAAAAAAAAAAAAAAAGAATCACCTGAGAGCTTCTGAGCCAGCACTGAGGGCCCACCAAGCCTTGGAGGGATGTTTTTGTTGCATGAGGCAGCATTTCCCACAAGAATTGATCAACACCCCCTGTTCCTCCTCTGGAGGGTGAAAATGCTCATCCAGCTCTCTGAATATTCCAGGTGTAATCAGAATTTGTGTTATTTGCTGCTCATTTGTAAAGCAGGGGGATGCAGGAGGGACAACGAGACCTCAGGGGTTCATCGTGGTGTTTGCCCCGTCGGGGATTCATTCCTGGGCTCCCAGGGAGGATTCCTGCCTTGCCAGGATCCAGGAGCAGCAGCAGCCCTCCTGGAAAAGAGGAGGCTCCCAGACATCCAGTGGTGATTTTAATCCCAAGGCTCTGGGGAAATGCAGGACAACACGTGCACAGCCACCTGCAAGGGCTGGGCTCCTTCCAGCCTCACCCCTGCTGGATTCCAAGGACTTGCCAAGGTCATTTTTCCCTGATCCAAGGGAAAATGCACATCCCCAGCAAGACCTTGGTGGAAATGGGAACCAGAGCACCAGGACTTGCCAACAGCTGCTTCATAAACCCCCAGTTAAAGCTTTTAACTGGTTTTGGAAGCCAAACCGGGGCACCTGCTCAAGGTTTGCTGCTTTGATCCCAGCAGTGTCTCCTCGGACCAGCCGAGCTCCATCCCTGGAAGTGTTCCAGGCCAGCTTGGACGGGCTTGGAGCAGCCTGGGGGAGTGGAAGGTGTCCCTGTCCAAACTGGAGGGGATTTTCCCAGCCCAAAGCCCTGTGGGATTCCATGAGGGAGAACCAGCAGCTCTCCCGTGCCCCCAGGAGCTCCGGGATGTGTTTTCAGCACTGCTTTGCTTATTCCACTGAGGAGAAAGTAATTTCTCCATCCCCACTCTGATTAATCCACTAACTGTCCCTCCAAGCCCTCCAGGGATGTCTCCCAAACCTCTGGAGCACCTTCCTGGTGCTTCCCAATCCGGGCAATCCCTTCTCAGCAATTCAAGCAGCTCAAACCCTGCCTGCTCACATTAAAGAGCCTCTCCAAAGGCTCCAGTTCCACGGCTCCCACCAAGGCAAACCCACAATTATCCATCAGCGAGATAAGAGAGTGAGAACTCGCTCCTAATTCCACTCTGATGGGAAAGATGTGCAAGGCACAGGAAAATCAGCAGCGGCAGGATGGCAGACTCAATTAAGGTGATTGGCAGGGTGTGCTGGAGGTGCTGCTCCTGCTCCACACCTGGGGCAGAGGAGGGACCTGGGAAAAGATTCCTGCCCTGCCAGGAGAACAGGGCTGTCCTCTCACCCCACTCAGCTCCTGGGTGATGCTCAGGTCCCTCCCTGCTCCTCCAGTTCTTTACTCCTTCCCCAGCCTTGGGATAAATAATTTATCCCCCATTAATACCAGTAAGTCTCTCAGTTTTGTCCAATTCTCTCTCCCCCCACTGTAAGAATTTAACAGAAAATTCCCTCAGGGGGACACACAGACGGGTTTTGATTTCACTGATGCTCGGCTTGAACACTCCCTGAGCACCTGAGTCACAGGAGCAGGATGAGCGTGGACAAAACCCAATCAGATTTAATTTTTTTAGGTCTTCGCTGATTCTGATCCCCCTGCTCTGCTCATGCCACAGTAATTTCATCAGCTGTAATAAAGATGCTCGTCTGATTTATAGGAGAGTAATTGGGGACAGAATCAGATCTTCTAGGCAAGCTAATCAGAATCAATCTAAAACTCCAGAGTGCAAATCACGAGGGAAATGGAGATTAAAGACGCTGGCAATTAACTCAGACCTCCTCGGAGCTCCAGGGAGGCAGCAGGTTTACACTGCTTTTTCTGGGGTCACTTCAGAGCTTGCACAGAACCATTTCTTTTATTGTGTCCAGAAGTTTTCATCATGAACCCTCTTTTCTTTGAGCTCTGCCAAAATCCTTGCAAGTTCTTGGCTGCAGCCGACTCGAGAGCGGGACGTTTTTTTTTTTTTTGCTTCAGTGTCAGATGACAAAGAGCAAAAAGAATCATCCAGGGGAGAAATCCTCGTTCAGACTCCAGCTTCCATTAGTCAAGGCTGGGTTCCTGGCTGCTGGAAAGCTCCAAGGGCTGGTGCCAGAGCTGCAGCTCCAAACCCTCCTCCAGGTGCCACGGATGAGTCGAGGGAAGGTTGGAAAATCGCCGTGTGCAGCGAGCCTGGGGAGATCAGAACCCAGCGCAGAGCACACAAAACTCCAGCCTGGAGCTGTCTCACGGCAAGATTTCCCTGCTCTGATTACCTGAACAAACTTCATTTGGAGTGACAGCCTCCCTGAGCAAGCACCCAAGATCAGCATCTCGCCCTTATTAAAATCCTGATTAAAAAAAAAAAAAAATACAGCTCTGGCAACCAGAAATTCCTTCTGATTCCAGGATTGCAGCTGCTGGCTGAGCTCGGTGCCTGGCTGAGGAGGAGACGCTCTGGAAACCCAGAGAAAGCCACATGTGAAGACTTCATCTTGACTGACATCTCTAATTTGCACTCAGCCGCTTTTTCTTTGGCCAAAATTGAGTCCTTTGGGGGGGAAAAATTGGGAATTATCTGCATTCAAATCAATTATCCTGAACCCAACAGCAACTCTGAGGATGGCTGTGAGCATTTGGGGTCATTTAGTTTTTATCTCCTCATTCCCCTGGCCCTGCTGCCAGGCTTTTTTTGATATTTTATTTTCATCAGACTTATCAAGATGGGATCCAGTGCTATAAATGGTGAGAGTTATTAATTACCCTGATGGCTTCAGGAAGTTTTATAAGGCCTTTAGCCTCCATTTCTGAAAGCCTCTTATCTGAATTTCCACCCTCTTGGGCAACATGGGTTTGGCTCCCGAGCACTGCCCAGTGAATATTCCAGGGAATATTCCACAGGCAGAGCGAGCTTGGCAGATAATCACATCCCTATTTTTGAATCCAACGTCACAATTTTAATTATTTCCTCCCGAAACATCTCGTTAAGGAACCTCTGTGGCCAGAAAAACAGGTTTATTACATTGAGTAACATCCTTTGAACAGATGCTTTTCCTTTCACTTCGAGGCCTTGTCGTTTCTTTATAAATTGAGCCTTGCAAAGCAGGAATCTGCTCTGAAGAGTGGCCCTAAAAAATGGGGAAAGAGGAAATTTTGCTTATTTCCATGTCTTGGGCTCCTGACCTGTCAAATCTGATCCCATAAATGCGATGCCCAGGCAGTGCTGGCAGCTCTTGGTGGATTTTGAGAAGCAAAGTGGGAAATGAAGTGTGGGGTAAAGTCAGACACGTCACTGATGCTGTTGCTTGTCACCCAAACCCTCATGGAATTGTAGCTCTGGGATGAAAACCAGCCCAAATCCCAAGTTTGGCTCCGAAGGGAAGGCGAATTGTTGTTTCACACTAAACAATGCAAGGCCCTCATCCGACAGCAAAACCCTCCCTGACTTCCCTCAGCTGCTGCTCCAACAAATCCCACCCCAGCCCAGATTCCCGGTTTGGTTTGCTGGGATGATGATCCCGTGTCCCCGTGGTTTGTGGAGGATCCTTGGCAAAGGGAAGGGGCTGAACTGCTCAGCTGCAGCACTGCGGGCACTGGGAGCCCCCAAATCCCAGATTTCTGGGGAGGAAGGAAAGGCAGGCTGAGATCTTTGCTTCCAGCCGATTCCAAATCCTGTCCAGGAGGATGGGGGTGCCAGGCTGGGAATTCAGGGGGAAGGAGCCACACCTTGGGCTTGGGGGAGAGGTCACGGAGCAGAATTGGGGCAACCGAAGCAAAGTGAGATTTCCCTGTGAGAATTGTGGATTTTTGGAATATCCTGAGTTGGAAGGAGCAGAGTTCAAGCCTGACACCCCAAAACTCCACCCTGGGCACGCCTGGGGTGGTGTCCAAACCCCCCTGCAGCTCTGGCAGCCTCGGGGCCGTGCCCATTCCCTGGGGAGCTGTTCCCTGAAGAACCTTTCCCTAAAATCCAACCTAAATCTCCCTGACACCACTCCAGCCGTTCCCTTGGAGCAGTTGTTGATGCTCCTCAAAACCAGCAGCTTTTTGCTCCCCTGACAGGACTCCAGTTCAGGCCAGGACCTGCTGCAGGACCCCTCTTCCTACTCCAAACACAGGAATCCACCACCGAGGTTGGATGAAACTCTCCCAAAAACTCCAGAGGTTTGGAAGTCCACACTTCATCTACAGGAGGCTTTAATTCCATCCAGCACCCCCACAGGTTATGGGACCACTCCTGGCATCAGGGTGGCCTCTCTGCCCTGTCCTACACGAGACAACTCCTCCCAACCTTCAAAACAAAAATTTTCCAAAGGCAACAAATCCCTCTTGGAAGCACTCTCCGAGCTGCTTGAAAAGGGCTGGATATTTTTAGCTGGGGTATTCAGGCTGAGAGCTCTTCAAATGCAGCAAGTGCTGTTTATTTGGCTGACCAAATTAAAAAAAGCAACAGCAACAGAGCTCAAACCCCGTCATTTCCAGGGAAATATTTTCGGTGATCCAAAACAGATTCGAGTTGAGTGACAAAGCATCATCTCCAAGCAGTGGGAATGAAAAGCTCCCAAACTCTTTTCTTGCCAAATTCAGCACAGAGAAGCGTTGTTGACACACTCTCCAATTTAAAGGCTGAGCCATTGGAGGAAAAAAATTCCTTTTGGTCTCGAATCCCAAATTTCTCTGCTCAATGAACACTAAAAACACGAGCAGCCAGTGTGACAGCTCCTGAAAACACAGCCTCGAAATTACTTTGGGCACAGCTGGAAACCTCAGACCTTTTCCTTCCTTTCCAGCTTTTTGGTTCTGTCCCAAATTCTGCAGAAGTCTTGGGAGGGGGCAGAGCAAGGGGATTAACAGCACCTTTGGACAGCGCTGCAGCCAATGGGAAAACCATTCCTGGATCTGCCTTTTCCTTCAACTTCTGCCAGGAGCATCACTCCTGGAGTAAAGTGTGAGTGGAGGCCTTGCTTTCCTACAAATCCTATGTGAAATTATCCGCTCAAAGTTTCTCTGCTTTGCAAAGCAGCCTAACGTATCTTCCCTTGCCAAACTTCCAGCCTCCCAATCCCTTTTTGTTTTATCAGGATTTCTGCACTCAGGCCTGGCCACCCCAAGGCTGCAGGTCAGGGAGGTGGGAAGGTTTTGTTTCCTCCACTGGGACTGTCAGTAATTCCAATTAAATTGGACTTTTGTCGAGGTGGGTAATTCATCATCTGCCGTGCGACAACAATACCTGTAATTACTGCTCGGATTGTTGGGGCTGGAATTCATGTGCAATAAAGGGATCCTCATATCATGCCAAACCTCACAGTTAATTTAGGTTCCATCTCCTTTCATTTAGTCTGTAATAAGCTAATTAGTTCACCTAATTTGCCATAGAACGTGCCTTTGTAACAAATACAGACACGAATTAGCCTCTTGCACAACAAATGAGGGGAAGCAAAACATGAATCACTTTCAGGATTACATAAGGAATTATCATCCTTTACAGCACTCAGGGATGCAGCCATTCCCTTGGTTATTTTAATTTTTTTATTTGCACCAGGTTCTCCTGTCTCTGAGTTCTCCTCGGAAGGTGGACAACACATTTCCCTGTTTTCCTGCTGTCACCTCTCCCAGCTCTGGGACGTTCAGGGTCACTCCCACTGAAAGAAATGTCTTTTAAAATCTCAGTTCTGGCAGCTGGAAGAGCTCACCCATCCTTGGGGCAGAGTTTGCTGGATGTTCTGGAGTGGAAATCTTCAGAATTTCTGCAAACTCTGCTTTTGTTCCTGCTTTTGGTTTGGTTTATTCGTGGTCTGAACGGTATCAAACTGCCCTTGGAAACTCGTGGGCACTTGCAAAGTTCCTCCTGGATCTCCCCTGTGGGGCTCATTTCATCCCCCTCCCTTCTGACAGCTCCTAAACCACACGACACCATGGAACCATGGAATGGGTGGGGTTGGAAGGGACCTTCAAGCCCATCCAGTGCCACCCCTGCTCTGGGCAGGTGTCACCCTGATTCTTAAGATTCTCTAAAGCCTTCTGATCTTACAGTCTGTTAGAAAACTTTCTCACACAACTTTCTGTAAACAACCTATTGTTTTGCATTCCTCCATAGGGGTGGAGAAACTTGATGTACTGGTGGTTTGTCCAATGTCTTTGGAGAGGTGGCCCATTCCCTCTCCAATCCACTGTCACCTTTGGAAAAGTATAAAAGTTGGAGTCGGAGAATAAACCTCCTTCTTTACCTTGCAAACAGCAGTGGCTCGCGTCGTGCTTCCACGTGTCCTGTAGCGACAGGCAGGGACACTTCCCACCATCCCAGCCTGGCCTTGGACGCTCCCAGGGCTGATTCCACCCCTGCCGGGGCCTCCCCATCCCCCCCAAGATCCCATCCATCCATCCCTCTGCCAGTGGGAAGCTGCTCCAGCCACTCCAGACCCTTTCCAAGAGTCTCTCCCCCCTTTCCTGTCAGCTCCCGCCATGGCTGGACAAGCCAAGATTCCCGGCTCACTTGGGATAAATCCTGAGGGAAGCTCTGTCCGGCAGCCACCTGTGCTCACCACAATTCCCACTGGAGATCTGGAAGCCCTCAGGGCTCTCCCCACACCAGAATTCCTGCACAAAGCCACGGATTCACCATCCTGCAGAACCACGGCTCGGCACAACCGGCCCTGCCTCGTCCCAGCAACTCAACACCGAGCGCCAGGGGAGCTCAGAGCTCCTAAATCCATCAGCTGGACTTTCTGCACTGCTTCCTCAGAGCCCTCATCCCATCTGACCTGGTGCTGTCCAGCCACAATTCCATGGATTTATTTGCTACATGTTCCCTGCTTCCAGCAATTGTTTGGATTTAGTGCCTCGCCTCCTGCGCTGATGATTTCCCACATCCAGGCTGAGCCAGCACCTTGCTGCCCTCTTTACCTGGAATTAAATCATTCTCAGCTCCTAAAAAACGAGCCCTGACTTGCAGCAGGAATAAACACGTGAAGAGAGTTTTTGGCCGGAATTCCTCTGGAGCCCTTGGATGGCCTGAGCAGTGCTAAAACCAATCATCGACCTCCTGGCAGCTGCCAAAACCATCTGAGGACATGAGATCCCACTTTGCCAGATGCTGTGCTGCCCAAAGGAATCAGCTGAAACCTCTCCTGGGGCTGGGGGTCCTTCCTGAAATTCAACTGAGCCTTTTAAGGAGGAGGAAATCCAATGGAATGAAGCTTTGCAGCCTGGAAAATGGCTCGGGAAGGGAAAAGGCAGCAGGACCCCTCTGGAGAAGCTCCTGCTCCTCCTCAGTGTCCTTTTCCCATGAAAAGGAATCAGGTGGGATCTCCTGGGAACATCCCTCAGATCCATCAAAGATCAGGAAAAGGAGAATTCCCTCTCTTCCCTTTATTCAGCACTCACTGGCAGCCAGCAGCTCCTCTCTTCCTCACTAATTCCAAAGCATTTTCCCAATGGGAGAATTAGGATTCAGATCCCAGTGGGATGTGCCTGAACCCCTTTGGATTTGGTTCTGAGCCTCTGGCACCAGCACTGTGACCCGAGGGCAGCAGGGAAGGTGCTCAGAGCAAACATTCCCCAGGTGAAAGCTGGAAGTGATGAACTTCATGGATAACATGGAACTGGGAGGAAATCCGTAAATGAAACGCAGAGCTCTGGATGAGTAATTATTCCTCATTAACGAAGCTAAAAGGAGAATTCTGCTCTAGGAACAGATGTCACCTCCACTTCAGGGGGACTGAATCAACAAGGACACCCAGCAGAGCCAAAGAAATGCTGTGACTCCAGGAAGTGCCCGTTAAAAATGGGAAAGAACACAGGGATCTTCCAGCTGGGGCAGCCTGGGAAACCACAGCCTCTGGACATGAAAATCCGTGGAAAATCCTTCCCTTATGAGGAGTCTTATCACCTGAAAAATCTCCCCCAGTCTCCGTGAGAAGCACTTTGGTCTTTTCTGAAGTGCCTCAAAAGAGACTGAGATTCCCTGGGGGCAGAATTTCCTCTCAGGAATTTTGGCCAGAACAGATTGTTCCCCCTTCCAGCATTCCGTGCTCACCAGGCTCACTCTGTGATTTAAAACCAAGCCTAAGCCACGCCAGCTTCCTTCATTTTAGCATGAAATTAAACCTAGCTCAAAAACCTCAACAGCACTTTCAGTTTCCTGATGCTCCAACAACGAAGACCCTCCTCCCAAAAATCCCTGGGCTTTATCTGATCTGCAGAGGTGGAACCTGCCATGAGTTTTTCTGCTTCCAGAAGTTCTTTCCCCTCTTTTCAAATGTTTTCAAAATAAAAGTTTCTTCTCTCCAAACCCTCTTTTGCACCATTTCTTGCCTGATTCATTTATTCACCATTTCCTTATTTGCAGTTTCACTCAGGGCTGAGCAAATTCCATCCAACTTTGCTGCATTCGCCAAAACCTTCCCGAGCAAAAAACGACCAACCCAAAACCAGGAAAAAAACCAGGAAATCAACAGGAAAAAAAAAAAAAAACAACAGGAAAAAAAAATCCCATTATTGGGAGAATCTTACCTGAAAAATAGCAATCCAGGCATATCCAATATTATCAAAATTGATGGCCCCGTTGTGGGGGTTGACGTCGCCGGCCATGCAGATGTTGTAGTACTGGTTCCAGTTGATGCAGGAGTTCCTGCTGGGCTCGGGGCTGGCCAGGCTGGGGCTGTAGGACTCCATGCTCAGGGTGCACTCCACCTTGGACTCCTTCCTGCTGGGAATGTTGGAGCACCTCTGCATGCCGTTCTCCCGGTGCGAGGAGCAGATGAAGGGGTTCTCCTCCGCCTCGTCCGGCCGGTAGTAGGGGTGAAGGAAGGTCAGGTTGTACGTCCTGGAAAAGGGGGAGAAGAAGGAAAAGGATGAGTGTCCTGGCTTGTAAGATCAGCATGGATTCTATTTGCCATCTGTTGGAGGTGGGGCAGGTTTCTTGTCTCTCCCAAGAGCAATGTCTCCCTCCGGGGAGATATCGTCTGTTAATGAGCCATTAATGACTCCCTGCACGGTAAAGTTCCATCAGCCCATGGTGAGATGCTCCGCCCAGAGGGAGGAGCCAAGCATTCCTACCTGCATAAAATCAGCATTTTTGGGACACCAGAGCAGCCCTTCACTGGATTCCCAGAGGAGCAGCTTCTTCTCTGCTGGATCCCCAGAGGAAGACCAGGCCCAGCTCCTCCATCCCCAGACCTTCAGAGAAAACTCCACCCTTCTCCAGATCCCCGCTCCAGCAGCATTCCATCTGCCCCTCCAGGAGGAGCAGCCACCATTTCACTGGGCTGTTCCCAACACCCTGGCTCATCAGGGTGTCAGGGTTCTGACTCCATCACTAGTTTTGTTTGTACTAATTACATTTTTTAAAAATTTTATTTAGTTTTTCCTAGTAAAAAACTGTTAATCCCATTCCCATATCTTTGCCCGAAAGCCTTTTAATTTCAAAATTGTGGTAATTCGGAGGGAGGGGGTTTACCTTTTCCATTTCACAGGAGGCTTTTGCCCTCCTTCACAGACTCCTGTCTTTTCAAACTAAGACAATGAGGAAAAAAAAAAAAAAGGCTCATCCCTGACTTTAGCAGCAGGAAAAAGTGCTGGTTGCTATCCCTTCAGCAATTCCCTGTCAAAAATTACAAACCAAATTTTACACCCTGGAAGGCCCTGCTGATCTCCCAGTAAAGACCAGTCTGAGTTTCCCCCACAAGCAAACAGAACAGGTAAAAGCATGAAGTGAGAGGGGATGGAGAGAAAATCCCAGCGGATCAGGTTCTCCCCCAAAATCCAGGGAGCTTTTGGGCTCTCTGGAAGGATTTGCAGATGTTTCTTTGGGTGGCAGAGCAGCTGCCCAATAATTGTGTCCCTCAGGACGTCTCTGATGAGGGGCTGAGCTCCCACAAGGAGAAACCCAGCCAGAGGCCATCTCCCACTCCCTCTGTAGCTCTACGAAAAAAGGAAGATCTCACATTAATGGGAACAGCACGTGCTTGCTGCATTTCGGATGGAACTGGCTTGGATAAAGCCGATGGCTCTGTCCCAGCCGGGATAAGGAATCGCTGGAATTGCAGCAGGGCAGGAGCTGCTTTTCCCCGAGTTGTGTCCCAGGTCTGGCACTTTCTGGTGTTGGTGAGAGCCTGCAGCACCCAGCTGAGGAGCTGCATTGCTCCAGAGCCAACTTAATCCAGTGTTTTCCCAGCTCCATAATCAGCCGGAGATAAGGGACAGGCAACACACACATTATAGAAGATGTGGGCAGAAGATAACCAGGTAATTCTTCCAGCCAGGACAGCTCTATTTTTATCTCTCTCTGAACGTCCCTATCTGGTGAAGAGATTTGGCTTTAACAAGTGTTATTCCAGACAATTGCTTGGAATTGCTCCCCAAAACCCTGGAGCCAAGCAGGAATCGCTCTGCGGCTGCACTGTAAGGAGAGAACAATTGCTGCAGGGCAGAGCTGAGGGAAATCAGCCCTCAGCGCCTTCCCTGGGGAATTTGGTTCTGTTCCATGATCCAATTACCATAGGTGGGCATGGAGGGTTCATCAGCTTCAGGAATGGGAGAAGGAAGAGGAGCAAGTCCTGGGAATTGGGAATTGTTGCCTGGGAATTCTTTGTGTTCAGCAGCAGCTCCTCCTCGCACACCCCACAGCTCCAGACTAAACTGTGACATCACCCGCGCTGTTTCTGGGCTTTGGATTCTACAAAAACCTGGAAGATGTTTTTCCTCCCCAAGCCTTTTCCTTGCCCTCCCACCAGCTGGCTTCCCTGGGAGGAAATTTCCATATGAAACAGGCTGGAGAACGGGCCGGGAGCTGCAGCAGCCCTTTGGGAGAGCATCAGACACCAGCCAGCAGTGCCACACACTGGGAGGATTAAACAGAGGATTAAAACACACCAAGATGCAGGAAAACTTGGGAAGAGCTGGAGAATTCGGGGAAAGAAGCAAGGAGCAGAGAGGAGACACCTGAGAAGTGACTTCAGCTCCCAAAAGGCAAACTACAGGATCAGTCCCCATCCCACTGCAGTGAGGCACCCACAGCTTGAGAGGCTCCGTGCATCCCAGATTTGGGAAGTTTTGGGATGAAGAACGGCTCCCTAAGGACACAGAGCCCCACCTGGGGTCTAAGGAGCTGCACGGAGAAGATCTGGGCACGAATCTGGAGCGGTTTGGTGACTGGGGGAGGAAAATCCGAGCAGGAAAACAAAAACCAGCTCTGCTGGGAGGGGTGGGTGCAGCCTGGCTCGGTTCTGCTGCTGCCTGAAGGATTTCATCCTCCCTCTCCTCTGCTCTCCTCGCTTTTGCAGCTGTCCCCAGAAACATTTCTGAATTCAAAGTTGTCCCTGTGACAAAATCAATCACCTGGGGGGCACTTTCTGCCTAGCCTTTCCCTGTTCCCACTGGGAAGGAGCCACTCCTGTGGGAAGCTCCCAATGAGGGAGGAAGGGACCCGAACTGGCAGCAAACACTGCAAATTTCAGACCTTTTCTTAAAAGCTTTTCCCTCTTTTTATTTTTTATTTTTTTTCCCCCCTGGCAAAACCAAAAAAGGGGAAAGAAGAAAGGAGAGCAAGAAGGAGAAAGAAAAATGCTGCAGAATGAGGGAATCCCCAATATCCCCCAAATAAACAGATGAGTTCTGCCAGGACCTTCCACTCCTTCCTGACTTCCCTGTTCCTTGACAACAGGTAGAAACGAATCACTCATTAACGCTAATGAACCCTCTAATCAGGAGAGCTCTGGGGGAAAGACAGGAGAAGCCAAGCCCCAGGATGGATCTGTTATCCCAGCAGAGAGGACTGACTCCCCTCTCCCAGCTTTTCCCAGCACATCTCCAGAATTCCCTTTCTCTGTCCCTCGGCATGTCCATGTGCAGGAAGGACAAGAGAGGGGCAGGAAAATCCACTTTTCTCCCACTGTTACTGGATTATCCTCTGCTCCAGCCTCTCCCAGGGGAAGCTTTCCCAGCCCATCCATCCCATACACACATGCCAGGCTGGGGGAGCAGGGAGGAAAGGGAGGAAGAGGAGGAGGAGGAAGGAGCTCAGCCCTCGGGATGAATTCTCTGCTTTCCGAGGGAATCCTGCTGAGCAATTAAACACCTCTCAGACAAATTCCCTGCTCCCAGGAGCCAAAGGCAGAACAACACCGAGCAGCTCCCCAGTGAAAAGTCACACCACAAGTGTCCCGAGGCAGCAGAGAAACACAAAACACTTCCCAGCTCCCTCCCCTCTCCTCCTTCCCAGCCACGGAGCTCCTTGAAAGGCTCCTGGCCTGGAAAATGCTGCTCTGCACCCCAGCAGCCCCTAGAGAAGAGCCCAGACAGGCTGGGCCTGACCCAATTCCTTGATTTCCACCAGGAGCAGCTCAGGAGGGTGGGAAGGAGCCCCAGGGGGAGAAGAAAAACCATCCTGGAGATGTCACCCAGGAGCTGCTGGCTCGGCTTGTCCTTCCCAGCAGGGCACCCCAAACCTTCCTGCTTCCCACCAGAGAATCCTTGGGGAGTTTTTCCTGCAGCTCCCAGGGCCAGGATCTCCTGGCATCCCTCACAGCCTGTCCTGGTGCTGCTGTTCCATGCAATCCCGGGTTTTGAAGGATCATTTTTGGGAGGAGGGAAAGATTCTCCCATGTCCCAACCAACAGAGACCCAGTTCCAACCCACTCCTGCGACAACCCAGCAATTCCTTCAGAATCCCCACTAAAAATCCTTAAATAACCTCATTCCAGCCCTCCAACAGCACAGCTCTGAAAGGCAGAGAGAGAAAAGCAGAAATTCCCAAAGCACCTCCAAAAAGTCCCCAAATTTCTCTCACAATGCGCTCGGCTTAAAAATAGTTGCTTTACTCTGAGCTGCCAACTTCCAAGGGGGATGGAAAAGAAAAGGTTTCCATGGGGAAAGAAGAATGATGGCAAAAATCAAAGTCAGTCCTTCCACCCGATGCCTCGGGAAGAGCTGAAGGCGCAGGAAGCTGCAAGGCAGAACACAGCAGGGCAAAGCTGGATTTGAAGCAGCTGCTTGGGAGCTCACTTACACCTCCTTTCATCCAGAAAATTTGGGGTTAGGACCCTGCCTTGCTGACCCCTGGGTTTTATCCAGATCCTCTGTTTAAAGCAGTTTTGGTTTCAGCTGGGAGGGTTTGGCAGCAGCACCAAGGGGAGACTCTCCAATAATTCGGGTTTTCTCTGTCTCCAGGGCTGTAGAGGAAATCAGAGCCAGGATCTCAGCCCCTCCTGAAGGGCTGGGAAATCTCTGTGCCCTGAGGAATTTGGATTTCCCAGCCCTGGATGTGTTGGAGGCCAGGCTGGAGCAGCCTGGGATGGGGGAAGGTGTCCCTGCCCAAGGTAGGGGATGGAATGAGAATTTTTAAAGTCCTTTCCAAGCCAGCCCATTGCAGGATTCCATGATCTGTCCAACAGCAGGAAGATGGAACCCTGAAGTGTTTTCCAGGTCATTCCATGCCTTTTTTTCCCTTTACAATTTGCTGCTGGTGTGTTAAGAGCCACTGCAGGGGGGGAAACCATGGCCTGACACCTGGGTGAGAGAATGAGTCAGAAATGATAAAATAAAATGGGAATAGTTCCATCTGGATTCCCTGAAACTCCGCTAAAACCAAGCTCCAGGAAACAGGGATAGCTGGAATTGCAGGGACTGGATCATTGCTGGGTTTCTCTGGTCTAAAATGAATGCTAAAAGTCCAACCCAGCAGCAGCATTCAGGGTGAAGGCACCAGAAAATCCCACATTTCTCCCACTGAGTTGGAAGCTGGAATTTTCCTGCCCCATGGGCACTCCTTTTTCCCCAAATTCCTTTGGAATGCTGCAACTTCCAGAGGATAATAAACCAGAGGAGCTGGGCAGAGCCCAACAGCTGGGGAATGGCAGAACCCATCCCAGAGGGAAGGAGAAGATCCCAGACAAAGTCCTTCAAGCACAGCTCATCCCAAACCTTTCCCAGACAAGGAGCAAGCCCTGATAAGAAAATCCCGTGACCCTCAAACTTCCACACGGAGCTCCAAAAAAACAGGGATATCTGGAAATGCAGGGACTGGATCATTGCTGGGTTTCTCAGGTCTAAAATTAATGCAAAGAGCCCAACCCAGCAGCAGCACTCAGGGTGAAGGCACCAGAAAATCCCACATTTCTCCCACTGATCTTGAAGCTGAAATTTTCCTGTCCCATGGGCACCCCATTTTCCCCAAAATTCCTTTGGAATGCTTCACCTTCCATCACAATAAACCAGAGGATGGTTATGGGGGATTGGCAGAACCCATCCCAGAGGGAAGGAGAAGATCCCAGACAAAGCCCTTCAAGCACAGCTCATCCCAAACCCTTCCTAGACAAGGAGCAAGCCCAGATAAGAAAATCCTGCGAGGCCTTTGATGCTGCTAATGGCCATTACATAACTGCTGCTTAATGTCTGTGCTTAGAGAACGCTTCCCCTGTGGTTCATCTTGAAAGCTCCACTTGGCAGAAAATCACCGAGCGTTTAAAAACCCGACTGCAAGAGAGGAGAGGGGCTGGCTGCAGTTAATTACAGCACCGGGGCCACCCAAGCAGGGCTCAGGCAGCGCCGGTTGGGTTTGGGTTTGGGGTGGAGCTGAGCGTGGAGGGTTTTGGTGAGCAGCGAATTGATGCTGGGGGTGCAGGCGAGGGGTTTTGGGGCATGGCAGGGGGAGTGGGATCACACCCATGGCAGGGTCATGGATTTTCCCACTCTGCTGGGATGAATAAACGCCACCAGAGCCGGTCCAGAGGATGGGGGAGGCTGAGGGAGCCCCAGGAGGGAGCAGTGAGAGGCAGGAGCAGGACCTGAGGGATGATCCCTGCCTGTCTCGCAGACAGCAGATGATTACCCAGGGCTGTGATTGCAGGCTCCATCTCCTCTCGCAGTCAGAGCTGCCCTAAGAGCTGGGCTGGGGCATTTCCTCACCTCTGAGCCGCTGACATCTCTGACAGGAGCTTTTGGAAAGGCTTTTCCAGGAAAATCCCTCTTTTCCGTGCTTGGTTTTCATCCAGGTGTGTCCTCACCCCGGGAAGGGGCAGCTCAGGGAGCAACAAGGGATGCCCCAAAGGCTGGGACGAGCCAGGAGCCCATCCCAGCTCCAGCAGCACCTAAATCCCACTCTGAACCCAGCAGGAAAAGGATGAGCCAGACCCTGGATTTACCTAGAGAGCTCAGGAGCAAAGCCAAACACCAGCAGCACAGCCCCAACCAGGACTAAGAGCCTGGGCTGGGCTTAAATTGCTCAGCTGGGCCTTGGGCAGGGCTGGGGGTCCCAGGTGAGGCTCATCAGGGCAATAAAAGTTTATTTTCAGAGGGGCTGCTCCACACGGCTGCCCAGCCTGGAAGAACCCAAATGAAAATTCTCTTTGCAGTTGGGTTTGATGATCCTGGAGGTTTTTTCCAGATTCAGGTCCTGCCCGTCCCTGACGCCTCACTCGGAGCTGTCTCCAAACAATTTTAATGCTCCTCACATCCAGTTTCTTATCTCAAATCCCTGGCAAGGATTTATCTCTGGGTTTCAGCTGCATCTCCACATCACCAGCCCCTGCCAGGGGTCGGGGTGTGCTCGGTGACCTGAACTGTTTGGAGAGTTGGGAATTCATTCTAAATCCTGCAACTCCCAGAGGCAGGGATCCCAGGCAGAGCTAATGCAGCCCACTCCCATCCTCGTCCTTCAGGTGCAGCAGGAATTCACAAAACCCTCAGGAAATTGCTGACAAATGGGATTTTTTCCAGACAAAAAGAATCCTGCTGAGCGCTGGGATTTTTTCCAGCAGGGCACAGAAAAATCCCCTGCTGGAGAAGGAAGGAAAAGGGAGAGAAAGGTGGAGAGAAAAAAAGGAATAAAAAGGTGGAGAATTTTCTGTTTTGCTGTACTTACATGGCAAAATTCCTGTCTAGGAAGCACCGGTTCCTCAGCAGCCCTGCCCAGAGCTGGACCCCGACAATCCCAAAGATGAAGAAGACGAAGAAGCAGAGCAGGAGGACGTTGCCTAACATAGGCAGAGTGTCCAGCAGCAGCGTGACCAGGATCCTCATGCCTGGGAGAGAAGGGAAAACCACGTTAGGATGGGCGGGAATCACCATTCCCGCCTCGGATGTGCAGAAAATCTGGGATTTGGTGTTTTCCCCTAAATGCCGAGGCTGAAAAGGGAGGGGAAAATGCCAAAGGTTGGGCAGGAAATGGGGATAACAGCAATCTCCAGAAGGTGGATCCAAGGATGGGATTTCCAGGTGTTTCCTGTAGCATTCAAGGACACACAACCAACAAGACAAAATTTCCTGGAGAAATGCACCCAGGAATCGTCAGCCTCCGAAGGAATTGTTAAAATATGGATTTGTAAACATTGCAAACTCCCCTCATGGATCACAGGAATTGTTCCCCTAAAAACCACGGAGCCTGGGGTGGGGTGGGAACTGGGCCCCCACCACAGACAGCTCCTTTTCCATGAGAATTCCTTGCTGGAAAGGAGGGAAATTCTGATTTTTTCGAGGCTGGACATCAGGATGGTTTTCCTCCAAGGAAAGCTCTGCTCCCTTTCCCTCCCTGTGCAGGGGCTGCGGGGACCTTCCCACCGATCTCTGGTGCCAGGGAAATGAGGATTTCCATGCCGAATATTCCACCTGGAATATTCTGACTGGAGCAGTGAGAGCCTTGCAGAGCCTCAGCTGAGCCTGGCGTTCCCAGCAGCGCTGCTGGGAGAGGCTGGGAAATTCCTGGTGGTTATTCCCAAGTCAGGGTTGGAATTCCTAGTGGTTATTCCCAAAGGGGGCTTGGAATTCCTAGTGGTTATTCACAAAGGGGGTTGGAATTTATGGTGGTTATTCCCAAAGGGAACTGGAATTCCTGGTGGTTATTCCCAACAGAGGGGTTGGAATTCCTGGTGGTTATTCCCAAAGGGGGCTTGGAATTCCTGGAGGTTATTCCCAAATCAAGGTTGGAATTCCTGATGGTTATTCCCAACAATGGGGTTGGAATTCCTGGTGGTTATTCCCAACAATGGGGTTGGAATTCCTGGTGGTTATTCCCAAAGGGGGCTTGGAATTCCTGGTGGCTATTCCCAAATCAGGGTTGGAATTCCTGGTGGTTATTCCCAGTGTGTCCTGTCACAAAATCATGGAATACCCCGAGTAGGGTGGGACACACCAGGATCCTCAAATCCAACTCCTGGCCCTGCCCAGCGCTGTCACCCCCTCGGGAGCAATCCCACATTTTCCTGGTAAATCCATCCCAGGAAAAGCAAGGCCACGCTCAGCTCAATCCCCCCTGGAAAAACGATGCCGGGATTTTTCTCCTGTTTTTTTTTTTTTTCCCTCTCTCACTGATATCCTTCCTCTTTTTTCCAAAAATGGGTAAAATTTCTCTCCCTGTGCCAGATAATTTTTTTTTTCCCTGCTCAGCTCCTTTTGGTATTTGGGGTTGTTTAGTGGCATCATCAATCCCAGAGATTGAATCCAGCTGTTCTCCGGGCTCTCCTTGGAATGCCGAGTGTGCCATGGGAAAAGAGCATCGCTGAGGCTGGAACAAGGAGCAGGATTTTCATTCCCATTCTGCGGCATGTCTGGCTTAAAACTCCCCACCCCCAGCAGGAAAATAAAAATAAATTTTAAAAAGACACGAAAATAAAATTAAAAATGGAAAAAAACCACATAAAAATAAAAAGAAATAGAATAAATATGAAAAATATAAGGATTGAAATAAGGATCAAAATAAGGATCAAAATAAATATAAAAATAAATATAAAAAATTAAAATAAGTAGAAAAATTAATATAAAAATATAAAAATAAGGATCAAAATAAGGATCAAAATAAATATAAAAATAAATATAAAAAATTAAAATAAGTAGAAAATAAGTAGAAAAATTAATATAAAAATATAAAAATAAGGATCAAAATAAGGATCAAAATAAATATAAAAATAAATATAAAAAATTAAAGTAAGTAGAAAATAAGTAGAAAAATTAATATAAAAATGTAAAAATAAGGATCAAAATAAGGATCAAAATAAATATAAAAATAAATATAAAAAATTAAAGTAAGTAGAAAATAAGTAGAAAAATTAATATAAAAATATAAAAATAAGGATCAAAATAAGGATCAAAATAAATATAAAAATAAATATAAAAAATTAAAGTAAGTAGAAAATAAGTAGAAAAATTAATATAAAAATATAAAAATAAGGATCAAAATAAGGATCAAAATAAATATAAAAATAAATATAAAAAATTAAAGTAAGTATAAAAATAAGTATACAAATAAGTATAAAAATAAGTATAAAATAAATATAAAAATAAGCATAAAAAGAAATATAAAAATAAATGTAAAAATAAAGCAGTGAAACGGATTTGAAAAAAAAAAAAAACAACCTAGTGACCACTGCTAAAAAAGAAAACCCCTGACTTCTGCCAATTGAATAAACTGCAGGAATTCCATTTTTCCAGTGGTTTGGAAGGAATAATTTCTAATAGAAATGATGTTTTTATTGGCCAGGGTTCTTCTTTCTTTTCTTAACCAACGTCGTGGGTGAATTTATTGTGCCTGGAAGCCACGAGCTGCTGGTGCTGGCTGGATCCCAGGGAAGAGCCCAGGAATCCCAGGGATAAATCTCCGGGCAGCTTCTCCCCGTTTCCCTGCATTTCCCACCAGGTTCATCTCTTCGGATCGAGCCGTAAATTTTATCTGGTGGAAAAATCCCATTCCCAAATCCCGGAGCTGGGAATGGCGTGGATGATGCTGGGATGGGAATTCCAAGGAGATGCTTTGGCTGAGCTGTGCCATCATGGGTGAAAAATGTAACCACAAAAATCCACCAAAATTCAAGGATTTTCCCATCCCCTCTCCACAGATTCTGGAATATTTCGGTGTGAAACAGCAAAATTCCCGATGTTCCGAGTGGGTGGGGTTGGACAAGTGGAGGGTGGATGATCAACCCTCCAGGAATGGGGATATTTCTGGGAATAATTTCTAGGAATCCTAATCCTGGTGCTCCGATCCCCTTTGGTGGTGTCAGCCCAGCCCAGCTGCTCCACGGGCACCTCCACTCCAAACACGGATTGAACCCGCTGGATTTCATCCCACAGAATGTCAATAAAAAATGGGATATTTCCCATCACCTGCCTGTTGGAAAAGATGAGAATCCCTTGGGAAGTGCAGTGCAAACAGCCTGGAAGGCTCGTTTGGTGCCAGGGCTAAGGGGGACAAACACAGGTTGGGCTCAGAGCAAAATTCCACCTCAAGCTGGAGTTGTTTGGATCCCTGGAGCTCGGAGCAAATCCTTCAATTCCCCCGGCTGCTGCCCTCAGCCCAGCTGGAACCCAGCTCGACATTCCCACTGTTCCATGGGAATGGTGAAGGGTTTTGTGGATTTGAAGGAGTTCAGAGGGAGCCTGATCCTTGTCCCAGCCTAGGGTTCCTTCATGCCAAGAACCCCAAATCCCAGAGGGAAACGTCTCTGGAACCCCAAATCCCAGAGGGAAACTTCTCTGGAATCCCAAATCCCAGTAAGAAACTTCTCTGGAATTCCAAATCCCAGAAGAAACTTCTCTGGAACTCCAAATCCCAGTAAGAAACTTATCTGGAGCTCCAAATCCCAGAAGAAACTTCTCTGGAGCTCCAAATCCCAGAGGGAAACTTCTCTGGAACCCAAAATCCCAGAGGGAAACTTTTCTGGAACTCCAAATCCCAGAGGGAAGCTTCTCTGGAACTCCAAATCCCAGAAGAAACTTCTCTGGAACCCAAAATCCCAGAAAGAAACTTCTCTGGAACCCAAAATCCCAGAGGGAAACTTTTCTGGAACTCCAAATTCCAGAAGAAAATTCCCTGGAACCCCAAATCCCAGAGGGAGATGTGGTGTTGTGCTTTCCAAAGCCCTGGCAACAAAACCTCGTTAGGAAAACAAAGCTCCAAAGGGTTGGAGCCTTTTGGCCTCTCCTTTTTGCAGCCCTGTTTTTAACTAAGGACCTCTCTGTGCAATTCACTGCTTTTATTCTTTGTTCTCCAGAAAAAAAAACAACCTTGTGGAATTGGGAGCTCTGAGAGAAATTTCCGAGGATCCTGGGTGTAGAGATCCATCTGTTCCCTCACATTTTCCTCGGAATCAAACCCCTTTTGAGGGAGGTTGTTTGGCTGTCCCCGGATGTGCTGAATCCAGGCAGGATTTGGGGCTGGCTCACTCCAACAGAACAGGAAATATCCTTTTTTAAAATTTTTTTTTCCTGCCAGGATCCCTGTGATTTCCATACGATGCTGCTGCGTTTTGATTGAGGAGGATTTGGGCTGGAAAAGGATGGAATTGCAATGAGCACCTTGCAAAGGCCGGCTCAGCAGCTGGCCGATTCCAGCAGGGAATTATTCCAACGTGGTGGCTCGGATTTAAAATTGGATTTAGAAGCCAAGCAGCTGAAACCACTTGAAAATGGATTTAGGAGCCACTTGAACTTCCTATCGAGGATGATCCCAATTTTGTTTCACATGGAGCAAACCCTCCCTGGGGTTTTAGCAGCAAGGGAAGCTCCGGAGCTGCTAATCCTGAACATAAAGTCCTGGAAAGATCTTAAATCACTGAGGAGGGAAAATGAACCCAGCAGGGCAAGAAGAACCCTCTTGGAAGTGACCTTTTCCCTTCCTTTGGAGGAACATTGTTTACTTTATATGACCAGAGAGTTGTTTTCCCTAGAAAAGTCACAAAAACCTCGGAAAACAGCTCCGAGGGTCAATGCCCTTCTCCCTAACCCTTTCCTGACACCAATTATGATAATGACCATCTCTAACTCGCCATTAAAAATTAAATTAATTGATTTCCTCTCATCAGCTACACAGAGCAGACAGCCAGGTGTGTGTGGGGGGTTATTCCCAGAGTTTTCCAGTTTTTCCAGACTGAGCTCAGAAATCCAGGTGTGTGTGGGGGGGTGTTATGCCCAAAGTTTTCTAGTTTTCCAGACTGAGCTCAATAATAGAGATGGGGTGGGTTTATTCCCAAAGTTTTCCAGTTTTTCCAGACTGAGCTCAGAAATTGAGATGGGGTGGGGTTATTCCCATGGTTTTCCAGTTTTCCCAGACTGAGCTCAGAAATCCAGGTGGGGTGGGGTTATTCCCAAAGTTTTCCAGTTTTCCCACACCGAGTGCAGAAATTGAGGTGGGGGGAGTTTATTCCCAAAGTTTTCCAGTTTTCCCAGACTGAGCTCAGAATTTGAGATATGGTGGGGTTATTGCCATGGTTTTCCAGTTTTCCCAGGCTGAGCTCAGAAATCCAGGTGTGTTTTGGGGGGGTTATTCCCATGGTTTCCCATTCCCCAGAGCACGCCCGGGGTGCTGTCACTTACTTGGGACCCTGTTGATGGCGCGCAGCGGGCGCAGGACGCGCACGGTGCGGATGGCAGAGAGGCTGACGTTGTGTCCATCCAGGGAATATTCCATCATCCTGCAGGGAAAAGCAGCAAAGCAGTCAGGATGGGCAGGCTGAGGCTCGGGGAAAGGGAAAACTGAAAACTTCACTGCCTGCAAGCCCAGGGGTGCTTGGTTGTGTGGGAATCCAGAGCTTCCCTCTGGCTGCCCTGGGACCCACGGACAGAGATCACAGACAGTGTCTCTCTACAGAGCCCCCAGAGACACTGGCTGTGATCTCTGGCCATGGAAAAGAGTTTTCAATCTTACAGGATCAATTACCAGCTCTGAGGGTTTGATATCAGTAATAATTAAGTGTGGCACGGGTGCAAAAGTAAAATTTGAGGATTCTAGATGAGGGGCCCAAAGGGACAAGCTGGAGGAAATTGGGTGTGCCTTGTCCTTTTTCTCCTTCTTCATGCCCTCCATGTCTCACTGTGGTGTTGGCATTTTTCTGTTGGTCCAGGCTGGGGACACACTGTCCAACGTAGGTGACAGATATTGGCACGTTCTTGTCAATCCAGCCCAGGGAGTTTCTGGTATTGAATGTTTGTCACATCCCACTGAGGGCAGAGCCCCACACGCTGCCCTGCAGGACAGAGCTGGGCAGGGCAGCAGAACATGTGAGAGATCAACAGAATAAACAACCTGGAAACAGCACAGACCAATTCTGGCTTCTGCTTTGGCAGGGGGCTGACAGACAGAGACTTTCTACAATTTTGGGATCATCAATACCTCAGATTCCAACAGGTTGCAATTCCACAGATGCAATTCCACACCTGGAAGTGCCCAAGGCCAGGCTGGATGGGGCTCGGAGCAATCTGGGGTGCTGGAAGTTATCCCTGCTCGTGGCAGTGATAGCAAAAGGGTTTTAAAATCATGGGGATTTGGGGAGTTAGAAGGAAAATTAATCTTAGTAGGCCCTGGGAAAATACCCTGGGAAAGTGTTGGCCTTGTGCTTGCTAGAACTGCACCTGGAACCAGTATATGATAAGTGATATAATTGTTAGATGTGATGATTGGTTAGTAATTAAATAAAATTACTGTTTAATTGTAAGAATAATCATGAGAAACTGTGGTCAGGGGCTTGAGAAAGATCACGAGAAACTCGTGCTTGAATAAAGTCAATGTATACAATAGAACAATATAAGTTTAATAATTAATATGTAAGTTATATAAAATAAATTCAGCTGAAAAGCCGTGTTTGGGTCAGATTTGGGTCTGTAGCCCTGATTCCCAGAGCTCTCCAATGAAAGCCCCTGCAGATGATCATATCCCGGGATTTTGTGTGTTCCTGAGCGCTGACAGCAGGGGTGGAATGGGATGAGCTTTAAGGTTCCTTCCAGCCTTTACTGCCAGCACAGGGAACACTTTGGACTGCAGGATTTTCCTTCCAGGATGTGAAGAAACCTCCAAGGAAGCTGGAGAGGGAAACTCCAGCTGGGATTGTGGTGGTGGGTCAAGGGGGAATGGGTTCACACTGAAAGAGGGGAAATTTCTTCTCCTCATCCCCAGCTTGGGCAATGCCACACCTCCAGCGGGGTCTCCTGCTGTTTCCATCCTCCCCAAACACATTCCAGCCATGGAAGGTGGGGAAAAACCTTGGAAAACTCCCAAGTGCCCTCACCAGCCACTTTCCCCATCATTCCAACAGCAAAATTCCCAGTGCTGAAGCTGCCCCTGAGGATGAGCAGAGGGCTCAGCCCTTCTGCCTCCATGGGGTGCCCCAATCCTGGGTTTGGGGGAGCTCTGAGGATTTGGGGATTTTCTGCTCATCCCACAGATCCAACGTGGAAAAACACCCTCAGCTCCTTGACCAGAATCCTGATCCTGAGTTTTCCCTGCTCTTCCCCTACTACTCCTCCCTTAAACACCGCAGCAGCTTTAGAGGAAAACATAATTAAGGTAAAAATAATTAATAATAAAGGGTTTTTTTGCTGTCCCTGATGTTCCTTCTCGGGCTGGAACTACACCCGAGTTCCAAGGAAGCTCCGCTCAGGAGAGCTCATGTTTTATTCAGAGCACTAAAACCATTCCTAATTGTATTCCAGACAAATAACACGGAGCACAACAAAACCCCATTAGCGCAGGGAAGATGGCACAGCACTAATGGAAAGGGAAAAACACCCCAACATATTCCAAGGATGTTTTAATTAACCCCGGGCTGGTCATTAGGAACGCAGGAATTCACAGGCCAGGCAGTAATTAAAGCTTTCCATCCCTTCCCGGGATGTACCGAGCAGGTAGGAGAGCCTGGGCTTTCCAAAGCTGTTTATTTACTGGCGAGAAAAAAAAAAAAGAAAAGAAAAGTTTGAGCTTTGCCAAGCTTTTACTCCACTCAGTTATTCCCCGTGGGGGTGAGGGAAGTGGTGTCAAAAGCAGTGGGATCATCCTCGGAGCTGTTTATTAACACATCCTGCACAAAGCAGCAGCTGGGGGAGAGGGAATGAAGCTGTAAAACCAGGAGGAGTTTGGAATTTGGGTGAACTCCCAGCCAGCTTTTCCCACTGAGATTCCCAACGGGGTTTTTGGGCTGAGTTCTCCTTGTTTGCCCCGTCCCTGCCTCACTCTGCTGCTGGCACGGGGCAGGAGTGGGGCTGAGCTGATTTTTTTGGAGGCAGCAGCACCGGGACACTCTGGATCAGCTCAGGATGTGTTGGGATTAAAGGATTGCTCCAAACCCCCACAGCTCTGCCTGATATTCACAACCCAGCGTGGTTTTGGGGTGAGGATTTAAAAAAAAATAAAAAAAAAATCAGATTTGGGAGATTCTGCCTTCCATTGTGAGAGCCGGGCAGGACAAGGCTGGATTTGGGATTCTCCTGCCCTCAGGGTGAAGGGATGAGGAGGCTGCTGACCCTGCCATGACGATGAAGAAGTCCAGGCGATTCCAGGTGTCTCCAAGGTAACACTTCTGCCCGAAGATGCCCAGGGCCACCATCTTGATGACCATTTCCACGGCAAAGAAGGCAAAAATGAAGTCATCAAATGCCTGGGAAAGGGAAAAGAGGATTTCAGTCAGTCCTGAGTACTCCCAGAACGGGGACATTCCGTGTTCCCGTCACCAAAGTGCCACTTCCCACCCCAAAATCAAACCTGCGGGGTGCTGGCAGCCCCTGGCACAGCTCCTGGCTCATTCCAGGGCTTGGGAAGTGCCCCCAGCTTTTGTTCATCCCCTGATAAGACGTGAGGGAATCACAGGGCTGGAGCCCCTCTGGAGCTGGGCTGGCAGAGCTGGGAATGTTCACCTGGAGAGGAGAAGGCTCCAGGGAAACCTCAGAGCCCTTTCCAGGGCCTGAAGGGGCTCCAGGAGAGCTGGAGAGGGACTTGGCTCAATTAACCAACTTTCCCTTAATGAACTACACAGATATTTTGCTCCATAATTCCAGTTCATTTAATTACTAACATGCTAACTTCTCCATAATGGAGTTCAGGCTTTTCCACCTCACATTCCAGCTTCCAGGCTGGGACAGGGGAGGGAAAATGGGGATTTGCCAGCCCTTTCCTGCCTAAAATCTGTCAGGAAATTTCCAAGGCCAGGTTGCACGGGGCTTGGAACAACCTGGGATAGGGAAGGTGTGGATAGGGATGGAATGGATGGGCTTTAAGGTCCCTTGCAGCCAGCTTGGGATTCCACAGAGGATCCCAGTGGGACATTCCAAGGGATGTGGGATCCAAAGGAGCTGAACACAGCCGTGCTTTGGGGTTGGGAATGAGGGAAGCCGTTCCCAGCCTGAGGAATGTGCCGAGCCAAGGAGCTGCCCACGCAGCAGATGCCCCAGGATGTGCTTCCAAAGCTGCCCCAGAGGGCAGCCGGCAGCGAGGGGACGCCAGGAGGGACGAGGGGACAGGCTGATGTCCCTGAGCTCAGGGTGGCCGCAGGGATGGGGGAGAATTCCCAAATGCACTTTGGAGGGGAGCAGGGACGGGCTCATCCCGCGCCGTTTCCTCATGGAGAAGGGGAAGGAGTGGCACAGGCAGCCCTGGTGCCACCTGGCACGGAGCAATCCCAGCAGGAGCTGGCTGGGATGGAGCCAAGGAGTGCGAGGGAGATTCCCCACCATGGAATCCTGGAATGGTTTGGGTTGGAAAGGACCTTCAAGGTCATCCAGTGCCACCCTGCCATGGGGACGCCTTCCATGGGTTCTCTCAACCCTGTCCACAGGTGGGACAGGGATGGAACCCATGAGTTTTGTGGTGTCCAAGGAATCCAGTGGCATCTGGCTTCCCACTTCTGAGCCTTGTTAAGGACGGAGAGAAGGGACCTGGCTGGGCCAGATCCACATCAGCCTTTAGGCCTCACCCCAAGCCAGGCTTTGTGGAAACCCCATCCCTGTGGGAAAGCTTTTCCTGAGGAAAATGGCCACAAAAAGCGGCCACCCCACAGATGCACCCCAGAAATCCCAGGGATCTGCTGGCTCCTCACCTCCAGGATGGTGCAGCGCTCCGACTGGCACTCCACGTCCTCGCAGGGCTGGAACATGCCCAGGGTGACGCAGTTGAGCAGGATCACCAGCATGCTGACGTGCTCGAACCAGGTGGCAGCGGGTTAAGGACAGCACAGCCTCGGCAGGGGACACCCGGCACGTCCCAACCCTCCTCCCACCCAATCCCCTTCTCCCGGGCCGTTCCCAGCTCCAAATCCCGAGTTTCGGCAGGGAATCGCCCCACAGCAAGAGAGCAGCTCAAGGGCAGCACCAGGACAGCGCCCGGTGCCGTGCTCCAACTCTGCTCTCCTTGTTTCCCTCTGGAGCTGTGGGAAGGAGGTTCTCTCATTCCAACCCCATTCCTGAATCCCAAGGGATGACAGATTCCACTCTGAGATCCACATCCTGATGGGAATGAGGTTCTCATTCCAATCCCATTCCCAAAACTCCAGGAATGATAGATTCCACTCAGATCCACATCCTGATGGGAATGAGGTTCTGACAGATTCCACTCTGAGATCCACATCCTGATGGGAATGATGTCCTCTCATTCCAGCCCCATTCCCACATCTCAAGGAATGACAGTTCCCACTCAAATCCACATCCTGATGGGAATGAAGTTCTGACAATTCCAACCCCATTCCCAAATCTCCAGAAAGGACAGATTCCACTCTGAGATGAGAATCTGGTTCTCATTCCAACCCCATTCCCAAGTTTCAAGAAATGACAGATTCCACTCTGAGATCCATGTCCTGATGGGAATGAGGTCCTCTCATTCCAATTTCATTCCCACATCTCAAGGAATTACAGATTCTACTCAGATCCACATCCTGATGGGAATGAAGTTCTGACAATTCCAACCCCATTCCCAAATCTCCACTCTGAGATGAGAATCTGGTTTTCATTCCAACCCCGTTCCCAAAACTCCAGGAATGACAGATTCCACTCAGATCCACATCCTGATGGGAATTAAGTTCTGACAATTCCAACCCCATTCCCAAAACTCCAGGAATGGTGGATTTCGCTCTGAGATCCACATCCTGATGGGAATGAGGTTCTCATTCCAACCTCATTCCCACATCTCCAGAAGGGACAGATTCCACTCTGAGATGAGAATCTGGTTTTCATTCCAACCCCATTCCCAAATCTCCAGGAATGACAGATTTCACTCCACGATTCACATCCTGATGGGAATGAGCTCCTCTCATTCCAACCCCATTCCCAAAACTCCAGGAATGACAGATTCTACTCAGACCCACATCCTGATGGGAATGAAGTTCTGGCAATTCCAACCCCATTCCCAAATCTCCAGAAAGGAAATGAGCTCCTCTCATTTCCACACCCCAAGGAATGCCAGATTTCATCCCACACCTCAAGGAATGACGAATTTCACATCCCGATGGACAAAGACAAAACAGAGCCAAGCTGGTGGGGCCAAGGATGGGAATGTTGGGATTCAGGATCCAGAGGACATGAAAAAGAAGGAAAGGGTTCCCAGCTGGAAGTCTCCAGTCTCCAAAATCCCCCCATATTCCTGACAGGATCCGCCAGTGCTCAATTAACCAACAATTAATTAATCTAAGTAGGAAGTGGTGGTTTGCACCAGCGCACAATAGGCCCAAAGTTGCTGTTTGCTGCCGGCAGGACAATTAAAAATCCCACAAAAAAGATGGAATAATTCCACAAATTAAGCAGGAACGAGAGAACTGTTTCTAGGGAAAATAATTGGAAACATCTGGATGTGAATAAACCTTTGTGCTTCCAAACCCACACCTGGGAGAGGCAGAGAGAGGCACAGACGTTGAATTATTTCTGAGAACAGCAATTCCTGGATGAAAAACCCTCCATGTTTATTCCTTAGGAATATTTTATCTGGGATTTTATCCGTTCAGGATAAAATTTATTGCAGCAGATCAGAGCTTCAGTCTCAAATTGGTTTTGCACTTTCTTATTCATCCGGATGAAAAAAAAAAATAAAAAGGCAAAAATCAGTGGGATTTTGCAGTTCCTTGAAATCTGATCCCAAATTCTTATTTTAGAGGGGCTTTAATTGGAAAAGAAATATAATTTAATTTTTAAAATTAATTCATTAAATCAAATTTAACTCAGAGCTGGGAACACCTCGGAGCTAGAAACCAACAAGGAAAGCTTGGAAACCCACTTGTTCAAAATGGAAATAAATGTAGAAAACCCGAGAAATAAATGAAATAAAAATCCCAGTCACCCTGGGAACGAAGCAGGAGAAGCTCCTGATGGGATTTTTCCATTGCTGAAATTCCAATGTTGCTTTAATTTCTCCCTCCCTTCCATGATTTCTTCCTGGTTTTTCCCATCTTTGGATGCTTTTCCCTGACTGGAAGCTCGGGGATAATCCAACCCCACAGAGCCAAGACCCAAATCCTGGTCAAAAACCCAAACCTGGGCCAGATCCCACTCCCAATATTTCTGTGGCGTGAGGGGATCCATTGAAATTCCCTATAAACAGGGCTCCTGTGCTATTCCCAAACCTCCTGTGCCTGCAGTTGCATAAATTTCCTTTATTTGAGGATTTTTTTTTCCCCTTTAAAGTCCCAAAAAATCAGAGCCTGTGGATTTGGAACTGTTCAAAGGCTCCACGGAGCTCCCTGGACCTTTGATCAGGAGCTCTGCTCATCCCGTCCCCAAAAAATTCATTTTTTTCCATCTCCTAACTGATCTAAAAGTGCTTTTTTAATAGCTAAATAATCAGCAGCAGGAGAATTGTCCCTGGAGCTGAAATCTGGTCCTAAATTCCTTAAATCCAGGCAGAGTCACTGCTGTCCCCATCCCTGTGACGCCAGAGCTGGAATTTGGGGGTTTTAGGGTGGCAGAGGAGATGTTTGGATTTTCCAAGAGCTTTGTGCTCACGGATGTTTGGAGGGGAAAAGAAAAGAGGGAGGGAAAAGGAGGGAGGGAAAAAAAAAGAAAAAGAAAGAGGTAAAAAAGGGAAAGGGAAAGGGAAAAAAGAGAGTTTTGCTTGGGATGGAGAACGGGACAGGGGAGGGAAGAAGTTCCTGCCCAGGGCTCGGATTCCCAGGGATGTTCCCGGATTTCCAGGGATGTTCCCATCCTCCCTCAGCCCCTCCAGCCCAAATTATTTCCCCATGGGATTAATGCCCCGGGAATCCCTCAGTGGAGAGCAGGATAACTCCCAGAGCTCTGTCCTAATGGGGCTGGAATTGAAGGGAATTTCAGTTCACTTCCTTAGCCCTGGAGCCTCAAAAACCAGGATTGAAGCTGATTTCCTGTTTTTCCAGAGGCTCCAGCAGCCCCATGGAGATGTCCCAAAAAAATCCCCTGGGGTGGGATTAGGGATCACATTCCCAACATCCTTCAGAGCCTGAAGCAGCTTGGGACATCCACCAGGGATGAAAAATCCAATTCTGGTAGGATGGGAAAAGCCCCAGAGGAGGGGAAAAAAATTGAGGAAAAGGTGCAAAAAAAAGTCTTGGAGCAGCACAAAGTGCAAGGATGAGACTGGAAAGGGAATTCCCACAGAACATCCCTGGGGATGCTTTCCCAGCAGGGGAGTCAGGGAAGGTGAGGGATGGCACAAATTCCTCGTGGGCACCGGGATCCTCCTGGCAAATCCCCTAAAACCGGGAACTCGGCAGTTCCCATGGAAACAGCAGCTCGGGAAATGCCACAGCTTCCCAAATCCTTGGAAAGGGAAAGAGCCAAAGGGGGATCGGGGCTGGAGGCACAGAGGATCCCAAAGGTTTGCTCAATATTTCCTCCATTGGCAGAAATTCCAGGGAAAACACATCTCAGAACACTGGGCCGAGCTGGAATTCCCAGATTAATTCCTTTTCCAGGACTCCTGGTTTCTCTGAGGGATGAACAGCAGCTTTAGACTGGGATTTAGTCCCGAGTTTAAGAGCGGCACCACAAAACCCAGGCTCTGCCCCCACCGTCCCTGACGCTCCCTGCCCGTTTCATCTGGGATTTGTGGAATTTATTTTCCCATAAGATTATTTTTAAGCCACTCGGTGGATTTTAACCCGTTATTTCCCACTGGGATCTGGCAGCCTCCTGGTTATTACGGATCTCCGCCATCCCGCTCCCAAATCCTACAAACATTCCCGCAATAAACACAGCAAAAAAAAAATAAAAAAACACCCCAAAATCTGGGATGGCATCACCAGTGTGACAAACCCGCAGCTCTCGTCCCATGCTTGGAGTGAAGGACACAATTCCCAAATTCCCAGGTGCTCCAGAGGGAGCAGCTCCGTTTGAAAATTCCCAATCCTCGCTCGGTGCGAGGGAGGGGCCGGAGCCACAGGCCTGACACCCAGGAACTGAGCAGAAGCAAGATCATGGCACAATTTCCCCATAATCTTATTATTTTTAAGCCACTCAGGGGATTTTGGAGACTTAACCCGTGATTTTAACCCCTGGGATTTGGCGGGATCCTGGTTATTATGGATCTGTCCCGAGGCTGAGGAAAATCCCAGAGCTGGAAATCCCAGTTTGGTTCCAAGAGAAAAAACAAATGTTTATGGGAGAGGCGGCCAAGGGAATTTCAGTTTGGGTGGTTTGAGATGTGAATAATGCATGGAATACACACACTGAGGTCCTGGGAATTCCAGAGAATTCCAGGGATGCTGGAATCCCAAATTCCTGCTCCCTGGATTGGGTGGGGAATGTGGGAAAGGGGGAGAAAAGGGGGAGAAAAGGGGGAGAAAAGGGGGAGAAAAGGGGGAGAAAAGGGGGAGAAAAGGGGGAGAAAAGGGGGAGAAAAGGGGGAGAAAAGGGGGAGAAAAGGGGGAGAAAAGGGGGAGAAAAGGGGGAGAAAAGGGGGAGAAAAGGGGGAGAAAAGGGGGAGAAAAGGGGGAGAAAAGGGGGAGAAAAGGGGGAGAAAAGGGGGAGAAAAGGGGGAGAAAAGGGGGAGAAAAGGGGGAGAAAAGGGGGAGAAAAGGGGGAGAAAAGGGGGAGAAAAGGGGGAGAAAAGGGAATTTCTAATAAATTATAAATATAAAATGTAATTATTCATTACTATTTATTATAAAGTATAATAATCTATTATTGTACTTTAGTATAAATTATAATTTGTTCTAAAGAAATGATTTTAAATTTTATACTAGTTATAAAATAAAAGAGAACAAAATCAAACAAAAATAAACCAAAAATAATAGAAAGGCCACAATAATAGATAATAGCAACCTATCGTAACAACGTGATAATAAAATAGCAGTGCAGATAATGCTTCTAATGATGGTGACAATTAATAATTACGATAATAACGATGATCATCAAGTTAATAATGGCAAAGCAAAGGGGTGAACAAGGGACAAGGATGATCCAGAGGAGGAGCCACGGCCCAACCCAGGCCTGGCTTCCCAAGGAACAGCAGGATGAGGCAAAGAGCAGGAAGAGCAGATCAGAAGGGAATTTTAAAAAATGATTATTTTTATTATAATATTAATTATTAATAATAAAATAATAAACGAAATATTAATTATCTAAAAAGTAAAAACCTGATTGGGGTCCACTCTGTGTCTCGCTGTCGTTTATTAGAGTTAAGTAGCAGGAAGAAAAATGTTTTAAAAGGTTTTAATTTTAAATTTTGTAGGGTTTTTTTCTTTCTTTTTCCTTTTATAGTAATATAATAGTAGTAGCTTAATAAAGCTTTTTTTTTCCCCTTATTATTAATTTAGGCCTGCTCTGCTCTATTTCCTAATCACATTTCACAGCGTTCAGTTGAGAATTTGCATCTTCATAGGGGCAGTGGCGCTGTGCCAGTGTCAAGCCATGACACCAGGTGAGCACACAGCACAGCTGCTCCCCAAATTGTCACCTCAGTGTCCCCAGGTGAGCACACAGCACAGCTGCTCCCCAAATTGTCACCTCAGTGTCCCCAGGTGAGCACACAGCACAGCTGCTCCCCAAATTGTCACCTCAGTGTCCCCAGGTGAGCACACAGCACAGCTGCTCCCCAAATTGTCACCTCAGTGTCCCCAAATTGTCACCTCAGTGTCCCCAGGTGAGCACACAGCTCAGGCTGCTGTCCCCGAATTGCCACCCCGCTGTCCAGGAATTCCCCAAATTCCCATGAGTTCAGGAGGGACCTCAAGGATGGAGTGACCTGGGACTGGGCAGGGGATGGAGAGGCCACGCAGGGTCCCTGTGCCACATTTTGGGGACAGAGGTGACACCTGGTGCCATCCCAGTGCGGCACTTTGGGGTTTTCCCCCTCTCCAAACCCTTTATTTTACACTGAGGTGTTGAATTTCCCCTGATAAATCCAGGTGGGATGGAAATCTCGTTTTTTTCCATCCCATTTTCCCATCCTGGATTAGCTGGTGAATGGAAAGACCTGGACACATCCCACTGAAGCTCCAAGGAATCCCAGGGATCCTGAACCCCAATCCTCAGCGCCCCCAAAGGGATCAGAACCTGCAGCATGGGGTGCCCCCAGTGTGGGGTCCCACGAATATTCCACCGGGGCACCACTGAGCAAAGGAATTTCTAAGGATCTGCTGGAGCTGAACCACCTGGAATTCCTGCCTGGGGGTTTGCTGCTGGCCACAAAAAGCCAATTCTGTTCCTGTTGGCATTCCTGGGTAAATATTTCCCAGGGATTCCCAGGTTCTCCCTCCTTTTCTGGAGCTGAATTTGGGATGGGTGGATTTGCCCAGGAGCTGTGACACATCCCTGAGCTGCAGCAGCACAATCCCAGCGCAGACACATTCCCACACATCCCAGAGATGTTGTTGCTATCCTGGGGATTCCCAGGCTGCTGTGGGATCCCAGGCAGGCTCCTGATCTTTCATTCTCTGTGTGAGTAATGCGCTTCCCTGCTCCTCACCCCAAACGCTCTTTCATCCTCTCCCCGAGCTTCTCCTCCCTCCGGATTTATTCCCTTTTATCCCGGCTCTGCCAGGATGACAAACACGGCCCCAAATGCCAAAGGAAATGAGGCACAGGCAGATGCAGCAGGGAGAGCCGAGATAACAGCAGCTCCCACATCCAGTCTACCCCAAAACCAGGGAATTGGTCCTGAAGCTCCTCCCAGGAGCTGCTCCTCAGGGATTGGGGGCAGGAATTTGGGGAGAAATCCAGAGTGGCAGCTGGGAATCCCTGGGTTCTTCGCTGGAGCTGAAACTTTGCCAGGTTCCAAATGGACGAAGAATAAATTAATTTAGGGAAATGGAGGATTGGGATGGTTTTATCCCAAAGCTCTGGGAGGTTACAGGATGTGAAACATCCAACCAGGATCCTCCAGTCCAGCTGTGCATGGATCACACCTGGATCCATGGTGGATTTAACTCCTGGATTTAATCTGTCACCGGGACAAATCCACAGACTCCCCATCCCAAAAATGATCCATCAGCAGCATTGTGGCTCCCTGGATATCCCCAAATCCCACGCCAGTCAGTGCCTCTGGCAGCTCCTCCTGCAGAGCCCTCCTGGAATTCTCTCCCACCCAGGCAGGGGCTGGAATCCCAGCTCCAAACGGGATCCCAGCAGCTCTGGGATCAGGATGCCGCAGTGGGAAGAGGGAAAAATCCCTGGAAGTGACTTTTGCAGCCATCTGTGACCCAGGAGCTGTCCTGGGTGGCCACAGCAGGAAAAGCTCCCACCAGGCTGGACTTCTCCCTGTGCTGTCTCTGCCTCCAACTGGAATATCCCCAAAAATAAAACCAAACAACCACCTCGAGGTGCAGCTGGCAGAAAGGAAGGAGCCCTGGCCATCCCTTTGGAGCTGAGGGGAAGGAGGCAGCAGATTTCCAGGCCACACGAGGTTCAGCTGTGGAGTTTCTAACCCAAAATTCCAGGTTTGCCGCTGGAAAACAGCTCCAGGAGAAGCCAGCTGGAAAAGAGGGATGCACATCCCACTGAGGGCTTGGTCCAGGTGGTCCTGAGCAGGACAGGCTGGGAGCTCATCCTGAGGGGGGAATTTTGGATTAAAAGTGCTGCTGGAGACGGGATTTCCTTCACCACACTTCCCAAATATCTGTGCCCACCACACAAACGAGTTCAATCACTCCATAAATCTCCCAAAAAAAAGCTCCTTTTTCCCATCTAAAATCACCATCGCAGCAGCTCCTCCCAGGAACACCAGCAAGGCCCAGGGGCTGCTCCCTGAGCCAGCCCCATCCATTCCCACTCTGGATTGATGCGTGGGATTCTCCCCAAAAAACCTGGAACGGCTCCGAGCTCTAATCCCAGCACTCATTCCAAGGGAAGGTCTCACAGAGCTCAGCTCCAAGAGGTTTTGTAAACAAAGCCACCAAACAAAAGCCTCCCAAGGCTCGGCATTCATGGAAAAGTTATTGGGCTGCTTTTTTCCCCCCCCCCTTTATTTCTTTTCACACAGCAATAAAAGAAAACTCCTGAAAAATCTCCCCCTGCAGCGCTCGCAACCCAAACAGGCGAGGCTGTGGTGCCACACGAGGAGTGGGAGCTGCAAAGAGGTGACAAAATCCCTTTTCTCCTCCTTTTTCCGGAGCTCTCCTACCTCAGGTCCCTCAGCATCCCCAGGATTTCCCTGCAGGAGCTCCCTGCCCCTCCCAGGTGCTGCCAGGAGGAGCAGAGCAAAGAAATGCGGGGTTGGATCCAGGAGGAATTTGGGAGGAGCTTCTCCCTTCTCCTGCTAATTAAGGCCCTGCCACTAATTAAGGCCTGGCTCGTTAGCAGGGGGCTCAGGGAGCTGCAGCCGTGTTTCTGGAGTGTTTCCTTAGGGGTCACAGCAGGCTTGGTGTCTGAAATTTGGGGAAACCCCCAAGCATCATTTATAAACACTTATAAAATTCCGGGGATGCTTGCCCTGGAGAGCAACAGGTCCCAGCCAGGCCTGGGTGGGCCAGGCTTTAAAACTGGGATGGAAATCCTGTGGATTTGTCCCATCCTCCCACGTGTCTGCATCCTGAGGGTGCTGCAAGGAGCAGATTCTTGCTCTGAGCACTGATGGATATTTTGACGTGGCGCTGCAGCCCTGAGTGATGGCATTTAGGGTTTAGTCCTGGCTCAAGCACGTCTGTAAATCCAACCAGAGCTGGCCCAAAGCCAGCAGAGCACTTAAACCAACGTTTTCCTGTGGATTTCACCCAGGTTTAGAGCGGGCAGGGCTGGTGAGGATGAAGCAGCAGGAGGGAGGATGTGATGGAGCAGGAGAGGAACTCCCAGGAAGCAAAGAAGGACGGGAATTGGTGGCCCAGCAAAGATGAACCTGAATTTCCCAAGTTCTGCCAGAGCACTCTTCATTATCTCCATTTCCTCCTTCCAAAGAACACTGCTGGGGGTGATTTCCAAGAGGGAATCACTCCAAGCTTTCAGCTGGAATTGGGGAATTCCGTGTGCAGGAAGAACAACCCAAATCAGGGATTTTTTTTTTCCCCCTCTCAGTAACAGAACAAAGCTAAAACAAGGCTGGGAATCAAAGCTGAAGGAATCCCAGGACTCCCAGAGCTCCAGGCTGAGCACAGCCAGCAACAAACACGAGCTCCAACCAGCAATTCCCACCTCAGGCTGAACTTTGCTGGAGCTGTCTGTGCCAGACTCCTTTTCTCAGATATAAATCCCGACAAAAGTCAGGTATAAATTCATTTCCAAGCACAGCCAGGCTGGGAAAAATCCGAAGAGGCACCAGGATGAAGCCGCCAGGGCAATCCTTGGAAAGGCTTTGTGCTGTTCCTCCGGGAGAACACGTCTCACGGATTTAATTCCAGCATGATCCCCCACGTTCCTGTCATTAATAAACCCAGGGAATACCTCATCCCATTTCTCTGGGTTAATTCTGGGAGGTTTGAGCTGCAGGGATCCAGGGTTTGGAGCTCATGGCAGAGACAGCACCCGAGTTTTCCTCACGGGAATTCCCACCTGAGCTCCAGCCCCCAGGGCTGTGTCTGAGCTGCCCCAGGAGCTTTTCCCAGCCTGGATTCTCCCAAAATCCAGCCCACTGGGAAGTGCAGACCTTGACACACTTCAGGTTCTTTGGAACTTTTCCGTGTGTGGCTCCTCTGGGATTTTCTGGGATTTTCTCATCCAGTCTGGGTAGCTCTGGCCCTGCAGGCCTGGGGGGGCCAGACTCATTTAGCAGCGTTAATTGCAGCCCTAATGAACAGGGATCCTGCCCTCACTGGGGTTTGGAGGTCTTTGCTGTCCCTACAGCCTCTGGGTTGGGTATTCCAGACTGGCTCTGGATCCAGGAGAATGGATGGAACAGGACAATCCCTGTCTCTCCCACTGCTCCAAGGCATCCAACACCAAATCCAAGGAGATTCCCGTGTCCTTATCCATGCCCTGAACGAGGTGGGAACGGCCACAGGCTCCTCCTCTCCTGGTCTGAACAGCAGGATCTGACTTTTCCATGTTTCCCATTGCAAATTCCAATTTGGAGAGCAGAACCTGCCCATCTCAAGGGGTTCGATCCCCAGCCTGGTTGTGTCCAGCTCAGAGAATCCCGGGATGGTCTGGATTGGAAAAGCTCATCCAGTGCCACCCCCTGCCACGGGCAGGGACAGCTTCCACCATTCCCAGGTTTCTCCAAGCCCATCCAGGCCTTGGATTGACCTGCCCAGTTCTCCTCCAGCTTCCTACCACACCCATGGGATTCACAAACCCACTTCCCACCACGAATCCAGCAGAAAATTCCCAAGCAAAATTCCCAAATTTCAAGCAAAACCCAAACCCTACAACAACAGCATCGCCACCACCACCACCAGGAAAACCAGAATTCTTCCCCAAAAAATCCCTCAGATCCAGCTGCAAGCAGCAGAAACCCCTCAGCACTTCATGGCAATTTGCCACTGCTTTTTCCAGCCGTGAGTTAGATCCCCAAATCCCCCTTTTTCCCACCCAGGATGTTGAAGTAGCTGTAACACCAATCTTGGCATGATGGAATCCCTCAATCCCTGCCATGACCTGACGCTTCCCAGCTGGAATTTTCTGGATTGTCCCTCTCTGACTGCTCCAAACAACTTCCCCAGCGAGGAAAATATTTTGCTGTCTCCAGACTGAGTAAAAATAACCCTCAATTCCCTTCTCCATTAGGTGAGGGCTGGAATGGGAAGTTAACTGGGCCTTTCTTGCCTCAGATGATCTCTGGGAAGCAGCTCAGTCCCACAGAAACACCGGGAAGCACAGCCAGGATGGGATAATGGGGCAGCTCATCCCAGGGGGGCTGCACAGGGAAGGGAAAAAGGGATCTGGGGGAAAAAATGGGAAAGGAAAAGCTGGCAAAGGCTGGAAGTTCATTGGATGCTCCAGCTCTAAAACATGTGGAGGAATAGATGAACTTGGAAGGAAAAAAAAACAAAACAGGAAGAAAAAACATTTTCAAGGGGGTTGAACAGAGAAGGGGAAAAGGGATTTGGGGGGGAAATTGGTAAAGAAAAAGCTGGCAAAGTCTGGAAATTCATTGGGTGCTCCAGCTCTAAGACATGTGGAGGAATTGATTGAATTTGAAGGAAAAAGAAAAAACAGAAAGAAAAAAACACTTCCATGGGGGCTGCACAGAGAAAGGAAAAAGGGATTTGGAAGGAAAAAGGAAAAGAAAAAGGTGGCAAAAGCTGGAATTTCTTTGGAGGCTCCAGCTCTAAAGCATGTGGAGGAATAATTTAACTTGGAAGGGAAAAATAAAAAAAACAAACCAGGAAGAAAAAACCATTTCCTCGCCGATTAGAACCCGTTCATCGCCACTGAGCTAAATTTGGGAATTAGCCTTTTGTTTCCCAAGAAACCCTCGGAAAATATTGCCAGGGCCAGGCTCGGTGTCCCTTGGGTGGCTCGGTGCCAGCTCGGGAGGTGCCACCCACGCTGCCCGCCGGGCACCCGCAGGCACCGGCTCTGCCTCGCCTGCCTGTCAGCTCCTCTTTTCCCTCCGGCTGATGAATAATGGGAATAAAAACCAGGGGGAAAAAGCAGCGTGGCAGTCAATTCCTGCCTGTGATGAGGCACCCCGAGCAGCTCCTGCTCCCCGCGCCGCTGGGCGCTCCCGTCAGACAAACCCGGAGCGCGGGGTGGGCGCCGTGTGAACAGGGAGACAAAAGAGCTGCTGATTTATCTCCTTGTTTTCCTACCAAAAATCTTCATGAATATGTTCATGAGTCCGGCTGGATTTGTAGGGAAGCCTGGATTGTGGGATGTGAGTGTGGATCCTCTCGGTGGAGGGGTTGTGTGGGAGTCCAGGGATTCCCTCTGGCTGCCCTGGGACCCATGGACAGAGATCACAGCCAGTGTCTCTCTACAGAGCCCCCAGAGACACTGGCTGTGATCTCTGCCCATGGAAAAGAGTTTTCAATCTTACAGGATCAATTACCAGCTCTGAGGGTTTGATATCAGTAATAATTAAGTGCGGCACGGGTGCAAAAGTAAAATTTTAGGATTCTAGATGAGGGGCCCAAAGGGGACAAGCTGGAGGAAATTGGGTGTGCCTTGTCCTTTTTCTCCTCCTTCATGCCCTCCATGTCTCACTGTGGTGTTGGCATTTTTCTGTTGGTTCAGGCTGGGGACACACTGTCCAACGTAGGTGACAGATATTGGCACGTTCTTGTAAATGCAGCCCAGGGAGTTTCTGGTATTGAATGTTTGTCACATCCCACTGAGGGCAGAGCCCCACACGCTGCCCTGCAGGACAGAGCTGGGCAGGGCAGCAGAACATGTGAGAGATCAACAGAATAAACAACCTGGAAACCAGCACAGACCAATTATGGCTTCTGCTTTGGCAGTGGGGCTGACAGACAGAGACTTTCTACAATTTTGGGATCACCAACACCTCAGATTCCGACAGGGCTGGGTGGTGGGGATGGCAGCTCTGGTGCAATCTTCCTGTCGTTCTCTGCCTCTGCTTCTCTTTCCTTTCTTTCCCAGTGGCTCAATTAATTCTGGAATACTTCCAGTCCTTTGTAGGTTTTGGTTCAGATCCTTTGAATGACCCCAGGGCCACCCAAAAGTGCAGGAAATGGGATGAACCTCAGGATGAACCTAAAATGAGGATTTTTGGCAAAGCTGCACTCAGGCCCGGTGATTGGGTTTTGTTGGAATGGGATTTTATGGGATATTGGGATGAATTTGGCTGGAGAGGCTGTGTGGGGGTGGCCCTGGAATGTCCAAGGCCAGGCTGGAGCAGCCTGGGACAGTGGGAGGTGTCCCTGCCCTGGCACCGGATGATTTTTAAGGTTCCTCCCAACCCAAACCACTCTGGGGTTCTCTGAAGGCCTCGAAATCCCCTGATAACAAATCAGACAAAAGCCCAGACTCCAAACCCCTCCCTGCACTGGATTTTTGGGATTTCTCTTATCCAGCTGAGGCGTGACTCAAGTGGGAATTCCTGCCTCCACGCTTCCAGCCCTGCTCCTGGATGGATGAGGGAGCCAAATGTTCCCATCTGGGGTTTTCCACCCTGGCACCATCCCACCCTGCTGAGTGAGAGCCACAGCCTGGCATCAGCACGGCAAAAACATTCCCGGCTTCCCGAGGTATGGGGAGCTGGGAAGGATTCCTGGGAATGCTGAGAGGAGCATCCCTCCCCTCCCCAGCAACCCCACAGGGGCAGAGCTGCCTCCAATCCCCGTTATCCCTCCAAATCTCCATTATCCCATGCAAATTCCTGTTGCAGCTCCACCAGAGCACCAGGATAGGAAGGAAATGAGGATTGGGTGGAATTGGGTTTGCAGCGAGGGCAGGAGCAGATTTGGATCCACCTCCCACCTCCTGCACCTTGCTGGAGCTCAGCAGCATCCACAGATCTCCCTTTTCCATCTCTGCTGAGGATGGTTTGTTCAGGGGAGCTCAGGAAATTCCAATTAAACCCAAACACTTCCAGAAAAACGCCAGAGCCTGCGGAGAGGGAAGGACAGCAGGAGGACAAAGTGCTCTGGATGGAGATCACCTTGTTCCCCCCACCAGCATGGAGCTGCTTTTAATTCAAACCTGGGAAGAAGTGGCTGCAATGTGGAAAGGGAATTTTGGCTCAGAGCTTTTCCCCAGGGATTTGTTGCCCTGAAACCTCCAAAAGCAGCTCAAGTTCTCAGCAAGCCTCAAGTCCAGTTTGCCTCCAGGATGAGCCTAAATCTCCCAAATGAGAGAATTCTAAATACTGGGGCCAAAAGCTGAGCTTTGCCGCCTGAAGTTTGAAACCCTCCACAGCTGCCATCGATTCTTTGGGGATATTAATATTAATAATTAACCAAGTCCCACTGCCTTATCTCTCCTCATTCCCTGCAGTGCCACATCCCCATCTGGCAGATCTGAAAGGAGCTGGGAGTGACAGAAAATGGGGACATTTGGGGACAATGTTGGACTAGATAAAAGCATCCCATTGCTTCCTTTCTCCAGCTCCTGATTTATTCTGTTCTCCCATTTATTCTGTTCCCACATTTATTCTTTTTTTGCATCTCCTTGCAGCTGTTTTGCCACGACAAAGTTGCATCTTCCCCAAAACACAGAAACACAAGGCCCCTTTGAATCGGGACTCAACAGCCCTTTGAAGGATTAAAAATGAAGGCGAAATCAAGGGAAAATCCGAGGTTTTTTCCCTCACAAATGCTCCCTGCACATTAAATCTCGGATGGAGGCCAAGGTGGAGAGGGAATATTTTGATATTGGAGAAAGTGGTGCCAAAGGAGATGTGGCTGCTGTGGGGTGAAGAAATGACTTGAAAGTTTAAAGCCAGACTTAAATGAAATCCCCACAGGGTAAATCAGGCAGATCAGGAATCTGAGGGAAATGAGGAATTCCAAGCCTGTTCTCCCTTTTTCCAGACTCCAGAAAAAAGCATGGAGCACACCCTGGTTCAAAAAATCCATCCCTGGAAATGTCCCCAGCTTCAATTTTGGGAGCTGGTGCAGCTGTGACAACACTGAGACACATTTGGATGGGAGTGGTGTCTCCCTTCCCAAACTGCCCAGGAGCTTTGGGAATCAGAGTCCTGATCCCAATCCTTGGATATGTCCCCTCCCAATCCCTCTCTTTTTGTTTTTTGAGGGATTGGTGGGACTGGGGAAAAACAGACCCGGAAAATGACACGTTTTTAGATCCATGAGGGATTTGGAGTTGCAGAGCTTTGGGAATGTATCAGAGCAATGTGAATTTATGGAGCAGATAGAAACCTCATCCCGGGATTCCCTCTCACCAGTGGGGAATTCTGCCTTGGGGCTTTCCTTGTCTGGGAATTGTGACTTATTGGGAGCTCTGTTACAAGGAGCAGCAATTAAATCCCATTTTTCCCGAGGACTTCCTTTCCCTGCTGTATTCCCAGGGTTCTGGCACATCCCTGTGGCTCAGCACCTCAGAGCTGCCCATGGGTTTATCCCCCAGCACCCTCTGGAAAGCTCCATTCCTGGATTATCCACTGGCTCGTTACATCCCAATTCCACAAAGGAATTGGGATATAACGAGGGTGAGTGATTGGCACAAGAATCACACAGGGATCTGATTATTCCTGGGGTTTTCCAGAGGGGAGCACCTGCAGGAGGGCGGTGGAGGGATGCAATTCCAAGGGGATGCAATTCCAGGGGGGTGCAATTCCAGGGAATTGGCATTTGGTGACAGACAAATCCATGGCCGTGACAATTCAGGTGACCCCACTCCACCTTCCATCCCTCCATCCATCCATCCATCCATCCATCCATCCATCCATCCATCCATCCACAAAGAGCCAGGAAATCCTGGGATGTGGAGAGCAGCACAAGCAGGGAACACGGACAGCTTTAGATCCAGGGATGAGGCAAAACCCACGGGAAAAGGCTCCGCTTTTCCAGCCTGGAATTCTGCAGCAGCTGGACCCCAGGGGAGAACAGGGGGCTGAACTCGGGACTGCCCAACCCAAGCACCAAATTCCTCTTTTCCTTTCAATCCAATATTCTTTGGGAAGCGGAATTGCCGGGTGTCGTCACAGCCTGCCCTGATTTAATCACGTTAAAAGCCACGGAGACGGAATTATTCGGGATTAGGGATGAATAAGGCTTTTAAAGCCTGACTCCAACCCTCCCGATCTGCTTACAGGGAAAAAGCCTTCCAATCAGGAAAAGCCCAATTGCTGCTCCCAAATGCACTTTAAATCAATCCAGCTTCCAAATGCAGAACTGTTTGGAACACGGGAACGCTGGAGGAGGAGAGGACTCTTCCCAATCCAGAACATTCCTAATCCCAGGACACAGAGCAGGTAATTCAGGTCAAGGCTTAAGACATTAAACCATTGCTCCAAAGCTTGGGATTTAACGAGCTTTGGGACTTAGTGAGCGAGGGATAAGCAGCAGAAGTTTAAATACTTCCAGGGATATTCCTGTTCCATGGAAAACTACCCCCTGGGAAGTCTGGTGAAATGGAATCCTTCATCCCTTGGGGATGGTGCCTGGAAAAGGAGAACTTGAGGATGGTGGGTGTTTGGGGAGGTGATGTCCACACCAACATTACCTCCCCTCAGCTCTCACCTTTTCCTGGAATTCCAGTTAATGAGGAATTCACCCTGAGCAGAGCTGCCAGGTGGGCTTTTCCTGGTTATCCAAATGACTGAAATACTTGGAGCAGCCCCTTCCCTGAATCCAGGGAGAGACAGAAAAGAAAAGGAAGGGAGGAAAAAAAAACCCCATCCTCGTGTGTGGGCTGTTCATTCAGATCCCGGAAAAATATCAGGGGGTTAAAGGAAAAATGTCATCGCTCCAAAGGGGCTCCTGGGGAGGAGCGTGGGAGGGAAATGCTGCTCCTTCCATCTGCTCTGAGCACGGAGCTGGAGCCGGCTCCTGCTGCAGATCCCGGCGGATCCGGGCCCTGCCGGGAGCTCCGAGCGGCTCCGGGAAGTTCTTTGGGAGCTGCCACTCCAAGGGATGTTTCCTGCCATCAGCACGAGTGCAGGGAGGATGAGGAGGCTCCTTCAGCACCCTCCTGGAATTTGGGAAGAGCTGTCCCTGCTGAGGGTGAGACAAGGGATGTCCATGTAGGGAATTCCCACCAAAAAGTGGTGGTTTGGGTTGGGAAGGACTTAAAGCCCGTCCAGTTCCAACCCCAACTCCTTCCACCATCCCAGGGTGCTCCAAGCCTCATCCAGCCTGGCCTTGGACACTTCCAGGGATCCAGAGGCAGCCACAGCTTCTCTGGGAATCTGTGCCAGGGCCTCCCCATCCTCCCAGCCAGGAATTCCTTCCCAATATCCAAACCAAGTCTTCTCTCTTTGAGTTTAAAACAATCCCGCCTTGTCCTGTGAGGAGCCCAACTCCTGCCTCTCACAGGGAATTTTACACCTTGGATCCAGCGTTTCCCCATCCACACCTCGTGTGGACATGGCTCTGAGGGACCTGGCTGCTCCAAACCCAACCCCTCATCCCATGGGAAAACCAAGGGTGAAAACTCCAAAGTCTGCAGCTCACCCTTCAGAGACCTCCTCCAAAAGCTCCCCTGAGTTCACTGTTCCAAGATCCCAGATTTCCAAAGGTGGTTTCACACCTAAGGAAGGAGGAACCCATTGGAGAGCCCCGAGCTGTGGCTCTGTCACCGTCCCCATCCCAGGAATTCTGCTCTCCATGGGATCCTGGAGTTCCCCCCACTTCTGCTGCCTGCTGGAGCTGCTCCAATCGACTCCAGCCTTTCCCAAACCTCCCCCCACGGCTGGCACAGGCTCAGCCATTCCAGTGACATTTACTCCCACCAGGAATTTGGAGATCAGCTCGACATTTGAGATGATTCCTCCCAAAAACATTCCGGTGCCTGCTCGCTCCCAAGGGTTCCTGTTCAGCCGAGCTCTTCAGCACGTGCACAACGGTTTTGGGCTCGAGCCCGTCAAGCTGAGCCCAGGATAAGCTCAGTTTATCTGATTCCCACCCTGGCTGCTGGTTAGGGATGATCAGACAGCAAAGCTTTGCTTCCCAGAATCCCGGAATGAGTTGGGGTGGAAAGGGCCTGAAAGCCCATCCAGGAACACCAGAGGAACCGGGTGGAATGTCAGGGAAGGAGGGAGAGGGGAGGGGTGGAACTTGGAACTTGGGATAGTGGGAAGTGTCCCTGCCCGTGGCATGAGATGATCCTGAAGGACCCTCCCAACCCAAACCACGCCCTGATCCCGCCCTGCCACAGCACACACATCCCAAAATCCCATCCCAGGGATCTGGGAAGCTTTGGGCTCCTGGCATCATTAAAACAACCAAACAGGAGATTTCCATCAGTACATTCTGAGAGTGCAGAGAAGGGAAACGGCACCAAAACAGCAAAATCTGGGTTTGCAGGAAGCAAAACCCAAAGGAAACTCCGCGAGGGAAAAGCTGGGTCTGGGTGGCTTCCAGCTGGGAGCCAAATCCCACAGTGGGAACAAGACTCCAAACTGGGAACAAGACTCCAAACTGGATCTAGATGCTCCTTCAGATCCCCTCCAACCCACCCCAGTTCATGATTCAGCTCCCTGCTGTGTTTATCCCAGGATTTGGGATGCCCTGGGGGCAGTGGGCACAGGAGTGGGGTGGATGCATTGAGGTTGGAGCCAAGGATCAATCACCAACAGCTTCCCAATGATTCCCAGCAGAAAGGACATGGATTCCCAATGATTCCCAGCAGAAAAGGACAAGGATTCCAATAATTCCCAGCAGAAAAGGACAGGGATTCCCAGCAAAATCCCAGCAGAAAGGACAGGGATTCCCAATAATGCCCAACAGAAAGGACAGGGATTCCCAATGATTCCCAGCAGAAAAGGACAGGGATTCCAAATGATTCCCAGCAGAAAAGGACAGGGATTCCCAGCATAATCCCAGCTATTGGGGTGGGACACAGCTCACACGACACAGCCTGGGGATCACCAGCCCCTGCCCCAGCCCCTCCACGAGTTCCTTTCATCTGCTGCTGCTGCTGCTGCAAAAAAAAAAGAGGACCAAAATCCCAAATAAAGCTGTTTTATGCCCAACGTGCTGCCAAAACCCCATTATTGGAATCCTCTGCTTTCCCCTCCCTCTGCGCCCGCCTGTTCCAGCTGAGTGAACAAAGGAAAATCCAAATAAAATCAAACGAGCGAGCCTGAGACAGAAATGGGCCCTTTCAAACAAACCCAGCTCGATGGCTTTAAGCCCCAGATAGAGCAACAATGGGATGGCCTAGATTCCTTCCCCAGCTCCCTTTTTTTCCTCCTGGTTTCCTGGATTGAGAAAGGGAAGAGAAACCCTCCTGTAAAGCCTTCCCTGGGAGCAGAGGGACAAGTGAATAAATGGAGGAGGAGAAGGAGAGCGGAGCTGGCAGGGAGCTGCAGGCAGCCCAGAGCGCCGCGGGTTGCACACCAAGTTCATTTGTTCCCCCTTCTGCTGGAAAGCCTCTGGAATTTTTCCCGCTGTGTCAGTCATTCCTCGGGATGGGGAATGCTGGAGGTAACCCCAAGTTCAGCCAGAGCAGCAGCCGGGGGAATCCAACCTCATCCTTGGCAGCCGGGGCCGGGCTTGGCTTACAGGGTAAATCCCAAGGGTTCCCCCCTGCCAATTCCCCGATCCTGTGGGATATTTGATCCCTGGGACGTGTCAGAGCTAAAAATACCACCCCTGGCTGTGAGAAAAAAAAAAAAAAAAAAAAAAAAGGGGGGAAAAATCCTTCGGGATGGGGCTGTCCCTGTAAGGAAGTGGCCGGATGTGGGGTTCGGTGTTTCTCCCACACACCTTGCCATTCCCAGCTCCGCCGTTGCCAAGGGAACGCTGCCGAGGCGCTTCCCAAGGTCCTGGCAGCTGCCAGATTGGAAAGGGCAACCCGGGGATGTGGGCGAGGCTCTGCGGGTCCTGCCGAGCTGGGCGTGGGTGGGAGCTGCACCTGAGCATCCTCGGGGTTATCCCGGAGTGAGGCACCCTCTGAGCATCCCAAAAAGTGCTGCGGGATCGGCCTTGGGATCCTTGGGTTTTCCCTCTTGGATTCTCCTTTCCGGGCTGCTCTGCTCCAGCCTGGCACGGTGAGGGATGAGCTGCCTGCAGGCCAGGGGAGCAAAGGGATTTTCTTTGGAATATTGGGCTTGGGAAATGAAAAAGGGCCAGGGAAGGCTTTGCTGGAACCTTGCCAAGCTCTGGAAATTCGGGATTGCAATTCCAGTGCTTCTTCACGGAGCAAATGGACCAACAGGGGAACAAGAGGGTCCGGCCTGCTCAGCTTCTCCTCCTCTGTGCCATGGATTTATCCCAGAGGATCAGGAGCTTGCAGGGTTTGGAAAACCTCAGGGGAAGGGATTCTCTCAGGGAAATCCAGCTTTGGGTCAGGAAAAGCCAAACCTGTGCCGTGGGAGCTGCAGGATCTGTTCAGCAGCAAGGAGTGAGTGCGTGGCCGGGATACCCTCAGCCACGGAAAACCAGGAAATCCCATCAAAACAAATCCACAGGATTTCAAACAAATCCCAGGAGATGAAAGAGAGGGAGGGAGGGAAGCAGGTGATCCATCAGCCTCGGGAAAACCCAGCAGGAAAACCAGCACCGCCCAGGGAGCGCGTGAGGATTTGTCAGGATTGGAGCCTGAGGAGATCAATCCTGTTTTCCCGGCCTTTCCCTAATCCCACACCTCCCAAAAGGCTCGTTTGGAAAAGCCTGGCAATCAGCCCCCCCCCAGCCAGGAGGAACACCGGGAGCAGGGGTCATAAAGAACCACCTGGAGCCTTTGGGATCGGCGCTGCCTCCGGAGCCGCGCCCGGCACGCGGCTCGGCCGACCCACAGCTGTTCCAACGGCTCGGGAGCAGCTTAGCCCGGCCATAAAATATGGGGAATAAAACCTGGGAGCAACAGCTCTGCTGCCTTCTCATCCCTGCCGCTCCAGGGAACAGCTGAGAAACAGCTGAGTAATTGCCAGGAGCAGGGATGGAGGATGGGAGCCACCAGCGAGCGGGGAAGCCCTGGAAGATGAGCTGGGAGTGGGAATCCGGCTCGTGGGGGCTGGATCCTGCTCTTGGATGAGAGATCCTGCTCCTGGAGGGGGGATTCTGCTCCTGGAGGGGGGATCCTGCTCTTGGATGAGAGATCCTGCTCCTGGAGGGGGGATTCTGCTCCTGGAGGGGGGATCCTGCTCTTGGATGAGAGATCCTGCTCCTGGAGGGGGGATCCTGCTCCTGGAGGGGGGATCCTGCTCCTGGAGGGGGGATCCTGCTCTTGGATGAGAGATCCTGCTCCTGGAGGGGGGATTCTGCTCCTGGAGGGGGGATCCTGCTCCTGGAGGATGGATCCTGCTCCTGGAGGGGGGATTCTGCTCCTGGAAGGGGGATCCTGCTCTTGGATGAGAGATCCTGCTCCTGGAGGATGGATCCTGCTCCTGGAAGGGGGATCCTGCTCCTGGAAGGGGGATCCTGCTCTTGGATGAGAGATCCTGCTCCTGGAGGGGGGATCCTGCTCCTGGAGGATGGATCCTGCTCCTGGAGGATGGATCCTGCTCCTGGAGGATGTATCCTGCTCCTGGAGGGGGGATCCTGCTCCTGGAGGGGGGATTCTGCTCCTGGAGGGGGGATCCTGCTCCTGGAAGGGGGATCCTGCTCTTGGATGAGAGATCCTGCTCCTAGAGGATGGATCCTGCTCCTGGAGGGGGGATCCTGCTCCTGGGGGGGGATCCTGCTCCTGGGGGGGGGATCCTGCTCCTGGAGGGGGGATCCTGCTCCTGGAGGATGGATCCTGCTCCTGGAAGGGGGATCCTGCTCTTGGATGAGAGATCCTGCTCCTGGAGGGGGGATCCTGCTCCTGGAGGATGGATCCTGCTCCTGGAAGGGGGATCCTGCTCTTGGATGAGAGATCCTGCTCCTGGAGGGGGGATCCTGCTCCTGGAGGATGGATCCTGCTCCTGGAAGGGGGATCCTGCTCTTGGATGAGAGATCCTGCTCCTGGAGGGGGGATCCTGCTCCTGGAGGATGGATCCTGCTCCTGGAGGATGGATCCTGCTCCTGGAGGGGGGATCCCCCCAAATTCTAAGTTGGGAGGAGCAAGCTGAGGCATCTCCATGGCTGGACTGGTGAGTTGTTATCCCAGGATAACACACGACTCGGGAAGTGGCCATGGAATGATGGAATGCTGGGTGAGGGTGCTCCTGGTGGGATAACCCTTCCCACCTCGGTGGTCTCCTCTTGACGCCACCCAAATTTTCCCTTCCATGTCAAAACCAGGTGGACAAGACCCATCCCAAATCCTGCAGCAACCTCCCTGGGGCTCCAAAGGCCGGAGCTGCCCATCCAGAGGATGGAGAATCCATCTGGTGGGGTGGGAAGGGTGTGCAAAATTTAAGCCATCCCAAAATTCCTCAGGGAATCTCAACACAAAACCCTTGGGAAAACAACCCTGTCCCGAAAAGCACAAGCTGGAAATCAGCTGTGGTTTGGATGGTGCCCAGCTCCAGCTTTGAACACGGATATTTATCCCATCTGGCAGGGACACCTTCCACTGGGTCAGGTTATTCCAAGCCCAGTCCTTATCTCATTCCAAAGAATTCCATGGAGCCCACCAGGAATGGGTTATCAGACAAGGATCCCGGTTTATCCGATGCTCCCAGCCCACCCAGCTCCTCCCTGTGCCCCTTCCTTTTCCCAGGAACAGCAATGGCTTTCCAGTGTCTGCACATTCCATAAATTCCCTGCCAGAGCTTTGCCACGATTCCACCCGTGAGCAGCTCCAGCTCTCTGCTCCCACAGAGAATCGGGGAATCTCCTGAGCTGGGATCCAGGGATCAGCAAATCCAACTCCTGGTCCTGCCCAGGACAATCCCAATCCCCCATCCCAGCCTGTCCCTTAGGGAGAGGGAACGATGCCTGCCCCAAAAATGGGAGTTTCTATTTCCAGCTCATCCCTGCTCATCCTCAACGGGCCATTCCAGGTGGGAAATGGCACTGGAGACCCTGGAATGCTCCAGAAAATCCAGGTTGGTGGGATCAGTGGAAAATGCATTGGAGAGGGATGCAGCCAACACAGAAATGTGGAAAAAAACTGGGAAAACACAAATAAAAGTTGGGCTGCAGCGGGGGAAGGAGCAGCAGGTTCATGGGCAGAATTCCAAAGAAAAGTTGGGCTGCAGGAGGGGAAGGAGCAGCAGATTCATGGAATTCATGGCCAGAATTCCAAGTGGGAATACAAGCCCTGCTTAGAAATTCTGGGTGGGAAGAAGTGGATTTGCAGCCCAATCCACCAGAGGAAAGCGTGGCCCTCCAAGAGTTGTTCCGTTGTTTAAACTCCCTCTGACATTTACTCGCTCTAATGTCAGCTCTCCGAATCCAAACATTCCAGCAGAATTATTTCCCAACCTTTCCTGTGGCTGCCCTGATTAAGGTTAACTGCTCCCTCTGCTCCAGCCCAGCCCCACGTGAGCCCTGTGGAACGAGGCTGGAATTCCAAGGGAAGCAGATCCCAGCACTTCAAGGGCAGAGAGTGAACTCTTCTCCAAGGAGAGCTGGGTTTTGGGCACACAAAAAACTGGGAAAAATGGCTTGGAAGGGCTTGGATGGGTGGGACAGGTAGGAGAGCCCAAGGTGGAAACTTTGGGAATTCTGGAGGGAAGAAGGGATGTGGGAAGAAGTTGCCTTGTGGGAAGACAGGAAACGGAGCGCTGAGGTGAACTCATCCCTCTGCTCCAGAGCCCTTTGGAATGAGGCAGGAATTCCAAGGGAAGCAGCTCCTGGCACTTCAGGTGAAGATCCAACCTTTCCTCCGAGGAGAGCTGGATTTGGGGCACGCAAAAATCTGGGGGAAAAAAGTTTGGAATGGGTGGGACAGGTGGGGGAGAGCCTGGGCTGGAAACTTTGGGAATGCTGGAAGGAGGGAGGGATGCGTGAGGAGCTCTGGGAGCACAAGGAACAGATGGCCTTTCCATGGATAACGCTTTATCATCAGGGTTATTTAAAGGAACTGCCCAAATGCAGCTCCCGAGCCTTGGAAAATCGTGTTTTCCAGGAATAGCAAAGGATGAAAGGGATGGGAGCTCCTGGCAGCCCCTGACAAGGAGATTTCATCACTTTAGGCAGCTCTGGTGAGATATCCCAGGAATATTCCAAAATCACGGCTCTGGAGCAGGGAGGGATGATGGGAAGAGACTTACCAGGGTCGGGACAGGAGGGAATAAACAGATTTAAATTGGATTTGAGGAAGGAATTATTCCCTGGGAGGGTGGGGAGGGGCTGGGATGGAATTCCCAGAGCAGCTGTGGCTGCCCCTGGATCCCTGGAAGGCCAGGCTGGACAGGGCTTGGAGCAGCCTGGGATAGTGGGAGGTGTCCCTGCCCTTGGAATGGGAACGGACGAGCTGCAAGGTCCCTTCCCACCCCAAATATTCCATGGCTCCCTGATTCCATAGCATCCCACGATTTAGTGAACCCCCAAATCCTCTGGGACTTTGTGGAAGTGTCCAATGAGAAAGGCCAGGAGCAAGCCAGACTCATCCCAGCATTCCCAGAGTAAGGAAAATCCCAATCCACAAGGATGGAACAGCGGCCTTGGGCACTGCCAGGATCCAGGGGCAGCCTCAGCTTCTCTGGGAATCTGTGCCAGGGCTGCCCACCCCCCCAGCCAGGAATTCCTGCCCAAAATCCCATCAATCCACCCTGCCTTCACCACTGCTGGTTCATCGTCTCTCCTATTTTTGGAAAACCAGGAATTTTGGGAATGGATTTCATTGGTTCTGATCAGAAGCAGCGGAGATTTGTCCCTGTGGATTGCCAAAGGCAGCTTTGGATCCCAGCTTGGGTTGGGAATTCTGCCCTCCACCCCAGCCTGGCTAATTACTGCACCCCTCTAATTACACCCCAAAGGTTATCCCTCATCTAAGTGTAATTTGCAGCAGATTAATTAATTAATTACTTAATGAACCAATTGTTATTCTCAGCCACCTTCCCAACCCCCTGCTCAGTAGGATTCCAAGAAAAGTGAATTTTTCCATTAAAATCCACTCCATGGAAGGAAAGAGGGATAAACCCAGCCTGGGTGTGCCTTGGAAAGAGTTGAAGTGGGAATGAGATGTTCCCAAACTTGGGATCACCCCACGGAATGGAACATCCAAGGTGTTGCTCCTGCTGCTTCTGGCTAAGGAGCTCCGAGTGCCCAAAAAAATCCAAAAATGGGGGGAAAATGGGGAAAATCCATCTGGAGGCCAAAGGGGTGGGAATGGCTGGGATTGTGTGGTATCCAAAGGCCCCTGCGGATCCTCCGTTGGGAATTTCTGCTGTTTGGGAAGGGATTGTGATGAGTCACCCTCCAGCCAAAGTTCCTGCGGGAGGAAAGGGGGGGCCCGGCAGGGAGATTTCCAAACATGGCAATGTTTATTTGGAATTCGGGCTGAAGGAGAGATTCTGCGAGATCCAGAGGGAAGATTGGCTGGGGATGAAACCTGCTGGCTACTGGATATCGCCAGAAATCCAGGGAAAAAAAATCCTGGGATTGCTGCAAAGCCCAGAGCACGCGGGGACAGAAATGCCTCCTGCAGTGCTTTCCCTCTCCATAAAATCCTGGAATTACTGAGGTTGGAAAAGCCCTCCAGGATTGCTGATCCCACCTTGTCAGGCCAGAGCACTGGGGGGCACATCCAGATATTCCTTGGATACAACCAGAAGTGGGAAATGCTCGAGAAGGAGCCACCAGGAGTGGGAATTTCCCAGTTTGGCCCATTCCGAGGGGATTCTGTGCCGTGTTTAGCCAGGCCAGATGTTGGGAATCACCTCCACAGCTGGCCCTGAGCCTCTCCCAGGATTCCTGACCCGAATTCCCGTCGTTCTCATTCCACCACGAGGCTCCCAAGCCCAGCTCAGCAGCAAATCCTGGCTCCAAGGCATGGAAAAATGCAGGTGGGATGATGGGAGCAGGGAGCAAACTGCAACAGCAGCCTCGGCACGGTTCCCTATGGATCACCAACATTCCCTATGGAACACCAACATTCCCTAGGGATCACCAACATTCCCTATGGAACACCAACCTTCCCTAGGGATAACCAACATTCCCTGGGGATCAGATATCCCAGCTGCCAGCAGGGAGCAGGACAGGGAGAAGGGATGGAACATGCAGGAAAATGGGATTACACCAAGGAAATGAGGACTGGAATTTCCCTCTCTGCTGGGAGAAACCCCCTCAGCCCTAAAATCTCTCCCAGTGCATCCCAAAATGTGAAATCCTGCTGGGAATTGCAGGGTGGGAACATCAGGGATGTTTTAGGCTGAGGTTAAGGCAAGGACTGAGCCATTCCAGCAGGAATTCCCAGCTGGGAATATCCATGGGGACAAGGAATCAGCAATGAGCTGCCCCAGTGACACCAGAGCAATCCCAAAAGGAGGGACTGAAGAGGAGGAAGGAAACTTCTGGAAAAATCCCATATTCCCACATCAGGATGAGTCCAGCTCCAAGGGTGGGAATCATCCAGCTCCAAGGGTGGGAATATTCCAGCTCCAAGGGCGGGAATCATCCAGCTCCAAGGGTGGGAATCATCCAGCTCCAAGGGTGGGAATCTCCCAGCTCCGAGGGCAGGAATCTCCCAGCTCCAAGGGTGGGAATCTTCCAGCTCCAAGGGTGGGAATCTCCCAGCTCCAAGGGTGGGAATCATCCAGCTCCAAGGGTGGGAATCTCCCAGCTCCAAGGGTGGGAATATTCCAGCTCCAAAAGTGGGAATATCCCAGCTCCAAAAGTGGGAATATCCCAGCTCCAAGGGTGGGAATATCCCAGCTCCAAGGGTGGGAATCTCCCAGCTCCAAGGGTGGAAATCATCCAGCTCCAAGGGTGGGAATATTCCCAGATCCGAGGGCGGGAATCTCCCCGCTCCAAAGGTGGGAATCTCCCAGCTCCAAGGGTGGGAATCATCCAGCTCCAAGGGTGGGAATCATCCAGGTCCAAGGGTTGGAATCTCCCAGATCCCTCCTAACACCTCACTAGACCAGAGCACCGAGTGCCAAGTCCACTCTTGTTTTAAACACATCCAGAGATGATGATCCCACCACCTCCCTGGGAAGACAATTCCAGTATTTTATTATTCTTTCAGTGAATTTTTTTTTCCTAATATCCAACCAAAACCTTCCCTGCCGTAGCTTGAGACTCCAGGAGGATCCAAACAGGGACGCACACACGCACACTCTGATATTCCCTGGATTCAGAGGTTGGCCCTTCCCAACTGAGAGCCCCCAGAAGGTCTCAGCAGGAGCTGGGTGACTCCAAAGGCGCTCTGGGATGGGCTTTGCTCCTTCCCGCCCCAGCAGCATTCCAGGATCCAGCTGCTCCCACTCCCACGCGGGGTGGGGACGGTGGGAATCCCGCTGGGCTGGGGCTGGCGTTGCCAGCAGGGCTCGGGGACATTCCTGGCCCGCCGGCAGCTGTCCCTGCCCGGCTCCCTGGCCTGGAATGCCGCCAGGGCCTTCGGGACCAGCCTCCCTCCTCGCTTCTGAGCGTTCCCGCGACGCCTGTGCCCCTCGCGGCGTGAAAAACGCGGATTTCACCGCCGGCTTTCCGCCAACCTGACGGAGAATATTCCGGCGGCGATGCCGGAACGTTGTGCTGCGCTCGTTCGCTGAGGTCGCGCGTTAAATGCGGTTTTAGGCCATAACACAAGGTTAAAAAGAAAATTAATACAGCATAAAGAGCACAGTTTCTTTAAGTCGCGTGTTAAATACAGGTTTAGGTCATAACAATGTTAAAATAAACACTATGCTCTTTATACTGTATTAATTTTCCTAAGTTGCGTGTTAAATACAGTTTTAGGTCATAACAATGTTAAAATAAACACTATGCTCTTTATACTGTATTAATTTTCCTAAGTTGCATGTTAAATACAGTTTTAAGTTATAACAATGTTAAAATAAAAAAAATGCTCTTTATACTGTATAAATTTTCCTAAGTCGCGTGTTAAATACAGTTTTAGGTCATAACACAATGTTAAAATAAAAACTATGCTATTTATTTATACTGTATTAATTTTCCTAATAAACACTGTGCTCTTTATACTGTATTAATTATCTTATGTCACATTTTAAATACAGTTTTAGGTTATAACACAATGTTAAAATACAAACTATGCTCTTTATACTGCGTTAATTTTCTTAAATCGTGTTAAATACAGGTTTAGGTTATAACAATGTTAAAATAAAAAATATGCTCTTTATACTGTATTAATTCTTTTAAGTCATGTGTCAAATGCAGTTTCAGGTTATAATAATGTTAAAATAAAAATGATGCTCTTTATGCTGTATTAATTCTCTTAAGTCACATTTTAAATGCAGTTTTAGGTTATAACACAATGTTAAAATAAAAACTATGTTATTTATACTGTATTAATTTTCTTAAGTTGTGTTTTAAATACAGTTTTAGGTTATAACAATGTTAAAATAAGAACTATGCTCTTTATACTGTATAAATTTTCCTAAGTCGCGTGTTAAATGCAGTTTTGCGAGAAATTTACATATCATGCATGAGATATATGAATATGCAACAGGCTGCTGCTTTTAAGGTGATCCCTTTGCTCCCAAGGCGTGGTTTGGGTGCCCAAAACCATCCGGATATCCGAAATTCTTTGCTTTTTATTGTCTCCCAATGTCCTGATCCTCAGTGTCCGAATTTTTATTACTCTAATTTTATTGCTATTTTTGATAGCTATTTTATTGCTAATAAATTTTTAAGATTTTTTTTAAAAAAAACCCAAGTAATTAGTGTTTTTCACAGTGGGATGCAGAATTTCCCCTGCTCCAGCCTCTCCAAGGTTTTCCAAGGTGTGGAAAAGAGGAGCTGTGTTGTAATATGGAAATGAATGAGATATTTGGGGTTTTTTTTAATGTAAAATGGTTGAATTTTTATTTACCTAGCTTATATTTATAGGAATATTAAAAGGCACTGGGTTAAATTTAATTAGTTCGCAATCTACTAAAATTTTGTTTATTGGTTAATAAATAACTAGCGAGTATGTTTATTAAACTTTTTCTAGATGGTTTATATTTTTAAATGAATTATCATGGGATAGATGTGCAGGAGCAAAAAGTGGGAATTTGCTGCTTCTTCCTCTTCCAGGGATTCCACAGTGCCCCAGTGCATCCCAGTATTCCCACTGGTGGGATGTGGACACTCCCCACACCCCTCAAATCCAATTCTCAAAATTCCCAGAAATTGTTGGGGTTTTTTTTTAGATTGTCTAAGAGGGTTATAAAAAAATGATTTTCCCAGCACTTCCCAGATTTCCAGGGCACATTCACTTCTTTCCACTCAGGAAGGAAAACCAGAGGAGATCAAAATGACAGCCTTGGACACCAAAGGCTTTCCTGACATCCAAAATCGCTGGCTTTGGGATTTTTTTCCAGGACAGAAATGCTGGATCAGGCATTTTCCCTCCTCTGGGTGCCAATCCGAAGGGATAAAGCTGACACAAATTCCATATTTATGGCTCTGAGCAGCTGGAGATCCAGCAGCACCTGGAGAGTCTGGGAGTGCTGGGAATGGGGATTCATTATCACCAAAATATTCCCAAAGAAACCTGGGATCATGGAAATGCTGCAGTTGTCCTGATCCTGCCCTACGAAGCAGCTCCAAAACTTCTGCTCCCTCCTAAAGATCCCTGGAGGAGTTGGGAATCCAGGCCTGGATTTGGGAATCAAAGGATTTTTTTTGCTGTTTTCCAGCCCCTTTAGACGGGAGATCAGCCATGGAATTCTGGATGCCCTGGGGACTCCACAAATCCAGGGAAATCCAGCTTCGAGGCTGGAATTCTGAATTTTGGGGTGGAATTCTGGAAGATGCAGCAGCCCCTGGCAGGGCTGCATTCCCAACCTTTGCTCCATGGAAAAGGGGGATTTGGGATCCCTGGGATCAGGGATCAGCAGCCCAGGTTAAGCTGATCCCAACCTTTGATCCCAATCCAAACATTCCATGCTCTTTCCCCTCCCCATTCCCCTTCCTCAGCCTTAAATCCCACGGGATTTCCGATGATTCCCAAAAATCCCAATAGGAATAAAGCAAGAGTTTGGTCGTGGCCAAATCCTCGAGTCCCAGCATGTTTGAAACTCTCCCATTCCCAGCAATCCCATCCCTTCTCCCTAAAGGAGAGATTTTTTTCCCAGGAAAAATAACCTGGAAAAGCAGCAGAGGAGAAATTCCTGCCTGCTGAGCAAATGGCTTTTCTTGGAAAAGGCAGAAATCCCTGATTTTCCAGCAGAAATCCCTGATTTACCTACAGAAATCCTCGATTTTCCAGCAGAAATCCCTGATTTTCCAGCAGAAAACCCTGACTGACTTTCCAGCAGAAATCCCTGATTTTCCAGCAGAAAACCCTGACTGACTTTCCAGCAGAAATCCCTGATTTTCCAGCAGAAATCCCTGATTTTCCAGCAGACACCGGGAATGTGCTGGCAGTGTTGTCGTGTCTAACGTGAAGTGACATCGGGAATGTTTTCCAAGAGCAAAAATATTCCTCATTTTCCAACTGGGACAAAGCCTGGCCTCGTTTCAATCCTGCTCTGACCAGGCTGTGACCAGGGGTTGAACTCCTGGGAAAAGTGGAGCAGGGAAAGGCGGGAGAGGGGATGGGAGGATAAAGGGAAAGGAAAAATCAGGCGGAAGCGTCACAGGGGAGCAGAGAAAAGAGATTTTTCTGGGATTTAATGGACACAGCCTGGGAAAGCAGCGTGGAAAAGCAGAAATCCCACATCACCCACAGCACCAGCGATTGTTTTCAGGGATAAATGTCCCATTTCCAGGAAAAAACCATCCAAATCCAGCATCTCCACAGCCAAAATCTAAATTTACCAAAGTTTTAAACCAGCTGAATCCAATTCCAAAAGAAACTGGCTTCCCAAGAGGCAGAGTTATCCCTAAGAAAAGCCAGGATCAGCGGGAAGCTCCAATACCCAACTGCAAATTCTGGAGTGGGGATTTCCAGAGCCTCTGAACCTAAATATTCCCAAAATCCTCAGCACCATCATCCCATGGGAGACAGGAGCCGGCCTGGAGCCAGCTCCTGCTCCAAAGGGATCCTTCCCATCCACAAAATTCCAGCTTTTCCCAAAGCCAGATTTGCAGGATGTGTGGGAGAGGATGAGTCAATAACATTGGGTTTTAAGATGCTTTTCCTTCTCCAAAGCAGCCAGAAAATTCCTGAGAATGGGAATTTGACTGGAATTTAACTCTGGGATGAAATTCCCAGCTCATTTTAAGCAATGAGCCCGCTCCTGGGATCTCGGAAGGATTTGGGAAGTGATCTGAGGTTCCTGGAGAAGGGGATGCTGCATGTCCACGGGGTATGGGTGGGGCTTCTGTGCCAGAGGGAAAGTTTAGATGGAATATTGGGAAAGAATTCCTGGCTGGGAAGGTGGTGAGGCCCCAGATTCCCAGAAAATCTATGGCTGCCTCATCCCTGGAACATCCAAGGCCAGGTTGGACACTTGGAGCACCCTGGGATAGTGGGAAACGTTGGGGTTGGAACAAAATGATCTTCAAGGCCCCTTCCCACCCCCACCATTCCACGATTCCATGAATTCCCCACATCCCCATCCCCGATGGATCAGCCCGGATTTGCCGTTGTTCCAGAGGAAATGATCCCATTTTTATCCCCAGCAGAGCTACCTTTGAAATGCCAATTCCCATTTCCTTCCCTGCATTTCTAATCCTGGGATACTCCGAGGATCAATAGCCCAGGGATGCAGAGGAAGCTGCTCCCAGTCCAATATCCAATAATTATTGGATAACTCGGCCTCCGACGTGGGTGGGTTGCCAGGTTGTGCCGGCACAAAATTCCATTTCCAGAGGGAAAAAAATTCCCCCCGGGGCTCAGGATTTATGGTTGGAGCAGGATGTTTCCATCCTGTGAAAACAGGGACAGCAAGGATGGAAAAGCTTCGGTTTTCCCACTTCTCTTCCTGCTTTTCCTCCTGTCCCTTAGGACATGAGGAGCTGATTTCCATGGATACAACACCGACATATCCAGGATCAAATCCTGCCCTAATGATCCCAAATCCCCCATCACAATCCAGGGGATGATCCCGTTGAACTGGGAAGTTTTGGATGCTACCAGGGATCCAGGGACAACCACAGCTTTCCTGGGAATCTCTGCCAGTTTTCCCCATGGATCAGCCCTTCCCTGCTCACACACTCATGGAGCAGAGGGAATATTCCTCTTCCTTTCTGATCCAACCCCCAAAAAAATCAGGGAATTCTGGATGCACCATCTGAGTCTGCCAGCAGGAATTCCCAGTGTGATCCCTGCAGGTGCAGATTTTGGATTGCACAAAACACGGATCCATGGAGAGATCAACTACCAGAGGTGGGAGCTTTGTACAGCCACAAAAAAATTTGGAAAAAATGGGAAAAACTCCTAGAAATGCTCCAATCCCAGGAACTCTTGCACTCCACGCGTTTCAGCTTTCCAATACAGCCAGAGCAAATTCCAAGCAAATTCCAGGTGGGAGTTTGACAATGACAAAAGAACTGCTTGGGATTCCGAATTCCCAAGGGCTCCTAATTCCAGCTGGAAGCTGCTCCAAGAGTTTGGAGCTGCGGAAATCCTGGGATGCTGCCACTGTTTAGATTGGAGCCCTGCTGGGAGGTTTCTCCTGGAAAAGCCCCACATGTGGATGACCCAGGGAGAGCAAAGGGCAAGGAAGGAGCAGGATTTGGGATTCCTCAGCCAGGGAATGGGGCTGGATGTGTCCCCCGGCTCCCTCCAGACCATTCCCAGCATTAACAGCTTCTCCCTCCTCGCAAATCCCGATAAAGCTGCCCAAATTCCAAACTTTTCGACGTTTCCCCTTGATCCCAGGATCCATAAATAGCCCTGGCATTTCCAGTGGCACATCCTGCCTGTGGAAATTGGATTGCAAAGGAAAATTGGCCGGAGTCCTCGTTGAATTCCCAATGTGATCCATCTTTTCTGACGTCCTTCCCTCCAAACCCATCGGAACTCCAGGTGGAGAGGCGCAGTGAAGTCATTAGGAAAGATTTCCTGACAAACCTTGGGAACACTGAAGGGTTCCGGGCATTTTTCCCCTTCCGTTGGATAAACCCTGACATCTCCATGCTCTTCCCAAACTTTTCCTTGGAGCCAATCCTGCTCCTTCCCTGCCCAGCACAGGGAAAGGCCAAGGTTTGTGGGGAATCCCGTGGTTTTATCCAAGATTTGTCAGATTTTGGAGGAATTTTGCTCAAAGAGGGAAAAATTTTAAATATTCCCAGAGTCCTTTTTCCTTTAAAATCTTCCTCTCCCCCCCAGGAAAGGGGAATGGCTTTAAACCGGGAGAGAGGAGGTTTCAATGGATTTGGGAAGGAATTCCCAGCTGGGAGGGTGAGGAGGGGATGGGATGGAATTCCCAGAGAAGCTGTGGCTGCCCCTGGATCCCTGGAAGTGTCATTGGTGTGGTCACTGTCCCTGTGCCAAGCCAAATCCATGGATTTCTTATTTTCCTTATCCCAGCATCAGCCTTTCCTGCTTAACACAGGGAGGATGGAGCATCCAACCATAAAAATTCAGGAAAAAAGGAAAACCACCAAAATCGCAAAATCTGACAAGGAAATTGAGATTAAAAATAAACAATGATGGATTTTTCCATGAAATACCTGGATAAAAAAAGGCTTTTGGGAGTCCAGATGTGGGAAGGGCTGGAAACTGCCTGGGGTGTTTGGAGCCAGCGCTGACGTGTGGGATGGGTGACATTGGACTGGGAACACGGAATGGGATCGAGTGATCCCAACGATTTATTGGGAATCAATGAGGCTGCACAGACTGAACAGCACTGCCACATTCCCATGGAACTGCAAATGGGTCAGGAATGCTGGGAACTTCCCCCGGAATTCCTCTAAATCCTCTTTCTTCCCTCTGTTTAGCTTGGAAAAGTTGCCTTTTCCAGGAGCCTGACTGGTTCATTCCCTCAAAATTGGCGGGAAAGGGAAATGGAATCCACACAGTTCATGGAAAAAGTTCTCCAGGATGGAGGGGATGGAGCCAGGAAGCTTCACTGACTTCCTTACTTATTTAGGAATTTGGATTTTTGATCCTTGGCCGAGGCTGTTGGGAGAAGGATGGGGGCAGGGAGCAATTCCCGGATTTATCTGGAATTCAAGTCAAAGGGAAAGGACAAATTCAAGCAAAATATTCCTCACATTCCATTCTGCGTTTCCAGTTTAGTTTTCAATTCCAAATCCCAAAAAACCCAAAAAAAGCTTTAAAGCCCCTCCCACACAGAATGCAATCACCCGGGGGAAAAAAAGAGGGATTAGAGCCGGAGGCACACGGATATGGATTATTCCATCCTTTGGCAAATGGAAAATAAATCATCCCATCGCAGCCAGAGCCACGAGGGTGAGGGAGGGGGCAGAAAAATGGGAATGATCCTAAATGGATTCATTCCAGAGCATCCTTGGGATGGGATGGATGAGCTTCCCGCAGAACCGAGTGCTCCCAGAAAAAAGTGGATTTAAAGGGGAAAAAAAAAAAGAAAAGGGAACAACCAACAAATTAAATGGAAAAATCCAACAATGGATAATTAGCAGATGGAAAAGCAAAGCTGCAATTTAGGTGTCTCCAAAGGGAAATCCCAACAAGTGGCTCCGCGGATTTATTTTCCCTTTTTCCTTTGATCTCGCTGGGTGGGAGGAGAATTCCTACAAAACTGGAGCAACCCAGAGCAGGAAAAACCCGAGCGGAGACGTTCAGAGTCTCCCCCTCTCCCGACCCCTCTTCCCGCCCCCGGGACTCATTAAACAGGGAAAATCCCGCGGGATCCAAAGGTTCTGGCAGTGAGCACACGGAGATGTTTTCCAGAGCAAATGTTGGGCCATAAATAATGGATCAGGAACGAGGCCGGAATGAATGGATTTATCCCCGCCGGAGCTGGGGAGGCTGGGTTTTCAGTGGGCTCCAAGCAATCCAATTTTTTTCAGGAATAATCTTATTTTTGAGGTTTTTCTTTTTCAGGCTAACTTCTGAAGTCGTGTGTCTATTCCCCAAAATTCCACAGCATCCTATTCCCCCCAAAATTCCAACATCCGGGCTGGCAGTCCGGGACTTGTGGGACAACTGAGGAACGTGGGAACAGCCCCCAAATCCAGCTCCAAAGTCATCTCCCTGGAAATCACTGCTGCACCATTCCTGGATGTATTCCAGAGCTTTTCCCATTTTTCCCAGCAATGCACGAGGAATCCTGTCCTTGGATTTTCAACACAGCCACAGCTCATCCCGGGATGTCAAACCCTTGGGACATGGAGCCAAGGGTTTCCTTGGAATGACCAAACCCAGGGATTTCTAGGATTTGGCCTGGTCCAGGAAGCACCGAAGGCTTTGGATCTTTGTTGGGATTTTTCCCGGGCATCTTTTCCCAATGTCCAATCCATTCCTATGGAATGTGGACGGACCTGCCACCAGCTCTTCCCTTTGAGGTGACATCCAGCCCTGTGTCCATGGCTTCCTCTGGAATTATTTCCTCCTTCATGAACCAAAATTCCATCCCAACCTGAAATCCCGATTATTCCAGTGGGGAGGAGAAAGGATGGGAGAGAGGGAAGAGGTTTTCCAGGAAAATCCTAGATCCAGCAGACTTTGAGCCACCCTCACTCTGCCACTGGAATTTCACTGACCAGAAGCTCACGGATCTCGTGGATCCCATGGATCCCACGCCGTGACCCATGTCACAAATCCAACTTGGATTCAACGGCATTCCCAGCTGGAATCTGCTGGAATGAGGTGTTGGGATAAAGGAGGAGATGCCTCTCGTTCGCTTCCACTGATTTCCCAGCTGTCCCAGTCATTCCCACTTCTCCCCGTGACCTTCCGTGGAGGACAGGCACGGATACAAGAAGAGCTCCCTAAATTCCATTAACTTCCCAAAAATCACTCTGCCTTTCAATCCAGGCTGCCTGAATTCCCAAATAATGAAATCTCCCGTCAGGATGATATGATCCAAAGTGACATTGGAGAAAGAAAGGGGGGAGGAAAAAATAAGGATTAAAAAGGGAGCCAGGGAGAAATGGGTTGTCCTGGCAACTGGCGATTCCTTCCCAGCATTCCCAGATTATTTCATGGAATTAATGTTTTCCAATTAAGTTGATAAAAGGTGGAATTTAGCCGAGGGTGACCACTTAAGCTTTGGACGGAAAAAATTCCCTCTCCAATAATTGGAATGATTTTCTTACCATGGAAGGATTTAACCACGGCCTAGATTTGCCGGAAAAGCAAGAATTCCATCTTCTTTTAATGGAGCCAATTTATTTTCCCTTTAAACAATCGGAGAGGAAATCGGGAATAAAGCCTAAATCAGCACCTCGGATTAGGAAGGAGCAGCTGTGAACCTCTCCCATGGAATGATCTAATTCCAAGGTAATTATCCCGGATTTTTAACGCTCCGCTAAAATCCCAACATCAGCATTTTCGGGATTGACAGGCTGGGAATTCATGCCAAGGAGCCAAGTGGGAACCTGCAGTGCTGCCCAGCTTCTCCTCCAAGGTCAAGGATGCCAGAACATCCTTGGAAAAGCTGCCAGAATCCATAAATTTCCTTCAAATCCAACCTTTCCTCTCCAGGCACCACTGGGAATCCGGCACGGAATGGACATGGAAAACGGCGAGGCCACACCGGCTGGGAGCGGGATTCCAGGAATAATTTTGGGAAAAGGAAGAGCAAGAGGCACCAGATTGGGTTGTAAACCCCTAAAAATCCTCCTGCTGTTGGAATGGTGCTGATCCTCCTGGGATTCCAGGGTGGATCGAGCCGGAGCCTCTGGAAAGGCTGGAAAAGCGTTTGAACTTCAGGATCTCTGGAATAAAGAGGCTAAATGCAGATCCAATCATTCCAGGCTCCTCAGCAAAGCCATCCATTCCCGAGAAGCCTCTGGAAAACAAGGAATCCACCAGAGATGGCCACGGGACAGGAAAACTTTGGAGAAAGGATGGGAGAGAGGAAAAGTAGTTTTCCAGGAAAATCCTGGAGAATTTCCAGGAAAATGACTCCGAGTGACCCTCCCTGGATTGAAAGAGAAACAAACCAAATTTTCCTTGGAAAAGCAGCTCCTGGGAGTGCTGCTCATCCAAGGAAATCCATTTGGATTGGGAAGAGGGAAGAGCTCAGGCTGGGAGGAGGGAATTTGATGGAATCTTCATCATCCAAAGGCGACGGAAAGCCAGCGCAGAAAGGGAACGGGAATTTTTCAAAGGAATGAGCAGTTCCCCCTGTGCCTCATAATCCTGCCACAAAATTCCCACTTTTCCCAGGTTTTTCTCCCCAGATTCCAAGGTCAAGGGGATCCCCTCATGCCTCATTATCCCTCACCATAGAATTCCCACTTTTCCCGGGCTTTTCTCCCAGAATTCCAACTTCAAGGGGAGGGCGAGGAAGAGGAGGCAGCAAAGAGCACATGGGAAGTGAGGGTTGGATTTGGGATGAAAAACTCCCAAAAAAAGACAGGATCAAGTTGGGAATTTTTACTCCAAGCATTCCAAAAAAACTCTCTGGAATAGCAGGAATGTTTTTTCCCACTAAAAATTCCCGGGATGATGGAAAAAGGAGCTTTTCTGTGCCCTTCCGAGGCGGTGGCCGGGAGGGATCAGCGCCATCCGTTGCCATGGGAATGATATTCCCAGGAAACGTGGCTGGAGGTGGAGAGGAAACCCCAGAGATCCATTAGCAACAGGTTGCCATGGCAACGGCTCCAAGCTCATTAATTCCTCCTTTCCTTCCCCCCATCCCAAAAAAAACCAAACCCCAAACAACTTTTCTTGGGCGTGGGGGTGGAAAATCCTTTGGGAATTTCACCGGGAATGCACACGGATGAAGGAACAGCGCCGAAATTCCCACTCGTGTCCCCAAATCGCCTTTTCCAATTGGGATTTCAAATAAAATGAGGATTTGAGGGATAATTCCCATTTTTTTGTGGCCTGAGAGCAGCTTTCAAAGGGAAAAATGAGATTTTGCCTTGAAAACTGAGGAAAGGCAAAAAATTCCATGGTTTTCCCCTTCCTCTGTCCCCTCATGTCCTGCCAAATCCCAATTCCTTGGATAAATTTTTTCTCCCTGGATTCAAACTGGGAATTCCCTCCTCATCCTAAAAAAAGCTGGGTGGGGTTCCAAGAGGAGCAGGATGTGGAAAAGGTGGGAAAAGGGAGATGAAGGAAGGTGAGATCCAAACTCCGGTTTGGAATTCCCTCCTGGCTTTCCCAGGAAACAAAAAGCACTCCTGGAAAATCCCCTGGCTGGAGCTTTTCCAGCACTTCCAGGAAATCCAATTTTCCTGTGGATATCCCGGCTCAGGTGGGAGAGGAGTGGTGGGAATCTGACTTGGAAAAGACAGGGAAGGAGATGGACTTTTGAGAAAAATGTGGAAAATCCGCTGCTCTAACAGCAAAATTCCTGGGAATGAGGGAAGGATTGGAGCAGCATTCTGTTGGGAGCAGCTAAAGGGAAATTCCCTGGAAATTCCACACTCTGGAATCAAGCAACGCAGGGAATATTAAAATATTCCCATTTTCCCAGTCCAGTTGAACTTTTCTCCATTGTCATCTCTTGTTCCCAACTGGAATCAAAGGGACAGCAACGCTTGATCCTTGAATTACAAAATCCCTGGGAAATTCTGTCCCTTCCCTCTTTCAATGCTCAAAATTCCAGGCAGGAATCAATCCATGGAATTTGTGCTAAGCTCAGCTGGAAAAGAACCTTTTCCTCACTTTCTTTTCCTCCTATTCCACAGGTTTTTCCTCTAAATTAAACCTCTGGAATTCCAAATCCTTTCCCAAATCCGTATTTTCCCAAATCAGAGCTCAGCCCAACCCCGCTCCGAGGATTTTCCCTACAGAATTCAAGGAATTAGGCTGTGCTTGGAATATGAACTGCTCCAGAGGAGTTTTATAACAATTGGGATTTCTCTCCAAGCCTGGTCTGGGATACAAGGGATTCCCTGGGAATCCAGGAATGCTCTGGGATAAAAGGGATGCTCGAGATCACTGGGAAGGGAGGTGGAAAATGCTCAGATCCCAAGCACTGATCCCAAAAAAGCACTGCTAGAAAATCTGGGATACCTGGATCAGATCCAAAGGATTTGTGTCTAACGGTGGCACTTGAGGAATATTCCAGGACCCGTATTCCAAAGGCTGGGAGGAGCTGCTGGCTCTGGCCTGGGCCACCACTGGGTGACCTGGGATAGAGAAATTCCAACCATTCCAAAGGGAATCCAGCCCCGCCCCTTCCGTGGGAATTCCGTCATTCCTGCCATTGTCCCAAACTTCCCCAGTCCTCTGCAAACAGCATCTGGAAATTCATGGATCTGCCAGGATGTAAATCCAAGCACTGACGTCATCCCAGACAATTCCACGTTTATCCAGGTTTCTTCCAACCTGAGGAGATCCCATTCCTGGTAATATTTATGGACTGGTGAGAATTCCCATGGAAAAACCAAGTTTTTCCCAACATCTGGCCTAAAGGAGCTCGGGACAGGCTCCTGGTGAAAAAACGGAGCTTTTGGCTTCCCAACCCTCTGGAAAGGGCAGCACATCCCAGAATTCCTGAGGAACCAACCCCACAGGATGCGCAGCCAGATCGAGCTCATCCCTCTTGGCAGCCCCAGCCCTGGAGCCTTTTTAGGGATTCTGGTCCAGCATTCCCAGGCAGACACGATCCCAGGGATGTCTGGAGCAGCAGGAATTGTTGGCACTGGAGCGCTCCAGGAGCCTTTGGAAGGTGCAGAAATCCTGGAGAACATCCAGCAGGAGCCGGGATCAGGACACGCTGCCGGGCCAAGAGCATTCCCTGACGTTCCCCGATTCCTGAGACTCCCTGATTCCCGAGTTTCCTTGTTCCCAAATCTCCCTGCTCCCAACTCCCTAATTCCAGAGTCTCAGGAAATCAGAGTTAAACCTGGCTTAAACTTGGGCCTAAAGTGACTCCAGCAGGGATGATCCTGCCTCGTTTGCCCTCAGCTCTGTCCCAAGGGAAGCTGGAGATGGATTTGGGATCCCCGGCAGGTTGGGATTTGGGATTCAACAGCCCCATCCCACCTGAGCTGGCAGCCCTTGGAATGAGCCTTTCCCAATCCCAAAGCAATTCCCATTTGTGGCACCAAATCCCACATTTTGCTTTGTCTCCCGTCCTTCCCTCCCTGTCATTCCCAATAAAAGAGGTGTCAGTTCCTCCTTCTCTCCATATCCTTGGAGACAGGAGCAGAAATCCATGGAAACACCTGTGTTCCGATCCCAAATCTCCCAGGAATTCCCGGGACGGCAGGAAAATCCAAACAAACAGCCGGAGAGGATCAAAGAGTTTGGGTACAACGAGCTCCACACGAATCCCACGGGATGCTCCTCCAAAACATCCCTGTCTGTCACATCCATCCAACACCCCCATCCCTCGGGAATGGGGCTGATATCCCAAAAAACCACACAGCAGCTCCTGCTTCCAGCAAGATCTCCCAGGATTTTTCATATCCGGGCAAATCCTCCCCGCTGGGATGGAGGGAAGGGATTGGGAGCAGAGACTCAGCTGGAATTCCTGCCTGGAATAGCCGCACACACACAGAGCCATCCCATTCCTCTGGAATTCCAGGGAAAAACAACCAAATACCGGGAGCATTGTGAGCTGACACAATTCCCATCTGTCCATGGGAAGAGGGAAAATGAGATCCCGGAGCCGAGCGTTTCATCCGCTGCCAAATCCCCGCTCCTGCTGCAGTGCCCAGACCGGATTTTTATCCGGGAAAAAAAGGGAAAATTGTCTTTTCCAGCTGCTTTTTGTCCAAGTCCGCTCCAAAGTGACCATTCCCAGATTTCCAGGGAGGTTGGGAAGAGCCCTGGACACGGAGCTTCCTGTGCTGCTTCAGGAAAAGGATTGGAAGTTCTGGAATTAACTCCTAGGTGGGATCATGGAATAACTCTGGAGTAACTTCCCTCCTATCCCAGGAAGTGAAACATTCCCTCTAAAGTGTATTTTCCTTAAAATCCCAAGGATTTCAGGATTGGGGATTTAGGGATTTGCCCCAGCCAGCAGCTGCTGCCTTAAGAATTAAAAGGAAAATCTGAATTTCCAACATCTGTGTAAATATTCAGAAAATATTCCTCACATGAGGAATTCCAGCTCTGGAATACTGGGCAGGCACTCCAGGGGATGGAATTCTGAGGGATTAAAGGAAAACACACCTGGATGACTTTGGATGGGCATCCCTGAGATTCCTCCTGAATTTCCAGCAGCCCGAGGAGATCCCAGACTGGGAACCAGCAGGGAAATCCAGGGAAAACTCTGAGTGGGCAGCAGGAATTCTTGGCTGCTGCAGGGATTGGGAAACAAATCCCAAATCCATGCAAAACCAGGGAGAAAATCCCAATTCCCACTTTACTGACAGCAAACAAGAGCGATCCCAGTCGTCCCCATGGAATTATTCCACTTGGAGCATGGAAAAGTCAGGGATCCCAAGGGATCAGCCGAGGGCCCAAACACAAAGCCAAGGGAAAGCTGAATTTCAATCAATCCAATCCCATTTTTCCATGAAGAAATCCCTAAAAACCAGCAAAACACCCCAGAGAAGCTGGATGGTCATTCAGGAAATATCCACGGAAAATTTCCAACCCTAGGGATGAGCTGGAGCCTCGGATCTGCTGCATTCCCAGTTCAGCTCCTGGGATACACTGGTCCACATTTCCAAGGAATTTGCCATCCTGAAATGCTGGGAAACACACCTGGATTCAATCCACATCCCAGAATTCCAAACCAATCTCCAAACTGGACCGGGATTTCTTGATTCCAGCAAATTTGAGGGGAAGAAATGAAGGCAACAGGAAAAGCCAAGTGGAGTCTGGGATTTCCATGGATCCATGCATCCATAAATACCATGGAAAATGGGAATCAGACTGCCCCGAAATTAGTCTGGAATAGGGAATAAATTGAGGATATTTCCCAGAGATTATGAGGAATCTTCAGGAAAATCCAATGAGATGCACTGGAAGGGATTTTCCAGGGAATATCCAGCCCAGGGAAATATATCACTTAAAATAAATCAGGAGAAGAGGAAAAGCAGTCCCAAAACCACCCTGGAATCACTGAATTCCTATTTTCGGTGAAAAACCCTGGATTTGGGATTGCAGGGACGGATAACGCTGGAATCCATTGGCAATGAAACATGGATTAGGATAAAGGGATCCTAAAAAAGCCAGGCTTGGAAGCAGATTCCCAGGGCTGTGCCTCTCATCCCTCCATCCCATTTTTATCCAGTTTTCCAAAGGGAAAACCCCTTGGAGATGTCCCGGGATGGATTCCAAGCTTTCCTCCACATCAGAGCCCATCCAGAGTCACATCCATGACTCAAAAATCCAGGAGGTGCTCCCAACCCCTCCTGAGGACATCCATGGATTCATCCCTTCCTTGCTGATCCCAAATATTCAAGGAAACCCCATTTGACATTCCATGGATCCGCTGGGGAAAAGCCAGGGAATGACCCCGAGGGGTGGCAAATCCCAAATCCCCACGGGAACAGCACAAAATGCCACCCACGGCCCTCCAGAAATAAACAGACGTAGGAGATCCAATCCGAAGGAAAATAAAGAACTCGGCTCCCAATTTTAGGTGGATTTAAAAGAAAAAAAAAAAAAAAAAAGGGAAATTCAAAGCACAGCAGGGAAACAGAGGGAAAATCCAACTCGGTTTGAGGGAAAATTCCATTTGGATCAGGGCTTGTATCCCAGAAATGCTGTTTGGGTTGTTGGTGTGTCGTGGGCCGTGATTTTGGGGTGGGAATTGGGATTGGAGGTGACCCTGGAGGTCGGGAAGAGATTCCTGAGCTCGGAAAATCCAGGAATAAATCCGGGGAATGCCACTGCAGAGTCAAAGTGACAGCAGAGTGTCCCTGCTCAGATTAATCGAATTAACACACTCCTAATTAGTGCTCCCACCCCCCAAAAGCAGCCCTTTTCCTCAAGAATTCCCAACTGGAATACGTCATTAACCCACACCTCTGGAAGCAGAGCAGGAACCGTTCCAGGATCATTTTCCCAGGTTGCTCTCAGCATTCCCGAGGCAGAAGCCCGAGGTGCAGCTCCTCCATCTGCCCCATCCCCGTTTTCCCGTGGATGCCTCCGGCTGGGAACGTTTCCCGGGAACGCTCGCGGCTCCGTAAACCGATCCCGCCCCACCTGTCCCCTCCAGAACCCGGCTCCAGCTTTTTTTAGCCATTCCAAAGCCTCCCAGTGACCCCTTCCTGCTTTAAGCTCCGCACCAATCAGGTTTTTTGGGAAGATTCCCACCTGCTCTGGGCCACAGGACCGGGGTGGCTCCGATTCCCAAAAATATCTGGAGTGGCTGGCAGCTCTTGGAAAATCTAGCTTGGGAAGGGAGATCCCCACGGGGTTTGTTGGATGGAAGCGCAGTTGGAATTTTGGGTGCCTCGTCCGAAGGCAGCTCCATTCCCAGCATGGGATCAGCCTAAAGGAGCTGTGGGAAACTGGACCCTGGAATTGGAATTTCACAGGAGGAGAATTCCCAAACCAGCAGGCACAGGGAAAAGAGGGATGTGGGAATTGGAGGGCACAAGCAAGACCTTTCCCTCTTCCCACCAAATCAATCCCAGTGGGAGCAAGGACAACTTCCCTGGGAAAAAACAACCAAAAAGCTCCATCCAAGGAGGGCACCTTGGGAAGATCCGAGGATTTTGGGAGCATTCCCAATTCCCATCCCTCCCTTCCATAAGTCCTAAGGAAAACCCAACACTCCTTTTCCTGGTTTATGGATTTGTCCTTCAGGAAGGGCGGGAAGAGAATCCAACCCCACACAGCCACAAATGCCCTCTGTGGGATTTTGCCTGTGGAAAATCTCCCAGGAATTCCAGCCCTCAGTGCACTGATCCAGCCGTGCTCCTCATCCAGCTGCTTCCCAAGTGTCCCACTCCATGGAATTTTTCTCAAGTTCCCAGTTTCCAGGTGTTTCCAACACACCCAGACCCAGATCCTGCTCTGAGGTGTCTCCAAAAATCCCAACCAGCTCTTCCTGAAAAATTGAATCCAGGGATTTGATTTTGGAGACTGGGAAAACGGGAATAAATCCCAGCAAGGAGCTCACCCCTCCTGCTGCCATCCAAGCGCACCAGCACTGAAATCCTGGGAATTCTATGAATTCCTGCTTGGCTGTTCACAATCCATCCCCATTTCCAGCTGCTGTTTTGTCGGATGGGGAGGGTTGGGAAAGGCAGGTGCTCTGCTGGCAATTCCCAGCAGGAAAATCCAAGCCCAGGCTGAGCACACCTGAACCCTCTCCTTGGAATTCTCCTCCTGCCAGAGGAGATTTCGGGAATGCCAAACCCGGAGATTCCCCCAGAGCCAAAGGAAACGACTTTTCCTCCCACAGACTCCCAAAGTTTTCCATCACCAGCACCTGGATTAGGGAATAAATCCATCCTGACTCACTCCTGCCTGTGACAACACAGTGCCCTCCCCAAGGCCAGCTCCATCCCATTTTTCTTATGGAATTCTGTGGAATATTTAAGCATCAGCTCCTCCCTTCCACCTTTGCACAGTCCAGGTTCCCCCCTCAGGGCTGGAAATCCCAATTGCAGTTGCCCCAAATCCCTTTTTTCCAGCATCCAGGCTCTCGGGAACGTTGGAATGAGCACCCAGGAGGGCTCTGGCGATGTTAGGCCTGGCTTAACCAGCAAGGAGCACTTTAGGAAGAGGAATTTAAACCCAGATTTGCTGCAAGCAGAGACTTCACCCAAGGCGAGCAGAGCCGAGAAATCAGCTGGGGCCAAGGAGCTCCGTTTTCCAGAGAAAAGAATTTGGGAAAGGGATTTTTCCCGACTAAATCCAACCCTTAATGAATTCCCTGAGTGTTTTTAGGAATCGCTACAGAACCAAAGTTGGTCAACGTTTTGTGCAAAACAAAAGGAGCCCCAAATCCATAAAAAACGTGGGATTTTAACTCTGAATATTCCTGCAGTTCCCAGCCCGGGGCAGCATTCCCGGGAGGAATGTGCAATTCCTGCTGGGCTGGCTGCCGGGGAGAACCAGGGGTTTGTGTGGGGAGCTGAGGCAGATCAATAATCAGCTTATTAATAAATAATGGGGCTAATAAATTAATAAATAACGGGGAGAGAGGCAGGCGGGGATGGGGGGCAGGGAAAAGCAGGAATTCTCCACACAATGCCCGTGTTAAAAGCTCACTTCCCAAAGATTCCGGGCACAAACGGACAACTCTCGCTCGCACCCAGCATTCCGGGGAAAATTCCATCTCCTGGATGTCACGAGCCGGAGGAAAACGCTGCTGGATGATTATTTAACATCCCTAAAGCCGGGAAAGGACACCGGGAACGGCGGAGATTTAAGGGATTCACTGTTCCCTTCCTTCCCTGCAAGTTGCAGCAGAACAAAAGCGGAGGGGACTTTTCGGGAATTCGCCTTTCCCAAAGCAACTCCAGCTCCATTTGTCCCCGTCGGGAAAGCTCCCGTGCACTCGCGGCTCTTACATAAAAACAGCGGAGGGGCTGATCCCCCCCGGCATCCCGACAAAACCGAGGTCGCCTTTGGAATTGCGAGGATTCCCATCCCAGCGGGCGGCCAGTGGAGTTGAGGGATTTTTTTCCCCGCTGGGAATTTTCGGGGGGCGGCGGCTCCGCGCCCCCCGAGCGGCTCCGTCCTGCCCGTCCCGACACTCGCACGGAGCCGCTGCGGGAGCTTGGCGTGTCCCCAGCACGGGGGGCACGGGGACACGGGGGACACGGGGGACACGGGGACACGGGGGACACGGGGACACGGGGGGCACGGGGGACACGGGGGACACGGGGGACACGGGGGCACGGGGGGCACAGGGGACACGGGGGGCACGGGGGGCACGGGGGACACGCTCCCTGCGTGTCCCGCTGCCACAAATCCCCCTTGTCCCCCTCTCCGAGCCGGCACTGGGGACACACCGAGGACACTCCGGTGGCTCCGTGGCATCCCCGGGCGCCGCCGGCAGCGGGGACGCGCAGCTCCGCCGGGATGCTCCGGCCACGGGGAGGGTCCCGGGGGTGCCGCGGTGTCCCGGGGGGTGCCGCGGTGTCCCGGGGGTGCCGCGGTGTCCCGGGGGTGTCCCGAGGGAAAGGATATGGGTTACAGACCAGCCTGAGGCACCAGCTGCGCGGGCGGGTGGTTTGCTTGAGGCAGAAGAAGGCGGTGGGTGCCAGCGCCGGGTAAGGCACCTGCTCCTCCTCCTCGGAGCCCAGCTCGGCGGGCGGCTCTCGGCCGGGGGAGCCGCTGCCGGAGCCGGAGCCGCTGCCGGAGCCGCTGCCGGAGCCGGAGCCGCTGCCGGAGCCGCTGCCGGAGCCGCTGCCGGCATCCTCGGGCGGCTGCTCGGCGGGGCGGCGCGGCGCCGGCAGCGCCGTGATGGGCACCCGCACCTCGGCCGGGCGCGGCGGCTCCCGGCTCTCGCCGGCGCTCATGGTCGCGGCCAGCGGCACCTGCGGGGCGAGGGCAGCGGGTCAGGGCCGGGCCCCCGGCCCCGCCGCTCCCGGGGATGCTCCGCCGGGTCCCGGCGCTCCAGCCACAACAAAGGCGGGCGGGGGGAGGTCGAGCCTCCGCCCGGGCGCGGCCGCTGCCGCCCCGCAAAGCGAGCTGGGGGTGCCCCCCACCCTTTGGGGAGAGCCCGGAGGAGCCTCCTGGCGTTTGGGTTTGGGGGGATGGAGGATTCCTGCGGAGTGTCCTACCTTAGCGGTGTCCCCAGGGGCATAGCCGTGCCTTGCAGCTCACATGGGACCGGCGACAATCGCGGCTCCGGGGGGTGGCCGAGCCCCTCCAGCCCACCCAGGCACGGTGACACCCCCAAAATCCAGCGAGGGGAGGGGGAAGGGAGGGGTTGGGGCTCGGCGTGCGGCGCCCGCCCGCGGGGATGGAGGATGGAGGAAGGCTGGGGAGAGGAGGAGGAGGAGGAGGAGGAGGAAGAGCAGGAGAAGGAGGAGGAAGAGGAGGTGGCGGGGGCCCTTCCCGAGCCTCTCCCGACGGTAAATCCCAAGGAGCGAGGAGGAGGCAGCTCCGCCGAGCTTCGCCCGTGCCCAACAGGAAACTTCGGATTTACCGGGGGAGGAGGGAGAGCGAGGGGAGGGCAGAGCGGGGGCGGCGGGGCGGGGGCCGGGAGGAGCCGGGGCAGCCCCGCATCGCCCCCTCCGCCGCCTTTGTTCGGGCTCCGCGCGGCGCTGCGGGACCGGAGGGCACCCATGGGTGGGGGGCGACCAGCCGGGGACCCTCCCAAAGCATCCCCGGGCGGGCGGAGAGGATTTGGAGCGGGCGCTGCGCGTTTGGTTCCGCTCCATCCCGCGAGGGCTGCGCGGCTCCGGCAGCTCCAAGGTGGGGAGATCCCAAAAAGAGGGGGATGCGTCCCTAAAAAGGGAGATGGAGCCCTAAAAAAAGGCGGATCGCCCTTCCCGGAGCACCCCCAGCCCCTGGCGGAGCCCAGGCTGGAGGTGGGAGCGGTTTAATAACTAAGCTCGGCTCTAAGCTCGCAGCTCAGCTGCTCCAGGGTCTAACTCCCAAAAAACTCCCCGGGATCCCAGGAAACAGCTCAGGGAAAGTCCTCGCAGGCTCCAGCCCTTCAACTCCGCTCGGGAAGTTTTATCCCTTTGAATTCCTCGGGATTCCGTGAATTCTCTCAGGTTGGGGGCGCGGGGATGGGATTGAAATCCGGGAGTGGATGGGTTCCCGTGCCCTGGAATGTTTTCGGGAGTTCATTATCCAGCAGCACATTCCATTTGCAAATGCAGCTCCCGATGTTCCTCCCGGTTAATAACTGGGAATTGATCGGGAAGAAAGCTCAGGCGGCTTTCAAAGCACCCAAAGCTGAGCCTAATGGGGCTCCTAAAGAGCTGGGCTCCAGCGGCGATCCCAAGGTTTTATGGGATGTTCCCAGGTTGGGATGAACAGGGTGTGGCGATTTTAGTGGGGGGTACGAAGGGAAAAGCCCGGCCAAGCAGGAGGGAGAGGAATGGAAAAGACCTCGAGGACGGAATCCAAGCGTTCCCAAAAAGTCAGCAGGGCGATCCAACCTGTCTGCAGGGGCTGCCTGTGGGAATGCCACGGGGACAGGAGGGATGTGGGATGAAGGACTGGGATGAGGCACATGGGAAAATCCAAAGGGAATCACCAGGATCTCCTTTCAGTTGAATTCCGCTTGAATTCCTTCCCTGGGGTTGAATTCCCTCTGTTTCCCGTCCTTCCTGCCGACGTTTTCCATGAAAACCGGGCTGAGTTTGTGGGAATTCTGAAGGATTTGGGGTTTCCAGCTCACCTGGGGGTCTCAGCCACATTGTTTCCCAAGCTTTTAGGATTCCTCACTCTGGGAAAGAGAATTCCAGAATGATGAGGAGGATCCTTGCTCCGGCCAAATCCCTGGAATTGTTCAAGGATGGGGCTTGGAGCATCCTGGAATAGTGGAAGGCGTCTGAGTGGGAAAAAATAAAAATCAACATTTTAACTCATTCCAACCTAATGGAATTAACTCTGGAATAAACAGAGCAGGATCTGCTCTGCTCCTCCCAATTCCTTGTGGGATCCTCAGGAATTATGGAAGGGAATAAATGGAGGAAAGCGTGGGTGCCTTTCCTCCAGGGATGGATTTGGGGATGGATTCAGCATTCCCGGGAGCATCCTGCTCTCCTGACATCCCACTGCTTTGGGATGGGGTCAAGGCACGTCCTGTTTCCCTCTAAAAGTCTGTCCTGAGCTGGAGAACTCCAGAGTGGGAAACTCCAGAAGAGCTCCATGAACTCCCAGCCACATCTTCCCTCAGGAATTTAGGATTTGTCCTAATTAGCTGGGAGCAAAGTGTGGAATCTCCGATGCAATCCCTACTTTGCACCTTTTCCTTTTCCTTTTCCTTTTCCTTTTCCTTTTCCTTTTCCTTTTCCTTTTCCTTTTCCTTTTCCTTTTCCTTTTCCTTTTCCTTTTCCTTTTCCTTTTCCTTTTCCTTTCCCTTCTTTCCCCCTTGGTGGCACAAAATCCCAAATCCAAAGGAATTGCCGCTAATTCCTGAAATTAATTTTCCAGGATGCTGATGGAGAACTGGATGTGTTGGAGGAGTTCACCCAGCCATGGATCCACCCAGGAAATGTTGGGATGAATAAATTCAGGAAGAATGATTGAATTTGGGATCTGGGGAGCCTCCCAATCCCTTTTCCATCCCAGAAATTGTCTGGATTTTCCCTTCCAGCCTCAAATCCAAGATCAGGGAGCGCATCCAGAGAGGAATTTGCATCCCTGCTAAAATTTGGGATATTCTGGCTGAGGATGGATCAGGAAGGACAAACCACATTCCAAAGGTGCCAGGGAATAACAGCCGGGATTTGCTCCTGTTCTGGGAGTCACATCCAGCTCTTTCCATGGTTTTTTATGGATCACTCCTGGCTCCTTTAATACTCCATTGGTTTTATTGGGATTTATGGCATCCCCACCCAGCCTGGGAGGGAACAGGCAGGGATTGATGATCCTTAATCACATCCCAAACTCCTGGAAGTTCTGAGGGATCCCAGGTTCGTGGGAAGGAGCATCCAGGGATTTCTGATCCTAAAGTTCAAATATCTGGAAGTCCTGTGAGATCCAAGATTCGTGGGGATGAGCAGCCAGGGATTTCTGATCCTAAAGTCCAAACTCCTGGAAGTTCTGAGGGATCCCAGATCCCTGGGAAGGAGCAGCCAGGGATTTCTGATCCATAATCACGTCCCAAACTCCTGGAAGTTTTGGTGGATCCCAGATCCCATTCCCGACCCTCTCCAACGTCGGGAATGTCCCTTCCTGCCTCCATTTGTCCTCTTGGAAAAGGGGTTCGGGAAGAGCTGGGAGCAGGATCCCATCTCCATCCATTGTGTGCCCTCTGCTGGCAGCCTCTTTTCCAGGGAAAACCGGGAAAACCCGGCCGGGAAGGATTTGGGGCTGCCCTTTAAATATGGGGAAATCCTTGGATACGATCTGATCCTCATGGGAATTTCCAGGAGCGGGGAATGAGCTCGTGGATTTCCTTTGGAGCCGGTTGGATCCTGCAGGAGCCCCTGAATCCCGGGCATCCCAATCCCTGGAATTCTCCGCTTCCAAGAGCCCTCAGTATCGCCCTATCCCTGAAATAAATGAGGAAAAAGCAGGGATTTATGGGATTTATCTGATATCCAAAATCAGTGGGAGAGCCACGGCAGGAATTCCCTGTTTTCCAGAGAAGCTGGGATGCCCCATCCCTGGAAAAATCCCAGGCCAGGGATTTGGAGCAACCTGGGATTTGGAATGGGATCAGCTTTATCCCTTTCCCACCCAAACCATTCCAGGGATTTCATGAAAGGTGGGAAAACCAGGAGATGGAAATTTGAAGGCAACGCTAGTGTTTTCCAGGAAATCCAGTTTGAAAGGAATTTTGGATATTGGGAAGAACCAGAATCAAGCCACCTGCACTTCCTCAATATTCCCTACAAAGTTCCTTCCCTCATCCAAACTTTGCATTCCTGAAATTCAGGTCGGCACCTCCAATTCCCAGAATTCCACTCCCAAGCCGTGATTATTTTTTGGGAAGCTCAGCACTTCTCCGATCGGAATTTTCAGCCCAGAATGAGGTCAGGGAACCTTTGGGCCGGGTTAAAAACCTTGGAAAAGCGGGAGTTGATTCCTGATAATCCTCAGGGATGAGTTCAGGGAGGAATTCACCTCCTTGGGCCAGGGGCGAATAAAGTCATTTAATTTCTCTTTGTTATCTGGGAAATTCCTTGGCCTCCTGGCCTGGAGGTTCATTTTTTTGGGATAACAAGGAAAAAAGGGAAATCATCTTTTCCATGGATAATTGGGATGAGCTCCTTATCTGGCCTCTAAAAACCGGGAGCAGGGGGGGTCAAACGAACCCAAATGATTTGGTGATCCCAAAAAATGAGGTGAGAGCTCCATTTTTGGCCAAGTTATCCCGGGTTTTTTTGGGATAGAAATGAGGAGACGCAGCCCCAGCTCTGAGGGCCCCTGGAATTCCTGGTGCAGAGGGGCTGCAGAGCCGGGAATTCCCTCCCAAATCCACAAAAAAAACAGGAAAACCGGGAGCCTCCCGCCCACACGGCAATGAAACCACAGCTGATCCCAACTCCAGAGGAAAAAACATCTCCCATTCCGGAGCTTTCCCTGAGTGCTCCTGGAGGATCCGAGCTCATCCCAGCAAATCCAGCTGGAAGATTCCGGAAAACTCCCCCTGGAGCGTCTCCCATCGCTGCAGCTCTCACCGGCCTCATCCCTGTGCTGCTCCGGCCTAAAATATTCATGGGAGGCCTCTAAAAGCCCGGCTTAGGCTCTAAAGGCCCAGTTCAGCTCTAAAAGCTCCATTTAGCTCTAAAAGCCTGGCTTAGGCTCTAAAAACCCGGCTTAGGCTCTAAAGGCCTGCCTTAGGCTCTAAAAACCTGGTTTATGTTCTAAAAGCCTGGCTTAGACTCTAAAAGCCCGGTTTAGGCTCTAAAAGCCCAGCTTAGGTGAGGCCTGGCTTAAGTAAGGCCTGGCTTTGGCTCTAAAGGCCTGGTTTAGGCTCTAAAAGCCCAATTTAGCTCTAAAAACCCGGCTTAGGCTCTGAAAACCTGGCTTAGGATCTAAAAGCCTGGCTTAGACTCTAAAAGGCCGGTTTAGGCTCTAAAAGCACGGCTTAGGTGAGGCCTGGCTTTGGCTCTAAAGGCCTAGTTTAGGCTCTAAAAGTCCAGTTTAGCTCTAAAAAACACAGTTTAGGCTCTAAAAACCCAGTTTAAGATCTAAAAGCCTGGTTTAGGTTCTAAAAGCCTGGTTTAGGTTCTAAAAGCCTGGTTTAGGCCCTAAAAGCCCGGTTTAGGCCCTAAAGGCCTAACTTAGGTAAGGCCTGGCTTTGGCTCTAAAGGCCTGGCTTAGGTTGCCCAATTTAGGCTCTAAAAGCCCAGTTTAGCTCTAAAAGCCCAGTTTAGCTCTAAAAGCCCAGTTTAGGCTCTAAAAGCCCAGCTTAGCTCTAAAAGCCCAGCTTAGCTCTAAAAGCCCGGCTCAGGTGAAGCGTGGCTTTGTAAAGCCCAGCCTTGTCTCCAAGGGCCCGTCTCCAGCTCTAAAAGCCCGGCTTTGTCTCCAAGGGCCTGGGTTTGGCTTTAAAGCCCAGCTTTGTAAAGCCCGGCTTTGGGATAAGAACAAATCTTTGGGAATGATCCGGAGGCTGAGAGGAGCCTCCCCAGAGGGAGTTTTGGCCAGGGAAAAGCGGGATAACGGGGCTCACGTGGGATTGGGAAAAGCGGGAACGAGCTCCCTCCAGGGCCCGCGAGGTTCTTCCCATTCCCATCCCACATTCCAAGGACAATTTGGGAATTTTCCTTTTATCTGCTCCACCCTCCTCTTCCCGATGTCCAGCCCGGCCTCCACCCCAGATTCCCTCGGGAATTGCGTTTTCCATGATGGGAATGCGCAGCTTCCCTAAAATCCCAGCATTCCCAAAGGATCCGTGGCTGCCTCATCCCAGGGATGTCCAAGGCCAGGCTGGATGGAGTTGGAGCAGCCGGGAATTGCGGAAGGATGGAGCTGGCTGAGCTCTCCATCCCAAACCATTCCCTAATTCCACGATTCCAAAGGTTTGGGATTGCCCTGCAGGGGGGCTCTCATTCCAGCAGGATTCCCAGGGAAAGCCGGAGCAGCTTCCCAAGATTCTAGGGTTTATTCCTAATTTATTTCCCGTTTAAAGGGGATTTTTGGAATATTTTGGCTCCAATAAATCGGTCTGGTGTATCCCAAAAGAGATAAGGAATAACAAAATTCCCAGTGCAGTTTCATCATTACTCCTGGTTTATGGTTAAATCCATGGGATTTCTTTTGGAATTCTCTCCCCAGCGAGAATTCCCAAATTTGCCCAGCCCAGCGCTGCCACTGGAGTTTGGGAATCATCCCCAAAAATCCAGATTATTTGATTTTTTGAGGGTCAGTGATGGAATACTTTTGTCAATTCCCATTCCCATTCCATCCCAGAAAACCCCTTCCCGTTTTCTCCCACAATTCCAACCCTTCGGGATCCACAACAGCTCCAACTTGGGAATTTTGCCTTTTTTATTCTTTTTAATTGGATTTTCCAGCTGCATCCCCTGATTTTCCCTCTTCCATGGGCTTTGTTGCTGGAAGGGAATCCCCGCTCCACTCAGGAATTCCCAAATTCCCACCTCAGGGCTGGAATTCTGGTTGCCCATGGCAACCTCTCATTGCTTAAAATTCCTTTTTCCTCCCAAACCCAGCAATTCCATATTTTTCCCAGGAAGAAAATCAGGAATTTATGGATTCTTGACCTCCAGGCTCCTTTATTCCCTTTTCCCCTAAATTTTCTTTCATTTATCCCTTAAAATTCCTTTCATTTCCAACGAGCTCCTTGTGCCACTGATTATCCCACGCCAAAATGATTCCAAACCCTCTGGAATCTTGGAAAACCACCTGGAAGTGTCTGAACTGGGAGCAGCTCCCTGGAATTGTGCTCCACTCCCAAATATTCCTATTTATCCACGCATTCCACAAAGGGAAAATAAAGGTGCTGGAGGGGTTCCCTCAGGATTCCCTCCCTGGGTTTTCCCCCTTTTTTTTATGGAATGCCGAATTTAAAGTGATGGAGTGTGAAATCCTGGCCGGGCGTTTCCATGGGAACCGGCCGGGTTTTCCTGCCGAGGATTCCCGCTGACCTCACTCCCGCTGGAATCGCTCCCGCTTTTCCCTCGGTTCCAATTCCCGCTGGTCCCGCTCTCCTGGATTTCTCTCTCTTTCCATTCCAAGGATGGAGAATTCCCGGCATTTCCAAAGTGGGGTAAAACCACTTTTCCTGGTTTTCCCAGGAAAATCCCATCAGCTGTGGGGGAGAATGATTGAAATCTCCGGGAAAGATGGAGAGGGGAATATTCCCAAGGGTATGGAATGATGGGAAAAGGGGGAATAGCATCCAGCTGGCAGAGGGCAGGGATAAATGGGATATTGGGAAGGAATTCCGGGCTGGGATGGAATTCCCAGAGAAGCTGTGGCTGCCCCTGGATCCCTGGAAGTGTCCTAGGAAAGGCTGGAAGAGGACTGGGATAATGGGAATGTTGGGGTTGGAATGGGATGAGCTTTAAGATCCCTTCCCAATCCAAACCATTCCAGGAGCAATCCAGGATCATCCCATCTTGACCATTCCAGAGTCAATCCCACAAAAAAAAAAGGGGGGATTTTAGGATAAAAAAGAAGATGGAAATGGGATAAACGATCCATCCTGGGAATGATCTGAGCAGCCGGAGCCTCCAGGTTCCTCCTGGAATGGGAAAGCTTTTCCAGGAAGATCCTCTTGCACTCCAGATTATCCCAGGAGAAAAAGAATTCCTCCTTCTTTCCCGTAAAAATGTTTTCCAGGCTGGAAAGAAAGAATTCCAGTGTCTCCGTCCATGGCAGGGCTGCAAGGGGATGCTCCATAAAATCCCATCAATCCAAACAAATTCCATGAAGGAAATTCCCTTCTCCCATTTTTCCAGTGGTGCTTTCCCTTCCTCGAGCAGGAACAAATGGATCAAAAGCTCCGGCAGGAAAATCCATCCTGAAAAGTCATGGAAAGGGCACATAAATAAGGGATGAGGCAGGAGGAGGCGGAAATGCGGGAAGAGCAGCGGAGCCTCATTATCCCAGATCCCAAAATTCCTCAGGAGGCTCCAGCGGAGCTGAGCCGGTGAATATTTTATAGGGAAGCTCCCGCTCCTTTCCTGCTTTTCCGTGTGGCCTCTCCCAAAAGAGGGATTTGCTTTGGAAAACAAGGAATGTTCCCGGAGTGGAAAACAAGGAATGTTCCCTTTATGGAAAACAAGGAATGTTCCCTTTATGGAAAACAAGGAATGTTCCCTTTATGGAAAACAAGGAATGTTCCCTGTATGGAAAACAAGGAATGTTCCCTTTATGGAAAACAAGGAATCCCACAAAACTCCAGGCACAGCGCTGGGATCAGAGCCAGCAACACCTGGAATATTCAAATCCCTCCCCCACTTCCTTCCCCAAATCCCAGATTTCCTGGCCTCGCCCCAAATCCCAGCACATCCGACTTTTCCCTTTATCCCGGAGAATCTCCTGCTCCAAACGCCGGGAATAAAATCCCTGTGTTCGAATCCCCCTCCAGCCGGGATAAAAATCCCTCCCTGTGGCACAGCCACATTCCTGAATGCCAAAATTTCCTTGGAAGTGCCCTCCCCCACCTCCCATCCCCCCACACCGGGAGCAGCCAGCCGGGAATGTTGGGATTGGGATCGCTCCAGGATTTTTTTCCCTGCTCCAGACGGGGAATTGGAGCTGCGTGGGCGAGCGGCTCCTGCACGGCGGCGGCACCGCCGGCACGGGGGGGAATGGGACGGGAAAAGCGGGAATGGGATGGGAAAAACGGGAATGGGACGGGAAAAGCGGGAATGGGACGGGAAAAATGGGAATGGGCCGGGAAAAGCGGGAATGGGACGGGAAAAATGGGAATGGGACGGGAAGAGCGGGAATGGGACGGGAACACCGGGAATGGGACGGGAAAAGCGGGAATGGGACGGGAAAAGCGGGAATGGGACGGGAAAAGCGGGAATGGGACGGGAAAAGCGGGAATGGGATGGGAAAAGCGGGAATGGGACGGGAAAAGCGGGAATGGGACGGGAACACCGGGAATGGGACGGGAAAAGCGGGAATGGGACGGGAAAAGCGGGATGAGGGACACGGGAATACCGGGATGAGTGACACAGGAAAATTAAGTTTAGTAGGCCCTGGAAAATTCCCTTTTGTGCTTGCTAGAACTGCACCTGTAACCAGTATATGATAAATGATATAATTGTTAGATGTGATGATTGGTTTGTAATTAAATATAATTTAATCGTAAATAGTTTAATAGTTTAATAGTAAGAATAATAGTTGAATAGTTTAATCGTACGAATAATCACGAGAAAATGTGGTCAGGGGCTTGAGAAATATCACAAGAAACTCGTGCTTGAATAAAGTCAGTGTATACAATAGAACAATATAAGTTTAATAATGAATATGTAAGTTATATAAAATGCGTTCAGCTCAAAAGCCGTGTCAGAGTCAGATTTGGGTCTGTAGCCCTGATTCCCAGAGATCTCAATAAAAGCCCCTGCAGATGATCATATCCCGGGATTTATATTATATTATATTAATTATATTATATTATATTATATTATATTTATTATATTATATTATATTATATTATATTATATTATATTATATTATATTATATATATTATATATATTATATAATATATTTATATACTATATATTATATATATAGTATATCTATATTATATATATTATATCTATATTATATCTATAGTATATCAATATTATATCTATATTATATCTATATTGTATTTGGGTTCCAGAACCGAGAAATGTCTGGATGTGGGATCTGGCGGTGGCAATACACAGCAGATTTCAGGCTGAGCGCTGGTAAGCGGCGGATCTGAGCTGTCACTGCAGGACACGTGGAAGTAAGCCGCTGCTACTGCAAAGGTGAAAAAAACGGAATTTATTATTTTTTGACTCCAGTATTTATACTTTTCCGAAGGTGCCAGTGGATTGGAGGGTGAACGTGTCACCTCTCCAGCGACATTGGACGAACTACCAGTACATCAAATTTCTCCGCCTCTACGGAAAAAAAAAAAAATAGATGGTTTATGGGAAGTTGCGTGAGAAAGTTCTCTACAAGAATGTAAACTCAGAAGGATTTAGGAAATCTTAAGAATCAGGGCAACGCTGAAGTTCTTTACTGGGAGGCGGCGCCTTCAGCCGCCTCAAGGCCGCGGCTTTCCCCTCAGCCCTCCGGGCGCCATTTAACCGAACCGCCTTCCCGTTACCACGGCAACGAGCCGCGTGGGGGCGGGCACACACCGCCTATCCACCAATCAGCGCCGTCCCCCGCGGCGGATCCGCCCGCTGATTGGCGAGCGCGGCTGTCCATCAAGCCGCCTCGGCGTCGGCCGCCGCGGCTGCGGGGAGGACGCTCGCTCCGCCATGGCGCAGCCCGCCGAGCCTCAGCCGCCGGTCGTTCCCTCCTGCCCGCTGCCCGGCAAGATCTGCGATGTGGCCCGCAGCGAGAGGCCTCGCTCCTGCTGCGGCATGGCCATGGCCGGCTTGCGCACCGCCAAGTACCAGCTGCCCGAGTGGCACCGCCGCAACGCGGGCGTCTGCTGCGAGGCGCTGAGGGCGGGCGAGCGGGCGGAGCGCGGCCGCGCCGGGGCCGCGCAGCTGGTCAAACATGCGGCCGCCAGCGCGCAGCGAGCCCAGCAGCGCTCCAAAGCCACGCTGGGCCAGCGCCTGCAGGACGTGCACTTCTGGAGGATGGAGCTGCAGAAGGAGATCATGGAGCTGGACGCCGAGACCAAGCTGCTGGCGGCTCAGAAGCTGCGGCTGGAGCGGGCGCTGGATGCCACCGAGGTGCCCTACGCGGTGGTGGTGGATAACCTGGAGTGCCGGGAGCGGAGACAGCCCCCGGACCTGGTGATCGATGAGGTGGAGAGGCAGCTGCTGAAGGTGAGCAGCGCCTCAGCTTGGGGGTAGACACAACAAAAAAATGAGGTGAAGCTGCTGAAGGTGAGCAGCATGTCAGCCTGGGGACAGCAATGAGGAGGTGAAGCTGTGGAGAGGCAGATGCTGAAGGTGAGCAGCACCTCAGTTTGGGGATAGACACAGCAATGAGGAGGTGAAGCTGTGGAGAAGCAGCTGAAGGTGAGCAGTGCCTCAGTTTGGGGATAGACACAGCAATGAGGAGGTGAAGCTGTGGAGAGGCAGCTGAAGGTGAGCAGTGCCTCAGTTTGGGGACAGCAATGAGGAGGTGAAGCTGTGGAGAAGCAGCTGCTGAAGGTGAGCAGCACCTCAGCTTGGGGACAGCAATGAGGAGGTGAAGCTGTGGAGAGGCAGCTGCTGAAGGTGAGCAGCACCTCAGCTTGGGGATAGACACAGCAATGAGGAGGTGAAGCTGTGGAGAAGCAGCTGCTGAAGGTGAGCAGTGCCTCAGCCTGGGGACAGACACAGCAATGAGGAGGTGAAGATGTGGAGAAGCAGCTGCTGAAGGTGAGCAGCACCTCAGCCTGGGGACAGACACAGCAATGAGGAGGTGAAGATGTGGAGAAGTAGCTGCTGAAGGTGAGCAGCATGTCAGCCTGGGGACAGCAATGAGGAGGTGAAGCTGTGGAGAGGCAGCTGAAGGTGAGCAGCACCTCAGCTTGGGGATAGACACAGCAATGAGGAGGTGAAGATGTGGAGAGGCAGCTGAAGGTGAGCAGTGCCTCAGTTTGGGGATAGACACAGAAATGAGGAGGTGAAGCTGTGGAGAGGCAGCTGAAGGTGAGCAGCACCTCAGCTTGGGGATAGACACAGAAATGAGGAGGTGAAGCTGTGGAGAGGCAGCTGAAGGTGAGCAGTGCCTCAGCTTGGGGATAGACACAGCAATGAGGAGGTGAAGCTGTGGAGAAGCAGCTGAAGGTGAGCAGCACCTCAGCTTGGGGATAGACACAGAAATGAGGAGGTGAAGATGTGGAGAGGCAGCTGAAGGTGAGCAGTGCCTCAGTTTGGGGACAGCAATGAGGAGGTGAAGATGTGGAGAGGCAGATGCTGAAGGTGAGCAGCACCTCAGCCTGGGGACAGACACAGCATTGAGGAGGTGAAGCTGTGGAGAAGCAGCTGCTGAAGATGAGCAGCACCTCAGCCTGGGGACAGACACAGCAATGAGGAGGTGAAGATGCGGCTGATGGAAGCGTCTCCTGCGATCCCAGGGTCTGGTGATCCTTCCAGTGCTCCCAAGGATTTTCTCGAGTCGTTGCTGTGTTTAAAAAGTGGTTCAAAGCGATTTGGGAAGTGATCAAATCGCTTTGGGAAGTGATCAAATCACCTTGGGAAGTGATCAGTTTGCTTTGGGAAGTGATCAAATCGCTTTGGGAAGTGATCAAATCACCTTGGGAAGTGATCAAATCGCTTTGGGAAGTGATCAGTTTGCTTTGGGAAGTGATCAAAATCGCTTTGGGAAGTGATCAAATCACCTTGGGAAGTGATCAAATCGCTTTGGGAAGTGATCAAATCGCTTTGGGAAGTGATCAGTTTGCTTTGGGAAGTGATCAAATCGCTTTGGGAAGTGATCAAATCACCTTGGGAAGTGATCAAATCGCTTTGGGAAGTGATCAGTTTGCTTTGGGAAGTGATCAAATCGCTTTGGGAAGTGCGGTTGGAGGGGAGAAGATCCCTCCCTCAGCCCACACCCCAACAAAACCAACCCAGAGTTTTGCTGCACCAACACAAAAATCCTGTTCTGGCATCAGTTCATTCTCTACTCGCCTTGGAATCCCCTCCTCTCTGCAGGTTACACTTTCAAACTCCACAACCCAAAAGTTCAGAACACTGGGATGTTCCTTGCCTGTTTCCATGCTCAAGCTGACCAAAATTTGGCAGTTTCTGTCACTAATTCTCCCTGAGTTTTGCCAAGGTGATGATCCAACCCAGTCACCAAGATTCCTGTCAAATTCCAGTGTCATTCTTGTGCTGGATGCTACAAAACCCACATTTTCTGGGGTATTTTCCACCCTGGAATTATACCTATTCCAATGTCCCGTAAATTAATTAATGATTATTCACCTGTAGCCTCCAATCAGAGTCGGTTCATGATCAGTTACTCATTAAAGCAGAGGATTAATATTCAAAAAATATGGATCAGACTGAAATTTAAACCTGGTGGAGTTTTGGGGATTATCTTAGGAAGAACCAGGAATTTCTTGATCCCTGTGGATCCTTCCCAACTCAGGATGTCCTAGGATTCCACATAGAGGGCAAGATAGGATTTAGGAATATTTTGAATGGGAATTGAGTATAATTTCTGATTTATAATCAATATTTAAGAGGTTATTCCAGTTAAAAATATAAACAGGGAAGAGTTGGTGTAGGATGTTTCCATGTGGGAATTGTTACAAAATTCAGGGAATTGGGGAAATTTTAGGTTGGCAAAGACTCTAAAGCTCATCAAGTCCATCCTGATTAATCTGGTTCCAGGCATGGGGATATTCCTGATTTTTCCCTATCTCAAAACTGAGAAAGGAATTAATTTATTCCATTTAATCTGATGGGATCATGGAATCCTGGAATGGTTTGGGATGGATGGGACCTTTAAAAAATTGTCAATTCCCACCTCTTCCCACTATTCCCACTGCCCCAGGTTGCTCCAAGCCCTGTCCAACCTGGCCTTGGACATTCCGGGGATGGAGCAGCCACAGCTTCTGTGGGAATCTGTGCCAGGGAAGAATTCCTTCCATAACACTGAGACTTTTTCATGGAATTCATAGAATTTTTGAAATATTCCAGGTTTTTCAGCCTCCACAGGTTTAGAGCTGAGTTCCCTCGGGATCCGGTGACTCCAAAATTCCATGTTTTACCCTAACAAAGCGAGAGTAGATAAGGAAATGTAAGGATTTATCCACAAATTGCTCCTCGGGACTGTGTTTCCTGCCCTGGATCCACGGAAGTGTCCCTGTTTTTCTTTAGGAAGCGGATCTGATCCGGGATATCCGGGATCTTCTGAAAAGAACCATCATCCAAGCCGCCACCCAGATAAGGTAAAACATTTCCCAGGATTCTTCAGCCAAATAATTCCTGGGATAAAGGTGGGCACAGATCTCAGCCAGGCCAGGCTTAGGAGCTGTGGGAATTCCATTTAAACCTGGAAACCTCCGGATTTTCAGGTGGATTTAAATTTTCCTGCTTTCCACAGCTGTGTTGGATTTGTTTTCCAACACTAAATTCCAGTGCTGTAAGAAATATTCTCTGGTTATCTTCTTGGGAATATCTTTGTATTATTAAAGGGATTTTTGGGATCAAAGGAGCTTTCCAAGAGGAAGCTTTTTGCCACCAGATGTCAGTGTGAACTTTAAATCTGGAATTTCTGTGCCAGGCCGGCTGTTCCTTGCCATTCCAAAGGATTATTTCCTTGGGATTTCTAACAAGCCCTTTGGAAAGATGTTGTTGTATCCTAAAATCTATCAATATAAAGGAATTAACTGCTGAAAACTTCATATTTTAGTTTAAAAAATCCTTTAATCTGCTCCTTTAATCTACCTGATAAATACTGATTTTTAAAAAATGGCTGTAAATGCCAATTAATATAAAATATCTCTGATATATTAATTAGAGCATGAGAGGAGCCTAATGACTTTAATTTGGGAGGTTTTAATTGCTTTAAGATCATTTTAGCCCCATTTTAATCCCATTTGGACCCCATTTTAGTCCAGTTTTAGTCCCATTTTAACTTCATTTATTCCCATTTTCCAAAAGAATTCCCAATTCCTTGGCTGAGAGTGACACCTGGTGTTATCAGCTGATAGCAACCCACAGGCTTTTGTAATTAGAACCATTATAATTAAAATTAACTGAGCAACTCTAATTAACAACAAAGCAGCCATTTTAATCTGAATATCATTAAAGATTATCCCGTTCCATGGGCAGAAACCTTCCACAATCCCAAGGTGCTCCAACCTTGCCTTGGACACTTCCAGGGATCCAGGGGCAGCCACAGCTTTTCTGGGAATTCTGTTCCAGGGCCTCCCCACCTTCGCACTGGAATTTTTTCCCAAAATCCTGTCTCAGTCAGGTTCCTCACACTGGAATTTTTTCCCAAAATCCTGTCTCAGTCAGGTTCCTCACACTGGAATTTTTTCCCAAAATCCTATCTCAGTCAGACTCTTCTTCCAGGCACCCTCACACTGGAATTTTTTCCCAAAAATCCCACCTCAATCAGGCTCCTCACACTGGAATTTTTTCCCGAAAATCCCACCTCAATCAGGCTCCTCACACTGGAATTTTTTCCCAAAATCCCATCTCAGTCAGGCTCCTCACACTGGAATTTTTTCCCAAATCCCATCTCAGTCAGGCTCCTCTTCCAGGAGATGGCCTTGGGAAGGGAGCTTGGGATTTTCCAGCCCGCAAGGAATTTCGCGGCTTTATTTCCCTGAGGAACACAAAGGCTGGGGCTGTGCTTCCCAAAGAGGGATGGGGTGGGAATCCTCTTGCTTCCCGCTGAGCTGTGATCCCAACTTTCCAGATCCAACCGGATCCAGAAGGAGAACTGCGAGCTGGACTGGTCGGATAAGGTGGAGACGTATCACATCGACGACAAATGCGTCGGCTACTGCACCGACAGCACCAACGTCCAGTTCCACCCCAGCTCCGTCAAGTTCGAGGAGAAGTGAGTAATTCCCTGGGACAGCACATCTGGAACACTCAATCCCTCTGGGATCGGGCATGGAAAGAGCATCCAGGCAGCTCCATGGATGGAAAGGTTGTTTTGGATGTCCACCATGGAATATTTGGGTTGGAAGTTCCCAGAAACTCATCCAGTTCCAATCCAACACATTCTATGATCTCAGGTTGCTCCAAACTTCATTCTTGGGTTCTTCCATTCTTTCCATGCCTTGCTGGGATTGGGAATGGAAAGAGCTTCCAGGCAGCTCCATGGATGGAAAGGTTGTTTTGGATATCCTACATGGAATATTTGGGTTGGAAGTTCCTGGAAGCTCATCCGGTTCTGACCCCAACACTTTCCACCATCTCAGGTTGCTCCAAACTCCATTCTTGGGTTCTTCCATTCTTTCCATGCCCTGCTGGGATTGGGAATGGAAAGAGCTTCCAGGCAGCTCCATGGATGGAAAGGTTGTTTTGGATATCCTACATGGAATATTTGGGTTGGAAGTTCCTGGAAGCTCATCTGGTTCCAACCCAACACCTTCCACCATCCCACGTCTATTAATTTATTTGGGGCTTTTTATTGATTTATTGGAATAGTCTATTAATTCAACCAATGATTTTTAATAATTTATTGGAGGATTTAACTGATTTATTCAAGGATTTTAATTGATTTATCAGAATATTTTATTTATTTATTTATTTTATTTCTTTTATTTATCCATGTATTTTGTTAATTCAGTTGAGAATTTTTTTTGAAGCACTCATCCTATCCCTCGCGAGAAATCCACAAGAGCCGAACCAACCCGAAGCCGATCGCTCTTTTCCACGGCAAGAACCACTTTTTAACGACAAATCTCCCAATTTCCCTCATTCCTTGTCCTTCCAGCGCCTCCACACCCAAATCCTGGGCCGAGTTCAGCCACGACAACATTTCCAGGGCGGAGCAGGAGAAGCTGGCGTCGGTGCAGCTGCGCTCGCTGATCAACAGCGTCATCCGCGACGCGTCCGAGGACCTGCGCGTGCAGCGCGCCGCCACCGCCGAGGCCTTCGGCGCGCGCTGCAGGGAGCTGGACGAGGCCAAGCTGCGCCTGGAGCAGCGCCTGGGGCAGGTCTGGCTCCTTCTGTGGGTCCTGGCGGGTCCCCCTGCCGGGAAAAAACGGGTTCATCGTGCCAGGGGGAAGTGGTTTGGTGCCAGGTTGGTGCCGGAGCTCACCCTAGGTCGGGGGTGGCTCTGTGTGGTGGAAAAGTCTCTCCTCCAACCCGTGCGTTCAAAAAAAGGCTCAGCAGTCTCTGTTGTCTGGTCTCAAGGCAGTTTATTGCAAGTTATCTAAAACATTTTCTTCTGGGGCTGCTGTGGTTTGCTCACAGCTCAGGCAGAGGCACGCACACACCCTGACATCCTCTCTGACTCCTTCTCTCCTTCTTCTTCTTCCTCTTTTTCTTCTTCTCTCCCCGCCCAGGGCTGCTGCTCTCTTTTATATGGTACATTACGTGTTACATGTTTACAGTTTTCCCCAATGCCTATTACCTATATTAAATGGTGATTTTCTATCTTTTATATGGTACATCACGTGTTACATGGTTACAGTTTTCCCCAATGCCTATTACCTATATTAAATGGTGCTTTTCTATCTTTTATATGGTACATTATGTGTTAAATGTTTATATTTTCCCCCCAATACCTACTACCTCTATTAAATGGGGCCTTTCTACTCTAAACCAACCTGTGAGTGCCAACATCACCAAGAACATGGAGGTGAGGAAGGAGAAAGAGGGAGGACGGGACAGGCCCAGATCCCTCCATTTTAAACCTCTGACCCCCATGTACAAAACCAAAACTCCCCTGTACAGCACTCAAAAATTCTTCCCTCTACTTTGTGACCACTTCTACTCTAATATCTAAACTTTTGTGATTCTTGTTCTTCCTGCAAGGTTGGTAAATCATTCCATGGTTCAGCCAGGATTCCCAGATTTTTCTGGAATGGCAGTTAAGTCAACCTGGCAGTGACTTCAGCCTCCTCCAACATGGAGCAGCTCCTCCTGTGGATTTTACTGCTTCGCCATGATGAAGGATGATATTTGGGGGATGTTATTTATCGTTGTTTGAGGATTTTTTTTCTCTTGGATTTCCTCTCCAGATCCTGAAGGATATTGGGGAGGAGGAAGCCAACATTGCAAACCTGAAAAAAGCCATCAAGGAGAAGGAAGCTCACCTGAAGGTGGCTCACACCAGGCTCTACGACCGATCCTTCCGGCCCAATGTCGAGCTCTGCAGGGATGAGCCCCAGTTCAGGTCACTCAACCAACCCCAATTTTAATTAATTTAATTCAATTAACCCAAATTTAGCTAATTAATCAACTCCTCCAAGGCTCCTCTTCCATCCCAAAGTGATTTGGGGCAGTTTTAGAAATATTTTACCTCACGACTTTTCATTTTTTGCCTTGTGACTTTAAATTTTTCTACTTAAAGTCAGAAATGACTTTTCAATTCTGTGGTTGACCTTTATCCCAAAATCCAATCCTGGAATTTTTTTAGGTTTTTCCCTGATAACTTTTTGATTCTGTATTTAATGTTTATCCCAAATCCAATCTTGGATTTTTTTGAGGTTTTTCCCTGATAAATTTTACTATCTGTAGTTGATCTTTATCCCAAATCTTATCTTTTTGAACAATTTTTCAGAGGTTTTTTCCTGTTGAATTTCACATTCTGTAGTTAATGTTTATCCCAAATCCAATATTTTCTTGGATTTTTCTGAGATTTTTTTCCTGATGAATTTTAGATTCTATTGTTGATCTTTATCCCAAATCCAATCTTGGATTTTTCAGATGTTTTTTCCATTATGAATTTCAGATTCTGTAACTTATCTTTATCCCAGTCTTGGATTTTTCCGAAGTTTTTTCCTGATGAATTTCAGATTCTGTAGTTGATCTTTACCCCAAATCCAATCTTGGATTTTTCTGAGTTTTTTTCCTGATGAATTTCAGATTCTGTAATTAAAGTTTATCCCAAATCCAATCTTGGATTTTTCTGAGGTTTTTTTCCTGATGAATTTCAGATCCTGTAGTTGATCTTTACCACAAATCCTATGTTAGATTTTTCTGAGGTTTTTTCCTGATGAATTTCAGATTCTGTAGTTGATCTTTACCCCAAATCCAATCTTGGATTTTTCTGAGTTTTTTTCCTGATGAATTTCAGATCCTGTAGTTAAGGTTTATCCCAAATCCAATCTTGGATTTTTCCAAGGTTTTTTCCTGATGAATTTCAGATTCTGTAGTTAATCCTCACCCCAAATCCAATCTCTTGGACCACCACCCCTGATTTTTCATGCCTTAACCCAACTCCTTCCAGGCTGGTGGGCGAAGTGGAAGAACTGACGGTATTCCTGGAGGCCCTGAAGAGAAAACTGATGGAGTCGGAGCAGAACCTGAAGAATTTGGAGGAGACCAGGATGAAGCTGGAGAAGGAGATCGCTGTCAAAGCCAACAGCATTTTTATTGACAGGCAGAAGTGCATGAGCTACCGAGTCCAATACCCCGTGGACCTGGAGGTGGCCAGCTACAAACAGTGATTTCTCCAATCAGCCTGCAGAATCCGGGACAAAAACAATTCCTTCTTTTCTGTTGAGCCATTGGCAAGTGTGGAAAAAAAAATCTGGGAGCTTTCATGTGAAATAAATGGAGAAATTATATATTAAAGTGTTGTGTTCACTCAGTTTTCTTCTATTTGGGTAAAAATGCTTTAAATTCCTTTTCCTTTTCCCCTTTTCCCCTTTTCCTCTTTTCCCCTTTTTCCTTTTCCTTTTCCTTTTCCTTTTCCTTTTCCTTTTCCTTTTCCTTTTCCTTTTCCTTTTCCTTTTCCTTTTCCTTTTCCCCTTTCCCCTTTTCCCCCTTTCCCCCTTTCCCCCTTTCCCCCCCTTTTCCTTTTCCCCTTTTCCCCTTTTTCCCCTTTTCCCCCCCTTTTTTCCCCTTCTTTTCCCCTTTTCCCCTTTTTCCCCTTTTCCCCCCCTTTTTTCCCCTTCTTTTCCCCTTCTTTTCCCCTTTTTTTCCACTTTTCCCCTTTTCCCCTTCTCCTTTTTTCCCCTTTTCCCTCCTCCCTTTTCCTTTCCTCCTATAAAAGCCATAAACCAGAGTTTAAACCAGCTTAAAATAAATTTATTCCATCTCCAATCTATCTACAGCATCTGTGCCTATTTTGGGGGATTTCATCCTAATAATTGAATAGGAATGAACATTTATTAGGAATAATAAGGATTAGGAGTGAATTCTTCTTAGGAATAACAATAACATCCAAGTAGAAATAAAATATTTATAGCTTGAAATGAGAGCAATAAAACTGAGGATCACCCACTCTGCAAGGAATTTAAGCTACTCAGACATTATTAATAAAAAAATGGTATTTTCCACAAATTTTCCAGGTTTGATGCCAATCTGTTCTTTGGAAAACCACTCCCAATCCATGACACCAACTTAGATGAATCCAAGGATTTTTAATTTAATTTTTTTTTCAAGGAAAAAAAGGAAAATGTAGCCAGCTTGGGAATGCAATCCTGAATTTCCACTTCAGCACTGGGATGTGGAGCTGCTGCTGTGTTCTGGCTTTTCCCTGGGAGCAAAGCCTGTGGATGAGCTGTTATCCATCATTTCTTCCACAATTATCCACATCAGCTCTCCCAGCAAATGCCATGGAGCCATTACTGGGCACTTGTTAAATATGTGACGTGTCCAAACCCAGGGAAAAATGAGCAGACCAAAATTCCATCATTTCCTCTTATACAGGGATTTTTAACCTTTAAAAAGCATCTGCTCAAAAAGGACAAAAAAAAAAAAAATCCTTAAAGGCAAAATTCCCACAAAAAAAAAACCCTTGGGCATTTGCAGAGCCCATTGATGGGGTGTGGTGTTGGAATTCCTGGGATTTTGTGTTATCTGAATTCAGGGTTATTCAGGAATTTGCTATTCCTGCTAAAAGCTGCTCCCATTCCTTTGGGAACGTCCACGAGGGTTTGGGATCCAAGAGTTTGGGTTGTCCTTTGGGGTTTCTCATGGATTTCTCCTCATGATTCCTTTGATAGCCCAGATGTTGGATCTTGAGGAAGAAATCAGGAAATCCTGGAATGATTGGGGTTGGAAGAGTCCTCAAAGTCCAACACCTTCCACATCCCAGATTTTTCCAAACTCTGCCCAACCTTGAACATTCCAGGGATGGAGAACCCAAAGCTTCACTGGAAATTCCATCCCAGCCTGGAATTCCTTCCCAAAATCCCACCTAAACCTTCCCTCTTTGTACTGCTAAATAGATTTATAATACAGAATTATTCTATTTTATAGGATTATGACTGAAGGGAAAATCCTGGAGCAGCTTTTATCCCGCTTTTCCCAGGACTCCACGCAGCAAAGTTTTGTTCCCACCCCTCCCAACCAGCAGCACTTGGAAAAAGGGAAACCTCAGCGTGGGAAACCTCAGCCTTTAATCCATAAAAAGTGAAAAAATGGGCTGGGAAAAAAGAATCCAAACATCCCAAGGCATTTAAACAAATGTTCCAACACATTTATCCAACACCCTGACACATTTATCAAATTCCCAACATTTATCACCCTCTGCTGATAAGAGGGATTTTATTCCCAGCCTGTTTGAAGGTTGGAGGGGGAAGGGTTGGGAAATTCTGGTGAAATGGAATTCCTTTTATTTTCTATAAAACCCAAATGGTTTGGGTTGGAAAGGACTTTAAAAATCACCAGAATTCTGGTTTTTAGGAGCATCTCCTCTGCTGGGTGGGGGTTTGATCCCATTCCCACCCTACCAAGGGCAGGAAAATGTTGGGAGAAGGATCCCAGAGCAGTTGTGCCTGTCAGGGAGAATTCCCAGCCCCTTCCCCTTCCATCCCAAACCATTTCCCTCCTTTCCCTCCGCTGGTTCTGTTTTCTCACTTTTCCTGCAGGGAACAGCAGTGCCAATCCCTGTGATTCAATCCCTGGGGATAATTGGTCCGGAGGGAAAATGGAATGAAAAGCAGAGGAGGCAGAAATGAGATTATTTTCCAGGCTCCATTGAACCGCCTGTGCCATCGGAGCGCGCGGATGTTCCCGAGGAATGGGCAGGGCCCATTTGGCTGCAGTGGAAATGTTTCATTCCTGGGGAAACAGAGCCAATTTGGCAGATTATTGTAATTGTTTTAGACTGGATCTGCTGGAGAGAGGGAGGCTGGGAAAATAAAAAACTCTGGAAAAGTGCTGAGGAACTGGGCTGGGAAAGCTGCACAGCCCCAGGGATGAGCAGCTTTGGGATGGGGCTGTGGGGCCTGGGCTCCCGCCTTCTCTTCATCCCAAATTTTGCATCCATGGGTCAATATTTCCTTTCCTTTCCTTTCCTTTCCTTTCCTTTCCTTTCCTTTCCTTTCCTTTCCTTTCCTTTCCTTTCCTTTCCTTTCCTTTCCTTTCCTTTCCTTTCCTTTCCTTTCCTTTCCTTTCCTTTCCTTTCCTTTCCTTTCCTTTCCTTCCCTTCCCTTCCCTTCCCTTCCCTTCCCTTCCCTTCCCTTCCCTTCCCTTCCCTTCCCTTCCCTTCCCTTCCCTTCCCTTCCCTTCCCTTCCCTTCCCTTCCCTTCCCTTCCCTTTTTTCCCTTTTTTCCCTTTTGCCTTTATCCTCCTTCCCCATTATTTTCCCATTTCCTTCCCCATTTTCCCATTTCCTTCCCCTCTTTTCCCATTTCCTTCCCCATTTTTCCTTTTCCTTTCCTTTCCCCTTGTTCCTCTTCCCTTCCCCAGCTCCAGGACGGGTCTCACCTTCCCACCCCACCCCATCCCCTCCCTCTGAGCAGCTTTTCCTCCTCCCGCTCCATCCTCAGATTTCAGGGAACATCTGCTGGGATGGAGCTATTCCACAGGTGGAAAAAGGTGGGGATTAAATAAACACCAGCAGCTGGGAATAAATTAAACCTCATTTGGGATGATGTCCCTCAGGGGATGAATAAAAATGGAACGGCAGAAATCTGCCAGGGAGGTAAACACAGTGTTCCCATCGTGTTTTCCTGGTGGGATTTGCCAGAGGGAAAACGGGATCCTAAATGTGGGAAGTGCAGGGATCCTGAGGGATCCCATCTCCCTCTGTGGGATTGGGAACTGAGGCATGCCCACTGGCTTGAAAAAAGAAAGGATTTTCTGTGATCACTTTCGGGAGAAATTCTCTCATAAATCAAACTTTTAATAAAAATTGGGAGCAGGAAAACGGGAAGGCTTTGGAGTTGCAGGAATAGGAAAAGCAAAAAGAAAGCTGGGATGATGCAATTGCACTCCCAAAATTCCCAAATTGAGCCACAAATCCCCAATTTTCCAACTCTTTTTTGATCTCAGCCTTAGCAATGCCAGAGTCCCCTCTGGAATAAAATTCCAGCTGGTTTTGTTGCTCTGCAAGGAGAAGTGAAGGAGTTTTCCTCTTAAAAATCCAAAATTCCTCTTGGAATTAGGACTTGCTGCCCAACAGGATTCATCTGGGGCTGTTCATATCCCGAATTTCTCCTCCCTCCTTCTTCCCCTCCCATCCCAGCATTTTCTGGAGGAATCAGAGCTTGGGAATTTTATTTTGGTGTGGATTTTTTAACAGATTTTAAAAATTCTCACCCCAGAACAAGCGGCAGGAAGGAGCTGCCAGCTTTTCCAGGGATTCCCACGCAGGCAGGGCAGGAATTTCTGGTGTTTTCCTTAAATACCTCGGTGTTTGCAAGCTTTAGCAAATTTTTCCAGCAGGTGGCAAACGATTTATTCCTGGATTTTGCTTCACCCACATTCCTGCTTTGCCTTCCCAGTCCTGGGTTTCCAGAATTGGGAGAATCCTGGAGCTGCAGCTTTGGGATCAACAGTTTTCCAGAAAAAACAATGAAGGCAGAATTCCAGCCTCTTTTCCCAGGTTTTGCACCAGGAATTTTGGAGCGTTCAGAGCCTGTGCAGCACCACGGAGAGCGGCAGCCCAGGAGCCCGAACTTCCAAGGACCGGGAATCTGGGAGGAGCAGGAAAATAAAACTGATAAGGGCCACAGACAAAATAAATCCTTTTCTAGAGACTCCTCCATCCCAAAGTGGATTTAATTCTTGTCTAAGGCTTGACTCTGAGTTTAACTCATATGAGGCTGGGAAAAAAAAAAAAAAACAACACATAAAAACCCACATAAAAATAAAAATAAAAAATCTAAAAATAAAAATAAAAATAAAAATATAAATAAAAATAAAAATGAAAATGAAAATGAAAATGAAAATGAAAATATAAATATAAATATAAATATAAATATAAATATAAATAAATAAAATAAAAATAAAAGTAAAAATTAAAATGAAATGTAAAGTATAAATAAAAATGAACATAAAAATAAAAATACAACTTTCTGCTGGAGATGGAATTCCTGGGAGGAGGAAAAACTGGGAGCCAAGCGCCGTGGCTGGAGGTGGTGATGGATATCTGTGGATATCTCCGGAGCAGGGAGAAGCAGCAAACACATCCATTTATTTCTATGGCAACAGGAATAACTCAGGGCTCACCAGAGCCCAAATCTCAGCTGGCTCTGGAAACTCCAAGTGATGATTCCCACTCTGATCCATGATTCCCCAGCAACATCCAGAGCTCCCACCCCGTTCATCTCCTTTTCCGCAGGATGGTCACGTTAAAAATCAATATTTAAAATCCTTAGAGGAAAACGTGGTGGGAATTCCAGGCAAAGGCTGGGATTGAGTCTCAGGAGCTGGGATTGGATCCCTCAGGAGCTGGGATTGGATCCCTCAGGAATTGGGATTGGATCCCTCAGGAATTGGGATTGGATCCCTCAGGAGCTGGGATTGGATCCCTCAGGAACTGGGATTGATTCCCTCAGGAACTGGGATTGATTCCCTCAGGAGCTGGGATTGGATCCCTCAGGAACTGGGATTGATTCCCTCAGGAACTGGGATTGATTCCCTCAGGAACTGGGATTGATTCCCTCAGGAACTGGGATTGGATCCCTCAGGAATTGGGATTGATTCCCTCAGGAACTGGGATTGATTCCCTCAGGAACTGGGATTGATTCCCTCAGGAATTGGGATTGATTCCCTCAGGAACTGGGATTGATTCCCTCAGGAATTGGGATTGATTCCCTCAGGAGCTGGGATTGATTCCCTCAGGAATTGGGACTGGATCTCTCAGGAGCTGGGATTGGATCCCTCAGGAGCTGGGATTGGATCCCTCAGGAGCTGGGATTGGATCCCTCAGTGACTGGAAATGCTGTGTCTGGCAGGGATTGGGATCTTCCCAAGGCCATCCTGCACTTTGGGGAATTTTGTGGGAATGAGGAATGGACAAATCTCCAGCCCCAACCCTCTGTGTAACCAGGAACTGCTTCCCTCGTTTCCAAAGCCTCCAACTCGATTTTTTTTTTTTTTTTAATTAAGCTTCTCCTTCACCACTTGGGATGGGTTTGGTTCCGTCATTCCCAGCCTGGCCCAGCTCTGCAGATTTCCCCTCATTTCCACACTGCTTCCAGTGGGTTTGACCTTATTCCTCTGCTGGGTGTGAAAATTCTCTGTCAAATCCTTCCCATCCAACCCATTTCTGCTGCAAAAGCTCCAAAAACTGGGAACAACCCCAGGACCTTCTGCTCCTCGGTCCTTCTGCTGTTCTGAGGTTTAAAGGAATCTTGATTTAATTACTGCAGTTCTTAATCAGACTCCATCCAGCCCTAAGGATTCAATTCCAGCATTTCCACCCAATTCCAGCCAAGCTTGGACCCGAGTCTCTCCTGGAGATGATTCCACACCCCTCATTCCTCCTCACCAGCTCCTTTTTGCCATCTCCACTGGGAAAAGCTGCTGCCATGAGCTCTCCAGGAGTTCTTCCTTCTAAAAACATGGATTTGCCCACGGTGAATTTTTAGATCAACAATTCCAGAACCTGGGAGCAACCCAAGGATCTTCTGCTCCTCTGACTCTCTGCTGGTCTGGGGTTTAAAGGGATCTCGATTGTCCCGTTCCAGTCCTTAATCAGAGTAAACTCCAATTCCAACATTTCCATCCAATTCCAGCCAGGTTTGGACCCAAAACTCTCCCGGAGATGATTCCACACCCCTCATTCCTCCTCCTTGATGCCAATCTCCGCTGGGAAAAACTGCTGCTAAAGTTCTCCAGGAGTTTTTTCCTTCTAAAAACACGGACCCAGCTGATCCCGGCTGCCTCGGGCAGATTCCAGAGGCAGGAGGAGCCTCCCGAGCTGCCGCACTGGCAGGGGCTGGGCTGGTGCCGGGACGTGTGGCAGCGTTTCCCATCCTCAGCATTCCCGGGGGAAAACCACCCCGGGATCCTGCCGGGACATGGAATTGCTGGGTGCGACAGAGTAAGGAGGCTTGGAGCCAAATTTGGGGGATTTCGGAGGGGTTTGGACACGGATCGTGGAATCCTGCGATGGGGCGGGTTGGAAGGGAGCACGGGGGTCATCCCAGAGTGGGAATGCATCCTGAAATTTGGGAATATCCCCGAGGGAGGGACTCCACACCCTCTGTGGGATCTGCTCAGGGCTGGCACTGCCCAGGGCAGGAGTTCAGGGGGAATTCCTGGGATCAGCCCCAGCATGTTCTTCTGGAGCAGAGCCCTCCCTGCAGGACAGGGACACCCGGGGACACCCAGGGGCACACAGGGACACCCAGGGATCCATGGGGACACCCGGGGACACCCAGGGGCACACAGGGACACCCAGGGGTCCATGGAGACACCCAGGGACAGACAGGGACGCTCAGAGATACCCAGGGACACCCAGGGACACCCAGGGACACTCAGAGACACCCAGGGACACCCAAGGACACCCAGGGACACCCAGGGGTCCATGGGGACACCCAGGGACACTCAGAGACACTCAGGGACACCCAGGGACACCCAGGGACACTCAGGGACAGCCAGGGATCCATGGGGATGCCCAGGGACACTCAGGGACACTCAGGGACACCCAGGGACACCCAGGGACACCCAGGGACACTCAGGGACAGCCAGGGATCCATGGGGATGCCCAGGGATATTCAGGGACACTCAGGGACACCCAGGGACACTCAAGGACACCCAGAGATCTATGGGGACACCCAGGGACACTCAGGGACACCCAGCGGTCCATGGGGACACCCAGGGACACTCAGAGACACTCAGGAACACCCAGGGACACCCAGGGACACTCAGGGACAGCCAGGGATCCATGGGGACACCCAGGGACACTCAGAGACACTCAGGGACACTCAGGGACACCCAGGGGTCCATGGGGACACCCAGGGACACTCAGGCCTGAGGGCCCCTCTCAGCCGGGGCTCCTCTCAAGGCCGAGCAGCCCCGGCTCCCTCAGCCTCGGCTGGGCACGGAGCTGCTCCAGCCCTTCCCCAGCCTCCCCCCCTCCAGGAGCTCCTGTCCCCGCCGTGCTGGGAGCCAGAGCCGGCCACAGCACCCCGCGGGGCAGCGTCACTCCCTGTCCTGCTGGGAATGCTCATCCCAGCACCCCCCAGCATCCCCCTGTCCTTCCCGGCCCGAGGACACGCAGAACCAGCCCCAGTCGCTCATTTTGGGGCTTTTATCTCCATCTCAGCTCCCGTTCCGCTCCGCAGTGTCAATGTAAAAAACGTGCCCAGGGGAATCGGGCGCTGGAATCAGGATTGCAGGGAATGCTCTCCCAGGCTTTGTGTTCCCTCCGTTCAGCCCCAACACGGCGCTGTTGGCTCGAGCGGGTGAAGAATCGAACCAGCCTTTGGAAAATCCTGAGTGTCTCCCAGCACAGATCCCGGTAAAATTCCTTTTTTTTTCCCCAGAGTGTTTATTTACAGGAAAAGTGCTGCTTTCTTCAGGGCAGCTTAGGCACCGCCGTGTTTATCCAGCAGCATTTTCCCTAGCACAAACCGCCAATAAATTCTAATAAAATAAAAGCAATTCCTTTAAATTAACCCCATTTGGCTTCAAGCTGCCATTCCCGGCGGGATCATTGCTGGGCAATAAATTGTGGGCATTTTCTGGGCGTGTTTGCCGAGCAGGTGATCCGAAGCTCCTCTCCTTGGCTGTTTGTCATGCCAAATTCTATTTTTATCAGATGACTCTTCCCATTGTCATGGCGAGAGCAGGCTGGAGTCTCGCTCGCATTTAGCAACCCATGCCCATAAATACATCAGCAGATTGAATTCCAGCCTGACATGCCAGCAGCAGCTCTGCCTCGCTTTTTTTTTCCCCCCCCCGTGTTCACACGTCTGACTCAAGCACCCAGCTCTAATTGAAAAGCCTCAACAGAGGATTAAGATCAGATCCATTATTATCAGCGCGATGCTCTGTGCATGCTGATGAGGAGGGGCTGAGCTCGGAGCTGCTCTGAGCCCCCAGAAATTGGGGAGAAAACGCTTGAGGTGGCGCTGGGAGTGATGTTTGAATTCGTGACAGCGCAGGGAGGGTGCGGGGAGGAGCGGGGAGAGCTCTGCCTCACTTGGATCGCACTTGTTGCATCGCAAAATACTCAAACCCCAAAACACTTCGTCCCCTTCTTGCCCAGCGGGGCCCCGGGGGGTTCGGGAGGGAGCGAACCCAACGCGGGGCTCCCCTCGCAGCCTGGATTTTCAGCCCCATCTTCCCTCCAGGGAGCGATTTGAGGGCCTGACGGAGCCAGCTGGAGGAAAAGCTCCCGCAGGGGATGTCGCTGCCCGGGAGAGGCCGATGCGACCTCGGGCTCTTCTGCCGGGGGCAGAGCCCGCGGGTGGCAGAGCCCTCCCGCTGCCCCCAAAGGCTCCCCGCGCTCGGCTGCCGATTCTGGGGGTCGGCAGGGGCTCGCTGGCAGCCTGCGGGGGGATCTGGAGGATTTCTCGGGGCTGGACGGGAGCTGGAGCAGGGGAAATGCGGCGCTTCCCCCTCCGGCTCCAGCCCCGGGGCTGCGGGAGCGGCAGAGCCGGGTAAGGACAGCCCGGGATGGGGAGGGAGGGACAGGGATGGAGAGGGAGGGACAGGGATAGCGGTGGGGAAGGGGATGGGGAAGGGGAAGGGGAACGGGGATGGGGATGGGGAACAGGGATAGGGGGACAGGGATGGGGAGGGAGAACGGGGATGGGGGAACAGGGAATGGGGATGGGGATGGGGAACGGGGATGGGGAACAGGGATGGGGGGACAGGGATGGGGAGGGAGATGGGGAAACAGGGATAGCGGTGGGGAACGGGGATGGGGAAGGGGAACGGGTATGGGGATGGGGAACAGGGATGGGGGGACAGGGATGGGGACGGGGAACGGGGATGGGGGAACAGGGAATGGGACGAGGGAACGGGGATGGGGAGGGACAGGGATGGGGACGAGGGAACAGGGATGTGGGAACAGGGATGGGGAGGAGGGAACGGGGACGGGAAACGGGGATGGGGAGGGGGGGACAGGGATGGAGGGACGGGGATGAGGAAAAGGGAACGGGGATGCGGGAACAGGGATGGGGAACAGGGATGAGGGAGTGAGGATAGGGACGGGGGACAGGGATGGGGATAGAGGAACAGGGACGGGGAGTGGGGCACAGACGTGGGAAAGGGGACAGACAGGAAGAGGTGGCGCACACGCTCGCAGGTGGCACACACATGGGGAGGTGGCACACACGCACACACACACACTCACACTCACACACTCACACTCACACACTCACACTCACACACTCACACACATCGCGGGGACACCGGCGGGCAGAGCCGCGCTCCGCAGCAGCCGCTCCCAGCTCCAGCCCAAGTTGCCGAGCGGGGGGCGGCCCCCGGGCTGCGGCACCCCCGGCCCCTCCGAGCCCCGAGGCTCCTCCCGGGGGAGCGGCCAGCGCGGGGAGCGCTCCCGGCGCGGCTGCGGGAGCGGCAGGCTCCGCTCCAGCGGGAGAGCAGCGCTGGAGCCGCAGGTGAGCGGGATGCGGGAGCGGCGGCGATCGCTGCGGGCACGGAGGGTGGGCACGGGGCACGGGGGGGTCCGCAAAGCGCACCCCGCTTGGGGAGGGGCTGGCTGGGGTGAAGGAGGCAGCGGAGACCTCGGTCCCGCTTGTGGAAACACCGAATTTGCCCTTCTGAGGGGGGGGTTGGGGCTGGAGTGACTCCATCCGGGCTGGGGGATGGAATCACAGCCTCTGGGCGGTGATGTGACCCTGTCCTGGCCGGGAGGATGACAGGGGGACCCTCCGGGCGGTGATGTGACCCTGTCCTGGCCGGGAGGATGACAGGGGGACCCTCCGGGCGGTGATGTGACTCTGTCCTGCCGGGAGGGTGACAGGGGGGACCCTCCGGGCGGTGATGTGACCCTGTCCTGCCGGGAGGGTGACAGGGGGGACCCTCCGGGCGGTGATGTGACCCTGTCGTGCCGGGAGGGTGACAAGCGGGGACCCTCCGGGGTGACAATCCTGGCTGGGGGTGCCCGGGAGGGACCCCCGGCCGTGGGGACGATGCCGCGTTTGAAGCAGGAGCAGCCTGAGCGCGGCTTTGGAGCTGGGAAGGGACGCGAGAGGCACCAGCGGGGACAGCCCGGGGCCGCTGTCACCGCGGGGATGTGGCAGAGCCCTGGAAGGGGCTCGGGGAACGAGCAGAGCCCTGGGATAGAACAGGGAGAGCAGGGGGTGCGAGCCAGGGGGGACAGCGAGCACGGATGGCAAGGGCAGGTGACATCGGGGGTCAGGGCAAGGTGACATCGGGGGACAGGGTAAGGTGACATTGGGGGTCAGGGTAAGGTGACATTGGGGGTCAGGGCAGGGTGACATTGGGGGCTCAGGGTAAGGTGACATTGGGGGTCAGGGCAGGGTGACATTGGGGGCTCAGGGTAAGGTGACATTGGGGGTCAGGGCAGGGTGACATTGGGGGGTCAGGGTAAGGTGACATGAGGGGTCCAGGTAAGGTGACATGGGGGGATCAGGGCAAGGTGACATGGGGGGTCAGCATGGGGCCCGGGAGCGGCTCCCGGAGCCCAGAGCTTGGCACGGAAGAGCAGGGCAAGAAGAGCCGGGCTCAGGTGGTTTGGGCTCAAGCAGAGACTTTTGTAGCTCTGGGGAGGAGGAGACCCCCGGGTGAAACCCCACAGCCACTCCCAGGGTGCTGGGACCAGCCTGGGGGTGCTTGAGGGACCCCCCAGCTCTTGGGGACAGCCAGCAGGGCTCGGTGGCTGCAGTGGAGCTGCACTGATCCGAGCCAGACACTCCAAATCCTGGGATTCCCCCTCCGGAGCTGCTGCTCCTGAGCTCCTTCCACCGCGGGGCTGCTCCTGCTCTCCCTCAGCCTGGGAGCAGCCCCAGGCTGGAATCAGCGCTCCTGCAGCGATCCGGAATATCCCTGACATCTCTGCGTGTCCCTGGATCGCAGAGAAGAAGGGAGGAACAGAAACCTTTGGGGAAAGGCCTGGGATCGGGGCTGTGCTGGAGCCGGGTTTGGGAGCTCCCCCCCAGCCCCACTGCCCGGTGGGGGAGCAGAGATGGAGCTGCACACCTTGCTCTGCCTGGAGCAATCCCACCTTAAATCCGGGAGAAATCCCAGCTTAAATCTGGGACCAAACCCACCTTAGATCCAGGAGCAATCCCACTTTAAATCCAGGAGCAATCCCAGTTTAAATCTGGGACCAAACCCACCTTAGATCCTGGAGCAATCCCACTTTAAATCCAGGAGCAATCCCAGCTTAAATCTGGGACCAAACCCAGCTTAAATCTGGGACCAAACCCACCTTAGATCCAGGAGCAATCCCACCTTAAATCCAGGAGCAATTCCAGTTTAAATCTGGGACCAAACCCACCTTAGATCCAGGAGCAAACCCATCCTGAAATCCAGGAGCAAACCCATCTTAAATCAGGAAGCAATCCCAGTTTAAATCTGGGACCAAACCCACCTCAAATCTGGGACCAAACCCATCTTAAATCCAGGAGCAAACCCAGCCTTAAATCCAGGAGCAATCCCAGTTTAAATCTGGGACCAAACCCACCTTAGATCCAGGAGCAAACCCATCTTAAATCAGGAAGCAATCCCAGTTTAAATCTGGGATCAAACCAATTTTAAATCCAGGAGCAAACCCAGTTTAAATCCAGGAGCAAACTCATCTTGCATCTGGGACCAAACCAATTGAAATCCAGGAGCAAATCCAGTTTCAATCTGGGACCAAACCCAGCAGAATTTGCTTTCCACAATTGTTGTTGTGGCAGGAGCAGCTGAGCCCGAGTGAGTAATCCCCGAGCACGATTTAAAGGTGTTTGGGGAGAAAAAAAAAAATTGAGCCAAGATTTGGGTTTATGGGTTATTTCATGAGTTGTTTGCTCCTAAAAAATAGGAGCAGCTTCTCAGGGGCTCTGGGAAACCCTGGGATGAGCTGAGGGGTGACAAGGTGGTACCAAATATATAATTTTAGATTTTTTTAGGCTTAAAAGCGGGAAGAAGCTGTTGAACTTGGAATTCAGCTGATCGGTGCTTAGTCCTAATTCAGAGAGTGAAGCAGAGGAGAAATTCCATGTGAGAAAGTTTTGTTTCCAGCAGAGAAAAATCCATAATTTGGTTTTTCGAGGCAACAAACGCCCCCTGAGAAGCGTCAAAGGCAGATTTGTCCAAGGAGAAAGTTCCTTTCCAGGAGAATCTGAGCGGATTCCTGGGATGTTTTCCACTCCGGCTGGTGGGAATGGGAAAAGCGAGGTGTCCCTGCTGCATTGTACAGAACATTTTCATCCCTCAGAGCTGCGGCGGCGCTCGGGGCGGTGCTGCATTTCCCTGCTGCTCCCACCCAAATTTCCCGGGATTTTTGGGTTATCCCAGAGCTGCCCTGCCGGGTGTCCCCAGCTCCTTCCTTCTCCTGCCTGCTCCATCCCCCCAAAAACCAGGAACGAGGAAGCAGCAGGTGATGGACACCCAGCTCCAAAAGGGAAAAATGATCAAATCCAGGGATTTCTTGCAGGAGCTCCACGGGATGGGAATTCTGCTGCCGGGTGACAATTCCTGGAGAGTTCTCCGGGGGTTTTTCCTCCCAAGACACTTTGGAAAGGCTGGATTCCCACTGGCTGTGTTATCCCTGATTATCCTGCCGTGCTCCTGCTGTAATTCCATTCCCAGCAATTCTTGTGGATGGGAGTGATGATTCCAGAGGCAAACAGGCAGCAGGATCCCACCCAGCTTGGAAAATCACATTTAATTCCTGCCCAGCTTGGAAAATCACATTTAATTCCTGCAATTCCTGCCTGATCCCTGCCCCACTCTCATGCAATGCTCTCCATGGAATTATTTTTGCTTTCCTGCTGTGACCAGAGCCAAGGAAAACTTCAGCCTTGATCTGGCTGGGCATTTTTAATTTGAAATTAAGAATTTTAATTCGATTTTAAACGTTTGTTTTTTCCTTAGGTTGGCATGATTTTCCAGTCGCTGTTCTGTTAATCCTTCTGTTAATTTTTCACCCAGGTTTATTTAGGAGTTTTCACAAATGCGAAATTCTAACACCATAACACCTCTGCTATTTATTCCCTGATTTTTTTGGGGGAAACAGGCACAGAGATATATTCAGCTGCTGTGGATGCCGATTTTTTCCTGGATGCTGCTCCGTTAAAACTTAGAATTCTATCAGTGATTATTCCAGGCCTACGTTCCCAGCTCCTCACTTTTAAGCAGAAAATCCAGAATTTATGGACAATCCCAGGGTGGGGGCTTGGAAATCAAAGCAGGGGGGAAAAAAAAGCTGGATGAGAGAAAATCCCCTGGAGGCGTGCTTGTTATTAATCCCTTAATTAAGAACACCAAACAAGGCTATGAGGGATCAATCAGCGCCTCTTAATTACCTTTAATCATCATCTTTAATCACCCTTTGTGGAGGTTCGGGGTTGTGGTGACAAAAGGAGCTGAGCCCAAATTGTGCCGGTGATGGACAAATTTTCACCTGGATAGGGGGAAAAAATTCCCTGTGCTCCTCCAAGGAAAACATGGATTTGCAGATGTCAGGTTTTTTTTTTTTTCTCCAGGAAAAATCCCGGAATTCTGCTGGCTGTGAGGCAAAGGCTGCGGGAAGGAAACGTGGAATGGGGATCTGGGTTTGGTTTGCAGATCTGGGGGAGGTTGGGACGTCAAATCCTGGCAATGGGGAATGTCCAGATGGAGTCAATTCCCTCCTGGTGCTGAAAAAATCAGGGAAGAGCTGGGAGGATTTGCCCCAGAGCCTTAGGAAATGTATTTCCCCTCAGGAAACGCCCATGGAAATCCCTGGAATTGTCCCTATCCAGCAGTTTGGGATAATGGGAGATGCTCGTGGATGAGTTTGGAGGTCCCTTCCAGCCCAAAGCATTCCAGGGTTCTGGGATTCCCTCCCCAATCCCCTCAGGGTGACAGGGAATGTTGTCCAGCTCATCCCACAGAACAGAAATCCCGAGGGAAAGGTGAATATTCCCACAAACCCACGGGAACAGCCCCAAAACGCTGAGGTGACAAAGTGTCCCTGGTGCCAGGAAAAGTCTGGCTGGTGAGGGAACCTGCAAGATCCTCTCTGTTGGAAAATCCAGAAAAATCCAAAAATCCACCAAAAAATATTCCAAAAAATCCGCACCTCTGCATTTGGGGCTGGAGGATTCCTCCAGGGGGAGAAGAAATTGGAAATATCCAAAGAAAAGAGTTTCTCTTCCCAAGGCCTGAGCTCCAGAGGTGGTGGAAGGACCAGGACGGAAGTTGTTGTGTAATTTATAATTCCTCCAGTCCTGAATCCAAGGATTTGCACTGTGGGAAAAGGGGACTTTGGAAAAGGTGTCCTTTCCCATTTTTTAGAGGATAAGCCACATCCTGACCTTCCCTGCTGAGTTCCAGCCCTGCTTCTTTCCACACCTTCCAATTTTTTTCCAGGCTCAGGTGGAAATTTGGGTGTTTTGGGCCCAGCCTGGATGTGTTGAGCTTGTCTGGGAAGAACATTCCCAATCCCAAGGATGCAGCTCCATGGATATGAGTCAATAAACCCTGCCTGCCCCATCCCGTGTGTTTTCCCTTCCTATTCGTCCCTTCAGTGATCCCTAGCGGGGTCACAGCAGGAAAATGGGAATTTCCAAACCCGTCCCAGCAGAGAATGAAGGGTCCCAGCTTCGGCTTCTCCCAGAATTCCCCCATAAATAATCTGAGATTTGCTACAACTCAGAATTTCAAAATAAGTTGAAGATCAGTATTTAAAATTCCAATTTTTCAGCCAGAACTGGACTTTTCCTGTGTTATTTTATCCAAGCACTGGAGTTTTCCTGTGTTATTTTGTCCAGGCTCCGACCCACTCCTGTTTAATTTATAAGGATCTTGGCTGCAACGGGATGCTGGGAATCGCAGGGATGCTCCCAACACCTAACCCCCAAATATTCCAGCAGCACATCCAGCTCCTCCTGCCCCATCCCACCCTCCAGGAGCTCCCTCAGCTCTCCCTGAATTCCCGATTTCCCCACCCAGCCACGTGAGACACCTACTCCCCATCTGCACATCCCCAAATTGGCTCGGCACATTTGTGATTCCTCCCGGGAGCTGCAGGGGCTCCTCGTCTCCCCCAGCTTTTCTCACCCCAGGAGAAAGCCCAGCCCTGATGGATGGAGGTGGCTTCGGATTGCTCCTGGAGACAAGGAGTTTTTCCAGCGCTGTGGGCTGCCTGTTTGTCATTCCAGCTCCAAACCCCCGGTTTTTGGTGTTTTTTGTGGGAATCTGCTCGTCAGGTGACGGCAGCAAAAATTGCTGGGTTTTTCTTCCACCTTCACCAGGGTTTGCTGTGGGATTTGGTGCTTGGAATCTCACCTTCACCAGGGTTTGCTGTGGGATTTGGTGCTTGGAATCTCACTTTTGAATAGGTGGCGTTCCCAAGTTTCTCCACCTGATAAATTGAACCCCACTCCGACAAAAAGGTGGGAAAATATTGCTGGGAATCAAGCTCGCCACAGGAAAGGGGCGTTGGAAATTCTCCACCTTTTTCAGAATGGTTGGTAGAATTTATTCCAGCTGTCCTGGAGCTGCCCACTGCAGCTTGGATTTCCTGCAGGAAAAAGGGATTTTTTGGGATAAAAAGCAGTTCAGGGTGAGAGGAGAGGATGCAGGAATACCAAAAGTAATCTTGAGAGATGGAAAAAAAAGGGGTTTATTCCTTCCCCTCTCTGTGCACACACCCTGACCTGCTGGGGAAGATATCAGACATGATCCTTGCTGGCTTGGAGCTCAGGAATTTTTTTCCCAAGGGTTTTCCATGGTTATGGAAAGTTTTACTTCCTCTCATGATCCCAGTTCCAACCCCAACACCTTCCACTATCCTGGGTTGCTCCAAGCCCTGTCCAGCCTTGGCCACTTCCAGGGATGGAGCAGCCACAGCTTTTCTGGGAATTCTGTTCCAGAACCTCTCCACCCTCGCGGGGAAAAATCCATCACAGCTACCGCCAGCCCTGGATCCTGTGAAAACGAAACAGAACCTGGGATCTGCTGGGATGAGCACAGGGATGAGCACAGGGATGAGCACTGGGATGAGCACAGGGATGAGCACTGGGATGAGCACTGGGATGAGCACAGGGATGAGCACAGGGATGAGCACTGGGATGAGCACTGGGATGAGCACAGGGATGAGCACTGGGATGAGCACTGGGATGAGCACTGGGATGAGCACTGGGATGAGCACAGGGATGAGCACTGGGATGAGCACAGGAATAAGCACAGGGATGAGCACAGGGATGAGCACTGGGATGAGCACAGGGATGAGCACAGGGATGAGCACAGGGATGAGCACAGGGATGAGCACAGGGATGAGCACAGGGATGAGCACTGGGATAAGCACTGGGATGAGCACTGGGATGAGCACAGGGATGAGCACAGGGATCCTCCCATTGTGCAATTCCTTTGTTTGGGATTGATCCCATTTCTTGGCTGAATAATCCAACCCCAAATCCTGAACAGAACAGAAAATGGAAGTGATTGTAGAAGTCCGCTTTGAATTCACTCTTCCTGTCTCCGTTTTCCTTGAATTTTTGAATTTTTGAATTTTTGAATGTCTGAAGTTTTGAACTTCTGAATGTTTGAATGTCTGAATTTTTGAATGTTTGAATGTTTGAATGTCTGAATTCTTGAACTTTTGAATGTTTGAATGTCTGAAGTTTTGAACTTTCGAATTTTTGAATGTTTGAATTTTTGAGCATTTGAATTTTTGAATGTTTGAATGTCTGAATTTTTGAATGTTTGAATTTTTGAATGTTTGAATTTTTGACTTTTGAATGTTTGAATTCTTGAGCATTTGAATTTTTGAATGTTTGAATGTCTGAATTCTTGAACTTTTGAACTTTTGAATGTTTGAATGTTTGAATGTCTTCTGAATGTTTGAATTTTTGAATGATCGAATGTTTGAATGTTTAAATTTTTGAATTTTTTGAATGTTTGAATGTTTGGATGTTTGAATGTTTGAACTTCTGAATTTTTGAATCCTTGAATTTTCGAATTTTCAAATTTTCGAACTTTTGAACTTTCAAACTTTGAATTTTCCTTCTAGGAACAAGATGCCCATGAAGTTTAATCTCTCTTAAGAAGAAAAACCAGGGAGAGAAAACAAAACCCCCCATGGATCCTCTGCACTTTCCCAACGCGTTCAGCATGGAAGCCGCTCCCGGCCAGGAGAACTCCTCCGTGCTGCCCAACGCCACGGAGAACGGGACGCTCCCGGAGCCGCCCCCGTTCCAGTACATCCACAAGGTGCTGATCCCCATCTGCTACCTGCTGGTGTGCGCCGTGGGGCTGAGCGGCAACGCGCTGGTCATCTACGTGGTGCTGCGCCACGCCAAGATGAAGACGGTCACCAACATCTACATCCTCAACCTGGCCGTGGCCGACGTGCTCTTCATGCTGGGCCTGCCCTTCCTGGCCACCCAAAACGCCATCTCCTACTGGCCCTTCGGCTCCTTCCTCTGCCGCCTGGTGATGACCGTGGACGGCATCAACCAGTTCACCAGCATCTTCTGCCTGACGGTGATGAGCATGGACCGCTACCTGGCCGTGGTGCACCCCATCAAATCCACCAAGTGGAGACGCCCCAGGGTGGCCAAGCTCATCAGTGCCACGGTCTGGACCTTCTCCTTCTTGGTGGTGCTGCCCGTGATCATCTTCTCGGACGTGCAGGAGGACTTCCAGACGTGCAACATGAACTGGCCGGAGCCGGTCAACGTCTGGTCGGCGGCGTTCATCATCTACACCTCGGTGCTGGGCTTCTTCGGCCCTTTGCTGGTCATCTGCCTGTGCTACCTGCTGATCGTGGTCAAGGTCAAGTCCTCGGGGATCCGCGTGGGCTCCACGCGGCGCCGCCGGTCGGAGCGCAAGGTCACCAGGATGGTGGTGATCATCGTGGTGGTGTTCGTGTTCTGCTGGCTGCCCTTCTACACCATGAACATCGTCAACCTGATCCTCATCCTGCCCGCCGACCCCGTCCTGGAGGGGCTCTACTTCTTCATGGTGGTGCTGTCCTACGCCAACAGCTGCGCCAACCCCATCCTCTACGGCTTCCTCTCCGACAACTTCAAGCAGAGCTTCCAGAAGGTTCTGTGCCTGCGGAAGGGCGATGGAGCGGAGGATGGAGACCCCGTGGAGCACAGGCAGGAGAACAGCAGCCGCCTGCAGGAGTCCATGCTGACCCAGAGGAACGCGGAGTTCAACGGGCACATGCAGACCAGCAAGGTCTGAGGGCGTGGCCCGGCACCGCGGAGTCCCCTGGAGGACTTGGGGACTTCAAGGTTCAGGAAAAGGAAAACGTGGAGCCCTGGAAGCTCCAAGAAACGTACGCAGAGGGCTCTTCCCTGCTCTTCCCGGCTGGAAGTGCCAAGCTCTCGTGGTGTCCTGATGGATCCGATGTCTGGGACCACTTTGGGTGCTTCAGGGAATGATTTCCAGGCGTTGTACCCCTCTAGTGATGCAAACCAACACTTTGCCAGCTCTAATTCCCCTGTTAAGATTGGTTTAAGGCTCCTTTGTACTGCTGGGATCAGCTCCGAGCTGCAAACAGCTCAGCTGGGATCCTTGGGAATTCTTCAAGGGGATTTCTGAAAGGAAAAGGAGATTTCTTCAGCGTTTCATGCAAAAAAGGCACCAGCACTGCTCTGGAAATGGGATTTGATGTGCTGGGTGCTGCCTTTGCTTTGTTTTCCTGTCACTAACCCATCCCAGGGAGCCAGAACAGCCAGGAACCCTTCAAACACAGCCAGAAAGGATAAAAAACCCAGATTGGGAGAACGTTCTGGAAAGGAATCCGTGTAGCTGTGACATTCTCACCTTCCCACCCCATGAAAAGAGCTGTGACTCTGTCGTTGTGATGTCAGTGCTGATGGCCGTGGGCTCCTGGGGAGAGTTTGTGTCCATTCCTTGGGTCTGAGTGTAAGCCTGGACTCAAAACTGCATTTCCAGAAATTAAACCCAGCTCAGTCACCTCTGAGTGTAAATCTGGATTTGAAACTGCATTTCCAGAAATTAAACCCAGCTCAGTCACCTCTGAGTGTAAATCTGGACTCAAAACTGTGTTTTCAGAAATTAAACCCAACTCAATCACCTCTGAGTGTAAATCTGCATTTGAAACTGCATTTCCAGAAATTAAACCCAGCTCAGTCACCTCTGAGTGTAAATCTGGATTTGAAACTGCATTTCCAGAAATTAAACCCAGCTCAGTCACCTCTGAGTGTAAATCTGGACTCAAAACTGCATTTCCAGAAATTAAACCCAGCTCAATCTCCTCTGAGTGTAAATCTAGACTCAAACTTGTGTTTCCAGAAATTAAATCCAGCTCAATCCCCTCCTGACTGGTGCAGTTGCCAGGAGATGTTTGCACCTCAATCCTGGAGGTTTTCCCCAACTTTAATGATTCCATAATTCCATTTATTCTCTTGGATGTGACACTCCCAAAGCCAGGAACTCACTGGACACACCGAGAAACACGCACAGGATGCACCCAGAGCCTGGCTGGGACCATGAGTAATTTACTCCCAGGTTTCTCCCAGTAGCAGGCAGTGCTCACCTGTGCTACAGCACATTCCACATCCCAACACAGCCAGGTTTAACTGGTTAATTAATAAAATTAACTTTTCCGGTTGGTTTGGTGTGAGCTGGGCTGTGATTCCCTGTGTTTTCCACCTGAAATGATTCCTCCTGGAAGCTCCCAAGTGGGAAATGCCTGGAAAGCTCAAGGTCGGGGCAGGAAAATCTGCTTTGGAATGGAAAAGGATTTTAATAAATTCAGACTTCTGGGAAGGAGTTAAACCCTGGCTTGGGCAGAGCAAAGAGCATTTCTCCCCTCTTTCCATGGGGTTTGAGCAAATCCTTGGAATTAACCAAGGGAAGTTTTCTCCAGAGGGAACAGACCCTGGAAAAGAGGTGGATGAACCTGGGCCTTGTTTTCCACGTGCTCCAGACCAATCCCACCTCTTTTCCCGTTCCCTCGGATCAGGATGGGGATTCCAATTCCCAGAAAACAGAAATTCCAGCCAGCCCAACATTCCTGTTGGTAATGCTGCAATCCATCATATTTAAGGAGTAAATGTAGGAAAGCCCTCAATGCCCCAGATCCCAGGAAATTCCCTTTCCAGCCAGCAGCTCCCTGGGGAATTCAGTGCTGTGGGAATGATGCTTTGGAGGAATTTTTTATTTTTCCCTGGCCCAAGGAATTTTTTCTGGGAGCAGCTCCTGCAGATCATCTCTCCCAGTGCCACTCAGCCTTTGCTCCACGGGATTCCTTCCTCACCCTAAAAAAAAATCTTTCCTGAGACCTGGAAGCTCTTCTGGCTTTTCCTTGAATCCCAAACGCCATTCCTGGGCTTCTCCTGGCAGCTCGGCAGTGGAATTTTGAGGAGCCAGCTGAGCTGCCAACGTCCCTGCACACATTCCATCAAAACATGTCATCCTTCCACAAAGACTGACAAATTCCCGGGAAAATCTGTCCTCCCAGCCAGCCCTTCCCAGGAGGCTCCAGACAGCATCGACACTCCCCAGATCCCTTTTTTTTCTCCACACATTCCAACCCCAATCCCTCATCCCCAGGGATTGAATGACATTTTTAATACCTCGACAGACAATCTTTCCAGATTCCAGCTTATTCAGCTTTTCCTTTGATTCATCCAAGGATTCCAAATGTTGGCTCTGCTCTGCTGGAAGAAAAAAAAAAAAACAACAAACCCACCCACGGGAAGATCATGGAAAATTTGCCTGGTGCCCATCTGACCTTCAGGAGGTGGAAAAATCATTTGGATAAAATAAAAATTAAATAAAATAATAAATAAAAAACAAACTGGAATTTCTGGTTCAGGCTCCATCCATGAATATTCAATGAGATCCATGCAATAAAGGGAATTCCAGCTGCTGGAAGGAAGGGTGTGTGGAAAAATCCACCAAGCAACCTTTGGGATACAGGAGCAGCTTCCTTAGGGATTCACTTTTTATTCCATGAAAAATGGGTTTAATTGAGGGGCGGAAATCATGGATTCAGTTTGGACAAGTGGTATTAGGAGACAGGAATTCCAAAGGCCAGATTCCAGGTGGGCATCCCAGAGGAATTGGGATGAATGGGCTTCACTGGGCACTTCCTGGGTTTCAGCAGGGTCACCATGGAATCTTCTGGCTTTGGGATTTCTCCTGGCTGATCCCCAAGGGAGGAAAAACCCAGGAAAGTGCCTGAGGTGTGGAATTTATCCCGGGATTTATCAGTGGATTGATGTTGCAGTAAGAGCAGGGCACGCATGGAATTTTTGCACCTTCCCTCTTTAACTCCCAGGTGAACTCCCAGCTCTTTGTTCCCTGATTCCTGGGATGGGATTATCCCTGGGATCCAAACATTCCCTGTGCCACGAAGCGTTTGATCCATCCTACAAATCCCAATTTCCAGTGCCTTGGAACTGCAGCTGAGGCAGGAGAGACTGATTTCATCCCCAGATTTATTCCCGGGATATTTTATCCAGCTCCAGCCCCTCCCTCACCTGGAATGCCTCAGCTGCTGGCCTCAGCCCGCTCCTGGTTTTCCTGGGTTGTTCATTCCTGCCCATTGGGGTGTTGTTTTGGAGAACTCCATGGAAATCCGGCGCTGTTGCCATGGGATGGGCGACGCTCCGGGGTTTCTGTGTTCCCTCTCCCTTTAACACTTAATCCTCCCTATCTGCCCATCATTCCCTGGAAAGTCAGGGAAGGTGAAGCTGTCCCCGCTGGCTCCCTTCTCCTGAGCCTTTAAGCCCCGGATCCCATTCCTGACCTCGAGCCGGGAGTCATCCCAAATATCGGATGGATCCCATTCCCTCAGCCGGGGATGAACGCGCTTTTCCCAACAGGAAAAGCAGCAGCTCTTGGGAAAAGCTGGGGGTGAACAATCCTGGCCCGTGGGGGTGGGAGATGGCACAGGAATTTCCGTGGGGATTTGACCCTGGATGCAAACGCAGCCCAGGCCTGGAAGTGCAGTGAGCTGGGAATTGTCAGGGAAGAGTTTTCCCTTCACCTTCCACGGATCACCTCTGCTGGCTGGATTTGGGTTTATAATCCTGGTTTAATCCCTCTGGGATGAGAGATCCAGGACTGCAGCCCCCCTGCTCCAGAGGATCCCTATTTCATATTCCAGAGGGAGATTTGGGCCTTTTCCTCTCCCTGCTCCAGAGGTTGATCCCACTGTGGCTTTCTCTGGAGAATCTGGTGGAAAAAAATAAAGGATAAAAACCCCTCCAAGGCCTCAATGAATTTATGCTTTTCCCAGCAAAACAAAGAATCATGGGATGCTTTGGACTGGGAGGGACTTCAAGATCATCCCATTCCAACCCCTGACACGAGCAGGAGCAATTTCCACTATCCCAGGGTGCTCCAAGCTCTTGGGCACTTCCAGGAGTGGGGCAGCAATCCTGGGCACAATTCCTGCATCCAGGAGGAACAACAGAGCCAGGCAGCACAAATCCCAGACACAATTCCTGATTCTAAAAGCCAGGCAGCACAAATCTCATACACAATTCCTGCAAAATTCCTGATTCCAAGAGCCAGGCAGCACAAATCCCATACACAATTCCTGATTCCAGGAACCAGGCAGCACAAATCCCATACACAATTCCTGATTCCAAGAGCCAGGAAGCACAAATCCTATACACAATTCCTGATTCTAAAAGCCAGGCAGCACAAATCCCATACACAATTCCTGATTCCAAGAGCCAGGCAGCACAAATCCCATACACAATTCCTGATTCCAGGAACCAGGCAGCACAAATTCCATGCACAATTCCTGCAAAATTCCTGATTCCAAAAGCCAGGAAACACAAATCCCATACACAATTACTGCACAATTCCTGATTCCAAGAGCCAGGAAACACAAATCCTATACACAATTCCTGATTCCAAGAGCCAGGAAGCACAAATCCCATACACAATCCTGCACAATTTCTGATTCCTAGAGCCAGGCAGCACAAATCCCATACACAATTCCTGCACAATTCCTGATTCCAAGAGCCAGGCAGCACAAATCCCATACACAATTCCTGCACAATTCCTGATTCCAAAAACCAGGCAGCACAAATCCCATGCACAATTCCTGCTTCACCGGAGGAGAAGTGCTGGCTCCGGGAGCCGTGGTGACAGCAGCTCCCCTGGGCAGGGTAATTAATTAATTATGCATTCCCAGAATTAATGAGAGCATCCTGTTTGCATCCCTGTCCCTTTTTTCCACAGATTCCAGCCCCATATGCCAGGTGCCAGACAGGGCTGACAGCCCCACATCCCACACTTGGAATTCTTTTATTTCCTGACGTGTCTGTGCCTGGCTCCTGACAGGAATCAGAGGCATTTCCACGGAATTAATTCATGGCACTCGATGGTGTTTGGATTTTTCCAGCACGTTTCAGGGAGGGAAAAGCAGATCCGTGGATTTCTGACCTGATAAAAACCTGGGAGCTGAGCTGGGCCACCCAGACAGAGGCAGGGATTGGGAATGGAGGGTTCTGCATCCCTGGAATCACAGGATCACTGAGGAGGGAAAAGATCTCTGACAACACTGAGCCCATCCCTGTCCAGGTGTCTTTTCCATCCTGGAAAAATTCAGGATTCTGACTTGGAAGGGAGGAAAACACAGAAAACAAGGAAAAATGACCTGGTGGAGGAATTGTTTTGGATTCTTCCTTGCATGGAAAAAGGGAGACAATTCCAATGTGATCCCCTGGGAATTCACAGGCTCTGTGGTGGGTTTTGGATCAGCAAAACCCCAAATCCAGTGGCAATTCCTCAGTTTCCTGCACATGGAATTTCACTCTGAAATGGCCTTGGGGTGGCTGAGATTGCAGCATTCCAGCCTGGATCCAGAGAGGAAGCAATTCCTTGGAGAGCAGATTTTAATGTGATTTTCCCTGGAAATAGCATTAGGCTGTCGTTCCCAATGTCTGGCAGGAATTGTTGGGTGCCCAAATCTCTGCAGCAGCTTTTGGCTGGAATACAAATGCAGCTGGGGAGGAAACGTCCACAGGTTTGGGAAAAGGGAAGCAAATCCCTCCTCATCCCAGGGATCCAGCTCATCCTGCCTGTTTGCCCATTCCTGAGGGGATGAACCTCTTCCCACATCTCTGGGGCCAAATCCAGCCCTGCAAGGACACAAATCCTGAGTTTTCCCCTCAGGAAGGCCCGGCCCCATCAGGATCCCAGGGACTTTTCCTGGAAAACTGGGAGAGAGCAGGAAATCTCCCAAAATTAAACAAGGAAAAGGTGCTGAGAGCAGAGAGCACACACAGATTTTCCGGGTGCTGCTGCCTGGATCTTGCCAGGAAAAATAAAATCACTCAGGAAAATCCTGAGAATGAGGAATCCTCAGGATTTACAGGAACAGAGCAGGGAGCAAGAACAGGGAGCCCTCAAATGAATCCCACCTCTCATTCCAGGAGGGATGGAGATTCCCAAGGAATTGGGATTGGGAATTGCCATTTCCAGCCTGTGCAGGGTTTGGGAATTGCCATTTCCAGCCTGTCCTGGGTTTGGGAATTGCCATTCCCAACCTGTCCTGGGTTTGGGAATTGCCATTCCCAACCTGTCCTGGGTTTGGGAATTGCCATTCCCAGCCTGTCCAAGGTTTGGGAATTGCCAATCCCAGCCCGTGCAGGGTTTGGGAATTGCCATTCCCAGCCTTGCAGGGTTTGGGAATTGCCATTCCCAGCCTTGCAGGGTTTGGGAATTGCCATTCCCAGCCTTGCAGAGAGGGTGTGGAAGGCCAAAGTCTCCATCCGAGCTTTTAGCCGGGATTGCTCCCTGGCTTGGAAGCCTCTCTGTTTGTTTTCCCACTTTCCCCTCCCATCTCCTGCATTTTCTCCCGATCCTTGGGGTGGGATGGATCCTTGCTGGAGTCATTAAATCCCATTCCACTCATCCAGAGGCAATCCATTAGCCTGGTTGGTTGCCTGGTTTCCTTATCGGCCTCGATGTTATCTCGTTCCTGTCGTAAATCCAAAGTTTCCTCCTGGAGAGGAAGGGAAGAGTTTGCCCAAGGCACCGGTGCCTGTTGTTATTCCAAAGAAAAATCCATCCAGAGGGATGGAACCACACCCAGCCAGGTTTTTATCCCCAAAACAGGCTGGGAGGAGATGGGAGTGAGGGGTTGTGGCATTCCCAGGATAGAGGGAGTGGAACAACGCAGAGCAGAGGAGGCTTAACTTGGATTTTAGGGATTCCAGCCTGGAAAAGGGATTCTAAAAGGGGGCAGTGAGAAAATCTTTGGACATTCAGCTTTTAGAGATTCCCATTAATTCCCAAAAAACCTCAGCAGGCTGAGATTCCTGGTGGGTTTTTAGGCCATCTGGATCCTGTGGGAACCCTGTGGATTTTGCCCCTGGAATTAATGCAGATTTCATGTTTTCCCTCTTTATCCCCAAACCAGGCTGGGGGCAGATGGGAATGAAGGATGGTGGCATTCCCGGGATAGAGGGAGCTCAACAAACAGAGCAGGGGAGGTTTAAGTTGGATTTTAGGGAAATTTCCTTCCCAAAAGGAAATTTCCATCCATGGAAAAGTGATTTAAAATGTGGCAGTGGGAACACTCAGCACTGACACATTCCAGTTTTCCCCCCAAAACTTTGGCAGGTTGAGATTCCCGGTGGTTTTTAGGCCATTTGGGTAATTTGGATCTCGTGGATCCCTCTGGATGCTTGGAAAGGTCGTTGTGCCCCTGGAATCGATGTGGATTTAATGATTTCCCTGCTCCTGGCACTGGGATGAGTCATGAGAGCTCCAAAATCCAAATATCTCTTCTGGAGAAGTGTTTATTCACGGCTAAAAATTATGGATTTTTGCTGCTTCCCAGGAGAAAGAGACTTCTGCGGAATTTTGCGGATTGAAAACGTTCAGGGTGTTTTTTTTTCCAGCCCTGGCAATAATCAGGGAATTTTTAATTGTAATTTTAGTCAGTGCAGCAAACGGGAGATGAGAATGGACCAAAATTGTGGGAAAACTGCTGGGATCTGTGAGGAATGAGGAATTCCAGCTGGGAATGCTCTGCTCCACCACAGAGCTCCTGCCAGCCTGGGAATTCTTTTTCCAACCTAGGGATGGGGCAGGGAGGATTTAGAAGTAGGAAAAGGAGGGGGAAAGATGTGGAACTCTCCAACGTGGCTTTAAAATCATGGAAAATTCCCAGGTTTCCTTTTCAGGGTGCAGGTTGAGGGAAGCAGGAGCACACTCATAGTTTCAAGGCTTGGGATCCATTTTTACATGGAATTTTCCACTTAAAAGTCCCTATTTTCAGGGCAACTGGGAGATCTTGAAGATTTGGCATTGATTTAGAGGAAAAGGAGTTTCCTTTTGGGAATTCTTTGGATTAAAGGAGCTAAAATTCCCTCCAGAGACTTTTTCCAGGGTCAGTACGGTGCTTTTAGCTAGAGGATGCAGAAAAACGTATGGAAAAATTTATGGAAAAAGACAGAAACGACCCCAGGTACTGAAAGCAAAATCTTTATTTCAGCTACTTTTCCCTAAGCCGGGGAAGGTGAAATTCATGGAAGCATTTTCCTGGCAAGAATTTCCCTGGATTCTTTGTACAAAAAGTTTGGGAAGCAAACAAGAGAGTGGGAAAAAGGAAAAGAAGAAATGGGATAAAGTGATGGGGTTTTGCTTCATGCACCATGGTTCTATCCATGATTTTTTAGGGAAAAAATACCCAAATCCCTAAAAATCACTGCTTGAAGAAAAGCTCCTTTTTCTTTCCAGCTTTTCATCCACTTTCCATAAATGATGGTGCCATAAGATGGCAATTTCTGGGAAAAACACCCCCCAAATCCCTAACAACCACTGCTTGAAGAAAACCTCATTTTTCTTTCCCATTTTTACAGGAATGAAGGTGTTCCAAGACAGTAATTTCTGTGGAAAACTCCTCAAATCCCTAAAAATAAAAAATCAAAACATTTTTCTTTCCAGTTTCTCCTCCATTTCCCAGAAATGATGGTGCTCCAAAACGGGAATGTCCAGGTGGGAGCACAGCCTGAAATCCCAGCCTGGCAAATCCCAAATTCCCACCATTTTGTTCAGTTGGGAATCACATTCCCAGGCAGGTTTTGGATGTTCTTGTGGGAAGTTTTTCTCTGGAGCTTGTGGTTGTACCGAGCTCTGTTTCCCTGGAAAAGCTTCCCCAAATCCATCTGCTGTTATTTCTCTAATTCCACCATTCTGCTGGAATCATGGAATATAACACAGAATGGAACCAAACGGGAATTTGGGGTTAATTCCTGTGCAAAATATTAATTTTCATGCCAAAATTCCTGTCTGAGAGGAGCCAACCTGGTGCTGCTGAGGGGGTTGGCTCTAATTAGCCGAGATTTTTACAGGAATAACAAAATTCCTCCATTAGCACCTGGATAACTGGTCTGGTCCTTAGGGAGAATTATTTTATGATAATATATCCTAATTATTACAATCCTTCCTCTAAAGCACAGCAAAGGAGGGAAATTCTTCTGCCAAGTTGGTAAATTTTTGGGGATGTTCCTGAGGGGCTACACAGGGAGCTGGGAATATTCTGGAATTTTTGTGCAGGTGGAACAGTTCCTTCCATCCACACAGGGGTGGAAAACCACCCTTCAAATATTCCAAACGGGACAGGAGATGCAGAGCAAGGTGGAAATTTTGCTGCCAACTTGACAAACTCTTCAGTGATGTCCTGAGGGTCTTTACAGGGACCTGGGAATCTTCTGGAATTATTGTGCAGGTGGAGCAGTCACCTTTATCCATACAGGGGTGGAAAACCACCCTTCCAAGGGCTGCCAATATTCCAAATGGAATGGGAGATGCAGGGAAAGGAGGGCATTTTTTGCTGTCAAGTTGGCAACTCTTCAGGGATGTTCCAGGGAGTTGGAAAACTTCTGGAATTCTTGTGCAGTTGGAACAGTTTCCTCCATCCATAAATGAGTGGAAAAACCACCCTTCCAAGGGCTGCCAATATTCCAAATGGAATGGGAGATGCAAGAGAAAGAAGGGAAATTTTTGCTGTCAAATGGACAAACTCCAGGGATGCGCCTGAGGGGCCACAAAGGGAGCTGGGAACCTTCCGGAATTCTCGCGCGGCTTGGATCCACACAGATGCGGAAAAACAACTCTTCCAGGGCTACAACCATTCCAGATGGAATTCGAGATGCACTCCAAGAGGGAAAACCCTGCTGGATGGCCCAGAGCTTTTCCCCGGAGCCGAGGAGCTCCTACTCCAGGGCGGGTTTGATCAGGTGCCCGTTGAAGACGATGTAAACATCCGACTCCTCGCTATAAATGGCGTTTTCCCTCTCCCTCTTGAACATCCTGATCCAAACCTCATCCCCTTCCTGCAGATCCAGCATCAGGCTCTGGCTCTGCATGATGCTCCTGTCGCTGGGCTGGGCGTACAGGATGGCCGCGGCCTCCTCGTTCCTCATCAGGTGCACGTAGGTCTCCTTGAAATTCCAGGTGTGCACGTTGAGGCTGAAGTAGTAAATCCCCGGGACGTAGCAGAAGAACTTCCCGGAGAACATGTTGAAGTGCTGGTAGAGGTTGACGAATTCCGTGTCGAAGGTGACGTGCTGGAAGTAGTCGGAGCTGTGCAGGGGCTTCCGGCGGCCCACGGAGAAGGCGGCGAAGAGCTGCTTGCAGGAGTGGCCCTGAGGGCCAGGCTGGCCCTTCTGGCCCTTCCGGCCACTCAGGCCGCGGGATCCTCGCTCTCCCGCCTTCCCGGCCGCTCCAGGGAATCCCCGCTCGCCCATCTCGCCCTTCTCGCCTGCCGGGGTCAGGGAAAGGCGTGTCAAACGCAAGGGTGGGAAGCTCAGGTCCCAGGAACGGCCTGGAGACAAGACGCTGAGGAGCTGCTGTTTGCCCAGCCTGGGCAGCAGCTTCCCAATTCCCAGAAGGATTAATCTGGGAATATCAATCAGATAGCAGCAGCTTCCCAGTTCCCAGAAGGATTAATCCATACTCAGGTATCAGCAGCTTCCCAATTCCCAGAAGGATTAATCCATAGTCAGGTATCAGCTGCTTCCCAATTCCCAGAAGGATTAATCTGGAAATATCGATCAGACAGAGCGCCATGATCTATCTATATCTATCTATCTATATATATCTATATCTATCTATCTATATCTATCTATATCTATCTATATCTATCTATATCTATCTATATCTATCTATAAGCAGCTTTCCAATTCCCAAAAGGATTAATCCATGCTCAGATATCAGCAGCTTCCCCATTCCCAGAAGGATTGATCTGGGAATATCGATCAGATATCAGCAGTTTCCCAATTCCCAGAAGGATTGATCTGGGAATATCGATCAGATATCAGCAGCTTCCCAATTCCCAGCAGGATTAACTTTGGGCCGTGCTTGGGCCCCACCCCATTTTGGGGACCCCTTGACCTGGTTTGGGACACATTTTGGGCATGGCAGCCTTTCGGGCACCCTTTGACCCTTGGGCACATTTTGGGCACACCTTGACCTTGTTTTGGGTGCCCCTTGACCCTTTTCTTGGGAACAACCGTGTTTGTGGCGTCTCTTACCTTGTTTTGGGCACATTTGGGCACGACCACATTTTGTGGACCCTTGATTTTATTTTGGGCACATTTTGGGCACAATCACATTTTGGGCACCCCTCCACCTTTGCTTGGGCACATTTTTGGACACTTCTTGACCTCGTTTTGGCACTTTGGGGCACATTTGGGCACCCCTTTGACCTTATTTTGGGCACCTTTGGGCACAAACATATTTTGGGCACCCCTTAACCTTGTTTTGGGCATAACCACATTTTGGACACCTCTCCACCTTTGCTTGGGCACATTTTTGGACACTTCTTGACCTCGTTTTGGCACTTTGGGGCACATTTGGGCACCCCTTGACCTCGTTTTGGGCACAAACAAATTTTGGGCACCCCTCAACTTTTGCTTGGGCACATTTTCGGACACTCCTTGACCTCGTTTTGAGCACAACCACATTTTGGACACTCCTTGACCTCATTTTGGGCACAACCACATTTTGGACACTCCTTGACCTGATTTTGGGCACAACCACATTTTGGACACTCCTTGACCTCGTTTTGGTCACAACCACATTTTGGACACCCCTTGACCTGATTTTGGGCACTTTTGGGCACCCCTTGCTGCGAATTTTGAGCTGAATTTTGCCGTAGGGAAGCACCAAGGAAGAGCAGCAGGGAGAAGGCCGGGAGCGAGCTGCACCCACCTTTGAGGATGGTGATGTCGATGGTGGGCTGGATTTTGGGCACGGAATATTCGGGACGGCCGCTCATCCTGGCCGACCTTTGGGAGAAGATGGACACGGGCTGCTCCGAGGGCCCGCAGCACCTGACGCACGCCAGGCGCCGCCTGGGCAGCGCCTGGCCCGGCTGGGATCCGGCGTTCCCGGCGGGAAGCAGGAGCAGCAGGAGCAGCAGGATCACGGCGCCCATCCTCCGGAGCAGCTGGAGAGGAGAGGGAACACAAACCATTAACGGGGCGATCCCAATCAGGGCCACCTGGCGAGTGCTTTCCTTGGGGTTAATGATTAACGGATCCCGGGGTGGCACCGGGAGACTCCGGGTGGGAACGGTGACCCTCGGAGCGCTGGAAAAGGCGATTCCTGGCTGGCATCACCTGTGACAGCTGCTGAGAGACACCAGGTCAACAAAAGGATGGGGGGAAAAAAAATCCCAAGCCAAACAAAACCTGCTGGGAGCAGAAGCTCTGCTGGAAAAATTCTTGGAACAATCGCCACGGGAAATTTCTGGGGAAAAGACAAAAGTGATGCTCTGTTGGTTTGTTTGGTGCCTTGGCATCCTAAAAAAATTCAAAATGAAGGGTAAGATATGGAATTTTATTTAAATATAGAGCCAAAACATGATTTTTTTTTGTTTTGTTTTTGTTTTTTTTTGAGGGGGAGGAAAAGCCCAGAAGAAAAACCAAAATAAATCAAAATCATTTTTATCTTTAAATGTTATTCGTCAGCCTCTTTCCATGGTTTATCCATTCCCATATTCTCTTCCAGTCAGAATTCCTGTGTGTATTTTCCAGCTTGATTTTTCCATGTGGGGAATTGAAACCCAAAGAGTTGCATCAAACTGGGTTTGCTTGGCACAACCCTGGGGTTTGGGAATCCTTTGTTAGATTTTCATCTGTCTGATTTTCATCTGATACTGGGAGAAATCCAGGGGGAAAAATGCTTCACATAGGGAAAAAAGAGGAATTTTCTCTGGCTCCTCATTTACCTGTTCCTAACAAAAATTTGAGCTGATTCTGGGAGAAATCCAGGGAGAAAATTCCTCTTTTTTCTCCATCTGAGGCAATTTTTTCCCTGGATTTCTCCCAGATTCAGCTCAAACCTTCTCTAGGAGCAGGTCAGCGAGGAGCCAGAGAAAATTCCTCTATTTTCCATATCTAAAGCATTTTTTTCCCTGGATTTCTCCCAGAATCAGCTCCAATCCCTCCCTAGGAACAGGTGAAAAGAAGAGGAATTTTCTCTGGCTCCTCACTGACCTGTTCCCAGGGAAGGATTGGAGCTGGAGCTTGGCCACTCATTCCCATTCCATGTGTAATTAGTGTCATTCCACTGATTGCTGTGGAGCCTCATCCAGGACAGATTTCTTGGATCGATGCCTCCGTGGATCTTCTCCAAAGTCCAATTAGTGAGATGGACTCGGGCTGACCCTGGGCTGGGGATGGCTCCTCTTCCACCAGCTGGAATTCCTGGAATAGGTCGGGAAGGGGGTTCTGGATTCCATTGGAAATCCAGGATCCATGGATTTCATGGATTTCACTCCGTGGACACCAAGAGGGAGAACTTCCAGCCTTGGAGCTGCTTCCCTGGGAATAAAATGAGCCAAGGAGGGGAAAAGAGGAAAAACCTTTCAGGAGTGGGATTGGACCAGCATTCCTGGGAAATGTTTTCTTCCCATTCTTCCCTGCTGCGGAAGAAGTGTCAGTCACACCTTTCCAGCTTCCTGGAAATCCAAGAAATCCCTATTAGCAGGAAAATCATGACTTCCCCTCTGAGAGTAGGGAATGTTCTTTCCTGAAATCCATCAGGACTGGAAACACTTTTGGATTTGTAATTGTACCTCATCCCAGTGGCAGCTGGAGGAGGGATCAATCCCCCTTTTCCATCAGCATTCATGGCTTGAATTCCATGTAATTAAATCCTTTTTAATTTCCATTAATTTTTAAAGCCATCTTTGAGTTTCCAACCGGGAATGGAAACTCAGGAAGATTAAATGGGCAGAAAATCCTAAAAACCAGCCCAGGATGGATTTGATGGTCTTGGAGGGCTTTTCCAACCTCAGGAATGCTGGGATTCCCTGAGCCACACTCTGAATTCCAGCTGATATTTTCCATCCTGTTATTCCTAGGGCTTTACTTGGAAAAGAAATCCATTAATATCCTTGCTTTAAATTCTTGGAGAATGCCAGGCATTGTTACTTTTAATTTGGACAAACCTTGATTAAAACCCCACAGTTGAACCCAAAACCTCCATGGAAAACTCACGGGTGTGCCGGCCCCAATTCTCAGCACCATTCTAGAAATATGGAAAATATTCCAGTTGTGCCTTTTTACCTTTGATTTCTTCTCCAGCCTGAAGCTCCTCACGGCTCCGGAGCTCCTTGGATCGGGAGCAGCAGGAAACGAGGCATCCTCAGGGCTGGGATTGTCCAACATTGCACTTCCTCTTGGAAAATTGGTTTTGTTTTTTTCCCCAGGAGGATCTAAAATTTCTTAGTGGGCAGCTCCTTGCGGTGGAGGGTTTTGTGTGTTTTCCAAGGAAAATGCTGCTGGATTCCGGTGCCGAGCTCTGGCAGCTCCTGTCAGACAAAATATCCCGGAGATCCTTCAGGAGCTGGGCTGTGGCAGAATTTGGGATTTGAGAACTCCCAGGCAGGAATATTTGCATCCCAAAAAGGAAGCGGGTTAGGAATTCCCACTGTGTGTTGTGGTTGGAGGATGAGCGAGGTCCTTGTCCGGGGTGTTTATCCAACCCTGGGATGATGGAGAAGAGGGGCTGGACGTGCTGCTGGAGCTCTGAGAGAGGCAGGAATGGAGGGAAAAACAGGATCCAGCCTTGGAGAGATCCAGGAGTGGAGCTCGTGAACATTTGTCTGGGAATTTGCAGCTCCTTTTCCATTTATCCAGTTTATTTTTCATTTTCTGGTGCTTTTTTGAGCCTGGGTCTGTTTCCAGTGCGGGTGATTCCCTGAGCAGCAGCCACTGGGGTGCTCACCTGCTGGGAATTCAGCAGGAATTCAGCAGGAATGGGAAGAGACGAGGTTCCCAAGGAAATATCCCTGCACCCCCGGGGGACTGGATGGATTTAACACAATTCCATGGGGGGAACTGCGGGAGAGGCTGTGCCTGCATGGAAATGCTCCCGTGCACCTGGATTCCTGCAAATTCCCAAGGTTCCACCCTGCCCTAGCAGGAGGATGTTTGTGATTCCCAAGGGAACATGGACAGGGAGCAGGAGGATGTTCCTGATTCCCAAGGGAACAGCTTTTCTCCTTTTCCATTCTCTTTATCCCAGGATTCCACCCTGCACTGGGACAGGGAACAGGAGGAAGTTTGTGATTCCTAAAGGAACAGCTTTTCCCTTTTCCATTCTCTTTATCCCAGAATTTTACTGGGACAGGAAGCAGGAGGAAGTTTGTGATTCCTAAAGGAACAGATTTTCCCCTCTTCCATTTTCTATCCCAGGATTCCACCCTGCACTGGGACAGGGAACAGGAGGATGTTAGTGATTCCCAAAGGAAGAACTTTTCCCTTTTTCCTTCTCCTTATCCGAGGATTTCACCCTGCACTGGGACAGGGAGCAGGAGGATGTCTGTGATTCCCAAGAGAATGGCTTTTCCCTTTTCCATTCTCTTTATCCCAGGATTCCACCCTGAACTGGGACAGGGAACAGGAGGAAGTTTGTGATTCCTAAAGGAACAGCTTTTCCCTTTTCCATTCTCTTTATCCCAGAATTTTACTGGGACAGGAAGCAGGAGGAAGTTTGTGATTCCTAAAGGAACAGATTTTCCCCTCTTCCATTTCCTATCCCAGGATTCCACCCTGCACTGGGACAGGGAACAGGAGGATGTTAGTGATTCCCAAAGGAAGAACTTTTCCCTTTTTCCTTCTCCTTATCCGAGGATTTCACCCTGCACTGGGACAGGGAGCAGGAGGATGTCTGTGATTCCCAAGAGAATGGCTTTTCCCTTTTCCATTCTCTTTATCCCAGGATTCCACCCTGCACTGGGACAGGGAACAGGAGGAAGTTTGTGATTCCTAAAGGAACAGCTTTTCCCTTTTCCATTCTCTTTATCCCAGAATTTCACTGGGACAGGAAGCAGGAGGATGTTCCTCATTCCCAAGGAGCAGCTCTTCCCTCTGTCCCTCCGTGTCCCTGCCCGCACCTCTGACTCCCGCAGTGTCCTGGAATTGTCCCCGCTCCAGGCTGGGCGGCTCCCTGGCAGAATTCCCGGCTCCCGAGCCAGCCCAGGCGGTGATTCAGCAGGAATTACAGTAAAAGTCATTCCCAGGGCAGCTGCTCCCGCAGGACAAACGCCCCTGATGGAAGCGGCGGGCACCGATCCCTCCTTCGCCCTTCCCGATGGAAAAGCAGCTTTCCCGGGATTTGCCAATGCTGGGAATTCAGCGAGAAATTGGGATTTCCCCCCCAGGATGCTGTGCCTGGATCCCGCCCGGCCACGCTCCCATCCCGGAGCGGGCAGCACATTCCAAAGGGCTGGAGAAGCGCAATTCCCTGGAAGTTTCCGCGCCTGTGGAGACTCCGGGAAGCGGCTCCTCCCTTCCTTCCATCCCCATCCCGCTGGGAAAAGCTCCGTCCCGGGCTCTGCAGGGTGGATAACGGGACAGGGAATTTGAGCCGGGACAAATCAAAGCCAGCGCAGCGCTTCCAAACCCGCCATTCCTGCTTTTCCCAAGGAATCCGCTCAGCGCGGTGGGAATGCTCTGTTCCCACAGGGGATCCCATCCCTTTATCCCGATCCCTGGAACTCACCTGGTCCCTCAGGATCCCTGGATTTTCCTTCCCCTGCTGTTCCTCAGCTGCTGCTGCTGCAGCTTCCGTGCTGGGATCCAAGAGAAACACGGAAATTCAGGCTGGATCCTTAGGAAACCTTGGCAAAAGGAATTTTTTTCCCTGGTTTTCTTTGCTTGCACCAACTTGTGCCGGGCTCCTGTGCCTTTGCGCCGCTCCGGTTTCCTCGGGGTTCTCTGCCAGTCTGGAATTCTGCAGGGCCTCTCCCAGGGATGGAAATAAAAACTGAAAAAAATTGGGATTAAAAAAAAAAAAACTCCGCCACAGAACCCAAAACCACATCCAGAGTTCCAGCCAAGAGGGAAAGTGCTGGGATCACATGGAAAGAATTTTTCTTTAGGAGTTTTCGGCCTCTTTTGAAGCAGGAGAAAGGGAAAAAAGGAAACAACAAAGCCACAATAAAATCTCGGGGATTCCTGCATGAGCTGGAAAAGCAGGAATGGCTTTGAGGTGAAAGAGGGGAGATGCAGATGGGATATTGGGAAGGAATTATTCCCTGGGAGAGGCTGGAATGGATTTCCCAGGGAAGCTGTGGCTGCCCCTGGATCCCTGGGAGTGTCCAAGGCCAGGCTGGACAGGGCTTGGAGCAGCCTGGGATGGTGGGAATTGTCCCTGCCCATGGCCCTGGATCAGCTTGAACCCAAACCATTCCAGAATTCCATGATTTTCGTGCCCACACTTTTTTAGCCTCGGTCACTTCCCGGGGAAAAACACTTTGGGGATTTAGTTAAAGTCATTTTGGACTCTGAATTTATTTTTCCCATTCCTTTTCCCTTTTCCTTTTCCTTTTCCTTTTCCTTTTCCTTTTCCTTTTCCTTTTCCTTTTCCTTTTCCTTTTCCCTGTTTCCAACTGCTTCCCATAAATTGCAGCAGGGCTGGAAGATCCAGGTATCCCATGGCAGCTCCAGCATCATTCCTTCAGCAGGGAAGAGAAGGAAAAGGGAATTTTAGATCAGCCTGGGAACACCAAGAGGGAAAGGGGAGTTTTTTCCCTCTCTGCCTTTCCCATTCCAAGCTTAAATTTCCCTTCCCTGGAGTTTTCCTGATCCATCAGAGCTCCCAGAAATTCCCAGTGCTCCCAGTGCTCCCCACAGCTCTGAGCCCTGCAGCAGAGGCGGGGCTGTTTCCATGGAAAAGCTGACCCAGCTTTGGAACAGCTTTTCCAAATAAAAGAAGGAAAACAACCTTTAAATCCATGGGTGGAGCTGGGATAAATAAGGGAAAAAATATCCTTGGTGGATGAGTTTTGTCAGGAATGGTTTGGAATTGGTGGAGTTTAATGAAATGAGCAAGTGATGATTTTTTCAATTAAAAAAAAAGGATTTTTGAATAGAAATAAATTCAAAAATTGAAAATAAAAATATTTTTATAAGGAAAATATTTTATGAGTGAATAGTTTTATAAATAAAATATTTTTATAAAGAAAATGGTTTTTATTAATGAAAATATTTTTATTTAAAGAAAAGTTTTCCTGCTGTCCTGGTGTGATCCTGAGCAGGATCCAGCTCTCCATGGGGCACCCTCTGAATCCCAGCTCCTCCAAGTTCTCCAAGGCCACAAAAATCTGGAATTCCAGTGGGCACAGCTCTGCTTCCACAGGAGGTGAGGCTGCTGCCGGGAGTTTCCACACATGGACAGGAAAACAGGGACTAAACTGGGAAAAAAAAAGAGAATTTGGGGGTCTGAAATCCTGGAAAACTGGTCCCAAACTGTCCAGGAATGGTCCAAATGGGAGCTTTTAATTTAGTCTGGATTTTATGCAAGCAGTGCTGACGTCTCCAGAATAAACAGGATTTTGCCTCTTGGAATGACAGCTTGCTTTTTGGGAATAATAATCCCATTCAGAGAAGGATATTCCTGTTTACACAGTGGATTTATAGATCTTGGATTTTGTCCCTGTGGGAGAAGAAAAAGTCAAAAATCAGCAGAAAAATGAGGAATAGGGAGTCCTAAAAAGGGGGAATTCAACAATATCCAGGTAGGAGAGAAGAGGCTGAGAAAATTGGGAATATTCCCCTGGGGAAAGGAATATTTGGACACCTCAGAATGAACCCAGGCTCGTGTCTGGAGGATGGGGAATGAGGGACACAATTCCAACAGGAGCTGTGGGATTATCCCAGGGAATGAGGGACACAATTCCAACAGGAGCTGTGGGATTATCCCAGGGAATGAGGGACACAATTCCAATGGGAGGTCTGGGATTATCCCAGGGAATGAGGGACACAATTCTAGTTGGGATTTGTAGGATTATCCCAGGGAATGAGGGACACAATTCCAACAGGAGCTGTGGGATTATCCCAGGGAATGAGGGACACAATTCTAGTTGGGATTTGTAGGATTATCCCAAGGAATGAGGGACACAATTCCAACAGGAGCTGTGGGATTATCCCAGGGAATGAGGGACACAATTCCAACAGGAGCTGTGGGATTATCCCAGGGAATGAGGGACACAATTCCAACAGGAGCTGTGGGATTATCCCAGGGAATGAGGGACACAATTCTAGTTGGGATTTGTAGGATTATCCTAAGGAATGAGGGACACAGTTCCAGCTGGGAACCCAAAGATTTTACATTTCCTTTTTTCCTGTTTTAAATTCCTGACAGGACCAAGAATTCGGAAAGGCTCTGAGCTGAGCTCGTGAAGGAGCTTTTCCCAGGCAACTTTCCCAAACCAACTGCAAGGCTCGGTGCAAAAGGGATTTTGTGGAGCAGCTGGAGCTCCATTTTTTTGTGGGAACAGCTTGAGCTGGAAGGTCGGGGAAGATCATTGTGCTCCCGAGGAAAGGGCCACGCCTGGAGGAGCACGGGGAGGACACAGCTTGCCCTGCCACGAGTCACTGCCGGCACCAAGGACACCTTGTCCTGCAGCTCCAAAAATAGGAATTCTTGACAGGACAACAGGGAATGGGTTTGACCTAAAAATGGGTTGATTTCGATGAGATATTAAGAGATTTTTATTTTTTTTTTACACTGAGGTGGGCAGGCACAGATTCCCAGCGAAGCTGTGGCTGCTTCATCCCTGGAAGTGTTCCAGGCCAGGCTGGACGGGGCTTGGAGCAGCCTGGGAGGTGTTGGGGTTGGAACTGGGTGGGTTTTAAGGTCCCTGTCAACCCAAACATTCCCATTCCATAGAAAATGGAATCTTGTGCTTTCCTAAGGGAAATTCCTCCTCCTGCCTGGTCCGGAGCAGAGCTTGCCCATGAATTCCCACTATTCCTCCACAGCCCTGCTACTTTAGGAAGGTTTTGGGCATTATTCCCAGGGGGGTTTTACCATCATTCCCAGGACGTTTTGGTCATCATTCCCAGCAGGTTTTTTTCCATAACTCCCAGGAGGTTTTTGCCATAATTCCCAGGATGTGTTTGCCATAATTCCCAGGAGGTTTTTGCTATAATTCCCAAGCATAATTCCCAGTAGGATTTTGCCGTAATTTCCATGAGTTTTTTGCCATAATTCCCAGGAGGTTTTTGCCATCATTCCCAGGACGTTTTTGCTGTAATTCCCAGGTGGCTTTGGCCATCATTCCCAGGAGGTTTTTACCATAATTCCCAGTGGGATTTTGCCATTCATTCTCAGGAGGTTTTGGCCATCAACCCCAGGAGGTTTTTACCACAAGTCCCAGGATGTGTTTGCCACAACTCCCAGGAGGTTTTTGCCATAATTCCCAAGCATAATTCCCAGTTGGATTTTGCCATCAATCTCAGGAGATTTTGGCCATCAACCCCAGGAGGTTTTTGCCATAACCCTCAGGAGGTTTTTGCCATAATTCCCAGGAGGTTTTTGCCATAATTCCCAGGAGGTTTTTGCCATAATTCCCAGGAGGTTTTTGCCATAATTCCCAGGAGGTTTTTGCCATAATTCCCCTGAGTTTTTTTGCCATAATTCCCAGGATTCTCCTGAAGATGGCTGGGCTGGGTTTGCCCTGTTTTGGGCAGAGCCATTCCCTGTGACACAGGAATATGCGAGGAACAAGGAGCAGCACAACATAACCATTGGATTTTCCATTGTATAGATCCATCCTCAGGGCAAAAAGTTCCAATTTTCAGTCCCTACAGCCAGATCCAAACATTTCTAGAAATCCAGAAAGGATTTCTATGCCATTCCTCTTCCCACATTTTTATCCCCGTGATTGAAGGACTCTCACTAGAAATAAGTGATGCTTTTTGTGCAAGGTCTATTCCTGATAAACCCTCTCCAGGAAACACCATCCTCACTCGACCCTTTCCCCTCAGTTTTGAAAGGGAATTTGTGGGATTTGCTGCTTTACCCAAACTTCCAGAGCAGCTCAAAACCATTGTCTTTTTTTGGCACAGTTATTTATTATCCTTTTCCTTCCCACTGAACCTGAGAACTACCAGGCAGTTGCACGAAGCAGGGGCTGAAATTGGCAGCAAAAAGAGGGAAATAAACCAGGAATAATCCAAATAATCCCCTGGAGTGATTGGCACAGCTTTGGAGAGAGCTGGCGATGATCACCACTCCCAAAAGTGGTTTTTAATGCTTTAAAATAATTTATTCAGGTGGGAATCAAAAGCCACTGGTGGGAGAAGGAGAGTCCAGCTTGGAGTGTTCCTGAGGGGACAAAATGTGGGATGTGTGGATTTATCCTGGGAAAAAATGGTTTTACTTTGCTCTCAGTAAGTGCTGCATGAAAATTCTGCAGCAGGGGCCTGGAGATGATCCCAAAAACGACAACAAGCCAGATCCCAAACCAGACCAAAACCAGGCCAAAACTAAACTCCAAACTAGCCCTAAACCAGACCAAACCCAGACCCCAAACCAAACCCCAAACCAGGCCAAAACCAGACCCCAAACCAGACCAAAACCAGACCTAAACCAGACCCCCAAACTAGACTAAAACCAGGCCAAAACCAGCCCAAAACCAGATCCCAAACCAGCCCAAAACCAGACCCCCAAAACAGCCCTAAACCAGCCCAAAACCAGATCCCAAACCAGACCCCCAAACCAGCTACCAAAACCAGCCCTAAACCAGCCCTAAACCAGCCCTAAACCAGCCCTAAACCAGCCCAAAATCAGATCCCAAACCAGCCTAAAACCAGATCCCAAAACCAGCCCCAAACCAGATACCAAAACCAGCCCAAAACCAGATCCCAAACCAGGCCCCAAACAAAACTTCATTCCAAGTCTTAATTAATTATACAAAATATTCAGAATTATCTTTATCTCGCATTGTAAGAGCATCAAATGTACCAAATAATGCCAATTTAAAATTTGCCTCTTTTCAGTCTAATTTTTGATGTAAGTTTGGCTTGGGAAGATCAGGATTGATAAGGAGCAGAAAAACTATTGGGGAAAGAGGGCTGAGTTCCCAAAAGAGTTCTTAAATTTTCTGATTATGTTTTGTTACTAATTAGTAAGTCTGATACTAATTATTTATTGCTAATTAATAAGTCAAATCCCTTGTTTTTTATATCCTGGGAAGGACAGCTCAGGAGATGACACCACTAGAGGCCACTCGTGCATTTTAGGAAAACAACTCTGAAGGAAATTCTGTTGTTAATTCCATCATTTATTAATTTTTTAAAAGATGTCTTCAGTGAGTGCTGGAGATAAAAAGTGGATTTTATTTGTTTTTTCTTCCCAAGGGAATCGAGGTGCCAGGAGCTTCCTTCTTCCACTTTGCCTGGAGGAATCAAATCCAAAGCTGGAAATTGGGGAAATCTGGAGTCAACTAAAATTGCCACAAAGGCTTAAAAAAGAGGAATATTTTGCATTTCACAGATATCAGGATTTTCCCACTGATGTTATTCCTTCTCTCCCATCTCTGTTGGGTTTCCACATCTCTCTCATTTTCCAGGTTTGCTTTAGAGGGTGAACCCATCCAAAGTGGCCCAGCTGGGCATTCCAGGAGTGTTCCCAGCCCTGGATCCCGGTCTCACCATGTGGAAACCCAGATGGGCTCAGCCTCCTTCTCCTGCAGGATAAAAAGTCACATCAACCCCAGAACAGTTCCCCTCTAACAAATTCCTCTAGGAATAATCCCCTCTAAAAAACGGGATTGAGCCCTCAATCCCATTTATCCGTGCAGGGATTGGGAGGCAGGTGATGCCGACTCTCCCAAGATGCTCCTCTTCCCATCAGTTCTGCTTCTCAAACTCCAAATAATTCCTGATTTTATCCTGTGGTGAGTGACAGGTGAATCTCTTCCAGGAAAACGTGTTGTGATCCCCATCCCATCCTGGAAAAAGCAGCAGCTGGAAATCTCTCCTCCTCCCTCGATGTATCAAAAATCAATTTAACGACCAAACACCACCTGGATATTTGGACTGGGAAGCAAAGCAATAAAAAAATTCCGATCCCTGAGGAAGGAGCAGTTTGGATATTCAGCTGGATTTTTGTGGCTGTGCCACTAGAGGGGAATAAAGTTCTGTAATATTTCCCAGATTTGCGCTGAAAAACCTTCTGGAATGCGGGGCCTGGAGATGCCAGCCCCGTGTGGATGTCGCTCCTTATCTGCAGCAGATTAAAACAATCAATGTTTTAATTGCAATTATCCCAGGTGAAGGAGAGCAAATCCAAGGATTCCCAACCCTGTTAACCCTGACACCTAGAGCAGGTGATAAACGAAGGAAATCTGCCCTGATAAGGCCTTTGCTGATAACGTTATCTCGGAATGGGGTGTTTGGGATAAACATGGGGAAAAACACGTGTCAAACACAGAGGGATTCCTTCCAAACCATCCATCATTTCTGTGGAGAGCTTCCCAAATGAAGGAATCCTCTCCGTGCAGTCTGTCTGGCAATGGCAAAGGTTGATAACGTGATTAAGACGTTATTAATTAGGGAGGCATCACTCATTTGCAATAATCTGGAGGCGTTGAAGTAATGATCATTAATTAGGATGCTCTGGAGGAAACATGCAGGAAAGAAAAGTAGGAGGGAGTTTGGAATTCTCTCCAGAACGTGAGTTCCCAGATGAAAAATAAAGGGTCAGAAAATTAGTGATTTAATTAATTTAGAGGAAAGCTAAATTATCTGCAATGATAACATTGGGAAGTTTTAATACTTCTGGAGGGGTTGGAATATGGGTAATCCCATCAGAAATTGGAATTTGGCAGGGATTTGAGTAGTGTGGTGGGAAGATTTTGGATATGGGGAGGGGACGACACATCCCATGGAATGGACTTGGAGCTCGAGGGATCTCAGGGATTGAGGAGGAAAACTCAGGAGAAATGTCCTCCAAATCCTGCAATTCTGGTGTCCTCCCTCCAGCTGCTTCCCAACCCTTCATCCCAACTTTTCCTCCTCTCTTTAACCTGATCCGTGGAATGTCAGGAGGGAGGGAACGGGGTGTCCTTGCTGGATTGACACAAACAGGAACTCCCTGTGCTTGTCTGAATATAAAAATCATGGAAAAACCCAAAGGGATGCTCCTGAAGATCCAGCTGATTTTCCCAGCAAAATGTCAGCTTTTTTTTCCCCGGGATCACGGGAAATCCTTGTTGCTGGAGGCACAAGTGGAAGTTCACTGGAAGATTTGAAGGGAGGAACAAGAAGGATCACCTGGATTTGGTGCAAGAGGAACTTGGAGCTGAATTCCTCTCTCCTCGGTGTGTGATGAGGCAGCAAATCATCCCTTGCTATCCTGAGCTTCCCAAAGGCTCCAGGGTGGAAGTCTGGACCCACAGCCCAAATTCCTCATGGCTCCCAAAATCTGGGAGATTCCAAGTGTGGATGAGGCTGGGATCATCCCAGCCCAACGTCAGATGCCACCTCTAAATTAAACCATCACACCCCAAAGGTCTCCATTTATTCACAGAGAGGGTCCAGCTCTGCTCCAAATCCAGAGTGATTTGTCCCTCCCAAAGCACTTAATCTAAATTTCCAGAGATGGGAAAAAATCCAAGGGAATAGAAACACACTGCCAAATCCTGACAAAACTCGAGCCCTGCGGCCACAATCAGCTTTCCTGATCCTAAATCCTTTCCCCAACATTTGTACCATAACTGCCTGAAAGCCACAGGCAAAAGGCCCCTTTGGAAGTGACATTTGCTCTTTCCCAATCCCTGATCTCCTGCTAAAAAGGGGTGAACTCCTTTGGGATCATCCCGATGGGTGAGGACACCACACTGGGCACGTTGTTTTGGGACACTGAGTCGCCATGGAGTTACGCTTTCCCAAAGGGCTGAGAAAGAGCTGGAAATCAAATCCCAACCCTCAAGCAGCCAAGAGTTAACGTTTATCTTCCACCAGAGGCACGGGAAAAGTTGGAGCACCGCGGCTCCGCTCAGGGTGAAGTCAAACTCCCAAACTTTCTCTTAAATTAGGCCCGGCGGGGGCGGCAGAGCCTCCTCGGGGACCACAGAGCTCTGCAGCAAATGATGGCAGCTCCACCAACTCGCGTTCATTATCGGTGTCGCTCACTCATGTCACCTCCACAATTATTTTAGGACCTGTCACCGGGAACATTCTCCCACCAGCAAATGCTTCCCGCTCGCTCCTAATGGGGAGGCTGAAGTTCCAAGCAGAAGCTCCCTCCTCCCTCGCGCTCCGGGAAGCTCTGGAGGGAGGGGACGTGGGGCTGTGCAGCTTCCCAAATTCAGAGTGAGGGGGAGACGGGATGGATGGGATCTGGCGAGTGAATCCAGGTCTGTGATGCCGAAATTTCGTTCCAGAAAGCCCCAGATTGGACAGGGGTTGATGCCAGGCTCCTGTGGATGGAAGGGGAGGACAAAGAGGAGGTGAGGGAAGTCTCGCCTCTTCTAGGGTTCTCATCCTGATCCTGGTGGCTCAGATGCACATTGTGGAGCTTCCAGAGGTTTGGAATGTTGTGGGAAATTGAAAAGCCCTGTGTCACACTAGGACAAATCTGAAGAGACCCCGCAGCTCCCTAACCCAGCCCCAAAAGAGGCGCAAGCTGAGGAGGAAATTCCAGGGCTTCACCTGGATGAGCATCAAAAAGCACCAAGGATGAGGATCCACACTTTTCCTGTGCCAGGACTTTTCCCTTCTTTCCCCCTCTTTCTTCCTGTTTTCCCCTCTTAACACTTCTTTCCCCCTATTTTCCCCTCTTTACCCTTCTTTCTCCCTCTTTTCCCTTTTTTCCTCCTCTTTTCTCTTATTTTCCCTTCTTTCCCCCTCTTTTCCTTTCTTTCCTCTTCTTCTCCCTTCTTTCCCCCTTTTCCCCGCTATTTTCCCTCTTTCCCCGTCTTTTCCCCTCTCTCTTCCCATTTCACCCTACCTGGGAAGGATCTGCCTCCATCTCCCCTCAAAGCCCCCCCACCTCCTCCCCATCTCTGTCCCACCTGCGCTCCTGTCCCCACTTTGTCCCCACTTTGTCCCCACTTTGTCCCCACTTTTTGGCCACTTTTTGGCCACTCGTTCTCACTCCTGGAGCTGGGAGAGGCTCCAGCCCAAGGTGGAGCTCCGGGGATGAGCCGTGTGCGGGAAGGGCTCGGATTAAGTGGATGATGCTGGAAATCAGCCCCGGACAAAGCCCTGCAATGTTGACAAGAGCTGCAGCACTGAGGGGAGGCAGTGATTAATCAGCTGCAGGGCTGGAACTAATCAGCGTTTGCAGGAACTTTGGACCTGGGAAGCATTGGAGAAGAAATCCTGGGAATGCTTTCTCCGGGATATTGACAATTCCTAGTGGTATTTTCACAATTCTGTTGGTATCTTCCCAAATGACCTTGATATCTTCACAAATTACATTGATACATTCACAAATTACATTGATGTTTTCACAGATTACATTGATATCTTCCCAAATTACCTTGATATCTTCCCAAATTACATTGATGTTTTCACAGATGATATTTATATATTCCCAAATTACATTGATATATTCACAGATTACATTGATCCATTCACAAATTACATTGATGTTGTCACAGATTACATTGATATCTTCCCAAATTACAGTGATATAGTCACAAATGACATTGATGTTTTCACGGATTCTATTAATGTCTTCCCAAATTACGTTGATATCTCCCCAAATCTTATGGATATCTCCCCAGCAGGGAAAAGGGCTGATGATTCCTTTGGCGGAAGGTATGTTTTCATGGAATCACAGAATATCCTGAGCTGGGAGGAATCGGAATCATCAAATCCAACGCCTGGCCCTGCCCAGGACACCCCAGCAACCCCACCCTGTGCCTGAGAGCATTATCCAAAGGCTCCTGGAGCCTTGGAATGTGACCATTCCCTGGAACCGTGTTCAGAGCCCCACCACAGAGCCTTTCCCTGATATCCAAGCTTTTCCTGATGCTTTATCCATGCAGGCTCCCCACATCCTTGTCCCGGCTCCATGGCTCTGCGTGTGTCAGGATTTGGGGATCCCACTGTGCTTCCACAAATTTGGATGCAGCAAGGATGGAGTGAGGCGTGTGTGGCCCACAGGAACCTCCCTGTGCCAGGATTTCTGTTCCATCCCTCTATTCCATCCCATTCTCCAGCCACACATTCCCTGGGTAATCAGGAGCAAACAGATCAGAGCCCGTTATCAAATTTTCCTTCCCTCCAACTTGAGCTGGAATGGGATTTTCGAGGGAAGAACGCCCAATTTCATCACTCCACAAGGCAGCAAATAAAAAACCCCAATTGCTGGCGAGAGATTTCCATCCTCTTGGAAATATTTCTGGGGAAGAGAATCCTTGGAGCCAAACCAGTGGCCCCATCTTGCCCTCACCAGCGCAGACATCCCCAGACACCCCAGCCTGAGACAACAGGTGAAAAGCGAATTCACGGAGAATTTTTCCTTCCTCCAGTTTCCCCTTTCTTCCCCTCCCGCCTTTTCCAGCACAACACATGGTGGGGGTCATGTAACAACAAGAATTCCCAATGTCAGGCAAATAATTTTTCCATCTGTGGGGTGTTTTTTTCCCGCCCAGTTTATGTTTTTTAACGGAAGTGGCATCTGCGAGGTGCTGGCTGTAAATGATCCCTGCAGGAGCTCTGCTTCATGCCCAGCATCCCATTTTTGGCTGCTCCAGCTGTTGCTCTGGAGAGGGCAGGAATGGGTTCAGCTGACAGCTGCAGGCACTCCGAGAAAAGGAAAGTTGTTTTTTCCTGGTCTCCAGTTGTCTCTCCCTTCCCAGACGGCCACAGAGAGGTTTTCCAACAGGCAGAGGTTAAAAATTATGAGGAATAAGCACAAGTGTCCTCTTGGTTTAAATCCTGAGCCTCTTCCCAGCCTGATTTACCTGGCTGGGAAATGTTCAGGACACTGGGAAGCTCTGAGCTGCTCCGGGTTGGGATCATTCCCATCAGGAATGGGCTAAGGGAGAGCTGAGGGAAGAAAATCCTCCAGGTTCAGAGTTCGAAATGTTTCTGTGGAAACCAGCTCTGAGCAGTAATAATTAAGGAATTGGTGCTGTTTCCCTGGAAATGGAAACATTTCCATCACTGGGAAAGGGATGAGAGCATTGGAAACCCTCTGCTCCAGAGCCAGGCTAGGAAAACTGGGATTATCCAGCCTGGAGAAGAGAAGGCTCCAGGGAGAGCTCAGAGCCCCTTTTCCAGAGCCTAAAGGGGCTCCAGGAGAGCTGGAGAGAGACTGGAGACAAGGGATGGAGGGACAGGACACAGGGAATGGCTCCCACTGCCAGAGGGCAGGGATGGATGGGATATTGGGAATTGGGAATTGTTCCCTGGGAAGGTGGGGAGGCCCTGGCAGATTCCCAGAGCAGCTGTGGTTGCCCCTGGATTCCTGGAAGTGTCCAAGGCCAGGCTGGACAGGGCTTGGAGCAGCCTGGGACAGTGGGAGGTGTCCCTGCCCATGGCAGGGGTGGCACTGGGTGATCCTGACATTCCCACGGCCATGGCAGGGGTCACTCACACCCCCTCCATTCCCCAGTCCCCATCCTAGGAAATTCCCTCCAGGTGTGAAGGACCTGGCAGAGCCTCCACCCATTGACAAGTCTGAGAAATCCAAGGATTCAAGCTGTGCCAGGGGAGGCTCAGGTTGGACATCAGGGGGAATTTCTCCATGGAAAGGGTGGTCAGGCCTTGGAATCACTCAGGGAAGTTTGGGGTTCCCGTCCCTGGAGGTGTCCAAGGAATTCCTGGATGTGGCACTCAGAGCTCTGGGCTGGGGACAAAGTGGGGATCGGACACAGCCTGGACTCGATGACCTTGGAGGGCTTTTGCAAACTCAAGGATTCTGGGATTCTGGAGTTCTGGGATTCTGGGATTCTGGGATTCTGGGATTCTGGGATTCTGGGATTCTAAACCCCTGGACAAGTGGGGTCATCAGCTGCCCCGACACCCAGTGAAGGAGAGACTCTGAGAGAGCTCCAGCCACCCTTTGAGCTCCTAAGGCACCTTCACGGAGACAACTCCCGAGGTTTGCACGGAAAACCTTCCTGCGCCGTGGAGCAGCTCACCCCGTGCCGTGACCACATCCAGCGGGAAGCTGTCCCCCCTCCTGGATCATCCCACATCCATGAGGATCCTCACCCACGCGGGGGCAGGAGGTGACACATCCCGCGCTCCCACCCCGTTACACAACCCCAGAGCTCGCCAGCGGGCCCCTCTCCTCCCCGGCGGGGTCGGATTGCTCCCGAAATGCCGTGTGGAGGTGGGAACGCTCCTTCCATCGCTTCCCTGCCCACGCTCCTCCTGTGCCATCCCACACACGTGGCAATCAAAGCCGGGAGCTCAGCCCGGCTTCGCCAGCGCTTCTCCCCCAGCCTGGCAGAGGGAACGTTCTGCTCCACGGTGTCCAGGGGCTTCTCTCCTCCAAGGGAATGGCAGATGGAATGGTTTGGAATCTGGATACAGGAGGAATATTTCCCCGCAGCATCGTCAGGCAAAAATCAAAGATAATCGTTTATTTTTCCAGCATTTATTTTTCCAGATCGTGGAAGGATCATTCCCTACCTGCTAAAATCCTGAGAAAACAGAAAAAAAATATATTCATCTCTCCCTGTTTAACTGGAAAAGCATTCCCAGCATCCTTCTTTTATTAAATGCTGTTTTTTTCCAATCCTACATTAAAAAAAAGGGACTTTATTGGGTAAATATAATGCAACAACCATGTGTTGTTTCCCACTCCACGGCAAATGTTTCCACTTCCTGCCAGGATTGATTCCAGATCGAAAATTGCTGCTTCATCCCAGGACTTTTCACACAATCTGTTCGACTCGGCCTACGAGCCATGGAAAATTTCCTTTTCCATCCCATTTCCCTGATTTTTATCTCAATATTTGGGGAGCCAAAACTCAAAGATCCCTTCCAGATCAATGCTTTTTCCCTCTGTGTTTCCTTTTCGTGGTTGCATATCCATGAAAAGAGAATTTCCTGATAGGGGAAAACAAAGGGAATTTTGTGGAAAATTTATTCCAAATTGGCTAAGTGCTGGTGCTGACCCTGACTCACCTGACAGAAAAAGAGGAAAACCATAAAATCCTGGAGTGTGGACAGCACAGAAAAGGCTTTTCCCTAAAAAGATATGGATTGATGGATCCTCTGGATCAGCAGAAGGGATAAAATTTCTTTTGTTTGAAGAGAAAAACCTGAATTTCCCACATCCTACCTCCATTATTTTGGGGCTAGTTTCCATCAAGATCCAGGAAAATTTCCCTGTTGCTAATGGAAATCAAGCTGAACATCCAAACACTCTTCGTAAAAGGAAATTTCCAACGATGTGGGATTGCATTTTCCTTCGGAAAAGCATCCAGGAAACCCCAAATTCCTATGGATTTGCACAGATCTGATTGAGCCATCGGGAAGGAAATCCTGGGATGGTGAAATCAGGTTCCTTTCCTTGGGAATCTCTGCTTTGGGATGGCTTCTGATAAGGAAAACTGAGATCTCAAAGCTCTCCCATGCCTGATTTTTGTGTGGGGACATCCAGGCCTAATTCCAGGTGAAAAAGAGGTGGGAAAACCACCCATCATTCCCTCCTTCCATCATCCCTCACATTCCTGGAGCAGGATTTCCACCTGTGGCTCACCTCAGGATCCACTGCAGCACTCCTGGATCTTCTCCCTGACTTCCAAGACTGGCAAACTCCAGGCATGGAAAGGAGATTGGGAAGAGCCAATTTAGGCTGGGGAAAGGGTGAGGATGCTGGGATTAGGGCATGGAATAGCCCCCATCCATGGAATAGCTCCCATCCATGGAATAGCTTTCATCCATGGAATAGCCCCCATCCATGGAATATTTCCCATCCATGGAATAGCTTCCATCCATGGAATAGCTCCCATCCATGGAATAGCTTCCATCCATGGAATAGCTCCCATCCATGGAATATTTCCCATCCATGGAATAGCTCCCATCCATGGAATATCTGCCATCCCTGAATGCCAGAGGGTTTTCCTCCAGCTCTTGGTCCTGGGGGGATTTTCCATGCTATCCCTCAAGGATCCCATTCCTGCTGGACTCTCCTTCCTTGGCTCTTCCTGCTCGGATCCACGACACAATCCTCGATCCATTCCCATCTTTTTTTCCCTTTTATCCTTGCTCCAGCACAGACAAATGCCCCACCTCCTCCATCCAACTCAGGGCACAACCTCTTCCAAACTGGGAAAATCTTGGCCTCCAGATCCAAATAAAATGTTTTGGTTGTTTTTTGGTTTTTTTTCCTGTTGTTTTAAGCTGTTGATTTCTCGAGGGCTCCACATCTCCTCAGCATTCCCAAACATCCGATGATTTTATTCCAATTGCCTGGTTATCCACGGCCAGGCTGCTTTTCCACTCACCCAAACCTCCTAGAGTTATGAAACACAAAAACCGTGGAATGCTGGATGTTTATTTGATCTCTTCTCCCCAGAGAAGGAGTTTAATAATTTAACAGCAAATCTGAAACTGCTCCATGAGGAGCAATTTGCTTCAGGGGGAAAAAATGGGAGGATTTTTTTTCCCTCCATCTCCCACATTCCCAAATAAAGGTCTGGTTTGCTTTGGATCATGTTCACTCTCCGAAGACTTCGTTTTCCTATTAAAATCTTTATTTCACTCCAGATTATTCTACCATTCCTTTGTCTCTCTGCCTTTGGAATGCAGCTGTCACCATGGCTTTTAGGATCCTTCTTCCCATTGGTTCCTGGGAATGCTTTATATCCCCTTGGAACAAGCCCATAAAGGAATTCAGGTGCTTTTGAACCTGCCAAGTGCAGCTCATCAAGGGATACATGGAAAGGAAGGGCAGGAAGCAACAGATTTGGGGTCACGATTTATTTACTGAGAGTGTTTTTTGGGAGTTTATTGCTTGTTTGGGCTCCTCAGGAATTGTTTTTCCATCTGGAACAGCACCTCCATGCTTGGAGTGTCCCAAAATGAGGGATATCTGTGCCCACGTGCATCCAGAATATCCCTGCATCCCTTCTGTGGACAGCCGGGATCCATAAATCACATTTTGAGTGTCAAATCCCTTCTACACAATTCCCAAAAATGTTTGAAGTACAGCAACCTCTGAAATCACCAAGATTTTCCCGAGATCCGTTCCCAAAGGATCTGTGAGACTCGGAATCTCGGGGACAGAGCCACACAAGGCAAAATCCCAATCCCTGCCCATCCACGCTCTGCTTTTCCCCAGGATCCTCAGCCCAGCCTAAAACATTGATCCCCTTTGCTCCCAAATGTTTCCCTCCTCCCTGAGGACACTCCCCAGGGAAAAAATCAGGAATAAATCACCAAATCACAGCTTTTCCTACTGCAAACTCCTCCATAAGAACCAGTTCCCATCCTTCCCAAATGGAAACTAAGCTTTATTTTCTTTTTTAATATAATAATTATTTGTATAATAATTATAGATATAACATATCTTTAATTTTTTTAATTGCTGGTTTTTTTTATTATTTCTCATGGGTTCCCTCCTCCCCACAGTGATTTTTAATGTGTGGCACATAAAAATACGAAGCTGAGGACACTGTTCCGTTAATTCCTTGGAAAACACTCTCCAGATGTGTTGCTGCTTTTCCGCAGGGGGAATGCATTGTGCATGTCCGGGGGGAAAAAACGAGGAAAACAGGGAATTTCTCCCAAAGTTTGGCTTTTGGTTTGGAAGAAAGGAAGATGAGCCACACTTTGGGGCTGGAGATGAAAACCAGCACACCCCAAACTTCCAGAACATAATGAGGATCCAGGAGAGGTCGTTTGAGGAAGGAAAAGAGGGAGGGTAAAAAAATAGGGAAAAAATCCCACCCAAGTTTAGGAATGGGAGGAGAAATAGGAGCCTTGTTCCCTTTAAGCTCAGCTAATCTGAGTCAAAACCCACATGAATCAAGTTAAGCTGAGCTCAAACTGCTGTTCCTGCCCACTTGGATGCACTCACACAAATTTCCCGAGATTTTCGTGGCTCCTGCTTTGTTGGGAATCACATTTGCTTTATTGGGAATCACAAATCCTCCTCCTGAGGAGGGCTGGGATTGTTTGGCTTTTCCAATAATTGGGTTTTCACCCCCTGAGTGTTTTCAAAGCGTTATCCAATAATCCTCGAGGGAGGTGGGAAAAGTCGGGATCATCATTCCTGTTTTACAGAGCAGGGAGAAGCCAGGATAAGGGGGATCCCTGCCTTGCCCAGGGAGAGGGCAGGATGGGATTAATCCTAAGAATCTGCAGGCTCATGGCCCAGGATCCACTGCCCCGAGCTTCCCTCGGGATGGGAATGCAGGGAAAGACAGGACAGGGGGAGGGATGAGCAGGAATTCTGCACCACAACGAGTCACCCCGAGGAATTTTTGGCACCGAAAAGATGCACCGGGAAGCTCAGTGGTGTCAGCCCGATCCTGTCCTGCAGGATGCTGATATTGGGATGGAAGGAAGGAGTTTTCCCAAGGTTCTTTCTGCCCCAGCTCCTTCGGACAAACCCAAGCTGAATTCCAGGAGGGAATGAGCAGCAGGTCCGTGCTAACGGAGCTCTCCGGACAGAGATGGATGAGGGAGCGCTGACCCCGGCGGCCCCGCTGGCAGGGGAGCAGGGACAAACAGCTGGGAGCTGCAATTCCCTCCCCCGGAACAGCTGGATCTGAGGGAGGACATCTGTCCGCAGTCTGGGTGGTTTGGGAGGAACGAGAAGCACGGAGCGAGCCGGGATCCTCGGGATGCGGAACGCGGATCCGCCGCTGGGATGGGGCCACGGGGCAGGGATGGGGATGGACTGGGCCTCCCACGGAGCAGAGGTGGCAGGAAGAGCCCTGCTAGGGGGTCATGCGCTCCAGACCCTCCTCAGTGTCCCGGGATTGCACGTGAACCACCAAAATTCCATAAATCCAACGGCACGCATGGACACTCCTCGCCCTACCAAGGCCAAACAGCCAAACAGGTGGAGGGAAAGTGGGAAATCTCTCCCAACTTTTTCCACGGATGCTAGACCTGGCTTAGCAAAGCTGCTGGAAGCTTCTGCAGCTCCAAGAGGGATTTTTTCCCCCCGTGGATGTGCCAATCCCACATCTCACAGCTGTGCCCAGAGCCTCGTGGGTGATGCAAAAGCACCCAAAAATCCCAGTTCCAGGAGTTTTCCAGCCCCTCCCTGGCTTCCAGCAGCAGGTGAAGCTCCGCACACTGCCCAGGCTCTCCATCCCAGCTTTTGGGAAGCTCACAGCCACTTCTGCCGAGCTTTCCCTGCTCCAGACCTGCTTGCTGACTTCCCAGAGCAAGATCCCAATGCAGCACTCCTCAAAAATCCCTCTAAGAGCCAGAAAATGCAATTAGTGCAGGTGCTTCGTCAGGGAGGGAAATGAAGGCAGAGTTTGCACCTCCTGAGACATCAAAGCCTCAGAAGGGCAAGAAATCCATGTAAGAAACCAAGCTCAGGAGCTCAGGGTTGTTTCTTACCAAGATTTTAGGAAATTCCCTTTGGGAGATCCTTCTTCACACAAGAAGGAATGTTGGTTGAGGATTAAGTCCAGCTCTGTTTCCTCAGAATTTTACTGTCTGGAGCAGCATTTGCATGGAATTGCTGTGTTTGCCCAGGGAGAAACCAAACATTCCTTGCTGGAGGCACCTTCACCTCAACCCCAGGTGACAGCATGGGGATGATAAACCTTATTCCAGCCAGATTCCAAAGCCAGGAACAGCTGGACATAGGAGTGTCCTACCAGCTCCACCACCCTTTCCAAACTGGCACCAGAGCCCACCGGGAATTCAGGGTATGAATTTATTGACTATGAATCCATGTAAAGCTGAGCTGGCCAAGTCAGGACACCAAGCAGCTCCCAAAAGCTGGAATTCCTTCTCCTAACTTTGGCTGGAAGTTCATCCCAGTTCACAGCAGTTGTGTTTTCCCTTTGTTCTGCTTCCCTGCGCACGAGCCCGTGGCCTAGAGGGAGAAATGCTGCTTGAATATGCAGGAAAGCTGGGCTAGATTCCCGTTCTTTTGCTCCTCCAAGCCCTTTAAAAGGAAAAGGAGCGGGGTTTTCCAGGCACAAGGGTGTCACATCCACGGATCTCATTGGGAACTCGCTCTCCAAGCCTCATTCCCTTTTGTCTCCTGCTCCAGGAGCGGGGCCAGGGGTGCTGCCAGACTGTGGAATGCAGCGCTCACCCCTTGAAAAGTCTTTCAGGAATTCCAACTTCACACAGACGTTTGGAGGCAGCCCAGCTGCCAATTCCACATGAGACAATCCGGAGATAAAGGGATGTTTGTGATCCTCCAGGTGCTGGAAAAGGGAGGAACCATTCAGGTGAGGAGTTGGTTGAGTTTACCTGCTCGGGGTGATTGAACTGCAGGGTTCACCCACAGCTGCCCACACATTTTGCAGCACCACTTCTGTCCTGCTCAGCACTGCAATTACCTTAATTCCCTTCCCTTTCCTGGTGTTCCCAGCTTTGGGAAGCCTGGAGAGGTTTGCCAGGTTTCCCATCATTAACAGGAGTGAAGAATGGTCCTGCAACTGAGAATTTGGGTTCCTTGTCACTGTCAGCGGGAGGAAATAGCCAAAAAAAAAAAATGAAACAATGGTTTGGCTAGAGAAATCCCACAGCAGGTTCCTGGGATGAGCCTGGATCCTTCTGAGGGAAGGAGTGACCCTCCCTGGTGACCCTCCTGGGCCCAGAGCACTTGGAGAAGAGTTTCAAGCAGGTAGAACTCACCTGGCGTGGGGATTTCATGGCAAACCCATCTCCAGGGCCAACAGTTGGCTGTGTGGGGGGAATCTTTCTGAAGTGGGATTTGCTGGCAGGGGAAGGCTCAGCCCCGAACTGCTGGAGCCCTCGGGCTTCACTTAACCCCTGCCTGGCCCCTCAGCCTGAGCCCACGCTAAGCCCGGCTTTGATACGGCCCCACACCCGCTGACGGCTCTGGGGTCATCAAATAAACCCCAGAGCCCCAGGGCTCGGCCCTGCCCCCTCTGCCAGAGCCCATGGAGAACGTGGAGCACATGGAACCTGTGGAGCATGTGGAGAACGTGGAGCACATGGAGTTCACGAGCACATGGAAACCATGGAACACGTGCAAAACATGGAGTTCATGGAGCATATGGAACATGTGGAGCATGTGGAGAACATGGAGAACATGGAGACCACGGAGTTCATGGAGCACATGGGACATGTGAAGCATGTGGAGACCATGGAGCACATGGAGCACATGGAAACCATGGAGCACGTGGAAACCATGGAGCACATGGAGTTCATGGAGTTCATGGAGCACATGGAACATGTGGAGCATGTGGAGACCATGGAGCACATGGAGCACATGGAAACCATGGAGCACATGGAAACCATGGAGCACATGGAGTTCATAGAGCACATGGAAACCATGGAACACGTGGAAACCATGGAGTTCATGGAGCATATGGAACATGTGGAGCATGTGGAGAACATGGAGCACACGGAGACCATGGAGAACATGGAGACCATGGGGCTCATGGAGCACATGGGGCATGTGAAGCATGTGGAGACCATGGAGCACATGGAGCACATGGAAACCATGGAGCACGTGGAAACCATGGAGCACATGGAGTTCATGGAGTTCATGGAGCACATGGAACATGTGGAGCATGTGGAGTACGTGGAGCACATGGAGAATGTGGAGCACATGGAGCACATGGAAACCATGGGAGCACATGAAACATGTGGAACATGTGGAGAACATGGAACACATGGAGCACATGGAGCACATAGAACATGTGGAGCACACAGAGACTGTGGAGTCCATGGAGCACACGGAGAACATGGAACACATGGAGCACATGGAGCACATGGAACATGGAATGTCTGCCATGGACAGATGTTGGGACAGAGAATCTCCCAACGTCCCAAGAAGTGTCTGCCATGGACAGATGTTGGGGCTGAGCATTGCTCTGCCCTTTGTGCGTATCCTGAAATATCCTGGCTGCTGCTGGCAGCGATTTTGGGGGATATTGGCAGGTTTTGGGATCAAACATCACCCTGCCCTTTCTGAGCATCCTGCAAGGTCCATTCCCTGCTGTTGGTCCCAGCTGGAGGAGATTTGCAGGAACCAAGAGCAGCAGGAGCAGATGGACACAGTGAATCCCGTTCAAAGCATTTATGGAACCACACGTGGCTTCCTCCAAGCTGACACCTCCTGATGGTGCAAATTTCCTGCAATTAGACAAGCAAGAGATGGGGAACACCATCAGAAAACCATGAAATCCTGGAATGGTTTGGGTTGGGAGGAAATTTTAAACGTCATCGAAGTTTCAACCCACCACCATAGGCAGCGACACCTTCCACCATCCCAGGTTGCTCCAAGCCCCATCCAGCCTGGCCTTGGACACTTCCAGGGATGGAGCAGCCACAGCTGCTCTGGGAATCTGTTCCAGGGTCTCCCCACCCTCACAGGAAAGGCCTCAGGTGTCCCCTGAGTGGGGCAGATGTCACTCCTCGTGTGAGGGGACACTGATCCACCCACGGCCACGCTCCAGAGGGTGGCACTGACCCCCGGGACAGGCTGTGGAGGCTTGGGTGTCTCTCTCCTTGTCCTAATCCACGCTGGATCAGCTGATTTCATTTCTAATTTCCTCACACATGTGCTACAGCACAGCTGTGGAACATGAGCCGAGTCTGCAGAGGAAATCCTGAGATTTACACAGGCCCCAGTGGATTATAAAAACCTGGAAACCGGACAGATAACACTCATGGAACAGACTCGGAACATGCTGGGGAGAAAAAAACCTCATAGATTAAAACCTGCTGTTCTCTGCTAAATGTAAAAGTGTCTTTTCCAACACTTTGAACTACTGTGGTGAAACTTTGTAGGTAGCTGTCGTTTCAAAGGTGCAATCTTCAGGAGAATTGTTTTCCTTTTTTTTTTCTTTTTTTTTTAATGGATTTGTGAAAGCTGCAATAAAAGAGTCCTTAAAAGGCCTTGACCTGGAGGCCTGCGAGCCTTTAGCCTGGTGAGGTTCAGCCCTAAACCCTGTGCAGCTTCCAGAGCTTCTGAGAACTTCCAAAATCCGAGCTGGCTGCTGATGTTACAGCCCAGGGTGGTGGGAGGAAGAAGTAAACAGTTCCTGTTGGGAGATGTTGCGTTTTCCATCCCACCGGAGCCAGTTGGACACTCTGTGGGTTTCTGACAGGGGACAGAGCTGTTTTCCCAGCTTTTCCCTGCCTGTGGAGAGGCAGCTGGAAGGGGAATTATCCTGGAGCAAAGGAGGCTCGAGGGGGCCCTTCTGGCTCTGCACAGCTCCTGCCAGGAGGGGACAGCCGGGGGGTCGGGCTCTGCTCCAGGAACAGGGACAGGAGGAGGGGAAACAGCCCAAAGCTGCGCCAGGGGAGGCTCAGGTTGGACATCAGCAGGAATTTCTCCATGGAAAGGCTGGTCAGGCCTTGGAACTACCCAGGGAGGTTTGGAGCCCCCATCCCTGGAGTGTCCAAGGAATTCCTGGACACGGCGCTCAAGGCTGGGGACAAGGTGAGGATCAGGCACAGCTTGGACTTAATGATCCTGGAGATTTTTTTCCAACCTCAGTGATTCCACGATTTTATGATTTTGAATAAATTCAGCCAATGATCTCAGGGATGCTGCTGCCCTGGAAGGACATTTTCCTGTTCCCCATCTCAGCAGGATGGATTTTTTCCACCCACTTTCCAGTTGGCTGCTGGCTCAGAGCTGCCATTTTTGTGCTCCTGCAGGTCTCCAGCTGCACCAGTGGGATCAAAACAAAGCCCAGGGTCAGACTGGCTTTTCTTGAGCTGTCAAATGGATTTGTTGCTTTTCCCAGGATCAATGACTTCAGAATTTGGGCTGCCAAGCTGTGCTGGGTCACGTCCATCCAGGGCCAGAATCTCTTATTTTGAGGCCTCTTCTTCTCTCAAGAATTGTGGGAATCTCACTCCCATTTTATCTTGAGCATCAAAAGAATTTCGAGGAGGGGTCAGATGAAAGTTTGGGGGTTTCCTCCCTCATTTCTGTGAAGAGCAAACCAGGATGGTTTGGTGTTTGTGAAAGCAAAATCAGCTTGAGTTGGATCTCAGATCTATTTTATCTCAGTCCCTAATCTTTCATTTGAATTTGGGGTTTCCAAACCAAAACCCAGGGAAGACTTTGTGAAAAAAACCAACCTGAACTCCAGCCTCCTCCACACATTCCAGGTGGTTGCTGAGAGGAATTCTCCTCCAAGTTCATCTGAATCAAACCGTGACAAGGAGAAACCTCGGCTGGCACCCACCTCCCCTCAAAAGGATCAATTCCCACCCCGAGAGGGGCAGGAAGAGAAACGGGGAAAGGCACACAAGGCCTGGCTTGGTGTCTGTGCCACCAAAATGCTCCAAGCTGGAGCTGCTCCAATGCAAAACACCAAGTCCAGGCATCTCCTGTCCTTCAGCAGGGCTTGAGACACCCCAAATTGGCAATATCCTAGGACGAGACAGAGGAAAAGCTGCTGAGATTTCCCTGGAATGCCAGAGTTGTTGGAGCAGCCAAGAGAACAGAGTGGTCTCTTCATAAATTGATGGAGAAGGTTTGAAGACACTTCATGATGGTTTTTTGAAGGGATTTGTAATGCTGTCCTCAAAAATGGCATCACTTCTGTCCCAGATGAGCTCAATTGTAGGATTTTCATTTGGGATGTGGAGGAAATTGGGCGATGCACAAGGCTCAGGTTTAATCGTGGCCTTCCAGCATTTGGATTTTGAACCTTTAATATCCAGAAAGAATCAGGTCTTGGCAGATGGTCAGTGACACAAAGGAGGAACTCAATCCCTGCAGGTCAATTTTTCCACCAGTAACATGATCCCACACTAAAAAAAAAAGTCATTTCTATCCTCTCCCCCTGGAATCTGTGTGTCTCCTCTTGGATCCAACTCTTTCCAAAAATCGCTTCCCATTTAAAAAATTGATTTCCTCAATCCTGAATCTGCATTAAGCCCCTCATATTGTGTTTTCCGAATTACCCATTTTGCTTCTCGCGTCAAAAGTCATCCCCCGAGGGGTTTGTGACATAAACTGTTGCTTTTGACCCAGAATTGGAGCTTCCTGGGGTGTTTTTATTTGCAGTTCTCCCACTCCAGGAACTAAAAAGTAGCCAAATGAAAACCTGCCATTTTATGCAGCCACGAGATGTTCACACAAATCATCTTTTTATTTTTTGCTGTAATTTTTTGTATTTTTTTTTGCTGCACATCACTCAAATCAAATGGGAAATAGAATGAATTAAGTGGAATTTGTGGCAGTGCCTTTATAATTTAACTTTGTGTTTCAAAATTTTGTCGTGAATGGTGCAGAGCAGGGATCCTATGACAGTCTCAAGGACAAAATTAGGGTGAAGTTGGACATTTCTATAAGTCCTCTGGGAGGGATTTTCACACTGACAGCATCCCTTGAGTTGCTTCTTCCAGACATTTACAGCCCTTGGACTTCTCTACCACTTTTCCATGGTCTTGTCCACCATTTTTCCATGTCCTTGTCCATCATTTTTCCATGTCCTTTTCCACCATTTTTCCATGTCCTTGTCCATCATTTTTCCATGTCCTTTTCCACCATTTTTCCATGTCCTTGTCCATCATTTTTCCATGTCCTTGTCCATCATTTTTCCATGGCCTTGTCCACCACTTTTCTGTGGTTTTGTCCACCATTTTTCCATGTCCTTGTCCATCATTTTTCCATGGCTTTGTCCATCATTTTCCCATGGCTTTGTCCATCATTTTCCCATGGCCTTGTCCATCATTTTTCCATGTCTTTGTCCATCATTTTCCCGTGGCTTTGTCCATCATTTTCCCATGGCCTTGTCCATCATTTTTCCATGTCCTTGTCCATCATTTTCCCGTGGCTTTGTCCATCATTTTCCCATGGCCTTGTCCATCGTTTTCCCATGGCCTTGTCCATTGTTTTTCCATGGCCTTGTCCACTATCTTTCCATGCCCACTTTGCTCTGGGTGCATCCCAGGCCATGGATTGTCCCCCGGGATCCAGCTTTTTGCAGGCACAGAGCCAAAATCCCAAATCTGCCCCACACCCCGTGCCCAAAAAGGGGACACTCCCCAACCCAGGCGCTGCACTTCCACACGGATCCGAGCAGGAACATTTTCCCTCTGGAAAACCAAAGGCTCAGACTTGGGGATTTTATTGGAGCACAAACTTGGACAATTAAACTCTTCAGGGAGGAGACTTCTCGGGGCAGTTTTGTCAAGCAGCTTTTTCCAGCTGAGCCTGGGCCCCAAAATAACGAGAGCCCGAACACTGAGCCGCTGTTTGCCGGTCGGGAGCGCGGTCCCGGGAATGTCAACTGGGAGCCTGGTGAGTTTTCCTCCTTAATGAGGTGTGAAAAGTCAACGAGGCTCGTGGTTCTCCGAGGGGAGCTGTGGGGAGGCTGCTCCAGGGCCAGCCCCTTCCACCCTGCCCTGCTCCAAACCCCCAAGATCGCCCTTTGACAGCCACGGATCCTGCCCTGCTGCCCTTGGCCAAACAGGGAGAGCCTGGGAATCCTGGAAATTCCTGGAGAGCCCAGCAGCACCTGGCTCCATCCATTCCTCCGAGGGTTTCTCTGCTGAGGGGATTCAAGCCCTGAAATTTGTCTGATTTAGGGTGCTTTTCAGTGTCTCTTTGCAGGCACCGAATTTTCGTTCTCCTGATCCAGCTGGGATTGGGTTTTGTTCTCCTGATCCAACTGGGAGCATCCTGGTCATGGACAGGAACAATACTGAGACTGAGGTACTGGGGTATTCCTTATTTTTGGGTTCCCAAAGAGCTGAAATCCTAATTAAATGACAAAATTAGGGCACTGTGGGTTGTGCTCCCCATGGGAAGTGGAAATCTTGGAACCTGGAGAGCCTGACAGCACCTTGCTCCATTCCTCCAAGGGCTTCTCTGCTGAGGGGATTCAAATTTGGCTGATTTTGGGTGTTTTTCAGTGCCTCACTGCAGGGTGGATTTTGTCCTGCCAGGCTCCTGATCCAGCTGGAATGATCCTGGTCCTGTAACAATTCATGAGACTGAAGCACTGGGTTATTCCTTATTTCTGGGCTCCCAAAGAGCTGAAATCCTAATAAAATGCCAAAATTAGGGTGCTGTGGGCTGTGCTCCCCATGGGAAGTCACCCAGCACTTTGTGCCACCACCTCCATGGCTGAAGCCACCAGAGAAAATATTGTTCCTGGTGCTTATGGCAGAAAATTCCAGGTTAAAGTCAGCTGCACATTGGATTTTTTCGGGACATTTCCAATATATCCCACTACAAACTCCGAGATGAACTTTTCAGGCTGTCCTGGGATCCATCCCCAGCCCTGGAGAAGCCGAGGGAATTTCTCCAAGGAAGAGAAACATGCAGAAACATCTCTGGGAATGGGATGTGGGATCCAGGGAAGCAGGGACAGGTTGCCTCCGAGCCGCTCCTGGCACATGTTCCCGGCCGCCTGTTGCTGTCTCCGAACAGATGTGGGCAGTTTGGGGGATGATGAAGTATTGGATCTGTTTCTCCTTCAGGGATTATTCCTACCAAATAAATCTGCAGGTTTATATGTTTAGCAGCTGACGGAGAGCCCTTTTCCCTCCCCTTCCCCGTTCTGTTATTCCTTGCAGCCGGAGCCAAAACAAGGCTTTTAAGGCAGGGAGAGGAGGGGGAATGTTCAGGATGGGATTTGGGAAATTTTGGAGACAACACTGCTGCAAATGGGGGCAAAACATCCTGCCCAAAACACAGCTCATGGATCCATCTCAGCTTGTTCCAGGAGGGATCCTGAACTCCAGGAGCATTGCTTTAACCACCAGGTCATAAATTCGTCTGGGAGCTTTAGAATTTGTGGTCTGGGGAAAGATCTTTCCCTCTCTCCTGGTGGTATAGGATTTAATTTTTTCCCCGCTTTTCTTTCTTTCTTTTGGCGCTGCCTTGGGCTTGGATTTACAGCGGTTTAAATTCCTCTGAAAACGTTCCCTGATCAGCCCCGGAATGAAAGACAGAGAGAGTGTGATGAAGGAGCCCAACCTGTTGGCAAGGGCATCCCAGGTTTTCTTTGGGAATGGCAGGTTGATCCAGAGGCATGAGCTGAGTCATGGATGTTGACGTTTGGATGTCTGCTTTTTAGGGAGAGGGTCTGAACTTCCTTTAAAGCCCCTCCAAACCCAGTCCGGAAGGCTCGGTGCTGCTTCCACGGCTCCTGGATGTCTGGTGCCAGAGATCCTCCTGCAGGGCTTTGCTTCCTAAATCCTCCTTCAGCTCCCAACTTCCCCTTGTTCCACAAACATCCAGTTCCAACTGCCAGCTCTGGAGGAATGAGGGACGTGCAAGAAACACTTGGTCCTTAAAACTATGCAGCCACCGCTGCACCTGAAAATCTCCAGGAGAGTTTTACCTGGAATATTCCTCAAGGGATGGGGGATTCCTGGAGCTCCAGCTGCTCTGGGCAAGGAGCCCAATCCAGCACTCTTTGCCCATGGGAGCCAGGGAGCAGCTGCTGAAGGGTGTCCTGGAATCATGGAATATCCAAACTTGGAAGGGACCCACAAGGATCAACGAGTCCAACTCCCAGCCCTGCAGAGGACACCCCAAAAATCACCCCATGGTGAAAAATCACATCCTGACACTCGGCCAAAACCATTATCATCATCACCCTGATCCCAAAGGCACCATGAGGAGAGGGAAGTGGTTCTGGATTGAGCTCATCCAGGGCCTCGGGAAGCCAAGGAAGCAGATCCCACTTGGAAGGAGCAGGAAGGTGCGTGGTGGTGTTTGAATCTCCCTGCTCGTCTATCCATGGATTGAAAAGCCAAAATCTCTGCAGGAGGAAGTCAAGACTCCATGAGGAGGTTGTGAAAAACCAGGAAGGGTGACTGGGAATGAGGGTTTGGAGGAAGATGAATGCCCTCAGTGACAAGGACACAGCTGGATCCATGCACTGTCGGAACTGCTGATCTTAAAGGGCTTTTCCAGCTTCAAGGATTCTCTGATTCCGTGTTTTCCTTGGGTGCTGTGTTCGGGATGGGGATGTGGCCATGCCCATCCATGCCCTGGGAATGCCAGGCCATATCCCTCTGGGAATGGTGGCTGCTGAGGTGTTTTTAGGACATAGAGCAAATCCCTCGGCTCGTGGGTTTTCCAGCCTCACCCTTTGCTGCCTTTTCCGTCCCTCCATTAAAATAATTACTGAGATAATTAAACGGGCACCGATAAAATAACGGGATCGACGTGGAGATGGAGAAGCTGTTGGAATCCTGATTATATCCCTGATTCCTGTGGCCAGTCCAGGGAACGTGCCTCTGGAGGCGTCTCCCAGAGCCTGCTGAATCACCCAGCAATTTGGGAAGAAAAAAGCTGGAGTGGTTCTCAAGTTACCCGGGAAAAGCCAATGGAAGCAGGACAGAGACACTTCCAGAAGAGAGCCTGGGGTTAACACATTTCACAACAGCAAAATCTTTTCCCAGCTCGTCCCTTATTTAATGGTTAAATGGGGGGAATTGCTGTGGAATCCCACAGGGACAAACCTGCTCTTGGACTCATCCCCCCTTATCCCACAGCAAAGCCAAGCAAGGAAAAAAATCTTATTTGTAGCATGTTTTAGACCCAAATAACACAAAAAAAAACCCCAATTTTTTTTTTAATTTTACATCCCGGTTTGTGTGGATGACCATATTACACAGCTTTGAGGGAACTTTGGCAGCTCCTCTCGCTGTTTTACAGCACAGTTGTTCTTCGAAACAAAAGGTTTGGATTAATGGTGTTTTAATGTCCAGGATATGACAGAAATGAAATGCAGGAACAGTTGGCTCGCACACTGGGAGCCGAGTCAAGCTCAAATTTGGCCGCCAGCCCGCGGAGCTCCTCTGGGACACCCGAAAGGGGTGTGAACATTAACTCATAGAGCCATAACCCCGCTGCTCCCCAGCCTGCTCAGCCTCCCACTAATGCAATAATTGAATCAAAACCATCTTCAATTGTGTTAAAAACAACTTTGAACACTGGAGAAAAGGCTCAAAAGCCCAGCAAACCACATATCCTGAGCTATTTAAAGGTCTGGATAACTCCATTTTCCTGCTGAAGGTGAACCTCTGGCACAGGGCGAAGCTTTGGTTGCATTTATTAAGATTTAACAAATTACCCCCCAAAAAGCAGCACTGATTTGGCTTTTTTGTTGTTCCAAGACAACATAAATCCTCTAAATACCCGGAGCAGAAGGCAGGGATAATTATCACTGAAATATCTCTGACATTTCCTTCAGGGTTTGTGAAATCCTCAAGGCCTCTTTCTATCTTTGTCAGTGCCTTCCTCTGCTTCCTACGACCACGTGCCTTAACTCCTCCATCTCTCCAGCCTCCAACTCTTCTGTTCCATTGTGTGCTCGACTTCATTTCGGTGCCAGCTTCTTCCACTCTGTTTTTCTTTCCTCTTTTATTTTATTTTTTTTTCCTTCGTTTTGGTAATTGGGAACAGGCAGGAGTTTGGGTATTTAAAAAAAAAACAACCAAAAAACAAACCACCAAAAAAAAGGAAAAAAACCAAAAGCGTGTTCCACGTAATTGAGAGAAGTTAACAAAGCGTGAAACGAAATAAAGAACACCATCCGGTGCTGATGTCAACATTCATAAATGCAGGAGTGCTCAGAGCCATCAGGAGAGATGGGAGCTGGATCCCTGCTTTTGGAGTGACTTTGCTGCTGTTGTTCCACAGTATTTTTAGGAGGTTTTGATCAGATCATTTTTTGGTCCATGGGGTTTGCTCGAATGCTTCAGGTCTCCTGCTTTGGGTACTTTGTGTGCTGCTGGTGTCACTCTAAATTATCCCACATGCGACCCTCTGGGCACTGGCTGGGGGTGATCAGAATCCCAGAGTGGGGATCCCAGAATCCCAGAATCCCAGAAACCCAGAATGAGAATCCCAGAATCCCAGAATCCCAGAATCCCAGAATCCAAGAATGAGAATCCAGAATCCCAGAATCCCAGAATCCCAGAATCCCAGAATTCCAGAAACCCAGAATCCAAATCCCAGAATCCCAGAATCCCAGAATCCCAGAACCGAGGCTGGAAAAGCCTCCAAGATCCTCGAGTCCCAGCTGTGACCAATGCCCACCTTGTCCCCAGCCTGCAGCACTGAGTGGCACATCCAGGAATTCCTGGGACACCTCCAGGGATGGGGACTCCAAACCTCCCTGAGAGCTCCTTCCAATGTCCAACCACCCTTTCCCGGAAGAAATTCCTCTTGAACTGTGGCCACCCTTGATGAGCTCACCTCCTGCTCTTGCTGAAGGTCAGAAAGGCCCACAAGGAGGAAGAATGGATAGGGAAGGGACTCAACATCCACCGGAGTTCCATGAGAGGATGAAGAGGCACCTCAGTGGTGCTCTCAGGATGGGAGTTGGAAGCTCCAGAACTGAAACCATCGCTTGACTTTGTCACTGGCTGAAAAGTCCACAGGGAGAGGAACCAGCAGATTTTCTTCTCAGTTTTTTCAGCATTTTCTTTCAGCTTGTTTCTCCAGCAGATTTCCCAGTGGCCACATCCAAGAGGATAATCACCTCCAGCACATCTTTGCCGCTGTTTTACTCCTTATCTGCGGGAGGATGGATTTCCCGGGAGCTGGGGGTGTCCTGCCAGTGGATTTTTTTGGAGGACTGTGGTCAGTTTGTGCCTCCAGCAGTGCTGGTGGCAGCTGCTTTGTGTCTGTCAGTGTGACCTCGGCATAACACGGCAAAAATCGATTCCTTCTCCGTTTCTCCTGTCCCCACCCCGAGCCCCTCAGCAGCAAAGTTGATTTCCTGGTTGTGATTAGGGATGGTTTACATCCACTTCCTAAAGTTGTTTTCCTTTTATTCCCATCATTTAAACAGAATTCCGGGGATCGTTGCTTTGCCCGGACATCTGCACTTCCAACTTCGCCAACTTTGGGATGCTGAAATCCAGCTCATCCCAGAGGATTTGCACGGGCTGAGGCTCCGACCTGGACTTGTCCCTGTGAAATCCCAACCCCCTCTTGTCATCCCACCACTTCCAAGTGGAGCTGGAAGAGGCTCTGCAGGAATTAAGAGCACTTAGAGGAAAGTGTGATGTTAAATCCCTACGTGCCAAAGCCACCGGGATGAGTAATAACGAGGTGTCAGACTGACACCGATCCTCTTCCCACGGAAAAGGGGGGGATGGAGCTGGCCCGAGCCGGGCACAGGCAGGAGGAGCCGTGGGGATGGATGAGAAGCTCCTTCCCTGCTCATCCTCCCTCCAAGGAAAAGCTGGATGAGCCGGGTGAGCTCGGTGCAGATTTCTCTCCCCCACGGCTCAGCCAACGCTGTCAGCACGAGTCCAACCCTCCCCTGCCCCTTCCCATTCCGGAGGAGGGAGAGGGAAGGTGAAAGGGAAGCTGGCAGCCCTTGTGAGCTCATTTTTCCCTGCTGGAATTAAGTCATGCTGCTGAGTAAAGAGGTGGATTCACTTCTTCCATGAGTTCCCTGCCACGCTCCGAGGGAGAGAGGAGCTCATTCCTTCAGCATATTTGGGAATTGTCTGCCCTGAATTTCAGGCACCTCCTTGCCTTTGCCAGAGGGAGTTTATTCCTTGCTGAAGGCAGAGCAGGAATTTCAGGTGGATTAGGAGGCTGCACTTTGAAGAAAGGTCATTTCTAAGAAAAAGCTGATGGAGTGTCCGTGAAGGGCAGAGCACCCGATCCTCTGGGAGAGCAGAGTGGATTTGGGATCCACTCTGGGACTGACAGCTTGACTGCACCCACACCTCATGGGATTCCATCACCCCACTCAGCTGGGAATCACACAGCAGCTGGACTCTTGGATTTACCTCCTTTACCCCAAAAAAGAGTCAAAATATTTCCACACTGTGTCCCGTTGGGAAAGTCCCACTGAGGCAGCCAAAACAAAATGTTCTGACCTTATTCCCACAAAATTGTGTCAGAAGCTTTGATTCCTCCTCCTCTTGCGCTGGTGTGGCTCCGTCCTTTGCCTTTGGCAGCATCCCTCTGGTTTTATGAGCTCTGGGAGGGGCCATTAACGTGATTCCCAACTCCCTGACAATCCAATAAAAGAAGTGGTTTCTCCAGCCCTCAAATCCCAGCTGGCTCCAGAGAAACAAGTGGCATTCCCAAAAAAAACCCGTGTTCACCTGTGCTGGGCAGCTCCCAGGGCACTGCCTTTGCTCCGAGCCAGCAGCAGGGAATTTCTGGGAATATTTCCTTGTTTCAAGCTCTCCTCCTTTCCTGCTTTGCCATCTTTATAATTCCCCTTACTGGGGGTGGATACCTCCCTCTGTCCTATAAAAATCCAGCTATCCTGGTTATTCCTGCTGTGAATAATGGATTGAAACACCTGCTGTGGTGGAAGATCCAACTTCCCTCATGGTTAAAGCCGGAGTTGCGACAACTTCAGGAGCACGTGGAGAAGGCAGGGGATGGATTGTGCTTCCTAAATGATTCCATGGATATTTCAGGAGCAGGGACCACACAGTCCTGGACACACAGAGGTTTTAATACTTTTTTTTTTCTTCTTTTTGCATATCTGCCTCAGCCTAGCCTGGATTCACAAGGATTGTTGTAATATTGTGTTCTCAATTTCCTGACTTAACTCTGTGAGACAGAGCCGGGAGATGCCAAGGAAAAACCAGGAGGGCATTCCAGTAATTCAGATGCAGTGATAATGGGAAATTCCAGGGATAAGTGCCAGCAAGTCAGGGAAAGGCACTTGGGCAGGAAAACTCTCGGGATCACAAACTCTGCCTGTGGGAGCTCCGTGGGGCCTCATTATCCACAGATCCATCCATTCCCCTCTGGAATTTTAGTTATTGGCTGTAGGACTCAGACACTGTCCCTGCTTAAGGAATTCCAGCTCCAGCAACCTGGGATAGTGGAGGATGTCCCCATCTTGGGAGATGGAATGGGAAAAGTTTTGGTCTGTTCTAACCCAAACCAGCCTGGGGTTCTGTGAATGTCCCTTCCTCTGGATCCAGAGCAATCCCTGCACTGATTTTCCAAGGAATCACACAGGGATAACCCAACTTTTCCACCTTGCAAGGTGGGACACACAACCCCCAGCACTGCCCTGCCATGAGGAAATAATCCAGAAATAAACATTTAAGGGGGAAAAAAAAAAATAAATCACACTTGAAGAAATTTGAAATGCCACAGTCCTTATCTATATCCCCAGCTTGGGAAAGGGCAGGATGGAGAAGGCAGTGTTGTGTTTGCTGTAGTTGCCATGAAATCCCATTCCAAGGCTGGATTTTATTCGTGGAGGCGCCTTTGAATTAAGGGTTTTTAGCAGCATTTCTGACTCAGCCCTAAACATGGCAACTGTTGCTAACAGCGGGCAACAATTAACAAATTAATCCCAACGCAGGCACATGTTAGGGACCTGCTTTTCCGGGGAAATGAGAAGGGAATTTGGTTGAGTCACCTTCCCCAGGACAAAAATCCCTCCGAAGGGTGCAGAGGGGAGAAATTGTCCTGCTCAGAGGTCACATGGAGTGATGGAGCAGGAGAAAACCCCACTGTGGGATTTCTTATCTTTCCAGGCTCTTTTCCTTCCAGGAGTCCCCCGTTCACCTTGGGAATGCTTTAAATGCTGCCAAGTGCTCCTGGAGTAGGGAATTTTGTGGGGACTGGGATGAGGACAGGGATTGATGCCACCAGCACATTTGATCCTCAAGAAAACTCCGTAACAGCCCCAATTTGGGAGATTTCCCATGTTTTTCCTGAGCTCTGCAAGTGAGGATTTTCTTGTCTCTCAGTAGAGGTTGCAGGAGTTCAAAGCACCCAAAATCCAGAGGTGTTTTTGGCAGTGGAAAATGCAGGATGCAGGGAACACCCAGAGCCAGCTGGGAGCATATCCCCCTCACCCTTCACCCACCAGAAGCCTGAGGGAAAATGTCATTTTATTTAGTTGTCCTTTTATTAAGATAACATTTTATTTAACCTTCAACAGCGAATCAGAGACTACAGAGCTGCTGCAACCAAATAGATCACCCAAAAAGCACTTTTTTTGTCATTAATTTATGGGTTTCAAGCAAAGAAAAATACAAGTGGATGTGAGGAGACTATTGGGGATGGTTCCTACACCCAGCTGGGCCATTCCTGACCTGTAATCTTCAAAAATCCCACAAAAATCCCAGAATATTATCATTGCAGAACACTGAGAGGAAAGATGCATTATCCAGGGAATGCTGCAAGGCCACACAGCTCGGTGTGCTGGTTTATTTACAAAATTGAATTCCGGGGAGGAAATGCTGAGGAGGGGCTGAGGGAAGGTTGAGGAGGGGCTGAGGAAAGGCCACGGAAAGGCCAAGGAAAAGCCAAGGAATGGCTGAGGAAGGGCTGAGGAAAGGCTGGGGAAAAGCTGAGGAAATATTGAAGAAAGGCTGAGGAAAGGCTGAGGAAAGGCTGAGGAAGGGCTGAGGAAGGGCTGAGGAAAGGCAGAGGAAAGGCTGAGGAAAGGCCCAGAAAGGGCTGAAGAAATGTGGAGGAAATGCTGAGGAAGGGCTGAGGAAATGTGGAGGAAAGGCTGAGGAAATGTGGAGGAAAGGCCAAGGAAGGGCTGAAGAAATGTGGAGGAAGGGCTGAGGAAATGTGGAGGAAATGTGGAGGAAATGTGAAGGAAATGTGGAGGAAATGTGAAGGAAATGTGGAGGAAAGGCTGAGGAAAGGCCAAGGAAGGGCTAAGGAAGGGCTGAGGAAATGTGGAGGAAATGTGGAGGAAAGGCCAAGGAAGAGCTGAGGAAATGCTGAGGAAGGGCCAAGGAAGGGCTGAGGAAATGCTGAGGAAAGGCTGAGGAAAGGCTGAGGAAAGGATGAGGAAATGTGGAGGAAATGTGGAGAAAAGGCTGGGGAAGGGCTGAGGAAATGCTGAGGAAATGTGGAGGAAAGACTGAGGAAGGGCTGAGGAAAGGATGAGGAAACGTGGAGGAAATGCTGAGGAAAGGCCGAGGAAGGGCTGAGGAAATGTGAAGGAAGGGCTGAGGAAAGGATGAGGAAATGTGGAGGAAAGTCTGAGGAAGGGCTGAGGAAAGGATGAGGAAATGTGGAGGAAATGTGGAGGAAGGGCCGAGGAAGGGCCGAGGAAATGTGTAGGAAGGGCCGAGGAAGGGCTGAGGAAATGCTGAGGAAAGGCCGAGGAAGGGCCGAGGAAGGGCCGAGGAAGGGCTGAGGAAGGGCTGAGGAAATGTGTAGGAAGGGCCGAGGAAGGGCTGAGGAAATGCTGACGAAAGGCCGAGGAAGGGCCGAGGAGGGGCTGAGGGCTCCATGCCAGCTCCATCCCCTAGCTCTGCCCGGAGCTTCCAGCGCAGCAGCCCGAGCCCCGGCAGACCGCGGGGCAATCCCCCAGTGACAGCCACAAAATCCCTCTGGAACCTGTCCCGGAGCCCCTCCTGACAGACCTCCCCGCTCGCTCCTATTGCCCTGCTCCTTCTCCCACTGAATTGGACGGGACAGGATTTCCTATTGCTCCCAAATTGCTTCCCTCGGCTTGTGGGGGAGAGAGCAGCACATAAATATCATCATTTTCCCTCCGAGGCCCGGAGAAGACGATGAGGAGAGAGGCTGGATATGCAGAGGGATAAATGATTAACCAGGCGCTGTCCTTTATCTGTCTGGAAGTCCTCTGGAAAAGAAAGGTTAAATTAAAAAAAATCCAGGAGCAAGTGGCCTTGGAGATCATTAATCCGTCTCTTTTTGTTGGCACCAGGCAGGTCTTTGGCTCCCCCGGGGCTCTCCGGGTCTGCTTCAGCATTTTTCTTTGATAACCAAAGCAGTTTTTCATGGCCAGCAGTGACTAAGAGGTGGATTCGGAGCTGTTACCTCACCTTACCCCCGGGTTTTTTTTTTTTGGATCACAGGACAACCCAATCATCAGGAGCTGGCTCAGGCAGTGCTTTTAATGTGATTTCCAGCAAGAAAAACTCTGGAGTTTGGATGGGACACAGCCTGGGTTTCTCTGGAGTTAAATAGTGAGGGAGAGCTGGAAAGAGAGAGAAACATCTGAAAGCACAGCTCCCCTTAATGAGGGAGTCTCGACAGCATAGTTGGGGTTTTTCCAAATATTTTCATTGTTTTGCTCCATTAGAAAAAAGCAGCCCATGTTCTCAATATGTCAATTTGGGGGAAAATATTCCAAAGAGGTTCTTGGGGCAGTGAATCCCATCTTGTCCTGGTCAGCAGCTGGGCTGTGCCCTTCTCCAGCGGTTCCCAGGGGCAGCATTCCCAATTCCTGTGGAGGATGGATGCCCCAAGCCATGGGCACAGCACAGCACATCCCAAATGGGAAGAGCCAGCACATCCTAGAGTCTGCAGGAAAAAGCTCCTCCAGGAGCATCACCATCCCTGTGGTTGTGGGAACGGGGAAACTGAGGCACGGGTGACACAAGAGGGGTGTCCATGGAATATCAGAACAGTTTGACCTTTAAAATTATCCCACTCCACCCTCACAGCACCTTCCACTATCCCAGGCTGCTGTGATCCCATTCCCAGAGGAAATGAGCAGCAGAGAAGGGAGGAAAGCGAAGCAGAGCAAAGAAAATCCATTTTTTGCTTCCTCCCCTCAGGGAATGCAGCAGGGAGGGAGGAGAAGGAGTTAAAGGATCCATCCAGGCAGGGATCGCAGAGACCCCCCTTGGGCAGCCTGGAATGTGGAAATCACAAGGATTTCGTTTTGTTGTGGCACCAAAAAGTTGTTTGGTCTGAGGGTCATGGCTTTTCTGCAGCTTTCAGCAAACGGGGAAACTGAGGCCCAGGTGACACAATGGGAGTGTCCACGGAATATCAGAATGGTTTGGTTGGAAGAGACATTAATCCAATTAATGGCTGCTGTGATCCCATTCCCAAAGGAAATGAGCAGCAAGGAAGGGAGGAAAGCGAAGCAGAGCAAAGAAAATCCATTTTTTGCTTCCTCCCCCAGGGAATGCGGCAGGGAGGGAGGGAGGAGAAGGGGTTAAAGGATCCATCCAGGCAGGGATCGCAGGGACCCCCCTTGGGCAGGGATGGGGCTGAATAATTCAGCAGCTCCTTAACCCTGGGCTGCCAGTGGCTCCCTGCTCCTGCCAGCCCGTCCTCAGGGAGCCATGGCAACGCTCCGGGTGCCAGGAATATGGAAATCACAAGGATTTCGTTTTGCCGTGGCACAAAAAAAAAAAAAAAAAAAAAAAAAAAAAAAAAAAAAGTTGTTTGAATCCGAGGGTTGCGGCTTTTCTGCAGCTTTCAACGAAGAATTATTTCGGTATTCATATCTCCCATTCAGCTGTCAGTTAGCAGCTCCGAAAAACCCCAAACATGAAAATAAAACAGGACGAAAGATTCTCCCAAAAAAAAGGGAAAAAGTAGGGAAAAAAAAGGAAAATAATTTTGGTTTTCTGGGCTGGGTTAACACTTGAGGTGCTGGAGGGATTTCATCCCGATGTCAGAGGGGTTGGAGATGGATCTGCCCTGAGTGTGTCCAAAGGAGTGGGAAATAGGGAGATTTAGATGGAAATTTGATGGGAATCACTGCAAGGGGAGAGCCAAGGATGGGATCCGGATGGGATCAGGATGGGATCAGCAGGATGGAATCAGAATGGGATCAGGATGGGATCAGAATGGGATCAGCAGGATGGGATCAGAATGGGATCAAGATGGGATCAGCAGGATGGGATCAGGATGGGATCCGGATGGGATCAGCAGGATGGGATCCAGATGGGATCAGCAGGATGGGATCAGGATGGGATCAGCAGGATGGGATCAGCAGGATGGGGTCAGGATGGGATCAGCAGGATGGGATCAGCAGGATGGGATCAGGATGGGATCAGGATGGGATCAGCAGGATGGGGTCAGGATGGGATCAGCAGGATGCAGGTGCCACCTTCTCTCTCTTCCCTTGGGAATCTGCCTCACCCCAGGAGTGAGGGGTGCTCAGGCTGGTGGGAAGAGCTCATCCCTGCAGGAATCTCCAGCTTTTGGTGGGCTATCAGCACTCAGAGCCCCTCCAGAGGCAGGACCCAGCCCCTAAGTGCTCCAGAATTCCAGGAAAATCAATCCTGACCCTGTGGCTTCCCGTGGAGGAGCGGGTGGGCAGCAGCTGCCTGTGCAAGCTGCCAAGGGAGCCGGGGATGGAGTTAATGGGAGAGCTCCGGCTCCTTTTCCCTCCCGGTAAATCCAGTTAAAAGCTGGAACAGCTTGGAGCAGGAGCAGGGGCTCGGCAGCTGCTGCTGGGACAGTTTGTGACCTCTTGGGCTGGCAAAGAGGGGAGGCTCCTCTAACACATCCCGGGAAGCTGCTCCAGCTCCCCCGAGCTTGGAACTTCTGCTGGAACCAAGTTTGAAACGCTTGGAATTCCCTGGAGTTTGGGGGGCTCCTCTGAGGTGCTGCTGCAATGTGGGAAAATCCCATTTTCCCCAAAAGACACCTCGGAAGGGACAACTTTCAGAGGATTTCCTCAGCCTTTGGATGGAGGTGGATTTGTGGGAGCACCCGAGGGTTTTCCCACCTTTCTGTCTGTCCTTGCTCCCATCCAGGTAGCAGAGAAGTCAAATTGGAATCTCACCATTTTTCTTAGGAAAATTCCAACCTGGTTTGTTATTTGGAAGCAAACAAGGAGAGCTCTCCTGGGAATAACAAAGATTTTTATGCTCCAAGCCCAGAGAAGCAGGATCCTTGAAGGGGGAATGTGTCAGGAAAGGGGAGGAAGCCCAGACCTGAGTGGGATTTCATTAATCCAAGTTTTTCCAGAGGTTTCTGGATAAACAGCTCAAAAATCTGCATCAGCTACTTCATCCTTGGGATGATGGAAAACACTTCAGGCTCCTGGAGTCCATGGAACTCCAGGTTCTGGTCCATCAAGCACATAAACGATCCCAGATCTCCAAGTTGTTGGAATAAAATAAACACAGACAGCCAAGTGGACACTAAAAATCCTGGAGGTGCCTTCCCAGCCTTGCTTGGATCAGGCCCCTGGAGCAGGGAATTGCAGGGAAGATTCTTCTGGGAATTCAGGGCTGGTGATGGGGAATGTCCTTCCCAATTCCCCTTCTGGCAGCAGCCGAGGGACCTCCTGGAGCTCCGGGGTGGCCTGAAATGTGTCCAGAGCAGGAATTCCATGGGATTCCAGCAATCCCTGACCTTGGGATGAGATCCAGTGGAGATCAGATTCTTCGGAATAAAATCACGGAAGCACCGACCAAACGTGGTGAACTCCGATTCACCTGAACAACCCTAAATGGTCCCAGCCCAAAGCCTAAAATTTCCTAAAATTCCATCACTGCTGGATAACTGGGATGAATAGATTGCACTGCATGGAATCAGCTTGAAGGGGGGAAATTTGGAGCGAATTCCACACAAACCATGGGAAGAGCAGGATAATGGCGCCCCTTGGAGCATGGGCTCTATCAGGCAAAGGGATTCGGCAGTGGAATTCCAATTTGCTGAAAATTCCAGTATTTCCAAGTGGTATTTAAAATAAAATAAAATAAAATAAAATAAAATATCAATAACAATAACAATAACAATAACAATAACAATAACAATAACAATAACAATAACAATAACAATAACAATAACAATAACAATAACAATAGTTACTATAATCAATTATAAATACAATTATAATCATAATCATAACAATGAAAAACCTATATAAATGGTGCAGAAAGTTCTGGCTGATGTATTTAAAAACATGGCAAGAAAACCTATTAATAATCAAAATAAAAAGTATTAATGGAAAATCTATTTATTAACAAGAAAGATGGAAAGCTGGAAAAATTATCTTAATTTTTACCTGAAAATTGCTATTTTAATGAAATCCCTACAATCCCTACATTTCAAGTGCCAAAAAAGCTGTTACCAACTGTAAAATAGCTGTAACCAACACAAATTCTGTTGGCCCTCCCATACCCATTTCACCTCCCTGATCCCAAAAACCGGAATTCCTTCAAAAAAGAAATCCACGAAATTCCCTCAAATACCGGTAAATAATCTGATTTTAGCCGAATTTTTCCACCAGGCTGAAATATTTGTAAATCCTCCCGTGTCAGCGGCGGGATGAACTTTGCCTCTCCTGTCTGGAAGTTTATTGCCCATTCCTAATGATCAGTATCCATTTCATTCCCGAGGAATGAGGGGATTTGAGCGCTAACGTGGCACTGGGAGCAGCGCTGAACTGAACTGGGAAAACGATCCCGCGTCTCCCCGTTCTCCTGGAGAGGGCGGACACCGGACACCGGCCCATGGAAATCGCTCCCGGGTCAGGAGTTGAAGCCTGAGCCGGGCTGGGGGAGCTGATCCCTGTGGGGATCCTGATCCCAGAGCTCCTTCCTGGAGAGCAGATCCCCCTGGATATGGGAAGTCTGCAAAGCAGGGGGAAAAAATCGTTTCTTTCCGTGTTTTTACGCACATCCCAAAATATTTTAGATTTTATTTGTCTCTCAAAAAAAAGCGCATTTTGAGCCTTCTCACGTCCTCAGGTGTTGTTGCTGACGACCTTTTCCAACATCCTGGAATGGTTTGGGGTGGAAGGGACCTTGAAGCTCATCCAGTTCCAGCCCCACCACCTCCCACTATCCCAGCTTGCTCCAAGCCCCATCCAACCTTGGACACTTCCAGGGATGGGGAATCCACAGCTGCTCTCCCCACCCTCATTGTAAAAAAATCCTTCATTTTTTTTTCTTGCCTGGATCTCCAATTCTTCAGTTCCAAACCATCCAAGGATGGGGTTTGGAGCAACCTTGGGATGGCAGGAGGTGTCCCTGCCCACGGCACGGATGAGGATGGGCTTTAAGGTCACTTCCAACTAAAGAATCCCAGAATTCTGTGAGGATCAGAAGGAAAGAGCCAGTCCTGCTCCCTGAGCAGGGATTTCTGGCAGGACCTGGTGGGCTGCAGAGCCTGGGATCACCCTGAGTTCCCAGGCTGGAAAAACTCCTTGGGAAACCGCTGGGATGTTGAGCTGAGATCTCTGGGAGCCAGGATTGTCCCTGTTCCAAGAGTGGTATCATGAAGATAAATTTAGGAAAAGATACCAAGGCAGCCCCCACACTTTGAGTTAAACAATCTGCAAAATCCCGGGATCTGCTGCAGCTCAGGGCGGGAGGCAGAGTGACAGGGAGAGATGGGATAACAAGGAAAAGACCACCCAAAGGAAAACTTGGATCTTGGAAGTCCCTGAGCAGAGACAGCCAGGAAATCTGCTCTCATTTGAAGGAATTTTAGTGGCTTCTGGTTCCCACAAAATTTTGGATACCTCGCGATCTGCTACACCCCAGTTTTCCACAGGAACATCCCTCTGGGCTCTGGGAGCAGCGCTGGAATCTCCTTGGTGTCATCCAGACATTTTTCCTGTGGCCAAAATCCAGTGCAGGAGTCAGAACTCCCTCAAAAAATTCCCCGCCTTGTGTTGGGAAGGATTTTGTTCGGCAGGTCATGGAATGCTGGCTCATTCCAGCTGGGAAACCATTCCCTTTCCAACCTGCAGGGAGCCAGGGCCGTTTTCCTCACAAAAATGCTGAATTCTGCTCAGTGGCAGCAGCTTCCCAAGGCCAATTTTCCTGGCTAATCCTCGGAGCCGGTCAGGATGTCGGAGCCAGCCCCGGCCTGGCACGGTCCCCGAGGGGCTGTGGCTGTGCAGGGAACAAAAGATCCCATGACAGAGCTTAAATCCAGGGATCTGCCTCCCACTCCAGCCTGCACTGACCTTTTTGCTGCTTTTCCTGAAGAGTAACAGGAGGAAAAGCCTGCAAGGTCTGGGGGAGGCTCCAAGCCCTGCTGATAAATTCCGGATAAATTCCTTTATCACAAGTGAAATCCAACATCTTTGGCTGCAGTTGGGTGAAGTTCACGGCTGATGAGTTTTTCCTGGTGCCACTGGACACATCCCAGCCCAATCATTCCCAACTTTCTCTTGGCTCCCAAATTTCTCCAGGACACATCAGACAAAACATTTCCCTCTATCCCCTTCCTTAAGCTCTCTCTCCAGAACAAGAGACTAACAATAATAATAAAAAAATAACTAATGGGACATGAGCTACTTTTGGAATCTTCTGGAGCCTGAGGTTTGGGAGAGGGAGCAATAAAAACCAGCCCTAATTATAAGTGTGCAGAGGAGTTGGCCTGGAGGAAATGGGAAGATTACACGCTGGAGGAATTGTGAAGCAGCTCCAAGACGAGCAGTCTGAGGGGAATGATGGCCCACTTGGAACTGTTTTCATTTCAAATTGAAAATAAAAACTTGTCTCCCCTCCTGATGCTTGTTCAAGGCACTCCTTGTCTAAGGAGCAGAGTGGAAATTCCTGGACATGGAGGAAGATGAGGAGGGAGAAGGGATTCAGGCCTTCCTCCGGCCCTCCAGGTTAGGCAGGAATAAAGAGGATAGGAAGGAAGGTTCAACATCCATAAATCCTTGGCACTGGGCTGTTCTCCCGCACTCTGATCCCAGGATCACCCCTGGATCCCAGCTGCATCCGCAGCATCCCTGTGGCCTCAGCTCATCCCCAAGTCCTCCCCATGGAGCAAACTTTGCAGCCAGCTCAGGAACAGCTGAGAACAACTTCACAGGAGGCACCTTCATGACCTGACAGCCCCTAATTAACCACCTCGGGGTCAAGCGGAGTTGGGAGCTAATTGGAGAAGACCCCAGCTAATTAGGACTTCCCTTCCAGGGTCACAGCCCCTTTAACTTGAAAATATCTCAATTTATTGTGAGCCAGAGGAGGAAAATCATTGGAATTAGACCTGGCCTCTACTTTTCCACTCCCTCAGTGCCCGTTCCTCTGCAGCAACCTCCAGAGTATCCCAATTCTTGCACTTGCAAAGGAAATCCTTCTCCAGTTGGGAAAGCTGCCTTCACTTCCAGGCTTAATTTCCTTTTGGCCTCCTGGTTGTTCCCATTCCTTCAAAAAGAAGAGGAACAGCTCAGCCAGCAGCCCCAGTGGGATGAGGAGCACTGCAGGAAATGCAGGAACAGCTGGGCTGCTGGATGGTATTTTTATGGCTTGCTGGGATCCTCCTTCCATCAAATCCTCGTTATTGCTCGGGATGCTTTTCCTTCCAGATGAAACTGCAATTATCAGCTCTGCCTGTGAATAAAACCATAGATAGGGCAGGTCTGGGGCTCAGGAATCACTGAAATTGAACTCAAAAAGTGATGGGAGCCTTCCCAGTTATTCGTGTGTGTTTAAAAAGGAGTTTTTACACTGACAATAGATCCAATAGCAGCTGTTTTAGGGAAAAAATAAATCCCTGGAAAAAAAAAAAAGCCAAGGGTGAACAGAAACCACCAATTTCATGCAGCGAGAGCTGGAGGTGGAAATTAATCTTTTTCTTGCCCAAAAAAAATCTCTGGCTTTCTCCAGCCAGCAGTGGCAGGGACGGGCTGAGCCAGAGGCAGCCACAGCTTAATTTATCCCATGGATTTTCCCTGCTCAGTCCCAGAAAGGAAACCCCCCTAGCCTGGGCACTGCCAATGGAGACAGAGCCTTTCCAGCTCCTTGTGGGATTCTGGCCTTTGCCAGAAGCTCCACTGCACGTTTTAGGACTTGGCACGACAAAAATCCCAGCCTTGGACAGCAACCCCATTAGTGGCTTCAAAATAAAGCCCAGTTTAGGGCTCCAGACTAAAACCTCTGCAAGGCCTGAGGGGTTTCTGCTCCACGCTGATGGGATTTAAACAAGGGTTAACTTCAGGGTGCACTGGTGGCATTCCAGGGCTGGGATCAGCAGAGCCAGGTGTATCTGCTGGGTGAAGAATCCCTGGGAAAACGGGATGTTGTTCCCATGGAGGGATGGAAAACAAGGCTGGGAAGGACCTGCCCAGGCCATCCCAGCCACTCTCCTGCCTCACGTGGTGCCTGAAGTGCTCTCCAGGAGGATGATTCCAGTGCATCCTCAAGTGGTTCTTAGTGCTCAACTCCATCCTGTCAAAATTGCTTTTCTACCTTAAAACTCCCAGTTCTCCTAGTGAGCATGGAGGGAGGAGAAGCTCTGGCACACTGGAAGTCTTGAGAAGATGAAGGAGGAAATTGGATTAATAACAATAATAATTAATAATAACAATTATAATGTTAAAAAAAAATATGACCCATTTTTTCAGCATCCATGTCTCTAAGTGTCCCCCAGGGATCCATGTTCCAATTTTCAGCAACAGCCTGGGAATCCCAGATTCCCCTTTCCCTGCCCTCCCAGCTGCCCACGCTGCTGTGCTCCCTCCACATCCCTTCCCTTTGTTTGTCCCGTTATTTTGGGGTGGAAAAGCCCAGGAATGCCGCAGAGGTGGGGTTCTCTGGGAGGTGGCAGCGCCATCTGCGTGGCCCACTTGGGTCACATTCCAACGAGGACGAGAAGAGGCCACGAGCCAGCACAGAGGAGTCATGGACTGGGGGCTCCCGAAATCTCCAAAGGGCTGGAGATGTGGAGATCTTTGGCCTCATTCTTCTCCAGCTCAATGTGAGCTGATAAATCAGAGCCAGCTCCACACTGGGGACGTGGAGTTTGCGTTTGTTTAATTCCTGCATCTGGTTTTGCTCCACTTGGGCTCTTTGTTTTTACTTATCGGGATCCAAACCAAAGCTGGAGCTTCCCCAGGAGCCTGGGAGAAAGCAGGAGGGGTTTTTCCAGGGGAGGGAATTCCTGCAGACCCTCTGAGCAAAGGGGTACAGCCAGAGGCAGGAGAAGGTCAGAGCCATGCAGGAATCAGAGAAATTATCTTCTAAACTTTAATTTTGTTCCATCCACAGCTCTGCTCTGATCCATGCAGATCCCATGGATGCCAATCTTTTGCAGGGAGCTGGATTTAACCCTGGAACTGCTTCATGAAATCCCAGAATGGTTTGAGTTGGAGGGACCTTGAAGCCCATCCAGTGCCACCCCCTGCCACGGGCAGGGACACTTCCACTGTCCCAGGTTGCTCCAAACCCTTGGGAATGGGGGATTTGCCTCCTGCTGGACGGGATGCTGAGGGCAGGGAGCAGCCTGGCTCCTGCTGAGCAGGGAGCAGGATGATTTTGGGACAGCAAGAGGCTCTGGTGTTCCCCACGCCGCTGTCTCTCCCCATCTTTGGCCTGGCAGCCTCTCCTTTGAGTGACAGCTCAAGAAGAAAAGCAAGACTGTCAATATTTGAAAGATTTACTAAAAGTCTTTAACTTCCTACCAAAAAAAACCCCAACCCCAACCCAACTGTACAAACCAACCTCCAGCCCCTTCGGCTGAACAGCTTTATCAATCTCGGAGTGGGATTTTGCCAGAACAGGGCTGGGGGGGGGGGCTTGCCAAATTATTTGTTGTCATGAAAATAAATGAGGCATCAATCTGTAAAACAATGGTGTGGTGACAGAAAGCTGGAAAGGAGGAGCAGCCCTAATCAGAGGCGAACACGCCGCGTGTTCCGGAGCCGGGAGCACGGAGCCGGGACAGGATCCGCATCCGGAGGGGCCCGTGGGATCTGGGATCCATCTGCCAGCCCCAGCAGCTGGGAATTAACTCACAGGGACTAATTACCCCAGAACAGGAGCTGGGGTGAGAGGGGGTGGCTTGTACTGGTTTTTTGGGATCTCAGAGAGCTTTGGGAAGGGTGGTGGTTTTCCAGGATGATGCTGCGGATCAGAGGGATGCAGCCAGGCTGATGAGGAGGAGGATGAAGCATCACCACCTTCTGCCTTCCAAACACTCACCAGCAGGAGAACCGATGGTTCTGCACCAGGAATATCCAAAGGGAAAGGAGGGGAGGATATTCCAAAGGGAAAGGAGGGGAGGATATTCCAAAGGGAATATCAGCAAAGGGAGCTGGAGGCCGACACACCTGGACTAGAACCAGCCTGCACCACACAGGTGGGGCCCAGGAGCCTCCAGCCATGGTCGAGTTCCCCTTGCAGCTCAGAGAATTCCAGCAGGTCCAGCCCATCCTGGGGCTGTCCTTGCATTGATCCCATCCCTGCTGTCCCATCCCTGATCCCATCCCTGCTGTCCCTGCACTGATCCCATCCCTTCTGTCCCTGCACTGATCCCATCCCTGCTGTCCCATCCCTGATCCCATCCCTGCTGGCCCATCCCTGATCCCATCCCTTCTGTCCCTGCACTGATCCCATCCCTGCTGTCCCTGCACTGATCCCATCCCTGCTGTCCCATCCCTGCTGTTCCATCCCTGATCCCATCCCTTCTGTCCCATCCCCGATCCCATCCCTTCTGTCCCATCCCGATCCCATCCCTTCTGTCCCATCCCTGCTGGCCCTGCACTGATCCCATCCCTGCTGTCCCATCCCTTCTGTCCCATCCCTGCTGGCCCTGCACTGATCCCATCCCTGCTGGCCCTGCACTGATCCCATCCCTGATCCCATCCCTGATCCCATCCCCGTGGCCCCTCGGGCAGGCAGCTGGCGTCGTGCAGCCGGATTAGGAGCGGCGCTGCTCCAGCTGTGCCGATCCGACACAGGCCTCGCTCCGAGACACGCCGCGTTCCCTGCGGGGGCTGCACAAGGGATGTCCCATCCCCACAAGGGACACCCCCAGTTGCTGCCCGTGCCTCCGTCTCGATCCAGCGGCACTAATTCCCGCCCTAATCCCGCTCCACAGCGGGCGCGCTGTTGGGGCCCAGGCAGCCCCTTCCTCCCGGCTGACCCCGCTGGAGGGTGTCCCCAGGAGGGGCTGCAGGCACAGGTGGCCCCGCCAGCTGTGGGGTTTCGATTTCCCGCTGATTCCCGCTGGTTCCCGCTGATTCCCACTGATTCCTGCTGATTCCCGCTGATTTTATTCCCGCTGATTCCCGCTGATTCCCGCTGACTCCCACTGACTCCCACTGATTCCTGCTGATTCCCGCTGACTCCCACTGACTCCCACTGATTCCTGCTGATTCCTGCTGATTCCCGCTGATTCCCACTGATTTGATTGCCGCCGATTCCCGCTGATTCCTGCTTGATTCGATTCCCGCTGATTCCCACTGATTTGATGCCCACTGGTTCCCGCTGGTTCCCACTGATTCCCACTCATTCAATTCCCTCTGATTCCTGCTGATTCCTGCTGATTCCCACTGATTCCTGCTGATTCCTGCTGATTCGATTCCCACTGATTCCCGCTGATTCCTGCTGATTCTATTCCTGCTGATTCCCACTGATTCCTGCTGATTCCCACTGATTTGATTCCTGCTGATTCCCGCTGATTCCCGCTGATTTCCGCTGATTTCCACTTTTTCCCACTGACTCGATTCCCTCTGATTTCCGCTGATTCCCACTGGTTCAATTCCCGCTGATTCCCGCTGATTCCCACTGATTCCTGCTGATTTGATTCCTGCTGATTCCCGCTGATTCCCACTGATTCAATTCCTGCTGATTCCCACTGATTCGATTTGATTCCCTCTGATTCCCGCTGATTCCCACTGATTCTATTCCCGCTGATTCCCACTGGTTCCTGCTAATTCCCGTTGATTCCCTCTGATTCCCACTGGTTTCCACTGGTTCCCGCTGATTCCCGTTAATTCCCGCTGATTCCCGCTGGCCCTGGTGGTGTCGGGGGAGCGGGAAAGGCAGGGCAGGCTCAGGCAGGGCTTTCCTCATCCTGCGCTTATCCCTGGCTGTTGATCCTGCAGATCCCATGATCCCGCAGAAACCCGGGATGCAGAAACACAGCGGGTTTTCTCTTCCAGTTCTGTCCCAGCATTGCTCCAGGCGCATCACCAAAATTTTGGTTGTTTTCCCATCTTATGGACACTGATGTTGTTATTTTCGTTCCTTTCCAAGGAACACAGCACCAATCTGTGCCCAAATTTCTTTCTAAAAATTGTCCTGGACTGGCCAACCTTCTCTGTGCCCCTGGAATGCCCACAGGGATTTATCCATGTATCCCTCTCTGGAAATATGTGGCTACCTTTGAAAGATCATCCTTGATCCAGGTTCAATACCATATTATCAATATTAAAGAGGAAGGCACTTGGCCAGCTTTAAATCCTCCTTAAATTCTCCAGCTGGAGCCTTATCCTGGTATCCAGGGATACCTGCCATGGGATCCAGCCTCAAAAATGTGTTTGGCTTGGAAGGAGACATTTTAACCCCTTCATCAGGGATTGAATCATTTCAGTCCTTTGGAGCATGGCCCCGTGTCCAAGGAATTGTCTGGTGGGGAGGGAGGCTGGCAGGAGGAGGAGGACTCATCACTTGGCACGTGGAAACAGCTTCCTACACATTCCTTAAAAAATGGGAAAGAAGAAGAAGAAAAATAAGGAGAAGGGGAAGAAGGAGGAGGAGAAAATGAGAAGAAAAAGAGGAGAAGGAGGAAGAGGAGGAGAAGGAGGTGAATGAGAAGAAGCAGAAGAAGAATAATTAGAAGAAAAATGAAGAAGAATAAAAATTAAGAAGAAAATGAAGAAAAATGAAGAATTAAAAGAAAAATGAAGAACAAGAAGATATTGCTAATCCACACAGTTTGAAACAACAACCAAAACCAGATGGCCAATTCCCCTCTGCTTTATTAACTGGATATTCTTCCAATCTGGAGATCAAGAGCTTGTGAGGTTCTCCTTGATGAGGGAGCATCTCTGGAGAAAGTGAAACAGGAGGGGATTTTGCAGTAGTGAAAAGACTCCCTCCAAACTGATGGATCTTTCAGCAAATTCCTCCATTTCTTTCCAGCCACTGCTGGATTTCAGCTTTCCCTCACAGAATCTTTCCTTAATTTCCCACATCCGATGAAAACCAGAATGAGGAAGTGAAAATGGCTCAAACTGGCCAGACCAGTTCCACTGCCCACATTAAGTCAACTTGGAGAAGTTAAACAATGTTTTTGTGGCCGAGGCAGGTCCCTGTGGATCCACACTCAGGCTCTGTGCATTCCCAATGGAATTCCGAGTCCCTGCTCCAGCCAAGGCTGGGTTTTCACCCTGGACGTGCTGCTTTCATCCCCTTCCCTTCCTTTATGCCACTGGAACAGGACCTGGTTGAAGCCTTCTGTTGGAATGAATTTTTCACAGCAGAGCAAACAAGAATGAAGATAAAGGGAAGTCGTTAGGGTCCAACAATGGCTCTGCTCGGTGATTAATTAATCAAGAGAAAAGGAAAGTCCCTTTATCAAGGAAAAGAAAAGAGTTCTCAGGAACTGGATTCCCTTTGAAGTGGCTGTGGCTGAGTCACCTTCTGACCTGCAGCTTTATTCCATAAAGGATTTGGGAGATTTCCTGGTGCTGGGACACCTGGAGCACGAGGCAGATGTAGGGAGATCAGGGATTCCCTGGGAAAGGAGCTGTGGAACGCCTCCAAGGACATTCCTTGACACAAGGAAGCTGTGGGATTCTGCTCAATCCTTTGCCGATGGTGTCCCACCACCAGGAATCTGATTCCCACCACTGTCACAAGGTGTGGGACACACAGGAGGTGTTCTCCAGCTCCAGCTCTTCCCAGGCCTTGTCCCAGCCCACCTGGCAGCATCTCCATCCCCCCTTTTGTGGGACACAGCTCTGCTGCCTCGCTCTCCAGCCTGCCTGGCATTCCAGTTGTCCAGGGTGGGTTTGGAGCCTCCTTCCCTGGAGATGCTCAAAAGCCACCAGGACACAACCCCGAGAAATGTGTTCTGGGTGGGCTGGGGCTGGACAGCCTTCGGTGTTCCCATCATCCTGAAGCAGTCTGGGATCTTGATGCCTGACTCTGATCCTACCCATGGAAGGACCCTGTCCTCCTGGCAGTGATCCCATTCCCACCTCACCCCATTCCTGCAGCACGTGGATTCCGGGTTGGGAATTAGCAGCTCCCAGTGGATTCCGGGTTGGGAATTAGCAGCTCCGGTAATGAGCTGAGGAATGGCAGGGGCAGGGAGTGGCAAAGCACATCCCAGCGTTGTGGAGCTGCTGGAATTGTTTTGTGCCTTGCCTGGGTGGGTTTTTCTCTGTCTTTCCTCAGTGAATTTCTGTGGAATGCTCTCTGGAGACAGGAATGTTGGTTTCTCTGCTGCCCGTCGGAGAAATTCCACACACAGCACTTTTTTTTAGCTCTTTTCCTGCTGGTTTTTTTGAGCTGGGGTTTGCTTGGAGTTGGACTTGAGGCAAGGCACGGCTCCTCTTTTCTCAGAGGTCACTCAGTTATAGCAATCCCAGGCTTCCAAAAATATTCCCTGGGGACTAAGTGGAAAACAATAGGAAGGGTAAGGAATGGTTGCTGCTGCTTTTCCCATCTAGTGGAAAAATTATAATAATAATTTAATAGTAATTTAATAATAATTCTTTTCCCATACTAAAGGTACCAAACCAAAAGATCTGGAGAAGGAAAATTCTTAATTTTCCTTTTTTCCATGCTTGGTTGGCAGAAAAGGGCTGGTGATCACAGAGATATTCAGGAATCTTCATCAAGAGCTCCAGGTTTTTCCTCTACCATTCCTTCCTCCACGAACACCTGGACACTTCCAGGGATGGGGCATCCACAGCTCCCCAGGAAAACCTGTGCCAGGGCCTCCCAGGGAAGAATTGCTTCCCAAAATCTCACCTAAACCAACCTGTTGTATTTGTGATACATCCCAGATTTTCAAAGCTTCTCCCTCTGCCCCATCCCTGAAGTGTCCCTGGGCTGGCTGGATGGGGCTTGGAGCAGCCTGGGATAATGGAGGATGTTGGGAGTGGAACTGGATGAGTTTAAAGGACCCTTCCAGCCCAAATCATTCCATAATTCCATGATTCCCACGGGATCCAGGCTGTCCTGTGCATGCCAGCACCTCTGTGGGCACACCTAGAAATTTAGGGATGACTCTGGAGCTGCCTTCCTCCACCCCAAGCAGCTCATCCCTGCTTTCCCCCTCCACTCCTCCCCCCAGGTGTTCCCATTTTTCTTTATTTTTGGAGAAGGGAAGCCCTTCCAGAGGCTCTTGGCAGGATTTTGTCCCTGGCTGGGCTCACGTAGAAAGGCAGGAGAAGGAGCTGGAGCTGCTGCAATCAGGTTTTTCCTGCTCTCCCATCCGAGGGCGCAGCCCCCTGCTCTTCCCTGCTGGAATTTGGGCCTGTCTGGAGCAGGGGGGAGGATTTTGCTTCAGAAGTGGGGAAATTAGGGAGTGATAATCCCTAAAAAAATGGAAACTACCCCAAGCAGCCGATTTTGCATCAGCAAACGACACCGATAAACACACAGAACCCGAGGGAATTCCAGCGGCACGCGGGGAAGCTCCAGGCTTCAACCCCAGCTGCTCCGGCCAGTCTGGCATCAGAGCATGACCCCGGGAAAAAAATTCCAAACAGGATTTTTGTTTTCCATTCGATCCCGGAGAGGTGGATTGTGCCTGGTTTTGCTGAGCTCCTCTGCACGGCTGTGGAATGATGCAGGCTCGGTGTTACCCCAGGAGAAAATTTCATTTTCCTGTTTTTAGGCTGGAACATCCCTGAGCTGTTCCAGCTGTCTGGGAGTGAAGGCTCTTTGGGAATGATGCACCTCAGTCATCCTCCTCCTCCTCCTCCTCCCCACGGAGCAGAGCTGACCATGACAGCCTGAGGTTTTCACAAGGAGAAGGGAAGACATTCCTGCCGTGGGGTTTCGGGGTGGAATGTGCTGAATCCTGTGCTGAATTCCCATGGAGCTGCTCTCCCTGCTCCTGCCATCCTTATGGAATTCTGCTCTTACCCCTGGCCCTCACCTGCCCTGCACAGAGCTGTGCACCCTCCTTCCTTCAGGAATCCTGCATGGATTCATCCCTCTCCACCTTCCCCTCCCAAACCCAGCAGAGCTGATAACTTCGAGCCAAATCTGATCCATTTTTCCTCAAAACTTTTCTTGGGAAGTTTTATTTGAACTCCCCCAACTCGAGGCAGGGGAGGATTTCTCTTTCACCTCCACTTCCCACCTCGCAGAGCAGGGGCTGCCAGGATTCCAATCCACATTTCCAAGTCTGTCTTGTGGCTTCTAGTGGCCCTAAAATCTGCAAATAAGATCTGCTGGAAATTCCCTGGCCTCGGCGCTGTTTTTGCTGGGGAAGTCTCTGCACCTCCCAGATCACTCAGCCCTCCTTGGGCAAACAGCAATTGTGCATTTGATACTTTTATCTTCGCCCGCTTCGTCATTTTTCAGCTGCTAAATTGCATTTTTGTGGGCTTGTCTCTCCCTTTTTATTTCAGTTTACGTTGGGTTCTCTCCCCGGTGTAACCATACTCGGAGGAAGATTTTAATTACCTCCCTTTAAAGCCGAATGACAAGTGGAGCATGTCATTGGGAGCTAAAGTATCACTTGGAAATGCAAAAGGCCCGGCTTTATCAGGCTTAAAAGCTTTCCTGGAATCCGTTCAAAAACTGCTGAGTGGGCAAGATTAAACATCCCAATGTTCACTCGGAGATCTGGGCATGTGGTGTTCTTTTATTCCCCCGGGGATCTGTGAAACTGCAGCCCTCGGGCCTTCTGCTCCAATATTCTCCAGGTTCTGTCTCCTTCGTGCGCCGGGGAGAAGTTGGGAATGGGGATCTCCAAACGGCTTTAGCGGGAGAGTCACGATTCCTTCCAATCCCTCCGGGTGTTCCTGGAGCAGCAGGAAAGCTGAGGGATGCTCCCTGTGCTCACACAGCTCCTCAGGCTGGGCGAGGGCCCTGGAATTCGGGATCCTGCCGGCGTTGGGAATGCCCGGCTGGGAAGGGGATTTGCAAACGCAGCAGGGACCAAATGCTGCCTCGGGTTTTGGCATTTATATTTTCACCTTCTGTGCTGCTTTAGTGTGTGGGGCTGGGTTTCACATCAGGGCATGGTGAGCTCTGTGCACAGAGCAGAGACAAAACAATTCCTGCTCCAGCTGGGCACCAAGGACAGATGATCCAAACCTCAGCCCAGGAGCACAAACAGCGTGGGCTGGAGAGAGAAAAACAAGTAAGGTGGGAATTCATAACCCAAAGCTGGAATTGGACAATGAACTCCAAGGTGCCAATGGAGCAGAACTGATCAAAGGGAGAGACCTTGAGTCCATGTTGGGACCATTTTGGGTCATTTGGGTGCAGCCCTGGCTGGGCTCTGGTGCTGCCCAAGGTGGATCCATGGAGGAGATCCTTTTAATAAATAAACTACCTGTGCTATATTTACAATAACGTGCCAATGTAACACTCCTCAGTGGGATGTGACAAACATTCAATACCAGAAACTCCCTGGGCTGGATTTACAAGAACGTGCCAATATCTGTCACCTACGTTGGACAGTGTGTCCCCAGCCTGAACCAACAGAAAAATGCCAACACCACAGTGAGACATGGAGGGCATGAAGAAGGAGAAAAAGGACAAGGCACACCCAATTTCCTCCAGCTTGTCCCCTTGGGACCCCTCATCTAGAATCCTAAAATTTTACTTTTGCACCCATGCCACACTTAATTATTACTGATATCAAACACTCAGAGCTGGTAATTCATCCTAAGATTGAAAACTCTTTTCCATGGGCAGAGATCACAGCCAGTGTCTCTGGGGGCTCTGTAGAGAGACACTGGCTGTGATCTCTGTCCATGGGTTCCTGACCCCTGAAGGGTCCCAGGGCAGCCAGAGGGAAGCTCTGGACTCCCACACACATCCAGGCTTTGGGAATTCCCATTTGGAAAGGGTCAGTGAATGCAGCTCCTTGGAATGGCTGGGACAACGATTGGAAGTTGGGAGTGGCACGAACTGAGGCCGAGGGTGTCCCTGCCCACCTGTCCTGCTGGAGATGTCACCCCATCAGGAGCAGAGCCTTCAGGATGAAGGAACAAGGAAATTATGAAAAAAAATGGCCAGAACTGATAATTCTCACTCCTCCCACACCAGGAGCTCCGGGTTGGATTTTCCTGAAGGCTGCAGGGAGCAGGGAATCTTCATTTGTGGCAGCAGGATTTCCCCTCCCTGAGACCATCCTGATCCACGAGCTCCTTCAAAATGCTTGGGAAGGAGAACTGTGGGATGTGGAGGGGAAACACTTAATGGTTTAAAAGGCACTTTGGACTTGCAGCTCTGTGCAGCTTGTCTCTGAAGGAATCCTGGGGGAGCTGGAATTACTCATTTTTAATAGGAACAGGAACCACCTGCCTGCAATCACCCACAGAAACCGGGGATACTTTGCAAGGGAAGAGCAGAGTAAATGGTTTTTACTGGAATGTTTAGCCCACTGTGAGTTTTGGAGCTTTTTCTTCTTTTAATTGAAACCACACTTTTGGGAAATGCAGTGTGCTCCCCTCCAGCCTTCCCAAGGAGCAGGAACAAATCCCAGTATTTGCTGTGGGGATTGAAGAGCAAACACAGAGCTGCTGCTCCCCAGAATCCCCCAGGTTGATTGAGGGACGTGTCCTCATTTTTTCCTCCTGTTGGTGAAGCCCCCTGGGCTCAGATCTCCCGGGAAAAGCTCAGCCAGGAGCTGGGAAAAGCTCTGGCATCGTGTCCCACCGGCTCCTGGGCTGAGAGAGGAGAATTCCCAACAGGCACCTGCCTCACCCTCATGATTTTGTATAATTCCAAGTAAATCTGAGAAATTGGGTTGGGTTTTTTTTTTCAATTTTAAAAAATTACTTTCAAGACCTCCTGAAAACCCCATTTCAAAACCTCCCAAGCAGTGACAGCACTGGGCAGAAGACTGGGAGAAGGTCTCCCTGAAAGAATCTCATTTTCCTGATTCATTGACCCTGATCCCATTTCACCAAAGCCACCAATGAAGATTTTTAGATCATTTTCTCTTTTTTCACACAGCCAGCCCAAGCTCATCACCCCAAATTTTACCCAGCTGGGAAAAGCTTGCTCTGCTTTGAGCCACAATCCAAAACTGGGGCGTTTTGTTGATTTTCTTGGCTTTTTCCTCTCCTTCCAGTCAGAGAAAAGCAACATTTCTGCATCCCTGACCCCTCTGTGTGTTTGTGTGCGTGTCCTACAGCTCGGATCACCTTTTGTCCCTCTGGCTTTCTGCAGGGACTGAGAATTCCCTTCAATAAAAGGCTCCCCGTGAACGTCCCCTTCTCAGGGATATCACACAACCAGGCCTGCAAAAGCCTTTTATGAGGACATTCACCTCTGACGGGATAATTTTACCTATCAGATCACATAATCTCTTCCCCTGCTGCCGAGCCAGGAAATGAAAAGGGAGCAGTGGGGAGATTTGTGCCTCGAGAGCCAGTTCTGCTGCGATGACAGCCTCGATTGCTCGGTCCCAGCCCTCTGAAAGGACCAGCGCGTCCTAAAATGACAATGCCCAAGGAGACAAAGGTGGGGCAAGGCACGGAGCAGGGACAGACAGTTTCAGATCAAATTTGCAGCGTTTAGCCCGTCCATAAATATTTTAGCAGGCTCGTTAGGAGCTCGGCGAGGGAAGAAGTCTCGTAATGTTTGATCCAAACGCAGGTGGCTGGAAAAAAAAAACCTGAGTTTAAGAGGATTTGGGAGAAGAGGATTGAGATTAGCGCACAAGCAGAGTGAAATGTTATCCCTGCCCTGCTCCCCGGGCTCTGGCTCGTTCCGAGGATCCCTTTTCAGCGGGTAACACAATCAGAGGCAGCAGGTGATTAACAAATACCTGCCTGCAAAAGGAAACTGTTCCTGTCCCACAGGCACCGAGCTGAGGCTCCTGCTGAGCCCCGCGGGTGCAGCTCCTCAGGGCTGGGACACCGGGGATGGAGGATGCTCTCCAACCTCTCCCTGCCCCTGGAAAAGCTGATGGAGGTGCAGCTCCTCAGGGTTGGGACACCAGGAGCTGAAAGATGCTCTCCAACCTCTCCCTGTCCCTGGAAAAGCTGATGGAGGTGCAGCTCCTCAAGGTTGGGGCACCAGGGGATGGAAGATGCTCTCCCACCTCTCCAACTTCTTCCTGCCCCTGGAAAAGCTGATGGAGAGGCAGCTCCTCAAGTTTGGGACACCAGGAGCTGGAAGATGCTCTCCCACCTCTTCCTGTCCCTGGAAAAGCTGATGGAGGTGCAGCTCCTCAAGTTTGGGACACTGGGGGCTGGAGGAGGCTCTCCCACTTTCCCTGCCTCTGGAAAAGCTGATGGAGGTGTGGAGGTGCAGCTCGTCAAGTTTGGGACACCAGGAGCTGGAAGATGCTCTCCCACTTTCCCTGCCCCTGGAAAAGCTGATGGAGCTGCAGGGGCACCTCTCCTGCCCTGCCCGTGGGGTCTGAGGGGCAGCACACGCCACTCTCATCCCCTGAGGATGAGAATTCCTGGCAATTCCACTTTTCCCCCACTCACCCCCCAGCTCCAGCACTCACCCACCAGCGGGGAGCAATTCCCTGCCCCTGGAAGAGAAATAAAATGCAGCTCAGCTGTGCCGGTGCTGCCTCCTGGCCTTTCTGCTCTTCAATCAGGGGAACTTCCACAGGAGGCCTGGGACAGTTCTTCCCTCTGCTCCCCTCCATGAGCTTTCAGCAAAATTCATCCTCTTACCCTGAAATCCAGACCTTCCTTTCTCCAGCGTGTGCAGGGCTGAGCCTTCCCTCTCTGTTTTTGGTTTGAGGATTGCTCTCATCTGCTTTCCCAATTCCCTTTTCCCTCATCCCTTCATGCCTCCAGCAGGCTCTTGGTTCACACTCAATGTGTGCAATAATTTCAGGCTGTTTGCTGAAAGCCCCCTGCCTGCCTGGTTTGTTTTCCAGCCTTCCCAAAGTGCCCATGGATTTTTTTTTCCTGCAGTTCCTGGGTTATACCCCACATTTGTCTCTCGATAATCTCATTTGGGGGTCACTCAGCCTTGGATTCGGACCCCTCCTCCAGTTCCTCCAGCAGAAAAGTCACCTCCTAATTTATTAAACATACACATGATTAGGTTATCCAAATTAATTAGAAGATTAAATAGGATCAGACCTTGGGAAAATTCCCTAAATCCATGGAATCCAGGTGGGCCACCTCTCCCTGCCTGTCCCCACACCCACCCTGACACAGAAAGGCCAAATCCCAAAGTTTTGTCCATCCACCACCAGGGTAAATCCGACGTGAATAATCTGCTCTGTGCTGCCACTGCACCTGAACAATCCAGCTTTTGAAAGATAAGGCATTTCCCCCTCAGAATGTCAGTGTTCCGCTGGAAAACTCGTGCTGAAATGTCACCATTGTTCTCCCCAAATCACTTTTATGGTTGGATAACGTGTTAGCAACATCCACTGAGCTTGTCAAAACACCTGGAAGGGCTGGGTCCTCTTCTTCCCTTTCCCCCCCCTGAATAAAATGCCATTTTTTATGGGAAAGGTGCATTGTGGCTCCAGATTTCATTGGATTCCTCAGGCAGGAAAACATCCCAGTGTGGTCTGAGCCACAAGGTCCACGTCAAAAACCCCGAGGGGGATAAAGAGCTCAGGAGGGAGCAAAAAGGGGAACTCTGGGAGGCCAGCCCTGCTGCAAACCGGGCTGTTGGCCTTGGATGGGCTCCAGAGCACTCCCCTGGCATTCGGAGCCTGGTGCCACATGGCCAGGATGTCACCCCATCAAAATGTGCTTTATAACCCGTGCTCAGCAGAGGAAAAGCCTCTCCTTCCCCGCCCGCCCGCGTCCCAGGGGCAGCACACAGACACGCTCTTTGTGCTCCCCTCAGGAGGAGAATTTCTGGGAATTCCACCTTCCCCTCACCCCACAATTCCATCAGTTATGGGGAAGCAAGGTCCTGGCTCCCGCTCCTGGGGTATTTTCTGGAGCAGGAAGCTGCAGCTGGGTTGGGGACAGAGAAATCTCCTCTCTGGTTCCCCCCTGAGCTGCCTTTTCAGCTGCTCCACCAGCCTGGCTGGAGAATATCCCTGCGTGAAAGAGAAGGAAAACCCACTTGGGATGTTCCTGCCATCCAAGCAGAGCCTCCCCTCGGGGTTTTTGATGTGGACCTTGATGCTCAGACCACACTGGGATATTTTCCTACCCGAGGAATCCAATGAAATCTGGAGCCACAATGCACCTTTCCCATAAAAAATGGCATTTTATTCAGGGTGGGAAAGGGAAGAAGAGGACCCAGCCCTTCCCAGGATGATCCTCACGTCTGGCTCCACACAGGACATTCCCTTCCACACCCAGCTCACGAGCCCTGCGTCAGCTGGAGCAGATTTTTGGGGGAAAACTCCTCGGGTTTAAGTCATCAGGAACCCACAGCACACTGAAATCATTCCCTGCTTGTTCCTGCTGCTGTCTGCAGCTCGCAATTCCAAGGGCAAAAGGCAGGCACTGGTTGTTCCTGTGGAATTCCTGTCCCTAGGAATTTCTAAATCTGAGGACAATCCCCAATTCCTGGAAAAATATGGAGATCAGGCTCCTTGCTGCATTTTATTTATCACACAAACCCAGCATTCTGAGCTGTTTGTAAATGAATCCCTTTGGGGGGAAAAAAATTACTCCTGAAAATCAGGATTTAAGAAAACTCCCCAGGGATTTGGAAGGACCAAGCACAAAAATTCTTCTGGGGAATCCTGAACAACCACCTTAACCCCACTCCCAATTTCCTGTGCCCCTCTCCTTGCCACCGCCAGGGATTTGGTAGCCCAGAGTTTGGGGTGGGGTCTGTCCAGGAGCTGCGCGCACAGATGGAAGGATCGTGCATCCCTGGGGCAGCTCACCCCAAAATTTGGATTGATTCCCTCCTCCTGCAGCATCTCCAGAGCCTTCCGGGGAGCGCAGGCGCCGAAAGGGTTAACGGGGGCTATCTGCTGGCTCCTGGCGGAGGCTGGAGCGGCTTTGGAAGCGGCCAATTAATCAGGCCAGGCTTTGGAAGCGGCTAATTAATCAGCTCCTGCAGCTGGGGGCGTTATCCGGGCAGGGAGATAACCCCGTCCTGCCCGGCGGATCCCCCCGGATCCCCCCGCAGGGAGCAGATCCCCGGGGTCGCGGTTCAGCCTCATTAGCGAGGGCTAATCAGCGAGGGAGGGTTAATGAGAGAGCCCTGCCGCCGCCAGGGTCATTAATTAGCTCCTTGATGAGCGCTCCAAGTGCTTCTCGGAGATGCCGCCCTGGATGTCCAAAAAAGCCTCCAGCAGCTCGGGGTGTGAGAGGGGAAAGGCCGCGGGTCAGCACGGGGGGCAAAAATATAATAATAATGATAATAATGATAATAATGATGATGATAATAATAATAATAATAACAATAATAATAATAATAATAATAATAATAATAATGTATAAGATTAATATAATATAAAGCTTATTTATTAGTATTATTATTATAAAGATTATATAATAATAATTTAAAGATTATATATAATATTAATATTAAAAAATTATTTATTAGTATTATTATTGCAAAAATTATATAATAATAATATAATGATTATATATAAGATTAATATAATATAAAGCTTATTTATTAGTAGTATGATTAGAAAGATTATATAATAATAATATAAAGATTATATATAATATTAATATTAAAAGATTATTTATTAGAAGTATTATTATAAAGATTATATGATAATACTAATATAAAGATTATATATAAGATTAATATAATATAAAGATTATTTATTAGTATTATAAAGATTATATAATAATATAAAGATTATATATAATATTAATATAAAAAGATTATTAGTAGTATTATTATAAAGATTATATAATAATAATATAAATATTATATATAATATTAATATAATATAAAGATTATTTATTAGTATGATTATTATAAAGATTATATATAAGATTAAATTATTATTATTATTATTATTATTATTATTATTATTATTATTAAGAGCCAAGGAACAACCTGCCTGTTTGGAAGGATAAAAGCGTTTCTCAGCAATTTGGGATCCAGAAAATCCCTTTAGGAGCTTTCCTGGGAATGCTGCGAGGAGCCCAGCACGGGATGAGGGACACCTGGGGCTGCCCTGACCCCCCAGGCTGGCCAGAGGGGCCTTGGCAGAGATTATTATTATTATTTTTATTTTATTTTATTTTATTTTATTTTATTTTATTTTATTTTATTTTATTTTATTTTATTTTATTATTATCATGAATTATAGTAACAATTTATTATTATTATTATTATTTTATTTTATTTTATTATTATCATGAATTATAGTAACAATTTATTATTATTATTATTATTATTATTATTATTATTATGTCATGTTTTGGGTGAAACAGGCCTTGGAGGAGCTGGGGATGGGCTTTTGAAGGTCACTCTGGGCTACCAAACTCACGGAAGTGGCACCAAAAGTGGGGTAGGAAATGGGGAGTGGATTTAGGGGGGTGCTCGGGTTTGCCACCCCGCTACTGATTCCCAAAAACAGCTTTGCTGCTCGCTCCTTCCAAATCCTGATTTTAAGGGGCTTTTTTTTCTTTCTTCCCCAAAGGGATTTCTTTACAAACAGCTCAGAACATGAAGGTCAGCAGGAAAAGATTCCGGGGATTTTCCCAAGGTTGGGAAAGCAGAGCCGCCCTGGGTCATCCCCGCAGAGCATCCTGCGAACGCTGCTGGGCAGGAGAAGGATTTATGGGTTTATGGCTCTGAAAATCATCAGGAGGAGGATTTATGGCTCTGAAAATCATCAGGGCAAGCTGGCCCTGGCAAGCAGTGGGGTCCGAAAGGGATTAATCCCAAAAGAGCCGCTGGAATTCCCCGTGCCAGCTGGGTCCTGGTGTCACGTTGGTCATGGGGGTGGCACTGGGCAGGGATGGGACAGGGGACACCTGCCCCGAGCAGCCAAAATCCTCATTCTGCCACACAGGGCAAGGATTTGGGAGTTCCACCCCACGGACACCCCCTGGGCCAAAGCCTGGCGAGGATTTGGATGGGTTGGAGAGAGCCGAGGGCTGGAGCCAGGCTGGGAGAGCTGGAATTGCTCACCTGGAGAAGGAAGGGATCCAGGGACACCTCAGAGCCCTTCCAGGACCTAAAAGGGGCTCCTAAAAGGGCCTAAATTGAGAGCTGGAGAGGGATTTGGGACAAGGGCTGGAGGGACAGGACACAGGGAATGGCTCTACATTCACAGAGATGAAGATTAGGTGGGATATTGGGCAGGAATTCCTGGCTGGGAAGGTGGGGAGACCCTGGCACAGATTCCCAGAGCAGCTGTGGCTGCCCCTGGATCCCTGGCAGTGCCCAAGGCCAGGCTGGGCAGGTTTGGAGCAACCTGGCACAGTGGAAGGTGTTGGGGTTGGAAGTGGATGAGCTTTAAGTTCCTTTTTAACCCACCCCACTCTGTAATTCCATGAATCCATTGCACCAGGGCTGGATTGCTCAGGCAAACCTGATCCTGACAAACACCTGAGTGTGGGAATCCAGGGATTCCCTCTGGCTGCCCTGGGACCCATGGACAGAGATCACAGACAGTGTCTCTCTACAGAGCCCCCAGAGACACTGGCTGTGATCTCTGCCCATGGAAAAGAGTTTTCAATCTTACAGCATGAATTACCAGCTCTGAGTGTTTGATATCAGTAATAATTAAGTGTGGCACGGGTGCAAAAGTAAAATTTTAGGATTCTAGATGAGGGGTCCAAAGGGACAAGCTGGAGGAAATTGGGTGTGCCTTGTCCTTTTTCTCCTTCTTCATGCCCTCCATGTCTCACTGTGGTGTTGGCATTTTTCTGTTGGTTCAGGCTGGGGACACACTGTCCAACGTAGGTGACAGATATTGGCACGTTCTTGTAAATGCAGCCCAGGGAGTTTCTGGTATTTAATGTTTGTCACATCCCACTGAGGGCAGAGCCCCACACGCTGCCCTGCAGGACAGAGCTGGGCAGGGCAGCAGAACATGTGAGAGATCAACAGAATAAACAACCTGGAAACAGCACAGACCAATTATGGCTTCTGCTTTGGCAGCGGGGCTGACAGACAGAGACTTTCTACAATTTTGGGATCATCAACACCACAGATTCTGACACCTGAGCCCAGGAGAACTCCCCAAATCCCAGATCCACACTCCTGTCTGACCTGTGGCACTCCAAAACGATCCCAATTCCCTGCCAGAGCTGCCCGAGGAGCCGGGAGAAGCTGCCAGGGGGAGCAGCCCTGGCTGGGCACAGATGTCCGGCTGCACCCGCACATTCCAGGCTGGATTGGATTTTCTGCTCCTCTCCAGGGCCCTGCGGAGCAGCAGCTGCCTCGGACTGCACCTAAGATGCATAAATAGAGGCACAATACCTTATTAGAAAGGAATGCATGTCTGAGCAGGGATACTGTTACCTTCCGAGGAGAAGGGGGAGGCAGAACGCTGGGAAGGAGAAGTGACAGGGATCTGAACTGCCTGGGAGCAATGAGACAAAAAAACCAAAAAAAACCAGAGAAAAAATCAAATTAACCCCCCTCACCTTCCCCTGCAGCTAAAACCAGGCTGAGTCCAGCACCGTTTGCTTCCCAAATCCTGGGAAAAGAGGATGAGCCTGGTGCCCTTGGCACTTTTTGCTCCCGGGAGCAGCTCCTGGGCACCAGGAAATGGAGGAAAATCCATGGATTTGGGAAATCTGCAGTGCCATGCTCCAGTGAGGCCAGGTTTTCATTCCAGGGCTGAAAATTCCTTTGGGCATGGTGGGGGAGGAATTTGGTCAATCCAACAGGATTCTGGAATTGGATCCATCCAACAGAATTCTGGAATTTGGGTCCATCCAGCAGAATTCTGGAATTGGATCCATCCATCAGAATTCTGGAATTTGGGTCCATCCAGCAGAATTCTGGAATTGGATCCATCCATCAGAATTCTGGAATTGGATCCATCCATCAGAATTCTGGAATTTGGGTCCATGCAGCAGAATTCTGGAATTCGGTTCATCCAACAGAATTCTGGAATTGGGTCAATCGAGCAGAATTCTGGAATTGGGTCAATCGAGCAGAATTCTGGAATTGGGTCAATCGAGCAGAAATTATGGAATTGGGTCCATCCATCAGAATTCTGGAATTGGGTCCATCCAGCAGAATTCTGGAATTGGGTCCATCCATCAGAATTCTGGAATTGGGTCCATCCATCAGAATTCTGGAATTGGGTCCATCCAGCAGAATTCTGGAACCCACCTGCACAATTCCTCAGGAACGAGGGGAAGGAAAGTTCTGGCATTAAAGGCGCTGCTGGAGGAGCCTGGAGCCCGTGTCAGCTTCAAGGAGCTGCTTTTCCGAGGGGTTTCTCCATCCTGGTTGATTTTCCCAGCGTTTTCCTGCTGGCTGTGGCCATTCCCGTGGGGATGGGGAGGGGACAGCCCCGGGCTGTGGGGCAGTGGTTGTGCCACAGCAGATGTGGCACCTGGGACATCGTCCTGCTCCTCCTGAGGTTTCCTGGGAATGTTCTCGGAGCGAAGAAAACCTTGGTGGAGCTTCTCCCGCAGAGCCAGGGCACCGAGCAGTGCCAGCAGCCGGGGTACCCCAGGGAAAGAACAGAAATCCGGGATTTGTGCAGATTCCCACATGGAAAGGGAATTCGGAGCTCGCTGGGAACGCTGAGAACCCTCAGGCTGTGACCTTCCATGGATGCAGTGGGAATAGAGGCAGGGAAAGGGGGAGGTAGGGGCAGGGAGGGACAGATGGGGGTAAAAATGCAGGGAGAGAGGGATGTAAAGACAAGGAAAGAGGGATAAAAATTTAGAGAGAGAGAGAAAAAAATCCAGGGAGAGAGGGGTGTAAAGACAAGGAAAGAGGGATAAAAAATCCAGGGAGGGAGAGAGAGAAATACAGGGAGAGAGGGATGTAAAGGCAAGGAAAGAGGGATAAAAAAATCCAGGGAGAGAGAGAGAAAAATCCAGGGAGAAGGGGTTTTATAGGAAGGGAAAGAGGGATTTAAAGGCAAGGAAAGAGGGATGTAAATCTGGAGAGGGAGATAAAAATCTAGGGAGAGAGGGATGTAAGTCCAGGGAGATAAGGATGTAAAGGCATGGAGAGAGGGATAAAAATCCAGGGAGAGAGGAGTTTAAAGACAGGGAAAGAGGGATGTAAATCCAGGGAGAGAGAGAGAAAAATCCAGGGAGAGAGGGATAAAAATCCAGGGACAAGGGGATTGGAAGGAAAGGAGAGAGGGATAAAAACCCAGGGAGGGAGGGATGTGAAGCTCTGGGCTCAGCAGTGGCAAGGGAAGCTGCAAGGTCTCACACAAAGGTTGGATATTCCCGTTTTGGGGATATTTCTCAGCAAATCCAGGCCTGGGCAGCTCTGGGTTAGCCCGGGACTGCCTCAGTGGCAAGGGAAGAGCGGGACCTGCTCCAGCTGAGTGCACAGATTCCCACTGGGATCGAGGAGGGATGGGAAAGGAGCTCAGGACGTGCAGCAGCTGTTGGGGAAGAAAAAGCCATTCCCAGGCTGAGCCCAGCAGAGCCAGCTCCTCGTTCCCTGCAGGAACACCGAGCTAAGCCAGACCCAAATCCAGGAGTTTCCAAGCCCAGACAGAGGATGGGGACTCAGGAGTCCCGGGAATTCTCACCACGGAAGAGATGGAAGCGGAAATTCTGAGCCTGGTTTGTCTGCAGGCTCTGCGAGGAGGATTTCAGGGAGAGGAGCTGGTTTTCCTGCGAAGGATCCTTCCAGCTCTGATGATTTGTGACAGGCATAATCCCAGACTAATTAGATTTCGGGGCATGTGTTGAAAGCCCTGCACACTTTTATGCGGGCCAGGGTTTAGGGAGACTTCTGCTTGTTCTGTGCAATTGTTTTCAAATTAATCCTTGGAAACAGCAAGAAATCCAACCATTTATAAAGTAGTTTCTTTTTGAATTCTCCCCCATCCAGTCGGGCAGCGGGTTCCTCTCTGCCATGGCCCCTCAGAAATGTGCCAGGCTGTCCCCTCTCATCCCATCACTGCGGTGCTGAGCTGCCCTCTGTGAGTTTTAATTCTGTTTGCTCTTGGCTAAACTCCATTCCTAATCCTATTTTCACCCCTTTCGATCCAATTTAATCCAGCTTCTGTAAGTCAAAATTAATTACTCCGTGTGCTGTCCCAGCCCCGTGGGCTGAGGGGAGAACAGAGAAATCCCATCTTGGCATTGAGGGCACCTCGGGGCTGCTCTCACCCAGGGAAGCTGAGAGGGAAAGGAGCTGGATGAGAAAATCCCGGGGTTTATCTCAGTTTTGTTATCAGCGTTTCATCCTCCTGGATTTCTCCTCGTGGGAGAGGGAAGCCATGGAGGAATGGTGAGGAAAGGAAAAAAGGAGAGGGAAAAAAGGAGAGGGGAAAAGGAGAGGGAAAAGGAAAGGGAAAAAAGGAAAGGAAAAAAGGAAAGGAAAAAAGGAAAGGGAAAAAAGGAAAGGAAAGGAAAGGAAAGGAAAGGAAAGGAAAGGAAAGGAAAGGAAAGGAAAGGAAAGGAAAGGAAAGGAAAGGAAAGGAAAGGAAAGGAAAGGAAAGGAAAGGAAAGGAAAGGAAAGGAAAGGAAAGGAAAGGAAAGGAAAGGAAAGGAAAGGAAAGGAAAGGAAATCTGCTCCCACACCTCTCGTGTTTCTTTTCCTGCTTTAAAGCTTATCCCACCTAAAAACTGGGTTTTCTCCTTCCAGGGATGCTGTGGATTGGAATTAACTGGAATTTGTAAAGTATCCCAATGATATAAAGCAGGATTCCTGCTAAAGTGTACAATAATTCTTTAATCCCTCATTTGCAGGCACATGGAGCTCTCGTCATCTGTGATGATATTTATTCTGATTTTCCTGTTTCTCACAGCCTTCTTTGTCTTCTTTCTCCAGAGGGATCATTCCCATCCTACAAAAACTTCCCAAAAATCGGAATGATGAGGAATACATGGAAGAAAAGAGGCTGCTCTGCCTGTGAAACAGGTGAATGTCCTGCAGCTCTGACATTCCTCACCCTGAGGACCTGCAGTGTCCCAGGGAACCAGGAAAACATTTCCAGGCCAGGTTGGACGGGGCTTGGAGCGGCCTGGGACAGTGGAAGGTGTTGGGGTTGGAACTGGATGGGCTTGAAGGTCCCTTCCAACCCAAAACATTCCAGGATTCCGTGAATATTTTGAGGAGTTGTGCCTTTCCTATGTACCTGCTCCTATAAAAAAACAAACCCAGAATGTTCCTATTCTGGAATTCTTTTCCCCTTTAGTTCAAACAGCAGAAGCTCACACAGCAGAGCTGACGAATTTCGTGCAGGATTGGCCAAAAAAATTAACATCAGAGTTTGCTGAGCCCTTTTGATCCCCACCAAGGCTTTTGGAAATTAGCTGTGAAAACAAAACCAACCCCAAAACCACAGAGGAGAGGAAGGCACTGCTTGACCCACCCGTGCTGGCTGGGTGGGAGAGCCTCTCCCACGGGATGCAGAATTCCTGCTGTGCTCCATCTGCCCACGGAGCCGTGCCCTGAAATGCTGCTCTGGAAGTGCTGAGCCGGAGCAGGCACAAAGGTGCTCTTTCATTCGTGGGGAGCATCATCCTGCAGTAATTAACTGGGGATTAGCCCGGGATGATGCCCAAACAAATGAGACACGAGGGCAGGGAGCGCTGAGGGAATGCTGTTCCTGCCCTGATCCCACCTGGAGCCATGCCAGGGCAAACAGCACCAGAATGAACAGGGGGGATGGAAAAGCAGCATGGGCAGGAGGAGCTTTCCCAAAAATGGGAGAGGGATGGGCAGGAGGAGCTTTCCCAAAAATGGGAGCGGTGCCTTTGTCACCTTCTGGTGTCCCGAGAGATCGCCCGTCCCTGTCTCTCCCAGGCTTGGTCTGGAATTGCTGCACTTCCAGGGATTTTGTGAAGGAACAGTCCCTGCTCCTCCTGTGGGGTATTTTCTTGGGAATCCTCTCCTTCCATGGCTGCTGCAAAGGTCAGGAGGGGACAGCAGGAATGAGGGTGGCAGGAGGGGACAGCAGCAGTGAGGGTTTGCCGGCTGTGAGCTGAGCCTGCCGTTCTGCCTGGTCTAGGGGAGCGAGTCCTGCTCATGGCAGGATGATCCCAGAGGTCCCTTCCAGCCCAAACCAGGAATTCTCTCCATGGGAAGCACATCTGGGAAGTTCTTCCTCTTGAAGGAGCAAAAACTGCCCGAGGTCTCCATCCAAGGCCTCTTGCAAAGGTTCTTTGCTGTGGGAATCCAGGGATACCCTCTGGCTGCCCTGGCAGGTCTGGGACCCTGGCAAGGCTCAGGAACCCCCTGGACAGAGCCCCCAGAGACACTGGCTGTGATCTCTGTCCATGGAAAAGAGTTTTCAATCTTACAGGATCAATTACCAGCTCTGAGGGTTTGATATCAGTAATAATCAAGTGTGGCATGGGTGCAAAAGTAAAATTTTAGGATTCTAGATGAGGGGTCCAAAGGGGACAAGCTGGAGGAAATTGGGTGTGCCTTGTCCTTTTTCTCCTTCTTCATGCCCTCCATGTCTCACTGTGGTGTTGGCATTTTCCTGTGGGTTCAGGCTGGGGACACACTGTCCAACGTAGGTGACAGATATTGGCACGTTCTTGTAAATGCAGCCCAGGGAGTTTCTGGTATTTAATGTTTGTCACATCCCACTGAGGGCAGAGCCCCACACGCTGCCCTGCAGGACAGAGCTGGGCAGGGCAGCAGAACATGTGAGAGATCAACAGAATAAACAACCTGGAAACCAGCACAGACAAATTATGGCTTCTGCTTTGGCAACGGGGCTGACAGACAGAGAATTTCCACAATTTTGGAATCATAAATACCTCAGATTCTGACACTTTGCAGATTAAACCCTGTTCTAAACCGAGTGCAAAGCTGGTCTTAAACTCCCTCCAGAACACAAAACAGAGCAGAGAGGCTCCCCATGGGCAGGAACCATCCCAGGCTGCTCCAAACCCCATCCAAGCTGGCCTTGGACTCCTCCAGGGATCCAGGGGCAGCCACAGCTGCTGTGGGAATTCCATCCCAGCCCCTTCCCACCCTGCTTGTTCCCTGTGTCCCGACTGCCCTGGGAACAAACCATCCCTCCTGGAAATCCAGGTGGAGCAGAAGGAGCTGGGAAAGCCGAGAGCAGGAGCTGAGTGTGTGTGATGTGACTTTTCCAACCGCGCCACCCCGGGAGGGCAATAAAGGGGCACAGCGCAATTACCCGGGTTTAATTAAGAAGGGAACATTTAAATGAGGTGCATCATGGTTTGTGTGGCACGTGTTTCATTTCGGGCCTTGCAGTGCAAGCCCTGGAATAAATCAGCTCTGGTGGCATTCCTGAGCGGGAGGAAAGGCAACGGAGCCGCCTCTGGAATTTTCCTTCTAAATCCCCAGCCCGCTCCGCGTGCGTGCGGCGGCACTCGAGACAATTAATTCCAGCTAATTAAAGGTGTGAGTTTCGGGCAGATCAGCTCAGCCACCCCCAGCAGCCCTCTCCATTCACAGCTCACACGATCCAGCTCGGATTGATTCCCTTGGAATGGAATTAAGGCCGTTTGAAAAGTGAATGAACATCTGCTCCAGCCTTTTCAGGGATTTCATTTATCTGCTGCTTTTCCCTGAGCATCCCTGGCTTTTCTGGAGCTTTGGGTGGGCAGCTCCACTCTCCCAAATTTCAGCTGTTGATTTCTGAATTTTCTGAATTTCTCCCAAATTTTTTGGGAATCTCCAGCACCCAAAGTTCTGCTGGTGCCAAAACCCCTTGGGTGGCACTGCCAGGCTCTCCATGCCCTGCTCCATCCTCTCCCAACTTTCCGCCCTGTGGAAATGGAATATCTGAGTTCCCTGCCCTGGGAGATTCACTCTGCAGCTCTTTGCACACTCCAGCTGGGAAGGAATTTCCCTGCAAAATTCAGCCCCTCTGCCCAGCCTGCAAATCCCTGGATGCAGCCTCTCCTGGGGCCAGGGATCCTCTGGCCACTGGAAAATTCCATTTTCTGCTGCATCAGGGACGCTCCTGCACCTCTGGAATAACGACTCCCAGATTCCCAGCTCCCATCCCTCCGGGAGCAGGGCTTGGAGCAGCCCTGGGGTATCCCAGTGCACCCCCAGCATTCCCAGCAATGCCATCACAAGGCTCAGCCTTCTCCTGGCTTGGCTCCATCCCTCTGCACACTCAAGGAATTCCTCCTTATTCCACAGGGCAGCCAGGGAAGTCTCCAAGTCGGTGGCAAATCCCTCTGAAATTCCTGCCCAGGGAGGAGCCTGGAAACACGGAGCGTTGTCCCTGCTCCAGTGGGGGAAAACTTGGGATCTGCAGGCATGAAAGAGCCCTTGTGGTCCCCACGAGGCTGCTCCTTGTCATCCCTTCAACTCTGTGCTCACTTTTCCTGGGAGGGAAGCGAAATTCCTGCCCCGGGATTGGCGCCGCCGTGCCAGAACAGCAGTGACCTCTGTAACCACACAAGATTTAGTGGTTACTTGATTTCAGCTGTAATGAGGCTTTGGAAACCACCACCAGCCAAATGTTTTCTTCTCCTTTAACTCTTGGTGGATCGTGGGGAATAAATAAGGGAGGAGACAGGAATGAATGAGGGAACAGACGAGCTGGCTGGGCAGGGACAGAGAATTCCCGGAGAATTACCCGGCCTCTGAAGTGGGAGCACGCTGGTACCCAGAGCAGGGAGGTGCTGAGTGAGAAGTTATTGGGAGAAATGAGGCCTGAACTCCTTCCAGCAGGAGCTGGAATGGCTTGGAACGCTGAGGAGAATCTGAGATTCCTCCCTGCACTGAGATCCAGGGATTCACTGAGGGGTGATTTCCTCCAGGCCCTGCTCAGGCGTTTGGGAGAGGTCACCAGAGCCAAGCCAGTGGAATTCTGGAATGGTTTGGGAATAGTTGGGAAGGGACCTTAAAACTCTCCAGTTCCAACCCCAACACCTTCCCCTATCCCAGGCTGCTCCAAGCCCTGTCCAGCCTGGCCTTGGACACTGCCAGGGATCCAGAGGCAGCCACAGCTTCTCTGGGAATTCCATCCCAGCCCCTTCCACCCTCACAGGGCAGAATTCCTTCCCAATATTCCACCTAATTTTAATTTCTGTGAATGTGAAACGATTCCCTGTGTCCTGTCTCTCCATCCCTTGTCCCCAGTCCCTCTCCAGCTCTCCTGGAGCCCCTTCAGGCTCTGGAAGGTTCTCCAGGGTGGGTCAGGAGAAGCGTGTGCTCATCCTTTTGATTTTCCACAGAATCACAGAACCAATTAGGTTGGAAAAACCTCGGAGATCATCAGCTCCAACCTAAACTTCTGTACAAGCTGCATCTGCAGGGGATCCCTTTGCTGTAGAGTTGTTCCCGCCCCTCCAGGGTCTGCCTTGAGCAGCCACAGGCCCAGAAACCTCCTCACGGTAATAAAAACCAATTTAAAACCATCTGGGGGTTGTGCTTCGGAATGAGGCATCCAAATCCTTTCACTCCCACGGCAGAGAGCTGCAGGGGCTGCAGGGGCCGGGTGCATCTGGGCTTCCCCAGCAGTGGCAGTGTCCCCAGGCCACGGCTGGTGCCACCACCGTGCCACCGTGCAGGATGGGGCGACCCAGTTGATGGGGAGCAGCTGGAAACATCTTCCTGCAGGTTTAATTTGCTGCCTGAGTGAGCATCAGCTGCGTGGGGCTTTCGTGTGGGATGAAATGAGGCTCCTTTCCAGGTCCCCTCAGGGATCCACGTGGCACCAGTGACATCCCTCCTGCTGGTCCCAGTGCTCCCGGCAGAGCCGAGGCTGCCCCAGCACCAGGGAGGGGAAACTGGGGGTGCTCAGCCTTCCCTGACCCCCAAACCCCGACTCCAGGGCAGTTCAGCCCCACTGCAGAGCTTGGGGAATTCCCGAGCAGTTTCTCCACGAAGCCAGGGCACGCCAAGGCCAGGGATCTGCTGCATCCCAAGGGAAGGAAGGGTGTCCCTGTGAGGGTGGAAGGGGCTGGGATGGAATTCCCAGCGCAGAGAATTCCACGTTGCTGGTGATTCCTCAGAAATCTGATCCTGCTGAGAGCCCAGACCCGGCTCCACCAGGGCAGCCCCGCGGGGTGGAGGCAGCAGGAGCCTGCCAGGGGTGAACTCCAAGGCAGGATCGCTGCCATCCCAAACCCCAGCTCAGCCTGGGAAGTAAAACCAAGGGAGAGCCGAGCTTTCATCAGGAGCCTGCCCTGCTCTGGCTCGGGGAGGGTGAAGAATTTCCATGAAATTCACCTCGTGGGCATTTCGTGCCCAACCCTTTGCCCGACCAGCAGCAAACTGTGGCTGAGCAGGGGCTGCTTTCAAAGCCTTGCAGGGATTCACCACATTTTTCCAAGCACCCCATCCCTTTGTTCGCCTGCTGGCGAACTAATCCAGCCTGATACTCCCATTTTTGTTGCTGCCATGACCTTTTCTATCCTGATTCCCATCTAACTCCAACCATTTTGGCAGCTTGGAGCTGTTTGCTGTAACAATAATCCTGCCTCGCTGAGTTTATAACCTCGTGTGCTGCACCAGCTTTTATTTGAATAGATAAAGCCAGATTCTCACCTGCACTAAGTTGGAGGGAAGTCAATTTATGCCATCAAAAGAGCTGGCCCCAAGTTTTAACTCCATCAAACGCCTCTTTGATCTCCCTTTGGAGGAAAGGGAAAATAGAATCACTGTGTGTCTCTAGGGGGTTGTGCCCCACGTTTTATCTCCTGCCTCTGAATTATCCCGGGTGGAATCGTGCTGTTCCTAATGAGGGACTGCCAGCATGGATCCTGCTCCGGGGACGGCCAGGGGGTCACACCTGGAGCTCATCCTGCAGGACAAAGCTCCTGCTGAGCTCCCAGGGGGTGAGGAGAGGGCTCCTGCACACCGCAGGGATTTGGGAATGCAGCAATGGTTCCCACCCCTCTGGGCAGTGCCAGCTGCAGGTTTGGCACTGCACGGACTGGCTCTTATCTAATCTCATCTCTCTCAGGTCAAGCAAGGACCTGACCCTGTCACTTGTTCCTCTGCCAGAAGAACCCTCAGCTCCACACCTGCGGTGGTTCCAAACAAAGCTCCTCTGTTGGACACCCAGCACCTTCTGCTCCTCCTCCTCACCTTCCTCCCGGTCCCTCTGTGACCTCCGTGTGTTCCCTCTCATGGAGCAGCCCCTCAAACAATGTCCTGTCCACATTTCCAGCAGGATTTCTCCAGGATGTGGCTTTGGGTACTGTGGGGATCCAGAGCTTCCCTCTGGCTGCCCTGGCAGGTCTGGGACCCTTCAGGGCTCAGGAACCCCCTGGACAGAGCCCCCAGAGACACTGGCTGTGATCTCTGTCCATGGAAAAGAGTTTTCAATCTTACAGGATCAATTACCAGCTCTGAGTGTTTGATATCAGTAATAATTAAGTGTGGCACAGGTGCAAAAGTAAAATTTGAGGATTCTAGATGAGGGGTCCCAAGGGGACAAGCTGGAGGAAATTGGGTGTGCCTTGTCCTTTTTCTCCTTCTTCATGCCCTCCATGTCTCACTGTGGTGTTGGCATTTTTCTGTTGGTTCAGGCTGGGGACACACTGTCCAACGTAGGTGACAGATATTGGCACGTTCTTGTAAATGCAGCCCAGGGAGTTTCTGGTATTTAATGTTTGTCACATCCCACTGAGGGCAGAGCCCCACACGCTGCCCTGCAGGACAGAGCTGGGCAGGGCAGCAGAACATGTGAGAGATAAACAGAATAAACAACCTGGAAACCAGCACAGACCAATTATGGCTTCTGCTTTGGCAGCGGGGCTGACAGACAGAGACTTCCTACAATTTTGGGATCATCAACACCTCAGATTCCAACAGGGTACATGGAACGTGGGGAGGTTTCCGCAGGGCCTTCCGTGCTGAGCACCACGTGTGGGGCACTTGCCCAGTTCGTTCCCGGGTTTCCTGAATTTCCCTGGTCCGTGGGCTCGGCCTGAGCTGCTCAGGGCTCTGCAGGCTCAGTCTGGGGCTCTGTGCCAAGCTGTGCCTCGTGTGTCCCACCAGGGACAGCCAGCCCCGGAGCTGGCACTGCAGCCCGGCATTCCAGCCCAGGCTGGACCCCAAATCCCGGGAAGTGATGGGTGTGTTGCCTCCAGGACAAACCAGCTCCTGCTGGAGCTGCAGGCGTCCCCTCGCCGGGAATTTCATCAAGCTGTGTCTCCCTCGCCTTCAGGAGCGAGGAGCACCAAGCAGGCAGCCAACGTGTCCAGAAGGGAAAGGTTGTCCTTCCCCTGTTCACTGGAGCTCTGCGGAGCACCGGAGCATGAGAATTTATAATCTTTCCCAGCTATTGCTTCTGGGTTTTTCCTGAGGCTCTCCAGCTCCGGGTGTTTGCGTTTCGTGGCTCTTCCTCCTCCCTCCCTGCTGCTCCAGCCCGTCCTGAGTCACCTGCCACGGCACAAGGCCCCAGCCAGCCCAGACGGGGCTTGTGCAACGAGCTTTTGGAAAGTCTGAAAGGTTAAACCATCCTTACAAACAGAAGAAAGGTTATAAAAGTTGTGTTTCCAACCCTCCGCCTCTCCCCGCGTGCCTCGGCGCCGTTTTCTTTACGGCAAAAGAAAACAGAGCTTTTAATTCAGCGTCTGTGCCGAGACCACTGAACACTGGGAAGAGGGCACTGGGTCCTCTCCTGCTTTTAGAGAGCTAATTAATTTTAACTAACTTTGCCTGGCTTTCCCTTTGTCTGGGCAGAGCTGGTGTGCGAGACCATGGCCAGGCCTCACCTGGAGGAGCCGTGACAGCAGCCGGGGCCCCGAGGTGAACCTTGGGGACACCCTGCCAGCCCAGGGCTGCAGGAAAACCCATTGCACCGGCGCATGAGCTCACCCCCGGCCTGGGAGACACCGTCTGCCACCGGGCTGTGCAGCAGCAGTCCCCACAGAAGTTCCCTGCCTTGTGAAGTTGTCAAACTGTAAAGTTAATGAGGTAGAAATGAGAGCCCGGCGCAGGCGTCTGAGCGCTGGAATTGCTCCCCCGGCGGGTTCCCCCCGGCCCTGGCTGCAAATGAAGTGGCTGAGGGTCCCCTTGGAGCCCGGCCAAGTCGCCACTGCTGCTGCAGAGAGCTCCTTGTGCTCCTTCTGCTCCTCCTGCAGCTCCATAAACACGGGCAGGCAGGGACGTGCGGCTCCTTGGAGCGAGACAAGCAGGAAAAGCAGACAGACATTACACTGCTCCTGTCCCGGGCAGGAAACACCAAACCACGGCAGGCACGCGCTCACCTGCAGCCCTGCAACGGGCTGGGGGCGAGCTGGGATGCTCCTGGGGCTGGGGACACCGGGGGACACCGGGGGACACCGGGGGACACAGGGGGACACAGGGGGACGGGTCTGGGTAGAAAAAGTTGGAGGAGTTTATGTTGAGTAGGGATGGGGTGTCCCAGGAGGTTGGGGACACTGAGGGACACTGAGGCACAGGTCTGGATGGAAAATGCTGGAGGGGTTTGTGCTGGGATGGGGTGGGGTGGGACAGAGCCACTGGGGGACACTGGGGGACACTGGGGGACTTGGGGGCACAGGTCTGGATGGAAAAGTTTGGATGTGTTTGTGCTGGGATGGGGTAGGACAGTGCAGGGGTGTCCCAGGAGCTTGGAGACAGTGGGGGACACCGAGGGACACTGAGGGACACTGAGGCACAGATCTGGATGGAAAATGCTGGAGGGGTTTGTGCTGGGATGGGGTGGGGTGGGACAGAGCCACTGGGGGACACTGGGGGACACTGGGGGACTTGGGGGCACAGATCTGGATGGAAAATGTTGGAGGAGTTTATGTTGAGCAGTGATGGGTGTCCCAGGAGCTTGGGGACAGTGGGGGACACCGGGGGACACTGGGGGACACTGGGGGACACTGAGGCACATATCTGAATGGAAAATGCCGGAGGGTTTTCTGCTGAGCAGGGGTGGGGTGGGACAGAGCCACTGGGGACATGGGGGCACAGATCTGGATGGAAAATGTTGGAGGAGTTTATGCTGAGCAGTGATGGGGTGTCCCAGGAGATTGGGGACTCTGGGTGACACTGGGTGACACTGGGGCCCAGCTCTGCATGGAAAAGTTGGAGGGTTTTGTGCTGAGCAGGGATGGGGTGGGACAGAGCAGGGATGTCCCAGGAGCTTGGGGACACTAAGTGACACTGGGGGACATGAGAGCACAGATCTGGATGGAAAATGTTGGAGGAGTTTATGCTGAGCAGTGATGGGTGTCCCAGGAGCTTGGGGACACTAAGTGACACTGGGCGACATGAGAACACAGGTTTGGATGGAAAGGCTTGGATGGGTTTGTGCCCTGAGCAGGGATGGGGTGGGACAGAGCCACTGGGGACACTGGGGGACACTGGGTCACAGATCTGGATGGAAAATGTTGGAGGAGTTTATGTGGTGGGGTGTCCCAGGAGCTTGGGGACACCGGGGGACAATGGGGGACATGGGGGCACAGGTTTGGATGGAAAGGCTTGGATGGGTTTGTGCCCTGAGCACGATGGGGTGGGACACAGCAGGGGTGTCCCAGGAGGTTGAGTTTGCCACAGGGCACAGCTCTGGGTGGAAACACGGGGAGATTTTTGTGCTTTGCCTCAGACAAAGGAGTTCGCATGGCTGAGTTTGGTCACCCCGTGCTCCATCCCTGTTCCTCCCCCATCCCACGGTTCCCTTTTCCCTGAGACAGGAACCGGGATGCAAAGGGGGCAGGGCTGGAGCTTCCCAGCTCCCTGCACACCTTCCTCCTCCTCCTCCTCCTCCTCCTCTGTTATTTCTCCACAGAATCGGGGATTTTCCACACTTTTCTTCCGAGTTATTTCTTCAGGTTTGGTCACTCCCAGGGCCTCCAGAGTTCCCTGCCTCCCTCTCCCACAGCTGCTGATGTTTTCCTCTCCAAGAGCAGACACCTCCCCTGCCTTGCCTCCCCTCTGCCCCCTTCCAGGATCCCTCTGCCTTCCCAAAAACCGGCCAGGGCCTTTCTTTATTCCACGTGTCTCCCAAATCTTGCCAGATCTGCAGTTTTAATCCCGCTGGCTTTGTGGGAATTCCTAAGGAACAGGAGCTCAGGAGAGGGAATTCAGAAGGAACCAGGCTGCAAAGTTCCCGTCAGCCCAGCCCCATTCCAGCATTTTCTTGTCACCTGCAGGGATTTGACAGTGGACGTGGCCTTTGGGGACAGAGTTTGGTGGGAGAACAGTTGACTTCTGATCTTTTCCAACACAAATTCCACTATTTCCAACCCAAATTCTGATTTCCAACCCAAAATCCAAGATTTCCAACCCAAAATTCCACAATTTCCAACCCAAATTCCACTATTTCCGACACAAATTCCATTACTTCCAACCCAAATTCCACAATTTCCAACCCAAATTCCAAGATTTCCAGCCCAAATTCCATGATTCCAGGACTGTTTTCAGCGAGCAGCTCCTGCCCACCATCCCAGGCAGGGCTCTGGGTGCTCATCCCAAGCCTGCCCTCCCCTCAGAGGGCACAAAACCCCCGGATCTCACCCAGGGGACCAGGAATATTCCCCCAGAGTTTCCTTGCATTTCTTGAGAGGGTGGGAGTAGCTCCTGCTGCACAAATCCCGGATTTATGAGCTCCCATCCCAGCACTGCAATTTAGGATTGGGTTTAGGATTATTAAACCCAGTTTAGAAGCTGCAAGGAGCCCAAGTGCTGCTGGAAAAGCAGCAGAGTGCTTTCTTCTCTTGCAGCACCCAAACCTCGTTTCTGCTGCACCCAAACCTCCAGTTCGTGCCATATTCCCAATTTTACACCCCCAAACTGTGGGAATCCAGAGCTTCCCTCTGGCTGCCCTGGGACCCTGGCAGGGGTCAGGAACCCATGGACAGAGATCACAGACAGGCTCTACAGAGCCCCCAGAGACACTGGCTGTGATCTCTGTCCATGGAAAAGAGTTTTCAATCTTACAGGATCAATTACCAGCTCTGAGTGTTTGATATCAGTAATAATTAAGTGTGGCACAGGTGCAAAAGTAAAATTTTAGGATTCTAGATGAGGGGTCCAAAGGGGACAAGCTGGAGGAAATTGGGTGTGCCCTGTCCTTTTTCTCCTTCTTCATGCCCTCCATGTCTCACTGTGGTGTTGGCATTTTTCTGTTGGTTCAGGCTGGGGACACACTGTCCAACGTAGGTGACAGATATTGGCACGTTATTGTCAATCCAGCCCAGGGAGTTTCTGGTATTGAATGTTTGTCACATCCCACTGAGGGCAGAGCCCCACACGCTGCCCTGCAGGACAGAGCTGGGCAGGGCAGCAGAACATGTGAGAGATCAACAGAATAAACAACCTGGAAACAGCACAGACCAATTATGGCTTCTGCTTTGGCAGTGGGGCTGACAGACAGAGACTTTCTACAATTTTGGGATCACCAACACCTCAGATTCCAACACCAAACCCCCAGTTGGGCTCGGTTTGCTGTGCCCCCAGCCTCTGCCATGCCCAGATTTCCCTTTCCACGTGGGCTGAGCCACGGGCAGAGCCGTGAGCAGCCCCGCAGCCCCTGGCTGCAGATGTTGCAGAGGGATCCTCCACGCTGCTCTCACAGCTGGACATCCCATTAATAGCAGCAATATTTGGGTTGAGCCGTTTTAATTGAAACCACGGCTGGGAGTTTTTAGGGTTGTTTTTTTTTTTCCCTCCTCTAACTCAAGGCAAACGTGTTCCTGTCGTCCTTCCCAGGACAGTTATTGCTCGGAGACATCTGGTTTCCCAGTTCCAGCGGCACAGACGGATTTCCACCGTGTAGTTCCTCGCCTGTTGACAGGGCAGAATTTTTTAATATGGGGTTACTATCATCCAGACTTCCTCCACCTCCTCATTTTGGTGATGGAAACCTCTAAACAGTCCCTCAGCTCCTCCATCTTCAAGCTGCTGGCCCCGCTTTATGAGCTCACAGACACGACACCTCCATGTCTGATTTCCCTCTTCCCTCCCCTCCGAGGTGAAATCCAAACTCCAAATGTGAACCGGACCTGATGGAGGGGTTTTTTTGGGGTTTATTTTTTGTTGTTGTTTTTGTAGCCCTTTTGTTGAGGTCTGTTCCGTAGAAACCAGAGCAGCAGCTTGGAGCAGCAAGGGAAAATCCTCCCAGTCCCGTAAGGGGGATTCTGAAAGAGGGAGAGGGGCTTTTATAGGGGCTGGTCGTGGCAGGACAAGGGGAGATGGATTTAAACTGCCAGAGGGCAGGGAAAGATGGGATTTTGGGAAGGAATTCCTGGCTGGGAGGGTGGCACAGATTCCCAGAGCAGCTGTGGCTGCCCCTGGATCCCTGAGTGTCCCAGGCCAGGCTGGACAAGGCTTGGAGCACCCTGGGATGTGGAAGGTGGAAGGTGGAAGGTGGAAGGTGGAAGGTGTCCCTGGCGTGGCAGGGGTGGCACTAGATGGGCTTTAAGGTCCTTTCCAACCTGAATTATTTTGGGATTGTGTGACCCTGGAGCTGCTTCCTGTGACACCCACGGGAACGGCGTCGCAGGATGGAGCTGAGGCCCAGAACGGTTTGGGTGGGACAGGGAATTAAAGACCACCTTGACCCACCCCCAGGGCTCCTTCTCCTGCCCCAGGCTGCTCCCAGCCCTGTCCAGCCTGGCCTGGGACACTCCCAGGGATCCAGGGGCAGCCCCCGCTGCTCTGGGCACCCCATTCCCATTCCCTGAACCCCCAAGAGGGTTTAAGCCCAGCTCACAGAGCTGCACTTTCCCTGCAACAATCCCACCTGCTTGCCTAAAGTGTGAGCTGGGCTCTTTATTTTCTTTCTAGGCTTTATTGCTCCCCAAAAAAGGGCAAAACCCAGGGGAAAAAAAAAAAAAAAAAAAGGTAGTTATTAGGTAAGGTAAAAACAAACTTTACCTTTCATTCCTGCTTTTATTGGTTACTGGAAAATAAGTTTTACAAACTATCTCTTGCAGAGGACTTGTTTGCAGCTAGTTTATATAGTAGCTTTTGTTCACATAAAAATTTAGAAAGCTCCTTTCCTCTTCTCCTTTCCCCCCCACCCCCTGCAATCCATAAGGGAGGAATTACAGTGTGAAATATATCCAGCACTAGCAGGGCTGTGTTGTGAAGCTAAAATGAACACAGTAAATTCTGAGAAGGAATTTGTTTAACCTATAACCTTAAAGTAATAAGTGGAGTGCTAAATGTTTTGGCTCACACTGATATATTTTTATAACACTTGGCAAGGCAGCTCGGAGGCTGAAAGGAAAACTGGAGTGCTGCAGGAACAGTTCCCTGCTCCTCCAGCTCTGAATCCCAGCTGGGCACCGGCCCCCAAATCCCGCGTGGAGCAGGGATGTGCCACCCGTGGGTTTGGAGCACGGTGGGACGCTCCTGCGTCCACCAGGGCCTCTCCTCCTGCTGCATCAGCTGAATTAGTGGCTTTAATTTAATTAGCATCCCTGCGGAGGGCTGTGTGGGACCGTGGGCACCGCCTGGAGCCAGCAGCTCCAGTGACCCCGCGGGCCCCGCTGGGAGCAGGAATTCCTCTCCTCAGGTTTTCCCGCAGATTTAAGGGCGCTGCAGCGCAGGGGCCTGGCTTTCCTTCATTAACACCCGCCTGATGAGGGCTTTGCTTCATTAACACCCGCCTGATGAGGGCTTTCCTTCATTAACACCCGCCTGGCGAGGGCTCCACTCACCCCAGGGACCCCAGGGACCCCAGGGACCCCAACCTGCCGGGGCCAGCCCAGCTCCATCGCCCCCAGCCCGGGCAGGGATAACCCGGGATGAGCCCTGGAACGCACCAGGAGGGGAGGGCAGGGCTGGGATGGGAGCATGGGAGGGCAGGAGGGATGGGAGAGGAGGAGGAGAGCCAGGATGCAGAGCAGGACTGGGATGTGGAGCAGCAGGACCGGGATGGGAGCAGGTTTGGGATGGGAGTGGAGCAGGAGAGCTGGGATGCAGAGCAGGATCAGGATGGGAGCAAGACTGGAATGTTCAGCAGGACCAGGATGAGGAGCAGGATCCATCCTGTCCCATCAAATTTCATCCATCCATCCATCCATCCATCCATCCATCCATCCATCCATCCATCCCATGGACTTTCATCTCATCCCATCCTATACATCCATCCCATGAAATCTCATCCTATCCATCCCATCCATCCATCCATCCATCCATCCATCCATCCATCCATCCATCCATCCATCCCATGGACTTTTATCTCATCCCATCCCATTCATCCATCCCATGAAATCTCATCCTATCCATCCCATCCATCCATCCCATCCAATTCCATCCTGTTATCCCATTATCCTGTTATCCCATGATCCCACCCCGTGCCTCTCCAGGGCTGTCTCTCCTGGAGCCCCCAGGGTGCTTTTCCTGCAAACCCACTGGGGTTAAAGCAAATCCTGCTCTCCCTGCACACAGCCAAGGCGCTGTTTTTCCTGGGAAGAGCCCAAGAGCAGGATTGCAGAGCCTGCTGAAGGTGCTGCTCATTGGAAATCAGGAGAACCCACTGCGGAGAAATGCTGGTGTCTGACTCTAGTTCAGACGGCTGAATGATTTCTTTATTATAACTATGCTATAATACATTAATTTACTATTTAAAGGAGATACTAAAACTACAAACCTTCTTTTCTAACTCCCAAATCTGACTCACAACTCGTGACCCTCTCTGAGAGCCCAGCCCCAGGTGGATTGGATTGGATTGGGTTGGATTGGGTTGGATTGGATTGGATTGGATTGGGTTGGATTGGATTGGGTTGGGTTGGGTTGGGTTGGGTTGGGTTGGATTGGATTGGATTGGATTGGGTTGGATTGGATTGGGTTGGATTGGATTGGATTGGATTGGATTGGATTGGATTGGATTGGATTGGATTGGATTGGATTGGATTGGATTGGATTGGATTGGGTTGGATTGGATTGGATTGGCCACCAGGCTCAAACAATCCTCACCAGAATCCAACCAAGCATCACCCCAGGGAAACAATTCTCCAAACACATTCCACATGGGAAAAACAAGGAGCAGAAACAGAAATTTGTTTTCTCTTTCATTTCTCTCTGTGCTCCTCCATTAAAAAATCCTGGAGAGAAAAAATGTATCTGCCGCACTGCTGATCCATCAGGGCAGAGTTGCAGGGAGCTGCGGGGGGCTCAGCCCCAACCCCATTCCTGGGGGCCTGTGAGGTGGGAAATGAGGGGTGTCTGTGTGGGGAGCACCCCAGTGCTGAGCATTCCATCCTCTCATCCTGCTAGGATGCTCTTGGGAATTAGGAAACCTCAAAATTCCATGTTTAAAATGGGGAAACTGAGTCACGGCACTTTTGGGGAGCCGCTCCCTTGTGGGAAGCCCAGGGCAGGTCAGGACAACGTGAGGAGCTTCACCCAGCTCTGCCACCCTCCAGAGCTGCTGGGAGAGCAGGGAGGATCCATCCTGGCATTCCACAATGCCACAGGGAGGATTGTGGCATTCCACAATCCCTGTGGGTCCCTTCCAGCTCAGGACATCCCAGGATCCTCTGAACTGGGGCATTTTCCCTCCCAGGAAATCAGGGAGCAGCGACAGCAGGAATGTGTCACCCCCTCCTCCTCCTCCTCTTCCTCATCCCCCTCTTTCATTTTTTTTCCATTTTTAATTTACCACTATTAATCTCGGGGGGGAGGAAGGGGGTATAAATAACCTCCCTCCCCTTTCCCTGCCTCCCCTCCCAGCTCATTTCCCGTGGATTAATATTTGCTAGCTCGTTTGCACAGTAGCCTGTGGATTTTCAGCCTCGTGGCAGGAGCGACGTTGACTGGCCGAGAAATTGCAGGGGCTTTGCCCTGGCACAAAGCAAACAGTGTGTGCTGTAATCAGACTCAACACCTCGGCTCGCAGTGAAAAGAGATATTATGTGGCTCTAATTTCCACGCAGGATTAGGTGTTTGTCTTGTAAAGCCTTCAGGTGGGGGGGAGCAGGGGGAATTTTGGGAGATGGGGCTGCAGGAGCGGGGAATTGGCAGCTCTGAGCGGCGCTGGCGGCTCCTGGGGGCTGCAGGGACTCTGCTCCTGTTCCTGGATCCCCATCCAAACCCAGCCCCGCCAAAGATTTCCTGCTCGTCTCATTTTGGGGTGAGCCCAGAGCCCCTGCAGTGCTGCGCCCCTTGAGCCACACCAGGAGAAAGAGCCGGGATGGGTGAGGGCCATGTCCCAAAAATGCCTCTGTGCCCTCCAGCTCTGCTCTGGAGGGTTTATGGGCTGGCTGGGAAGGTGTGAAGGGACAGCAGCACACTCTGAGTTTCCTCCTGAATCGGTTCCTTGTTCTCTGCAGGCTGGAGAGAGCCCAGCCCTGGCTGGCCTGGGACGCCAGGAGCCGCCGGCTCTCCCTGGAAAAACCACCACAGGCACCGGGCTGGGAATGTCCACCCACAGGGAGACTCTGGGGTGGCAGCAGAATGTCCAGGGATGGAAACCACCCAGAACCCAGCTGGGAGCAGGCGCTGCCCAGCGCTGGGGAGAAGAGTCAGCTGCTGTCAGAGATCCCAGGGAAAAATGATGGATTCGGCAGCTCCGGAGGGATGCAGGGGGAGAGCTGCTGCTCTGGCACTGAAATCCCTCTTGGCTCGCCACAGACACAACCTGGAGGTGCCTCACAGCCTGCACGGTGCCATCCCAGCCCTGCCTCTAGCAATGCCAGGAGTTTTCCCTGGAATTGGCCGAGCAGCTCCAAGCAGCCGTCCAGACTCCCAGCAAGAATCCCCCGGGGCCAGACTGTGCCCACCGGAGCCGTGGGGTCCTGGGCAGCCTGGCAGGGCTGGAGGAGCAGCTCTGCGGAGGAAGGAGCCGTGTCCAGGCTGGCAGGAGCCGGGGATGGGATGGAGGAGGCCAGGACGGCTGCCAGGAGCGCCGGGCGCCTGGCACAGCGAGCTCCTGGAGCCATCCCGGCTGCCCAACCTGGGTTTACCCCACGGGGGTGGCCAAGGAGCAGGACAACCCTCAGGCAGATTTTCCAACCCCATCCCTGGGCAGGAATTCCCTGGGCACGAAGGGTGGGGGGCAGCAAGGAGCCCCCCAAGCACCTCCCCATTCCTGCTGCCCCTCAGAGCAGATTTTTGGGGATGTTACTGCAGTGGCATCCAGGAGCAGGCAGGATCCTGCCTGGAATGTTCAGGGAGCTCTGCCATGGGTGCAATTCTTCCATGGAGTTGTTTGGGTGGCAGCGCTGGCTCTGCTGGGCACGGGCTGCAGCAGCTCCCGGGGTTTCTCCTTCTCTCCGCAGGAGATTCACCTCGGATGTGGATTCTGTGGATTCTGTGAATTCTGTGAATTCTGTGAATTCTGTGAATATTGGACACCAAATGTTCCACAGGAAATCTGGGGTGACACGGCTCGGAGTCAATGTCACCCAAAAGAAGAAGGGTGGGAGAAAGGAAGAATTTGGGAAAACCCTAACGGCCCTACACAGTGAGAAATTTGGATGTGAAGTCAATATTCCAACCTTTATCCCCAGCTGAGTGCAAGTTTTGGGGTTGGATAAATGACTTCTAAAGGTCTCTTCCAACCCAAATATTTGGATTCTCTGGCTCAGCCCCCTGGGGGCTGCTCTCTTCCCGAGCATCCATCCCTTTTTCCTTCCCTGTCCCTTTTGTGTCCCTGCCTTCCCACTGCAGCCCACCCCACAGAAATCCAGCAACGATTAGCATGAAATATTTGTCCCAGGAAAAAGAAAAGTGCTGTGCCTTGGCTGGGGAATGAGGAGCCACCTCCCAGCTCTGTGCCAGCCGGGTTTTCTGGCACGGGGCAGGGGCAGGGAGGACATCCAGGCCTTGGTGGCCCTGGAGCAACCTGGCCCGGCGGGTTGTCCCTTCAGCCTGACTGGGAAAACTCTTCCCAGCAAAGCAAGGAGAGGTTTATGACCCCTGTCAGGATCTGGAAGTGGAGACTGGCAGCACAGCACGGAATCCAAGCCCAGGCTAAGAATTCCAAGCCCCTGGGGATAAGGAGATTAAATAAAAGGGTTGTACCCATCTCCTGTCCTGCTCTCAGGGTGGGATCTGCTCTGGCTGCCTGCAGGGAAAAGGGTCCTAAAGCCGGGGCTGAGCCCCTGGCTGCTCCTGGGGCATTCCCTGTGAGCCAGGGTCCCTCCAATCCCTGTCCCTTCAATCCACATCCCTCTAAACCCCTTCCCTCCAAATCCCATCTCACCATCCTGTCCGTCCTATCCCCATCCCTCCAAACCCCATCCCTCCAATCCTCATATTTGTGAGCCCCATCCCCCTAGCCCCCATCTATCCAAATCCCATCGCTCCAATCTTTATATTTGTGAGTCCCATCCCTCCAAATCCCATCCCTCCAAATCCCATCCCTCCATGCCCACCCTTCCATCCCTGGCTTGGGCTGTGCCTCCCCAGCTGCCCCAGGATTTGGGATCCATGCCACTGGAGCTATCCCAGGATTTGGGATCTGTGCCTCTCCAGCTGCCCCAGGATATGGGATCCATGCCACTGGAGCTGGCCCAGGATTTGGGATCCGTGCCGCTGGAGCTGCCCCGGGCAGGGATAACGCCGTTCCATCCCGGCGGGATGGGATTCCTGCTCTCTTTCCCCTCCCTGCTCCCATCCCACCCCAATCCCGCACCTCCTGCGGGCCGGGAGCCACCCGTGCCCTGCCCTGCGGGGCTGTTTCCTTCAGGAGGAGCCAGAGGCACACGGGAATCCCGGGATTGTCCCTCTCGGTGCTGCCCAATCCCTTGGGATGCATCCCGGGATACCCCGGGCTCCACCGCCCAGCGCAGGCAGGAGGGACCTTGGGGATGAGATGCCGCCAAACGGGGAGGAGGAATTTTAGTTCCTACAGGCGGGGAAGTTCTGTTATGGAAAACAGTGGGAAAAGTCACGTCCCTCTGGGTAAAATCCACTTCTGGAATTTCTGGGATTATCCAGGAGGGAGCAGCTTTTGGGGAGCCCCTCTCCCGGGACAGCTCTGTCAGAACTCTGCAGAGTTTGTAGGAGCAGAGCTCTGGGATGGAAGGGAAGAGCGCCTGGACCAGCTAAAATTCAGGGAATTTCATCGGGAAGGAAGAAAAAGTAATTAATATTAAAAAATGAGGCAGTTAATTGTGACAGCTGCAGCTGCACTTGCACAGGGAGGAGCGGGAGCTTCAAAGGCTGCACAGACCCAGCTCTCCTCAAATCCCACATCCCGAAATCCCTCGAGGCCCAGCAGGGCCATGGACACCCCCAGGAGAGCTGGGAAACAATTCCCTGCTTCCCTGGGGTGCTCCGAGCAGCCTCTGCACCGAGCTGTGGATGCAAATCCCGGCCCCCCTCTTTTGCATCTCATCTGCATCTCATCTGCATCATCCTCCCGCTCCGGGACGGGCTGGGGGGAGAGTGGGAATGGGGGGAGCTGCCTGCTGGGAATAGGGATGGGAATGGGGATGGGAATGGGCATGAGAATATGGGCATGGGAATATGGGAATGGGAATGTGGGAATGGGAATGTGGGAATGGGAATGGGAATGGGAATGGGAATGGGAATGGGAATGGGAATGGGATTTAGCATAGTTATAATAAAGAAATAATTCAGCCTTCTGAATTGAGTCAGACATTGCCATTCCTCCCCATTGGGTTCGCCTGCATTGACAATAATCCAGCACCCAACAGCCCTGGAATTCCCTGCAGCACAGCCAGGCTGTCGGCAGGATGGGTTCCCTCATTCCCAAGGGAATTGCCTTGGTTGGATCCAGCTCCAAGCAGATCCAAAGGGGTCTCACCCAGTGGAATCTCCAGCACGGCCAGAGCTGGAAGCGTGGGTTCCACAGGGGAATGGGAGCCTGAGGAGTGCAATTGGAGCTGATTTGGAATTCCAGGAGCCTGCAGAGGGCCGGGATTTGCGTGAGAAAGGTTCCGTGGGAGAAATCTCAGGCCAAATCCTCCTTGCATTTCCCAGTCTCCAAACTTGCAGCATCTTTCTGGACACCGGGAATGTGACTTGGGATCGCAGAGGGGTCACAGGAGCTGAGCGTGGTCCAGGAGCATCCAAAGGCTCTGGAGCATGGAGAGATTCATTCCAGCAACTCCTGCTGAAACCATCCCTGAAATTGAACCACAACCCTCGTTAGGAGCTGACCTCCATATTTTTCCCACCTGTGCCAATCCTCCTGGGGATTTTTGGGATGAGCAGTGCCAAACTTGGCAAGGGCTTGCAGAGTAGATGGAATCTTGGAAACCTGACCCAGAGCTGCCTCCTCTCCCTGTTCTTTGGGATCCAGGGGACAACGGGACAATGCTGTGCTGGGAATTCCCTGTCCCTCAGCACGACGCTCCCAAGAAAAATGGGACTGCAGGCATGCAAGGGTTGCCCTGGCTCCTCTGGGAATGCCAACAAGAATGGGAATTGTTGGCCATGGGCATGGTGGGGTCCAGCTCTCTGAGCCGGCCAGGCTTGGAATTCTGCCCCAAATATCCACATGGCCTCAATAAGGATCCCATTCCCCTGTTCCCACCCTTCCCCACAGCCTCACCAGGGTCCTGGGGGCTCCTCTGCTGCCACAGGCAGAGCCCCCCTGCCCGGGTGGCTCTGGTCACACCTCTGCACCCACCCATCCCATAGCTGGAATATTTGCCCACGGAATTTGGGATGATTCCTTCTGGCACGGGGCGGCTCGATTGACACGGTGGTGATGGATCAAAGCTTGGACTGGATGGCCTTGGAGGTGTTTTCCAGCCCAAATGATCCTGTGATTCCAAATGATCCAGCTCCAAACCCAAGCGGTTCTGGTGACACCACCTGCAGCGCGGAGCCATCCCAGAGGAAGGCCAGCTGGAATATTTGCCCATGGAAATTGGGATCATTCCTTCTGGCACGTGGCACTCGGTGCTGTGCTTCCATTGACGCTGTGCTGATGGATCAAAGCTTGGCCTGGGTGGGATTGGAGGATTCTCCAGCCTCAGTGATTCCATCAGGACAGGAAATCCGGGAAGCCCACGAGGAGCTTTCCTCAGGCTCTCGGTGCTGGATGTGGGATGGGGGTGAAACCCCCCCAGACCAGGTTCTGCCCACCAGGCAGCAGTGCTGGAAGAGAACAGCGTTTTTCCACGGCATTTTTCCAGCACGCCACCGGTCTCCAAGGAGCAGAGCCCTCATTCCCAGCCCTTCAGGTGCGGAGCCCAGCCGGGGGAATTGACTTTTTTTGTCTGGCTCTGAGTGGGGCTGCTCCTGCTGCAGCTGGGAGGGGATTTCCCGTCAGCTGCTGGAAAAAAAACAAGAAAAAACCAAACCAAAAAACCCTCCTGCACGGAGGGAGCTGATATTCCGTGAATAAATTGAAGTGGTCAAGTCCTGTTTTGTGTGGAAAGCACGATTCCCTGCCGGGGATCCGGCTCCTCGGGACTTTGGGGATATAAATAACTTCACAGGCTCCTTCTCCAAATAAAAGCAACATTCAGTTATTTGAATTTTTCCCCCCCTTTTTTTAATTTTATGCAAATGATCCTCTGTTCTGTGTTATTATGTAAACGAGCCAACTGAAATGGTAATGAGGGAACCCAAAGTATGCATATATTAACTGCTGCTATGGAGCTTTACACCTCCAGAAATGGCACCAAATCCCATTTCCAAGGGAGCACAGGTGTCCCCAGGGGGAAGATTTTCCTCCAGAACTTGATTATTGCTGCAATCCTGCGGAGAACAGCCAAGCATTGGCTCCAGCACTGAAATTCCTGATTTCTAGTGTGGGAAAAGGGGTGGAATTCTGGGTCTGGGCAGCAGCAGATCACATCCCACCTCCCCTAATCCAAGAAATCAGAGTCAGCACCATCAGATATCCCTGATGGAGGCAGAGCCTCGGGAATTATTCTCTCCAAACTCTCCGTTGCAACATGGGGAAACCATTCCAGGGTTGGGAGGAAGGATCATTCCCAAGCTCAGGGAATGAGGATGAGGATGAGATCCGTGTAGGATGAGACAGACCAAGAGCAGCTTTAAGGGAGAGGCAAAGCCCATTTCCAAAGGTCTGGGGGTCTCCAGTGAAATCCATGGCAAAACTCACTGGTTTTAAAGGAATTGAAACATTTCTGCTTCCCTGCTGCTCCACGGGGACACGAAAAACACCCTGAGGATAAGAACCCCAAAAAATCTTCATTTTCTGCCTTCTTCAAGAAGCCAAAATCATCCGTTTCCCACCTTTCCAAAACTCCCTGAGAGCTGAAGCTCAGCCGACGGAGCAGGGATGCCTCAAATCCCTCTGGATCCAGCTGAGCTTTGAGGCAATTCCAGGCTCTTTTCCCAAAAAGGTGAAGCAGGTGTCGGGCACAGAGCTGACAGGGGAGGCTGGGCTGGAGGAACCTTGGCCAAAATCCACCTCCTTGTGCCTGAAGTCGGGAATATTCAACTCCAAACAACCCGGGACACAACCCCACGGATCCAGCCGCTCCGAGATTGTGGGAGTGGGATCCTTCTCCTCCATCCCAAGGCACGTGGAAAGGAAATATCTGCAGCTTCTGGCTGATAATTAAATAATAACCACAAATAATGGATAATTTGTTACAGGAAAAACTCCCCCGAGTGCCTCGGCCTGATCCAAGAGCTCAGATCCAAGAGGAAGCTTTCCCTGAGCTGGCTGGGTTTGGAACAAGCCCATGGTGGTAATAAAAATAAATCCCTGTAATTAGGGAAAAGGGAAAATCCAAAGGATGCCGTTGGAGTAATTCCAGGCTGGAAATCCGTGTCCTGAGGTTTGGGCTGGGAGCTCAGGACGGCCCAGGAGCCCGTGGGAGGTGGGAATGGGGGAGCACCCCTGGAATGGCAATTCCCAGGAAATTTGGGGTGTCCTGAGGGTGGGATGAGGACACAGCCCCGGTTTGGGATCCGGCTGCTCCCATTCCCAGACTCTGCTGTCGTTCCCTAAGGAAGCTCCAGCTGCTGATCCTTCCTTCCTGCAGGACAGGCTCCTCCACCATCCCAAATCCCAGCATCATTCCCACAGCTTTTCCTTCAGTGAATTTCCCCAAAGATTTAGAAATGTATCCCTGGGAAAACCCAAAAATCAGGATTTATCCAGGTTTGAGTGGATTTTCCCAAAGATTTAGAAATGTATCCCTGAGAAAACTCAAAATTCTGGATTTATCATGGTTTGAGTGTATTTTCCCAAAGACTTGGAAATTTATCCCTGCAAAAACCTGAAATTCTGGATTTATCCTGGTTTGATTGGATTTTACCTAAGATTTAGAAATGTATCCCAGGGAAGACATGAAAAATCAGGATTTATCCTGGTTTGAGTGTGTTCTCGCAAAGATTTAGAAATTTAATCCCTGTGAAGACCCAAAACTCAGGATTTTTATATAAATTATTATATAACTATAACTATATATATAACTATATAAATATATAAATACATACATACATGTACAAGTAAATATAACTTTATAAAATATATAAAATAAATTCAAAGCCACATAAATATATAAAAAATAAATTAATACATAAAAAATATATACATTTAGAAAATGTATATATACAAATATTTTTAAAATTCATTAAACATATAAATAAATTTATAAAAATAAAATGTTAAGGATATATTAATATATTAATTTTTTGTGAATATATTGATATACAAGTATACAAAAATATAAGTATATTAGATATATAAAATATATTTATATTAAAATTATTTCTACTATATTCATATCCACCTCAGTCCTTCCCAGTTTTTCCCAGTCCATCCCCATTCATCCCAGTCATTCTCATCTCATTTGCAGGAACATCCAGGGATGCTTTGGAGGAGCTGGGAGAAAAGGAAGGGAAAAGGGAAGGGAAAAAAAGGGAATAAAAAGGGAAAAGGGAAGGGAAAAGGAAGGGAAGGGAAAAGGAAGGGAAAAGGAAGGGAAAAGGGAAGGGAAAAGAGGAAGGGAAAAGGAAGGGAAAAGGAAGGGAAGGGAAGGGAAGGGAAGGGAAGGGAAGGGAAGGGAAGGGAAGGGAAGGGAAGGGAAGGGAAGGGAAGGGAAGGGAAGGGAAGGGAAGGGAAGGGAAGGGAAGGGAAGGGAAGGGAAGGGAAGGGAAGGGAAGGGAAGGGAAGGGAAGGGAAGGGAAGGGAAGGGAAGGGAAGGGAAGGGAAGGGAAGGGAAGGGAAGGGAAGGGAAGGGAAGGGAAGGGAAGGGAAGGGAAGGGAAAGGAAGGGAAAGGAAGGGAAAGGAAGGGAAAGGAAGGGAAAGGAAGGGAAAGGAAGGGAAGGAGGATCTCCCCTTTTTTCCCCCTGAAACTTCGCGGCAGCTGCGCCCATCCCTGACAGCAATCTGCGATTCCCATTTGTTATTCCTTTTACCCACCAAGGCCATTCCTCGTGGGAATCACACCTACCCAGCGGGCCGGGCTGTTATTCCTGCCTTTTCCCCTCCCGTGTTTTTGTGTGTGTGTGGCTTTTATCACAACTGGACATCACCAACAGCAGCGCGGCTGCGGCAGGAGCCGCCCCGAAGGATGCGCGGCGTCCCGGGCACTTCCTAGTGATCAATAATTCAATAATTCAATAATTCCACTTGGCTGCTTTTCCTTGGGCTGGATCCTCCCGGCGTGGGGATGGGGAAGCGCTGCCTGCCCCAAACCCGTTTTTCACCACCACGGGGGCTCCAGCAGCTGCACGAGGCTTCGCCGGCTCGTTGGGAATGGGGGAAAGCCAAAAAAAAAAGGGGAAAAAAAGAAAAAAAAACCCAAAGTTTATTCCTTCTTTTTTCCTCGTGCTAAATGAAGCTCCTTCTGGCAAGTCTAAATATTTACAGCCAGTCCTCAACACACACACACACACACACACACTGAGAGAGAGAGCGCAAAATTAATAAAACCACGCACGGAGCGAGATTCTGCTTCCCCAATTATTTTGAAGTTGAAATCCAACCCCCCCCCCCCTTCCACCAACCACCTCTTAAAAAAAAAAAAAAATGGAAAATAAAAAAAAAAATCCCAACTTTGTTTGCGCATTCTTATTGGCAGCACAATGCCAACAATGGCTAAATAGACAGCAGAATAAATAGCCCCACAATGCCGACAGAAAGGCCTTTCTGGTACTGCATACAAAATATAAACTGTGCCATGCCATTATTATTCCAGAGCCCTTGCTGCAACAGTGCAGTTGAAATTCCACCCCCAATGTGCACCTAATCAGCCATTCAGAGCCCCTTAATGACTTGTCAGTTCTTTGCCCTGCCATTTTCTGTCCAATTAATTCTTTTATTGTGCACCGGATAAAGGAAGACAAAGGCCTTCCATGCAATAATGAATCATTAAAATTCAGCAGCTCCTCTCTTGTGCTCTTGGCTCCTCACCAGCAATTCAGGCTGCTGCGCATTCGTTATGTGTGTGGTGGTTAAAATTCACTCTACCTCAAACAAGGCCTTTCCAAATGTTTAACCCTTTCCCAGCCCCGCGCTGGGAATTTTGACAGCTCCAGGAAAAAAAAAAAAAAAAGTGAGGAAAAGAGGAGGAGGGGTTGAGAGACGGGAGGAGAGAGGCAGCAGAGGTGTTTCGGGTAAATGTTTTAATGTCACTCTGACAGGAGCAGTATTGCCCCAGCACAGCCACAAACAAATCCAGGGACAGGGAGAGGGATGGGATGGGATGGGATGGGATGGGATGGGATGGGATGGGATGGGATGGGATGGGATGGGATGGGATGGGATGGGATGGGATGGGTTGGGATGGGATGGGGGGGAGATTCCATGCTGGGAAGGGTGTGAAGGGATTGAACGGGATCAGTGTGATGTGCTGGGATGGATGTGAGGTTCCATGGTGGGATTTGTGTGATTTTCTGGAATGGGATTTGTGAGATGCCCTGGGATGGGTGTGATGTTCTGGGATAGGATTTGTGTGATGCTCTGGGATGGGATTTGTGTGATGTTTTGGGATGGGATTTGTGTGATGTTCTGGGATGGGATTTTTTGTGATGTTCTGGGATTTGTGTGATGCACTGGGATGGGATTTGTGTGATGTTTTGGGATGGGATTTGTGTGATGTTCTGGGATTTGTGTGATGCTCTAGGATGGGATTTGTGTGATGTTTTGGGATGAGGTTCCTGTGATGTTTTGGGATGGGATTTGTGTGAGGTGCCGTGCTGGGACACGCGTGTGGCTCCCCAACCCTCTGGACCTCCCCTCCCAGCCCAGCAGTGCCTTTGCCTCAGTTTCCCCAAACCAGCCCAGCCCCAGAGCGGGTTCCATGCACGGAGGGAATTCCTCTTATTCTGGCTGAGGAGCAGCTTGGTTTTCATCCCTGATTTGTCTAAGACAAACTGAAAGGAGGGGTTTTCAAACCTGACTCAGTGTGTCCAAGTGGCTTTTTTCAACCCAAGCTGCCCTAAATCAGGTCAACCCCGGGCCTGCAGTTGAGCCAGTGACACACCGGGCCGGCCTGAGCTCTGGGGAACAGTTTAACAGGGATCAGCAGCGATGCTGGAGGCTCTTTCCAGCCTGGGAAGGGCAGAGCTGTGATTTCAGCAGCAGCCACCCTCTTTATCCCAACAATTTCTGGGAAAAAGGGAAAAAGGGGCTGGTGGCAGCAGCCACCCCACAGTGTCCCATCCCTCCGTGGCGCTGGGCTGCAGCAGAAGCTGGGGTTGTTGTGGTGTCTGAGCTCTGCTCAAACTGAGTTTTCCCATGCAGACAGCGTGGCTTTATGGAAAAACGATGCCTGGAATCCCATAAACTCCCTTCCCACCTCATTCACTCCGGCGTCGCCCCGCAGCTGGAAGTTCTGCGAACACTCTGCGGCAGCAGCCCCGCAGCCTGACACCCTCCCTGAGCCCCCTGTGCTGCCTGGAGGGTTCTCCTGCCCCAAATCCCACCTGGCAGCACCCCCTGCACCCCATCCCAGCCAGGGATTGCCCTGCAGCCCCCCAGCTCGGCGGGCCGGGGGTGCAGGGCAGCAGGGAATGAAGAGATTTGCAATCAGCCCCGTTTGCTGTGGTTTGGGTTTATCTCCAGGGGGATTATTTTTAGCTCCTGCTGACTCATTTGGGAAATGGCTTTCCCTCCCCAAGCCTCAGCCTGGTGCCATCCCAAATTCCTGCCTGGAAATGGTCTGGGAATGGCACTGCCCTGGCTCAGCTGGCACTGCTGGAGAGGGGATGGATCCGGGGCTGGATGGGCTCCCCCGGGATCCTGGAATCCTCTGCAGGGTCCCCTCACTCTGCTAACGTGGAGAACTCCCCAAAAAACCCGGCAGAGCCTCTGCAGGGTCTCTGAGGAGGAGCAGGGCAGTGGTGAGGCCGTGGCAGTGTTGTCTCCTGGGGTTTTTCCATGTATCCCTCATGGACAGTCAGGAATGGATGTGAAATTCCTCTGCAATTCCCTCCTCCCACCCCAAAAAGGGACTTCGGAGCCCTTGGTCAATTGGTGTTCAGCAATTTGCCCTCAGAGCCCCAAATCCAAACTCACGGCCCTGAAGGCTTTTCCAGCAGTGTTGGAGTTTCCTTAAAGATTCCCAACGGGAAACTCATCCCAGCTCCATGGGGACAGGGCTGTGCCACGCTGGGGTCACCAAAACCTTCCCATGGCCACCAAAAGCTTCCCATGGACACCAAAACCTCCTCATGGCCACCAAAATCTCCTCATGGCCACCAAAAGCTTCCCATGGACACCAAAATCTCCTCATGGCCACCAAAATCTTCTCATGGCCACCAAAATCTCCTCCTGGCCACCAAAAGTCTTCCCATGTCCACCAAAACCTTTCCATGGTCACTAAAACCTTCCCATGGCCGCCAAATCTTCCCATGGACACTAAAACCTTTCCATGGCCACCAAAAGCTTTCCATGGCCACCAAAACTTCCTCATGACCACCAAAACTTCATCATGGCCACTAAAACCTTCCCATGGCCACCAAAACCTTCCCATGGCCACCAAACCTCCCCTGGGCTCGGATGTGTCTCTCCTGCTCCCAAATCCCTGTGGCAGCGAAGCTCTGCCCTGCCAGGATCAGCTGAAAGAGGCTTTTCCTCTTTTCCTGCCCTCCTGGAATCCACCCTGTGTCCCAAATGACATCACATCTCCAGGTATTTTTATTTTCTATTTTTTTTGTTTGTTTGTTTTTTCCCCCCATCCAAACTCCAGGCCACAGAGAGCATCCAGCCCCAGGGATGTAAAGGTGGAAGAGGTCGATGCACAGGCAGGGACATCCCTATGTGGAAGTTTATTAAAGCTCAGGGATGTCATAAAAATGCCTTTTAATAATAATTTTGCAGGGAAAAAAAAAAAAAGTGTAACACGAGTTGATGTCACTTCAGAAAAGAATTAAAACAAGGAGGATGGGAAGGGACTTTTTTTTTCCCAGCCTGCAGAAAGAATGTGGATATGGTCTATAAAATTAATTTCCTCTTTCTTGCTAACTAGCACTGCCTGAGCTAAACAGCAACACTCTTTATTCCCTGCTCCAAAAATAAAATGGAGGGACTTTTCTCACCCGTGGATCCCTGCAATTATCTTGAGAAGCCTTTTTTTTGTTGGCAGCCAGGGGTCAAAAGGCAGCCCTGGTTTCACCTGATCTCATTGACTCTGCAGAGGCGCTGCCAGCGCAGAGCCCGCAGCCCCGAGCACGGACACACAATGCTGCCTTTCAGCCTGGAAAACTCATGGAAAATCCTTCTCCTCCCTCAGCCTGCGTTGCAAAGGGAAGGGGAGGACAGGCTGGAAATGCAGCTGTGCCAGCAGCGGTAATTTCTGATCCAAATTATCTTTTTTTGGATAAAAACTGATCTGTGTGTTCCTCTCGAGTGAGAGATCGAGAGGAAGTATAAATTGAGTAGAGAATGAAATTTGGGAGACCTTGGGAATGTCCAGCTCCACCTAAACCCTGAGTTTTAGCCCTGAGTTCTCCAGGATGCTGCATTTTACCTGCCTGGCACCCTCCTGCACATCCAAAATCCTTTCCTCCCTCAGCCTGGATTGCAAAGGGAAGGGGAGGACAAGCTGGAAATGCAGCTGTGCCAGCAGCGGTAATTTCTGATCCAAATTATTTTTTTTTGGATAAAAACTGATCCGTGTTTTCCTCTCAAGTAGGAAAATGTGAGGAAATATAAATTGAGTAGGGAATGAAATTTGGGAGATCTTGGGAATGTCCAGCTCCACCTAAACGCTGAGTTTTAGCCCTGGGTTCTCCAGGATGCTGCATTTTAGCTGCCTGAACATCCATTCTGCAACATCTCTGAGTTTTACCCACAAAACCCCAGGAGCTGTTCCCTGGAGTTGCTTCCAGGAGCTCTCCAAGTGCCCAAGGCCAGGCTGGATGGAGCAGCCTGGGACAGTGAAGTTGTCCCTGCCCTGGATGGGACCAGGATGAGTTTTAAGGTCCTTTCCAACCCCAACCATTCCAGGATTTGGTGATTCCAAAGCTCCTGTCACCCCCTGACTTTCTAACCCAAACCATTCCAGGATTTGGTGATTCCAAAGCTCCTGTCACCCCCTGACTTTCTAACCCAAACCATTCCAGGATTTGGCAATTCCAAAGCACCCCTTGAACCTATGGGATGGATCTAAAATATAGAATTATATCTAAAATCAGGATTGGACTCACATGATCCTTGTGGATCCCTCCCAACCCCAATTCCATGGTAAAACACAATACAGATCTCTATTACAATCTACAATTTAATGACCTTATTTCCATAAATACCAGCAAAAATTGAATTCCTTTTTGCAAAGCCTGTGGGAAATCAAACCAACCAAGTGGATTTAAAGGCTGCCTGGCTGGGACGTGCAATCCTCGGGATGAGAGCACGGCTCCATCCCGCAGCCCCTGGCTGTCACTGGGAGGAGGGAAAGGAGCCGGGATCCATCCTGCTGCGTGCACAGAGCCCCGTGCTCCCCCAGGAACCAGGGATGCTTCAGGGCAATCTTTGATATTTTGGGGTGATTTTCAGTTTTTAATGTTGTTATTTTGGGTGGCTCACCACTTCACCTCGCACAGTTTAATTTTGTTTTATCAGCCGCCAGTGAAGCCACTCCAAGCTGTGTGCCAGGCACATTCTTCCCTCTCTCAGGATTTTTCATAGAGGTGTGCAGAGAGAAGAAAGAGAAAATAATTTTTATTTCTGCTCTTTGTTTTTCTTATATAGAATGTGTTTGGAGAATTGTTTACCTGAGGTGATTGTTTGATTAGATTCTGGTGAGGATTGTTTGAGATTGGTGGCTAATTTAATCTACTTGTGTCTGGACTCTCAGAGGGTCACAAGTTGTGAGTTAGCTATGGTAGTTAGAAAAAGTAAGTTTGTAGTTTTAGTATTTCTTTTAAATAGTATATTAATATATTATAGTTATAATAAAGAAATAATTTAATCTTCCAGAGTCAGACATCATTATTTCTTCCCACTGGGTTAATTTGTATTTACAATTAAGCTGTACCACAAAACATCCAGCAGAAAGCAAAGCTCATCCCATCTCACCTTTTATTCCCTTTTTTTCCCTCCTCACTGCACACGGGTTTGGAGACAAACCCCAACCTCAAGGGCAGAGCCAAAACTCGTCCGTTTTCCGGGCATAAATCAGGATTAAATCAGGAAATCTGCAGAGTCACAGGAGGAGGAGAAGGGAGGGAAGGGAGGGAAGGGAGTGACGCTGCACTTTGGCTCCAGATGGAATTAAATCCTCCTGCCAGGAGCCTGGGAAGGAGCACGGAGAAAATGGTGACGCCTTCCAGCCCCTCTTGGCAAAAGCTGCCAACACCAAATTCCGCCTGGGATTCTGCTCCCCAGCCCTCCCTAATGGGCTGCAGCTTCGTTAATTATCATTATTACACGTCACATTTATCCCCCTCCCTGTTCCAGCCTTTTCTTTCCAGCAGGGAGGGCTGAAATTCCCAAATCCCAAATTTTTTTCCTCCCAGGTTGAGACCCCTTTGCTCTCCAAGCGAAGCCGAAGAGGGAGGGAATGTTTGCTGTAAGAAAGCAAAATAAAAGTTATAAACGTTAACGATGTTAATGACAGCATTGAAAAAAGGAATACACCAAGCCTGATGTGCAACTTGTAATTTGGTTGCTCTCCTCACTCAGGGGGATTTATTTACCAGGGCTCACCGAGCAGAAAAAGGGAATTTCTTCCTGTACATTTCCCACAGAAGGAAAATCAGCTGGGGCTAAAACCTTGCAAACCCGGCCTCGTGTGAGCAGTCTGAAATCCCAGGAAATCCTCAGCGTTATGGGCATGGAAATGCCCTTCTTAAAGGAAAAATCAAATTAATTTATCTGTATTCCAAAAAAAAAAAAACCAAAAACTCAAGAGTAAGACACAAAGCGCAAGGAAAAGGAGCAAGGAAAAAAAAATATCCAGACTAAAAGGGAAACAAATCCATAATCATCAGGATTATGGGCATGGAAATGCCATTCTTAAAGGAAAAATCAAATTAATTTATCTATATTAAAAAAAAAAAAAATCTCAAGAGTAAGACACAAAACGCAGGGAAAAGGAGCAAGGAAAAAAATTATCCAGACTAAAAGGGAAACAAATCCTTGATGAAAATATTTTATTCTGAAGATTTCCATCACCTTCCAAGCTGTTTTCCCAGGTTTTTTTTTTTTCCCAGCACAGAAAACAGGCTCAAGCAGAAAGAAAACAGAACACATCCTTGATAAAAAGCACTTTTTAATTTTATCAAATGGATCTGTACAAAAGTTAGCATTGCTTAGTCAGAAGCGAGTGAAGAGAACAGATCAGTAACAACCAAAAGTCTTTCAAACTTTATACAGAAAAATAGATTGCATAAAAATGAGCTTTTTTTGTCTTTTCCCCCAGCCCAGCGTGTCCCTCCCCGCCCCTCCCCACGAAAGGAAATATGCAAAAAAATATCTTTTAGAAAAAAGAGTAGGAAACGTAGAAAAGGTAAAAAGATGAATAACCTCTGAAAGGTGGGTTTAGATTTACAAAGGCTTTTAAAGGCACAAATTCCCATAAAATAGATGGTTATTTATATGCTCAGCATACAATGGAAGAAGTAGAAATATATCAATGAAATATTAGTCTAAAAACTAAGTACCCTAAACCCCATTATTTTTAGTGGAGGAGATTTTAGTTTCACAGCTTGATGGATGATATCTGGTCCCTAGAAGCCAAAATTAAAGCAGAAGTCGATGGTTTCTCATGGAATTACAGCTCCTTTAAAGTAGTCCTGGTTCTGAAAGCCTCCGAAGACTCCTGAAATCCGATTTTAACAGCCCAAAACAGGTGGCCAGAAAATCACCTGCCCTTTTCAGGCAGCATTTGAGCCTCCCAATTGAATTAGTAATTGCCCCCCCTGGTTATTTGACATTCCCATTGGAGTTTCCAGGCGGATTCCTTCAGTCCCTCTCTCCAGCACGGCTCCTGCAGCGGTTCCAAAATGAAAAAAACCCAAAAACCAAGGAAAATCTATAGACTCATAACACCAGTTTATTGTATCATCTCCACTAATTTTTTTAGGCTCCCTCCCCCATCTTTAAAATCTTTTAAAAGTTCTACTTTTTTTTTCCGTTTTGCACAAAACGACTTCATTAATTAAAAGACAAAATAATACAGAACATAAATACATATTTAACAGATTTAAAAAAAAAAAAACCAAAACCAAAACAACCGAAAACATTTGAAGCTTCCAAAAACAAAACAAAAAAAACCCCAAAACAAAATGTTAATTACAGCCAAACCTTGCTTAGAAGAACTCCTGACTGAAACAAAAAAAAATAAAAATAAATCAACAAACACTTCAGACACTGAATTGGTTGGTCCCATCAGACTCTTCCCACGGGATTTTTCTGAGATTTTGGGGCTCATCCCTGTTGGTCCCAGTGAGTTCCTGTCCTCAAGGTTGGTCCGTTCCTCACATTGCAATAGACCCTGAAAGTCTCAAACAGCTTTTTTGTCGTCGTTTTGTCTCCACCCCTGCTCCACGTTTTGCACTTGGCCAAACTTCCAGGCCGAGCGAGTTCGGCTCAGCCCAACATTTTGTCCTTCATTTACTCAAAAGGCATCACCGATCCTTTTCCTTTCCCGCTGTATTTTTTTCATCTTATTTTTAATTTTTTGTCCTTTGTTTGTTTGTGGGGTTTTTTTTGAGTTTTTTTTTAATTTCTTAAACCCTAATCAAAGAAAAAAAAAAAAAAAACAACAATAGAGCTCTGTCCTTTCGGCGGAGTTCCGAAGCAAGGCGGCGACCAGCAGAAAGTTCCCAGCGGCTCAGGAGGCACTTTGGAACACTCCACGCTCTTCCTCCTCATTCCTTCATTAGTGCATAATTCCAGGGGAGCCCGGGGAGGCTCCGGGAATCCTTTTAAGGCCTGGTCAGGGTGGTGTAGACGGGCTGCTCCCAGTTGGCGGTGGGGCTGTGCGCCGGCGGGATGGACAGCCCGTTGAGGATGGGGGTGGCGTAGGGGCGGCGCGAGGAGTGGAAATAGGGGTACTGGTAGAGGCTGGAGGCGTAGCCGGGGTAGGGGTTGTAGTAGTTGGAGCTCTGCAGGTCCGTGTAGTCGCACTGCGAGCTGGAGAAGGAGGAGGAGGAGGCGGCGGCCGGGGCGGCCGAGGTGGCGCAAGGCTGGGCGCCGTAGGAGCCGTAGGAGTCGGAGTGCGCCGGGGAGCCGTGGGGCTGCTCGCTGTAGTGGCTGGGGCTCAGCTGCTCCGTCTTGATGTGGGGCCGCTGCTGGCCCGGCTCCGGGGCCGTCGGGGAGGCCGAGGCCGGGCTCTTGTGAGTCCACACCTGGGCGGCCGCGCCCGAGTGCGCGTAGGATGCGCCGTAGGAGCCGGCGCCGTGCTCGGCCGGCAGCGCGGCGTGGCCGTTCAGGGGCAGGTACTGGTCGAACTCGTGCACGTCGAAGGTCTCCATGTTGTTGATGACCTCGCTGCTCAGCTCCGAGATGTCCACGTTGCTGAAGTCGATGTTCTGGCGGCCGCTCTCCGCCAAGCGCCGGCCCTCGTGCTTCAGCTCCTGCTTGCCGCCGTGGTGCAGGTCGGTTTTGGGGGTGGTGGGCGGCGTGGGGGGTCCGTGGGGCTGGCCTGGGGGTGAAGGGACAGCGAGGTTTCAGCAGTGAGCACAGAACATCCAGCTCCATCATGCAGTGAATGCGTCTCACCCGTCTGTCATCGCTCCCTTTGGGGATTTAAGCCTGTCGGACGCGGGGGATGTCCACCCGTGTCCCCCTTGGGATGAGCCTCCCACACGGGACATGGGATGAAGCTGGGAGCACGCTGTGCCCGCCAGGATCACTCTGGGACACGGCAGGACACCCTGGCAGCACCAGGGGTGCGTTCACAGAGCGAAGGCCACGATGGAGCTCATCCTCTCCCTGCGGGCGGCCGAGGCAGCCAGGGCCGTGATCCCAGCGGGGTCTGAGGCTGCAGGATGTTCCCTGCGCTCCCAGAATCTGTCAGCACGCCAATTCCCAGCGCTGGGAAGCTCTGCCCCAAGGACCCTGCTCCCCAAGCACCCTCATTAGCCCATCACACCAATAATTAGCCCAGAATAAGTCACTCTCCCCATCCAGGGAGACCAGAATCCCGATGCTCTGGCATTCCCTATGGCACGGGCAGCTCTGAGAACACTCCCTAAGGAAAACCACGGCCATGCTCCCAAGCACAGCTCACGGGACAACATCTGCCTTGGGCTCTGCAGGGTGGGGAGCAGCAGGATCCCATCCCACCCCCCACGGCACAGGGATCAGCGGGAATGCTGCCCTTTACCTGTGTGGTCCCCGTGGTGGTGGGAGTCGGGCATGCCCCCCAGCCCCGTGTCGGCCTTGTAGAGCTGAGTGCCGGCGTGGTGGCTGAGCTCAGCCCCCGAGTCCGAGTCGCTCTGCCCGGCTTTGACGCTTTTCCTCCTCCGGGGCTGGTATTTGTAATCCGGGTGATCCTTTTTGTGCTGCACCCTGAGCCGCTCGGCTTCCTCCACGAAGGGACGCTTCTCGTTTTCGCTCAGCAAACTGGATTTTTTTTGGGGGGGGTTGGTTGTTTTAGTAAGGAAGAGAAGGGGAAAGAAAAAAGCCAAAATTAGGATTTTTTTTTCCTTCTTGTTTTCAGACTCGCACATCCCCACTTCTCATGCGCTCAGCAAGCTAACTACACAATTAACTTGCTGTGGTAAAAAGGAGTTAAAATCCACGGCAAAGAAGTGGATTAAAATACCAACTGCAGCAGCATGAAAAACCCGACCACTATATATAGGAGTAACCAGGCAAAACAAAATCCCCTTTCCACATTTCTAACACAATTACAAAATATAATCCCCACGTTTGCCCTGCAAATGCCACCCCCACAAACATTTCCAGCTTTGTTTGGTGCTTACAAAGTAACCACCAAGGCACCAGGGATGGGATTATTGCTCTCCAAACTCTCTGCCCTCTGCCCACACCTCTCTTTGCAAACTCTTGGGGAGGCTCAAACCACAGCGGGAGCATCGCTGGCCCGAGCCAGGCAGGAAAGATGGGAATTAGGTACAAGCAGACACCACGGGAGAAACCACACGGAGAAACGTGGCTCGGGGAAGGCAAAGCGGGCTCGGATGCTGCTCAGTAAATAAAAGTTTGCATCCCCGGACAGCAGTGAGCAGATAAGCAGGGAAATTAGGGAGCTCGTTAAAACAACCGCTAAAAATGAGTTTAGCTGCGTTTATAGCTTGTAAAGCATCAAGCCAGCCAAAAGGGGGGGAAAAAAAATTTGGAAAAGCCATAAAACAAGTCATTCAAAAAGTCTCATCGAGTGGGGATGGAGAAGCCGCAGGCAAGGGCGCATCTCCGTGATGGAGCAGGGAAAATCCACCCGCGGCAGGAGCGAGGGTGCCCAAGCCCCTGCTCGGGGGGGATTTTTGGGAGCCGAGTCCTTCACAGCGCGCCGGGATGCTCGGGGAGGGGATGCCCCAGAAGCCGGAGAAGCGGAGACGAACAAAAGCAAAGCGGGCAGCAAGGAGGGAGGAAGGAAGGGAGGGAGGAAGGGAGGGAAGCCCAGGCGCGCTGCCCCGCGGAGGCTCCGCGCATCCCGGCACTCACCGCCACAGCTTGCCCAGCGTCTTGCTGAGCTCGGCGTTGTGCAGATGCGGGTACTGATCCGCCAGCTTCCTGCGGGCGGCCTGCGCCCACACCATGAAGGCGTTCATGGGCCGCTTGACGTGCGGCTTGGCTTTCAGCGACCCGTTGCCGCGGACGGGCATGGGCACCAGGCTCCAGTCGTAGCCCTTGAGCACCTGCGAGACGGCGTCGCGGATGCAGGCGGGGAAGCGCTCGTCCACCTCGGCCGCGTCCACCTTGGCCCCCAGCGCGGCGGCGGCGGCGCCCGGCGGGCGCGGGGCGGGCGCGGGGGCGCAGCCCAGCCCCTCGGAGCCGGCGGGGGAGAGCGGCGAGTCCGAGTCCGAGTCCACGTGCGACATGGAGCTGCTGGTGCCGGCGGGGCTGCACGGAGCCTCCAGCGCTTTGTCGCGCTCCTCGGTCATGTTGAGCATCGGCGGGCCGGCCGCGCGTTGCGCCCGCCCGGCGGAGCGGTGCTGTGGGGTCGGAGGGGTGCGCGCCCTCCGCGGGGCGCCGCGGGAACGCGAGCAGAAATTATAAGTTCTAGAAGGAGAAAAAGACGCGGGAGGCTCCAAAGTCAGCCCGAGATCCGCGCTGCCGCCGCCGCCGCCCGCGCTGCCCGCGCCGCGCTCCACGTCCAGTGCCAAACGGGGCCCCTGGCAACAAGTTGCTTTAAGGGCAGGGCGAGCGGCCCCGCCCCTGATGCCGCTCGCCATTGGCGGAGGCGGCGCGGCGATTTGCATAAGGGGCGTGGCTCCGCGCCGCCCGCCCGCCGCTCGGAGCCGCCGCTCCGCCGGCCGGGGACCCGCGGCCGGACCCGCGGCCGGACCCGCTGCCGCTGGATGCCGCCCGCCGCTCCTCCGGCTGCCCGCTCCTCCTGCCTCTTTTCGGCTCCTCTGTGCTTTATTTTTATCCGCTGCAAATCGTCCGGGGGCTCCGCCGCCGCGCGGTACCGGCGGGGACCCGCCGCCGGTGGGGATGTGGTTGGTGCTCCGGTGTGCAGCCGGCGGCCCGGGTTTCGAGCGGGGCTCCGGATTTCGAGCGGGGTTCTGGATTTCTAGCGGGGTCCTGGTTTTCTAGCAGGGTTCCTGGGGTTCTTGGTTTTCTAGCAGGGTTCCTGGTGTTCTTGGTTTTCCAGCAGGGATCCCGGTTTTCCATTCTAGCAGGGTTTTCTAGCACGGTCCCGGTTTTCTAGCGGGGTCCCGGATTTCTAGTGGGGTCCTGGTTTTCTAGCAGGGTTACTGGGGATCCTGGTTTTCCAGCAGGGATCCCGGATTTCCAGCAGGGTTCCGGTTTTCTAGCAGGATCCCCCGAATTTCTAGCGGGGTCCTGGTTTTCTAGCAGGGTTCCTGGGGTTCTTGGTTTTCCAGCAGGGATCCCGGTTTTCCAGCAGGGATCCCGGATTTCTACCACGGTCCCGGTTTTCTAGCAGGGATCCCGTTTTTCCAGCGGGGTCCCGGATTTCTAGCACGGTCCGAGTTTTCCAGCGGGGTCCCGGATTTCTAGCACGGTCCCGGTTTTCCAGCGGGGTCCCGGTTTTCCAGTGGGTGCAGGATGGAGCAGCCGGGTTCTTTCCCGAGTCGCGGAGCGGTGCCGTGGGACCGCCGGTTCTTTCCAATCCCCTTTTCCAGGTTTTTTTGGGGCTGTCGGGAGGGCAAAGCCCGCTGTGTGTCCCCCGCAGCCGGTCCCCGGTGCCCCCGGGGCCGTGCGCTCCCGCAGCCCCGAGCGCATCGCTTCGGTCCCGCCGCCTCCAGCGGGCGAGTAACGAGGAAAAATCGGGGAATCGCTGGGGAAAAAGCGGCACCAGACCCTCCGTGTCCCTTCCCCAAAATCGGGGAATCGCTGGGGAAAAAGCGGCACCAGACCCTCCGTGTCCCTTCCCCAAAATCGGGGAATCGCTGGGGAAAAGCGGCACCAGACTTTCTGTGTCCCTTCCCCAAAATCGGGGAATCGCTGGGGAAAAAGCGGCACCAGACCCTCCGTGTCCCTTCCCCAAAATCGGGGAATCGCTGGGGAAAAAGCGGCACCAGATCCTCCGTGTCCCTTCCCCAAAATCGGGGAATCGCTGGGGGAAAGCGGCACCAGACCCTCCGTGTCCCTTCCCCACAGGAAAAAGCGACACCAAACTCTCCGTGTCCCTTCCCCGAGTGTCCCTCCTCTTTTCCCGCAGTTTTCCCGCAGCGGGCTCCATCCCGAGCACCGGGAAGCGCCCGGGAGGTCCCGGCCGGAGGAGGATGCGGCACCTCGGGGTGAGCCTTTGGATGGGGGAAAAAAGGGAGGGTGATCCCCAAAATCTCCCCCGTCTGTCCCTTTCCAAGCCAGCTCTGCTCTTCCAGCATTTCTTTGGAGCATTTGATTCTAATTACCCGCGGAATTCAGCCTTCTAATTGCGACTGGGGGCTTGGGGGGGAAATAAAAGCAGCTCCCCGAATTCAAGTTTTATCTGCTACTTCCCCCCGGAAAAATAGAGGGTCACAGGGGAAAAAAATAAGAAATTGGGCTTCAGGCGTTCCAGCGTTTAAAAAGTACCAGGAACATGGTGGTTTTTGTTTAATTACTGTGATGTGTAATAAATAAACCGTATGCTTTGAATTTAAATGTGTTTAAATGTGCCCAAACTTCCGTCTGCTTTCTATGTGAAAATTAATTTGTTCTCTCAAACGGCAAAGCAGGATTTAATTTTATTAAAAAAAAAACAAACCCCAAACTGATTTTTCCACTTTTCAGCTTTCTGTTTGCAGAGTTACCGCCTGACATATTTGAAATACAATTTTCAAAGCGTCTTTAAAAAAAAAACAAAAAACTATTTCAAGGCTCAAGGTGAGCTAAATACATTGGACTTGCTAATTGAATAATTGAAATTTTCTTCTAAAATTTAGTGAGATTGGGGATGAGATTATGTTTCTCTGGTCTATGGATTGGTGACTTTGCAGTGCTGTTGGACACTTGGGAAAATCTTTTTTTCCCCCTCTCCTGTGACACATAATTAATGCATATTCCTATAAATCTTGTCTCATTGGGCAATTTACCTTGACTCACAGAATTCCAGTGTTTCATCTGTTTTAGCCAGGGGTGAGTCCAAGCAATAATCACTATTTTTAGTCCATTTTTTTTTTCCCAATCCAGCCCCTCCTGTGGAGCTCCTTCCTCGGAAGATCCCAACCTCAGTGCGTGACTGAGGCTGGGAAGGGATTTGTGGGATGCTCGGAGTTTCGGAGGTAGGAATGGGAACAAGAACCTCTTTTTTTCTGCTCCCTGTCTTCAGCTCCAAAGATTCCTGCAAAAGAAGCCCCCAAGGACAGGAGGAATTACAGACTTGGGTTTTCTTCCCTGCTCGCCGCTGCCTTCCAGAGCTCCCCAGCCCTGCCCGAGGCAGGGAATTGCATCTCCCAGCCCACAGGCTTGAATTCCTCTTTGTCCAGCACAGGTAGAAAGAGGAAGGTGACTTTGGGTGGTTGTTTCCTCTTTTTCCAGAGATGGGCTGGGGGATGAGGCCGTGCCTGGAGCGGGGCAGGGAACGTGTCCTGCCGCACGTCCGTGATCCCGCACGGACCTTTCCGTGTTCCCCGTCCCTCCTCGGGGGATGGAGCACAATTCCCCGGCCTCACACAGCCAGAACACACGGACAGGAGGGAGCTGGAGGTGCTCAGGAGCTCTGGCTTCCTGAGAAGTTCGCTCATCCATGAAATGGAATGAGATAATGCTCAGGGAACAAGTGGGTTCAAGTGGGGCCGTTTGGGGGTCTCGTGGCCGGGTTTTTGTATGACAAAGGATGGGGATGTTTGGCACAGCCTGGATCCCACAGGCTCTGGCATCCTGGCCTGACACAGCATTCCCAGCAAAAGGGTGCAGATTTGGGAAGGAACAACCCAGGTTCCTGTTGCCCAGTGCGCCCAGTTTAGAGAGGATTTGGGGGAATAGCTCCAGCTCCTCCTGACAGAGTGGGCACAGCAGAGGCTGATATTTGGAATATTGCTTCATTTTCTGACGTGGCCTCCAAGAAAATTCCTGGCCAGCTCAGCCTGTGTTTCTGGGAATCAGGCAGTAAATCCAAAGCCTGTGCGCCTGGCTCCATCACATTCCCACTTGGGAATCCTCAGCACCCCTGTGGGATGGAGGCTGCTCCACCTCCCACCCTGGCTCCTCTGTTCCATACCCCTTCCTCCTGCAGGAATAAGAGCGTGTGTGTGCATTGGCTCCAGAGCAGGCAGAGCCCTGCTCGTGCCAGGAAGGAAAAATTTCCTTTCCAGTGGCAGCCAGGGAAGGAATTTTTAGAGGATGAGAGCACTGGAGCCCGTGGATGTGCTCTGGGATGCACACACAGAGTGTGTTCCTCCCAAACTGGGCTCCGTCCCTCATCTGACCAAGGGGGAAAGTTCTCATTTATCCCAAGCTGGCCTCCTTTGACCTGCCAGCAGATTGCACATGGGAATTCCAAGGGGCAAAGAGAAAGAGCCTTATGGGGAATTAAAAACAAACCCTGATCAGATAAGAGCAACCTGTGGTGTTAAAATCAGCCTTTGACACCTGCAGGATTAATGCTCGGCCCAGAGCACGTGGCAGCTCTGAGGCTGCTGTAAAACAATGTTCAAGCCTTTCCAGAAAAACTCCTGATATCTGAACAGAAGGAATAAAAAGACAGGTGGTAATTTCAATTAATTTCAATTAAAACAAGCTTTGCCCTTGAGCTGGACAATAGTGGTGGGTCCCATCCCACACTGGGTGCTTGGGAAGGCTCTGCTGCCTGCTCATGCAATTTTAAGGCCAAATTTATGCAGATCCATTCCTTGCAGGTCACTTCAGGTCCAAACTTTGCCTTTCGTTCACCTAAAATGGGCCTTGCCTCACCCAAACCTCATGTGGCTGTGGCACCTGGGGACATGGGTTAGGGGTGACCTTGGCACTGGATGATCCAAGGGGGCTTTTCCATCCCAATCCCACAACTCTGGGACCTGCAGCAGCATTTTTCCAACATGAATATTTACCTGGTGCAGATGAAAAAACCTCTGCACACCTGCACTGGGCAGGACTCCACTGATTTATCTCTTGGAATGGAAGCGGAGAGGAGTGCCTGGGATTCCCAAATCCTCTTCTAGGTTTGAGCGGTGGATACCAAAGAAAAAGGACATCTGATGTCAATTTTTTAATTCAATATTTATTGCATGAAGTTTGCTATTTATTCACGTATTTGAAGATCCCAGCAAAAAACCAAAAATGCTTTTGCAGGATCAAACCCCACCCATGTATGAATTACACATTAAATGCCAGGTGAGGTGTTGGCAAAGGATCTCTTCTTTCCTTCTGCACAGCACAGCCTGCATGACATTTTTTTTCAAAATAATGGGGATGATTGTGATTAATTACGATTATTGTGATAATTAATTTCTTGTCCTATGGTACCACTCAAGGATCCCTCTTCTGAACCAGCCCCTCCTCATTAACCTGCGCAAGTACATGAGAGAAAAAGGTGATTCTTCGTCTAAAAATCCTTTCTACCTTTATCCTGGAGTTGAAGATCAGATTTCAACAGGGAAAAATTGGGATTTTAAAGGGAAAAATTAAAATTATTACTGCTGGGGAAAAAAAAAAAAAAAGGATTAGCAGAAAGAAGGTCCCAAATTCTCTGTGTCCCCTTCAGCGAGTGCAGCTGAGTGCTCGGTGCGTGCCTGCATTATCCGCAGCTGAATGTCTGCTCTCTTCAGAGGAGACCCCTGTGCTTGTGCTGCCTCCTGATCTCAGCTTTCTCTGCTCCCTTTCAACCCAAATCCTGGCAGCCAGAGGGGAGAAAGGCCAGAGCTGAATGAACACAGAGCGATTTCGGGTGCCAGGGCCGGCCAGCGGGGTTGGGGCGCTGCTGGGGACAGCTGCTGGCTGCTGTGACAGTAAAGGCTTGTTCCCCTGGCACTCCTGCAGCTGGTTTGGAACACAGCAAAATAGGGGACGTGGCATGTGGGGTGGCTTGGTGAATGAAGATGAGCATCAGTGATGCCCCTGCCCGCCTGGCATTCATGAATTGCCCTCCCCTGGAGGCTTGGAAGGCTCCAAACCTCGCTCCGAGTTGTTTTTGCTCGGGGTTTGCACTGTTTTCTTTCCTTAAGTTGCCAGCTGAAAATAAAAGAGGAAATTGAGAATTGAGCAGAAAAGCCAGCACAGGTGATGGTCCCCACAAGGGGATTTGTGAAATCACAGAATATCTGAGTTGGGAGGGACACGCGAAAATCCTCGAGTCGTGTTTGGGACAGAAAAGACATCATTTGGTGTCCTGATCAACTACTGGTTTATCACACATTTATCATCTTCCAGGAAAGCCAGGAAAGGCTCCCACTGCCTGTTAGGAGAATTGAGTCCTTTTTAGTAACAACACACTTCTGCTGGTTTAGGCTTAAAATTTGCATCTCGTCCTGTTGGAAGGTGCTCCTGTGGCACGACCAAACCGAGCCAGCTCCCCATTCCCCTCCCAGCCCCAATTACTCTTCCCTTCTTGCTAAACTTTAGCCCAAACACTCCTCTTTCCCGCAGTAATTTCCTCAATTATCCAGTTTGTTTTACAGACACCCCCGTTTAATGTGGGATTTGCTGTAAAAGACCCCACAAAGGAGACCATTAGCTCCCATCTATTTAAATTTTCCTCTCCAAACCTCGTGGCCTATCTAGAACTGCAGTATTCCAGTGGCCTTTAACAAACAGCTGATTTTTCCTTCCCTATACAATGCACCATTATGTGGCATTTTTTTTTTCTTTTTTTTTTCCCCTAAGGAGAACAATGCAAGCAGCAGTGATGGGAAACTGGAAAAACAAAAGGGGCATTTAGAAGGGGCTGGTTTAGAGGCTGGGAAGTGTTGAATAATGTTACACCTGATAGCAGATGCTTTCCTCAGCAACCAGCACCGAGGTGTTTACTAAGAGGATACTCAATGTATGTTTATGCTCAAAAATGCTATTTATGAACTCCACGCAGCCAAGTGTTTGAAGTATGTGAATTATTGAAAATAAAAATCATAGTGGCATCACAAGGAGTGAATTTAGATGGGATTTTAGGAGGAAATCCTTTCCTGTGAGGGTGGATGGAGCTGGGGTGGAATTCCCAGAGAAGCTGTGGCTGGCCTAGGATCCCTGGAAGTGTCCAAGGCCAGCTTGGACCAGTGGAAGGTGCCTAAAATTGGAACTGGATGAGCTTTAAGGTCCCTCCCAACCCAAACCATGCCATGATTCTATGAGGAAAACCTGAGGAACTGAACTTCAAATGAACTCAAATTCCCCAGCCCAGGCAGAGTCACCTGGAGCAGGTGACACAGGAATGCGTCCAGGTGGGTTTGGGATGTCTCCAGAGAGGAAGATCCACACCCTCCCCGTTCCATGGCCCTGCCACCTCCATGGAAACCAGTTTTTCTATAAATTGAGGTGGAATTCGTTGTGTTTATCTGTCCTGAGCTCAGCAGGTCCCGGCATGGTGCTGACAACTCCAAGGCTGTGGATTCAATGTGAGCCATTCACTGAAGGGACTCAATCCAAAGCAGAATATCCTGCGATTTGGGATCTGATTTACCTTAGGGTATCTCTCCTCATCCTGTCACTGAGCATCACCGAACAGAGCCCGGCATCATCCTCCAAACCCCTTGGAAATATTTGGGTGCATGGGATCCCTTCTCACCTTCCCTCCTCCCCAGCTCCTGCAGCCGCATCACTGGGACGCCCCAGCCCTCTCACACCTCCGCAGCCGCGCTGACCGCCTCTTTTCTTTTATTTTTCAAATAAACTTTGCATTTTCTCGCCGGTTCGCAGAGAATTATCCCCATTTTTCCCTATTTTCTTCCGGTCCCCGCCGTGTCCCGTCACATCCCACCCCGCGGGGCCGCACACACCGTGCCCAACATAGCAGCACCGCTTTGCAACGTGTTCTCCCTGTTTCTCCCCATTTCTGTTGGTTTCTGCCCATTTTTCCCCGTTTCTGTCAGTTTCTCCCCGTTTCTGTCAGTTTCTCCCCGTTTCTGTCAGTTTCTCCCCGTTTCTGTCAGTTTCTCTCCGTTTCTGCCGGTTTCTCCCCGTTTCTGTCGGTTTCTCCCCGTTTCTGCCGGTTTCTCCCCGTTTCTCCCCATTTCTGCCGGTTTCTCCCCGTTTCTCCCCGTTTCTGCCGGTTTCTCCCCGTTTCTGCCGGTTTCTCCCCGTTCCTCCCTTTTTCTGTCGGTTTCTCCCGGTTTCCCCCCGTTTCTGCCACTTTCTCTCCGTTTCTCCCCGTTTCTGCCAGTTCCTCCCCATTTCTCCCGGTTTTCCCCCATTCCCCCATTTCCCCATTCCCCCACTTCCCCATTTCCTCCCGTTTCTCCCGGTTTCCCCCCGTTCCCCCATTCCCCGTTCCCCCATTTCCCCGTTCCCCCGTTCCCCCATTTCCCCATTCCCCCATTTCCCCATTCCCCCCATTTCCCCGTTCCCCCATTTCCCCGTTCCCCCGTTCCCCCGTTCCCCCCGTTCCCCCGTTCCCCCGTTCCCCCGTTCCCCCCGTTCCCCCATTCCCCCCATTCCCCCGTTCCCCCATTCCCCCGTTTCCCCATTTCCCCGTTCCCCCATTTCCCCGTTCCCCCATTCCCCCGTTCCCCCATTCCCCCACTCCCCCATTCCCCCATTTCCCCGTTCCCCCGTTCCCCCGTTCCCCCATTCCCCCGTTCCCCCATTCCCCCGTTCCCCCATTCCCCCGTTCCCCCCATTCCCCCCATTCCCCCGTTCCCCCGTTCCCCCATTTCCCCGTTCCCCCATTCCCCCGTTCCCCCATTTCCCCGTTCCCCGTTCCCCGTTCCCCGGTCCCCGCCCCGCCCGCCGCACATGCTCGCTGTGCGGGACATGGCGGCGCCCGCGGCGGGGCTGCGGCAGCGCCGCCCGGCCGGGCCCGCCGCGTCCCCCGGGCCCGCCGCGTCCCCCGGGCCCCGCCGCGGAACCGCGGCCCCGCCGCTCGCCCCGGGCTCCTTCTGGCTGACCCGCATCGTGCTGCTGCGCTCCACGGCCTTCCTGTACTGTGAGTGCTGGGGGAGAGCGGGGAGAGCTTTTCCCCGTGCCCCGAGGGTGGCGGGACACCGAGCAGGCTCCGCAGGGAACGAGAGCATCCCCAGGGCTGCCAGAGGAGCCCGTGGACGCCGCTGCCCCAAGCACGAGGTGACATCCTTGGGGATGTCCCGGATGGGAACAGCGGCAGGACTCCACGGGCCTTGTGGGCCTTCCCACTTGGGAATAGTCTGTGATTTTATGGTCATTGTGGGTCTTCTCCAGCTCTGCATAATCATGGAATATGATCATTGTGGGTCCTCTCCAGCTCTGCATATTCCATGATTTTATGATCATTGTGGGCCCTCTCCAGTTCTGTGTAATCATGGAATATGATCATTGTGGGTCCTCTCCAGCTCTGCATATTCCATGATTTTATGATCATTGTGGGCCCTCTCCAGTTCTGCATAATCATGGAATATGATCATTGTGGGTCCTCTCCAGCTCTGCATATTCCATGATTTTATGGTCATTGTGGGTGCTCTCCAGCTCTGCATATTCCATGATTTTATGGTCATTGTGGGTCCTCTCCAGCTCTGCATATTCCATGATTCTATGGTCATTGTGGGCCATCTCCAGCTCTGCATATTCCATGATTTTATGGTCATTGTGGGTCCTCTCCAACTCTGCATATTCCATGTTCTTCTTTCCCGCTCTCACGTTCCTGGTGGATCAGGGATGGCTGGATGGGGTTGGTGGTGCTGGAAGCTGGCGGAGCTGGAAGGAGAAGTTTTGCTCACACCACGAGGTTGGTACCTCTCAGCAGAGCTGCTCATCCTTTCCCTCGAAGCGCTCACAGTGCAAGAGAGGAACTCTTTGTTTTTTGCAGCAGCAGGACTGCAGGGACAGATGCCACCCCTGGGTGCCAACACCACCGACAGCCAGGACCTAGAGTCAACATGAAATAAATATTAAAATATTCCAGTGAAAGCAATTTCCAGCCTCTGCCGTGCTCGTTTGCCTCCTGCTTTGGCACTGAGAGCTGCGCTCAGAGCCCACTGGTGCACTGCTTAAAAATATTTACAGTGAAACCAAAACTGACAAGTAACACGCTACAGTACAAATTCTAAACTTGCCCCAGATTTGTCCACAGAATCGTTAGAATTTGTAGCCCGCCAGCCTGCTTAGATTATTTTGCATCAAAACCATGCAGAAGTTGTAGTCTCGTATGGCTTTGACACGTGCTCTGGTTCTAGTTTGGTTTCAGCTCTCGGTGAAATGCGAGGTTATGACTCTTGCAGTCAAAATGAAAGCGATTCCGATATTCCCCCGTGTGTAAATCCAGGCTGCTGAGTTTCCCGTGGCTCAGTTTGCAGTTTCCTTATGAGGAATTGATTGGTGCTCTCTGCTGTGCCTTCAGCAGAGGCTGCTGCTTCCCCGGGGCTGGATTTGGGGTGATAAATGTGCCACACCAAAGGGGGGGTGGGAAGGGAGCAGGGCCTGGCTGGAGGGGTGGGAATTGGTGGAAATCAAAGGTGTGGGAGCTCGTGGTGACACCTGGGCCAACGAGGTGGGGAACAAGGATCTGACTGGGGGGTCAGGTGAGTTACAGGTGGAAGTGATTAAAAATGATGGGCTGCAGGAGAAAAGGAGGCTGCGAGGGGCTGGGCCAGAGGGTGAAGCTGAGCTTGGTGAGTAAACGTGGGGTGCTAAAGAAGAGGGAGAATTCTTTGTGGTGGTGTTTTCAAGGAGGAGAGAGGAGTGTGAATGGCTGAAAGTGGTGTTGGGGGTAACTTTTTGGAGAGTGGGGTGGCAGGGGGAGAGTTTGGGCTACTGAAGCTGGAATGAGCAGGGCAGGAGGAAAAGTTCACCTGCCTGTTGTGCAACTTGTGTTTGGCTGCGCTCGGTCCCTGGGGAGTTCTGCTGCTGGTTTGGGGTGAGCCAGAGCCAAGTGAACCAAAGCCAGGCAGCTGGGCCTGCTTCGGGACGGGTCAGGTTCCTCTGGGCAGCCCTGCTGAGGCTGGCAGTGCCCGAGAGGTGCCCACGAGAATTCGTGTGCGAGCGGGCAGATTCCCTCTGGATGCTCCAGTGGGGAAGCAGTCTTCGCCCTTTGATCCCTTTGGAGCGCCTGGCTTTAGAATCAGCAGAAAACAATTCTGTGCCTCTGTGCCAAGCCGCTCTGTGCAGGTTTTTTTTTCTGGAGATGGAAGCATTTACTGTGACAGCTGATTTTTCTCCCAGACGCGGCGATTCCGCGCGCGCCGAGGCTCAGACTCGCTGAGGAGACGCTTGATGCCGTTGTGACAGTTTGACATTCCTCAGCCGTGGGATGTTTTCCCCCCTTCTTTCATTCCACCCTTTTATGTGTAACCCTTTCCTTGCCCTTTCCTTTTGGGTGGGGGGATTTGTGTTAAGGTGTTGGGGAATGCGATCGGTGCTGGGAGCTGAGGGATTGTTCCCCTCCTGCGTGGGACAGTGAAGAACCTCGAGGATGAGGTGGAGAAAAACACAATTTGGGGTGCGCAGTGACCCCAGAGTGTGCTCTGAGGGTTTGTCACCTCCTTCCTGTCCCCACCCCATTCCCAAGGGGGTGTCCATTGCCTGCTGCAGGTGCGGGAGATGTTTTCCCTGAGGATCTTCCCGTGTGGAAGGAGGACAGGCAGAGCAAGGCAGGTGTGGCGTGTCCTTCTGGCTGCCCTCCCCTCCCCCTTTGCTTTTACTCTCCCCTGCTTTTTTTTGTGTCTTTTGAAGGGGTTTTCCAGAAGCAGCCCGAGCCTGGGAAGTCCCTGGCAAAGCAGCTGCTGTGTGAGATGGGAGGTGGGAGAAGATCTGAGGGTTTGGAGAGGTCAGAGACCAACCCCACCTGCTGCTGGCAGGGGTGGGAGAGCAGGGGAAGTGCATCCAGCTGAAAGGGCTCCGTGAGCTTTGGTCCTTGCAGCACTGTCCTGTCCCTCTGTCCCTTGGAAATGGTTTCTCTGTGCTTCCTGGTGGCTCCTTCAGGTCCTGCAAGGCCACACTGAGGTCACCCTGGAGCTTCTCCTCTCCAGGTGAACAATCCCAGCTCTCCCAGCAGAGCTGCTCCATCCTTCTGCCCGTCCTCTGGGCTCTCTCCAGCAGCTCCAGGTTGTCCCTGTGGTGGAACCCTGGAGCTGGAGGCAGCTCCTCTGCTTCCCACCTGAGCAGGGCAGAAGTTTGGCCAAATGCCACTTGGAGGTTTGCAGCTTTTCCATCCTGGTCTTGCCCTGTGTGTTCCCTGTGACAGGGATTGGTGTTTTGGCAATCCAGAAATACTTTGAGGTCTTGTTGGAAGTGCTCTTACAGGTAAATAGCTGGTCCTTAAGCTCTCGACAACAAATGTGCATTATTTGCTCCCTTCACCCTCTTAAATCATTTTTAAGTGCTCTTTTTTGGGTGATTACCATCATCAGATTCCAGCTGTAGAAATCTCAGTAATTAGATACCACCCTCCCCAGTCTCAGCCAGGCTCTGTGGAGAGCTTTGAAATAAAAGCTATTATTTAAATCCAGTTTATCTTCCTTCTCCTTATGTATTGTTTAATAGTATTTTCTTTCCCCAGCGCCAGAGCTACGGGAGGTTCAGGCTCCTTCTTCCTAAATCTGAAATCCAAAGCCCTCTCGGGGGGTTTGGCTTCCTGTAGGCTCCTGGCTCTCCCCGGTGTCCTTCCTCCTCTCTTTCTCTGCCATCTCCCCTGCTTTCCCTTCCCTCACTTTTATTCAAAGGCTCTCAGTAGCTTTCAGCCTGCCTGGTCAGGATTTTGAACATCTTCGGGCGCTTTTGCTGTCCTGGGAGGTTTTATTGCAGCTCAGTGCTCCTTGGCAGGGCTGTGCAGCACCAGCTCTGGGTCCTCTGAGCAGCTGCATCCCCCTGGAATGGGGGAAAAAAAATAACCAAGTGGAGAAGGGAATCTCTCTCCTTGTCTTCTCCTTGCCCAAAGCCCCTCTGGAGCACTGGGATCTTCCCAGGGCATCCTCCAGCTGCGGGCTGGGGGGGTTTTGAACAGCCTGAGACCCAAAGAGAAGCTTTTTCTATTTCCACACCCTTTCAAAGGAGGAGGCAGCGAGGGGATAAGCACTTCAAACCATCCAAGTAACCACCCCGAAAACAAAAAAGGTGTAAAAAACCAGAGCACTTTGTTGTGTGTTTTTTTGTGGGTGCTTGGCTTCACCCTTTTGCTCAGTGCTCAGGTGTTGTTGCTTCTGTGTTGCAAAACTTTGTGGGGGAATTCATTAATTGAAATTTTGATTCATTTCGCTGGTAATAAAATACCAGGAATATTCTGCTCTTTCTTCTTTGCAGCAGTACAGCCTCAGCTTGCAGCACCCAGCTCAGGGCCTGTTCAAATGCCTCGTTGGGTCAAAGGGGCACTCCATAAACTGCTCCAGGCAGAGTTGTTGTGTGTGTGCAAAATGTAGTTTGGTTTTCGGGCAAAGCTCCGTGCCCTTGGTTCAGTTCTTCTCGTGGTTAGGGCATGAAGGCAAAGTTAAGACCTCTTTTAACAAGAGGGGGGAAGACAGAAAAAGCCACGTGACCGGGAAGTTTTGGATTTCACATCTTTAAATCTTCCCTGAGCATGAAGAATGGGATCCTCTCGTTCTCCCACCACGACAGGCTGAGGGAAGGGAGCTGAGGTGCCAGGGAAATCTGGATGGAGCAAATCCCTTTGGGTGGGGATGCTTGGTTGGTGGTTATTGGTACCATGTGGGGTTGAAGGAGGAACACGCTGGGTTTTGGGGGGAGAGGGGAAGGAGGTGGGGGAGTTAATGGAAAAGTACAGTGAGCACCTTCCGAGGTGAGGATAAGTAGGGGAGGTCTATTAGCAGCCCCGGTAATTTGCATGTATTATGTAAAGCTCAGCTGGCAGCAGGGAGAGCTCCCATGTGAGCTGTCAGAGCTGCAGTGGGAGGCAGACCTGGAGCTGCTCCTTCCTGCCACCTGCACAGCCCCCGGAATGGCACATCCAGCTGGGACACGGGGCTGTGTCGCAGCACTTCTGAGAGACACAGGGCATGGTTTATGTCTGCAGTGAGATCTGAGGCCTTCCAGCCTGTGATGCAGTTGGAAATTAAGTTTGTGGCGCAGTTAGACGTTGTATTAAGGTGTGATGGGGAGCACTGGGCTGCCTGGGTGTGAAGTAGTACAGGTTTATAGTGTGAAGTTTAGTCCACCTTAAGACAAAGACAATGTTAGCCTGCATGAGAGTGCCTTTGTAAACTGTAAACTATGTAGAAGTGTATTTAAACTGCCATCTTCTCACAAATAAATGGAGAATGTTTGATTAACCTTATTGGCTTGATGTGCGTTCTGTCCTGTCCAGCTTTCCTGTCTTATGAGGACCTGGCTTTGAGGCTGGGCACTCCCAAAGCCTGGGATTGTCTGTGGGAAGCCCAGGGGTGTGGTGGGGCTTGTGCCAGGGCTGGAGGGGTGTGGAGTGCCAGGGAAAAGCTCCAGGAGCAAGGAGAAGGGGGTCAGTGAGCCCCAAGCCCTGCAGGGCGGTGATGCTGCCGGTCAGTGCCCAAACTGGAAGCAAAGTTGTTTGAGCTGGAGGATGCCGAGAGAAAAATCCCCAAACACAAGGGACAGAGGTTCCAGGAAAAGGGTTAAGGAAGAGGAAGGTGCACAGGCTTTGGGGGAAAAGGGACTTTTTTACCCCCTGACCAAGCCACGGTCAAAGGGAAGGTTCCTGGAGAAGGCAGCAGGGTCTGTTACACTGAATTTAAGGCTCCAGTTTCTCTGGGCTTCAGGGAGAGGAAGCAATGACAAGCTGATAAATCACTTCCCTCTTTCCCTCCTGGATCTGGGCATCTCCTGTGCTGCTGGAATCCTCTGCAGCCTCTGTCTTTAGTTTCAGCTCTTCCCCGTGTGCAGCAGCACAGGAACTGCTGCCTGAGGGGGAAACCTCAGCAGATGGAGCAGGGATGGGTGGGTGGAGGTGGGAGCTGGAAATGGGGGATGAACCCATCCCAAAAGTGCTGGAGAGGGAGCCTGGAGTGATCCAGAGCATGGGGAGTGTCCAGGAGAGGGAGCAGGATCCGGGCTGCAGCTCTGGGAATGGGAGCATCACCTGGCAGGTGATGGATCCAGCTGGGCTTTGCTTTGTTGGGGGTCAGTCCTCCCAAAATCGGGGCTGGTGCTGCTGGGTTTTCACTGTGGATGCTGCTGTGGGAAATCCCAGCAGTGGGAAATGGGAAAACCCCTTTGGAGTCTGAGCTGGGCCATCCAAAATGTGAATTTCATGGCAGCTCCAACCCGTGGTTTGCCGCCTGCAGGATTTTGTCCGTGCGCTTTGCTGGAATTGCTGGCGTTTGTTTTTCCTAATTTACCCTTTCCTTGTTTGTCTCGTGCACGGCACAGGGGTCTAATTTGGACTTTTTTTAGGCGAAAACCTGCTCAGCATTTATGGGTTGGGGCAGCAATTCTGGAGCATTTAGAGGTGAGTTTGATTAGCACTTTTGGATAACTGTGCAGCAAATTGCAGTGCTAATCACGGGAAATCAAGCCACGGAGTTTTAAGGCAGAACTGGCTTTCAGTTGGCTTTTTTTAGAGCCAAAAATGAAGATATTAAGCTGTCTAAAGCTCAGAAAAATTTTATTTCTGCTGGTTTCATGTCAGACTTTCTGATCACACAGTTATGCTGAGCGTTGGTAGAAAAGTATGGATAAAATGGAAAACACTTCATTTGTGTCCCGGAACTGATCCTGTAGTGCTTGAATCAGCTTTTTTCATGTCTCTCCCTGTTCCATAATTGAGCAAAATAATTGAAGAGAAATGTCTTTTAGTTGTAAAATCATTCACTGTGTAGAAGAGATGGATGGGAAGAGACACAACCCATTAACTCCCAACTTTATTGTGCCATCGCCGGGGTTCAGGATCTGCTGGAATCAAAGGGAACCCTCCCAGTGACCTCTGCTGTGTGCTGCTGACGACTTTTAGTGGTTTTTAAAGGAGAATAAAACCCATGGCTGTGTGCAGAGAGCTGGGGCAGCGTTAAGTGGATTAAGTGGAACCCACTGGAGACCTTTGTCCGGGGAATGGGACGTTCAGGCGGATTCCCTGGGGCTGCAGACTTTGGGTTGCTGCTGCAGACTTCAAAGAAATGGGAATTTGGGCTCTGATTTCACACAGCCTCTCTCCCCCAGTGCTCCCAGTGAGAGACACCAGATGAACACCAGGGTTGTTGTTTGCAGAATGCCAGCATTGAGATAAGGAAGGAAACAGATTTGATCATTAACCGGGGAAGGTTGGGGAGGGGAACAAATTGGCTTTTTCCAGGAGCTCTGGTGCTGCTGCCCGTGACGTGGCTGCTGTTTGGGTAATGTTTGAAGGATGGGTAAATTAGTGGATGCAGCCTAATCAGGAAATGTTGGCCTTCCTCGTGTGTTTTTTTTTTTTTTCCCTGAAACATGGAGATTACTGGAGTTACAAACTGCAAATTGGTAACTGCGGGACATGCCTAAAATATGAGATAATGCCTAAAAACTGCCCAACTTTCTCTGTAGGACATCAAATGCTAGGTCTATGAGCTGTAATTAAACTGCTGATGTGCCGTTAAAAAAAGCAGCTGGCTGGGCTGAGGGTGTCCAGGGCTGAAGCAGAAACACGAAAAGTGGGAATTTAAGGGGTGGGAGAATGGTAAGATTTTGGATTTCCAGCCTTCCAGAGTGTGAGAGGATGCGGAGAATCAGAGCTGCTGTTCTGGGCAGTTGTGGTGGTGAACCAGGAGCTCAAAGTTGGGGGTGCTTTGAGCAGCCCTGGGCTCCTCAGCACGGGAGGGACTTGGAGCAATTCCAGAGCTGGAGCTGAGCTGGGGGGGCTCACCTGGAGAGGAGAAGCTCCAGGGAGAGCTCAGAGCCCAGCCAGGACCTGAAAGAGCTCCAGGAGAGCTGCAGAGGGATTTGGGACAAAGGATGGAGGGACAGGACACAGGGAATGGCTTCACATTCACAGAGATCAAGACTAGTGGGATATTGGGAATTAGGAATTGTTCCCTGGGAGGGTGGGCAGCCCCTGGCACAGATTCCCAGTGAGCTGTGGCTGCCCCTGCATCCCTGGCAGTGCCCAAGGCCAGGCTGGACACCTGGGACAGTGGAAGGTGTTCCTGCCATGGCAGGGGTGGGATGAGAGGATCTCTAAGGTCCCTTCCTGCCCAAACCATCCTGGGATCCTATGAACACCTCATTAACGATGGAGATGAGTTGAAGCTGTCTAATTAACAATATTTTGATCGATGAAGTGTTTTCAATACGAGGAAAAGATTCTGGTACTTGATTCCCAGGTTATGTGGAGGTGGAGATCTGTTCTCCAAAGCCAAGACAGAATTTATGGAATTCCTTTGCCTGCTGCACTGTGGTTCACAGCAATCCTGGAATGGTTTGGCTTGGAAGGGACCTTAAAGATCCTCCAGGTGCATCCCAGGGAACATTTTGTTGGGCACTGTAGTGGCCGTGCTGGATTTTAATGGAGATAAAAACTTGGGAATGACTAAATTCCTTCCAAGAATGGCTTCTCTAGCTCTGCATTCAGATCAGCTGCCTCCTGCTGGGTGATTCCTCACGGAGTTTTTTCCCTCTCCTTGTTCCCCTGCAGTCGTGGCCTTCCTGGTGGCCTTTCAGCAGAACAAGCAGCTGATAGGAGAGAAGGGGCTGCTCCCCTGCAGGCTCTACCTGCAGGACATCAAGAAATACTTCAAGGGGAAGGTCGGCCTGGATGCCCTGAGCTACGCACCCACTCTCATCTGGTTCCTGGACTGGTCTGCCATGGACAACACCCTGGATTGCCTGGCCCTGGCTGGCCTGTCAGGGGCAGCCTTTGTGCTGCTGACTGGCTGTGCCAACATGGTCCTCATGGCCCTGCTGTGGCTGCTCTACCTCTCCTTGGTCAACGTTGGACAGATCTGGTGGGTTCTCAGTCCCCCTGCTCTGCTTTCCCCTCCTGCTGCCTGTGGTGCCCATTGATTTTCCTGGTGCAGTTTGGGTTTGCAGCCCGATCTGTGATTGCTCCTCAGCAGGTTATCCGTGGAGGAATGTGAGATAAGGAATGATTTGTGGGCACACATGATTTGTGGAGTGTCCCAGCTCTGTCTTACCTGGGATATCTGCCCCGAGTTCTCCTCTGTTCATTGGTGCAGGGTGGGACTGGATGATCCCTGTGGCTCCATTCCATGATTCCATGGCATTCCATAATTCCATGGCATCCCACACTGCCTTATCCCAGCTCTTCCCCTTGTCACCCCGATTCTTAAGATTTTCTAAAGCTTTTTAAGTTTACATTTTATTAAAAAACTTTTCCACACATTTTCTATAAACAACATATTGTTTTACATTCTTTCGTGGAAGTGGAAAAAGTTGATATACTAGTAATTTGTCCAATGTCTTTGGAGAGGTGGCCCATTCACTCTCCAATCCACTGTCACCTTTAAAAAAATATAAAAGTTAGAGTCAAAAAATAAACCTTCTTCTTTTTTTACCTTGCCATGGCAGTAGCTCGTGTTGTGCTTTCTCGTGTCCTGTAGCGACATCCCCTCATGACTGTGGCAATTATTCCCTCAATAATTGCTTTTGGGGTGGTCTCAGGCCAGAGCTGCAGTTCTGTTCTGTGTTTCAGACCAAGCACAGAAAGTTTGTGGGGGAAAAGGAGAAACCCCGACCCCTGTCAGTCACCCTGCTGCAGGGGAGGGCTGTGGTGCTAAAATAATAAAGGTTTTGGTTGTCCTTGCTCTTGTTAAGGCCCCAAATATGTTGTTTGAAAGAGGATGTGCCCTGAAAACCCCAAATTCCATCAGGTCACCTCCTGAGGTGCCTCTCTGCCTGCAGCTGAGCTGGTGTGGGGGGAGAAGCTTCTGCCATCAAGAAGTGTCCAGGGGGATTCTTCCCAAATTTTCTGGCTTTACAGCAGGACACCTTTTCCACAGATGGACTGAGTGGATTTGTCTTTAAGGGTTTGCATGTGCTGCCCCATTCATTGCCATCCCACTGCAGCTGGAATTCAGTGGGTGGAGGAGAGCAGCCTCTGAACAGCTCCATTCTCTGAGCTCTCAACTCAGCACCAGCTTAAAGCTGACACCAAGCCACAGAGTTGGGCAGATAACTCACTGCATGCTTTTCCACTGCCTGTTACCAAATTATTCCGGGATTTCTTGTCTATTTTTTGGATGTTTTCATGTGAAAGGGCAGGAATCCAAGCATCCTCCTGCTCTGGTTTCCAGGGATGCAGGAGCAAAACCTGGCTGTGATCCTTGGCTTCTTCCTCCTCGTGTTTCTGTTTGAAAGGGAGAAAGAAAAAATCCCACCAACCTCCCCCTGAAGCTGCCAAGGTTTTGTAGCTGAGCTCTGGTGACTCCAAGGCTGGACAGGTTTGATGTGTGAATTCCTGGAGCAGTGGGATAATTAAGACAGGCTCTCTTCATTAGTGCCCACATCTCTCTGGGGTGCTCCCTGTGCTGCTCCTGTAGTTTTATTTTTTTTTTTTTAAACCCACCTGTCTTGGAACAGTGGGTGCTGTGCTGCTGCTCCCACTTCTCCTGGCATGGGCGGTGTTGGCTCCTCTGTCAATCCTGCAGAACTCCTGAGGTTTTCCCAAAATAATTCCAGTTGTGCCTGGTGAGCTCCGAGTGGCTGTTTTGGCGCCTTTTTTAAGGAGGAGGCAGAGATGGGGGTACAGAGAGGAGCTGTCCTCTCTCCTCACCAGCCCTTCTCCAAACCCCAGTTCCAGAGCAGGGGGAGCTCAGGGATGAGCTCAGGGGTCCCCTCCCAGCTCCAGGACAGAGATCCTGCCAGGACGAGCCTGCTGTGGTTGAAAGGAATTGACTCCTGATAGTTGAGATAGGGATTTTTAATTTCCCCCTCCTTTGCTCCTTGAGATTTGGGGGGTGAAATTCATTCCTCATCGAGGGAGAATCAGAGCCCCAGCTTCTACGTTCCAGCCTCTGGGAGCTCTTGAAGGTTCACACATAGCCAAGTTTTAGCAGGACTGACTGCTTACATGCTGGAGGCAGTTTCATCCCATATGATTTAAGACTGATGCTTTCTTCCACGTTACTGAAAACATTTTTTTAGTGTGTGAGTTATCACCTGTGGGTTGCAAGTGCTACTTTTCCCCTTAACACTTTGGCCTCCATCAACAGCCTCTACTAATTTTCATTTGTGTCTTTGCCAGAATAACAACTGGGACGTGCTACAGCGTCAGTCTGAGGGCATTTAAAAAATTTCTGAGTGTTTGAGCCACTTTTGCTGATACTCTGCCACTGAATCTCTGTATACCCACAGGTATCCCTCAGTATTTTCCTCAGTGATGCAATCAGCCTCGTCACTCTGTCCTCCACTTCTCTGTGCTGCAGTGAGCTGACACACAGCACAAGTGTTAAGGTTTGCAGAGCTGCCTTGGTTGGGAAGCTCTGAAGTGGAGATTGTGCTGCAGTGACTGCGTGGCACAGGCAGCAGTGCACACACAGCCCAGAGGCTGTGGGACCCCAGCCTTGCTCTGGGGTCTCGTGTGGTGGTGAAATTCCTCCTCCAACCCATGATTCCAAAGAAAAACTGAGCAGGCTCTTGCTGTCCGGTCTCAAGGCAGTTTATTGTGAGTTATCGAAAAGATTTTCTCCTCGAGCTGCTGTGGTTTGCTCAGAGCTCAGGCAGAGACACACACACACCCTGACATCCTCTCTGACTCCTTCTCTCCTTCTTCTTCTTCTTCTTCTTCCTCTTTTTCTTCTTCTCTCCCCGCCCAGGGCTGCTGCTGTCTTTTATATGTACATTACGTGTTCCATGGTTACAGTTTTTCCCCAATGCCTATTACCTATATTAAATGGTGATTTTCTATCTTTTATATGGTACATTACGTGTTACATGTTTACAGTTTTCCCCAATGCCTATTACCTATATTAAATGGTGCTTTTCTTCTCTAAACCAATCTGTGAGTGCCAACATCACCAAGAACATGGAGGAGAGGAAGAAGAAGGAGGAAGAACAGGATCAGCCCACTTTCCTCCATCTTAGAACCTCTGACCCCCATGTACAAAGTGAAAACCCCCCTGGACAGGTGCTAAAACCCCCCTGTACAATACTAAAAAATTTTCCCCTCTGTTTTGTAACTACTTTTACTATCCCATCTAACCCTTTGTGACTGCTTGCTCCACCTTCAAAGTTGGTAACTCATTCCATGGCCCAAACCCAAAATCACAGCTGTTTGCAGCTGCCTTCCAGGGTCTCAAATGCTCCTGACCAAGGCTTGGAACCTCCAAAAATGTCTGAGAGACATTATGAGTTCTGACAAGAGTCAACTGGGCTGTGTCTGCTTTATCCAAGCTAAATGTGGAGGCCAGAGATGCTCATAACTCTGGTGTGCAACAAAAACACACCGAGGGGGAAGGGATGAGAGAAAAGGGGGGATTAGAGGTGTTTCCTCAGCTGATTTCCCTCTTAATTTCAGTATTCAACAGGAAATGAGGTGGTTCTTGGGGAGGGCTGAGGGAGAAGACTCCGAGCAGCCCATTCAGCTGTGGGCTCCTTTTCCATCAGATCCTCTGGAATGGGTCACACCCAGATTATCCCTGTGCTGCCTGCAGTGAGATGGAATTCCCTGGACATCCAGGGATGCTGGCTGCTTCCAGTGCAGGGAAACACAGGGAAAGAGCTCAGCAGGACTCCCTTGGTGCTCCCTGTGCTGCAGGAGCTGTGGTGCTGCAGAGGGAGGAGCTGAGAGTACCCAAAATCTGCAGCTCTGCCCTTAACATTTCGGCTGGCCTTAAAGCCAAAGCTGGCTTTAAACTCCTTTCTAACCCTGGTGGGGTTAGGTGGTGCAGTGATTGGGTTTTTTTCTCCCAGTTTGGGGAGGTTTTGATGGGTTCTGTTGCTTCTCCAGAGCCACCTGCAAGGGAGCACAGCTCTCCTGAAGTGGGAGGGACAATGCCAGCCATTCCTGGCTCCAGCAGAGAGGTCTCTGAAATGAGCAGCAAATTCTTCCTGTGGCCTAAATTTAAAAAAAAGAAAAAATCCTTCAGTGGCTCAAAATAAAATCATTATTTTGATTTTTTTTTTTTTTTTTTTTTTTTGTATAGCCCTGCTGTCCCTATCCACTGGCCACCCCTGGGCTCTCCCCATCCACCAAAATCCTCTGCTGAGCCTCCAGGGAAGGATCAGCAGGAATGGAGAGCTCTCTTCTTCAGGCCCAGTGAGGGACAATTTATTCCTTTTATTGCCTTTTTTTTTTTTTTTTTTTGTCTATTTTAATTTTAAATGTCCCTATTTGTTTTGGGCTGCTGAAGGAGCAGCTCTTTCAACTGCTGCCCAGCTGGCTTGGGCTCAGCCAGGGGAAGCTTTAGAAGAGCAAAGTGTGGCTTTTGAAGGGCAGGACACGTCCCCTGCCTGCCCCGGCCCCACCTGGCAGCTGGGGAATATCCAGGGCTTGGAGGGTCTTAAAACCCTCCAAAAAACTGCTCCCCTGAGCATTTGGGCAGCCTAAAATCCCAAAAAAGCAAAGCCCAGCTTGTGTCCCTTGGCTTTGCCAGGTCGCTGTCCTGGACTCTCAGCAGCCTGGAATAAGATGCACTTTGGTGCTTCTCAAAATGAAGTGACCCTGCAGAGAAATTTGGGATTTATTTTGGTGCCTGGCGAGCGTGGGGTTGAGGTTGCCAGTGCTTTCCAGCTTGAAGCGTGGCAGATTTTGGCATTTTAGGCGCAGCGTTGCCCAAAGGAGCTGTGGGTCTGTGCAAATTGAACCCGGGTGTGTTTGGGGTCAAGGCCACCCCTGTGATGGTGTCACACGTCCATCAGAAGCTCAGTGTGTCTGCCTTAAAATACTGTTTTATTTTTCCTTTTTTTCCCCATCTGCCACTTTGAACTTCTTCCTTTTGAAGTAGGAGACTGTAAAGCAGTTCAAAATCTGCCAGGGCAGAGGAATATTTAATATCTGCCCTGTTAGGTTGAAGTGCTGGACCGTGATGTTCATTTTAACCTTGATTATTCGTGTCATTTCTGCAGTAGTAAAATGCTAGTGGTCAGTTTGAGTCGAGTAGAAGCTGTTTCAAGATCTTTAAAAAAGATTTTTTTTTTAATGGGAATTCCTCATAGCCTGCAAATGCAGCTTGTGCAGAGTGCAGCTCCAAGTGGGTTTGCCTTTCTCCAAAATTCCTCCCTCCTGAATATTCCTAGCGTGGGTTTTCATCCATTTCAACCAGAATTTGGGAGAGGCTTGGCTGGGTGAACCCAAATCCTGGTGGCTGGTGACCCCAGGAGCCTCCATTGGTGGGATGAGCAGGACCAGCTCCGTGGGAGAGGCTTCCAGCAGGAATTAAATCGGTTTCTGCAGGAATGAAATGGGTTTCTGCAGGAATTTTAGCAAGAATTAAATCCGTTTCTGCAGGACAGTTTTTGCAGGAATTTTTGCAGGAATTATATCGTTTTCTGCAGGAATTTTAGCAGGAATTAAATGGGTTTCTGCAGGAATTTTAGTAGGAATTAAATGGGTTTCTGCAGGAATTTCAGCAGGAATTAAATTGGTTTCAGCAGGAATTAAATGGGTTTCTGCAGGAATTTTAGCAGGAATTAAATCGGTTTCAGCAGGAATTTTAGCAGGAATTAAATCAGTTTCAGCGGGAATTAAATTGGTTTCTGCAGGAATTTTAGCAGGAATGAAATTGATTTCAGCAGGAATGAAATCGGTTTCTGCAGGAATTTCTGCAGGAATTAAATCAGTTTCAGCAGGAATTAAATGGGTTTCTGCAGGAATTTCACCAGGAATTAAATCGCTTTCTGCAGGAATTTTAGCCGGAATTAAATCAGTTTCACCAGGAATTAAATCGCTTTCTGCAGGAATTTCAGCCGGAATTAAATCAGTTTCTGCAGGAATGAAATCAGTGTCTGTGCCAGAGTCACTAATGCACTTCTAAAACGCCTGAGTAATTCCGGGATGAATTCACTTTTATCCCCAGTAAGGTGTCTCCAGAGAGCTGTTACATTTTCCTTATAGAAACAAACTTTTCAGCTGCTCTGCCACCGATCTGCTGCTGCTTCTCCTGTCCTTTCCTCCCTCCCAGCCTTTCCAAGTGGCATCTGAAAACCCTCCCTCCCCTGGGTAACTCTGCTCCCCGAGCTCACTGCCCATTGTCACACAGCACAGAGTGAAAAAGGGGAAAAAAAAATATAAAGCTGGGGTTGTGGGATTTAAAACCCTTTATTTTCTTTCTGGTTGAGTTGCAGGAGCTCAAGGGAATAAGTTAAACAAGGCAATAAATAAAACGTTACAGCACGAGGTGGCTGCAGGGGTTTTTTAGAGGGTTCTTCCCTTGGGGAAAGGGTGTGCAGCTGCTTCAGCAGGGATTTTGGGGTCCAGGCAGGGATTTTGGGATCCAGGCGGGGATTTTGGGGGGCCAGGCAGGGATTTGGGGGGCCAGGCAGGGATTTTGGGGATCAGGAAGGGATTTTGGGGATCAGGCAGGGATTTTGGGGGCCAGGTAGGGATTTTGGCATCCAGGCAGGGATTTTGGGGATCAGGCAGGGATTTTGGGGGCCAGGAAGGGATTTTGGGGACCAATCAAGGATTTTGGGGGGCCACCAAAGGGACCAGGCAGGGATTTTGGGGGTTAGAGAAGGATGAGGAGGGGATTTTGGGGGCCACAGGAGGACCAGGCAGCACCTTTTTATCCTTTAAGGAATATGAAGTGGTGCCTTTTGAAGCCCAAAAATTTGCCCAGAGGGGAGGAGCTGCCTCGGTTTCTGCCCCCAGGTTCCTCCTGGTGGTTTTCCATCTTTAGCAGCTTGGGAGCTTCCCATTAAAGGAGATTTTTGGGAGGCCAAGTGTGCAGCAGGTCAGGAGGGCCTGGCTCTGAGGCAGGTGCTTTAATTGCAATTAAATGAGTGTCCTCAGGAGTTCACCTGCAGCAGAGAAAGGGGAAGGGCTGGAGTGTGCTGGAGGGTTGGTGGGGTTTATTCTCATCAAAAAGCACTTGAGCCATGTTTAAGCAGGGTGAGCTGAGGGCTCTGGGGCTCAGGAGATGCTCAGGGAGAGTTTTCCTCTCCAGGAAAGTGAGTGGCCATTGATGAACCTCTTCCAGTGCTTTTTCCTCTGATTTTTTACACCTTTGGGCTCTGACACTTTTAGGTGCTTTGTCAGAGTGAATCAGGGCTGGATTTGGCAAAACATTCCCATTTTGGAGCGCTTTTGTTGGTGACCCTTTGATGCTGAGGGCACGAGAGTGTGGATAGGATCATCCTGGATGGAATTTAAGGATGATCCCGTGGGCTGGGACACCTTCCACGATGCCAGGCTGCTCCAAGCCCTGTCCAGCCTGGCCTGGGACACTGCCAGGACCTCACCAACCTCATTCTCCTTCCCACCATCCCCCCAGCCCTTCCCTCTGTCAGTTTGGAGGCATCCCTGCCTTTCCTGTCACTCCAGTCCTTGTCATTCCTCTCTCCCCCTCTTCCTTGCAGGATCCCTTCAGGTCCTGGCAGGTCACAGTTGGGTCACCCTGAGGTTTGTCCATTTTCTGGATGTTTTCATGTGAAAGGGCAGGAATCCAAGCATCCTCCTGCTCTGGTTTCCAGGGATGCAGGAGCAAAACCTGGCTGTGATCCTTGGCTTCTTCCTCCTCGTGTTTCTGTTTGAAAGGGAGAAAGAAAAAACCCCACCAACCTCCCCCTGAAGCTGCCAAGGTTTTGTAGCTGAGCTCTGGTGACTCCAAGGCTGGACAGGTTTGATGTGTGAATTCCTGGAGCAGTGGGATAATTCAGACAGGCTCTCTTCATTAGTGCCCACATCTCTCTGGGGTGCTCCCTGTGCTGGTGCTGTAGAGCTCCTGTAGTTTTATTTTTTTTTTTAAATCCCATCTGGAACGTGGGTTTTTAAAACCTTTCCAGGCTGAGCAATCCCAGCTCCATCCCTCTGCCCATCCTGGGGTTTCCTCTGGCCTGGAGGAGCCCTGAGCAGCAAAATCCCCCTTGGAGCAGCTCCCAGCAGCCCAAGGCAGCAGGAATCAGTGGCTCAGGGGTTTTTTTAAGCAGTTTGGATAATTCAGGAAAATTTTTGTTTTATTTTTTCTTGCAGACCCTGAAAATTCAGGAGCTGTGGAGAAAGGCACGGCAGCCTGGGTGTCCTGGGTTTTCTCAGGACACGTGGGAAGTTCTCAGGGATCACTGCACAGGCAGGAATGGATGTGGCAGCTGTGCTTGACAGGGTGACCTTGGCAGGGGCTTCCCATCCGTCTCCATCCTGCTTTATCATGTCTGGAAGTGATACAGCCTTGCACTGAGGGGCTGTAATTCTTAACTGAGACCAGCTTTCCATTCAGCTTGCAAATGGAAGCAGAAATTCCTGTTGTGCCTGAACCCAGTGCCCAGTCTTGTGTATTAAAAAGAAACACCTCCAGATAAATCTCATTAACCAATATCACCTTGGTGCCTTTGCTAAATTGGAGGTTTTCGGTGCCTTGTAAACAGAACCCTTTTTGCAACTGTGCTTTATTTTCCCAGCTCTCCAAAATAACCCAGAAACAACACCTAGAAAAGCTAGAATATCTCATTCCTTAATCAGGCCTTGGCAGGGAAGCTCAGGAATTTCTTTGTTATCTCAGCCTCGCATCCCTTTTTTGCTCTGCCCTCCCTCTGTCCCCAGCAAGAAGAGATGATCTCTGCAAACATCAAGCCAGAGTTGCAGGATCTCAGGGGGTCATCCTTCCTGCCCAGGAAGCTGCTTTTTGGCACTCCCTCCTCGCCCAGAAGAGAGGGAATGGATCGCTTTCAAAGCATGCAGCCAGCAGCCCTGAGCGCTGGGGATGACACGGGAATGAAAACAGAATTAATTCCATGTGACACCGCTGCCTGCAGCACGACTGGGAGCTAATGAAGCTAACGAGAACCACATTTGGGGTGAGGGATGAAGACGGAGCAGTGGCTGGTGGCAGAAATGGAGCACCGAGTGGTTTCCCCTCCGCTCAAAGCATGGGGAAGGTTTCCCCTCCTTGCCCCGGGTTGGGGTTGGGGTTGGAGCAGCCCTTGGGAGGTCCCAGTGGGATTTGGGGTGGGAGGAGCTGGTCCATGGCTGGGTTAGTGCAGAGCTGGAATGTGGGAGGTGATGCAGGTGGCACTGGGCAGTGCTGGGCCAGCCCCGGAGAGACTCATTAATGCAATTAGGGGATCCCTTTTTTAATCAAGCAGTTACCGACACCCTGTTTTCCTGGGGTTTTACCTGCAGAACCTTTCTGCTGGATCCCAGCAGTGCTCAGGAGGTGATTCCCACTTGTTCTGGCTCCTGGATGTGTCCAGGCTGCAGCTGATGCTGAGCTTTTCCGTCGGTGTCCCAGCCTGGCCTCTGTTCCCACTTCCCCTTTCCCTGGACTCGGTTCCAGCCCAAGGAGCAGCTCCCAGTGGCTTCCCAAAGCTGCCACCTTCTTTTGGCACTGGCAGGATTTCACCAGGGCAAACCCCACTGGGGTGTGGCAGACCGGGCACTCACCTGAGCCAGGCTTGGGGATCATTTTTGGCTTTGGGATCATTTTTGGCTTTGGGCAGAGTTGGCGAGTGCTGGGGCTCAGCTGCATAATTCACATTTCCTCTCCTGACCAGGCCCTGCTGTGGTGTTTTGGGAAGAGCCAGGTGGATGCACATCCCATTCCTCACCCCCTGCTTGGCTCCAGCCCTGCCCAGGCGCCTTCCCCAGCACGAGGAGCAAACCTCCTTCTCCTCCTCCTCCTCCTCCTCCTTCTCCTCCTCCTCCTCCTCCTCCTCCTCCTCCTCCTCCTTTATTTTCAATGTTAGCCCCGTTCCTCCCATTTCGGTGTGGATGTTGTAATTACAGAGCACAGAATCCCAGCTTTTGGAGCTCTGCGACCACAAGAAAGTGAATCCAGAAACCAGGCTGGTTTCATTTGCTCCCATTCCAGCTGATTTCCTCCCCCCACCGTGGCTGTGCAGTGCTGAAGGCTTGGCAGGGACCAAAACCAGCTGTCAAAGAGGTTTCTTACCCCCACACTTTAAAGTTAATGATGTTCTGAAATTAATGGTGCACCAGACTAATCCTGGATCTCATTTTGATGGATTTTGCCAGGGATTTTTTCCCAACTGGGCTGGGGAAGTGAATCCCCCAGGTCCCAGGAAAAAAAAAAAAAAAAAAATAAAAGGTGTTTTTCCATCCTAAGTGTTTACAGCTTTAATTTGGTTGGTGTATTGTGGTTTTCCAGCAAGCTCTCAGAAAGTTTTGGAAGCTGTGGATGAGCTTTTCCACTGCTCAGAGCCAGGGAAGTGGCACTGTCAGGGTGTCCCTTTGCTCTGGAAGTGGCTGCGGGCGCAGGAGAGGCCCAAGCCTTGGCATGGGGAGGGGAAAAGCTGAAAGAGCTGAGTTGGATTAGCTGAAGGGAAAAGTGAAAAAAGTGAATTAAATTAATTATCTGAGGGAAAAGAGACAGGGATAATGTGCGTGAAAGAAGCAGAGAGGTTGTGGAGTCACCCCTGGAGGTGTCCCAGGCCAGGAGCACCTGGGGCAGTGGGAGGTGGCCCTGCCATGCCAGGGGTGGCACTGGGTGGGATTTGGGCTTTTTCCAACCCAAACCATCCCAGGATTCTCCCTGTCTCCCTGGGGACAGGACAAGAAGCTGCTGGTTTGTGTGGTGGGAAGGAAAATCCAGGTGAGGCTGGAGGAAAAGCCTCCTAAATGTCCACGTGGAATAATCCCAGGCTGGGTGCCTGGAGAGGGAAGGGAAATCTCAATTTCTGCCTGGCCTGGCCTCTGGCTCGAGGTGATTCTCTCACAATCCTCTCCTGGGACAGGTGCATTTCCCACATTTTCTGTACTTCTGTGCCTTCACCTTCTTAACACCCTGCTGGCTTTGTGGCAGGTGGCTCATGCAGCTTTCCCTGTGGCTGGAATTTTGGAAGGAAGCTCCCTTTGCTTGCCTGGGGCTGCTGCAGGGCAGATGATCCCCTGGGATGAGGAGATCCCTTGCAGGGACATCTTTCTTTCAGGATTTTTCATAGAGGTGCACAGAGAGAAGAAAGAGAAAACAATTTCTATTTCTGCTCCTTGTTTTTCCCACGTGGAATGTGTTTGGAGAATTGTTTACCTGGGGTGATGCTTGGTTGGGTTCTGGTGAGGATTGTTTGAGCCTGGTGGCCAATCCAATCCAATCCAATCCAATCCAATCCAATCCAATCCAATCCAATCCAATCCAATCCAATCCAATCCAACCCAACCCACCTGGGGCTGGGCTCTCAGAGAGGGTCAGGAGTTGGGAGTTAGATATGGGAGTTAGAAAAGTAGGTTTGCAGTTTTAGTATCTCCTTTAAATAGTATATTGATGTATTATAGCAAAGTTCTAATAAAGAAATCATTCAGCCTCCTGAGCTGGAGTCAGACATCAGCATTTCTGCCCTGCATTTACAATAGAGATTCCCTGCCAGAGGGAAGACCTGCAGAGTTAAAATTCCACATTCCCAACATTCCCAGGGATGGGACACCTCGTGGAGACCTCCTGGAAACCCCCTTTTGGGGACCAAATCCTGGTGTAGAATAGAAAATATCCCTGTACCCATTAACTTCTCCCTCATCCCAAGTTCCAGAGGCTGGGGAAGGAGAGGGATTTGGGATGGAGGTGGAAGTTTCCATCTGGGATCACTTTCCACGGGGATGTTCTCCGTGGGGAACAGCAGTGGGAGCTGTTAACACCAGCTGCAGATTTAGGGATGAGCAGGGAATTCTCTGTGCCTGTGGGAATTCAACTGGTGGTGGGCACTGCTGGGCTGGAGCTGCTTTCACTCTGTTTTTGTTACAAATTCAGCTGGATTTTTCCTCAGAACTGACAGCTGTAAAACAAACAGAGTTTATAGACGTAAAGGTAGAATCTGCCTGGTTTATCCTGTTTTTAATGGATTCCATTTGGAGTGGTTTTTTTGGGGGATATTTTACAGGTTTAGGGACCCCATGTCCCAAACAACTTTTGCATTAAATAACCTGTGCAGCTCTGGGGTAGCTGAGTGGAGAAGGAAATGTGAATTTATGGGGCAAGTCTGGCTGATGAGCTCCTTCTCCAGCAAATAAAAACCACCATCCCTCATCCTCTGCATGCAGGAAAAAATGGAATTCTCTGGGAAAAGGTGGCATTTTGTGTCGGGTGGGGAATTCCTGCTCCCTGGGAGGTTTTCCAGAGCTGTATCCTCAAAACCCTGACAGCAGGAAGTGTTTTCCTTGGGAATAATGGGGTTCAAAGCAGCTTTTGCTCTCAGTTTTTACTTTCCAGGAATCTACAGAAGCTAGAATTAATCATCAGGACAAGGTGGTGAAAACAATTTAAGTCAAATATTAAATGATGTTTATGATTCCCAGCTGATCCAGGCTAAGTGGGACGTGGATTTTCCTCCCCTGACAAGTTCAGGGCTGAAAATGCTTTCTGTCCCAGCAGAAAGCATCCATGACATCACTTTTTAATGGCATTTATGCAATCCAAGCGGAATATACTTTGATTCAGCAGAATCTTATGCAATCCAAATGGAATATTCTTTGATTCAGCAGAATTTCTGCGTTTGACAACGTGCAGATCAAAAGTTCTGCTTGGCGAGATTTACCCCCGCGCCTGCGAAATCAAATCCATGTTTTTCCTTATTATCTGTTGGGGATGTTTTAAATACCAAAATGTGAAAAACCAAAAAACAACCAAAAAAAACCAAGCAACAAACCACATTTTTTTTAATAAATACTTCTGTTAACTCGTTACAGCCACCTTGAAAAGTAAAAACTGGTGATTAAATTCGAAACGCCAAGCTGAAATGCGTGGGAATTGGGTACCTGCCCTGCTTGTACCTATTAAAAAGGGAGAAATCCCTGCAAGAATTCCTGCTGGTTTTATGGATTCGGGGCTGGGCCGTTTGCTTTGGTTTCCTTGGCATTTGTCTCGCAGGCTTCTTTGGAGAAATAAATCCACAAGTGTTTTCCTGTCATCACATGACGGGCCGGGAGCCTGGCTTGATGTAATCAGCACCAGGCACACGTCAGAAAACTTCATGTGCTCCAGCAAAATACAATATTTTATTAATTCCTCATTTAGGGGGGGTGGGGGGGGTGTTTTTAATGAGCCTCAGGGGGTTCTTGACTTGTGCCAAGAAATGAGAATAATTCCTGCGAGTCGGTGGTGGAGATCAGCAAAGTGAGGTGCTCTTAATGACAAATAACTTCATTAAAAGCTGCTTTTATTGTTCATTAAATTACAAATTAGCCTGCTTTTTGTTGGTTTTTTTTTCCTCTTTATACATTGCTAAATCTGTAGGAAATTGTTGTTAAATATGGTGTGAAATGTTGAGGTTGATGAGTTCAAAAAGCCATTCATGATGAGTATAAAATGCAATTTATTCAGGGTATTTTCAGTCGTACCAAATCCTTCTAAAAATCTTTGAAACCTGGTGTCTTTTTTAATATTGGGGGGGTGTTTTTTGGGGGTGGGTTAGTTTAATATGCTGCAAATACAAATACTTATAAATAAACATAAAGAAAAATAAATACATATAAATAAACAATAAATCAACAAACATGCAAACACATATAAATAAATACAAGTAAATACAAATACAAATTAATAAATAAGCAATTACAAATAAATACAATGAATAATAAATAATACAATTACAATAATACAATTACAATATAATAATGATACAATTACAATATAATAATACAATGACAATAATAAAATTACAATACAAGAATACAATTACAAATAGATACAATAAAATTAATAATAATAAATAAATAATAATACAAATAATAAATACAAATACATAAAAATATACAAATATAAACAAATAAACACAAATTCCTGAAGGGGGATTGAAGCCATACTGGGAATAAACACAATTTGAAGAACAGCATCTTAAAACTTGCTCAACTTTGGGATTAAAAGTCAGTTTTAATCAGAATTGGTAATTTTACAGAAAACCAACATGAGGCTGAAGGGAGAAATTCCTTGGAGTGCTGAGCAGCCCAAAAATTCAGGAATTTTCTCCTCTTCCCTTTCCCTGCAGCAGCATTTGCCCGTTCATTGTGCATTTTCTGGAATTCAGGATTTTTCTCTCTTCCCTGACAGAGTTTTGAACCCCCAAATGTTGGAAGTGAGGAACAAAACCAGCACAAACGTCATTCCCTGGAATTTCTCAACCCCGATTTTAATTCTTTTGCTTTCTCTTCATTTTGTTTTGCAGGTATTCCTTTGGTAAGTGACTAAAAATGAGCCAAAACTGCAGTAATGTTTTGTTGGTGCATTTGTGGGTATGTAGCTCTTCTATTATTCCACCTTGTTTAAATATTTTTCTTTTGCTGGCATATTTAAATTTTGTTTGTTTGTATTTTTTATTATTATTTTAAGGGTATTTAAATTAAGTTTATTTTTTTATTAAGCTTTTTATTCAATTTTTCTGCATTAATTTTTGATTAAATTTCCCTGCATTTCTTTGTGCCCACGTGCCCTTAAAGAAAGGAAATGTGATGGAAAGTTGATGGAAGGGTCATGTTTGAGATGAAGGGAATGAAGGACTTTCCTGGGAGGGAAATTCCTCCCAAATTCCCTTTCCACAGGTGATTTGGGTATCAGGAACCTCTTATTTCTACCCTGCCCTTTTTCCTGGCATGAGCTGCAGGTGTTGTGCTCTTAGAAGTTGGATTTTTTTTTTTTTTCCCAGTTGGATCTTTTTTTGCAGTTTTCCAGCCCATTCTTAAATGGAATACTACAAATCCTGCTGGAAGCATCCCTCTCCGTGGAAATATTGGGAAAACTGCTGATTTTCTGGGAATTCCATGGAAGAACACCTGAAATCAGCCTGGTGGGCTGTGTGCTCTCCCTTCAGGAGTGGCGTGGTTTGGGTTGGAAATGGGATTTGTGTTCCCAGCTGGAATCTGGTGATTGAGAAAGGAGCACAAGAGTGGTTAAACCCCATTTGTGTGTTCCAGGGAGGTTTGAGCCCTTTTCTGTGGTGTTGATGATCCCAAAATTGTAGAAAGTCTCTGTCTGTCTGCCCCAAAGCAGAAGCCATAATTTATCTGTGCTGGTTTCCAGGTTGTTTATTCTGTTTATCTCTCACATGTTCTGCTGCCCTGCCCAGCTCTGTCCTGCAGGGCAGCGTGTGGGGCTCTGCCCTCAGTGGGATGTGACAAACATTCAATACCAGAAACTCCCTGGGCTGGATTTACAAGAACGTGCCAATATCTGTCACCTACGTTGGACAGTGTGTCCCCAGCCTGAACCAACAGAAAAATGCCAACACCACAGTGAGACATGGAGGGCATGAAGAAGGAGAAAAAGGACAAGGCACACCCAATTTCCTCCAGCTTGTCCCCTTTGGACCCCTCATCTAGAATCCTAAAATTTTACTTTTGCACCCGTGCCACACTTAATTATTACTGATATCAAACCCTCAGAGCTGGTAATTGATCCTGTAAGATTGAAAACTCTTTTCCATGGACAGAGATCACAGCCAGTGTCTCTGGGGGCTCTGTAGAGAGACACTGCCTGTGATCTCTGTCCAGGTGTCCCAGGGCAGCCAGAGGCAAGCTCTGGACTCCCACACTTTTCCTTCTGGGAATTGCAGCTGTCTCCTCATTCCCAGTGGAATCTTCGGTAGCTGCTCCTTGAACTGCCTGAGGGTTTTTGGAAATGCTGAGGTGGAGCTTCTTCAAGTGGAGAGCAGAATATGGAGAATTCTCCATTCTGCTCCATGAAGCATTCCAGAGAATTCCTCCCCGTTAAATGTGGACATTTAGTCCAGGACAACCTTGTTTGCTCTTCCTCTGGCATTTTTAAATATTTTTTTTAAACTTTATTTTAAGGGTATTTTAATTCAGTTTCTCTTTTTTATTAAGCTTTTGGTAAAATTTCTCTGTATTAACTTTTGATTAAATTTCCCTGCGTTTCTTTGTACCCACGTGCCCTTAAAGAAAGGAAATTTTGTATATTGAGCCTGAGGAGAATTGATGGAAGTCAACTCTCCAGTCCAGAGGGCTGGACTGGAGTTGCTCACCCTCCGGGTGTGTTGCTGATGGGTGTAGAAAAAGGGTTTGTTTTTTTGTTTTTCAAGTGGTGGTTGATGTTTTTTTGGCTTTTCCTTGCGTCCCAAGTGGAGCTCCCCCTCCAAGGGGCCCTTTGTACGCAGTGGGGTCTCTCCCTTCCCCGTTTTTGGCGTGAGGGCTCCTTCGGAATGAGATGAAGGAGATGTAAATCTCCAGTTCCTTTTGTTAGAGTACAGGAAAACCACAATATTTTTGTTATAATATAGCTGAAACAACAACATTGTCATCCATTGCTGGGGCAGTACATTAAATATTGCTGAGCTCTGGAAGCCTCCTTCTTTGGGAGCATCTACTTCAAAGCAAGATCCTTCAAAAAAAAAAATAAAATTCCTGGAGAGTTCTTTGTTAATGCTGACTGTTTCCTATCCCCCTCCAGGAAGTGTGGAGGGTTTTGTTGGTTTTTTTTTTGCTACATCTCAGGATGGATTTTGGTAGCCTCCATTCAATCTCCAGGCTGTCCCTGTGAATTTTAAAGAACACCAGAGCCTGGAAATAACAACAAGCTGTGGGATCAACTGGTATTGCCACAGGTTTTGCTCTTTGCTCTTAATCCTGGTGGGGAAAAGTGATTTAAAATCCTCCTCAGTGGAGGGAAGGAGCAGGGAACCAGGAGAGCAGAGCCCAGGTTGGGCTGGAAGCCGAGGAGCTGCTCTGGGATGAAGAATCAGGAGTGCAGAGCCCCAGGTCAGGGTGAGGATCCCTGGAAGCTGAGGAGCTGCTCTGGATGCAGATCCTGGAGTGGGAACCAGGAGAGCAGAGCACAGGTTGGGCTGTGGATCCCTGGAAGCTGAGGAACTGCTCTGGATGGAGATCCTGGAGTGGGAACCAGGAGAGCAGAGCCCAGGTTGGGCTGTGGATCCCTGGAAGCTGAGGAGCTGCTCTGGATGCAGATCCTGGAGTGGGAACCAGGAGAGCAGAGCCCAGGTTGGGTCTGTGTAGGGTGAAAATCCAGGGAAAACGAGGTCACATTCCAGAGAGATCCCTGAATTACCCCAGTGGCTGTAGGATCCCCGTTCCCAGCAAGGAAAGGCAGGAATGCATCCACTCGTGGCTCTCCGTGGGTCAGTAAACAGAAAGGATGGAGCAGAGGCTGATCCCGTTTGACTCCTGATGCTCCAGAGTGTCCTGCTTGGAGCCAAAGCAAATGTTTCCTTAGGGATCATTCCAGGGAGCCTGGCTCCTGCTCTCCTTGCAGGCCAGAATTAGAAGCACATTTTAAAAGCAAAGAAAATTTTTCTTTTTTTCCCCCCCCCCTCCCTCTCCCAGTAAACTTCCGTGTTCATTTTGGTGTGGGGAAAAGACAATCCCTGGACAGACTCTGGAGGTTTTTTTCCATTATCAGTAAACATGGGATGAGCAAATAACTGAGTTCCTGCCCAAAATGCCCCCCAATTTGATATTGCATCTATTAGCTCAGAGTTTGAGCTGAAGTGTGTTTTGATTAGAAGTAGAATAAAAAGTTGAGAGCCGAGTATTTGTAATTCTCCATCACTTGTTAAATCCTCGCTCTTTGCTTCAATGCAAATTGTTCCAAGGAGGATTTTCTTTTAAGAGGTCTTCAGGGATCTCGAATTTTAGATGTGCATTGACATAAAATTAAATGTTCGAGTGCACAGCTGGGGTTCTGGGCGAGGTGGAGGAGATGTTTCTGCTCTGTGAGTGTTCCCAGGGAAGGGGGAAATTTTCCTTCAGCTGCACCAGCCTGGAGAGCAGCTCTGTGGTCTTGGAGGAAAATCCCAGAATAATGAGGTTGGGAGAGACCTCTGAGATCATCAAGTCAAACCCATGCCCTGACACCTCAACTAGACTGCAGCACCGAGTGCCGTGTCCAGTCTTTTTTTAATTTTTTTTTTAAATTTTAATTTTTAAAATGAGAGGAAAATGAAACAATTGAGGTCCAGCTCCACAGGTGCTGGTCCAAAGCTTGGCTTAAGGTGGGGATGGGCTGAGCTAAGCTGGAGGTTGCTGCAGACCCCCCTGCACCAGGAGAATTCCCTGGCAGAGAAGCTGTGGCTGCTCCATCGCTGGGAGAATCCAAGGCCAGGCTGGAGCAGACCTGGGAGAGTGGAAAACTGCCCATGGCAGGGCGTGGAGCTGGACCTAAAGCTGAACCTAAAGCTGCCTTCCAGCCCAGTCCAGGGTGGGATTCCACGTGGCAGCACAGAATTCCCAGGCTGGCATCCCATGGCACTGTTGGTCCTGGCAGCGGGACATGGGGTTGGGCTGCTCCTTGTTATTCCCAGAGCATTTTGCTCCATTCCCAGCAGGACACCCTGGATCCCAGAACATCCCAGAGCATCCCAGAGCATCCCAGAGGATCCCAAAGCATCCCAGAGCATCCCAGAGGATCCCAGAGCACCCCAGAGCATCCCAGAGCATCCCAGAGGATCCCAGAGCATCCCAGAGGATCCCAGAACATCCCAGAGCACCCCAGAGCATCCCAGAGCATCCCAGAGGATCCCAAAGCATCCCAGAGCATCCCAGAGGATCCCAAAGCATCCCAAAGCATCCCAGAGCATCCCAGAGGATCCCAGAGCATCCCAGAGCCCCTGGCAATGCTGGGCACCCAGCTGCCCACGGGCTGCTCTTTATTCACCCCCCTACACCAGGATGGGAGAGCTGGAGCTGCTTCCCAAACCATTCCTGCTCCTGCCTAATATTGGGATCTGCTGTTCCTATTGCTGCTGTAAGAGTGGGAAACTTTTCTCTCTGTCTTATTAAATCTATTTTTCAAGCTGTCACTTAAGCAGGTCTAGTGACAGAGTCGGATGTTTATGTGGCCCTGGACACTTGAACTCTGGTGTTTTCAATCACAACAGCACCTTTTGCCAGCCGGTCTGAATTAAAAACTCCCCCTGACCTTTTACCCCCGGCCCTCTTAAATTCATGCTTTAAAAACAGCTTAATGAGGGGTTTACTGGCCCAATTGGAAGTTTTTATTAAAACCTATTAGTGAGCTGGAGTAGCCTGCCTGAAGGAAACGATTAGGCCAGAGCAGCTCGGCTCAGAGCTGGCCCTTAGCCACTCCAGCTTTTCCCTAAACTGCTTCCAGACCCAGTTAACCCCAGCCTGCACGGAATTCATATCCTCTGCTTTAATTTATGCCTTGTCTGATTCCTGCCCAGCCTCACCCACGGTTGGGTTTAGTGCTGCTAGGCCTGGCTTAAAGGGCAGCGGGGCTTTGGCTTGTTTGGGAGCCTGGTGCTGTTGGTATCTGTTATCAGCAGCCTGAGCTCGTGTCTGGGGCACTGAGGAAGCAGGGCCAGAAGCCACAGCACCTCTTTAATTCCCGTTTTTTTTTTTTCCCAGTGCATTCCCTGTGTGGCACAGAGAGCTGCTTTTTGTAAATGCAGGTGAACACGGTGGGAAGAAATGCTGATGTCTGACTCCAGCTCAGGAGGCTGAATGATTTCTTTATTATAACTATGCTACAATACATTAATATGCTATTTAAAGGAGATACTAAAACTACAAACCTACTTTTCTAACTCCCAAATCTAACTCCCAACTCCTGACCCTCTCTGAGAGCCCAGCCCCAGGTGGGTTGGGTTGGATTGTATTGGATTGGATTGGATTGGATTGGATTGGGTTGGATTGGATTGGATTGGATTGGGTTGGGTTGGATTGGATTGGATTGGATTGGATTGGATTGGATTGGATTGGATTGGATTGGGTTGGATTGGATTGGATTGGATTGGATTGGCCACCAGGCTCAAACAATCCTCACCAGAATCCAACCAAGGAATCACCCCAGGGAAACAATTCTCCACACACATTCCACATGGGAAAAACAAGGAGCAGAAATAGAAATTGTTTTTTCTTTCTTCCCTCTTTGCTCCTCTATGAAAAATCCTGTGAAGAAGGATGTGCCTGGCACAGCTGCTGCCCTTCCCCTGTGTGCTAACAGCCCCAAAGGCAGCTGTTCCCAGCAGAACTGGGAGCAAGGCTTTGCTTCAGGGCCTGTAAAGTTGTGGCTGAGAAATATTTCCAGGGGAAAAAAGTAAAGTTGTCAGCCTCAGAGTGAGGAAAACACTATTAACACTCTTACTTCCCCCTAAAGAGGGGAGGTATTCCCCCAAATCCCCTGCTGCCCCAGGGATGAGGTGTGGAGCCTGCCTGGGCAAAGCCACGATGCTCCTGGGGAAGCTTTCCATGAGGAACGTCCCAGCACGATGGAGCTGGAGATGCACTGGGAGAACAGCTGAGTTTGAGGTGAAATGGGGTTTTCTGCAGGACACAGACAGGAGCTGGAGGGTGGAAATCCCATCTGGCTTCTGCTGCCAACTTCCAGTTGTATCTCGGCTTCTTTTGCTCTAAGTCCGTGTTTTGTGTTAAAAATTAGGCCAGTGGTTCTTGCCTGTCTTCAAAATAAACCTTACAAGGATGCTGAAGCTTTGGAGATGTTATCTCCATGTTCTTATCTCCAGGGACTTGAGGGATACAGGCCAGAGCTCCAAATTTTCAGGAAGAACCATTCCCACCCTGCCCATGGAAGGGGTGGGAATGGGATGGGCTTTAAGGTCCCTTCCAACCCAGACCCCCCCAGGGTTCTGTAAAGCCAAACCAAAGGCTGAGATTTGGACTCTCCCTTCCAAAGCCTGGAAACGAGCCAGATTCCCTCCTAATAAGACAACAGCAGCAAAATTAATGGGAAGAAAAAAGCAGGAAAATTCCCAATGTGCCAACCAGCCCGCTGTTTAATTGACCAATATTTTGGTTCCGGGATGCACCTTGAGCGTGATAAAGCAGAAATAATCCCAAAAGAAAAAGCAACTGGTCCCTCTCCACAGCCCACGTTCCCCCAGCCTCACCTCCTGCCTGCATTTCTCCTGGCACATGGCTGCACCGACCTGGGTGCATTTAAAAAAGAATGTTTAAGGAAAAATCTGCCATTAAAGTTATTACTGCAAAGTAGTGCCTTTGATTGCGGCAATTATGCAAACGAGCTGAAGGGATAAAATCCTCCTTAACGAGGCCTGATGGAAATGGTGGGGCTGGAAGGAGTGCAGAACTTCTCCAAGGAGCTTTCCATGCTTGGGATTTTCTTCCAGCCCTTTGCCACGTTCCTGGATCTCGACCTGTGTCACTGCTGACCGGGCTGCGGATGTGATTTTATTTTCCCTTCATCCAGGAATGTAAGTGGGTGGAATGGGAACGCTGGCCTTGCAGAAAGTGGGAGAGCCTTTCCCTGAGCAAATTGTTTCTGCACAGCTCTTGTGACCCCAGCTTTTGGCCCGGCCTGGAGAAAAAGGAAACAAACAGAAATGCCTTTTGCAGGCAGGGGTTTTGTTCTTGGGAGAGATTTGGGAAGAATTCGGGTGGTCAGGCTTTGGAAGGGGATGCCCAGCGAGGTTTGGAGTTCCCATCCCTGGAGGTGTCCAAGGAATTCCTGGAGGTGGCACTCAGAGCTCTGGGCTGGGGACAAGGTGGGCACTGGGCACAGCTGGGATGGTGATCCTGGAGGGCTTTCCCAGCCTCAGTCATTATGGAATTTTGTGCTTTTTCTCTAAAAATGGACTTGGTGATCCTGGAGGTCTTTCCCAACTTTAAAGATCCTGGCATTCCACGATTTCCATCAGGAAAGGTGCAGTGGCCTGGGTGACCGTCAGGGGTGGAGCTCTCCTGCCTTAAGGCTCAGATTCATTGCCAAATTCATTGGAATTGTTTCCGACGTTTGTTTCAAAGCAGGAATTTGGATCCTGCTCTCCCACAATTTGGGAAAATGGTCTGAGTTAGGTGGGAAGTGTCTGGTGTGGCTGAGGGAATTCTCTCCTGTTCCTGTGGGCTGCTTCCGCTCAGGGTTTGGCTGTCGGAGCAGAGCTGAGGGGTCACAAAAGAGGGACAGGGATTTTTGTAGGGGCAGATCAGGACAGGACGGGGGGCAGCAGGTTTAAACTGCAGTGGGCAGGGATAGATGGAATGTTGGGAAGGAATTCCTCCCTTCCCAGAGAAGCTGTGGATGCCCCTGGATCCCTGCAAGCGTCCAAGGCCAGGCTGGAGCAACCTGGGATGGTGGAGAGTTTTGTGATTGGAGCTGGATGGGCCCTTCCAATCCAAACCATCCGTGATTCTCCTCTAGGAGAAAGGCAATTAGTGTAATTAGCTGTAATTGCTCCTGGTGTGTAAGACTGAACCTGTTCTCAGGTTCACCTGCAGAGTCTGAGCTCCTTATCAAGCCAGCACTTGTTCTTATCTTGCAGGAACCTCTCTGTTATCTCTTCCAAGCTTTCCCTGGATTTGTGTTCAGCCTCCCATTAAACCCCAGGCTCTCTGCCTGCTCCCACTTCTCCCTCTGGGCAGGAGCAGCAGCAAGCCTGGGGGTCAGGGAAGTGCCAGCTCAGTTCTTTAAAAAATACCAAAACCCTCGAGCAGCCTTTTCCCAGCAGGGTGGATGTGAACCTCACGTTTTGAGGAGGATTTGAATGTCCAAACACCCCAATTTGGGCTGACTGCTCGCTGTTTGTGCTAAAAAATGGATTTTTTTTTTAACCAAGAAAAGCTCGTTCCAAATTCATTATAAACCAGGGAAGTGCTGCCCAGCACCAAAACACTGCCACCACTTTGGGCTGGGGTTCGGATCGTGTGACATCTCTGGGGTTTTAGGAGATCCTATGGAATTCCCAGCTGGAATCTGGCTGGGAAGGGGTGATTTATTCCCCCACTCCTTCGGGGAGTGGGAATTTTACTGACCCCAAGGATACAATCCTCCTTTTGTGCAGCCCCAGGCTGGGATGGGGTTTGGGATGGGAGGTGTGGCACGGCCAGTTTGGAAAGGAAAATCAGGGATGTGGGGCTGCTGTGAGCCTGCTCCAGCTGGGATCACAAATATCCTGGGGGTTGTTGCTTCTCCCTCTTTTGCTTGTTCCCATTTCATTGCAAAGGATGAGTTTTCCCTCTGGAAAACCAGAGCAAAGTCCCCCAGCAAGGTTAAACGGGATTACCGCCACAAAGTGCTCCTGTAAATGTTTTATTGTGGAATTATTTTCAGCCTTTTGCTCTGTTTAAAAAAAAAAAAACAAAAACAACAAACCCAGAGAAGCGTTTTAAAGAGGATTTTTGGCAGGTGTGACAGCAGCTGCAGAGGCCACTGGCTTTATTTGATGGAATCATGGAATGGTTTGGGTTGGATGGGACCTCAAAGCTCATCTTGTTCCATGATGTTCCACTCCCCCAGGTTGCTCCAAGCCCTGACCAACCTGCTCTCCACCTGATTTATGGAATTCTGCTGGATGTTAAACCTTTGTGCCTGAGGTGCTGAGCAACTTTGGCACTTTTTGTCCCTGCAGTGCTTGCCGGCTGTCCCTTACTGTGGGGAAAACCCTCCTGCTTGGCTCCACCTGGAAACAGCCACCCCCAGGGAATGTTTTGTGAGCCCAGAACCCACCTAAAAGCAGAATCCACCTCGGAAAGTGGGAGATGGGAAGGTTTTCTCCTGATTTTTAGGGAGAAAGACCAGCTGGGGAGTGGAAACAGTGCTGACACCTCTCAGCATGGAGCTGCTCAAATTCCCGCTGCTGTCTCCAGGCTTTTGAAGGAGGGAGGATGAGAGCTGGGCAGAGCTGCCTTCAAGGCTTCCTTCCATCCAAAGCTCAGCTCTGGCACGGGGGAAGAAGTTTGATTTTTATTCTTGCGTTTTCCTGAAGTTAAATAAACCTTGGTGTGCAGAGTAACCCCTGGATGATCACAATGAACCAAAGGGCATCCAAGGAGCTGCTGGAGTTTTTCTTTTCCATTATCCACTCTCACTTCCAGCATCTGATTTCCCTGTGGCTCCTTCCCATTTCGTGCCCTTTTTCTGCCCTGATCTACGTCCCACAAAAGTTTTCTGGCTGATTTGTGAGGGGGATTCCAGCTTTTCCCATGGAGTTTTGGAGCTCCATTTTTCCTGGGGATGGTGGCTCCTGATGGAAGAATTATAAATTAAAGGCTTGAGATCTTGGCATTGGACACCTCAGGGCAGCTGGGAGTTGTGGGGAGCTCTGAGGGAGGTTGGAAGCTTTCTAAGGAATCCAACTCTTGGAATGTTCTCCATCCCTTTAATTGATCTGGGGTGTGGATATCTGTGGATTTGGGTTGCTTTCCATCAGGAATATCTGATGGGCAGAGAAGAAGTTTGGGTCAGGTTAAATGATTGATTTTTTTGTCTTTTATTAATCAGTGAGAGGATTGGAAAAGCTCTTGGTCTGGAGCACCTTCTCCATCTCCCTGCAGGATCCCAGCTGGAAGCAGCCACAGCATTGCAATAAAAATGGAAAAAAAAAAATTCCATTTTCCTGCCCTTTCCTATCTGGTACTTTCTTTTGGCCATGGATTAAAAATCCATTGGTTTGGGCAATAAAATGAAGGCTTTTTTCCAATACATTTGTCCTGTGTTCTTATCTATTCTTATCCCTTTTTTTCCTGCAGGAAGGAGGAGAAGGAACAGGATTGTTTTTTCCCCTTCTTTTAAGTTGTCTTCTTAGGGATATTTATTTGACAGCTCGATGCTACTGAAGGTTAAATATTGTTTAATTGTATTTATGCTGGCAGAGCCCCTTTTGGAATTCTCTGGGATTCTTCACAAGTCTCTATTTTGAGGTTTGTTGCATTTTCTGTGTTCTCTTCATGCATCAGAACTGGTGGAAGTGAGAGCCAGAGGTCAAGTTTGATCTTCCTCTAAATCCAGACTCCTTGATCTGCCTGGAGCAGGGAACAAACTCCATGACTGGAGCTGAGCTGTCTGTGGGCTTCTTCTTGAAGTCCCTTTGGCCAAAAATGTTGTTTCCTTGGTGGTGTTATTTGTGGGAATGCGCTGAGGTTGAGCAGATTTTTGGATCAACGAAATGAAAAGTCAGGACTTTTGGAACTGATGCAGTTCTTTTTGCCTTGCCATCTTTAAATGAGGAAGAAAACGTGTCGTAGTCGAGAGATAAATTCAAATTTAGACTTCAGTGGTAACAGCAATGGTGTGGTTCAGTGAGGCGGTGCACGTGAAGAACTCTTAGCAACCAGATTTTCTGTATCCCCCTGCCTTGCAAAGGGAGCAGGAGCTCGTTAATGACTGAGCATCATTAAAAATCAGGCTTGAAGGGACTTTATGGGGTTTCACTGCTTCATCTGAACTCCTGATTTGGGGTTAAATCACCCCAAGATCCAAAACCTGAAAGGGAAGGAGCACAAAGTGCTTGAGCCGTGTCTCAAAGCCACCAGGGAGCTGAGGAATGGAGCTGCCACTTCTGCTGCTGTCCCCAGGGTCTGTTTGCTGACAGGAATTTCCTGGGAGCCGAAATCCTTTTGTGTTTTTCTGTCCTCTGGGGCATCTTTGCCTGCTTCCTGCTGAGCCCTGTGTGGGCTGCCTCGATTTCCTGAAATATCCCCCCAGCCCTGGGCTGTCCCAGACTCACGTTCCCATTCCCGATTTCAGGGCGATGCTACCTAGCCAAATATTTCTGGCCACCCCCTCACTGCATCCCCGCAACTCCTCAAGAAAATGGGATTCATTTATTTACTTTAAGCCCAGGGAAATGATTTTCTCATGGGCTTTTTTTCCATCCCCAGGCCGGGTGAAACCGCAGTGTTAAACCATCCTCCTCCCAGCCATCCCTGGGAAGCTGCAAGCAGCCAAGGTACATATTTGCTGGTACTCCAAAGCAGATAAGTGTCAGGATTTCAAAGCAAATTCCAGCTGAAATCTCTGCTGCACCTCAGCTCCCGTGCCTGGACGTGGAGCAGTCGCTGCTTTTATGGCAATTCTCTGGTGTTTTCCTGTTCTTTTTTAAGTCCTTGTCATAGCCTGGAGGAGAGAAGGCTCCTGTGTGACCTAACTGGGGATTTTGGCACCTGAAGGAGCCACAAGAAATATGGATTTTCTCTTTATTTACACATTTTTAGATACTAAAATAATTTATCTTTAATGTCTGTGCTCATGTGGTAGCTTAGAGTAGGAGGAAGTGTGAAAGGGTCCTTCGTGGGGGAAAGAACCATGGAAAAATTGAAGGATGAGGGGCAGAAACGTCCAGGGAAACAATTCTTGTCCCTTGTTTTGGGTTCCTGAAGGGAGAGAGACAGCCACAGATCTTTGTCACAGATTGTCACCAGGGCAAACACTGCCAGGAGCTTTTTATTCATTAAATGCAGGTTGGGAGGCAGCAGAGGAAACCCCAGGTGTAAATGTGGGGCAGTGTCTGGGCACTTGGATTTGCCCAGCCAGGGAAGGCACAGCCTGCAGAGGCAGAAATTCCCAGAGGGATGGGCAGGGGAAGGCCAGGGAGGTGTCTGGGGGGATAATGAAGAGCTCCAGCTCTTCCCATCTGTCCTTTAAAATCCCACTTTTCCTCCCCTTTATCACAACATCCAATACAAATATTCTCCATTCTTGTTTACATGGCTTTTTAATTATCCTAATAACGTTCCTAACAACATTCTTCTGGCTCATTCAGCTTTTCAAACAGCCAGTGGCCAGGGAGAGGAGGAGAACAATTTAAAGTCAAGATTTGGTGTTTTAGAATCCACCCTTTCAACGTGAGCTGCAGCACATCCAGCTCTGGGATTGGGGTTTCCGTGGAATTGGTGCCTTGGGAAGGCTGAGCCAGAGCAGAGGCTGGGCAGAGCTAAAGAATAAACAGGGATTTATTCAAGGATCTCCTCCATGGATCCACCTTGGGCAGCACCAGAGCCCAGCCAGGGCTGCACCCAAATGACCCAAAATGGTCCCAAAATGGACTCAAGGTCTCTCCCTTTGATCGGTTCTGTTCCAATGGCACCTTGGAGTTCATTGTCCCATTCCAGCTGTAGGTTATGAATTCCCACCCTGCTTGTTTTTCTCTCTCCAGCCCACGCTGTTTGTGCTCCTGGGCTGAGGTTTGGATCATTTGTCCTTGGTGCCCAGCTGGAGCAGGAATTGTTTTGTCTCCCTGCTCTGTGCACAGAGCTCACCATGCCCTGATGTGAAACCCAGCCCCACACACTAAAGCAGCAGAAAATGTGAAAATATAAAATCCAAACCTGAGGCATCATCACATGACTCTCAGAATGACAGCCTGAAGCAGCAGAGAAGGTGAAAATATAAAATCCAAACCTGAGGCATCCTTTGGCCCCATGTGCCCTGGCTGTGCCCGAGGCTCCGGGGCCATCCCCGCTCTGGTGCCCGTCCCTGGGCACAGCACAGGGAGCTCTGTCCCAAAAAGCTCCAGAATTCCCAGCTGGTTTGGCTCCCGGGGCTGGCAGCTGGAAGCTGTGGGTGCTGCCAGCCTGGAGAGGCCCAAAGTGTCATTTGGGATTAAATCACCCCCAAACCAGGAGTGATCCAGACCCTGGAGCAGGGATAAATCCCCATCCTTGGGGTGGAGCCGTGCTGCAGCTCCTTCTCTGTCGTGGAAAACCCTTCCTCGTGTTTGGCTGGGTTGTGTCAGCCCTGGGATGCAGCTCCAGTGGTGATTTCACCTCTTTTTAATTTTATTTTAAAAGAAAGTCCCTGGATGCTGACATTTCCCTCTCCAGGAGCAGGGAGAGCTCAGATCTGCAGGGAAAATGCTCCAGAGATGGTTGAGCAGGAGAATTTGGCCAGGACTTTCTGGCACACAGCTTGGACAGTTCAAATAATTTATTAGAATATTTCCCCATCTGTTTGTTATTATTAAATATGAAGGACTGGTGTTGCACAATCATACCTTTTGGATTTATGGCCAGAAGAAATCAGTGAAGGTTTTTATTGAGCACCTTTTAACTCTGACTCAGTAACAAACAGCATTTTGAACTTCTCCTTGGTGAGGCTTTAATGGAAAATGAAATTAAAGCAGCTCCCAGCACGTGCTGCTCTTTAAGGGTCAGCACTTTCCCTTTGGAAAATTATCCTGTACAGGAATATTTCAAAGTGTTTGATTCCATTTTTGAATCCTGGGATGATGCCACGGATCTCTGCAGATCCATCTGGAAGAGGATCTGGGCTCTTCTTTGGAAATGCAGTTTTCCTTCCTCTGGGATTCTTTACTGAGCTCTCTTCTCTTTATTTCCACATTTTTGGATACTTAAAAAATAATTTATCTTTGATATCTGTGTTATGTGGTCATTTAGAGTGGGACACTCTCACTTTATAAAGGGTTGATCTCTTAAATCCTTTTCTAGCCCAACTGAGAATTTGGAATTAGATTATTTTTAAGGTCCCTTAGATATTAGATATTTTTAAAGTCCCTTCCAGCCCAAATCATGGTGATTATATAAAAGAAAAATAGATTTTTTTTTGTGTATAAACCCCAATACCATTTAAAAACGGGCCAGTTAATAATTATTTGAACGAATATTGATATTTTCAATTTGGATTTGGCTCGCTTTTCTCATTTCAGGCGATTTTTAAGCAGAACATTTCTCCCTCCTCTGCAGCCAGGGCGGCACTGGGTGCCACACGTGGCCTCAGGTGGTTGATAAATCACCAGGATAAGCAGTGCTGGTGTTCAGCTGCCTTCCCACATGGTTCCAGTTAGGGAATCCCAGCTCCCCATCAGTGACTGAACGTTTGCATCAAAGCCTGGGCAGTGATTCCTCTCCAGAAATTGAATTCATTCCTGGAGCAAGAGGTGCTGCCATCCACTTGAAATTACAGGATTAAAGCAGTGGCAGGATATTTTCATATTTTCCCAGCTTTTAGGGTATGGATGATTATTTGTCTGGAAAATCCCTGAGCTATTCTACCGCTTTACAATTCCAGGTTGGTTTCACGTTGCTGAACATTTTAAAAAACTGCTTTTTAATTTTTTTTTTTGCTGGATCCTTCTGTTCTGGGGCATGTACACGATGATCTGGACGGTCCCTCCCACCCCAAAGCATTGCAGGGTTTCCCAGCCTGATTTAATAAGTGCGGAGTGAGGACTGAAATCATTCATCTGGTTCATTTTAGGCACTGAAGTCATTTGGATTCCTCACAGGGGGAACAAGCTTCGTGGTGCTGGGACATCTGTGAGGAGCTGTTTAATATCACTTGTCACTGCCCTGCCTGATCGCTGTTTTCATGTGGTCGAGGCCAGCGGTTTCCAGCGAAAATGCAAAAAGCTGCTGCTTCAAATGAGAAGCAAAAAAATCCTTCATTTTGTGGTGGGGAGTGTGCTCACGAGTGGCCCCGATGTCACCCACGTGGCAGAGCCACCACCCAGGCTGCCAGCAGCACAGGAAAATCTTCGCTTGTGTTAGCACGGAGCTGCCAGAAAATGGGAATTTTTTGGGGGAAAAAACTCTGCTTTTCTGCTCCCCTGCTCTCCTTACCAGGAAAGCTCCCTGGTTTTTGCAGGGAGATGGCGGAGGGGATCTCCAGAGCTGCCCTAGGTGGATTTTTGCTGGATTATCCAACCTGTGGCTTTCTCCAGGAGCCATGGAAATGGGGCTGGAGGGGCCCTGGCACAGATTCCCAGTGAGCTGGGGGTGCCCCTGGGTCCCTGGCAGTGCCCAGGGCCAGGCTGGGCACTGGGACAGAGGAAGGTGGCCCCGGAAAGGTGATCTTGAAAATCCCTTCCCACCCAAACCATGCCAGCATTCTCTGACTTAGAATGCCCACTGCACTCTGTTACTTTATGGAATGATGCTGGACTGGTTCTTCCTTTTTTCCTTTCTTTTTTCTTTTTTTTTTTCCCTTTATTGGGTTTTTTCTTTGGGATTTTTTTGGTGGTTTTTTTTGGGGGGGGGTTTGTAGTTTTTTTTGTTTGATTGTTTTTTGGGTTTTTGGGGGGTTTTTGTTTGTTTGTTTGTTCGGTTTTTTTGTTGTTTTGTTTTTTTGCTTTTTTCTTGTTGTTTTGTTTTTTGGTTTTTTTTTTTGTTTGTTTGTTTGTTTTTTTTTGTGGTTTTTTGTTTGGTTTTTTTTGTTTGTTTGTTTTGTTTTGTTTTTTGTGTTTTTTGGGGTTTTTTGATTGTTTTGTTTTTTGTGTTTTTTGGGGTTTTTTGATTGTTTTGTTTTTTGGGGGTTTTTTGGGTTTTTTTGTGGTTTTTTATTTTTTTGTGTGTTTTTTTTTTGTTATTGTGGTGTTTTTTTGGGGTTTTTTGGGTTTTTTTGTTTTTTGGGTTTTTTGGGGGGGTTTTGTGTGTTTTTTTTCTTTTTGGTTTGTTTGTTTGTTTTGGGTTTTTTTGGGGTGTTTTTTGTTTGTTTTTTATTTGTTTGGGGTTTTTTGGGGTTTTTGTTTGTTTGTTTGTTTGCTTGTTTGTTTGGGGTTTTTTTGGGGTTTTTTTTGTTTTTGTTTTTTTGTTTTTTTTTGTTTTGGATCAGGGGAATTTTCAGCCTCGGCCCCTAATTCAGGTGTCTGACCATCAGCATTTTTGCCTCTCTCTGTGTCTGTGTGTGCCTGCTCCTCTTTGCCCTGTGCAGGGAGAGAACATCTTCCTAACCCAGCTGACTTTTTGCCATTTGTCCCATAATCACCCAAAAAAAGCTGCTGCTCCCTCCTCCATCTCCTCCGATCTCTTTAAAATCAGCTTTTGAAAGCGGCTTTTTGATTCCCTGAGATCCACATTTGGTCTCCTCCCTGTTCGCTCCCCCTTCCTTTGTTGCTGGAGGTTCCTGGAGGTTCAGGCTGTGGGTGTTGGGGTCACTTTGGTCACCTCTGAGCTCATGGTGTTGCAAAAGCAGCCCTGAACCGCAGCAGATTTCCAGCCCCGAAGCTTCCTCGGAGCTGGTTGAGTTCCACGAGGGATGGGGTGAATGGAGACTCTTGTTTGCTTTTTTTGGGATGGAGGAATGCCCAAAAGGACCTGGCAATACCCATTTTCTTATTGCCTGTAACCCTGAAAAACAGCCTTGAGTGTGGGCAGAGCAAATCCCCTTTTAGAATCAGAAAAATCATATTTATAGGTACAATAAAAGTACTTATGTCATGGTATCTTGTTTAAATAGGATCTCTAGTTGTTTGTTGGTTGGTTTGGGTTTGTTTTTGTTATTTTGGTTTTTTTTTTTTAAGGTTTTGGGTGTAAAAGATGTTGCAGGAATTCTGGAATCATTCAGATTGGAAAAAACCTCCAAGACTATTTAAAGTCCCCAGCCCAGAGCTCCGAGTGCCACCTCCAGGAATTCCTTGGGCACCTCCAAGGATGGGAATTCCAAACCTCCCTGGGCACTTCCAATGCTTGAAACCCTTTCCATGAAAAAATTCCTTCTGCATTGTTGAATTCCATCAGTGCTCTTCTTAGAATTTAGGAAATTCTCTTAGAATTTAGGGAAAAAAAGTTATCTTCATGGTCTTCTCTTAGAATTCAGGGGAAAAAATTATCTTCATGGAAAGAGTTGTCACGGCCAGGGCAGTGGTGGAATTGCCATCCCTGGAATTGTTCAAAAACCACGTGGATGTGGCACTTGGGGACACAGTGAGCATGGTGGCTCTGGATTGATCATTGGACTTTATGATTTAAGAGATCTTTTCCAAATTTAGAAATTCCACAATTCTCACACAGACCTTTCAGATCCCACCCCTGGTGTCCCTGCTGTGTCTCTTGCGTGTTGGACAGGGATATCTGCCTTGAGGTTAATCAATTATCCAACAAGTTTTTACCCTACTCCCTATGCAAGCTGTGCTTTAAAAGCACCATTCAGGGAAAAAAAGTAAAAATCAGGGAGGCAGAGATGATAGTCCATGAGAAATTCACTTCAAATCCCTGAGAAAAACCATCCCCTGGCCTGGATTTATCCCCTGCAAACACCCAGGTGAAACTTGTGCTTGCACGAGGCTAAAACTGAATCTGTGCAGGGCAGTGGGGGCCTCGCGTGACACAGCAGGAGAAATTTGTTTAATTTGCTTTTTATTTCGAGGCTGGCAAAATTTATTTCTGCTGGCAAAATCCCTTGGCAGGTGCCTGCATTGGGTTTGATTTGTTTGAGTGGGGAATGGAAGTTTGGGACGGGGAGGAGAGCAGGTGGGATTGGGGTGGTGCCTTGAGAGGCTGGACAGGAAGGAATTAAAATGAAAGGAATAAAAAGGTTAAAGGAATAAAAAGGTTAAAGGAATAAAATAGGTATTTATTTATTTACACCCAAGATGGACCCTGGGTCAGGAGTTTTCACACTTTTACAAGTTTTGGTCCATTTCCATGTTGGGTTCATTGTCCAGTTCCAGTCCCACCCTCCCAGGCTGCTCTCCTCCATTCCCTGCTGGTTGCACTTTTTGGGGCTGGAGCTGCAGCGTGTCCTTGGTTCTGGGCTGGTTCAGGATTGTTCAGTGTGCTGAGCTGGTTCAGGATTGTTCTGTGTGCTGAGCTGTGAGGAGAGCTGCTGACACTTCAAATGGAGTTCAGAGTTACAAACCAGTGCAGTGCAGAATCTGGAAAATATAAAAGCTCAGACTCAAGGCATCAGGGGGAGCAGCTGCTCAGGGGTTCTGAAGCTGCCAGAAAAGAAGATTTAACAGCAGCAGGCACCTGTTGGGAGCAGCTCAGCTCCTGGGGCACATGGCACGGGGCCTGGCCGGGAGGAACAGATGGGATGAGCGTGGCAGGTTGTGCCAAAAGCTGGGAATGGCTCTGGGGTCCCCCAAGAAAGGGGCAGGATCCCAGCACGATTTCAGTTGGAAAAGCCCTTCAAGGTCATCAAGATACCAGACACTTCCCATCTAACTCAGGCCGTGTTTTTCCAAATTGTGGGAGACCAGGATCCAGCTCCAGCTTTGAAACAAATGTTGGAAACAATTCCAGTGAATCTGGCAATGAATCTGAGCCTTAAGGCAGGAGAGCTCCACCCCTGACGGTCACCCAGGCCACTGCACCTTTCCTGATGGAAATCATGGATCTTTAAAGTTGGGAAAGACCTCCAGGACCACCAAGTCCCAGCTGTGCCCAGTCCCCACCTTGTCCCAGCACCACCTCCAGGAATTCCTTGGGCACCTCCAGGCGTGGGTGTTACATACAACTCAAAATAACTCACCCAAGCAGGTTAGATGTAAAAGGAGAGAAAAAGAACTAAAAAAGCGCCAACTTTACGGAGCATCCACAAATTCTCTGGGCAGGAGGATTTTAGGGAATGCTGTTTCCCATCTCCAGGGACATCTCACCCTCCCTGACCAGTGTGGGCACCTTCTCCTCACCTTGAGGCCAAGCTGGAGAGCTCCTGGTTGTTCATAGGAACAGGGCTGAACTTATTTTCCTTCCTTGAAGGCAGAGTAATTAAATCCAGTATGTACAGATCCCTCAAATTGACAGCCGCCCACAGAGCTAAAAACAGGAAATCCATTAACTTCATTATTTAAAAAATAAAATAAAAATCCTCCCAACTGATTCCTCTGTCACTTAAAGTTCTGCATGGAAGGAGGGCTAATTTAACGCTGCATTAACTCCCAGTTATCACCCTCCTGTTACCTAAGTAGTTCCTAATGACTACCCTGGAGAGCACTTGGAAGCTTTTAAAAGTTTTTATGCTAAATTTTATTTTTTTTTTCTGGGTAGTTTATACTTTTAAGTACAAAAGTTCCTGCTAACGTTCTCCCAAATCTTCCAAGAACAGCCAGAACTTTTCCTGGTGGCTGCAGAAATGTGAAGTATCCCGAGGCTGAGGTGACTTTGACCAAGGAGTGGGAAATATTTCACAGTGGTGGCTGAAGATGGGCTTGGCTGTGGGAAGCTGGGTCAGATCTTGGGTTTGTGGTGTCCTGGGCTTGGGGTGGAGGGCTGGGGGTACCAGCTCTGCCCAGGACGTGGTGCCAGGGGGGATTGTGAGCTTCAGCAAAGAGTTTTGGCTCTCGGACCCCACCTGTGAGAGGTGCCCCCCTTTGTTCCGGGGTCTGCACCACTGAAGGAGAAGCAATAAATCATGGGCTCTCCTTGTTGTCTCCTCCTCACAGATCCGAGGGGCAATTTCTTCCTTTTTAAATCATTTTTCTCATTTATCCTTTCTCTGTCTTGGTCCAGCTCTACTTCTCAGAGCAACACCTCAGAATTTTGGGGGGATTTTTTGGGGGTGGCCTCAAAATGAATTGTGCTTGTTGCTCTGCAGTGTTTTTAGGTTATAAAGTTGAAACTTCCTGCTTTATGTTGTTCAAAAAGAGAGCTTTGCTCTGCAAGTGCCTGGGCTTTGCTTTCCCAGTGAGTGGAAAACCTGAATGATTTCAATATTAATCCTCAGACATGTGCTCTTTCCTTGATGGGGGAGGCTCAGAGCTGCTCTTTGAGGTTATTAACAGGAGTTTGATGTTTGCAGGTTGTGATTATTGGTCTCTCCGATAGGAATCTCCACAACTGAGAAAACTCAACATGAGCTGGAGCATTTCTTGTCTTTGTGCCTCTGTTTCTACTGATCTTGCAAAGCTGGGGAGTGAAGGGAGGGAGTCTGGGAGTGTTGTTGTCCTTCTGGAAATGGAAAAACGTCTGGGAAAACCAACTCATTCCAACGGGGACCTGTGAGAGCCAAACCCAGCTGGAACTGGGGGTGGTTCTGCTTTGGTTGGGACTGATATTCCACACTGGAGATAAAGGAGGAGTTTGTGGTGAGCTGGCAGCAGCAGGATTTGGGGCATTTCTGGGGTTTTGACTGGCTGGGAGGGGTTTGTTGTCCAGGCAGCTCTTCTAGGAGTGGTTTGGAGCTTTGGTTTCCTTTGAGGAAGTTGTTGAAGGATGGGAGGATCCACAGGGATCATCCAGTCCCACCCTGGGCATCCCTGGGGTGGTGTCCAAACTCTCCTGGAGCTCTGGCAGCCTCGGGGCTGTGCCCATTCCCTGGGGAGCCTGGGCAGTGCCCTTTTCCCAGCATCCCACCAAAACCTCCCTGCCCAGCTCCAACCAGTGGCCAGGGAGAGGAGGAGAACACTTTAAAGTCAAGATTTGGTGTTTTAGAATCCACCCTTTCAACGTGAGCTGCAGCACATCCAGCTCTGGGATTGGGGTTTCCGTGGAATTGGTGCCTTGGGAAGGCTGAGCCAGAGCAGAGGCTGGGCAGTTACAGAATAAACAGGGATTTATTCAAGGATCTCCTCCATGGATCCACCTTGGGCAGCACCAGAGCCCAGCCAGGGCTGCACCCAAATGACCCAAAATGGTCCCAAAATGGACTCAAGGTCTCTCCCTTTGATCGGTTCTGCTCCATTGGCACCTTGGAGTTCATTGTCCCATCCCAGCTGCAGGTTATGAATTCCCACCCTGCTTGTTTTTCTCTCTCCAGCCCACGCTGTTTGTGCTCCTGGGCTGAGGTTTGGATCATTTGTCCTTGGTGCCCAGCTGGAGCAGGAATTGTTTTGTCTCCCTGCTCTGTGCACAGAGCTCACCATGCCCTGATGTGAAACCCAGCCCCACACACTAAAGCAGCAGAAAATGTGAAAATATAAATGCCAAACCTGAGGCATCATAACATAACTCTCAGAATGACAGCCTGAAGCAGCAGAGAAGGTGAAAATATAAAATCCAAACCTGAGGCATCCTTTGGCCCCGATGTGCCCTGGCTGTGCCCGAGGCTCCGGGGCCATCCCCGCTCTGGTGCCCGTCCCTGGGCACAGCACAGGGAGCTCTGTCCCAAAAAGCTCCAGGATTCCCAGCTGGTTTGGCTCCCGGGGCTGGCAGCTGGAAGCTGTGGGTGCTGCCAGCCTGGAGAGGCTCAATCCCAAAGTGTCATTTGGGATGAAATCACCCCCAAACCAGGGGTGAGCAGGGATAAACCCCTGGTTCTGCAGCACAGCTCAGATATTTCCAACAGGTGCTTCAAGGCTCGAGCTGAAACCAAAGCAGGCTGGGTTTCAGGGAGGTGGGCTAGGAGCAGGTCTGATTCCAGGGAAAGGCAGCCTGGATGGGATATCTCCCTCCCCTTGGCTGCTGGGCTGTCTGACACACAATATCCATAGGGAGACAGCTGCGCTGGGAGCTGGAAAATCTGGATCTGTTGGAGCAGCATTTGTCTGTGCCGTGCAGACGTGCTCTGGGTGAATTTGATGCGTGGGTGTTTCTGCACAAAGAGAAACAATTGGCTGCTTTCACCTTGTCCCGTGTTTTAGGACGGGGAATTAATGAGAATTATTTACGGGAGCACTTTCTAGCATAGCCAGGTATGAGGGTTCATTTTGGCCTCATTATATTTTTGAGTCAGAAAAACAGAAAATAAGAAAATTCATTCTTTTTGAACCTAGTTTTTTCTCTTCAGAAGGCTCTCAGCCTTTTCCTCCCTCACTGCTTTCTCCCTGCTTGTCCAACAGAATGGTTTGGGATGAGGAGATTGGGGGAAAGGACTGTGCTGCCTCCTCTGCAGCCACGGCCAGGCTGTGCTAACTTGGGCTGGTGAATTTATTTATGGTAAATAAAAAAGTTGAAAATCAGACATCACTTGACGTCGAGCTACGAATACAAACCCTCCATTGCATGAGGGGCTTGAGCTTTCGGGAGAGGCAAAACACTTGAAAACCCTAAAAGGAAGAGGGGAAAGTGTATTTAGGTTTGGGGTTTGCTTCTTCCCTTCCCTCCTCCCCTCCAGCACATCCTCCTGCTCCTCCTCCCCCCCTGCCCCAGCGGAGACCTCTGGAAAATCCCAAATCCTGGATTTTGCCGTGCCAAGTTCCGAGCGCGTCCCGAACCCTCGGAGCGCGTGTGGGGTGGGCACAGTTGATTTTATTCCCTTTTTTTTTTATTTTTTCCCCCCAAAAAAAACCCAACCCGTGGCTCCCTCTCCGGCTGTGCCAGAGATAACAATGGGGGGCTTTGTGCTGCCCTGCAGCTGCTGAAATTTGACGAGATCCAAGTGAGGAAAACAGGAGCAGGTGGGTCAACAACGTGACCCTTTCGTTCCCAGCAGTATCAGTGAGCCCCGGGATGGAGCCCCGGGAATAAGGATGTGTTGGTTGGGGCTTGGAGGATGGGAATTGTCTCTCGGAGAGAGCCCTGACGGGGATTGCTGCTGTTTGTGGGATGGGTTTCACCCCCGAAACTCCAGGATTGGGGAATGTTACTGGAGGTTGTTGCTCCCTTCATTCCCAGATTGTTCATTGGGTTTGGGATGCTCCATGGCTTCCATGTGGATGCTCCTGAAGCTCCCAGTGCCCGATATCTGCCTTCCCATCCCCCAGCCCCAAAGTGGGGCTGTCCCAGATGCGGCTGCTCCATCCCTGGGAATGTCCAAGGCCAGGTTGGACAGGGCTTGGAGCAGCCTGGCACAGTGGAGGATGGCACTGGATGGGCTTTAAGATCCCTTCCAACCCAAACCATTCCGTGATTCTTTCCCAGTTTCTTCTCTAAGTGCCCCCAGGTCATGGAGATGTCTCCCTCCTGTCTGTGGCTTTTGCTGCCCTACAAAATGTCAGGGGTGGGAATTGCTGCACTTGGAGGAGGGTTTGGGATGTGCTTCCCAGGGTGTTCGGTGCACGAGGAGGATGGGGCAGTGTTCACCTCCTGGCACTGCCGCAGCAGCAGACGCGTCTCACTGTAGAGTCCTGGAATGGCTCCGGTTGGGAGGGACCTTAAATCATCATCTTCATCACCTTCCTCACCTTCATCACCTTCATCACCTTCATCAACTTCATCACCTTCCTCACCACTCCTGTGGGATAGCAGCAAGAGGAGGGTGAAAACCAGGAGATAAATCCTGGAGTTACTGAGCTGGGAGGGCAGTGAGGAACCCTGGAGAAATCCTGGAATTCATGAGCTGGGAGGGCAGTGACGAACCCTGAAGAAATCCTCCTGAACTGGGAGAGTCAGTGAGGAATCCTGGAGAAATCCTGGAGGTCATGAGCTGGGAGGAGCCCTGGAGAAATCCTGGAGAAATCCTCCTGAGCTTGGAGGGTCCATAAGGAACCCTGGAGAAATAGTGGAGTTCAAGAGCTGGGAGGTCAGTGAGGAATCCTGGAGAAATCCTGGAGGTCATGAGCTGGGAGGGTCCATGAGGAACCCTGGAGAAATCCTGGAGAAATCTTCCTGAGCTGGGAGGGTCCATGAGGAACCAGCTGCTCCTCAGGGCTCCCCTGCCAGGTGGGGGACCTGGCTGACCCCTCCAGGTGTCACGGTGTGTTTGGGCTCTGTGAACCCCTGAGCGGTGTTCAGAGGTGACAACGCTCCAACCTCAGCAGGGACGTGGCTCCAGCCTCGGAGCTGTCTCAGAATCTGAAGGATTTTGGCTTTTAGGGCAGATGTGAACAACTGTGTGTGAGTCACGGGGAGGAACGGGAGGTTCTGCTGATGGATTTGGTAACCTTGGGCCTGGCATCATCTTACAACCCAGCGAGGGTGAGCTGGAGCCCAGCTCCCCCCTCGTCTGCTGAGCTGTGGATTCATTGTGGTGTTCAACGTGTTCATCTCCTCAAATCGTCCTGACCGAGCTGGAATTCTTATAGAAACCACAGCACGGAGCATCTGGGATGATCCCACCACCCCCAGCTTCCAGTGGCCATGGAGCAGCATCCAGCAGCCCTCTGTTTGCACGAGATGAAGCCTGAAAGAGGAGTGGGCTCGGGGTCTTGGAGGTCTTCTCCAAGCTTAATGTTTTTCTAGGAATGACAGATCATGGTCAGGATGAATCCGTGCTGGATGGAGAAGGGCGAGGCCAGGAGAGGTCCAGGGCGAGGATGGATGGATGGATGAGGGATGGATGATGGATGGATGATGGATGGATGGATGGATGGATGGATGGATGGATGGATGGATGATGGATGGATGGATGGATGGATGGATGGATGGATGGATGGATGAGGGAGGCATGGATGATGGATGGATGGATGGATGGATGAGGAATGGATAGATGGATGATGGATGGATGAGGGATAGATGCATGGAGCAAGTGGGTGATGGATCCCAGAAAACTGATCCCACATGGGCAGCTGTGGAGCTCCATCAGGAAGGGGATTGTGAACATATGGAGACTCAGAAAGGGGGTTGTGGATCTGTCAGAGCCTCTCCCAGCTTCCCTGCCCCTCAGCAGGACCCTGAGGCAGGAGCACAGCCCCAGTGCCCTCACCAGGGAGCAGCCAGAGCCGGGCAGGATTTAACCCCAAACCGGGCGAGTTTTGGGGCCCAAACTCCTGTCCCAGCCTGTGAGCAGAGCTTGTCTTTGGCTGCACTTGCAGTTAAACCCAGCTTGGGCCTGGCTTAGCTGCAGAGCAGCCGGGGCCGTGTCCCTGCAGCTGGCAGCGCTGTTTACTCCGCGCTGCTCCCGGCACGGCTGTGCCAGCTGGTGCCAGGATCCCAGCCCATCCATTTGGGATAAAAGCACAGGTGCAGGGCTGAACTCGTGCTCCAGGCCATGCCAGGAAGGCTTGGCTTGGCTTGCTGCTGGGAGCATCCTCCTGGAGCCGTGGGATGTGCGGGAATTGTGCTGCAGGATCCTCCTGTGCCCCTTCCTGGCAGCTGGCGTTGGGAATGCAGCAGGGAGAGCTGCTGGGGTGTGCCCGGCTGGGGAGGGCAGCGCTGCTCTCCAGGGAAAGGCAGGAGTTTGGATGCCACCCCGACACCCATCCCCATTACCATATGAAAACAGGGATAACAGTGGGATTCTTGTGCCCGGCAGGAATGAGGGAGATCTACGACCCTTTTGGTGCCAGTCAGCCCCGGAGCCGGGTTCAGGCACAATTAACCTTTCACTTTTGGGATGAGCCGCTGCTTTCCTGCTGCAGCTGCTTTTGGGACAATATTCCTTACTTCTCCTTCCAGGAACATTAATTTGGGCATCTGGGGGAGCTGTGCTGGGAGGCACAGGCTGTGTGGGGGGAGGAGGGAGAGTTTTGAGCGCCTTTGATGCGTAAAAATCGGGAGTTTTAAAAATTCCGTTTTGATTTAAGGGTTTTTCGCACATTAAGATTAAAAGAAAAGGAGGTTTCACGAGCGTTACTGAAAATATTTTCAAGCAAATTCAAAGTGGTTTTGCCTGTGTGACAACATCAAATCAGGGGCTGGAAAAATTTTGGGGTGGGGGGATTGGGGGGCTCAGGCTGAAGCTAGAAGGGATGGATGGGTTTGGAATGGGTTTTCCTGCTTCTTTAGGATGGGTGAAGGGAATTTTTATGGATCAAACTGGTGAAGTGCCTGGAGAAACCTTGGGAATGAACTGGAGCCATGGACACTGCCTGGTTTAATTGCCACAGCTGAGAATATCAGTGTCTTAACAGCTCCACCAAGGAATTTTCAGGAATTCTCCTCACCAATGTGCCACTTAATGTCTTTTTTTTGTTTTGTTTTGTTTTTTTTTAATGGTTACGGAGTACAATTCTACCACACAGAAATATTTGAGAATCAGAATAATTGAAGGTGGCACAAAGCTGCAGCAATTCAGTTTTGGCAGGGATAAATTGGTGCTTCCAGGCGTGGTGAGGGTTGGACTTCACCTGTCAAAACAGAGCTGCGTGTTCTGCCTCTCTCGGAATAATCATTCCAATATTTATAGGCTGGGATGGAGGAGAAAATGCAAAATACAGATTTGCATGGATCAGGTGGAGTCTGTCTGCTCCAGAGGATCCAGGGAATGGTTCATGGTGGGATCCCAAGGCTCTGCTTTGAGCTCAGTCCAGGGTAATTTGGTTAAATCCAGGGATGTGTAAAATCCAGTGGTCCGATGACAATTCTGGTCCCATTTTGATATTTTTTTTTGTGATTAAAATTACGAGCTTCTCATCGCACTGAATGTTGATGAAAAGACCTAATGGGATCTTAATCACTGTTTTTTGAAGCTGAAACTGCCCCATTTTGGCAAAAATCCAGCCCAGCCCATGGCACTGGATCCATCCATGACTGCAGGAATCAGTGGCACTGCTTGGTTGTCCCATGCCACTTCCCAGGGCACCTTAATCTCATTTTATCTGTTTCATAGAAATTATTAATTTTTATAAAATTCCCCCTTTAATGCAGCTTGTGCTTGGAGAAGAACAACACAACCCCAAAGCTTCAAACCCCTGAATCCCCCCCGTGTGGGATGTGTTTTAGGGACGCTGGTGCCCGATTTCCCCCAAATTAACCTTAAAAAGCATTCAAGGTGGTTTATTTATTTTAATCCTTCCATTTAAATTTAATTCCAGGATAACTTCCAGCACTCTCACCATAATTATTTCCTTCTTCATTTCTCGTTGGCCCTGCAGGATGGGAATCACAGCTCCTGGAGACAGGATTCCTGGGAATATTCCTGTGCCCCCTCTGGACCCTGTCCCGCCTGCCCCAGGGCTCTCCTCCTTCCAGAATTGTCATCTGGAGCTTCCGCTGGCTGATTTTCAGGATCATGCTGGGAGCGGTGAGTGGGAATTTGTCAGAATCTGAGGTATTGATGATCCCAAAATTGTGGAAAGTCTCTGTCTGTCAGCCCCCTGCCAAAGCAGAAGCCATAATTGGTCTGTGCTGGTTTCCAGGTTGTTTATTCTGTTTATCTCTCACATGTTCTGCTGCCCTGCCCAGCTCTGTCCTGCAGGGCAGCGTGTGGGGCTCTGCCCTCAGTGGGATGTGACAAACATTAAATACCAGAAACTCCCTGGGCTGGATTTACAAGAACGTGCCAATATCTGTCACCTACGTTGGACAGTGTGTCCCCAGCCTGAACCAACAGAAAAATGCCAACACCACAGTGAGACATGGAGGGCATGAAGAAGGAGAAAAAGGACAAGACACACCCAATTTCCTCCAGCTTGTCCCCTTGGGACCCCTCGTCTAGAATCCTAAAATTTTACTTTTGCACCTGTGCCACACTTAATTATTACTGATATCAAACACTCAGAGCTGGTAATTCATCCTGTAAGATTGAAAACTCTTTTCCATGGACAGAGATCAGATTTCCGTTGTCAGCCCCTTTCCCCTTCACTCAGTGTCTGATATTTGGGATCTTCCTCCACGTGGAGCTCTGACACGCTGGGACTTTGCACTGAGCAAAGCTGGTCTGGATTTGGAGGAGGATGTTGGAGGAAAGGTTGGATCGGGACGATCTTTAAGGTCTCTTCCAGCACAAACCATTTCATGATTAGGCAGTTTTGCTGTCTCCAGGCTAAACCTCCTCCCCCCCAAAAAAAAATCACGTCCAGACCTTGGTGTGCTGTGCACAGGAGCTGGCTGGGCTTGTCTAGGGAGCACTGGGATAATCCCAGCTGTGGTGGGAGGCGAGGAGCTCAGGCAGGCGCTGCTGCCGGGGTTTGATTGGCAGCGAGTGCTGGGCTGAGCTCAAATATTGCTGCCTTTTTAAAAGGCATAATTACGTGATTCAATCTATATGTTTGATGTTCCTAATCACCCATTAGAGCAGGATGTAAAGAGGGGTGCTTCCCAGGAACGTGCCACAGAATAGGGGCTCTTTGTGTGAGCCAGCAGCGAGTGATGCAAACACACATTTGCAGGGCTGCTTTCCCTCTGAAGAGCTCGCTGGTTTGATGGCTTCATCATTTTGTTTGTGACTCTCTGTCACTCGGATTTCCTGAGGCTTGGAAGATGCAAAGTGTGGGTTTGTGATGCCATCAGAGGCACGAGGTGGGAGGCAGAGAGGTGTGTGCTGAGACTGCTGCCACTCTCAGGCAAAGGGATGAGAGGCCACAGCCTCAACTTGCACCAGGAGGGTCAGATTAAATATTAGAATTATTTCTTTCTTATCTAAAGGAATGGTCAGCATTGGAATGAATTTTCCAGGGAGGTGGTTAAGTCACCATGGAAGTGTTTGAGACATTGGATGTGGCACTTGGGGACGTGGGTGGTCCTGGAGGTCTCTTCCAGTCCGGATAATTCTGTGATTTTGTGTCATCCAAACCACAGGGACTTCCCAAGAGGAGCAGCCCCACTGCCAGCAGGGTCCTTGGCTTGGTGGCACTGAGGTGTTTTGTCACCTGCAGCTTCCTGGGGTCTCTGCTGTGCTCTCCAAGCCTTGCCCCTCTCTCCAGCAAACACAAATTCTCCATGCAGCAGCCAGAGCTGCTTTTCCAGCTGCTCCATTCCCCCGGTGCTGGGTGGGTTTGGGTGGTGTCAGCCCCTTCTCCCAGCCCCTTGCTGCAGGCTGGGGGTCCTGAGGGAGCCCTTTTGCCAAAGTGCAGAATTTAATAACCCCTGATTCCCAAAAAAGGGATTGGTTGGAGCTGTTCTTCCCTGGGCCAGCATCTCCCTGAATTTTGTGGATTCCCACTGGTGCCAGCTCTGCCTGGAGCTTTTTGGGCAGCTTCTGATTGAATCCCCATCCTGTGCTTCCAAGGTGAGGCTTTCCCTCCCAGGTGGAACAGTTTCTGCTGCATTTTCGGGGTTTTTTTGGGCAGCAGCCTTGCTCAGGAGCTCTCCATCAAAAACACAACTTGTGGCTAAAACCCCATTCAGCAAATGTTAGTCCTGGGTTTTTCCTGCAAGGCCTGAGAGTAGATGACAACTTCACGGAGCCCATACATTCTGGGGAATTCCCTGCTGCAGGTGAGAGCCCAAATTCCTGCCCAGGGCTGGATTGGAGCTGATGAATTGCCAACAGCATCCTGAGGAAAGCCTGGAGCAGCTCCTTGTGCCCTGAAAGTCCTCAGGGATTGTTCAAGTAAACCACAAAAGAGAATTTCTGTTTCTTCATCCGTGCAGGGGCTGAGGGGCGTTGTGGGAGCTCAGAAATGTGAGAATTTGGTTGTCAGCAGCACCTGCCTACAACTGCAGCAGCGCTGAGCACACCTGGAAGCTGCAGGAGCACAGGGAAAGGGATGGGAAGACGGGAATGGGATCTCGGGAGGTTTGGGAAGAGCCCTGGGGCAGCAGGTTCATCCTCCAGCCCTGCAGTGGGCGAGGGGCAGTGCTGGGGGGCTTCTCCTGATGTCTCTGGGCTGTTCTGGTTGCAGGAGCAGCATTCCCTGGCTGACCCTGGGGTGGGAGCTCGGGCTGGATCCTGGGTGCTTGGTCAGTGTCCATCAGCACTTCCCTGGATCTCTCAGCCCTGCTGGGATGTGCCCATTATCCAAAGCACCCCTGGCTCACTTGTGCCCACTTGATGATGATCTGCACAAGGAATATCACCCTGGAATGGTTTGGCTTGGAAAAGGATCTTAAAACTCATCCGGTTCCAGCCCTTCCACTGTCACAGGTGATCCAACCTGGCCTTGGACCCTCCCAGGGGTGGGGCAGCCACAGGAACAGGGATAATTATCTAATTAATAAGAGATGGGGGAGCTTTGAGCACCGGGGGTGCACCAGCAGGCTGGAAAAGTGGGAATAAACAGGAGATGAAGGTGGAGCTGAGCCTTGCAGAGCATCCCAGCCATATGGAATGAGTTAGCAGGGAAGGTGGTGGAGCAGTGAGGGTGAGTCTGAGACATCTTGATTAGTTTCTGCAGGAAAGGATTGAAGAGCGGAGTGAAAAACCAGGGAAACGGGATTTAAAGCACATTACCACTTTAATTTAGAAGTGCCCAAAGCAAGGAAATTCAGATTTAAAGCTGCCAATCTCTGCCTGGCCGCTGCAGGTGTTGGGGCTGGGAGGACTCTGGGGTCTGTGTCCAGATGGGTCCTGGGGCCGCGAGGCCAATCCCAAACTTTGGGTTTGTCCCAGGAACGAGATCCTTTACTAGCTGTGTTCTGATAATTTTATTCTTTTTAAGAGAAATGTCTTTTTCTGTAGCAATCTGCCCTGTGTGCAGTGCCCTCCACACCTTCTCCGTGTGGTGCCCTTTGAAGCGTTGCAGGATTTGGATGGGTCCCTCAGGAAGGGATTTCTTCCCTTTTATCCTCCCAGCTTGGAGAGCCCTTCCCAGGAGCTGCTCCCTCTGCTCCTCCTCACATCATGCACGAGGTGCTGAGGAGGAATTTAGGGGGAGTTTTGGGGAATTTAAGGAATTTTTGGGAAACCCAAGTGCATCTTTTCCACTTGGGATTTGTAACTTGGCCGTGCCTCCCCTTGCTTTGCTTCCTGTAAACAAAATTTCTATTTTTTTTCCCACTTCCCAGATTTCCCTTTCTGTCAGAGTGGTCCCCCCTTCCCAAATCCAGGCTCAGCCCCCTGAGCTGATCAGGAACATCCTCAGAAGTGGCTGCAGAACAGAGGAGCTGGGAGCAGCTTTTGGCAGGCAGAGGCGTAGAAAATAATTTCGATCTTTTGCTGTCTCTAATCTACACAAGAGATATTTTCCCCCTTTGCAGGAGGAGAAAGGATCATTTAAAGTGACAGTTTTGGGGAAAAAAAAATAGTCCAGAAAGAATTATAATAATAAATTATTTCCCCCTTAAATTATCACTATTTTTTCCTGTGGATTTGTCCCTCTTTCTCCGAGATGTCTTCACACACACACAAAAAAATAGGATCAATTCCTTCCAGATCATTTATACATCACTTGATATTTAATATGTTTTTAAACAGTTCTGAATTTTCTTTGCCGTTAAAAAATATTTCTTTTAACCCACTGCAGCAAATCCTTTCAGAACCTCGAGGTTCGTGCAAAAACTCTTGGTGCTCCTTGTTTTGTTTTCTCTTGGAGGCTGTTAAAAGTGTCAGGACGTGGGTGGCATTTGAAAGGTTACTGGAAAGGGTGGGGCTGAGATTAGCTAAGAAGGGAGATGAACTTTCTGGCAAAAAAAAATAAGGAAGACTTTGAAGCAAACAGAAATCTGGATGCCTGCAGGAAGATGGAAGCAAATCAAAGTTGGAATGGGGGCGACGCCGGGGAGCAGCAGCAGAACCCGGCGGATGTAGATGTCAGCTCAGTGACAGGCGTGCCCCCATCCTGGGCATCATGGCCCTGAAATGGATGGAGACTAATTATTCTAATTTGTTTTATTGCATTAGCGTGGGTAGGAGGGAAGAAAGGGAGCTTTCTTCGCTGCCTCTTCCTCATTATTCCTCGGCGAGCACGGCGGGGCCAGCTCCCGGCTCCCGCGCCGGCCCTTCATGGGAATTTTTGGAAAATGATGTCTGCGATGTTCTGACCTTTGCCGTCCCAGCTGCAGCCTCCTCCTCTCTGCAGGGATCCCACACTTGACTCCTTAGCAACCTCCTTTGTGCCTCTGATCTCTCTCCGTGGCTCTGGTTATGGCCCTTGGCAGCGGCCCTTGTTGTTCCCGGTGGCTGCAAGAGGCAGGAGCCGCCAGTGCCAAGGGTTCTGCAGGCTCCCTTCCACCCCCTGCTCCTGCAGAGCCCCCAGATGTGCCGGGGGCTTCTCGGAGGGGCTTTTTGGGGCGGCTGAGGCAGGGGAGCAGCAGCGAGTCCAAGGGAAGCAAAGGCAACCTCAGGGAGTTCTCCTGCAGGGTTTGCGCCCCTGCGGGGCTCTGTGGTCGTGGTGGCTCTGGGTTGGCTTTGTGCAGGGTCACGGGAGCTCCTGGAGGTCCACCACAGCTCCTGGGGGTTTCACCTGAGCTCCTGGAGGTCCACCACAGTTCCTGGAGGTCCACCACAGCTCCTGGGGGTTCCACAGGAGCTCCTGGAGGTCCACCACAGCTCCTGGGGATTCCACAGGAGCTCCTGGAGGTCCACCACAGCTCCTGGGGATTTCACCAGAGCTCCTGGAGGTCCACCACAACTCCTGGGGGGTTCCACAGGAGCTCCTGAGAGTTCCACGGGAGCTCCTGGAGGTTTCCCCAGAGCTCCTGGGGGTTTCACCTGGGCTCCTGGGGGTTGTAAATGCAGACGAACCCAATGGGAAGAAATGCTGATGTCTGACTTAATTCAAAAGGCTGAATGATTTCTTTATTATAACTATGCTAAAATACATCAATATTCTATATAAAAAGGGAGATGCTAGAACTACAAACTACTTTCTCTGACTCTTAACACAACTCGTGACCCTCTCTGAGAGCCCAGCCCCAGGTGGGTTGGATTGGGTTGGGTTGGATTGGATTGGATTGGATTGGATTGGATTGGATTGGATTGGATTGGCCACCAGGCTCAAACAATCCTCACCAGAATCCAACCAAGCATCACCCCAGGGAAACAATTCTCCAAACACATTCCACATGGGAAAAACAAGGAGCAGAAATAGAAATTGTTTTTTCTTTAATTTCTCTCTGTGCACCTCTATGAAAAATCCTGTGAGGGAGAGAAATGTGCCTGCCACACCTGAGGGTTTCACCTGAGGGTTTCACCTGAGCTCCTGGGGCCATCTCAGACCCCTCTGTGACCAGCAGGCAGGTGGGGTTTGCTCACCTGGATCACAGCAGGATCCTGGCATGGTTTGGGGTGGGCAGGGACACCTCCCACCATCCCAGATTGCTCCAAGCCCCTTCCAGCCTGGCCTCAAAGCCTTCCAGGCATGGAGCATCCTGTTGTTCCTGTGGGAGGAGCAGCAGGAATCTGAATTCAGGTGGGAGCAGCTCTGGTTCTCAGCTGTGGCTTGCTGCTGTCACAGCTGTACCTGTGTCACCTGCTCCCTGTGGGACATTCCCTGCAGAGCAGAAATCCTGGGATCCTGCTCATCCTCCATGGACCTGGATCCATCAGCAGGGAGGGAGATGGGGAAGGTTTGGGGTCCTGGGGCTCTGAGGGAGTTTTGTACCGCCAGCTTCTGGGGATCCAGGGCTTCCCTCTGGCTGCCCTGGGACCCATGGACAGAGATCACAGACAGTGTCTCTCTACAGAGCCCCCAGAGACACTGGCTGTGATCTCTGTCCATGGAAAAGAGTTTTCAATCTTACAGGATCAATTACCAGCTCTGAGGGTTTGATATCAGTAATAATTAAGTGTGGCACGGGTGCAAAAGTAAAATTTTAGGATTCTAGATGAGGGGTCCAAAGGGGACAAGCTGGAGGAAATTGGGTGTGCCTTGTCCTTTTTCTCCTTCTTCATGCCCTCCATGTCTCACTGTGGTGTTGGCATTTTTCTGTTGGTTCAGGCTGGGGACACACTGTCCAACGTAGGTGATAGATATTGGCACGTTATTGTAAATGCAGCCCAGGGAGTTTCTGGTATTGAATGTTTGTCACATCCCACTGAGGGCAGAGCCCCACACGCTGCCCTGCAGGACAGAGCTGGGCAGGGCAGCAGAACATGTGAGAGAAAAACAGAATAAACAACCTGGAAACCAGCACAGACCAATGATGGCTTCTTTGGTAGTGGGGCTGACAGACAGAGACTTTCTACAATTTTGGGATCATCAACACCTCAGATTCCAACACAGCTGAAGTTGGTCTCGTTGGGTTCCTCGGATTTAGGTTCTCCAGGAGCCTCTTCCAGCCCTGGCCTATAATCCTGAAAAGGTTTTATTTTTAGATTTCACCTTGGGAAGCTCCTTTTCCCACAAACCAGGGTCTAAATTTATCTCAGAATACCCTGGTGAGGGTTTGGCTTCACAGAGATGGTGAAACCACTTTTCCTGTGGGTAGCAGAGGTGGGAAGTGCACCGAGCTGGGATTTTCCCTGAGAGCTTTCCTTATTTATAGCAGGAGCAAAATGAAAATCTAGAATTTAGTTGGGAATTTGGGGTGGGTTTTTGCCCATCTTTTGTACAACAAAGATAGAGGAAGGTCTTTAATTTGACTAAATTTGTAACGTGGGTGCCCCATTCCCCACCCTTCCCTCTGGAGCCGGGATCAATAGGGAATTTTGCAGACATAGCTTGAGTCACCAAGCTTTTGCTCAGCTTCCCGTGCTATTGGCCTGTCTGTACCATTTTTTTTCAGAATTAATTTTGGGCTGAAAAAGTCTCAAAGAAGTGCTTTGTTCCTCCTTGACACTCACTCCAGGGAAAAAAAAAAAAAAAGAAAAAAAAGAAAAAAAAAGAGGAGAAAAAGGAAAAAAAAAAAAAGCCGTGGAAAATCTGACATCTGCATTGTAGAGAAAAATCAATAGATAGGGAGGAATATAATTATCCCCCACTCCTGAAGGAATTTTTCAGATATTTTTTGGAACAGTGACTCATATGGGCTTAGGGCTTGAGTGACATTTTAATTATTCTGGCTTTTTTTCCCTCTGAATCACCCGAGCAGCGCAGCCTGGAAGGGGCACAGCCGGGCACAGCCAGCACGGGGAGATGAAAGGGCAGGATTTGGTCTTCCCTCCCTCCAGGTGGGGGCTGGATCCCCCCTGGATCCCCCTGGATTCTGTTTGCTGCCATTCTGTAAATATGGGAACGCTTCCTCTGCTTTGGGATCGTTTTATTCTGTATTCCAGAGCAGGGCTGGTGTGTGGGGGCAAGTGCTTAAACCCAGGAATTTTATTATCCAGCATTAAAGTAAATCTTAAAAAAAAAAAAAAATCCCAAATGTTATTTTGTGAGGAATGCTGCTGGATTTAATTCCCCTTAATTAATGAGCGGAGCTGGAGTTTGGGGTTTTCCAGGTCCCAGCAGGTGCTGCATCCCCATCGTGCCCCGAGCTCGTGCCCTGGAGGGAGCAAACCTGGCAGGGCAGGAAGGAATCGAGCCCATATTTCATTCTGGAGCTTAATTCGATCCAGGGGCAACATTTTCTGCTCCTCCTGCTGTAAATTCCTGTGACAAGGACCTCGAGGTGCCCCTTCCCGAGGCAGGAGCTCTCATTATCCCGAGGAGCCGGAGTGCCACCGGTGCCCGACCCCGTGTCCCCGAGCAGCCAGCGGTGGGAATTTAATAATCCTGGATTCAGAGCGGGGCCACGGAGGTGAAAGGGCCTCTGCTGGTTCACTCGGCCACCTGGTCGCTCGCCTTGAGCTCAGATTGAATTTGTATTCCTGAAAAGTTCCCGATTTCCGGCAGTCCCCGGGATGTGCCGTGCCTGCTGCTCGGAGATCTTTGCCAGCCCCAGCAGCTCCAGGGTTCTGGGATTCTCCTTCTCCTTTCCTGCCTCTCCTCAGCAGAGCTGAAGCCTCAGAGCACCGAGATTTTTTTGGTCCAAATCCTTGGGAAAACGGGAAAACTCAGGTATCAGTGTGGGAGTGAAGTGGCCTCGAAGACGGCTCAGGGTAAAGCTGACTTGAAATCCCCCTAATGATGAGAGTGGGAGTTTTTTTATGCTGCAAAACATCTTTGATATGAAGACTTCCCTGCTCGAAAGCTTTCTAGTAAACAAAAAAGGATGAACTGCCCGAGTGAGTCATTGCAGGGAAAATCGGGATTTTCAGAGCGCTGCTTTTCCCCATCCTTGTTTTAATTGCAGTTTTAATTATCCCTGCTGGATAACAGAGCTTGATAGCAGGGAAAAGGAGGAGGGAAGGTCATCAAGATAACTGTCCTGTTTTAATATTCCAGCATTCCTGCACAGAGCTTCCTCCGTGTGTCCTGGCCCTGCCAGGGCTGGGGCTGCAGCACATCCCGGGAGATGCTATCGCCGGATCTGTAATTTTAGAAAAGCTTGGAGGGCAGGACAGGCTGGGGAGGGGAGGGTGGAGTGGCTGCTGACAGTCAGGGTGTCTTGTCCCTGCTCCAGAGGGATGGAGGGGATGTGCTGAGTAAATCCCTGGAGATAAAACTGCTTTGCCATCCCAGAAACGCGGGGTGATGTCGCTTTGCATCCGTCTTCTGCCAGGCAGGAGTTGATAAACTCTGCTCTGCCCTGTGCTCTCAGCTGTCAGACAGACACACAGCCCTGGGAACTGGATATTCCTGGATATTGCTGAGGTCTGGACAGTTTTGGAGAGTTTTTAATTGGAATTTTGAATTTCTTCCGAGCTGCAAACGTGTTGAAATTTATTTAACGCTGCAAGTGAAGATTTGTTTTAGTGTGAGCGAGGAGGTTGGAGCAGAGGAGCCACTGTGGTCTCTTCCAAGCTGTTCCAATCCGGGAAATTTAGATGGAATTCATAAATGCTGGAATCTCCTCCTCTGAGCTCACATTTTAGCCCTGGAAGGTCACTGATCCCTTCCCTGCTGCCAATGTCAGGAAGCCTCAGGATGCTCCCAGAAACTCCCAGGGTTTTTCTCCTGGGGAAGGCAGGACCAGCACAATCAGGGCAATGTCAGAGGTAGGCAAATACCCCCTAATTGTATGCAGATGACAGAGCTGCTTCAACCTTTTGACTAGTGAAGCTTTCCTCAATTTGGGATATTGTGATCCTAATCAGGGACCTCTCCCGGACATCAAAGCCGGCCTTGATTGCTGGGCTTCCTGCTCCAGCCCATCCCTGCCCAGGTGTCTTTCCTGCTCTGGCCGACTGATTCCTTTCTGCTCTTCATCTCTGAGGCAAAGAAATTCAATCCCAATATTGCTGCCAGCCCTGGAATGGAGCCAGTGGTTTGGAAATCTCCCCTCTCGTTGTCCCAGGGCAGGGGATAGCTGCTGGTGCAGCCCCTAACCTGAGGTGGGGCAGAGCTGTCAGCAGTGCAGCCAGCTGTGTTTGGGGCTGGCAGCTTCCTTCCCCTGCTCCTCTTTTGTTTCTCTAATTATTTTAATTGCATCTCTGTGTCCCTGCTCCGTGTCCCCCTGCCCAGCTCCACGGCTCTGCTCCCAGCAGAGGTGGCTTTGCCCGAAGGGAACTGTTGGGTTTGGATGTTAAAATTGTGAATCTTGCTGGGTTTTCTCTGTTATCCCAGGGGCAGAGCCTGATTTTTCCTCTTGCTGCTTCCCAGGGATTCTGGAAGCTGTGCCAGGAGCCCTGTGCTGCTCAGACCTGAGCAGAGGCTCAGCTGTGGCCGAGGCTTCTCCCTGGAAGGGGAATTTGGCATATTCCACAAGGATTTATGTCAGGTTTTCAGTAACCAGGCAGTGGAATGAGTCAGATCCATTGTGTTCCCTTGGGAACCATAACTGGACCCAGGCTGTGGATGTGCCGTGGGTCTCATTCAACCTCTGCAGTTCAACCACCGAGCTTGGCACCCTGAGACACAAAACAGAGTAAAATGAAATAATTGTGACAATATTTGTGCCCTTTTTTCCCCCCAGGGGCTGATTAAAATCCGAGGAGATCGCTGCTGGAGAGAATTAACGTGCATGGATTATCACTACGAGGTGAGTGATGTGCGCACAAAACCTCATTTCTCTGGTCTGCTTTTCTTCTGTAAAATAATTTCCCCCAACCTTTCCTCTCCTGCCAGGCAGCTCTCCATGTTTTCCCTCTTTATCCCAGCCTCTGGCAGCCAGGCCATGTCCATGTGCCAGCTGGGTGATGCTGTTTTTCCCAACCACAGTCCTGAAACACCAATTTCTCTCCTTCCCTCCCCTCCCCGTCATGGATCCAGGAGCAAACCTGAGCTCTGCCGAGAACTTCCACTTGTAAATCTGCTGCGGGGCAGGGAAAGGAGAAGAGAAAAAAGAGATTTTTGGTGGTGCTGTTCCTGCTTACATCCCCCAAGAAGTGGTCATTTGAGAGGAACAGAGCATCCCTGTACTCTCCAACGTGCAGAGCAGATCCCTGGCAGCTCAGAACTCCCTGGGTTTATCTTTTTGACATCTGTTGCAGTGATTATGTTGCATTTTGATTATAAATTGGGGGTTTTGCTGGCTCTGGGTTCGTCTCCTCTCTGTTTACAGAGGCAAGCTCTGCTCCCCTTCTCTCCTCGCCTCTATTTTTGCGTTTGAGTTTTATATAAATGGTGGTAAAAAGGAAAGTGCTGCATCCAGTGATGTTCCCAGGGTGAGAAGCTCTGGGTTGGTGAAGAGAATGGTCCTGAAGGAAAATTCCCTTCCCTGGGTTCAGCCACTGCCAGTTATAATGTCTCTGCTCTGGGATCTGTGGCCACCAAATATTTGGGAATACAAATCTGATGAGGAGGAGCTGGGGAAGGGGCTGAGCCTGGAGCAAAGGGGGATCTGGGGGAATTTCTGACTCTGCACAGCTCCTGCCAGGAGGGGACAGCCGGGGGGATCCCCAGGGGACAGGAGGAGAGGGAACAGCCTCAGGCTGGGCCAGGGGGACTTAGATTGGATATTTAGGGAAAATTCCTTCCCTAAAAAGCTGATCAGGCATTGGAGGGGCTCTCCAGGGCAGTGTTGGAGTCCCCATCCCTGGAGGTGACCCAAACCCACGTGGATGTGGCCCTTGAGGACGTGCTGATGAACGTGGCTGGTGTCGCTGCTGTTGAGGATCTTAAAGGGCTTTTCCAGCTTTACAATTCCATTACTTGATGAAATAAGGTTTTGCAGGTCCAAAAGGCTCTTGTTGGCCTTCTCAGCTTTAAATCTCCTTTTTTATCACTCTCATTTGCTTTCACTGGGGTTTCCCCCTCAGCGTGGGGCTGGGCCCGTCCAAAAGCTGCTGCTCCTCAGCTCTTGCACGGCACCAAGGATCCAACTTCACCCCCAGGAAAACCCAGGATGAAAATCCCTTTCAGTGCTGCCATTCTAATCCTGAACATGGGAGTGGCTGCAGGAAATTTTCCCCTTTTCCAGGCACCTGGCAGCACTTGGGGAAAATGCAGTCCCGGCCGGCTCCAGCGCTGACCCCAGCCCACAACAATCGGCCCCAATAATCCCAACTCTGCCAAATCAATCCCAGCACCAGTCCTGGAGCCCAGAGGGATAATTGAGACCATTCCTGTCCCGTCCATGAGGCAGGATCCCCAGCCTGTGCAAGTAATTGGGACCAGGGGCAGGGGGCAGATCTCCTTATCAATATCAATTATTTTAATCCCCACCAAAGAGGCTGCGAGAAAAGGAAAATGAAAGAGGCCAAACTTTGTCCACCAGCAAGAATGGAATGAAAATACCTAAAGGCTGGGATTCACCTGCTGATTTCAGCCAGAGGGAGGGAGAAAAGGGGGAGCTGAAGGTTCCTCTGGGAGGGAGGGAGGGAGCTGGGAATCTGCTCGTAATTAGGATGATAAAAGTGGGGATTGGAGCAGGTCAGGGCTGGATTTGGGCCAGATGGGTTGTGCTGAGATGTATGTTGGCCACCCCAGCTCTCCTGCTCCAGCACGAGCTGCATCCAAGATCTACAAGGTCTCCTGTGCCAAGAGAATTAATGGAAACACATGGCCTCCATCCCTGCCTGGACTATTTATTTGTAGTAGGACCTGCAGCTCTGCCCGTGGAAAAGCACATTTCCACTTTTGTCAGGAATGGTGGATGGGATAGTCCAGTGGTGTTGTGCTTAAATGGGTCATTTTCCCTTCCTCCTTCCCTTCTGGGGTGTGGGGTCTTCATCCCAGCCTGGCTGGGGCTCTGCTCCTCCTCTCTGTGTGGTTTCGAGAGGAGAATGGCGTGGTTGGCACAGGAGAGGGATTTTCCTACCAGCCTCACCCTCCTGGGTCCCTCAGGAGGAGATGGGCTCCAGGAAGAGTGGGGGAGAATTCAGGCTCTGCTGGAGCTGGAGAAGACTTTGCTGCAGCACCAGGTACAGCTTTGGCTCGTGGAACCTGCCCGGGGTGAGGCTTGGGGGATTAAAGGTGCCTGTGGGTGCCAGGAGCCCCAAGCTCTAATCCCAGCTTGGCAAGACACCACAAACAGGGAATTTCGCCTCCTCCTCCATGGATCTCTGTCCTCTCCAGGCCAGGGGCTCCGAGGTGAGCACGTGGTTTGCACCTGGAGTGGTTGTGGGATGGGATCCCAGTCCCTGTGGTGTGCTGGAGCTTCATGTGTCCACACCACCCCATCCAAATGGACACACCTGGGCAGCACCTGGCAGGAGAAGTCCTGGAATCTGCCATCCATGGGTTTGTTTGTCCCTCCTTGGGGGTTAGAGGGCTCTTTGCCCTGCAAGAAATGCCAGTGAAAGGCAGTTTTCCCTCAGTGGAAGCTGTTCCTGGTGCAGCTGCTGCAGGGAGAAGCTGCTCTGGGTCTCGGGTCTGCTTGGCATCAGGATTATTCAGATTTATCTGCTGTGGACAGCAGGCTTGACGAATCCACGAGCAAGGATTGCAGGCTGGAGCTGGAATTCTGCTTCCATTGGAGCCTCTGGCATGGATCCCACAGTGCCAGGGACATCCATCCCACCTGAGCGTGTCCCCCTGCCCCAGAGGGATCATTCCCAGAGCCCAAGAGCTCCATCCCACAGCCACCCTGGGAAAAATCTGCCTTGGCAGGTTCTGAACCACTCCAGGCCATTTCTGGACATCTCCCAGGTGGGCTGGAGCAGCTTTCCAACCCCTCTTAGGAGGCACCAGGTGTGAGGCAGGATGGGGATGGGGATGGGGGAGCACCTCCTCCTCCCCAGGGCCTCACTCTTGCCTCGTTCCAAGCTTTTTCTGGGAGTGCAGCCTGCCTGGCACGGGCACAGCAGAGCAAATCCCCTCGGGTACGAGCCAGGCTGGAAAATCCCAGAGCCCTGCCCAGCTCCCTCTGCCCACATCTCCTGGCACAGGCAGGACAGGGACATTTCTGACTCCAGAAAGAGCCTTTGGATGCTGGTGGAGCTTTTGGCAGAGGAGTTCAGAGAATCAGAGGGGTTTTGGGATGGGCAGGTCCTGCGTGGTCTCGTCTCTCCTGTCCCACCAGGGTGGGATGCAATCCAGTGATGCATTTTTCCTCCTGGCTGCCAAACTGCCCTGCTGCTGCTGCTGCTGCTTAATTCCAGACAGATTTCTTGGAAAATCCAGCCACCAACTGGTGGGAGCAGCTGTGGGAGCAGCTGCTGGGGCAGGAGCCCTGCTGGGCACCGAACCCACGCCGAGCTGCTGGACACAGCCCTGGGGACCTCACTGACCTGTCCGAGGAAAAGAGGGACGTGGAGGGGCTGGAGCACATCTAGGGAGGGGATGAGGGAGCTGGGAAAGGGGCTCAGCCTGCAGAGAACGGGGATCAGGGCGGAATTTTTGGCTCTGCACAACTCCCTGGCAGGTGGGGACAGCCACAAGGGACAGGAGGAGAGGGAACAGCCTCAGAGCCAGGGAGGTTTAGATGGGATATTTGGGAAAATTCCTTCCCTAGAAGGTTGGACAGGCATTGGAAGGGCTGCCCAAGGCAGTGACAGTCCCCATCCCTGGAGGTGACCCAAACCCGGGTGGATGTGGCACTTGAGGGCGTGGGCTGGTGGTGACCGTGGTGCTGCTGGCAGCGCTCGGACTCGACGTCCTTACAGGTCTTTTCCAAGCTGAATTGATTTCCTGAGGCAGAGGGATAAAGGGAAATCCCAACTAAACCCCAAGAAATCTTGGTCAGGGTTTGGGAGTGAGATCCAGGCTTTGCTTCCTGCAGGAGCTGGGGATGGGTCGGTCACCACAAAGCAGCAAAGTCTGGAGGATCCCACTGAATTCTGCTTCATCCCAGCTCCCTTTTCGCTCCCAAAGTGTCGAGTAAAACTTCGCTCTGTGCCCAGGACCCTGCACAGGCACTCCTGAGGGGGACAGGCTGTCCCTGCTCCTGTGGGAGTGCTTCTCCTGGAGGAGCCCTGGGTGAAGCACAGTGGCTTTTGTGCCTAATGAAGCCTTGCTGACTGATAGCTGCGCTGATAAGGGCGATAAGGCAGCTCCAAGTGCTCCTGAACCGCCTCTCCATCCCTCTCCTCCCTCCTCTCCCCCGGATTAGAGCTCGTTAAGCTTTTCATCCAGCTTTTTCCGAGCCATTATGAAACGAAAAGTAAATAATATTTAGCAATCTGTTGGGATGAATCAGAAAATGAGCTGCTTTTATGAGGCCGGATGGCTCAGGGTGGGCTTGGTTCCAACAGTTTGCATGGCTGGAAGGGAAAATGCTCCTAGCAGGGGAAAGCAGGTGCTCAGATTTCCTGCTGAAAAGTCTGAAGTTGCAAATTCAGATGAGGGAAGTGGTGCTGAATTAAAGAGAAAACAATAATTATTAAAGGAAGTCACCATGTAAATAATTTTGGGGATCTTTTTGTTAATAATAATAATTAAAAATAATAATATTTAAAATAATAATTATTATTAGCATTGATAATTTTATTATTATTCTATTATTACCGTGAATAATTATATTATAAAGTATTTATGGAGCATCGTAAGTTTACAGTGCTTGGACCTGTGCCAGGGCCTCAGAGCCCTCACAAAATTTAGGATTCCTTCCTATATTTAGTGAAATGCAGTAAATAATTTTGGGGATCTTTTTGTTGGTAATAATTATTATTATTACCATTAATCATCATTATTATAATATTAGCGTTAATAATTATAAAATATTTATGGAGCATCGTAAGTTTACAGTGCTTGAACCTGTGCCAGGGCCTCAGCACCCTCACAAAAATTACGATTCCTTCCTATATTTAACGAAATGCAGTAAATAATTTTGGGGATCTTTTTGTTGGAAATAATAATTATTATTACAATTAATAATTATATTATTACAGTGAATAATTATATTAGAAAATATTTATGGAGCATCATAAGTTTACAGTGCTTGGACCTGGGCCAGGGCCTCAGCACCCTCACAAAATTTAGGATTCCTTCCTAAATTTAATGAAATGCAGTAAACAATTTTGGGGATCTTTTTGTTGATAATAATTATTATTATTACCATTGATAATTTTATTATTATTATATTATTATCGTGAATAATTATATTAGAAAATATTTATGGAGCATCGTAAGTTTACAGTGCTTGGACTTGTGCCAGGGCCTCAGAGCCCTCACAAAATTTAGGATTCCTTCCTATATTTAACGAAATGCAGTAAATAATTTTGGGGATCATTTTGTTGGTAATAATTATTATTATTACCATTGATAATTTTATTATTGTTATATTATTACCCTGAACAATTATATTAGAAAATATCCATGGAGCATCGTGTAGGAACCAAAGCTGCTGTTGATGAGTTCTGGCTAAGGAGAGCAAGGAGGGAGCAAAGTTCTGCCTTTATATATCAATAAATGCAGTTTATTTCCATCTCCAGGGGCAAAAGCAAACTGCTCTTTGAGTCAAGGTGACTGGTACCAAAGGAAGAACACAGCTGGTTTGGTTTTTTGGTGGTTTTTTTTCTTTTCCATTTGGTCAGGTGTCGGAATCTGAGGTGTTGATGATCCCAAAATTGTAGAAAGTCTCTGTTTTTCTGCCCCGCTGCCAAAGCAGAAGCCATAATTGGTCTGTGCTGGTTTCCAGGTTGTTTATTCTGTTGATCTCTCACATGTTCTGCTGCCCTGCCCAGCTCTGTCCTGCAGGGCAGCGTGTGGGGCTCTGCCCTCAGTGGGATGTGACAAACATTCAATACCAGAAACTCCCTGGGCTGCATTTACAATAACGTGCCAATATCTGTCACCTACGTTGGACAGTGTGTCCCCAGCCTGAACCAACAGAAAAATGCCAACACCACAGTGAGACATGGAGGGCATGAAGAAGGAGAAAAAGGACAAGGCACACCCAATTTCCTCCATCTTGTCCCCTTTGGACCCCTCATCTAGAATCCTAAAATTTTACTTTTGCACCTGTGCCACACTTAATTATTACTGATATCAAACCCTCAGAGCTGGTAATTGATCCTGTAAGATTGAAAACTCTTTTCCATGGACAGAGATCACAGCCAGTGTCTCTGGGGGCTCTGTAGAGAGACACTGGCTGTGATCTCTGTCCATGGGTTCCTGACCCCTGAAGGGTCCCAGACCTTCCAGGGCAGCCAGAGGGAAGCCCTGAATTCCAACAATCAGAAATTTTGAGAACTGACCTTTCCAGAGGCAGAACTGCAAAAACCACTTGTCTTCATTCCCGTGTCTCCAAGGGCTGCTTGGGGGGGATTGGAAGCTGAGGATTTGGGGCTCTCTGCTGGGTTTTGGGGAGTTCCGTGAGGCTGGAGGAAGGGCCAAGGGCTGAGCTGGCCTGGGATCAAGGAAATAATGAGATCCATCATGGGGTGAGTGCTTGGAGCAAGAATACTGGCAGATAAATGTCAGCAGGACATCAAAAGCTTGTGAGGCCGTGTCTGGACTTTGTATGGGGCTCTGCAAGAAGAGCTGGATCTCGGAGAGCTTTCCAGATGAATCCCAGGTTTCTGACATGGATTCAGGGCATCTCCGATTGCAGTTTGCTGGAAGGGTTTGTTATTCCCAAAGCTGGCTTGGCTCTGCTGTTCTGAAGGTGCCCATCACTTGGGAAAAAGAAAAAAAAAAAAGGGAAAAATGCTTTTGGAGTGGGATTTGGGCTTGGCTTGGAGGATCTGCCGTGCTGGGTTTGCACAGGTCGGGTTTGCTGGCAGAAATTCAGGATATCGCTTCCAGCTGAGCCCCTCTGGGAAGGAGTCCTGGATTCCCAGGGTTTGGAAGTGCAAAATGAGGGCTGAGCTCTCCGACCAGTGAATTCCCAGGAGTGTAGCCATCCTGGTGGAGTTGTAGTTTTAGGAGACAGAATGATAAATACTGACAGTGATGCCCAGTTAGGCCGGGTTTAAAAAGTGGAAAGGAATTTTTTTTGCCCTCCAAGGAAGGAGGAGGGTGATTAATAACGCCAGCCTGAGGCAGAACTAAAGCAGATTTATGCAGGGGTGGGCTGGGGGATATTTCATTTTATTTGGGAAGCAGCTTTGGTGGGAGCAGGATCAGCCTCGTGTTCCTGGAGCACCAAATCTGTCAGGCGGGTGGGAAATGGAGTCCCAACACCCCAAAATCAGCATCAGTTTTGTGTCCAGGGGGACCAGGACCCTGGTAGGGAATTCAGGAGAAAGAGGGAGGAGTGTGTGGTCAGAGAATTAATCAAAATAAAAAGTGGAGCTGCAGATCAGGCTCAGGAAACAGCCCTGGCTGGTGTGGATTCAGGGAGCCAGGGCTGCTGGGGGAGATGGGATGCAGGCAGGTCCTGGGGGAGAAACTTCCCAAAGGAGAATCCTGGCACAATGGAGTGCCAGGACACAGGGAATGCTGCCCACTGCCAGAGGGTTGGATGGGTGTTGGGAAGGAATTCCTGGCTGGGATGGATTTCCCAGGGCAGCTGTGGCTGGATCTCTGGAAGTGTCCAAGGCCAGGCTGGAGCAGCCTGGGATGGTGGGAAGTGTCCCTGCCATGGCAGGGGTGGCACTGGAGGAGCTTTAAGGTCCCTTCCAACCCAAACCATTCCATAATTCCAAGTAAATTCTAAGTTCCAGTGATGATCCCACCCAGACGTGGGTGGATCCACGGGCAGTGGAGCACCAGGACTGGGGCAGGATTTCATTCCTTTCTTTGCTGCACTTCAGATCTGCTTTTCTCTCTGTGGTTTTCTTCACCAAAAGCATCTGTATTTGCCCAAAAACGCCTCCTGGGCTTCCCCCTCGGCCACCTGAGCAGGTGGGTGGCACCTGCCACTGGTGTCCCCCGTGGCTTCTCAGCTTCCCACGACTCCCAGCAGCTCCAGAGCACAGCAGGATAAACCAGTGAAGGTTTCAGGGGCATTTTTGCCCCGGGGAGGGTTTGGGTGTGGGATCAGCAGCAGAGCTGTCAGTCACTCTGCGTTGGGAATATGCCAATCCCCTTTCCAGCAGTAACACAATTCCTCTTCCTGGATTCTTTGCTGTTTTTCTTACGGATTTGTTTTAAGCCTGGTGAAAGCTTCCTGTACACCTATTGGATTTCATCTCTTCCTCACACTCTCCCACTGTTCCCAACTCGTTTGCAGACCACCCAGGACCCTCCTCGCTTCCCTGAAATATTCCCTTTTCCTCCCCCCTCCACGCATTTGTTCTGTTCCAATCCTAATCAGATTAATCCTCACAAGAGCCACTGCCCCAGCTCTGCCCCTGCCCGTGGCTCTTCTCCTCCCTGGGCTGCTCCAGGGCCAGGAATGTTGGATCCCATCTCCTCCCTGAGCCTCCCAGGGCTGTGGGGAAAAGTGCACAGCTCCTGGAACGTGCAGGGCCCAGGAGGTTTGGCAGCTCGGAAGATAACACAGGCAAGGCTCTGGCAATTATTGAAATTATGGATTTCTGAGCCTGTTAATGGGGTGTTTCAAGAAACGCACAAAGAGAAGGAAGATGAGAAATTTTGATGCTTTCTGGAAGACAGAAATGAGAGGGGGAAGTGGCAGAAGAGCAATTTCCAATCTTTAGGAGAAACATGGAATGGTTTGGGTTGGAAGGGACCTTAAAGCCCATTCAGTTCCAAACCCCTTCCACTATCCCAGGGTGCTCCAGCCTGGCCTTGGACACTTCCAGGGATCCAGGGGCAGCCACAGGTGCTCTGGGAATCTGGGATCTCCCCACTTTTTTACTTTTTTACCAGGTCTGCTTTTCCTCATGCTTTAGGGCACAGAAAGGCCCAGGAGCCTCCTGGGGTGTTGTTGGCAGCTCTTTGATTTCTACAAAGGTGTCTTGGTCCTCACCCTCCAGTCTGGGGCCTCCAGACCTTGCCCAGAGCCCTCATCCCAATGTATCCGGCTCTGGATTCTCCCAAAGATTAGAACTAATTCCCATAGCCATGAGTAGAGTCATTTCCTCTCATCCTTCCTGGCACTTAGGGACATTAAAGAATCTCTTTAGGGACATTAAAGAATCTCTTTAGGGACATTAAATCCTCTCTTTCCTGGTCTCCTCCTCAGCAGGTGCAGTTTGAGGAGGGTCATTTTCCCCAGCCATTCCCACCTTTCTCCGTGTTTCTAGGGGACTTTCCCTCGTTCCAGGTGCCTTGCCTCAGTTCTGCTGGAGGAGCTGCATTCCCAGGGGTGGATTGGGGTGCACGTCCCTCCTTTTCCTCCTCCTCCAGTCTCTTTTTTGGGACTTTCTTTTTGGAATAAATGTAATGACCAATCCCAGTTCTCTGGGTGACATTCCTGGCACAGATTCCAGAGAAGCTGTGGCTGCCCCATCCCTGGAGGTGTCCAAGGCCAGGCTGGATGGAGCTGGGAACAGCCTGGGACAGTGGAAGGTGTTGGGGTTGGAACTGGTTGAGTTTAAGGCCCCTTCCAGCCCAAAACATTCCATGATAATTTTTTTTGTTGTCACCAAAAGTTTTAAGCTCAGCTATAAATTTTTATTCCCCCAGAATAAAACAAGACCTGGCCAGGAGAAAATCCCACCGTGGGCAGAACTTTAAAAAAATAGCCGATCCCTTCCCTTTATTTGCATATCTCCAATTTCCAGTTAATTTCTGCCATCTCCATGGAATTCCCTGTGGTTTTAGCCTCTCCATGTTGGACACACATGGAGTGGAAGTGCAGCTCCCAGGTTGTGTCACTCCAGTGATCAGCTCAGAAGGCCCGAGCCCATTCCCAGGCACATTTCCTTCCTTGCCAGAGACCAGGAAGAATCCCACATATTTCTCCAGGTTTTTTTCCATCTTCTGAGTACTCCAGTTCTCACAGCAAGCCCTGGAAAAAGAACAATCCAGGGTTGAGGGGTGCAGGAACGAGTTAATTTGAAGCCTCTGCCGTGTTTTGCTCCGAAGTCGTGTGCGCCAAACTGACCTTTAATCTTGGAATATAAATCACTTTCCAGTCCTATTATTTCTAAAATCCTACAGGCTTGCGAATGCACAAAAGAAGCCTTTGTCTCTTATTAATTTAATTTATAGGTTAAAGTTTCAAATCAGTGGCAAGCACAAGCTGATTTACTGTGCACGGCAGGAATTGCTGTTCTGGGAAGCGCAGCGTTCGCTCCGCTGCCTCCGAGCGGGGAGGTGTAATTAGGAGCTTCTGTAATTAGATATAATGTCAGATAATTTGCTTATCGTTTTTGGAATGCATTCTCCAGAAAAGCTGGGAGGGGAACTCGGGGTGGATTAGCTCTTTCAAGCCTGAAAACTCCCCAGATCAGTAAAATCGTGTGTGGAGCCATCCAGTCATCTCCTGCATGATGTCATTTGTGCTGCAACAAAAAACGGCCACTTTGGGGATAAAATCCACATAAAAGCAGGAGGAAGCCTTTTCCCACCAGTTTAAAACAGGACACCCTTTCCTGTTTGTTTTGGGTTTTGTTGTTATTTTTTTTTTAATTTGGGATTTTAAATTTTTAATCATTTTGAATCTACAAAATCCCTGTGTGGAGTCACATTGGTTTCTCTTCCTAGCCTTAGGAGTATTCCCATTTTCAGACCCATTTCTTCCACTTCCTGGGATTTCTAGTTATGGAATTTTATAACCAAGTTTTCTAGTCTATAGCTCAAGACAAAGAAATAAAACTTTTTGCCAACCCTGCTGTCATTCCCCATTCCAGGGTAAAAGCTTTGACTCCTCCAGGCTCTCTCCAGAGGCGTTTCCCTCTTGACCAATTTACACGGAAAATAGGGATTGTGACTTGCTGCCCTTGCCAAGATCGTGGAAATATCTCTATTAAAAATGGCATTTCTCTTCCTCCTGCCCGGGAATTGACTGATCTGTGTTTTCCAAGGATCAGCTCCCTCCTGTTCCCTCTCAGTCCCAGTGACTGGAAGGGCTTTTCTGGCCTCAGCATCCATCAGGACACGTGGCAGGACTGAGCGGGATCGTGCCCAGGACAAGATTGGATTTCCCACCCATGCTGGTCCCTCTGGCTGGAGCCCAGGCTGGGCAGTGTCTGCAGTGCATCCACGGATTTATGGATTCTGGGATGAGCTGAGGGAGTGCCCACCTTTCCCCAGAGCTGCGCTGGGGTTTCCCATCAGCTGCTGAGGGCGTGGAATTAAAGCTTGCTGGGACTGGGTGGGAGCAGGATTTCTTATCCCAGAGCCAATGGGTTCCATGACCTCCCCTTCCCTAGGAAAGGAGAACTCCTGGAGTCCTGCTGCTGGTTCTGCTCTTCTCCCATGCAATATTCCTCACTGCTGGTGTGTTGGGACCAAAATCCCTTCCCCACCCCTCTCCTCCCCCAGGAATATCTCTGCTTTTACAACTCCAGGGTGTCAGGCCACCCCTGCTCATGCAGAGGAGAGGGTGGGGAGTCCTCAGCCAGCAACTGCTGGAGCCCCTAAAATATCCTGCAAGGCCACACTGAGGTCACCCCAGAGCTCCTCCTCTCCTGGAAAACATTCCCAGCTCTCCCAGCAGAGCTGCTCCATCCCTCTGCCCATCCTGGAGCCTCCTCTGGACTGGCTCCAGCAGCTCCAGGTCCTTCCCCGTGCAGGTGGGGTCTCACCTGAGCAGGGCAGAGGGGCAGAACCCCCTCCCTGATCCCTGTCACCTGCTGAAGGAGCAGCAGTGTCCCCATGGAGGTGGCTCTGTGCAGAGCCCCCTTCTCGGGGTCTGGGTGTTGGGGTGACCCCAGGAATGTAAAATCCTCATTTCCCAACCCTGCAGCCAAAGAAATCTGAATGTGCAGGGTCGGCTTCTCAAAGTTGTTTATTTTCCCTTATCCAGAACATTCTTTCTCTGACCTGCCCAGCTCTGTCCAGCAGGTTGTCCATGGTGTTCACATTTTACACCAAAAACTGCCTGTGCCACGTGTACAACAACGTGCCAATATCTGTCATTTCTGTTGGACACTGTGTCTGTCCTTAAACCAACAGAAAAGTGTCACCAGCACAGCGAGGCATGGAGGCAAGGAGGAGGATGAGAAGGTCAGGACACGCCCAAATCCCTGCATCTTGACCCCTTGAATCCCACTCTAAAAACCCCAAAATTCTGCTTTTCCACCCTGTGTTAACTCAACTACCACACTACTCAAACCCTTGTGGCTTGTAATTCTTCACACAAAGTTGGCAGAACATGGGCTAAAATGGAAGCCACAGGTGTTTTTGACTTGGTGCCAGGGTCTGGAGCAGCCAGGGCAGCCAGAGGGATGTGCTGGGATCCCACACCCCCTCCCTGATCCCTGTCACCCGCTGAAGGAGCAGGAGTGTCCCCTTGGAGGTGGCCCTGCTCCACGTGGGATCCATCAGGGTTGGTAAATCCTTAGGGCAGGAGTTGCCATGAGCACTTTGTGAGCAGCCCACAGTGGAAATCATGGAATGTGTTATCCTTGGCCCCACGGTGAATATTTTAATTCCAGGAGTTAATTACAATTTTAGCAGCCTGTGGGAGCTTGGCAGGTGATGTGAGACCTTGTCCTGCTCTGATCTCAGCTGAAGGATTGGGAGCACCAGCACAGATGTGGGAATCCAGAAGCAGGAACAGGTTGGGAATGGTTTTGGGCTCTTTCTGTTGCTCATTAATGATTTTTAGTGTAGCTGCCACACTTCTAAGTTGTTAAAAATCATCCCAAAGGGTTATTCCAGCAGCTCCAGCAGGAGCTCCCTGTGAGCAGGGTGGGTCCTGAGGTCTCCAGCTGCCTTCCCTTCCCTGCTCCTCAGCAGTTGTGTTGGTAAACAGAGCTGATGGAGCCTTCCCCTCCTTTGAGCATTGAACCTGAACTCTCTGAGTGCACAGGGATTGCCAGGAGGGAGTGGGAGCCAGGGAGAGCTCCAGGAGCTCCCTGCTGTGCCAGGAGAAGGGGAAGGCTAATTTAGGCACAGCTATCAAAGGCAGGTCTCAGAGCCGGTCAGACCTGACTTTCCTGAATGAAACTTTGGGTTTCTGAGCAGACAGGAGCTGGGTTTGGGATGTGCAGAGATTAAAGTTCAGCTGCTGGTGCCTCTCCAGATTCCTGCACCCCACAGGCAGGGACACCTTCCACTGTCCCAACTGGCTCCAAGCTCCATCCAGCCTGGCCTTGGGCACTGCCAGGGACCCAGGGGCAGCCACAGCAGCTCTGGGAATCTGTGCCAGGGCCTGCCACCCTGCCAGCCAGGAATTCCTGCCCAATATCCCATCTGACCCTGCCCTCTGGACGTCTAAACCCATTTATCCCTGCCTTTGCCCTGCTCAGTGTCTGAATTTGTGTCCTGTAGGAATTTTTGGGTCTCGCTCTCCTCCCAAGCTGGAATAACTGAAGAGTGACCCAGGGGAGCAGGGATTTCCTTCACTCCTGGCTCAGCACCATCTCCTGTTTTATCCTCCAGGGATGAATCCAGGTTTCCTGTCCTGTGCTCCTGCCAGAGCCCTTTTTTTGGGCAAGAATCCAGGATTTTAGTGGGATTGCCTCAACATCACCTCATGGAGTGATGTTTAACTGCCAGCCAGGATGTTCCTAACTCCTCCTGGATGTCTGGTGTTTCCTCCAGGATTTTACCTGTCACCTCCATGGGAGCCGTTGGGGCTGGGGGTTTCTGGGGGAGCCTCTGGAATTCCTGGCTGTTCCTCTGGCACTTTGGTTCTATTTGCACCCTGCACTGAAGGAAAAGTTCCCTTTGGGATAGGGCAGGATGGGTTGCACACTCCCCTCCACGGAGGAACAAAGGACTGCCTGTTGCATGGATAAAGGCTGGGAGGTGATGCTGCAGACAGGGGAATTTTTGGGATGCATTTCGGGATCCTTTTCACATTTTAGGGGTGTGAACAGCAATAAAAGCATTGTAATAAAGCAGGATGCAACTGTGCTGAAATTCTGGAAACACAGGGATAAATGGGATGATAAATCCCAGGAATCTGGCTGCAGTGGTGTTTGTAGGGGAGGCTGAGGGGGCAGTGGGGTCAGGGGGTCACTGCTGCCCTGGGGCTGTGTCCCTGCTCCAGAGGCTGCATGGATTCCTCCACTTCCATGGAATCTCTCACTGCTGATCTTAATTCACATCTCTATACCAGATTCAGCATTTTTTTTTTTTTTGTGCTGCTGGTTAAAGGTGGTGACCAAAACAGGGTGAAATCCCTTTGGTTTTCAGCTCAAATTTAATAATTTAGCCAGATCCTCACGGAGAATTTTAGGTTTGCCTTTGCCTGAGTTGTCCCAGGAGCTCCTTGGCACATCCAGGAGCCTTTTATTGCAGTTCTGGCCCCATTTCCTGCAATGGTGGAGCCAATCCCTGTGGGTTCTGTGGCAGGAGAGCCCTTTGCAGGATGTGCTGTGACATTCCCAGACTAAACCCCTAGATACCCATACACTGATGAATTTCCCTGGAGATTTTTTAGTCCACCTCCTTTTTTAGGGCCTGCTGGAGATTCCAGGCAGGAATTTTTATCCTGGAATAGTGGATGAAATGATTGCATTTGTTTCTCCTGTAACAGAAGAGCTGCCTTTCATCCCAAAAATCAGAGAATTGACTTCTTTAGATCTCCTCCTCTTACTCTGGTTCTTCCTTCATCCCTGGAGCTCATTGCCACTTCCCAATTCCTGCTTTCCTGAAGGTGATCCCCACTTTTCCAGCTGCCAGATTGGAGCCCAAGGTGATGCCAGACCTCGGGTTTGGGAAAGGGGAATAAGGACATCAAATCCCAGGAGCTGCCTTTGGGTTCCACCAGGAGTTTCCACAATGCCTGATGTGCTCATGAGTTCATGCTGGGAAGGTGCCAGCCCGTGGGAATATTGGATTTTTATCCAAATATTTGACTTTCAGCCAAAATTTGCCCTCCTGAAAGCATCTTGGGAAGAATTCCTTGCTGGGAAATTTCTTCATCCCAGTCCTGAGGGTGCCATGGCTGTGTCAGAGTTACAGGTGTCAGCGGCCAGTAATGAATTCATCATTTAATATTCCATATTTTTAATGGTTTTGTGGCTTCGGAGAGCCCAAACCCCTTCAGAATTAAAAACCACCTGGAGCTTGTGGATTCCTGATTTTTGTCGTTGTAACCCATTAGGAAAACTTGCTGCAGGATTTGCTTTACCTGTCGAAAGAAAGAATTTATTATAGAAGATATTGAGAGCTTTGTCTTGTTTCGTTTACAGATTTCATGGGATAAATCACATCCATGTCCCAGGACCACGGATGTGTGGCTGTGACAGCAGCTGTTTCTGATAAACTCCAAAACGTCCCTCTCAAGTAAACGAAACACAAATTTCACCCAGCAATTCCACATCTCCCTTCTCATTCCCTTCCCTTCCCTTCCCTGCAAGCTGGAATTTGATTTTACTGCTTGAGATTTAGCAGAAATTTAATACTTTATCTCCTTCTGAGCCATCCCTCCCAGGCCCAGCATTCCTCTGGCTGGATTTGGGGTTCCAAGCACAGCTGATGTTTTGCCAAATTGAAGTTGCTCCGTGCCCGAGTTTCGGGGATGGTTTAAACTTTTGAAGTTTGCCCAAAAATGTGCTTTATGTTGAGCTGTCTGGCAGGAGAGGCCTCTCCTTTTCCATTTTTTGTTTAAAGCGGCCTTTGGAGAGCCCAAAACCATCAGGAGTTGCTGCTTTCCCCAAATCCAGGTCGGGCCTGCAGTGGGATCTGCTCATTCCGTAGGGATCCAAGGGTTATCCGTATGGACAGAAAGGAATTCCGAGGCACTCTGTGGTTCCACTCTGCAGTGGGGTTGGGGCATTCCCCCTTTTCCAGTGGCAGGAATTCCATCTGCAGCTCTGGTGTCATAAACCCTTCCAGGTGGGCGAGCTGGGACACTCCAGCACAGGTTTATTTGTGGGGTGAAAACCAAATCTGTGCTGCTGGAGAAGCAAAACCCGGCACAGGTTGGAAAGGGAGCAGGACTTGGAGGGGTTGTGGGGTGGCTGAAATCCCAGGAATGCTGAGGTGCCACAGGGCTGATGCCAATGGAAGCGTGGTGGGGACGTTGATGTGGGATGAGGAGGAGGATGCAGAGCTGGAGGAACCGGGAATTTCAGCTCTGGTGGCTTTGGCACGGTGTGTCCACGAGGGAAAGAGAGCTGGGAGGGTGTTGGGGCTGGCAGAGCCTTCAGGAGCTGCCCCAGGAGCTTCTCCTGGATGGAACCAGATCCCAGAGATCCTATTGGTGCCTGGAGAGGCTGCCCGGAGCAGAGGCTGGGCAGAGTTAAAGAATAAAGCAGGGATTTATTAAAAGGCCTTCAAAGGATGCACCTTGGGCAGTGCAAGATCCCAGCTGTGACTCCACCCAAGATGGACCCTGGGTCAGGAGTTTTCACACTTTTACAAGTTTTGGTCCATTTCCATGTTGGGTTCATTGTCCAGTTCCAGTCCCACCCTCCCAGGCTGCTCTCCTCCATTCCCTGCTGGTTGCACTTTTTGGGGCTGGAGCTGCAGCGTGTCCTTGGTTCTGGGGCTGGTTCAGGATTGTTCAGTGTGCTGAGCTGGTTCTGGGCTGGTTCTGGATTGTTCTGTGTGCTGAGCTGGTTCCGGGCTGGTTCAGGATTGTTCAGTGTGCTGAGCTGGTTCTGGGCTGGTTCAGGATTGTTCAGTGTGCTGAGCTGGTTCTGGGCTGGTTCAGGATTGTTCAGTGTGCTGAGCTGGTTCAGGATTGTTCTGGGTGCTGAGCTGGTTCAGGATTGTTCTGTGTGCTGAGCTGGTTCTGGGCTGGTTCAGGATTGTTCTGTGTGCTGAGCTGGTTCTGGGCTGGTTCAGGATTGTTCTGGGTGCTGAGCTGTGAGGAGAGCTGCTGACACTTCAAATGGAGTTCAGAGTTACAAACCAGTGCAGTGCAGAATCTGGAAAATATAAAAGCTCAAACTAAGGCACCAGAGCTGCTCCTGGCTTGGGCTGGCTCTGGGAGAGGCACCCACAGCACTGGAGCATCCCAAACCCCCCCTCCGGGACAGGGATTTTTGGAAAACTGGCTGCTTCTCAGTTTCTTTGGAGGCTTCATGTTGGTCTTCTCCTTGGAAAGAGCTTCTGGGTTGCAGAAGTTGTTTTGTGAGAGGCAAACTCTGCTCCGGCAGCTTTCAAACCATGAATTTATTTTAGATCGTCCAACATGGTTGATCCTGGTGTTTTAGACGCCAGCCCATGGAATTCCCACCAAGATGTTAAAGCTGTGGACACAAACTCTTGGCTTTAGGGTTTCTTTCCAGCCCCAGGGTGCTCAGGGAATGTCTTTTGTCCCTTTAAAAATGAAAATGGGGCCATTTCTGTGGCCCTGCCGTGGGAGGCTCGGGGTGGGTGGAAGAATGTCCCCATTATTGCCCGGCCCTCGTGGCTGCTCCGTGTCCTTTGCAGGGACAGGAGGAGGAGGGAATGAGGGCTTCACCCCAAAGTTACCGAGGTGTTGTCACATTTTTGGGGAGTTTGGCTCTGCTGTGAAGGTCCCCAACTCCCCATGGGCACGCTGGCAGCAGCTCTGACCATGGTGGGTTTGGTGAATTATTTTTCATGTGGAAATCTGTGCTGGGGTGTAGAAACAACAGCTTTTCCCTTTCCAGTTAAACAAAGAAACAGCCCACGGAGTTGTTTATTCCTGTGGTTTTTGTCCAGGAACTCCGGGCATCTCCTGCCCAAAGGCAGCGACTGAGGCAACAAATCTTTTGTAATAAAACAGGATTTTTTCTGTTTTGTTATCTGAATTAATTCCATTTTTAGCGCTTTTCCATTTTCCACTTGCATTTCCGTTGCCTGGAGGATTTGGATGGATATTCCAGTGGAAAGGGGTTGGACTGGGATGAGCTTTAAAGTGCCTTCCAACCCAAACCATCCCGTGATTTGTGTGGTGTCCCTGTGGAATGATCCGATTAGGGACGAGTGCTGGGGCTCCCAAAGGCAGGACAAGCCTCTCCACGTGGGATGAGCTGGCAGGAAAGCCCTTGTAAAGCCCTTGTAAAGCCGTTGTAAAGCCATTGTAAAGCCATTAAAGGTGTCACGCTTCTTATCTGCTTTTTGTTTATTAAAAAAAAAAAAAAATAGTGGGGAGAAAAAAAAAAAGAAAAGAGGCTACAAATAAAGCTGTGTCACGAGATCCCCCTGGTAATTGAGGGGCCGAAATTAATTAGCCATGGTGAATGTTCTGCATGGCTCCCTCTCCCTTGGAAGAAGGAGCCCTTTGTGCATCCCAGGAGCTGCACATGGAGTACCTGAGGGCATCACGGGGCCTCTCCTCTTTTCACACTCCTCTTCCCCATTCCCTGCCCATCCTTCCCAATTTTTTGGGTTTTTCAGGATTTCCTGACAGCTCTTTTCAGCGTGGCTTCCTTCTCCAGCTCCCTCCCAGCTGGTGGAGTCGCCCCTCTGGGAGGTTTTGGCGTCAGGGGCGATGCCCAGGTGTTGGCAGGCTCGGCTGGGATTGGTGATGTTATAAATTAAAATTTGGCCAGCCAAATCTAAAATGAAAAAATAAAATATTTCTTTTGCAATCAAATTCTATCTAGCCAGCCACAAGGCAAGAACAGAGCCGAGCCCGGGGTGGGCACCAGAATTCAGCCTCAGCAGAGGTTTCCCTCCATGCCCACACACCTCCAGCCTGGCACGAGTGGTTTTTATAGGGAAAATTTGGTTTTTATAGGGAAAATTCCACCTGAGGCCAAGATTTCGGCAGTCAGTCTTTTCTTCCATTCAGAGTCCATAGGTTAATGGGATTTTCATTTTGGTGATGAAGAAGAACAATTCAGTGTGTGGAGTTGTTGAATCCCTTGATGAAATTTATGGGAACACTGCATTCACATGGATCTGCTGAAGGATTTCCATGGTATCCATCATCTCAGGTCCATGGTATCCATCTCAGGTCCATGGTATTCACCTCAGGTCCATGATATCCACCTCAGGTCCATGGTATCCATCTCAGGTCCGTGGTATCCATCTCAGGTCCATGATCTCCATCTCAGTTTGCTCACACCATGATCAGCTCCTGGGTGTCCCCGCATCTCTCCAGCCATGGCCCATCCCCTTCTCCTGGCCAGCCACATCCTTTCACGTGTCAATCGGGTTCCAACACACACCAGGTTTCCCTGCGAGGGTGGAGGGGAGTCCCAATACAAACATGTACACTCCAACAAATATTCAATACCACATAAATCATCCTAGAAATGGCACGAATTATCTCTACTACACACAACAGTGGCATTGTCTTGGGCACCACCAGCAGTTGGATTTGATGATCCTCGTGTCTCCCATCCAGCTCAGGAGATTTTAGGATTTTGTTTGGGCTTCTCTCCTGTGCTGCTTAACTTGGGGTTTATTGGTTATTCTTTAGATTTGCTTTTTGTACTCAATTCAGTCTTTTTTTCTGGAAGGGTTTGCCCTGTTCTGCTCTTTATCTGCTGACTGAGCTTGGCTTTTGGGGGTGCTGCTGGAGCAGCTCTGGATGTCTCTAGAGTTGGGATTTTCTGCCTTTTTATTATCAAGTCTCTTCCATTTTTTTGTGGGTTTTTTCATGGTAAATTCAAGCTTGCAGGCAGTAGCTGTTACACACCATTGTGTAGAATTTGTATTGTGATAAATACCTTTAAATTGGAATTTCAAATAATCAACAGCAAGTCTGATTGTTTATTTATTTATTATTATCCAGGCCTTTTTCGCTTCCATATTTATTTTGTGCTTCCAGGCCCTGGCTCAGGAGGTTTTCCCCAAAAATCTCCCCCTTCTCCAGGTGGATGCAGAGCTCAGGAGCAGAGCTGCTGGCAGATAAGGAATGTGTCCATTTTGGGATAAATTGGGATGGGAATCCTGTCGGGGGAAGTAATCCTATCCCTGATCCCTGAGGAATTAAACCTGAGGGATCACAGACCCTTCAAGCTTTACTTGTACTTGCAAAATTTTGTTTCATCAGGTGTATTCCAAGTCACTTGAAAGATTTTTAGTTTTCTTGTGCTCACTTCCTTTATCCAAAAAAAATACCGGAAATGTCCCATCGTTTCTCCCCTCTTTGGAATCTTTCAGAGGACATAGATGTGAGTAGTTTAGCATTTTCTTCATTCATTGAAAGCCTGGAAAGTTTTGATCATTAATTAGCATGTCTTTTCTTCCAGCTATTTATATTACATCCCTACCAAATAGAGGTTAGCTTTGCTGAAAAACAGTTTTAACCCATTTAATCAAAATTATTTCTTTGTGCTGGTTGTCTCCCAGGGGAGGGGCTGTGCCAGGAGCATTCCCGAGGTCTGGAATACTTTGGGAGCATCCCCCTCTTTCCAGAGTGTCTCTGCTCCTCCAGGCTTGGTGGGAAACCCTAAAGCTCCGACTGGGATTTGGTTTTCTTTCCTGCTTGAGGATTCCACAGGGAGAAATGGGGAGGAAGGGCTGGGGTTGTGTCCTGGGGGGTTTAAAACCCCAAAAACTTAAATCCAGTGGGACAAATCCAATAGGACAGATCCAATGGGATAAATCCAATGGGGTAAATCCAATGGGACAGATCCAGTGGGATAAGTCCACTGGGAAAAATCCAATGGGATAAATCCAATGGGACAGATCCAATGGGATAAATCCAATGGGACAAATCCAAATGGAAAAAACCAGTGGGATAAGTCCAATGGGATAAATCCAGTGGGACAAATCCAATGGGACAGATCCAATGGAATAAATCCAATGGGATAAATCCAATGGGACAAATCCAATGGGATAAATCCAATGGGACAAATCCAATGAGATGAATCCTATGGGACAGATCCAATGGGATAAATCCAGTGACAAATCCAATGGGATCAATCCAATGGGAGCCATGCCCCCCAAACCTGGAGCAATGCGGGAGCTGCCTCTGGCCTGCTCCAGCTGGAGCTTCCAGCCCATTCCTCTCCCTCCTTCCCTTTCAGAGCTCTTGGGGCCGTGGCAGCCGGAGCTGCCCGGCGTGGGCAGAACCTGATTGCAGTGCCCAGTTTAATTAGCCCGGGCTAATTAAACTCCACCTTCCTGGCACTTGGACTGCAGCAACCGCACTAAGTCAGGCTTAAATCCATCCCCCAGCCAGGCCTGGCACTGCAGAAATATTTCATAGGGCAGTAACGAGCCCAAATTCCAGGTATTCCTCTTCCCTGCTAACACGCTGTTCACTCAAGGAAATTAAAGCCAGCACCGTGCATGCTGAGGGGGCTTTTATTTGGGTTTTTGTGTTTGAAAAACAAAACAAACAAAAAAACCCACCCTGACAACCCTCCCAGGCCGTTAAAGTTTGTGCATGATTGATTTTGGGATTAAAAGAGCAAATTTATTTATTTTTTTTAATTTTTTTTTCCCGTTTTTGCCACATTTCAAATCATCCAGGGAGACTTTTCCACCCCAGGAGCGGGGTGTGCATTATCCCAGATTTAATTGTGGAGCCTGGGTGTGTGCAAAGCGTTCCTGAAGGTAATTGGATGAGGGTCACTGCCTGCCCTGAGATATATGGGCACAGTAATCAGAGAATAATTTCGACCCAGGTTGGAGTTGCCAGTAAAAGTTGTAAAAGTTAATTTTATAGGGGCTGGGACAAAATATGAGCGAGAGCAGGTTCGGGGTTCTGGTGTATTTGCTTTGTCCGGTGACGTTTTTATGATGTTTTATTATTATTATTTGTGTTTTAAATGCAGTTTGGGGCAGAGGGGAGGGAGGGCTGAGCTGATTAGCAGCGTGTGCAGCAGGATCAGCCACGGGAGGAGGAATTCAGCACTGACAGGAGCTGCCCTGGGCACCACCAGCATTAAGCTGCAGGGTGATTTATTCCTTTTTACCGTCGCGTTCTTCCCCTTGATCTCCAGTGAGGAGCAGAGCCCATTCACAGGGTATTAAATAAATGGCTTTTCATATTCCTGCGTGGGTGAAATCTTCCAAACCTCCATCCTGGCTGAGCCTGTGGGGACAGAGGAGGGATGGAATCATTCAGGTTGGGAAGGATCTCCAAGATCGTGGTGTCCAGCCCTGGGAAGGGGCTCAGCGAGTGGAACAATCCCATTCTGGGATCCCTGCAGGGTCAGGAGCAGTCAGCTGGGTCGGAGCAGCATCACAGGAGGACATTTCTGTGAGTCCTTCCTTCATCTCACCCTAAAAATGTCCCACTGGGCATTTTGCATTTGTATTAATGCACAGAAACCATTTGCATTTGTATTAATGCACAGAAACCCACTCTCACTGGGCATAAATTGCTTCCATTTATATTCTTATTTCAGCTGAAATCAGAGAATCCTGGAATGATTTGGGCTGGGAGAGACTTTTAAAGGCCATATTTTTTTTTTTTTGTTTGACTGAAGTGGGACACAAAAGTATTTCTTGTAAATCCTCAGTGTGAGGACACTTCCCTTGCTGTCAAAAATTCCCTTATCAAGCATTTATGTTGTGGTTCTTGGGGGAGAAAGTGAAATATTGATTATTCCCAGCACCAGCCTTTGCAGAGTTTCTCTTAAAAAATACTGGGCTTAATTATTCCAAGTAGGAAAAATCTTTGCATTATTAAAAACATCTGCATCCAGCTGAGATTGCTCTTATCAAGAGAACCCTTAATTGCTTCTGACTGACAAAGTGAATGTTTATTCAAATCTGCCTTTATGTTGATGATCTTGCTAATTAAGCCCTTTATTTTATTTAGACAATTATGTCTAAACAATTGGGCAGTTACGGTAGCTCTAATTGGGCTTTTATTTTCGTACCTGCTTGAAGATTGCACAGGGCTTTAGGGAAGGAGGGAGAGGAAGGGCTGGGCTCGACTCTTGGGGTTAAAAACCCCAAATTTGCTCAACTTCCAGCTCCTGTTTCTGCCTGTGAAGGTTGCGGGGACAGGAGGGAAGGTTGGGCTTATTCCTGATTTTTTGTTTTTAGTGGATTCTGCTTCTCCCAGCCTGGAATTGCCATTCTGGGTGTGGGGGCTGCTCCTCCCAGGGAGCTCTGGGGGAGCTGGAATTGCTCACCTGGAGAAAGGAGGGATCCAGGGACACCTCAGAGCCCTGGGAATGTTCCCTGGAGAAGGGAAGGATCCCGGATGCACAGATTGTGGGCATTGCTCAGTGTTTCCCTGTTTATTTCTGCTGGAAACATCCCCAGTTTGTCCTCCTCCAGCAGTGGTTCAAGTTTGTGGAGGCTTTAAGGCAGTAGATGCCTCTGGCTTGGCTCTGCAAATAAATGAATAATCCACTTCCAAGTGAATGAAGAAATAAATAATCCATTATAAATAAATAATTAATGGAATGATCAACTTCTAAACTGAATAAATAAATAAATAAATCATCAGCTTCCAAATGAATAAACAAATAAATAATCCACTTCCAAGTGAATGACGAAATAATAAAAAAAAAAAATTAAATCCACTTCCAAATAAATAAATAAATAAATAATCCCCATCCAGGGTTTTCAGTTTAGTTCTGGTTTTTTGGGGTTGTTTTTTTTTTTTAATCCTCACATGCACGGGGAGTAGCTGGAGCTGCAGCCACTGGGTTGATTCCATCCTGGAATTGCATCCTGCCAGAGCGCTGCAGTGGCTGCTGAAGGAGCGGGGGCAGATTTTGGGTAAGGCAGGGCTGTAGGATTGGGGCACATCCCATTCCCTCCTCCCCGGGTGATGCTCTCCCCTCGGGATCTCTGCTCCAGGCGTTGAACCTCTTTAGTGCCAAGCTGAGGAGGAGCAGGGGAACCTCCCTGCTTTGGAATCCCCACACCTCTGGCCCATGGAATCTTTCTGGCAGCTTCGTTGTCAGCCAGATTCCTGGGATTTTGGGGCGAAGTGGGATGAATTTGCTCAGTTTTTGGGGCCGGGTTTGAGGGAGAGCCCTGGGATGCTCTGGGAGCAGGAGGGTGCAGGGTGGGTTTGTAAGACCAAAGGGCAGAGCTGGTGCTGGGGCAGTGGGAAGGACGTGAGGGAATGTGCAGGAACTCATCCTGATGTAGGGAAAAAATGTGATTTATCACCTGCAGTGAGTCAGTGGGAATTTGTGACTGGTGTTTTCTCCCGGAAATCATGGAATGGGTTGGGTTGGAAGGGAGTTTAGGGATCATCATGCCATCCCCCACCATGGACAGGGACACCTTCCACTGTCCCAGGCTGCTCCAAGCTGGGCCATGGACACTCCAGGGATCCAGGGGCAGCCACAGCTGCTCTGGGAATCTGTGCCAGGGTCTGCCCAGCCTCCCAGGGGGAATTCCTCCCTGATACCCCATCAGGGATATTCCTCCCTGCTATCCCATCAGAGATATTGGATATTCCTCCCTGGTGTCCCATCAGGGATATTCCATCAGGAATATTCCTCCCTGATATCCCATCAGGGATATTCCTCCTGGTGTCTCATCAGGGATATTCCTTCCTGCTATCCCAGGAGGGATATCCCATCAGGGATATTCCTCCTTGATATACCATCAGGGATATTCCGTCAGGGATATTCCTCCTGGTGTCCCTTCAGGGATATTCCATCAGGGATATTCCTCCCTGATATCCTATCAGGGATATTCCAACAGGGATATTCCATCAGGGATATTTCTCCATGATATCATCAGGGATATTCCTCCCTGATCTCCCTTCAGGGATATTCCTCCCCTAATATCCCATCAGGGATATTCCTCCTGTTATCCCACCAGGGATATTCCTCCCTGATTCCCATCAGGGATATTCCTCCCTGATATCCCATCAGGGATATTCCTCCCCGATTCCCATCAGGGATATTCCTCCTGCTGTCCCATCCATCCCTAGCCTGGCCAGAGGAGTGGACAGGGCAGTGTCACCCACGGCCAGGTGCCCACAGTGAGGACACAGCTCCTCAATCCCTGCTGAGGCCTGGCCGGCCCCACTCCTATTTTAATTTTATTTTTATATCCCCGTGCTCCCAACAAAACAATCTCCTATCCCCCCATGCTTGGAGCCGTTGGGAAGCACATTAAAACTTTTCATCAGCTCTTCTTAATCGAGGCAGATAAAGCAGGCTAATGGCCTTGTGCTGAGTTCTTGAAGGGAATTCAGGTAATGGAAAATCACCTTTAACCCTCGGCTTCCTCGGACCTCCTGCCTCGCCGTGGTTTGCCCGGGGTGTAAAAAACCAGAGTCCAGTTCATAAATTATTATGGAGTCCCAGTGCCCTTAATGCAGGACAGCTTTGGCCGTGTTTCATTTTGGGCTGGGAGCTCATTCCGGGCTGTGCACACCAAAAAAGCTCCCAGGATTAACCCTTCCCCTGCTGGCTGGCAGCTGGCTGCAAGGCAGTCATCAATATTTGTGCACCTCTGTTTTACTCGTGGCACTGATCCCTGAGGAATTCTCTCTTTTTGCGAGTTCCTGGCTAAAACGCAGCAGGAATATTTTGTTCAAAGAATTTTCAAAGCCGTCCAAGTTGTCACTTTTTAGAATTCAGCGTTTGCTGTGATGATTTGGAGGATTTTCACCTAAAATTCAGGGTTAAAAGTTTTCCACCACTGATATGAGAAGAAGGAATTTTGGTGTAATGTGACACTGAATCACTGTGGGGTGTTTTTTATTGATCACAAACCTGTAGATGCCGTGCTCTGGGCACTTCCCTCTCCAGTGACCACAGCAACTTCTGCTGAATTCCTTGCAGAAATTCCTTGCAGAAATTCCTCCTGCTCTTCAGCAGTTGCTGTTTTCCACGCGAGCTGTGTTTTTTGGGTGAAACTGTGAGGGATGAAGTTCAGATATTGCTGTTGGACAAAGCAGAGTTCTGTGCCTTTGGCCTTGCTCTCCAGCAGCCCCTCACGCCACCATTCCCAATGTTCCTTGGTTTTGGAAACAATTGCTGCTCCATCAGCTCTGCAGGGTGTTCCTGGGATTGGCACTTCAGGCAGCTGAGGTGGTCCCAGCTCTAAAATCCCATTAAAATTATCCCTCTCCGTGGATTCTGCACTGGCTCCTCCATCCAGGGAGAAGCCACAGCCTCTCCTGCCTGTCCAACCCCAAGGGGCTTCCCAAATTTGCCAGTTTGTTCTGTATTTGTCTTGGTTTTGAGTAAATTTGGGAGAAAAGGCCAAATCTGGGAATGTTGTTATTAACACGAGGCAATGGTCAGCCCCATACCTATTTTTCCCTAAATATAGGAGGGAATTGCTGGCTGTGCTGAACTAAAGATGTTTTAATGGCCAGTGCTGTTCAGGAGTTTTATTTCCTGCCTTGTTAATTTTATTTTAATTAATACATGGACTTGGAAATGTGTTTTAATCACTAATGGAGAGGTTCTAGCAGCTCACTCTTAGGGTCGGGGTGCAGCCAGAGGGAAGCCCTGGATCCCCACAAAATATTACCAACAAACTGAGCCCACTGCTCCTCTGTGTGCATCCAGCTCCATCCTGACCCCAAAACCGGATGATTTCACCCCAGGATGGGCAGGGAGGCGCGTGGGGGTGCCGCCCTCGATTTCAGCTGGAAAGGCAGCCCCGACTGCATTTAATAACCACTCCTTCAGCACAGAGAGGTGCAGAAAGTAATTTGTCCCCTTGCCAAGGAGCAGGAAGAATGGGCATTTTGTTCCTGGTGATTTTACCTGGCTGGGTTCTGCAGGGAGCGCGGGACTTTGTGCTACCGTTGCCCCGCACGCTGTGTTGATTTATTGAAATTGGAGCCCACGGGTGCAGTCCTGAGGTACCTCCTGACATGGAATTTCTAGGAGAAATATACAATTGGCTTGGTTATTATTTTTCTCCCCTCCTCCCTCTGCTTGGGCATCTTTCCAGCTTTTGCACTAAGGAACAAGATTTTAAATTAGCCTTGAATTTTAACACGGTGCAGCTTGGCCTTGCTATTCCCAGGGTTTTATTATGAAGCATCTGACGTTGTGTCCTGGTTTCATCTCCATCACCTGCTCTGAAATGCAGAGTTTCTTCTCTTTTCTTTCTCTTTTTTTTTTTAATTTTTAAATAATTTTTTATTTTTTATTTTCAGAGGAAGGATTGAAAGGAGGCAGTGGGTCACTGTCCTGGTTTAAATGTCATCATCGCCCTTCCCTGTGTGCCTGCAGAGGGACTGTGGAATCTCCCTCACTGGAGATACTCCAGAGGTGTCTGGGCACAGTCCTGTGCTCTGGGATGACCCTGCTGGAGCAGGGAGGTGGGAGAAGATTCCCACTGTGGGCCCTTCCAGCCTGTCTGTGACTTTCCAGGTGTTCACATCCAGGCAAATGATCATTTTGGGAGGGGAGTTCCCAGTGGAGCCCAAAAAAGTGATGAGAAAACCACAGGGAAGGGATGGCTGGAGACGTGGTGCTGTGTATCCGTCTCCAAGATCTGTAAAAAGAGTCAATTCCCTGATAGCAACTCCAATTAATTCATTTCCTCTCAAGCAGTATTAAAATATGAGTAGAAATCCTTCTCTTAATTAATATTGTCAGGATTTATCTATTTTTATCGTGTTTGCTTTTAGAGCAGAAAAATTCAGAATTAGTATTTTATGCTGATAAAACGTTCCAGAGGTTTTTCTGCATCTCCTTTTTGGACATTTAGGCTGTTCTCCTCCTGTTTTGATTTATTTCCTGGGCAGGTTTTAGGAAAAAGCTCTCTCTGGGTGAGAACTCTGCAGAGCCAGTGGGGTGATGTCGAGAACAAGCCTGGAATCTCTTCCCCTTCACACATTCCCACCAAATGGAGTTGGGATTTGAGCATCAGTTTTCCACGTGCCTCACCATTAACGAGTTTCTGTTAATTGCTGTCCCTCGTAGTTATTAGCAGCATCTTTGATGGTCCAGTTCAAGGTTCCACAGGGCTGGAAAATGCCCCTTGCCCCGTGTGCTAATCCAGGAAAATCCCTGGGCTGCCGTGGGAGCAGCAGATCAGGCTGGGCACGGCCACACTGACCACCTTGGCGTGATTTTGGCAAATTTTGGGGGCAGAAGGAGGGCCAGGAGCTGGGGCTGCTGCCGTGCAGAGCCCGTGGCAGCTCAGCCCAGCTCCTCCAGGCCCTGCTGCTCCCTCGCCGTCGGATCCGCGCGCGGAGCCGGAGCCGCCGTCCTCTGAGCTGGTAATGCCGTGCAGCTGCACCGACAGAATGTGATTGCTCATCAGTTTGCTTGATGACTTAATCTGGGGCTGATTAGCATCTTGGAGCCCGTCCAGGCCATCAGAAATGATGCACGGCTCTGCTGAAGCCCCGGGTTGTTTCACGTTTGAGCGCGGCCCGGCTCTGGCGCAGCAGCAGGAGCTCACTTGTGCTGCTGGTCACTCTCCATGAGGTTTGGGCTTGCGGAGGGGGCTGTGCCAAGGCCAGGCTCCTGTCAGGGAGTTGTGCTGGCCTGGCTTTGTGTCCCAAGCATGTATCAGCCCAGCAGGCAGGGATGTAGAGCATCCCGTAGCACTCGGTGCTCTGGGCTGGTTGATAGGGTGCTGATCGCTCACAGCTTGGACTCGATCTTGGAGGGCTTTTCCAATTAATTCAGTTAATTTGTGACCACCCCCATTATCATACTGTGCGCTTGGAGTAATGATAAATCCATAAAAATCCTCTCCTTCCCCTAAATTAAACAAGTGAGGACATTCCCTGCTCCTCCTGCTGCTTTCAGATCATCACCCCGAGACGTTTTGCTGCCGGGGGAGTTTGGGAAGCAGCAGATGGGACCTGGGCCAGGATTTGGGATGATGTGGGAAGGCTGAGCTGTGGAATCAGCCAGCTCCTGCCCAGCAAGGGTTAAATCTGGAGCAGGGACTGCTGGAAGAGTTCAGTTGTTTCACATTAGGCCGGGCAGCCCTGGCTGCTCGGGGAGCCGGGGGCCGAGTCCCCGGCGCTAAATCTGCGTAACCGATGCCGTACAACTGGCACCAGCCTTGACCACAAGTGGCCGTTAAAATAAACATCCCCGGGCTTAACTGACAGGCAGCAGCGAGCAGAAACAGCCCGGCATGATGGGGAATATTAAACACCCAGCCAGAACCAAATTTCGGCAGGCAAACATGCCCCCCAAACCCGCCCCGGCCCCGCGGCATCAATGGCAGCAGTGTTTGGGACCTGCTCCCTGGGGTGTGGGAGATGGGAGAAGTCCAGCCCAAAACACAGCCTGGGTAAACACAGGGCGTGAGCCCCAGGGTGGCAGCGGGACTGAGAAATTCAGCCCAAAACCTGTGCCAGGAAAGGCAGGGTGAAAGCCTCGCAGCGACGCCGGCACCAAGAAATCCACACCCAAACATATCCCAGGAAAACAAGGCACAAACCAACCCTGTGACAGCCCTGGGATGGAGAAATGCAGCCCCAAACATATCCCAGGAAAACACGGCACAAACCAACCCTGTGACAGCCCTGGGATGGAGAAATGCAGCCCCAAATAGATCCCAGGTAAATTGAGGACATGAGTCCCATGGCAGCACTGGGATGAAGAAATCCAGCCCAAAACATATCCTGGTTGTAAAGATAAGGCACGAGCCCCACAGTGGCATTGGGGTGAGAAATCCAGCCCCAAAATATCCCAGGAAAGCACAAGGCACAAGCTCCAGTGTGGCACCAGGATGGAGAAATCCAGCCTAAAACATATCCCGGGTAAAGACAAGGCACGAGCCCCATGGCAGCACCAGGACTGACAAATTCAGCCTAAAACCTTTCCTAGGAATCAAACCCCACAGCAACACTGGCACCAAGAAATCCAGCCCCAAACTTATCCCAGGAAAACACAGGGCATGAGCCCCAGGGTGGCAGCAGGATGGAGAAATCCAGCCCCAAAATATCCCAGGAAAACGCAGGGCATGAGCCCCAGGATGGAGAAATCCAGCCCCAAAATATCCCAGGAAAACACAGGGCACGAGCCCCGTGGCAGCACTAGGATGGGCTGGCACAGGGGATGGGAGCTGCCATCCCTCGGGCACTGAGCTGCTCCAGGGTCCTGTCTGGCGTTAGGAAAGGAGGTAAAAGGCTTTATTAAAAATGAGCTGCTTGCCTTAGGTTGGCAGATTTATTTTTAATGGTGATTTGCGAGCATTCCAAGTTGGGACAAGAGTGAGGGCGTTATTATGTCCTCAGGGATAGAGGAGCGACACATTTATTGGGTGGAATTTATCTGCCTGGAGAATTTCTTGATTTCTTTTTATAAGAAAAGCACAGAAACAAGCAACCCTTACAAAACAAGAGATTTCACAAGGGCAAAACTTGCCAGAGCTCGAGGCAAGAGGATTTGGACATTGGAGAGGCTTCTTCCCTCCTGGATAACAGTGCAGCTCCCTGCTGTGGCACGTGCTGCTTGGAATCCGTCACGTTTTTGTGTCAGGAGGGAAACCACTGGAGTTATTAAGGGTGTGCTGGAGAACTTCCCTGAAACTGTGTCCTTTAAAATGTAGTTAATTATTGGTTTTACCCTAGGAAGGCCTTGAGCAGGACGAGGATATTTCCAACAAGCGCTGTTCTGTGTTCAGGATCCAAAGATGCCCGAGCCTGTTTCCTAACATTTGTAGGATTTAAAGTTCTGTATCACTGTGTGTATGATGTCCTGGAGGATGTGTTTGTAAGAAGTCACTAATTTAACCTCTTAATTGTTTAAGGAAGAGTTGTTGGAATGGTGGCCACAGCAGGAGATGGTCCAGTGTCACTGCTGGAGAGGTGCAGCTCATGGAATCATGGAATCCCTTGGGTTTGGGTTGGGGAGGATCTTAAAATCCATCCAGTTCCAGCCCCAACACCTTCCACTATCCCAGGCTGCTCCAACCCCATCCAACCTGACATTGGACACTTCCAGGCATCCAGGGGCAGCCACAGCTGCTCTGGGCACCCTGTGCCAGGGCCTGCCCACCCTCCCAGGGAAGGATTTCTCCCTAATCTCTAATTTATTTCTCCCTTCGTTCAGTTGGAAGCTGTTCCCCCTTGTCCTGCCACTCCAAGCCCTCGTTCTTTGCCGAGGGGGAGCAAAATTGGCTTCTGGATTCACCCCACAGAGTTTGGGACATCAGCTCCTCATGGCCATGATTTTCATACAATTTTCCTGTGCCTTGTTTTGACTGTCCTCAATTATTCCCGGCTGCATCATTTGTTACTCGGGAGAAAGCCTAAAACAGAAACAAACTCTCCCAAGCTTTTGGCTCCATCTTTGGGACAGCAAACTGGTTTTCCCCATTGTCTTATTTTCATCTCATCCTGCTCTAGAAATGCTCTTGGGATGGGCAGGACGCTCAGAGCTGAACCAGTTCCTGTGGAGCTGGATTTAAAACCATGTGGATGTGACACGTGGGGACGTGGCTTGGTGGTGGCCTTGAACTCAATGGTCTTGGAGCTCTTTTCCAACCTGGGTGATTGTGCAGTTCTGTGCTGGGTGTGCTCTGTGTCCCGGGCAGTTGCAGGGTTAAATGAGTTCCCCCTCCCGGCGTTGGCTTTGGCTGGGAGCGCCGTGGCGTTCCAGTTCGGAGAATTCCAGTGACCAACCAGGTAGTCGGCTCCTAATGGCACAATTTACCCTTTGTGAACACGTTTTATGAAAGCTCTCACTGTTTGTCTCGAGTTGTGGAGAGTGGGGGGGTGAAAAAAAAAAACCCAACGCGACTGTAAACGTCCAGGCCACGGAGCTGCCTAATCCAAACACAGGCACGAGCCGGGGCTCCGTGTGTTCCTTGGCCTGGTGCTGAGCTCGTGTTTATGAGCACACACCAAAAAAAGGCTCTCTGAAGGAGACTGGGCCTGGGTTTAGCTCTGGACTTTTTAAAGGGGAAAAAAATGAGGGAATGAGGGGCTGTGGGAGAGCAGCCGTGGGGTGTTTTTGGGGTTGCAAGTGGAAGGGTAAAGCTCTGGGTCTTCTGAGTGTTGCCATTGCAGAGGTGTTCAGGAAGATGTTCAGAAAGATGTCAAGAAGATGTTCAGGAAGGTGTTCAGGAATATGTTCAGAAAGATGTTCAGAAATATGTCAAGAAGATGTTCAGAAAGATGTTCAGGAAGATGTTCAGGAAAATGTTCAGGAAGGTGTTCAGGAATATGTTCAGGAAGATGTTCAGGAAGATGTTCAGGAAGATGTTCAGGAAAATGTTCAGGAAGATGTTCAGGAAGATGTTCAGAAAGATGTTCAGAAAGATGTTCAGGAAGATGTTCTTCCACTCTCCAAAACCATAGGCTTACCCTTCAAGGCGAGGAGTGTGCAAGAAGTTCTGTGGAAGAAGTTGGAAAATCCTTGAAAAACGTTGCAGTGAAACAGCCCAGATGACCCTGCTGAGGTGGGAATGGCCAGGGGGATGAGCAGGAGCATTGTCAGGGGGTGCTGGAGGTGCCCAGGGGAATGGGCTGCTCCTGGCTGGAGTTTAGACTCAGAAGATGCTGCAGGCCTGGGACAGCCCACGTTCCTTGGGAAGAAATGTTGACATCCTTCCCTTAGGAACATTTCCCACTTGGGCACAACCAGGGGTTAATGTTGGAATTGTTAAACTCTGTCCCCTCAGCCCACTCCATGGAGGAGCTTTGGGTCCTGCAGTGATGCTCGAGGCTTGTTGAGGTGTCCTGGCTCCGTTTCTCCTCCTTTCCACTGCTTATTCCCATCACTTTCCTGTTCCTTGATTCCTCAGTGGGGCCTGGTGGGAGCTGGCAAATCCCTCACCGTGCTCATGAACCAAAGCAAAACCTCTGGCCTGCAGGGGAAAACACCAACTGAACCCCAAATAATGAGTATTAAAGGAAAATGTAAAATGGCAGAGGGCACATGGAGTAAGCAGAGGTATTTTCTGGCTGTCTGGTCGAAGGTTTGGTATCATTTTTCTCCAGGATTACAGGGGCTTTCACCTCATAAATTTGGGACTGTTTGAGGTCGTTAATCTTTCTTTACATGTTGCCTTGCAATTTTAGAGCTTTGCCACCATCTGGGATCACATTTTAAATGGAGTTTCCACTCACTACGTCCCCTTTTCATGGAATTATTTATATATGGAGAAATGCATAATAAATACATCAGCTCTGGGTTGTTTTTAAACATTTTCAGGGCTTACCTTGTGTGGAAAAACTTGTCTTCTCTAATAGAGAGTCATAACAGTGACCAATTAAAGGATCACATTTGCAATATGCTCTTAAATGGCAATTTAAAATATTGGTGAGTGATCCGTGGGGAAAGGGAGCTCCAGGCCAGGGACCTGAGTTGGAAAATCCCGGAGTGTGAGACAGAACAGCACCATCTGATGGAAACAGCAAACCTGGAGAGGGATTTCAGCTCCCCCCCTTGCCTTTGGGATGGAACCTTCTTGTGTTTCCCTGAAATCTTGGTTTTTCTCCACCATACGGTGGTGTCGGGTCAAATGTTGGGATTTGACCATCCTGGAAGTTCTTCCCACTCTCTGATTCTTATGGATGGACCTTCCAGGCTGTCCCACTCCCTAAGCCCGACTTGCCCCATCTCTGCTGCTCTTGACAAACCCCAAAGGCAGGGAGGACCCACAGCTGGTCCCACCAGCTCTTCCTGGCCCCACCAGAGCCCAAGTGTCTGCCCCAGGCCCCGCCAGCTGTTTGAACGGGTTTTTGAACAAATAAATAGCCTCAACAGCTCAGTGGTTCCTTGTGTAATTTTAGCTCAGGACGTCTCCAAGAATGTCCAGAATAAATAGGTGAATCTGTAATCCATCCCCAATTAAGTGGATATTCCGGGAGCAGCTCGGAGCACGTTACGGAGGAGCAGTGTCAATAAACAGGGATGCTGCGGGCCCTGGAAATGTGGGCTCTGTTCCTGGAGAGGGAAGGCTCCGACCAAGAGCTGGGTGCAGGCTGGAAAAGCAAACAAAAAGGAGCTTTTTGCCCCCCACCCAGGTGGTTGGGATTCCAGTCCCCATCATCCAGAGTCCCCCAGATCCTCCTGGGGTGATTCACCCTGACCAAAACAGAAAGTGGCAGGGAGGGTTCACCTCCAGCTGGGAGCTTACATTATCAGCATGGAAACAGCAAATTCCCTGGGACATTGTACAGAGCTGAGGCATGAAACTGCAGAGCACAATCTTCTCCCCAAGCCCCCTTTCCCCTCTGGCAGCTGCAGCCACCGTTCCCTAAGAAACCCAACCTCCAGACGTGAAGCACTGCTCGGATTTTTCAGCCTTTTAACTTTTCCTTCGCTCAGCCGGGAGGAACGGGGACCTGCTGGAGCTCTGAAAAACCTCCAAGCACGGGCCGGCTGGGGAAAGGAGTTAAAAATGAACCAGCAGATTTTCATATATATATATAAAAAGTAAAAATATATGTTCTCCATCTGAAGTTTATTTAGGTCCTTTGGGAGAGTGGCGCGGCACCACGTCTCTACTAAATTGCCAACATTTTATGGCCGTGCTGGCACCGAGTCAAACACACATCTCCTTGGCTTGCTCTGCTGTCTTAAACAGGCAGATTCCAGTCTGTTTTTCTATGGGCTGAATATTCCTATTGACTGGGCGAGGGGAGTTCTGCCCAGCAAGAACCTACAGGCAACTTCTCTTTTTATTACTTTATCGAGGCTTGATTATTTTGGTATTGCGCTGCTGAAGAGCCGACCCCTTGTGACCCACTGGATGTCAGAGCAGTGTGCATTTCAAGCCAGATCCAGCTTTTTCTTTTTTTATTTTTTTTCCCCTTTCCTTCTGATTTTATTTGGATTGGAATCTTATTAATAACTGGAAAGTTTGGAAGGGGCTATTTTTAACCGCTTAGCTGTCGTGAGTATTTCAGTAGCGTGGATGTGGAGCTTTGAGGGTACAGATAAAATACCCCCAGCACAAAATGCTGCTGGGTTTAAACCAGACAAAATACCCCCAGCACAAGATGCTGCTGGGTTTAAACCAGATAAAATACTCCTAGCATAAATGCTGCTGGGTTTAAACCAGATTAAATACCCCCAGCACAAGATGCTGCTGGGTTTAAACCATATAAAATACCCCCAGCACAAAATGCAAAATGCTGCTGGGTTTAAACCAGATGAAATACCCCCAGCACAAGATGCTGCTGGGTTTAAACCCAGCCTGAGCAGTTCCTGCTCCATTTCCTTCCCAAACCTTTCCCTACAAGAGAATCCATGTGCAAAATCCCTCTGCTGCTCATCAGTCAAGGTCGCTGCCCACATGGAGCCTTTCCACGGTGAGGAAGCTCCGTGTTCCAAGCAGGGTTTTTTTTAGGAATCCTTGGTTGCTGTAGAGCCTGAGACAGGCTGGCTTCAGGCAGGACCCTCCTCTGCCCACACTTGGCAGCAGCTGGGAGTGCCCTCCCTGATCTCTGCTTCTCTGTGGGGCTGGGGGATGTGGGGATGGGGAATGTGGGGATGGGGAATGTGGGGCTGGGGGGATGTGGGGATGGGGGATGTGGGGATGGGGGATGTGGGGCTGGGGGATGTTCCCATCACATTTGGGAACGAGGGGCTTTGATCTGCAGAGGTCTGAGGAGCCAGGTCAGCATCTGGAGCAGGGGGGACTGGCAGGAGCAGCCTGTTGGACCACGCTGGTGCAATTAGGCTCCACGGTGGAGAATCCTTTTTATTCTTTGGCCCAAAGCACAGGAGAAGCGAGGGCTCTGCTTTGAAGCCGAGGAGATGAGTTCATGCCTCAGTGCTTGGGAAGCTGGAGAGCCGAGCTTTGCAGCTCATCTGGATCCTCCACAGCTCTCCAGAAAACTTTTAATAAACCACTCAGCCTGCTTTTCCAGGGGGCTGCTGCTCCTCACGCTCGCCTGGCTGTGCCAAAGGCTTTCCCTCTCTCTCTCTCCTGGCTGTGGGAGCCTGCAGAGCTGCTCCTGACGTGGTCACTGCACCTCTGTGGGGTCAGGGGGGAAGATAGTCCGTGATTCCATCCAACAAGGAATGGCTTAAAGTGCCAGAGGGCAGGGTTGGGTGGGATGCTGGGCAGGAATTGTTCCCTGTGGGGATGATGGGACACTGGTGCCCAGGTGAGCTGTGGCTGCCCCTGGATCCCTGGAAGTGTCCAAGGCCAGGCTTGGATGAGCCTGGGATAGTGGAAAGTGTCCCTGCCATGGCAGGGGGTGGCACTGAATGAGATTTCAGATCCCCTTCAACCCGGCTCATTCTGGAATTCCATTCCTTTTGACCAAATAGTTGCTTTTTCTCATTATTCATTCCTATTTGCTGCTGTTCCCTTTCCTTCTGTTCTTCAGGATTTCTCTGCCATGCAGCGCACTTGGCTGGATTTGTTGATCTTAGAGGGCTTTTCCAACCGAAACCATTCCATGATCCCCCTGATCCCTCCCCTCCAACTCCACACTCCCCTGCTGCTCAGCTCCTTGCGTGGCAGCCGTGCTGGGAGCCCAGTGCAGAATTCCAGGGTGGTTTGGGTTGGAAGGACCTTAAAGCCATCCCATTCCACGGGCAGGGACACCTTCCCCATCCCAGTCTGCCCCATCCCAGCCCTGTCTGAACTCTGGGTTGTTTGAGGACAATGTGGGATTTGTTTCCCTGCAGAAGAGCCTGGAGCTTTCCCTGCTCTGGGCTCTCCAAGGCCAGGATTAAATCCTCCCTTGGAGTTTCTGGGAAGCTGTGGAGGTAACAGGGCTGGGAGGAGGGACTGTGGGCATTCACAGCCCCCAAGAAGAGCCTTCACTCCTCGGTATAATGGCCTTCTGTTGGCTTTTAGTGGGGTGCAGTTTAGTAAATTAGGAGTCTTCAGGTACTTAGCACTTTAATGGTTCTCACTAAGAACATAATTAAACCATAGACCCCGTAGGGAGAAAAAAAAACCAGTTTATTGTGTGTATTTTTAGACTCTGTTACCAGCCCTCATAAAACCTGCTCAATCCAAGCCAGGAACAGGCCCGAGCTGGCGACCCAGAATTCCTGCAGCAGCACTCACACCTTACAAATCTGCCCCGTGAATTACAGAATTCATTTTCCTGCTCCCATTTCCAAAGGCGTTTGCAGCAGCAGTTCCTCCCCGGCACCAGGGTTATGATGTTGTGCTGACACACAAAGCCAGGGTTTGCTAATTGTTGTTTTTGTTTTTTTTTTTTTAATTTAAAGACATTTTCAGTCTCACAGAGGTGCCCAGAAACGGGGCTGCTCCAAGCTCAGGGCTCTCTGTGTGCTTCCCCCTTTGGGATTGTTGGGTTCTAACAATTGGAGCTGCAATTCCCATGTCTGTGTGCCAGGAAATCACAGTTCTGGAGGTAGGAGAGCTCCCAGCTGCTGCTGGGATCCTTCCTAGGATGAAGAGATGGAGAGGGAATTTTCATCAGGCTGACGGGACATGGGGGAATGGCTTCAAACTGAAACAGAGCAGGTTTATGATGGAAGATGGAACAAAGTGGATTAAGATGGAATATTGGGATAAAATCCTTTCCTCAGAGGGTGGCAGACCCTGGCACAGGGTGCCCACAGCTGTGGCTGCCCCTGGATCCTTGGCAGTGCCCAAGGCCAGGCTGGATGGCGTTTGGAGCAGGCTGGGATAATGGAAGGGGGTGGGAATTAAATAATCCTCCAGGTCCTTTCCAAGCCAAACCATTCTGGGGCTCCTTAATTCCACTCACAGCATAGGCACAGAGCAAAGTGCAAAGCTCCAAATCCCAGGAACAAGAGCCTGGAAAGCTTCTCCCTCCTCCCTGACACCAGCACCTCCAGGATGTTCCCATAGGATCAGGATTTCTCTGGAGCAGCAGGTGTGGGGCAAATTCCCTCTCCAAAATCCCAGCCAGGTGGGATTTCTCCAGCTGTGCGATTTCTTAGGGTGGCATTTAAACTATCTAAATTCGTAAAGATTTTAAAAATTTGCCAGATCTCCCAGCGTCAAAAGATTTCAGGCTGGCAGGTGAGAAAAAATTTCAGCTGTAGGTGCCTCTGGTGGACTCGGGCTCAAAAAGAATCCAGGAATTTTTCCAGCATCCCTGGTGAGTCACGGGCTGCTCCTGCCTCAGTGTCCCATCCCAAGGAAATGCAGCTCCCTTCCTGGGAAACATCTGGAAGGCATTGCAGGAACACACACACACACACATCTCCTCCCCCAGCAGCTCGGAAGGATTTCTGGGCCATGGGAATCACTGCTTCCCTTCATCCTCAAATCCCAGCTGGGCTGGGCTGGGAAGGACCTGGGAGCTCATCCCATCCCACCCCTGCCATGGCAGGGACGCCTCCCTCTGTGCCAGGGGGTTCCAAATCCAGTGTCCAACCTGGCCTGGCACTGCCAGGGATCCAGGGAATCCTGCTGGAATTCTCCAGCTGCTCTGGGAATCTGTGCCACCTCAAACCCTCCAGCCTGGCCTGGGCACTGCCAGGGATCCAGGGAATCCTGCTGGAATTCTCCAGCTGCTCTGGGAATCTGTGCCAGCCTTCATCCAGCCTTTATCCAGCCTTCATCCAGCCTTCATCCAACCTCCTTCCAGCCTTCCTTCATCCAGCCTTCATCCAGCCTTCCTTCATCCAGCCTCCATCCAGCCTCCATCCAGCCTTTATCCAGCCTTTATCCAGCCTTTATCCAGCCTTCATCCAGCCTTCATCCAGCTTTCCTCCATCCAGCCTTCCTCCATCCAGCCTTCATCCAACCTTTATCCAGCCCAGCTTTGCTGGGAAGGAATTACAGCACTTGTGGGATCTGGCAGCGGGAGCGTGCTTGGCTGCCCTGCATCCTTCAGGATTTGCCCCGCTTTGTTTGTATTTTGGATTTAACTACAAATAATTTAAAGATGTGTTGTGTCTCCTTCAATTAACATTTGTGTTTTCGACCTCTCTCTCTCTCTTTTTATTTTTTTTTGTTGTTGTTGTTGTTGAAGATTTAAAACAATACCAGGAAATTTGAGCCATCAGATGCACTAAGATAAATTCTCATTAATTTTTTAGGGTGGCACTTATTAACATATCAGAATTTGGGGTCGTTCCCTTTGAACAATTTGCCATTTTTTTGTTCTGGATGGAAAAATCTCCCAGTGTCAAAAAATGTCAGGCTGACAAAAGAATAATATTGTCCCAAGGCCAGTATGTAAATACCTTAACCAGTAGAGCATGTTTAGAGGAATTACACTTTCCTCTCCCAAATTACCATCTTGGAAAGCAGCTTTACCAGCACATTTATTTGAATTTTAAACATTTTGAAAGCAGATCTCTGAGGTTTTGAAATCTGGTTTCCATTCCTGGCTCTGTTTGACCCAAGGCCTGACCCCGAGCAAATCTTGGGCTCAGTTTTTGGATCTGCTCCGTTGCTCTGAGGATCCTCACTCAGTTTAACATCCCTCAGTGCTGATCTAAGTGTAAGATTTCAGTGTTCAGTAATAGTGGGGTCAATTTAAGATGGGGTTTGGTTATGATGACAAAAGGGAAAATTAAAACTCTTGGTTTTTAAGAGATGAATTTCTTTAAAGATGTGCGAAAAAGCTTGAACGAAGTCATTTTGTCTGCAAAGAAACGAGTTCCCAGAGGTGCAGGATGGCAAGCTTGGGGAGAGAAATAAGGAAATAAGGCCAGAACTTCACAGCAGCCCTTCGCACCAGGTTTTGGAGGGGATTAATTCCTTTTTTTTCCTCTGACATTGCAGACTCAGCCAGTGCCCAACCCCATCTCGTACTTCATGCACCGCTCGCCCTGGTGGTTCCACCGCTTCGAGACCTTGGTCAACCACTTCATCGAGCTGGTGGTGCCCTTCTTCCTGCTGCTGGGCAGGAGGATGGGCATCCTGCACGGGCTCCTGCAGATCCTCTTCCAGGTGAGCTGCTCCTGCTTCCTCTCCCTGATCCCTCAGCCTTGGCTTCTGTATTTTCAGATTCCGTGCTGCTTTAGGCTGTCATTCTGAGAGTCATGTTATGGTGCCTGAGGTTCTGGATTTTATATTTTCACCTTCTCTGCTGCTTCAGGCTGTCATTCTGAGAGTCATGTAATGATGCCTCAGGTTTTGGCTTTTATATTTTCACCTTCTCTGCTGCTTTAGTGTGTGGGGCTGGGCTTCACATCAGGGCACGGTGAGCTCTGTGCACAGAGCAGGGAGACAAAACAATTCCTGCTCCAGCTGGGCACCAAGGACAAATGATCCAAACCTCAGCCCAGGAGCACGAACAGCATGGGCTGGAGAGAGAAAAACAAGCAGGATGGGAATTCATAACCTAAAGCTGGAATGGGACAATGAACTCCAAGGTGCCAATGGAGCAGAACTGATCAAAGTGAGAGACCTTGAGTCCATGTTGGGACCATTTTGGGTCATTTGGGTGCAGCCCTGGCTGGGCTCTGGTGCTGCCCAAGGTGGATCCATGGAGGAGATCCTTGAATAAATCCCTGTTTATTCTGTAACTCTGCCCAGCCTCTGCTCTGGCTCAGCCTTCCCAAGGCATCATCCTGAGTTTCCCTCCTCTCCTGGGCTTCCCCATCCTCCCAGGAGGAGCTGGCTCTGGGAGTTCAGGCTCCAGAGAGTGAGGATGATTCCCGGCCAGGAATTCCTGGGTGTTTCCCAGTTCTGGATGTTTGGTTTCTGTGTGGCAGAGAAATGGCAGCTCAGGATCAGTGCAAAGGGTCTGTGGGGAGTCCTTGTGATTCCCTCAAGAGTAAATTTTTATAGACATCTTTCCATCTCTGAAGGGATTCTTCTTTCTGTATTTATCGTTCGAGGATTGTTCTTTATCTCTGAAAAGGGTTGAGCTGCTCTTCACAAATACCAGACTGCCTGTGCTGAGGTTTAAAATGAAAATAATTCCTTGAAAATTTAATGGATTCACATTTTTTGTACCTCTGCAAAACCCAGAGGACAGAAGCTGCTGCATAAATACTTTCCTCGAGCCCATCTGATTCCTGTCCTGTCCGTCCTGGCAGAAACTCCATTTGCAGCCCTTGCTGCCCTGCCTTTGTTCAGCATCATTTCAGCATCGTGAAATTCCTGCTCAGGAGCTGTTAGTGCTTCCTGTGAGTTCATGTGATGATTAAACTGGAGAACAGCTCATAAAGGCTCCTGGTAAACCACAAAAATGCTGCTCAGGTTTTAAAGGTCTGACAGAAACCCCGGCAGGGTTTGTGCCCTCCTGGTTCCTTCTGCATCCCAAACGCTTCCTGTTGTGTCTGGGTGCCACTGAACCTCAGCTTTTCCCTTTTTGGGGCAGCTTTGGCTGGCTTGGGATGGATTTGGGCAGATGGAGGGAGGGGTGTGAGCCACGGAGCTCCCGGGGCGTCACTCCAGAGCTGCCAGCTGTGTTTGTGACACCGCTGAGATTTTTGGAGGCACTGTGAGGATTTTATCCAGCCCGACCCCAAGAAAACTCCGTGGACAAAGCAAAACCTACATTCTCTTCTGGTTAAGATGAAGGAGGGCAGGGTTATATTAGACATCAGGGATAAATCCATCCCTGGGAGGGCGGGCAGGCCCTGGCACAGCGTGCCCAGAGCAGCTGCAGCCACTCCTGGATCCATGGAAATGTCCCAGGCCAGGCTGGAGAACCCTGGGATGGTGGAAATTGTCCTCGGGGGGGTTGGAACAAGATGATCTTTTAAGTTCCTCCCACCCCAACCCATTCCCTGTTCACTGCTCTCCTCTCTCCCCCTTGTCCCCTCGGGGTTGCTCCATCCTGGGAAGCTCCAGCTCCTTCCCAGCTCCTCCAGGAGCAGCAGGAGGAGCTGGGGGACCTCAGACAGAGCCAGGGGACCCCCAAAAGCCGAGCCCACCCCATAAATGTCCTAATGACAGCGACTCAGTGCAGGCATCAAGCCCCTTTAATTGGCCCTTTATTGATAGCTGGCAATTAGTGACTTATTTCCATCACGAGGGGAGTCTGAGGAGGCAGAAAGGCTCCCAGTGTAAGAGGCAGCTCTGGTGCATTTATAGCATTTCAACAAAAACCTGTTTATTTAATATTTACTGCCCTTTTCTTCATTCAGAATGACTTTTATTGACAATCCTTGTGCTCTGCAAAGGAAGCTATAAAGTTTAATGTTGATATACCACTTAATTCTGCTTTTCAAGATTTGAATTGACATTACAGACAAGTTTTATTGGACATTTTATAATTGTTATTGGAGTCATGGTGGCGAGGTTGAGTGAGTGTATTTTTCCAGATTCCAACTGGCCTGGAGAATATTGCTTTGTCAGGAACCCAAAAAAAGTTGGGCTTTAAAAGAGGAAAGTGGTTTTTTTTTTTTTCCAAGTGTGAACTTATTCTTCTTGCCTGCTTCACTTTTGTAAGGAAAAAAGCTTAGAGAGAGTGGAAACATCAGAGAGGAGGTGCTCAGCAGGCTGAGCGTGGATGTGTGTCCACCAGGAATTCCTGTGGGGTTGGGATTCCAGCCTGGAGTTATCCCAGGGGAGCTGGAAGCTCCATCCTGGACGTGCACAGGAGCTTCCTGTTGGGGTTTGATGGGACCCAGGTAGGATTTAGGGATTTAGGGTGGCTCTGATGGACACCAGGGTGCTGCCAGCACCTCCATTCCCCCCTGGAGGTGCCCCAGGGACCCTTGGGATGAGCCCATTCCCAGCAGATCCATGAAGGGCTGGGTGCTGCAGGAATGGCCCCTCCTGCTGTGGCTTCCTGCCCCTCAGCTTTGGGGTTTTTGCCACCTTCTCTTTGTCAGGTCAAACCCCACCGTTTCCCAGGACCTCCTGGCCACTGCTGCCAATTGAGGCTGCCAGGAATAAATTATCCCTGGAAGTGTTCAGAAAACTTTGGAGGTGACACTTCAGGAGGTGGTTCAGTGGTGAATGTGGTGGTTGATGGTTGGATTTAATGGTGCTGAAGAGCTTTTCCAACCTTAACAAGTCTGGGACTGGCTGGTTTTTGTAGCAGGGGTGGGGTGTGGGCCTCAGGAATGCACACCCGGATCTGAAACACCCCAATACTCAGGAGAAATCAAATTTAAAATGGGGCTGTCAGTACCTGGAGGGTCTTGGAGGGTCTTGGAGACCCCAGGTGAGGTCTGGACTCTTATTCTTGGTTCTGTAGAAGCGCCAGGGCAGAGGCTGCTCATACCCTGAGGAGTTTGTGGGGTGTGGGATGTTGGAAGTGCTGCTGGGGAAGGCAAATCCTTCAGATTGGAGGGGATTTCACTGCTCCCTGGATCTGCCTCCTCAAACCCTGGAGCTGCCTCCTCAAACCCTGAATCTGCCTCCTAAAACCTGAATTTTCCTCCTCAAACCCTGGATCTCTCTCCTCAAACTCTGAATCTCCTCAAATTCTGAATTTCTCTCCTCAAGTTCTGAATCTCTCTCCTCAAACTCTGAATTTCTCTCCTGAAACCTTGGATCTCCATCCTCAAATCCAGGATCTCCTTCAAACCCTGAATCTGCCTTCTCAAACCCTGAATTTCCCTTCTCAAACCCTGGATCTCTCTCCTCAAACTCTGAATTTCCCTCCTCAAACCCTGAATCTGTCTCCTCAAACCCTGAATTTGCCTCCTCAAACCCTGAATTTCTCTCCTCAAACTCTGAATCTCTCTCCTCAAATTCTAAATTTCCCTCCACAAACTCTGAATCGCTCTCCCCACACTCTGAATCTCTCTCCTCAAACCCAGAATTTGCCTTGTCAACCCCCGAATTTCTCTCCTCAACCCCGGAATTTCTCTCCTCAACCCCTGAATTTCTCTCCTCAACCCCCGAATTTCTCTCCTCAACCCCCGAATTTCTCTCCTCAACCCCTGGATCTGGCTCCTCAAGCCCTGACCCGTGTGTTTTTCACTCTGCCTAACTCCCAGCTCACACCAAACGTATTTCTTGGCTCCTTGGAAGCCAGGCAGTAAAATCCCACTGCTTGGCAAAGGAGTTGATGAGGGGAAGCGAGAAGGAAGCCAAAAACAAAAAAAAAGGAGGCAGGAAAAGCCACCTTGCCCCTCAGAGCTGGCAGGCAGGGCAGGGGTGGAAGGGGCACTGCCAGGTGGGGGAAGGAGCTCCAGGATGAGAAAGGTGGAATCCATCAATGAATAAATAGCACGGAAAGTCCTCACTTGGTGCTTTGAGTCCCCTCACAGCCGTGAGGGCACAAGCCGGGGAGTTGAGGATGTGGGGAGGGTTTGGAGATGTTAAATCCCTGTGGATGTGGGTGGGTGTGTGGAGTTTGACTCCCTGCCTGGGCCTGGGTGGGCACAGCCCCCGGTGCCAGGGCAGGACAGAGCTCCTGAGGGAGCTGGGCTGGCTCTGGAACATCTCCCCCACCTCCGGGTGCCCGGCGTGGGGCTGGGGGCTCTCCCTGCTCCCACCGAGGCTGTCCCGGGATGGATTCCAGCAGGAGCGTCTCCAGGGACAGGGTGGCAGTGCCAGGGGCAGGGTGGCAGTGCCAGGGAGAGGGTGGCAGTGCCAGGGACAGGGTGGCAGTATCAGGGGCAGGGTGGCAGTGCCAGGGAGAGGGTGACAATGCCAGGGGCAGGGTGGCAGTGTCAGGGACAGGGTGGCAGTGCCAGGGAGAGGGTGGCAGTGCCAGGGGCAGGGGTGGCAGTGCCAGGGGCAGGGTGGCAGTGCCAGGGAGAGGGTGGCAGTGCCAGGGACAGGGTGGCAGTGCCAAGGATGGGGTGGAAGTGCCAGGGACAGGGTGGCAGTGCCAGGGAGAGGGTGGCAGTGCCAGGGACAGGGTGGCAGTGCCAAGGATGGGGTGGCAGTGCCAGGGACAGGGTGGCAGTGCCAGGGGCAGGGTGGCAGTGCCAGGGACAGGGTGACAGTGCCAGGGGCAGGGTGACAGTGTCAGGGGCAGGGTGACAGTGTCAGGGGCAGGGTGGCAGTGCCAGGGAGAGGGTGGCAGTGCCAGGGACAGGGTGGCAGTGCCAAGGATGGGGTGGCAGTGCCAGGGACAGGGTGGCAGTGCCAGGGGCAGGGTGACAGTGTCAGGGGCAGGGTGGCAGTGCCATGGGAAGGGTGGCAGTGTCAGGGGCAGGGTGACAGTGTCAGGGGCAGGGTGGCAGTACCAGGGGCAGGGTGGCAGTGTCAGGGACAGGGTGGCAGTGCCAGGGAGAGGGTGGCAGTGCCAAGAGTACAGGGGGAAAGGGGTGACAATGCCAGGGTCAGAGGGGTGACAGTGCAGAAGCAGAGGGGTGGCAGTGCCAGGAGCAGAGGGGTGACAATGCCAGGAGCAGAGGGGTGACAATGCCAGAAGCACAGGCGTGGCAGTGCCATGCACAGGTGTGGCAATGCCAGGAGCACAGGGGTGACTGCAGAAGCACAGGGGTGACAATGCCAAGGTCAGAGGGGTGACAGTGCAGGAGCAGAGGTGTGAAAGTGCCAGGAGCACAGGGGTGACAATGCCAGGTATAGGGTGGCAGTGCCAGGCTCAGGGTGACAATGCCAGGAGCAGAAGCATGGCAGTGCCAGGAGCACAGGGATGGCAATTCCAGAGCACAGGGGTGACAGTGCCAGGAGCAGAGGGGTGACAGTGCAGGAACACAGGGGTGACAATGAAGGAACACAGGCATGGCAGTGCCAGGAGCACAGGGGTGACAATGCAGGAGCACAGGGGTGGCAGTGCCAGGGGCAGAGGGGTGACAATGCCATGGGGAACAGGCATTGCAATGCCAGACTCAGGGGTGACAATGCAGGAGCACAGGGGTGACAATGCCAGGGGCACAGGGGTGACAGTGAAGGAACACAAGGGTGACAATGCAGGAGCACAGGGTGACAGTGCCAGACTCAGGGGTGTCAATGCCAGGGGCACAGGGGTGACAATGCAGAAGTACAGAGTGACAGTGCCAGACTCAGGGGTGACAATGCAGGAGCACAGGCGTGGCAGTGCCAGGTGTGTGGCAGTGCCCGGTGGCAGTGCCAGGAGCCAGGCACAGTGCCAGCCCTGCAGAAGGCAGAGGTGGAACCTCAGCAAAGCCCCTGCGAGGCTCAGAGCCCTGCGAGGAGCCCTCCCCTCCCGAGGCAGCTCTGGCACCCAGGCAGGGGCAGCCGGGATTTTGGGATTTGGGGTTTTGGGATCTGGGGATTTTGGGAGCTGCAGAGGGCAGGGGGAGCTGCTGGGACAGGGACCCTGAGCGGGGAAGTGGCAGAAACCTCCAGCCCTGTTCCCCTGCAAAACGAGCTGCCAGCAGCACCCTTGCCCAGCTGGGCACTGCACCAGGGAGCAAAGTCATTTTCCTCCTCTTTTTTTTTTTTTTTTTTTTTCTTTTCTTTTCAGGCAGAAAACAGTTGTTGAACAGATATTTTCTTTTTTTTTTTTTTTTGTTTGGTTTTTTTGTTTTTGGGTTTTTTGGGGGTTTTTTGGGGTTTTTTTTTGTTTTGGTTTGGTTTTGTTTTGTTTTTTGGTTTTGTTTTTCCTCCTTGGCTTGGCCAAACCCCAACCTCTTAAAAATTTTGATGGAAAAGGACATTTCCCTCTGGTTGGTTTTGTTCCCATCTCTCCAGGATGAGGCCAAGTGGAGGTTTTCCCCCTTTGTTTTTTTTTTGGGAGGGGAGGACCGAGCCCCCCCCGTTATCCCAGCGCTGCCTCTGCCACACCACGAGATGCTGGAGGGATGAGCTGCCCCTGCAGCCACACACGCACAAATTAAATCAGGCTGCTGCCGTGCCACAGCTGCAAGAGATTGTGTTGCTGACTTAGGAGGTAGCAGAGGTCACAGCAGCAGCCTGGAGAGAGGGAACAAAAATGAGCCAGCCCCCCGTCCCTGCAGAAAGTGTCTGAATCCAGTGTTTGTTTTCACTTGTCAGAGCCGAGCTGGCTTGGTTCTGGTGGCCAGGCTGGTGTAAATCTGGGGTGTCTCCAGCAGGATTAGCGGGGTCACACCAGTGCCAGGCCCCTCGTTAGGGCTCTAATTGGGCACCCACGGGCACGGGCGCTGCTCAGGAGGAGTTTTTCGGGGTGGACGCGGAGTGGTGTTGTCAGTGGGTGTGAGGAGAAAGCTGGAGGATGGAGCAGCCAGGAAATTCAGGGGTTATTCTGCAGTTCACACTATCCCAGAATGGTTTGGGTTGGGAAAAAACTTAAAGCTCATCCAGTGGCACCCCTGCCATGGCAGGGACACCTCCCACTGTCCCAGGCTGCTCCCAGCCCTGTCCAGCCCGGCCTTGGGCACTGCCAGGGATCCAGGGGCAGCCCCAGCTGCTCTGGGAATTCCATCCCAGCCCCAGCCTGCCCTGCCAGGGATGAATTCCTTCCTGATATCCAATGTAAATCTCTTTTCTTTCAGTTTAAATCCATTCCCCCTTGTTCTATTGCTTCACGTCCCTGTAAAAAAATCCCTTTCCTGCTTTTTTATAAATCCCTGAGGATGCTGAGGAGCGTGGTCCCCCCAGCCCAGCAGCTCTGGCTGGGTGTCACTGCCTGGGCAGGGCAGAGGAAATTCAGCCTTCCCCAAAGTCCAAATCTTGTTGATTTTGTTGTGGTTTAGAAAGAAACAACAAAAAGAGAGTCCCAGGAAAATGCACAGGAGAACGCGACTGGAGGAATGGGCCCATGGAAAAAGAGTTTTGCAGTTCAGTTGTTCAAAAAATCCACTTTGGATTTTTAAATCCCGTGGGGTGTGAGATGAGAGGTGCAGGGAGAGAGACTCCGAGGTTCTTTGGGAATGTTGGAGCTTGGGCTGGGATTGTGGGGGCTGATCCCCCAGCCCTGTGCGCCCATCCTGCTGCTGGGTGAGGGTGGCCGGGGTGTCCCTGCCCCTCCTGGAGCCCCAGACCCCCTCCCTCAGCCCAGGCTCTGCTCCAGCTCAGCTTTTCCCCCCAGCAAAACAGCAGGAACGTGAAATCAAAGCAGTTACAGGGCAGATTTTCTGTTACATTTAAGCCCCCTTAAATTAAATCCCGAGCTCTGCACCCCCCCCCAACAAGAAACATTCTGAGTTAAGCAGGCAGAACCCAAACTCTTTAATGACTCTGATATTTGATTTCACATCCAGCTCGGTAGGATCTGCTGCGCCAGACACGGGAATAGCAGCACATACCACCCCAAACCAGTAAATAACACTGCTCCCATAATGGGCTCTGGGATTAGTTAGCAACAAGTTAAGTCCTTGCATTCTGCAGTAGTCAGAGGGGCTGAGAACACTCGGTGGGAGCCAGAGGAGTGCATTTAATTAGCTCCTGATTCAGGGCGCTGGGGGTTTTTCTCTTTTTTTTTTTTTTTTTTTTTTTTTTTTTTTTTTAAATCATTAAATAAAGTGTCACCCCAAGCCAGTGCTGTAAACTCTATTTTGATTGTGGCTGCAATAACCCCTTTGGGCGTCATTCAGATTGTACTAAACAGTTTCTGCAGAGCGCTGGTTTCTCTCAAAATAAACCCAAGTCCGGCTTTGACAAGCTCTAATGAAAAACAAATTGTTATATTACTTAGAAAAATAATTTGAAGGAAGTCTGAATTAGTTGTAAAGGTGGAAAAGGTTCAGCTACTTGAAAATAGAAATTTGGAAGGTATTTATTTTAACCATTAAGCCAGTGGCCTTGAAATACAGCCTTGTTTGTTCCAGAATGCTCCTAACGAGAGCCATGAATCACGCTGTTAATCAGTATGGGAACTTGATTAATTGGAGAGGGGAGCGGCAGTGACTCCAGCAGGCTGGAGCTGGGCTCCCTCCCCACCCCTCACCCTGCTGGCACCACGGCGGCTTGGAGGGCATCCCACAGCCCTGGGTTGTTGGGGAGGTGGGGGCAGGCGTGGCTCTGGGGGTTCTGCAGTGCTGGTGCTGGGCTCAGGAGGGGCTGGCTGCCCCCGGAGCAGGCTTGGGGTGACTCTGCTTGTCCTGCCCCTGCCAGCTCAGCTCTGCTGCTGCTCCTGGCTCTGCTGTTCAGCCCGAGGGGGAGATGTGACACCAGCCATGAGATCAGCCTTGCACAGGAGGCTGCAGGTGAACCCGGTGGGCAGAAATGCTGGTGTCTGCCTCCAGCTCAGGAGGCTGAATGATTTCTGTGTTATAACTGTGCTATAACACATCAATATACTATTTAAAGGAGATACTAAAACTACAAACCTACTTTTCTAACTCACAACTCGTGATCCTCTCTCGAGCCCAGCCCCAGGTGGGTTGGATTGGATTGGATTGGGTTGGATTGGATTGGATTGGATTGGATTGGATTGGATTGGATTGGGTTGGATTGGATTGGATTGGGTTGGATTGGATTGGGTTGGATTGGATTGGATTGGGTTGGATTGGATTGGATTGGATTGGATTGGATTGGATTGGATTGGATTGGATTGGATTGGGTTGGGTTGGATTGGGTTGGGTTGGATTGGATTGGATTGGATTGGATTGGATTGGATTGGATGGATTTGCCACCAGGCTCAAACAATCCTCACCAGAATCCAACCAAGCATCACCCCAGGTAAACAATTCTCCAAACACATTCCACATGGGAGCAGAAATAGAAATTGTTTTCTCTTTCTTCTCTCTGTGCTCCTCTATGAAAAATCCTGAAAGAAAGAGGAATGTGCCTGGCAGAGCCCGTGGGGTGGGAAGCGCTGCCCTGGCTGGAAAGAGGCAGCAGAGAGGTCGGGGTTGGTTTTCACTCCTGACTGGGGCTCTCAGGTTTGGGGCCAGCAGGAGCTGCAGCAGCTTTGGGCATCCAGGAGCACAGCAGGGATGAGTTCCTGTCACACTACAACACAAAATAACTCACATGCTCACCCGAGATGCAAAAGAAGGAAAAGAGGAAATTTGATTTCTGACCTCGCAGTATACAGAATTCCAAAAGTGACAGTGGGTTGGAGGATGGAATTGCCACCTCTCCAACCCCACTGGTCAAACCAACAGTCCATCAATTCCCTCCTCCGACAAAAAGAACGTAAACCAATTATTATTTACATGAGAACTCCAGTAGAAATCTGTAAACATCAGAAGGCATGGAAAACTTTTCAAAGAAGTTTAAAACTTTCAAAAGAACTTTAAAACTTTTCAAAGAGCAGGGCAGCGAGTTCCAGCAGAGTTCCAGGCTCCTGCTGGCAGCTGCCCCGTGTGCCAGGCTGGTGCTGGTGGCACAGTTTGGTGCCACCTCTGTTCCAGAGAGCCCCGGGGACCAGGTGGGCCACGGTGTCCTTGGGAACATCGCTGAGCACTGACTCCAGAATCACCAGCTGGATCTGAAAATGGCAAGATTTGCTGAAATTGTGTGGAAGCTCACGTTAGAGCTGAGCAGGGGCTCTCAGGTGCCTCTGTCTGTGCTGCTGCCTCTGTCCAGCACATCCCTCTGGCTGCCCTGGCTGCTCCAGACCCTGGCAGGGGCTCAGAGACCCTGGCACCAAGTCAAAAACACCGGTGGCATCAATTTCAGCCTGGGGGAGAGGCTGCCAAATCTATATGAAGAATTCCAAGCCACAAGGGTTTGAGCAGTGTGATAGGTGAATTGACACGGGGTGGAAAAGTAGAATTTTGGGATTTTTAGAATGTGATTCAGGGGTACAAGTGGAGGGATATGGGCGTGTCCTGACCTTCTTCTTCTTCGTCTTGTCCTCTATATCTTGGTGTGATGGTGACACTTTTCTGTTGGTTTAAGGTGGAGATTCACAGTCTAACACAGGTGATGTGTATTGGCACAAAATTGTAAATACAGACACGTAGTTTTGAGTAAATAAGGTGGGAGCTGCCCAGGACTCGAGGCAGAATGCCATGTGTCCTTTCTGGACGGATCTCAGCAGGTCAGAGAGAGAATGTTACAGATAAGGAAAAATAAACAGCCTTGAAAACACAATCAGACACATTCCCAACTCCTCCTCTGGCTGCGCGGGCTGGGAAATGGAATTTTGTTCTGTTGGGGTCCTGACAAGCTGACCCCCACACCTCTGTGCTTTTCCCACTCCAGGAAAGCTTCCAGAGCTCTGGGGTGACCTGGCTGGCAGGGAGGCTGCACCCCTGGGCTCGGGGCAGCCAGGGCGGGTGGGTTTGCTCCCTGGCTGGTTTTGCACCTGATTTTCAGGATCCCTGCGTGCCCCAGGAGCTCCGTGTGCTGCAGCAGGATGTCCAGGTGCTTGGGCAGGACGGGGAGGATGGATGCTGAGGATGCTGTCAGGGAAATGATCCAAGCTGGAGCTTCCAACATCTGCATTTCCCAGATGGGATTGAGGATCCAGCTCCAGGCTGGGAGATAAAGGATGTGCTGCACATGTGAGTGCAGGCGGCTGTGAGTGAGGGCATAAAACATTTCTGTCTGATGAGAGCCAGAGCAGCTGCAAGCCAGAGATGTTCCTGGTGTCCATGACATGATCTGCACCATGTTCTGGCACCATATTCCCAGGGATAATTATTTGTTTATGTTTAGGTGTAGCTGCTAAAGCTGAATAAAACCATCACAACCCGTTCCTGCGCCCAAGCCAAAGCACTCGCCCACTAAAATGTGTCAAATATCTTTAAATATCTGTGAATTTCTCCAGTTTCAGTGCAATGGTTTGAAGAGATGGTGAAGGTCCTCCAAGTTTAATCCCGTTTTCTGTCCCTTAGTCCTTACCTGAACTGGTCCTTCTGCACTTTCCCAGCTCTTGGCTACCACCAAGCCTTCGCTGTTCGGACAGTGGTGGGATTTGGGATTTGGGATCTCTCCTCCCACCAGCAAGATGACAGGACCTTTAAATAATGTTTTCTATTCCATTTCAAAAAAACAAAAAGAAGATGAAATCAGAACAGCCTAACTGGAAACAGATGGCAGATGAGAAACTTCTTTTAAAGAGGATTTTTAATGCATTTATTATGAAGAAAATCATTTATTGGTGTCAGAGATGGACGTGTGAAGACAGAATGTGCCCATTCCAGGAGGGGAAGGGGCTGGAGTGGGATGATGCCTTTGGTGTGGTGCTCTTGGAGCGAGGGGAGGATTTTGCTGTTGGTAAAGTGACTTTCCTGGCTGAAAGGAAAGTCCCTTCCCATCCCTGCTCCTTCATCTTCCCTCTGGGATCGCTGGCTGTCGGAGCAGTTTCGATTATGCTCTTACTGTGGGTTCCTGGCATGCTTTAACTGGAATGATTTGGGTTGGAAGGGACTTTAAAGCCCATCCAATTCCAACCCCAACACCTTCCACTATCCCAGGCTGCTCCAAACCTGATCTTGGACACATCCAGGGATGGAGCAGCCACAGCTTCCCTGTGCCCTGTGTCCTCCCACAGGGTCAGCTTAGGGATTTTAAAAAATAATGTGAATATTCCAATCAGTTCTGTCCTGCCAAGTGCAATGAGTGTGTGCTTTTATGTGTGAAACCATCCACAGACAGAGGTGTCACCTGCCCCAGTCGCCCTCACAGAGTGACTGGACAGCTTTAATTGAAGCCATTTCAACAAACCCCACATCATTTCAGAATCCCTCTTCAACAATTGAAGCCATTTCAACAAACCCCACATCGTTTCAGAATCCCTCTTCAACAATTGAAGCCATTTCAGCAAACCCCACATCGTTTCAGAGGGATGGATCTCGGTGTCTGGGCTGCTCAGGGACGGAGGTGAAGATGGATTTTCCCTTTTCCTGCTTTGATGAGAAGAACTCCTTGGCTTGTTGTGGGTTTAATGTTCCTGTGAAACGCTGCTGCCCCCAGAGAGGTTTTATTTTGCTTTGGAAGCGTTGGGATGAGGCTGCAGCCCTGGGATGCTTCAGCCCACACGCAGTTTACACAGCTGCACCGTCCCCTTCCCCAGGCTCCAGCAGGGCCCTTATCTCTGGTGATGCAACAGCCAGAAATTGCAGGAAACCTGTGTCACTCACTGCTTTCATCCTCCTATAAAAGCTGGGATTTTGGGAGCTGTGACTCCGAGATGAGGGCAGGATCCTGCTGGAGCAGCTGGGGTTGGTTTGGTGCTGCCCTGGGTGTGGGATGGAGATGCTGTGGTCAGTGGTGGTCCTTCCCCGGGGAATTTGTTTGCAGACCCCAATCTCACTTTCCCTTTTGTTGGGAACAACATTTCCCAACAGGTTGTGGCCTCCCATCCCTGGAAGTGTCCAAGGCCAGGGCTTGGAGTCGCCTGGGCTCGTGGAAGGTGTCCCTGCCATGGTGAGGGGTTGGAAATGAGCTTTGAAGTTCCTTCCAGCCCAAACCATTCCATGGTTCTGATTGATCCACGGAAAAGATTCCATGATTCATGCTGGCATTGTGCAGAGCATCCTGGATTTTTGCTGCTGCTCTGAACCCTGAGCTGAGCCCCCAAAAACCCTCGATGCAGGCAGGCGTTTGCAGCACGAGGTCTCACCTCTGCTGCTTTCCTCGTGGATTTGAATTCCATCGCTGCCAGGAGCACGGTGCTGCTTTGCCCACGTTCCTCAGGAACTTTTTCCACACCTGAAACTCCCTCTGGGGCCGGGCTAAGCCCTGCAGGAACCACGTGGGTTTGGTCTGGGCTTGGTGTCCACACGTGGAGCTGCTCAGGGACAGAAGTGGCACTTTAAATTTACACCCTGCTCCAGTCAGGAAAACTTGGAAGCAGGGAGAAATCCCAGATCAGGCTAATTTTGGAAAGGCTGAGGAAGTCTGGGAGAAAAATGCACAAGAAGAGCAGTTTGGGAGTGTTTTGTCCCTAATTTTGGCCAGTGGTGGTTGGGATGGCTCGTGGATGGATTCCCTGCATGTTGTGAGCAAAGAAGCAGAAAGGGACAGGTATTAAATAGAATTCTGGAATGTTTTGTGTTGGAAAGGACCTTCAAGGTTATCCTGGGCAGGGACACCTCCCACTGGACCAGGCTCTACACCGTGGTCACCCTCGGAGAACCTGCCAGCTCCTATGAGATGCCAAAATCCAGGAGCAGTAGAAAACTCAGGGTGCCTCAGTCAACAGAAATTTCAAAATTTCATCTGGAAAAACAAATCAGATTGCACCGATTGTTTGGATGGGGCTGGGAATGGCAGGAGTGAGGAGTGGGAAAGAGACAGGGATTGCATTTATGGCATGATTGATGTCATTTATTCCATAGCCAGCCTTTGAAAAGCAGTTGTAATCCCCACGCAAATCCCTCTGGAGCAAATCTGCCAATTCTCCTCATCCAACGTGGATCATCCCTGCAGCCAGGAACCTCAGAGGGAGCAGAGCCAAGGAAAAAGGGTCAGGGGGGCACCCTGAAACCCTCTGCACCCAAATCAGCTCCACCTCCGAGAGCCCAGGGCCAGAGGGTTGGTGCTGCAGGGCCAACACTGCAGGGCCAGTGGAGTCCTGGAGATGGAGAGAGATCATTTTCCTGGGGTTATTTGGGGGAAAATGTGACCACAGGTGAGAACTGGAGCTTCAAAATGTGTTCCTCCCCAGTTCCCCTTCTCCACCAGCCAGGCAGGAAGGGATCAGCTGGAAGGTGCTGGCTGGGCAGTCTCAGGTGCTGGTGGCCACCAGTGAGAGGCTCCTTGGTGCTGCAGAACCCTGCTGGAGGGTTTTCCTCTGGCCCCTAAAAGCAGGCAAAGGGAGATGTTTCCACGGAAATCTGTTCCTCAAGCGCCTTGGCAGCCAAAGCCAAAAGGATTTGGAGTCTTCTGCCCCCAGCTCCACGTTTCTGGTCAGTGTGAAACCCCACCTGTGATCAGCGCAGGCAGCCTCGGCCAGGCTGCAGTAAATTAAAGCACCACGGGGAATTTGGGGGAACACATCCTCTTCCTTCTCGGAGTCAGCTTACAGCGACCTCGGAACATCTGCACACCGTGGCTCCCGGAGGTTCTGCTGCACGGAGGGTTCATTGCTTTGTTCAGTTCCTGCCCTCTTCCCTTCCTCCTTGCCTCCTCTCTGCATCCAGGGCTGCTCGCAGTGTTCCTGGCCATCTCCAGCTTCCCTGGCTGGAACACCTCATGGAATTTCCGTGGTGTCTCTTCCCACGGGCAAGCACAGCTCCGTAACTCCGTGGCCATTTGCTGTGCTCGTGCAAGAAGTCACTCCTGTTTTTCCAAAAGCCTAAATTCCCTCTAAGCTTCCCAGCACCCTGAAAGACTGAATTTAGGGGGACTAAATGAATTCCTCAATATTCCCTAGATCCTAGCAATACATTTGGTGATGTGATGCTACTTGGCTTTGGAATTCCTTTGCCTGACCTCCAGCTTGTCCTGACAGGGTTTAATTGAAATAAGGGTGTGAGGGTGGGTCCTGCTGCCTCCGGGAGCCACTGGGGTTTTTTTTTGGGAATCCAGAGCAAGGGATGACCACGGGGTGGCTGTGGTGGCCGGATTCATGGTGGTCCATGTTGAGAAGATGATGTTGAACTCCCAACATCTCCTGGAAGTGACCCCATCCTCCCCTTGGGAGCAGCACATCCCCATCCCAGCCCATCCCACCCCAACCCTTGTGCTGCTGTGCGGAGCTCAACGCCCAGAAGGAAAATGCAGCTCCAGCTTTTCACTTTTGTGCCTCTCAGGCCCAGACCTCAAGGTTTTAAAGACTTTCATATGTGCCTGACTCGGTGTGCTCCGAGTATTCCCACTGAAGTGAACTAAGTGGATAAGACTTTGCAGGATTAAAGCCAAATGAGTCCTCACCCACCATGCTGGGAAGTCTTGCTGAAGTGGGTCATTGGAGGGAAGGCAGGAGGAGGCGCTTCCCAACTTGCCCCTTTCATTTTATGCTTTTATTTATTTAAAGGATTTTTTTTTTTTTTAATTCTTAAGCAGCTTGTGGGGGGAGAAAAGAAAATAAAAAGCCCCAGGCTGTGGTGTAACCACCGCAGGCAGATGTTGTCATGACTACTAAACAAGAAACCTGATTTTTAAAATGAAGAAAAACAGATGAACGTGAAATAAAAGAGAAAAAAAAAAAGAAAGAGGCGATCTTAAAATATTAACTCTGATGTAGAGAAAAATATAAACAGACAGGGTTAGGAAATTCCATAAAGAATATGACTTGTTTAATATTAATCATAAAGGAAAAGATTATGAGAGCTCCAAAGGGTGCCAGATGAAATCCTCCACACACAGCCACTGCTGTCTTTGTGGTGGCTTCCCTGGGCTGCTCTTGGCCTTGTGCTGGAGATGTCCTGGCTGGAAGTTGTTCCAGGGGTGTTCTTGTGGTTCTCCTGGTGCTTTTCCTCCCTTGCAGTAGTTTGAGTGCCAATAACCTGTACTTTTATTGCAAATATGGGCAAGCTGGGAGAAGTGCTTGTGTTTGGGGACGTGGAGGGGTTTCTGTGGCTGGGGTGGGTCAGGGGTGGCTGTGATGTGTCCCAGACCAGGGGTTCACCACGTCCCAAAGCTGGGTGGCTGCAGATGAGTGCCTGGGTGGGGCTCGGGTGGCTCTGCTCCCCTCTCCGTGGGTGCTGTGTCACGCTGCTGCTCCTCGTGTCCCTCTGCTGCCATCCTGAGCTGGCCAAGCCTGTGATGACCCCACGCTGGAGAAGTGCCAGGTGTCACAATTCCCTTGTCAGCGCTCCCAGACCGTTCCTGGCCCGGGAAAAGGCCAAAGCCAGGAGGGTCTTCAGGACCAGGAGACACCTCTGGGCCCTTGCCAGTCCCCTTTGTCTCCTGGGCTGTCCCCACTGGTGTTCCCTGGTGACAGAGCCCGATGTGGCCCCGTTCCCCCATGGCCCAGCACGGTGACAGCAGCACTGCCACCACAGCCAGAAAGGAGCAGCTGTGACCACAGCTGGGAGGGCTGGGCAGTGCCTCGGGGGGCTCCCACTGCTACATCCTGGCCAGGGCTGTAACCTGCTCCTTTTCCTTTTCCTTTTCCTTTTTTTCCTTTTCCTTTTCCTTTTCCTTTTCCTTTTCCTTTTCCTTTTCCTTTTCCTTTTCCTTTTCCTTTTCCTTTTCCTTTTCCTTTTCCTTTTCCTTTTCCTCCTCCTCCTCCTCCTCCTCCTCCTCCTCCTCCTCCTCCTCCTCCTTCCCCTTCCCCTTCCCCTTTCCCATTCCTCTTTCCGTTTCCCTTTCCCTTTCCCATTCCTCTTTCCGTTTCCCTTTCCCTTTCCCTTTCCCTTTCCCTTTCCCTTTCCCTTTCCCTTTCCCTTTCCCTTTCCCTTTCCCTTTCCTTTCCCTTTCCTTTCACAGGACAGGACAGGACAGGTCAGGAATGCCTTGTGGCACAGCCTGTGCTCCATCAGGGAATTCTGCAGCTCTGGGATTGCTGCTCCCAGCCCATGCTGGCACTGGCTCCTGAACAGTTTGGTGTGCAGGGTTCCTTCTCACTCTCAGGAGGAATTAACCTCCAAGGCCAGACAGAAACTCTCCCGCAGGCCCAGGATGGAGGTGCCCACCCCACAGGACCTTCCAGGGCTGCTGAGCAGGTTCTCCTTGCAGAATCCACCCAGGACACCTGGGCAGATCCACTCTCACCTCTCCAGGTGCCTCTGTCCTGCTCCTGACCCACGTCCTGACCTGGCACTGGCCGTGCACTCATTGCCAAAGCTCTGAGCACTGTGGGGAAGGTGCAGGAAAACTGAAACAGCAAGATTTGTGCACCTTTCCCCAGCTTCCTGCACCTTTCCCCAGATCCCTGCACCTTTCCCCAGCTCCCTGCGTCTTTTCCTGGCTCCCTGCAGTTTTCCCAACTCCCTGCATTTTTTCCCCCCAGTTCTTTGCATCTATTCCCACCTCCCTGCATCTTTTCCCAGCTCAGCAGCCTGGGAGCATTCAGATCTTTGCTCCTTCTTATCAATCCCTTTCCAGTGCTCCTCCAGCAGCACCAGGCAGTGCCTGGCACCTTCTGGTGCCTCACTCCCAGTGTCTGTGCCAGCGTCACTCTGGCCCCTGGCTCGGAGCAGCTCCTTATCCACGCTGCTGGGTGAGGCTGCTGGAATCACAGGATGAGGCTGCTGGAATCACAGGATGAGGCAATGATGGATTTTTGCTCTTCCCCTCTGTTGACAAACCCAGTTTGTGGGTGAATAATGAGCAGCCCTTGAAAGCGAGCCCCGTGGCTGATGTGGATGCCCTTGGGTTTTGTGGGATGAGTCACTGTGGGGAGCAGGAACTTCCTCACGGGCAGGCAGCTGCTCTTCATCCTCTGCTGCAGATTCCTTGGAGCTGGAAAGCCTCAAGCCCTGGGCAGCATGTTTGCAGGGGAGCACCTTCCCCTGAGAGCAGCACAGGGTGACAGCCTGAATCCCTGTCCCCCCTCCTGGGCGTGACAGCCCTGCCTGGAATATCCAGCCTGGAATATTTCCATTCCTCTTCCAAGGGCTTCTCTCATATGTAAGCCATCAGTGCAGCAGCCTGAGCAGGGATCCTGCAGCTGTGACCTTGCAAGTGGGTGGCATTTTCTGCTTCCTGCTCAGCATCCTCTGGGATCCGCAGCTCATGTGATCCCGTCTGCCACGGGCCAAATCCGGGCTGGGAAAAGCAGGATTGAGGCTCCAGGAAATGCCCACTGCCCTCATCTCCTCATGGCTGGGATCTTCAGAGCTCCCACGAGGAGCCAAGCTCCTCAGGCAGCCCTGAAATCTTCATTTGCCATTAGTGCAGCAGCAGGCTCAGGGATAAATAACTCCAGGCTTGTTAAATCCCATCCCTTTGGAGCACCTTGTCTTCCTCTGCAAAGCTAAAAGCAGGATTTGGGCTTTTTTTGGCTTCTGTTCCTATCTAGTGCTGAACTGACTCCATCAATCCCTGTGTTGGAGCTTTCCTACAGGTAAATAAATCCATATAAATAAAATTAAAGCTCTCCCCCAAGCAGGGCTGGAGTAACGAGCATCCCCATCCCTCATGATCTTCCCTGCCTCCATCCCAGCATCATTTTGTCCCACATAGAAGCAACTGCTCAGGGAAGGAAAAAGCTGAAAAACCTATTTTGTAAAAAATTATTTCATTATTTACACCTCGCTCCCATTGTAATTGGAGTTATGAGTAAGGCTGAAAAGAAACTGCTGCAGATGGCAGCATAAAAATGTGATTTTTAACACATTTTGTGTTTTCTTAAGCATCTCTGGTTTTGCCCAGGGTACATTTCATTTGCTATTTATTTAGACCCCACCTCTGACAGCTCAGGGGTTGCTAAGCTGCCATCTGGGATGGAAGGAAAATGGGAAAACAACTATTTTCCCTAATTTTTCTTCTTTTGGCCTCAGAAAATTTACCAAAATTTAATAAAATTTAAATGTGTCAGTGAGCTGGGTGGTTACAACCAGGAGTTGGCTTAGAATTCCAGAATCCAGGAATGGTTTGGGCTGGAAGGGACCTCAGGGACCATTCCCAGCCCTGCCATGGGCAGAGACACCTCCCCTGTCCCAGGCTGCTCCGAGCCTTGTCCAAGCTGGCCTTGGCACTTCCAGGGATGGAGCAGCCACAGCTGCTCTGGGAAACCTTGGCAGATCTCCCCAAGGACCTCAGTGATCCTTGGGGGTGTCTCCCAACTCAGGATATTCCTTGATTCCGTATTTATCACAGTTTGGAGCCATTTTCCAGCAGAGTTGAGGGAAGGATTTGGGGCAGAGCCTTGCTGCAGAGGCCGTTCACCGACAGATGCCGAGGCATCGTGGCCGTTCTGCCCTTCCTTCACATTTCTCCTCTATTTTTTTTTTTTTAGCATTTCCATAAAACTTTTACATCGAGTCCTTCACTTTTTTTATCCTCCAGGCTTTTCAGCCTGGCTTTATTAAAATCAAATGCTGCCCAGCCCCAAACACAGCACCGGGCTGGCTTTTCCTGGTGAGTTTTCAGCCACAACTGTTTCCCATTTCTCCCAGGCTCTCAGGAGCCCACAGGCTCAGGGATCAGGGATCAGCTCCGTGTGTTCTCCCCAAAACGTGCTCCGGGTTTGCTGGAAAAATCCAGGTCATCCCAGAGTTGGGAACTCACCCAGCCTTGGCTTCCAGTGACACAGAGTAGCCAACCCAAGTTAAATATTTCACTGCAGATGTTGCTGAGAGCTTAAAGTTACCCAAAATTATGGATTTAACGAGGCAAGGAAAGGAGCTGCAGAAAGATCCAAATGAGGGAAGCCACCAGAGCTTTCCAGGCCGGTGTCAGGCTGATCAGATGTGACATCCTTGACTTTTTCCTTGCGTTTTCCCTGGGCCTGCGGATGTGGTCACGTCCTTTCCTTTTAGCTTGAAAAGGCAGAGATGGGTTTGAATCCGTGTTGGACTTGAATTTGGGGAGCAGAGTCCCAATCCAGCTGTTGCAGATGTCTCCATTTGTGAATTGGTGAAACCAAAACCTTGGATTTGAATTATTTTGGAAGGGCTTTGTGACACGGATCCCGTTTCCCTGTGCCAGGGCTGGCTGAGATTGGCCATACTCAGCATTCCCATCAGTATTTATTCCCAAGAACGTTGTTTTCCCCATCCTCTAACACCGATTTCATCCAAATTTTACCAAGACCTGGACTAGAGAAGATGTTCACTATCAGAATAGATTTTTTCTGATGTGTTCTCCTTCTCTCCTTCCCAAAAAATTTGGTTTGCTCTGACTTTGGCAATTGTTAAATACCTCTAAATATTGCAGAAAAAGTGGTTTTCAAAGGAGGCTGCAGTGCCTGGATGGTGAAAGGGAATGGAGGCATTTTTGCCAGAAGTGTTTTAGCATTCCTTCAATCAAGGAATATAAACAGTTCCATGTGACTTTGGGCTGATCCAGGATTTGAAAGCAGGCTTTAATTCACATCATTTCTTGTAGAGGGAATTTTGAACCCACATATCTCCTAAAAATGTCCTAATTAGTAGGGAGGAGGATATTCTGGGAAAGGCTTTCACTTTCTGCCCTTGATGGTGTTCCACTTTATTACTGATCACTCGATAACCATCCAGTGTTAATTACAGGGGAGTTGTGTGACGGAGTTATTGATTGGTGCCTATTGACAGCCCGTTCCAGGCTGCAATTAAACCTCAAACCAGGATTATTTCTACAGGGCAGGAAAATGCTTTTCCTGAATCCTTCTTTTCCTGTGTGCTGGCATTAGGCATGGTGCTGTCTCTGCAGCACAAATGGCAAATGAAAATGGTGGTTGTGGTTTCGCCAAGCCCAGAGCTGCTCCTTGCGGTGCCTGGGTCCTCCTGAAGCTGGTGGCAAAGGCCCCACGGAGCTGAGGGCTGGTTCCACCCTCCCAAACCTGCATCCCTGGGCTTTTAGGGAAGGACCAAGGTGCTGGGAATGCCCGGGGTGCAATTCCTCATCCTGGCTACTGCCCAGAGCTAAAGAGCCCTGGAGGAAGTGACCCTCTGCTTTGCGTTTGGGTTTGCACGTGGTTGGAAATGAGGGAGGAGTTCCTTTCTGGAAAGGGCTGTCCAGGGTGGAATCCCCATGCCCAGAGGGGTTTCAAAGCCCTGTGGATGCGGTGCTTGGGGACACTTGGGGTCAATGGTGGCCTTGGCTGTGGTGGGGAAATGGTTTGACTCGATGATTCCATGATTCCAACCTGAATGATTCCATGATTCCAACCTGAATTATTCCATGATTCCAACCTGAATTATTCCATTATTCAAATATCAATGATTCCATGATTCCAACCTCGATGATTCCATGATTCCAACCTAAACGGTTTCATTATTCCAATCTGAATTATTCCATTATTCAAATCTCAATGATTCCATTACTCAAATCTCAGTGATTCCATGATTCCAACCTGAATGATTCTGTTATTCAAATCTCAATGATTCCATGATTCCAACCTCAATGATTCCATTATTCCAACCTGAATATTTCCATTATTCCAGCCTCAATGATTCCATGATTCCAACCTGAATAATTCCATGATTCAAATCTCAATGATTCCTTGATTCCAACCTCAATGATTCTATGATTCCAACCTCAATGATTCCATTATTCCAACCTCAATGATTCCATTATTCCAACCTCAATGATTCCATTATTCAAATCTCAGTGATTCCATGATTCCAACCTGAATGATTCTGTTATTCAAATCTCAATGATTCCATGATTCCAACCTGAATGATTCCCTGATTCCAACCTGAGTGATTCCATTATTTCAACCTCAATGATTCCATGATTCCAACCTGAACGATTCCATGATTCCAACCTCAATGATTCCATGATTCCAATCTCAATGATTCCATGATTCCAGTCTCAGTGATTCCAACCTGAGTGATTCCAAGATTCCAGCCTCAATGATTCCATTATTCCAACCTGAATAATTCCATGATTCCAACCTCAGTGATTCCATTATTCCAACCTCAGTGATTTCATTATTCCAACCTCAGTGATTCCATTATTCCAACCTCAGTGATTTCATGATTCCAACCTGAATGATTCCATCATTCCAACTTGAATGATCCCATCATTCCGACCTGAAGAATTCCACGATTCCAAAGCACACCCACCCCAGGGGGGTCACAGGGAAATCCCCCAGCCCCTCTTGCCATCCTCGTGGTTTCCCACAGGGTTGGTCTCTGCCATGGATGTGCCCTGGCTGTTCCCAAGGCGCTGCATCCCACAGCTCCTTAAAAACTTAAAAAACATCCCCGTGTCACTGGACGCTTTTCCAGGTGCAGTCTGTGCCTCTCCACGTACCGGGGAGGTGACCAGTCACGCATGTCAGCATTTTCTGCAAGATTTGCTTCATTAGGGGTGCCTCAAGAGATAAAAACAGATAATGGCCCTGAATACACAGCCACAAAATTGAGGATTTGTCTGCATGCCCTTCCAGAGGCACATCCAGCCAACAGCACAGCCCCTCCCCGTGTAACTCTTTAGGGTTTGACAGTTTTATAACCCTAAATTTGCACCTTCTGGAAAAGGGTGACAGTTAATGATTCATTGCTGTGCTGGAATTTTTCTTAGGATGTCTTAATATCCGAGCATGGAACAGAGCTGAGCAGAGAGGGAAAATAAAAACCTGGAGCAAAACACTCCCAGAACAGCTTGAATAGGCAGGAAGTGCCCAGTCCTGCCAGTGCCATCCAAAATATTTGGGATTATTTTTTTAAAGCTGTTTTCCTGGGTGTCCAGCTCCAGTTTGAAAGTGGTTTGAAAGGGAGCTGTGAAAAAAATGTCCATGGGTGCATTCCTCACTTTTCAGGAAGGAAGTTGATTTTGATACCACAAACCATCTGCTGCTTTTAACCAAAAAAGGCAAAAATTAATCAAATCTTTGTACTTTGGAAAGACCTGAAGTTGTGCTGACAAAGAAAAAAACATAATTAAATAGTTTTTTACAATTAGGTAAATGCTTTCAGCTTATTTGCTGTTGATTTGCCCTGACTGTGCAATTTGCAATGTGTCAAAGCCTGATCCAGACCAAGGACAGGTTTTAGTGAGGATTGTGCATTTCTGTGTCCATGAAATTATTTATTTACCTGTTTTTCTCTGCACTGAACAGCAGAGATTAAATCCTCATGCAAATATTCAATTAAGGAGTTGACAAGAAATTAAATTCATAATGAGGGGAAATTAAAAATTGTTTCTGCTATTTAACGCGATTTTTTTTTGTCTGTGCCTATGATAAACCTTTGGGGAAAACTACATATATGAGTATTTTTCTAGGAATAGTTTAACAAATACACTCCAGTGCAGGTAGAGACTCTATTTTGACTTTTAGACTCTACCTTGGGGCAGCAGGAAGGATTGGATGGTTCTTGAGGTCTCGTTTTTCCCTTTAAATTATTTATAATCCTGCCAGACATCCCAGTTTTGGCTTTTCTGTGCCAATGGCTCGATATCGGGTAGTCCCAGTGAGGTGATCCTGTCTCCACGCTGTGGACGAGCTCCAGGCAGCCCTCGCCTGTGTTTAGGAGTTTCCAGCTTGTTTTTATCCCTCCTGGACAAATATCCAGGCTGTGCCATGGAATTCGAGCTTCCTTTGCCTACTGGATGTTTGTAACAATCTGGGATTTCAAAAAAAAAAAAACCAAAAAAACAAAAAAACCAAACCCCAGCCAAACAAAGAAGCCCAACCTGTAAAAAAGTTACGGCTGGAGGTGCCCATTTTCTGACAGAGGGGTTTGGTAACGGGGCAGGGGACAGAAATGTGAGGAATAATTGGTTTTGGGCCTAGAACCAGGAAAACTACTTTTCCAAATTAATCCAGCGAGAGCCATGAATCCACTGTATTTCATATCACACTTCATAAAACTCCAGTCATAATCCATAAAAGTGACATTATTAGATTAAAACCCTCAGTTCCTCCTAGAAGGAGCTCGCTCATTAGACATGCTGTAGTTTTATAACCTCAAAGTTCCTCCCCAATTACCATGATTAATACTGGGCTTTAATAAAAAATTTCTCCCAATCACCACAGGGGCTGATCCCATCTGGTTGGTGTAATTGGGAGTTTCAGTATTGTCCAGCAAGGGAAGGACGCTCTGGGAACACAAATCAAGGCTGAGGATGGATGAGGATGGATGAGGATGGAGGTCTGGAGATCCAGCTGGGTTTTGGTGGTGGTTGGAGCATGGAAAAGTCCAGGTGATGTGAGCCAAAGGCTGGGATTGCTGGGGGAAGCGTGGATGAATTCTCCCTCCTGGTGCAGCTGGTGAAGGATCAGGGAAGCTCCCTGTGCTCTTCCAACAGGGATGTGCCCTGGGAAATCCATCCTAAATTGAACATCCCAGCTGGAGCCAGCACAGTTCTGCTCCGAGGGAGCAGCACATGGAAGCTCCAGGGGAAAGGCAGGATTTGGGGGAACACGTGTGTCGCTGTCGAGGCAGGAGGGGAATGAAGAGAATCTGACCAGAAGCTGCTGAGAGTAAAACTCTGGTTTATTCAAAATACACTGCTCTTTTATACAGAGCTTCGTGAGGACCAACTCCTGAGAGTAAAACTCTGATTTATTCAAAATATTCTGCTCTTTTATACAGAGCTTCATGAGGACCAACTCCATTGGTCCTGAAGTGAGAACAACCCACAGCATTGGTGCAGAGTGCTTGACACACAGTGATAGGACTTAACTATAAACAATGTGAAAAACAAGAGAGATAAAGAATTATTTACATTCTTTTCCAACTCTTTCCCAGGCTTCTGCCTGGCTAGAAACTCTCAGTTTCTCTCTTTGACTGAATCTGAGACCCTCACACATGCTGCTTGCTGAGGTTTGGATGGCAGTGGATCCCTAAATCCTGGGAGGAGCTGCTCCTGCGGGATCCTGTGAGACACAGGGGATCAGCTTCACCCTTGGTGCCATGGGCACATCCATCCCTCTGCTCTGCTCTGGTGGCTCTCCCCTGGAGCACTGCCACCAGCATGAGGACGTGGAGTTGCTGCAGCAAACCCAGAGGAGGCCACAGGGATGCTCCAAGGGCTGGAGCCCCTCTGGAGCCAGGCTGGGACACCTGGGGGAGCTCACCTGGAGAGGAGAAGCTCCAGGGAGAGCTCAGAGCCCGGCCAGGACCTGAAAGAGCTCCAGGAGAGCTGCAGAGGGATTTGGGACAAAGGATGGAGGGACAGGACACAGGGAATGGCTTCACATTCACAGAGATCAAGACTAGTGGGATATTGGGAATTAGGAATTGCTCCCTGGGAGGGTGGCACAGATTCCCAGAGCAGCTGTGGCTGCCCCTGGATCCCTGGAAGTGTCCAAGGCCAGGCTGGAGCAACCAGGGACAGTGGAAGGTGTTGGGGGTGGAACTGGAGGAGTTTAAGGTCCCTTCCCACCCAAACCACTCCACCATGATGATGATGATGATGATGATGATGATGATGATGATGAAATAACATAAAACTCACTCCTGATGACCACGGAGCCACTTGCTGGGACACCACCCCTCAGCATGTTTGACAAATCGCATTTTTTGGCTTTGCAGCAGGAATTGCTTTGAGGCTTGTCCTTGCAGATCCGAGTGGTCCGTGGTTTCAGCCAGCCCCGGGCAAGCAGGAGCTGGCGCAGGCCTCAGCCAGAAGCACTGAAATTAAAAATGTGTCGGCTCCGCAGTTCCACCCCAGCCCGGAGAACGCCAAACTCGTGTTATTTTTGAATCCCCTGATTTTTCGGGGCTGCTGGAAATAAGAGCTCCTGCTCCTGACTTCCAAGCAATAAAGAGAGGTGAATCACTCCTGCAAAAAACCCTCCTGTGGACCACCCAGCGGCTCCTGCAGAGCTGGGAACCAGAAGTGGCAGAGCACAGAAGGATTTTCTTAACACAACTGCAACTGCACGAGGCAAAATCACCTCGGCACAGGAGCAGAGTGAGAGGTGTGATAATGAAGCCAGGCTGATTAATATGCATCGAGTTAAATCACATTCAGGTCACAGAGCAAGCCCCAAACCTCAACTGTAACATGTTCCCCTCCAGGACCCAACATGTGTCTGGAATTCAGATAGAAATCGCTTTTTTTCCCCCCTCGTAATTATCCAACTCAGAATAAATTATTATTTTTTTAACTAAATAATAGTTAGGATTTTTGTTCCTTGCTGTGATTGGTCAGAGCTCTCCTTTTTTTAACAATCTCTGACTTTCTGAAGAGTCCTGCTGGGGTTTTAAAACTTGTAACCTGCAAATCACCATGTCAGAAACCATGGTGCCAATCATATAAAATATGAAATCACACATTCTTAGCATTTATTTGTTGTCATTTTTAATGAGAAAACATGGATTTTTTTACCAGAACACTGGCTGAAAGTCCTCAGGCTGAAACTGTCCCTGTGTTCTTGATGTTCGTACTGTGGAGTGGTATTTTGGGAGACCACATGCAAGATATTCTCCTAAACAGCCAATAAAAGCTAAAATTAAAACAAAATAACGCCTCTTAAAATGCACGCTTCTATATTTAACGCTGCTCTCTAATTAGAGGTTCCAAGATTTCCTCCTGAAGGGTTTCAGGAGCGTTGCTGTCACGGATCCCTCGGAATAAGCAGGAAGTGGGTGATTCCCATGGGAAATCAAGTCACTTTGGAAATCAAGGCACTGGAAATTGAGGCACTATGGAAATCGAGGCACTTTGGAAATCAAGGTACTTTGGTAATCAAGGCACAGTGGAAATTAAGGCACTGGAAAATGAGTCACTGTGGAAATCAAGTCACTCTAGAAATTAAGTCACTTTGGAAATCAAGGCAATATGGAAATCAAGTCACTTTGGAAATCAAGGCACTGGAAATCGAGGCAATTTGGAAATCGAGTCACTATGGAAATTGAGGTACTGTGGAAATCAAGTCACATTGGAAATCAAGGTACTTTGGAAATCAAGTCACTGTGAAAATCAAGTAACTTTGGAAATTGAGGCACTGTGGTAATCATGTCACTGGAAAATAAGTCACTATGGAAATCAAGTAACTTTGGAAACTGAGGCACTATGGAAACGGAGTCACTGTGGAAAATACGTCACTTTGGAAATCAAGTCACTGTGGAAAATAAGTCACTTTGGAAGCGGAGTCACTGTCTGTCCTGGCTGATGCTGCTGAAAGCACGGGCAGAGCTCCCTTTGAACCAGGGGCACACGTTTGGGTTGGGCTCCAGGGCGGCTCTGCCATCCCGCAGGATGGGCGAGCTCCGCATTGGGATCCATCCCCACGCCTCCCTGTGCCCTGTGGCAGCACATTTCTCTCTCAAGATTCTCAATAGAGGTGCACAGAGAGAAGAAAGAGAAAACAATTTCTATTTCTGCTCCTTGTTTTTCCCATGTGGAATGTGTGTGGAGAATTGTTTCCCTGGGGTGATGCTTGGTTGGATTCTGGTGAGGATTGTTTGAGCCTGGTGGCCAATCCATCCAATCCATCCAATCCAATCCAATCCAACCCAATCCAATCCAATCCAATCCAATCCAATCCAATCCAATCCAATCCAATCCAATCCATTCCAATCCAATCCAATCCAATCCAATCCAATCCATCCAATCCAATCCAATCCAATCCAATCCAACCCAACCCAACCCAACCCAATCCAATCCAGTCTAATACAATCCAACCCACCTGGGGCTGGACTCTCGCGAGAGGGCCACTAGTTGTGTTTGAGAAAGTAGTTCGTAGTTTTAGTATTGTCCCTTTATATAGAATATTGATGTATTTTAGCATAGTTATAATAAAGAAGTCATTCAGCCTTCTGAATTGAGTCAGACATCGTCATTTCTTCCCATTGGGTTGGCCTGCATTTCCAATAGTGCCCCGTGTTCCCTGTCCAGGTGCTGCTGATCGTCAGTGGGAACCTGAGCTTCCTCAACTGGCTGACCATGGTGCCCAGCCTGGCCTGCTTCGACGACGCCAGCCTGGGGCCGCTCTTCGGCGCGCGGCTGAGGGAGCGGGCGGCGCGGCGGCAGCTCCCGGCGCCGGGGGGACAGAGGCTGTCCCTGGGTGAGTTATTCCAGAGAGGGGAGAGGTGGGATCTGGGTGTGCTGGGCTCCAAAGCTCTCGTCTTCAAAGCAAAGCTCTGCTGCTCCGCGGGTGGAGGGGGCCTGCACCTCGCCGTGGTTGGTTGTGAGGGTCTGTGGGGAGATTGCCATGGGGACGTTGACATGGGGACATTGACATGGGAACATTGCCATGGGGTCATTGCCATTGGACATTGACATGGAGACAACGCCATGGGGACATTGACATGGGGACAATGCCATGGGGACAATGGATGGGGACATTGCCATGGGGACGTTGACATAGGGACATTGTCATGGGGACAACACCATGGGGACATTGCCATGGGGACATTGACATGGAGATGATATTGCCATGGACACATTGACATGGGGACATTGCCATAGGGACATTGCCATGGGGACAATGACATGGAGACAATGCCATGGGGACATTGCCATGAGGACATTGACATGGGGACATTGCCATGGGGACAATGCCATGGGGACAACACCATGGGGACATTGCCATGAGGACATTGATGTGGGGACATTGACATGGGGACAATGCCATGGGGACGTTGACATGGGGACATTGACATGGAGATAATGCCATGGACACATTGACATGGGGATATTGCCATGGGGACAACACCATGGGGACATTGCCATGGGGACAATGACATGGAGACAATGCCATGGGGACATTGCCATGGGGACAACACCATGAGACATTGCCATGGGGACATTGCCATGGGGACAACACCATGGGGATATTGTTTCTGGGACATGTCCTCTGCAGGATCATTGTCACAGGCAGCTGCAGCTCTTAAGTCAATCCTTGCTCTGCCCCCAGTGACTCAAACCCAAAAAAAGAATGTGGAGTTGCATGATTTAACTTACGGTTTTTATTTTTTTTTTTTTAATTTTGACTGTTTAAAGTCAAGAATAAAACATCCAGTAGGCCTTGAGGTGGGGCTAGAAGCTGGGTTCTCCCATTTGCTCTCCTCACTTGCTCTCTTTCAAGGCATGGTGAAGAGAAGGTTCCAGAGAGAACTTAGAGCCCTTCCAGGGCCTAAAGGGGCATCAGGAGAGCTGGAGAAGGACTTGGGACAAAGGATGGAGAGACAGGACACAGGGAATGGCTTCAAACTGATATTGGGAAGGAATTCCTGCTGGGAGGGTGGGCAGGCCCTGGCACCGGTGCCCAGAGAAGCTGTGGCTGTCCCTGGATCCCTGGAAGTGTCCAAAACCAGCTTGGAACACCCTGGGCTAAGTGCAAAGAGCATCTGCTGGTGGCCACCACTGGTAGCGTGGCCACCAAGGTGGTGGGGAGAGAATTCCCCAAACCAGGGAGGAGGAGAACTCCTGCTCATCCCATGGATGTGAAAAAACAAATACAGGGGGGGGTTGTAACTGGAAAAAAGGGCTCCAAGTGGCTGATTTCCCCTTCCAGAGGCGCTTTCCAAGCTGCCCTGATCCAGGAGAAGCAGCACTGGGATGTTTCTCATGAGGCTGCGGAACAGATGGAGAGTGGTGTGTGCAGCATTTTTATAAACCGCATATAAGCAACAAATTGCCTGTAATATCAACAACAATCACAGCTGCTGGGGTTAAATATCCCAAACATCTGTCAGAGGAAGGAAAAATGTCAACAAGAGGCAGCATCTGTCTCCAGTCTTTTCTACCAAAAAGCAGCTCATTAACCAAAAATGGGAGGTCCAGCAATGCAGCTTCGTTAAATTTTGTCTTTTATTTCACGTATTTTGCTGGAATAAATCTTATTCAGCTTTTCCCCTCCTGGAACTTTGCTTAAGAGGCTGTGAAAGTCTCAACTTTCCTCCTCCATTTATGCCTGCAATCCCAAACAACACTGAGGCTGCACCTTGTTTTTGGGAGGAGAAGCCAAAGGGAGTCACTGTGAGGGGGAGGCAGATCCTGTTTTGAGGAACTTGCACCTTTTTTGTGATGTTCTCCAGAAGGTCTGACTGGGCCAGGGTGTCCAAGCAAGGAGAATGTACATCCCACTCTGGGTGGAGCTGCGTCCCACCCTCAGGAGGGGTGAGGTGTCTGTCTGTTCCAGTTCCATCCTGGAAACTGGAATTCCTGGGTGTTTTCTCTGCTCTGGAAGCAGGGGCTGGAGCTGGTGCTGGTGGCTCAGAGGCTCAGAGGAACCCTCAGTCCTGGGCCACCAGAGCAGAAGACAGATGGACCCTCAGCCATATCCTGATTTTCTGAGCCTAGCCCTTAAAGTGATTCCTGCTGAGGCCCCCACTTCTCATCCAGATCCCACTTGCTCCTGTCCCCATGTTTTGCTCCATCTAGGTTATTTGTTTTTCCCTGAATTATCCCTTTTTAAGGGCCTGGAGGCAGGAGGAGAATCCCTCCTGCTGGAGGATGAGCAGTCCCTGCATGGCCAGGACCTGCTGGGGAGCCAGGTGAGGCTCTGTGCCTGTACCTGCTCTTGAATTACAGGGGAAGAAGTTCAGCCCCCAAGAAAAACCAAAAAAAAAAAAAAGAAAACCCAAAAAAAAACCTCCCAAAGCCTCGTACCCAGCAGCACAGGGGGTGAGGGAAGGCCCGATTCAAACGGTTCTCCAGAAATGTTCTCAGACTAAACAATTATTAATAGCTTCTGAGAGAGGTTCAAATAAACATCCCTCTCCTGCAGAGATAAGGGGAAAGCTCCACGCAATTGCTTTGAATCCGATCCTTTGGCTGTTAATGTTAAATAAATTGAAAAGGGCCATGAGGGAAGGAGCCCCTCGGGGGTCACCTCTGCTTATTTGTCTGCTCGTGGCCTGGGATGCAGCCCAGCCCCGTGCTGCTCCTGCAAAGCCCATCCCAGAGCCCTGGCAGAGCTACACACATCTCCTCCAGGAGCGCTGGGGAATTGGGATTTCACAGCAGGAAAAGCCCCGAGGATGGGAGAGCTTGGGGCAGCAGGAGAGGCCCCAGGGCTCCTCCCCAGAGCAGGCGGCTGATCCCGAGCAAGGTGCCAGTGCCAGCTGCAGTTTTTCCCCTGTATTAAAGCCATGATTGATGTCACATTTTAGACATTTTTTCCCTTTAGCCCCTGCTCAGACTATTTAGAGAAAGGCAGATCCCAGCAGCGATAGCGGCCTGTGGCAAGGTCGGGGTGGCCACGGCGGGGCCGGCACGGGGGGCCTGGGGATGGGGATGGAAATGGGAATGGGGATAGGATGGGAATGGGAATGGGGATAGGATGGGAATGGGAATGGGAATGGGAATGGGAATGGGAATGGGAATGGGGATAGGATGGGAATGGGGATGGAAATGGGGATGGAAATGGGAATGGGGATGGAAATGGGAATGTGGATAGGATGGGAATGGGGACGGATATGGGGATGGAAATGGGAATGGGGATAGGATGGGAATAGGGACGGAAATGGGGATGGAAATGGGAATGGGGATAGGATGGGAATGGGGACGGAAATGGGGATGGGGATGGAAATGGGAATGGGAATGTGTTGGAGCCCTGACTGCTGAAAATTTCAGACTTTCTCTGCTGACCCCCAAGAGAACACTGCATTTGACCTGCGGCCGTGGAGAAGCTTCCAAAATGGAACGACAGAACTGGGATTGTGGGTGTGGAGTTTGAGTAGAAATGTGTGATATCCCATGGTGGGGAACTTGGAGTTTAAGGTTTTAGAATGTAGTTGTAGATATAAAGCAAGATGAAGGTTTTAGGGCAGAGGCTGCTCCTTCTTCTTCCCCTTATTCTCCATGGGTTTGGGTGGTTTTGTGTAATTGGATAAAAAAGTCCACATTGTGGGCCATGGGTGGTTGGTTATTGGTTAAAAGTGAAAATAATTTAGGTGTCATTTCTTAATTGGACAGCTGATCTTTAAAAGGCCTTGTAGAGAGGGAGACAGGGCTCCATTTTTAGTTTGTTGAAGTGCTGCAGAACTCAGGGTTTGTGAGACTGTGACAGAGATAAAAACTAACAAACATCTGAGTCTGAACAAGAAACACCATCTCACCCATTTAATCCTGACCATGGCAGAAAAGAAGCAAAGACTCAGCAGGAATGGGAATGGGGATGGGGATTTCAGAGCAGTGAAATCACCTCCCTCTGCCCTGCTTTTGTGTCCCCCATAGGCTCCTGTGTCCGCAGAGTGCTGAACATCTCCTTGGGCCTCCTCATCGCCTACCTGAGCATCCCGGTGGTGCTGAACCTGGTCAGCTCCAGGCAGGTCATGAACACCTCCTTCAACCCCCTCAGGATCGTCAACACCTACGGAGCCTTCGGGAGGTACCTTTGGGCCTTCAGTGGCACATCCCAGAGCTCCCTCCTGGGCATTCCAGGGCCAGACCTGCTGTGTGCCTTAAACCCAAAGAGAAATCCTGCCAGTAGAGCTGGAATGTGGGACAGATGGAGAAAAGGAGCAGGTTCCTTTCCCTGTGAAATACAGTGTATGATGTATCATCTGTTTGTGAGAGAGATGGAGAAAAGGGGCAGGTTCTTTTCCCCCTAAATTACAATTTATGGATTATCCGTTTGTGAGAGAGAGATGAAGAAAAGGGGCAGGTTCTTTTCCCCCTAAATTACAATTTATGGATTATCTGTTTATGAGAAATAAGGGGGAAAGGAACAAGTTTCTTTCCCACAAAGTTACAATTTATGGATTATCTGTTTATGAGAAATAAGGAGAAAAGGAGCAGGTTTCTTTCCCACTGAATTTATTTTCTCTGAGCTGTTTATGAGTCAGCTCATTCCATCAACACAGCAAATGTAAGAGCAAGATGAAAATATCCATAGGAGCAGGATGAAAATATCCATAGGAGAGTTCATCCAGGATATCTTCACCATCCCCAGCCCTCTTTATTTCTGGTGAGCTTCTCTTCCCCTGCGCTCCTTTGCTCTCCCTCCTGGAAACCTCCACAGCAGCTCCTGGTAGCAGATTTTTCCAATGAGTGGCTCAGGAAATTAATTGCTCCAGGAAACTCTGGAGACCAAAGTATAAATGGCCTCAAAAATCAGGATTTGAGAGGACAGGGCCAGCAGCAGCCCAGGAAATCCCACTCAGGGCTGCAAGGTGGGATGGGCAAGGGAAGCATCTCCAGCTGTGTTTGGAACCAGACTGGTTTGGGCTGGGTTTTAAACGTCCAAATCTGGGATTTTTTGGAAATTAAACCTTAGGTGAGCCATGGCTGGGCTCAGCATAACCCCTCTCATGTGCTGTCCCTCCCAGCCTCCTCCAGTTCGGAAAATGATGAAAAGCTGGGCTGGCTCATCAGGGTTTTCCAGGGACAGCAGCAGGGCTGGTCTTTTCTGCAGGGTTTTATTATATTTAGAAATATAATATATTTTATATATATTATAGCCATAAATAGATATAGATATAGATATAGATATAGATGATATAGATATAGATATAGATGATATAGATAGATATAGATAGATATAGATCTCTTTTGCAGAAGGTGAAGCAGTTTGGCTGTTAAAGGTCTGGCCTCCCCAGTGAAAGGGAGGAACGAGTCCCACCACAAGCACTGGAGATGCTGAGGACACATCAAATGAATCAAATCTTTTCCTCAGTTCTTCAAATAGCAGAAATTTCTGTGGACAGAAAAAAAATGAGACAAAATATTAAAAACATCAACACTTGTGGAAAATGCCAAAATTCCCTCTTTTGTTTTTTTGAGAGAGAGAAAGAAATAAGCCCCAAACCTCGTTGAAGGCTGGAGTGGTGAAGCTCCAGGAGATTGTTTTCTTTGGGTTGTTGTCCTTCTTCTTCTCCAGTCCTTGGTTTCTGTTTCAGCAGTTACCAGGCCCTACAGAGCACGTGCTGAAACGCTGCTGTAATATTTTGGTAATTCCAGCCTATGTAAACCAATAAAAAGAGGATTGCAGCTTATAATGAATCTGGGATGATGTGAAAGCTGACAGGTTTGGGATCACACAGTAGGAACAGGCTTTTATGGGTAATTTGGTGTCCCTGATTTACAGGGTGTTCCTGAGCCTTGGGCAGCTGGCCACGGCTCAGAGCTCAGCCCAGGGGATTCAATGGAGCTTGGCTGGAGAACGCACAGATCTCCTCAATGCAGGGAACAATTACAAGAGGAGATGCTCAGCATTCCTTAGGTCGGGAGCATCTCTCCCTGGGAACCATCAGGGCAGAAGGTGGAGGTGGCGCGTTCCCAAATTTTCAGTTTCTTGGGCTGGAGGAGGCAAAATCAAAGTAGGAAAAAAAGAATCCAACGGGTGTTGTAGGTTTCTGTAGCTCTGTGCTCCGTGTGGAAAGCAGCTCCTGGGGCAGTGGGTGTCTCTGGCAGCCCAGCAGGGACTCCAGGGTGGTGTTGGTGTGGCCTGCAGTTTGCCATTCCCACTGCCCCGTGCTGGCATCGCAGCTGAGCGCTCAAGAGCTGCTCTGATCCACAGACCCAGCTGCCTGCAGGAATCATCGTCACGGATCCCAGCTGCCCCTTGGGCTGCAACAGCTGCAGGGGGTAGAAGGAGGGGTGTGGAATTTGGCTTTGCTGCTGGAGAGAGGAAGGTCCCAGAATCCAGAGAACCTCTGGATCCCAGGATCCAGCTGTGCCTCCAGGCCAGTGACTCGTGTTCCAGTGGGCTCTCATGAACCAGAGCTTTTTTTTTTTCCTTCCTTCTTCTCCTTCCTTCTCCTTCCTCCTTCTTCCTCCTCCTTCCTCCTTCTCCTTCCTCCTTCTTCCTCCTCCTTCCTCCTTCTCCTTCCTCCTTCCTTCTCCTTCCTTCTTCTCCTTCCTTCTCCTTTCTTCTCCTTTCTTCTCCTTCCTCCTTCTCCTTTCTTCTCCTTCTTCTCCTTCCATCTCCTTCTTCTCCTTCCTTCTTCTCCTTCCTTCTCCTTCCTCCTCCTCCCTTCCTGGCACAGATTCCCAGAGCAGCTGTGGCCGCCCCTGGATCCCTGCAAGCGTCCAAGGCCAGGCTGGATGGGCTTGGAGCACTTGGGGATGGTGGAAAGTGTTGGGGTTGGAACTGGATGAGCTTTTCCCACCCAAACCTTCCTGCGATTTTATGATTTTCCACGATTTGAGCCAAATAACAACATCCTGCTGTGTCCCACAGCATCACCAAGGAGAGGACAGAAGTCATCCTTCAGGGGACGTCCAGCCTGGATCCCCATGACCCCACAGCAGTCTGGGAGGAGTTCGAGTTCAAGTGCAAGCCCGGGGACTTGAGGAGGAGGCCGTGCCTCATCTCCCCCTACCACTATCGCCTCGACTGGCTCATGTGGTTTGCTGCCTTCCAGGTAGGTGCCTCTGCAAGCCTGGCCCTTCCTTGACCAGGAAAAACCAATTACATGGATTTACTACGTGTTGGGATCACAGGGGAATGTTGGAAGCAGTGGCTGAGTTAATTATGTTTTTAAAAAAATAAGCGAGAACAAAGGTTGTGTTCCTAAAGGACTGTGCTACTGTAATGAAACTCTTGGCAATTTTATGTGAGGTGGGTTTTTTTTAGGGGTTTCTTAGCAATACCAAGAATCCCTGTTGGGGACACCCCTGGGGACAGCTCCCATTCCCACCTGCCCACACATGGACATCAGTCCCTCCAAATATTGTCCCCACGTGATTTCAGCAAACAGGTGACAGACAGAAATTAAATAAAGGGGGGAAGCTGAATGTTAATTCTTGTTTAGCTTATTTTGCAAATCTTACCCACATGACATTGGGCTGGGTTTTCCAAAACTAACAGCAGTGAGGCTTGAGGAAAACCCATCTCAGAGTATCCCAGACTTTTCTGTTTGTCCCTGCATCCTCTCCTGGAATATTTTCTTCCGTCTGCCACAAGCTCCTGGGTTTGCTGTCCCTGTGGTATTTTCATTTCAGAGCCTTTGGGATTCCTGGGCCCTGACATCAGGCCATGGTTTGATATTTACCCCGCTGGTTTGTGTGTGCTGGAATTTCATTTAATCTGCATTAGGGCTGCTTATCCCTCAGGAAAACCACAGCCAAGGTCCAAACTCCAGCCAGGAGCGGGGCCTGGAATTAGGGAAAGGTGCAGGGGGTGGATGGAGCTGGGGGTTGAAGAACAGTGGGAATGAGGATAACTTGTGGAGAACAGTGGGAATGAGGATAAGTTGTGGAGAGCAGTGGGAATGGGGGTAACTCGTGTGGAAAGCAGTGGGAATGGGGATAACTTGTGGAGAACAGTGGGAATGGGGATAACTTGTGGAGAACAGTGGGAATGGGGATAACTTGTGGAGAACAGTGGGAATGGGGATAACTTGTGGAGAACAGTGGGAATGGGGATAACTTGTGGAGAGCAGTGGGAATGGGGGTAACTCGTGTGGAAAGCAGTGGGAATGGGGATAACTTGTGGAGAACAGTGGGAAGGCGAGTTGCCCAGGCAGGGCAGAGAGCTGGGATGCTCAGGCATGTAAATACCTGCTTAAGCATGGAACTAAATCCCGTTTGGAATGGGCACTGCTCGGCTGGGGCACTGAGAGCTGCAGATTGCTGCCAGCTGCCTCCCTGGGCTGCTTGTGCTGCACAGCCACACAAATCCCTGGGTGGTGTTTAGCCCTCGAGACCCCCGGAGCAGCAGAAAGGAGGAGAAGCAGGAGCTGAAAGCCCAGGAGGAGTTGTGCAAAAGCCGTGGGGGAGTTTAGAGTCCATAAACCCGAGCGAGCTCAGCCTCTGGATCCCATTCAATTTGTTTCCAGAAGTTCTGGGATGTTTCTCTGGCCCCACTCTCCCGTTGCTCCAGGGCTGTCTGCAGCTCCCTGGCCAGGTACAGGGCTGACATTCCCACCTCTGACAGGCTGTGGAAAAGCCCAGGACTTGAGGGAAGGATTTTCCCCATCCCTTGTGCTGCTCCTGACAGGCTCCTCTTTGCATCATCAGCACCTGACAAACGACCCCCGCATCCCCCAGGAACTTTCCAGCCTGGATTGGCCGCAGGATTCACTGGGAAGTTGCCTCCAACCTGGCCTTGGGCACTTCCAGGGATCCAGGGGCAGCCAGAGCTGCTCTGGGAATTCTATTCCAGGGCCTGCCCACCCTCAGAGAAGGCTGAAATGGCAGAATATGATTTAATCCCACAAAATTGAGGTTAAGCATTAGGAATAACTATTCCCCCCCTTGACACTTCCATGTGTTAGTACAGAAACATGCTGGTTTATTGTTAAAGGCTTATCTATGCTCCAGCTACTGATGTCAACCCTCCTGGAATTATTTGACTTCTGCTTTATGGTGGAATTCCAGGAATAGCCCCACACTGAGCTGGGCTGGCACAAAAATCGTTCCAATTCCTGGATTCAGCATTGCTGATCAATAACAAGCAGAAAACAAAATCCTGCTCATACTTTTGGGGCTTCGAGTTGGTCAGTTCTGCTGCTGCTGCTGGGATGTTTTGGATTCTCCAAAAGTTGGATGTTTATTGCCCCTAAGATTTGTTGTCCACCAGTGGAAAAGGAAAAATCCAAGGGAAAGGCTTTTCCCTTCCTTATTGTGGATTGAAGGGTATTTATTCTGTTTGGGGACTGCATGGCCAACACAAAATCAACCTCTTGGTGCTTATCAAAGAATAACTGCTCCAAAATAACAAAATACACCCTCAGGTTGGATTTGAAGCCCAGTGTTTGTTGGACCATCCCTTGAAGCTGCTCCAAAAGTCTGTGGATGTAAAACCCACCATGGAGCAGAGCTTGCGATGCTCTGGGATGCAACGTGTGTTTTCCAGAGATGAGGATATTTATTTATAATCTTCAGCTGCTTTCTCTAAGAGCAGAGGAAACCTCCAGAGCAGGGTTGGTGCTCTGGGTGGTGACAGAGAGTGATGGAAACCTGAGCTGGGAGAGCTGAGGAGAAGCAACCCCATTTCTAGAGAAGGCAGGTTCATATTCTTGTCAAATATTTGATTGGAGCCTCCCGTTAGCTCAGTCTTGCAGCCAGGAGGTGCTTAGAGGGAAAATGTGCCCGGGGGAGGAGGTGTGGGTGTCTCATCAACCCTCAGTGCTCCGTGCACCCAGCTCAGCCTTCTCCAGTTCCTCCCTTCCCTTCCTGGCTGCAATTCCCACTGCAGCGCTCTGCTCCCTGTGCAACGTGCAGCTTCCTCCTTCCCCTGGAGTCACCGTCTCCCTGTGGCCATGCAGAATTCCAGGCAGCCTCAGCTCCTGCAGGAGCAGTGCCAGGGGAGTGCCCAGAATGCCCCAGCAGCCCAATCTCATGGATCTGTCCAGAGGGAGACCTTGGCTTGGGAATGATTCCTGTGCAGACCCCGCTCTGGAACAAAGGGACTTTTTTTCCCCCGAGCCAGGGGCTGTGCCAGGTGTGGCCTTTCCCTGGCTAGGTGGGATCCAGGAGCTGATTCCCAAAGTCTTGCTCTGCTCTCTCATGCTGCCTTTTATTCCTGCCTCCTTCAGGGAGCAGCTGCTTTCCCAAGGACTTTCTGATGGGATGGATTGAGGGGTGGCTTTTAGTGAGTCGGGCTGGATACATGGCTTTGGGAAGCTCATAGAAAAAAAAGGGATGAAATTAGGAAAAAATCCTTCCCGGTGAGGGTGGGGAGGGGCTGGAATAGAATTCCCAGAGAAGCTGTGGCTGCCCCTGGATCCTGGAAGTGTCCAAGGCCAGCTCGGATGGGGCTTGGAGCACCCTGGAACAGTGGGAGGTGTGTCCCCATGGCAGGGGTGGCACTGGATGGGTTTAGGATCCCTTCCAATCCGAACCATCCCATGATTCCATGGGGTTATTGGAGCTGATAGATGAACAGCAGGATGGTGGGCTGGAATTCCATAAAACAACACAGGGTGCCATTAACTGTGCCCTCCTTTCTGTGGGACAGGGATTATCCCAATAGCTCACACTGCCTGAGCAGCAATGCTGAAGGGGCTGGACTACAGCAGTGTGGATATGGGGTGAGAATGCCCAGGATGCTGAAATTCCATGGTGGAATTCCCGTGTCACATCCACGGTGGCTCAGCTGTGACACAAAAACAGCCCCTGACACCGCAACAGGGGGAAAGGAACCTGCCCTGCCCCTCTGGCAGCCACTGACTCCAACCTGAAACCACTCAGGGCTCCCAGCCACGTGAAATAATAACCCCGGGCTCCCGTGCCAAGTTTCCAGCTGTTCCCACATGTGCATCTCATCCTGACCTCCTCCTGTGCCCGTGCCAGCCCCGAGATTCCATAAAACACCACACTAATCCCCAGCCCTTTTTCATTAAATGACCAATTAAAGCTCAAGGAAAAGCCTCCTTATTATTATTATTTCAGTTGGGAACATGTTCCCTGTAGCGCCAGGGGGGTTTTTTGGGGTTTTTTTGGGATGATAACGTTCCCTTGACTTTGTTATCAGCACTTTGGTTGCTACTGTGGCTGCTTTGCTCTGGCTCCTAGCAGAGCTGTGGGTTCAGTTCTGTACAGTTATTAAATTCTCCTGGACACGAGGGAATGTGTTCTAGGTGAGAACACCATGTTTATTCCCTGGAAAAGTGTTGGAGTGGGGAGGTCAGGGAGTGCCAACAGCTGCAGGGAAGTCCCAGGGCAGCGCTGCTGGGGAGGTGGCAGTGATGCTCAGCTCCTCACATGTGGCTGGGAGGAGCAAACCCCCTTCCCAAAGTGGCATTTGGGGCGAGACTGGCACGGAAAGATGGGGGGAAACGTCTGCCTGAGCTCTGCACGAGGCTAAACCCATCAGGAATTCAAAGCTTGGAGGGTCTCAGCAAAAAAGGTCTTTGTTAATCCCCTCTGTTGTACCTGAAATGGGAGTTTTGGGGGTTCTGGGTGCTGGTCCCAGCTGTAGGCACAGCTGAGGATGCTGTGGCTGAGAGCTGCCCCTCACATCTCCATGGATCTGCACGGGGTGTCCATGGACAGCAAAGGCTTTGTCTTTAGGGCTGTGTTACCTTGGGACCCCCCAGCTCTGCTCTGCTGCCTCTGCACTGGGGCTGGCCGTGGGGTTTCTGTGTGTTTAGGTCCCCGAGTTGCTTTCTGTGCCAAAACAGAACGAAAACTCCCCAGAGACGAGCAAGGGAAGTGTGTTCCTCCCCTGGGGGGGCTGCACCTCCCCAGGAGTGCTCTGGGCTGGGTCACACAGGGGTGCTGCTCCCTGCACTCACTGGTTCCCAGTGAAATCCCAGTATGGATGCAGCCCAGGCTCTCTGTGGGCCCAGGGGAGGGCAGGAGCAGCTGAGGGAGTCGTGGTCCATGCCTGGATGGAGATGATGGAGATGATGGAGATGATGGAGATGATGGAGATGGAGCAGCCCAGGGATCCATCGCTGTGCAGGATCACTCCCAGCTGCTTCTCGTGCTCCTTGAAGATCCAAACCCTAAAACTGACCCCAAAACAGGCCAGCCCACCTCCCAGCAACGCGTGCATCCCTCCTGGATTCTTTTTTCTCCTCTAATCCGTGCCCGGGATGGTTCAGGCTCTGTGCTGCACACTCAGATCCCTCCGTGCTGCCAGCCCAGAGCTGGATCCTGCTGGATCCACAGAGGAACCCCGTGCAGTGGTGCTTCCCTGGGGGCAGCCCGGATCTCCTGGACTCTTTTTCTTCCCTCCTTTTTGCACGGTGTCACTTCCCAGAGTAATGAGTTAAGCAGGGTCGTTAGCACAGCCCGGGGAGGGGGGCAGGGGCTGCACCGCCTGGAAATTTCTCACCGCAGACTTCACTGGGGCCAGACATGTTGTAAATTTTACAAGAAAAACACTTTACAGACCAGAAGTCCAACTCTGGTGTGCACAGAGCTGCTAATTAACAATTTGGAGACCACGGGAGCCGATCCCACCTTCCTGGAGCCTCCCGGTTCTCAATCAGGCTTGCAAGGTTTGGGGGCCTCCATCGAGCTCGGGATTCTGGTGATTCCTGTTCCCATCCTCCTGCTGCTCCCCAGCTTCCACACAGGAGCTCCCAAACCTCCCAGGCTCTCCTGGAAATGATGTTTAACATCATCCAGGGCACTGGGATGTCCAGGGAGACTCAGGATGCTGAAGGTGTCACTCGTGGTGTTTGGTCCCTGCTGTGGCACCTTTTGGGAAATCCTCTGTCCCAGCCAGGCATTCCCAGGGTTGGCAGCACCTCCCCAAATCCCAGCCTGAGCCCCTGCGGCATCCCAGAGCTGCTGAGGGACACGGAGACTGGCAGTGAGTGACCGTGGGGACACAGCCAGGCCTCGGGCAGCGATGGGGACAGTGCCAGCTCTCCCTGGGACGGGGGTGAGGTTGGTGTGGCACATCCCACACCGTGCCAGCCTCCTGCTCCCCGGGCTCTCCTGTCGTGTCAGGGCCACCGTGGCCTCGGGCTCACGGTGGCCTCTGTCCCCTGTGCCTCCCTGGGGACCCTCTGTGGCAGGAGGTGGCACCGGGGGTTGGTGGAGGGGCTGGTGGGAGCATCCCTGCCTCCATCATCCATCCCTGATGGATGAGAGCAGATGGAAGGAGCAGGACGGAGGCAGGAGGGGGAGAGTCATCATCCTGAGAAGCTTTGTGGCTGAAATTACTGTGGTTTTCTGTTGGAATCTGAGGTATTGATGATCCCAAGATTGTAGGAAGTCTCTGTCTGTCAGCCCCGCTGCCAAAGCAGAAGCCATAATTGGTCTGTGCTGGTTTCCAGGTTGTTTATTCTGTTTATCTCTCACATGTTCTGCTGCCCTGCCCAGCTCTGTCCTGCAGGGCAGCGTGTGGGGCTCTGCCCTCAGTGGGATGTGACAAACATTCAATACCAGAAACTCCCTGGGCTGCATTTACAAGAACGTGCCAATATCTGTCACCTACGTTGGACAGTGTGTCCCCAGCCTGGACCAACAGAAAAATGCCAACACCACATTGAGACATGGAGGGCATGAAGAAGGAGAAAAAGGACAAGGCACACCCAATTTCCTCCAGCTTGTCCCCTTGGACCCCTCATCTAGAATCCTAAAATTTTACTTTTGCACCCGTGCCACACTTAATTATTACTGATATCAAACACTCAGAGCTGGTAATTGATCCTGTAAGATTGAAAACTCTTTTCCATGGGCAGAGATTACAGCCAGTGTCTCTGGGGGCTCTGTACAGAGACACTGTCTGTGATCTCTGTCCATGGGTCCCAGGGCAGCCAGAGGGATGTATGGATTCCCAGAGTTTTCCTGTAAATCGTGATGAGCTGGGGTGAAAAACCCTGCCAGGTGGATGGGTCTGGGTGCTTTCCATGGTTTCTCTGCTGTCTCCAAAGCGGGCAGTGAGGGGAGCAGCTTTGCCTGGGGCTGTGCTTTGCTGGAGCCCTGCAGGTACAGCTCCAGGCTTTTCCCTTTCCCACAGTGTCCCCTGCTGCTTGCACTCAAAAATCCACCCAGGGAAAAACGAGGAAAAGGAGAAATCTCAGGGAAATGCTTTTAGGGAGGCTGAAGAAGCAGGATTCCTGCAGGGAGTGAGGAGACAAAATCAGGGAATGTCTCGAGCTGGAAGGAATCCATAAGGATCATCCAGGCCAAATCCCTGCTTCCTCAGGATTACCTGAATTCAGAGTCAAACTCTGCCCCTGCGCTGCTCCAGAAGGGGTTCCCTGAGAGGGGATTTAAAGAGGATGGAGCACACAGCAGGAAATAAAGAGGAGTCAGGAGCTGGGAATAGAGAAGCCACTTCCTTCTGTTTTCCTTTGGATAACACAAGGGAACCAACCCAAACCCTTTTCCCGGGGGAAAGCAATCTGGATTAAAGGGATGGATGGGTTATCCATAGGAAATGTGCTGTTATGGTTACCCTGTGGGGTTTGCTGCTAAATAAATGATTTAAATCAAATATTTGGGGGCAGAATTGGCAGATGAGATGAGACAAACCCAGGGAAGCTCTCCCTCCTCCCTGAGGGGGCCAGTCTCTGTCTGGACCTCAAGCATCCCATGGGACATGTGCTGAAACACTGGGAAATTCACCATTTTCCACCCAAATCTGCCAAAATCTCTCCCCAAGGCCAGAAATCTTTAACCCCAGGAAAAGCCCAGCTGTTCCTAAGGTTGCCATTTCTCCTTCCTTCCCCAAAGACCTACGAGCAGAACGAATGGATCATCCACCTGGCTGGGAAGCTGCTGGCCCAGGAGGAGGAGACCTTGTCCCTGCTGGCCACAAACCCCTTTGCAGGCAGAGACCCTCCAAGGTAAGCCTGGAGTTATCCCAAGGGAGCTGGAAACCACCTTGATCCCATCCTGGACATGCACAGGAGGTTCCTCTTGGGGTTTGATGGGACCCAGGCGGGATCTAGGGTGGGATTTAGGGATTTAGGGTGGCTCTGATGGACACCAGGGTGCTGCCAGCACCTCCATTCCCCCCTGGAGGTGCCCCAGGGACCCTTGGGATGAGCCCATTCCCAGCAGATCCATGAAGGGCTGGGTGCTGCAGGAATGGCCCCTCCTGCTGTGCTTTCCTGCCCCTCAGCTTTGGGGTTTTTGCCACCTTCTCTTTGTCAGCTCAGGTCAAACCCCACCGTTTCCCAGGACCTCCTGAGGTGTTTCAAAGAGAAAACAGCCCTGCAGGAATTGCTGAGTTTGTGGACACTCGTCTTGGAATTGTTTGTGTTTTCAAGGAAGAGACAAAGCCAACATCAGCCAGGGAAAGGCACAGAGGAAAACTCCGAGGTTTTATACAAAAGGAATTTTGTCCCAAAAGCGTCTGTTTTGTTGATAGAGTTATTTTTAACTGAGAAAACATTTTTTTGGGGCATTTTGGATCGACTCAAGTCATGTTATGCTGCTGCTAATGTTTTCCATTCGAGGCTCTGAGGATGCACTGCAAACAGGGGTGCAGGTCCAGAGCTCTGGGTGGAATGCAGCTCCCCTGGATCCCAGGGATGTTTTCCAGCTTTAGGGAACTGCATCCCCCAGACTTCTGAGGAGAGAGACTCCTTCTCCAGCTGGGGCCCAGAAAACTTCCCACTTTTACCTAAATGTTTCCTCTGAGGTGCTTTGTAAACCTCAAGATGGTAAAAATCCCTGAATCCTGGAACGGTTTGGGTTGGGAAGGATCTCAAAGCTCATCCAGTTCCATCTCCAGCACCTTCCACTGTCCCAGGCTGCTCCAAGCCCTGTCCAGCCTGGCCTTGGACACTTCCAGGATCCAGGGGCAGCCACAGCTTCTCTGGGAATCTCTGCCAGGGCTTCCCCACCCTCCCAGCCAGGAATTCCTTCCCAAAATTCCATAACCCTGCCCTCTGTGGCCTGGTGCCCTTGGCAGAGGATGGAACTGGGTGATTTTTAACCTCCCTTCCATCCCAACCATCCCTGATCCTGTAATTCCACGATCCTGGACTTTCATCCAGATTGAGGGGAAAGTTTGCTGCCAGCTTTAGGGATCCCTTCAATTGCCACCACAGTAGCTGGGTGGAAAAAACTCCTAATTTTCCTACCATTATTCCCCCCTCCCTCCACTCCAAAGGGAATTTTGAGACTTAATTATTTTCATTCCCTGCTAGACTAAATAATTAGGGGAAGGGACTGTTTTCCATAAGAACCTTGCACTCCGTCCTCCACGGAGTTTGTTCTGTTAATGGAAACTCTACACCTCAAATAGCCAAGGGACTTTCAGAATGAGTTAATGCCTTCGAAATGAAATTTCGGAGACCAAAGTTTGGAGGGCTCTTTACAACTCAAGAAATTATAGTATTTTTTCAAGTGTGATAAACTTCAAATGAGAAACAGGTGACTGATTAAAAATGAGGGCATTGTTGAGGGCCTGCCTGAGTGGGAAGCTCGGAGCTCAGGGCTGGTGATGTTTGGGGAATGTGGATTTCCCAAATATTCTGGGGCAGGGGATAGTTCATAAAAGCCCAGCCCTCATAAATCTGAATGGGAGGGCTTGGGCTGAGAAATTAAGAAGTGTTGAACACACCATGGAAAAGGCTGCAACAATCAAAGGAAACAAAAATCAGATTTAGCCCACAGGAGGGAAAAAAAAAAAAAAACCACCAGGTTTTTGGGTCTGTTTGGTGTCTCTGATATTAAATAATGTCACTTCAGGATTTTTATTCCAATTAAAGCAGCACTTTGTGGGAAAAGCTCCACCATGGGTGTGAAGAGCTGGATTTGTAGTGGGAGCTGGTGCTTCCCTTTGGATGCTTTGGAACACAGGGCACTTGGGATCTTCTTTTATGGGATTTTATTTTATTATTTCCCATTTAAAATTAACTGGACTTGATATCTGGGCTGGGATCTGTGGAGTCAGCCCAGGCCATGGGAAGAGCTTGGTCATATTTGCATTTTCTAGAAGCCAATCTGGGGTTTGGACCCTCCCAGAGGGACAGAGGTGACTCTGGAGCAGTGCTGAGAGCAGGCTGGGAGTGGGAATTCCAGGAAAATCCAAGCCTCACTGGGATTAGGTGGAAAAGAATCCCTCAGCTACTACCAGAGCTAAATTCCACTGTCCTGAAGGGAAATTTAAGGGGTTTTCTTTGTGGGGAAAAAACCCCTGAGTATTTCAGGGAAGGCAGAGCTCATCCCAAGCTGGCAGGACTTCCCCCAGGCTGGGAAATGTGGTGGCCATGGGATCTCTCTTCCTTGGCAGGCTGAATTCCATCCTTGGATCCATCTGGAGCCAGGTTTTTTTCCCCCCCTCAACAATTTTCTCTGCCCTTGGTGTTGTCCCACCCTTCCTGACCCATCCAGAGAGGAAAAACCCCACTGTGCCCCTTCCCAAGGGCCTTTTGAGGATCAGCTGCCCTTGGGATGCTCCAGCTCTGTGGGACCAGACCTTGCAGGAGCCTCAGAATCAGCAGCACTAAAAAACAACCCCAAAACTGCCCTGATTCCCTCAATTTAGGCCAAGATTAATTAATTTATGCTCCCTCCCACCAACAGGGCAGGAACAGCGATGCTGCAGCAATGTTACCTTGATGAATTTGGGCTTCCCACCACCTGATTTACAGCAGAGCAGCGAACCCTGAGATAAAACAGCCCCAAAAAAATCCCCAACAGCCCCAAAACCCCAGGTTTTGCTCTCTTCCTTTCCCTCTCCCAGCCCTGCTCGCCTTGGCAGGCCATTAATTCTAACAGAAACCACCACTGGGGTTTTTTTTCCCTGGAACCCCTCAGCTGTTGCAGGGAGACAGCTGCACCCTCTGGAACTAATTACAGCTGTCTGGGAGATTTAGGCCTCCATCCCAACAACTCCAATATTGCTGCTAATTTCTAATTTCTGACACGTCCATTTGGGAGGCGTCAGGAGGGGCTGATCCACGAGCGGGGCAGCTGCTGCCGGGCATCTGCTGAGGGCAAAATGTTGATTTAAGAAATAATGCTGATTATTTTTAGCTTTTTCTGGCCTCCCCCCGAGGCCAGGGCCTTGCCCAGCCCGAAGGGTGGTGGCAGAAAGATCCTCGGGGTGGTTCAGTCCTCCCTCCTCTATCGGTGTTGTCGCTCTCCTGGCAGCGAAGTTGCCCAAAGGATCCTTTTGTCCCCTTTTTCTCACAGCACAGAGGGTTTGCCATGTCCTGGAAGAGTTCTTGGAGTGCCATCCAGTCCCACCCTTTCCATGGGCAGGGATATCCTCCACCAGACCCCATCCAAGCTGGCCTTGGACACTTCCAGCGTGGAGCAGCTTCTCTGAGTATCTGCACCAGGGCCTCTTCACCCTCACAGGGAGGAATTCCTTCCCAATATCCCATCAAAATCCTTCCGTTTAGAACCATTTTTCAAAGCCAGGAGGAGCTGCCAGCCTGAGTTTGCTCAGTAAATCCCAGGAAGCTGCTGGTGGCTGGGATCATCCTTCCCCACCCTTCCATGGTTCCTCTGCCCCACAGATCCTTCTCATCCTTCTCTGAGCACCTGGGACATCCTGGTGAGGTCAGGCAGCTCCTTCCCGACCTTCCCGAAGCTGTTGCTGTTTCTCCAGAGCAGGAATTAGGGAATCTCCTGCAGGCTCAGTCTCCAAGGCCTGTGGATCCCTTCCAGCTGCCAGGAGATCCCTGTGGAAGCCCCAGACTGCACAAACTCTGTGAGCCCTGGAAGGATGGGAGTTTGGAGCACCTTCCCTCCCTGAATCCCAGGAAGAGGGAGCAGGACCAGCACTGGGGGAGCTGGAAAACTCCATAATTCCAGGATTGAGGCACCCAGGCAGGTTATAAACACTGGCAGAGCTTGTAAACTCTGTGAGCCCTGAAATGAGGGGCTCCAGTGGGTATTAAACACTGCAGCTTCTACATCCTGAGCCTGGCAAGGAAATATTCCCTCCTGGGTTCCAGCTTTTCCACCTTGCTCACATTTGTTTTGGGAATATATGGAGATGGGTCCAGCTTGGGAAGTGCTCTGCAGCCACTTAGTGAAGGAAAAACCCCAAAGCATCAGAGTGGCAGGTGGAGGGATGCTGGGAGCAGGAGGCTGCCATAAAATCAGCCTCTGAAGTGTTTCTGGGAGGTGGATCTGGGATTGGGGGTGGAGATGTTTTGGGAATTCCAGAAAGCAGTCAGGCAGCACAGATTGGGAATCTCCAATCATCCTGGGCCCTCAGGGACGAGGCTGCTCAGTAACACTCCAGTTATTAACAGGAATTTCGTGCTCCTGCAAAGGAAACCCAGTGGGAATCACAGTCCAGCCCCTGTTTGGCTTTTCCCAGCCTCAGGAAGCAGGGAAAAGAGGGAGTGCAGGAATGGGCCAGCCTGGAGTGAAGGCAGCAGCTGCAGGGCAGAGTTTGTGGGGGTCAGATGCAGGTTTGTGCTCCCCAAATTCCACCCAGGGCCCCTTTTCCCGTTTATCTTCCTTCGTCCTCAGAGGAGGGGGGAAATGGAGGTCATTGAATTGTGGAATCCTGGAATGGTTTGGGATGGAAGGGACCTTAGAGCCCGTCCAGTGCCACCCCTGCCATGGCAGGGACACCTCCCACTGTCCCAGGCTGCTCCCAGCCCTGTCCAGCCTGGCCTGGGACACTGCCAGGGACCCAGGGGCAGCCCCAGCTGCTCTGGAAAACATGATGGGTGTGATGACCACAGAATCCCAGGCTCAATGAGGCTGGAAAAGGCCTTAAGTCCATCCCACCTGTGCCCGATGCCCACCTTGTCCCCAGCCCAGAGCTCTGAGTGCCACGTCCAGGAATTCCTTGGACACTTCCAGGGATGGGGACTCCAAACCTCCCTGGGCATCCCAAATTCCCATGGTTTTGTAGGAGAATCCTCCCTGTGGTGCTCTCCTGGTTCCAGCAGGACTTGAAGCAGGGCTGTTGGGCTGTGCTGGCAGCCACCCTTGGACTGGGTGTGCCACTTTCTCCCAGCCCCGAGCGCCGATGGCAAACCCATCGGAGCCGTCCCTGATTGTTTTAGCAGCAGGAAGGACCCTCCCGCCGCTGCCGGGATCCCACAGCCGCGGTGCCCTGCTCGGTAGCAGGGTCTGTATTTTCCTAGTGGAGCAGAGCAGGTTTAAATGAGCACTGACACGACTTTGACAGTTTTATTTCGTGGGTATTTTATGGACTCGGCCGGCGACGCCGGCGATGCTCCCGGCGAAGGCGCCGCTCCGGCCCTTGTCAGCATGTCCTACATCAAGGGGGACAAACCCCCCGGATCCAGCGGCGTGGGCAGCTCCCGGAGTGTTTCCTGACACTGATGAATGTTTCTTTCTGCACCGCTTTCAAGCCTCCTTCGCTGTCAGCTCCCGGAGCAGCCGGAAAACAGATGCGCTCAGAGCCGCGCCGGCTGGGCAGGGGGTGCTGGGGGAGTCAGACTCCCTGCCCGAAATATCCCAGGCAGAAACACTCCAGGAAGGCTCTGAGAAAGGCAAAAAATCGTATTATTCTGCTTTTATTATTATTCTGTCATACTTAGCTGTGGGAAGGTGTGGGGAGTGCTCAGGGCAGGGGGTGTTAAAGCTCCTCTCCTCATGCATCATTCCCAAGGCACAGCTGCGATTCCTGAATGGCACCAAGAGGAGCTTGGGAGCTTCCCAAAGTCTTCCCAAAACCTTCCCAAAACCTTCCCGAAGCTTTCCAAAACTCTTCCCAAAACATTCCCAAAACCTTCCCAAAGCCTTCCCAAACTCTTCCCAAAACCTTCCCAAAGCCTTCCAAAACCTTCCCAGTGTCACTGCTGAGTGCTGTGAGCATCCCATGGATGGATGGATGGATGGATGGATGGATGGATGGATGGATGATGGATGGATGGATGGATGGATGGATGGATGGATGGATGGATGATGGATGGATGGATGGATGGATGGATGGATGGATGGATGGATGATGGATAGATGATGGATGGATGGATGGATGGATGATGGATGGATGGATGGATGGATGGATGGATGGATGATGGATGGATGATGGATGGATGGATGGATGGATGGATGGATGGATGGATGATGGATAGATGATGGATGGATGGATGGATGGATGATGGATGGATGGATAATGGATGGATGGATGGATGGATGGATGGATGATGGATGGATGGATGGATGGATGGAGTACTAGGATTTGGAGCCACCCTGAGCACCCTCAAGCTAATTTCTCCATCCAGAAAGACTCCGAAACACCAATCCAAAGGGAACAAAACCATGGTCCAAGGCTCTTCCCAGAAGTCATGCCAAGCCCTGAGCTGCTGCTCTTGTCTCCCACAGGTGGATCCGGGGGGAACACTTCAAGTACAAGTTCAGCCAGCCCGGGGGGAAGCACGCCGCCGACGGGAAGTGGTGGATCCGGAAAAGGATCGGCCCCTATTTCCCCCCCGTCAACCTGCAGGGCCTGAGGAAGTTCTTTGAGGACAGGAATTGGCCTTATCCCGTGCAGGACTGAGGGAAAAGGATGGCCAGGACAAGAGGGACCAGCTGGGGAGGTGGAGAATGGGCAGCTCCCTTCCAAACATCTCCTGCCTCTATCCGTATCCTTGTTCTGTTTTCCAGAATATTCCCGGCCAATCTGCCCACTCGCTCTGGGAGCTGCTTTTTCTCACCTCGGTGGTTGATTTCTTTTGCCAGGCTGCTCCATTCAGGAATTCCTGTGGAATTGGGAAAAAGGCAAGCAAATAATCATTACTGCTTTTGGGCGAGGTGTTGGTGTTGCCAAAAGCAGCTGAAACAAAAAATGAAAAATTGGGTTTGAACCAAAAATGGGAAAACAAACCAGGAGGGATCTCTGGGGTTCTGTGGGCTGTGGATGCAGGAATGCCCTTTCCCATGTTTTTTTTGCAACTTTTTGACCACTTATATCAAATGGGCACCACTGGGAGAGTGTTCCTGGAAAGGAATTAAAGTAAACAATCCTTGAATAACCAGCAGGAGCTTCACTGGGTTTTTGTTTTTCCTGGAAGTGCTAAAAAGGGGAACAAAAAGAAGGAGCCCCGGTGCCTGCCCTGATGTGGCTCACCAGGGATAAGGCAGCTCCTGTGGGAATGGGGTGGCAGGTGGAGCATGAGGTGAGTCCTGGGATTAGTTTGTGTTTTGGGCAGAATCCAAAATTTGGTGTCGTGTCCGAGGGTCCGTCCCCATCCCGGGGATCCAGGGCTGCCAGAGGAGAATTCTCCCTCCCCTTCTCCCCGGGGTTCCAGGGTGCCTTTGCTCATGGTTTCAGTGGATTTTCCTTCCAAGCTGCTCCTTCTCCAGGGGTGCAGCCCTGGATGGGTGATGGGTGACACAGGTGACACCCCCCAGGCACCCCACCCGGACCGGGCACCCAACAGCGCTGGCCTCCCCCTCCCCAATTTAATGAATTTCTTTTGCTTTCCAACCCCTGGGTCAGGGATAATGGATCCCAGACCAGCATTCCCATTCCTGTTTGCTGCTTGTTAAGCTTTTTTTTTTCACTTTTTTTTATTCCAATCCAATCTCCCCATTCTGCTCCAGAGCAGTGCCTGGAAGATAAAACCCATCCAAAGGGGCAGGAGGGGATTCCATTGGAAACATTTCCCTGGGACGAGAATTTAAAAGAGAAAAGGAACAATTATTCCGAGGTGGGAGGAAATCAGAACCACGTGGTGTTATCTGCTCACTGGGAAGGGTTTTGTGGAGAGGATTTTTACCCCGGAGTTCAGCACTGGAAGGAAAATGCTGCGGCATTCCCGAGTCAGCACCGGGAATCTGCGGGGAGGAAAATTCCACCCGGGAGCTGCTCCTGCCAGCTCGGAGGTCCCCGAGGTCCCACCACCTTCTGCAGAAGTTCTGGAGGGCAGGGTTGGGGTCCCTCAGTGGGCTGAGCCCCCTGGGATCGTGCCCTTCTCTGGGCTGTGTTTTCCTGGCTCATCCCAATCCTGCTCCCTCCTCCTGGTTCGCTGTCAGGTCCAAGGAAATTCCAGAGCTGAGACAGTCAGGACATGGCCAGCTGGTCACCCCATGTCCATCCCGAGCAGCTCCAGCTCCACCATGGCTGGAGACATCTCAGGGCCGTTCCTGGATCAGAAACAATCCATTTGATTTCTTTTATTTTTGTTCCCCACATGGAAGTTATTGACCCTTGGGGTACCCCAAGTATTTACACTTGGTATAAGTGAGGTAGAAGTGACTTTTCCCCCTTTTTTCCCAAGATTCCAGCCTTATGGAAGCACGAGGTCTCCTCACAAGCCCAGCTGGGTTTGCATCTCTGCCCATTGGCCACCAGCTGTGGCAAGGCTGGATCCAGCTCATCCCACATGCTCTCCCCCTAAAAAAGAAGGAATTCTTACAGATTATTTTTTTTTAATCCCACATTTAGGCCTGTTCCTGGGGGGAGCAGAAAGTGGATGTGAGTGGCCAGAGGGGTTTTAGCTCATCCCTTGGGCATAGGGAACGAGGAAATAATTTGTGCTTGCGTAATTTGGGAAGAACCAGCAGGAAGGCATGATCCCATGGCAAAGGGATGTGGGAAGCTGGATGTTGGACCATCCACACGTTCCCAGAGGGGCTGGAAAGGACTGAAAGCTCATCCCATGCCATGGCAGGGACACCTCCCACTGTGCCAGGCTGCTCCAGCCCCATCCAGCCTGGCCTTGGCACTTCCAGGGATCCATGGATCCCTGGGAATCTGTGCCAGGGCCTCCCTGGATCCACCCATCTTCCATTCCCCAACATTCCTCTAAAAACATGGATTTGGTTCGTGTTTTGGGAATGTGGAGGGATCAGTGGTGAGGAGCTGCTGGAGGTGAGTTTGTGTCCCCACCAACACCTGCACTGCCCCAACCCAGAGAATTCCTCATTCCTGGATCTTTTTATAAATCACTTATTGATTTTAAATCAGGCAAACTCCAGGCTGGGAATTCCCAAAGGAAATACCTGCAGCCATATCCATTCCCTGCTCCCAGCTGCTTGGAAAAGCTGGCTTTGCTTTAACACATATGAAAGGGAAAAGTGGGGTTTTTTTTCCCTTCCTGGTAGATTTAAGTTTGGCCAAACAATTCCGTGTGAACTGCTGGGCAGGAGGCACAAACCTGTAGGCAAAATTACCCAGCTGCTCCAAGTTTAGAGCAGCATGGGATGAATTTCAGGATCGTATATTAGTTTCCATTTAATCTGATTATTCCAGGCTGGAGTTCCTGGAGGGTCTTCAGGTTATTGTCAGTCAAAAGAATCTTTAAAAGCTTCCATTTGCCCTCAACTTTTCCCATTCCAAGTCTATTTTCATTATGGATCGATTTTGATTTTAATGAAAAAATTATTCTCCCAACTCCTTGCTTTTTTTTCCCCCCCGACTTGGGGTTAAAATTGAAGCCACAATGGGGTCTTGCCACTCAAAATCCCATTTTCCAGCTTTCCTGAGGGTGTTGCTTGGCTGAAGGAGCTTGGGCAGACAACAAGGGGCAGAAAATTTGGGAAGGCACCTTAGCCCCTTCCTCACTGGGAGAACGCTTCAATGCCTGCCATCCCAGGGGGATTTCCAGCTCCGGAGTCTGGGAGAGGAATGCAGAATTCATGGATTCCCTGGCAGTGCTGTCACCTCAGGGGCTCGTTCCTGTCACCTCCTCTCAGCTGCAGCCTTGGGAGCAGCCCCAGGGGCTCCAGTGGGAGCAGCATCCTCAGGGATTGGGAAGGGTGGGAATGCTGGGGAGGATGGCACCCCTGCCAGGTCTGCTGCTGGAGGAGTGGCAGCATTGTGGCACTGGGGTGGCTTTGGGATGGCACCTCCCTGGGGTGTCCCTGGCACTGGAATTGTCCTGAGTGAGCTCTGGAATTGTCCTGTTTGAGCTCTGGAATTGTCCTGTGTGAGCTCTGGAATTGTCCCTGTCTGAGCTCTGGAATTGTCCTGAGTGAGCTCTGGAATTGTCCTGTGTGAGCTCTGGAATTGTCCCAGAGTGAGCTCAGGAATTGTCCTGAGTTAGCTCTGGAATTGTCCTGTGGGAGCTCTGGAATTGTCCCTGAGTGAGCTCTGGAATTGTCCCCATCTGAGCTCTGGAATTTTCCCTGTCTGAGATCTGGAATTGTCCCTGTGTGAGCTCTGGAATTGTCCTGTGTGAGCTCTGGAATTGTCCCCATCTGAGATCTGGAATTGTCCCCGTGTGAGCTCTGGAATTGTCCCCATCTGAGCTCTGGAATTGTCCCTGAGTGAGCTCTGGAATTGTCCCCATCAGAGCTCTGGAATTGTCCTGTGTGAGCTCTGGAATTGTCCTGTGGGAGCTCTGGATAAGTGGTGGTGCTCAGGATAAACTCCTGACCCAGTTTTCCACTGATTCTTCCCCAGTTTTCCACTGATTTTTCACCATTTTTAGACATATTTTGACTCATTTTTCACCATATTTTGCCCCAATTTTCCACAGATTTTGCCCCATTCTACCATGGATTTTGCCCCATTTTTCTACAGGTTTTGCCCCAATTTTCCACATATTTACCCCATTTTCCACTGATTTTACATCATTCTTCCATGGACTTTACCCCATTCTTCTACGGATTTTGCCCCATTCTTCCACAGATTCTCCCCCATTTTCCACTGATTTTTCCCCATTTTTCCACGTATTTTACCTCATTCTTCCACAGATTTCCCCCCATTTTTCCATGGATTTTGCCCCAGATTTTTCTCCCATTCTTCCACAGATTTTCCCCATTTTCCTACAGATTTTTCCCCATTTTCCCCCAGCTTTTGCCATGCCCATCCCCACGTTACCCAGCCCGGGCTGGATCCCTCTCCGTGTGCAGTAGCAGCTCCGGGTAGGATTGCACAGGGCTGAGCTTTCCCAGCGTGTGCCGGGCGCTGGGACAGTTCCCCTGAAATCCCAGCACCTGCAAGCGGTTACTTAGAATAATAAATAACTGATAGATTATCAAATAAAGCCTTGCCTTGGGATGAGGTCATCCCTGCCCCGTGTCCTGCGTCTCCCAGGGTTTGGAGCAGCTTTCCTGGGCTAAATCCCTCTTGTATCAGGCAATAAAAAACTTGTCGGGATTAAAGAATCAATTAGGAATTGGCCAAAGGGGCAAAGCGTAACCCAAACACGCTGATAAAATCCAGTAGGTGATTATGGGGAGGGGTTTGATTTCCTTGGGCTTCGGAAAGGGATAATTGCTCCTTCCAGAGCACGGAGCAACACGGGCTGGGTGGTTTTGCAGCTTTATAGAGGAGGAAATTCTGGTGTTCGCTGACAAATGTGGGGACATGCCACAATTTAGGGCTGAAGGGGGTCCTGGATGTGAGAAGCATCATTCCCTGGTTGGGAAAATGATCTTGGAAATCTTTCCAAGGGCAGGTTGAACGGGGCTGGGAGCAGCCTGGGATGGTGGAAGGTGTCCCTGTGGCAGGGAGTGGAACCAGATGAGTTTTAAGGTCCCTCCCAACCCAAACTATTCTGGGATATTCCATGACTGGGATGCAGCAGGATGGGCAGGGATGTGCCACATCTCTGGCGCTGCCTCTGCTCTTCCACAGGCACAGGGAAACAGAACAGAATTCCTGGGAAAATGGATTTTCCCAGCTGATGATGGCAGGGAGGGGATGGAGCACTCCCAGCATGGTGCAGGAGCAGGGAGGAGTTGGATTTTAGGGGAAAAGAGCCCGATCCTGGCTCGGGGACTCTGTGCCACCAATCCCTGTTTATTCCCTGTCTGGCCCAGCTTCCCACTCTCCCAAAGCTTTTCTTTGTGAAGGAGATCCAGGGACAGAAGATTCCCCCAAAGCAGCGTGGTGCCAGCACATCCCAGGAATGTCTCAGCCTCATCCCAACCTCCTCCAGCACAGCTCCATCCTCCCCCAGCAGGTCCAGGCTTGGTCTTTTTGGGATCATTCCAGCCTCATCCCAACCTCCTCCAGCACGGCTCCATCCCTCAGCAGCTCCAGGCTTGGTCTTTTTGGGATCATTCCAACCTCATCCCAACCTCCCCCAGCAGGTCTGGGCTTGGTCTTTTTGGGATCATTCCAACCTCATCCCAACCTCTTCCGGCACAGCTCCATCCTTCCTCAGCAGCTCCAGTCTCCTCGGCCTTTTTGGGATCATTTTGGCCTCATCCTAACCTCCTCCAGCACAACTCCATCCTTCCTCAGCAGCTCCAGGCTCCTCAGTCTTTTTGGGATCATTTCGGCCTCATCCCAACCTCCCCCAGCACAGCTCCATCCTTCCTCAGCAGCTCCAGGCTCGGCCTTTTTGGGATCATTTTGGTCTCATCCCATCCTCCCCCAGCAGCTCCAGGCTTGGTCTTTTTGGGATCATTTCGGCCTCATCCCAACCTCCCTCAGCAGCTCCAGGCTCAGCCTTTTTGGGATCATTTTGGCCTCATCCCAACCTCCCCCAGCAGCTCCAGGATCAGCCTTTTTGGGATCATTTCAGCCACGGGGCAGCCGTGTGACAAATGCCAGGGGGCACCAGCCTGTGCGAGTGGAGCCCTCTGGGTGTTTTTGGGGTGTCTGACTCTGCCCTGGTTACCCGAAATGCTGCCCGGGGCTCTGCCCCACCTTCCCCCTGTCCCCCTGTCCCCGCAGGAGCACAGAGCAGGAACTCGGTGCTGGCCAAGGTTGCCCAGCTTGGCCACCCCAGCCTGTCCAGGACACGCAGAGGTGGCACCCAGCAGCTGCTGGCCTTTCCTCTGCCCCTCTGCTCCTCCTCACAGCAGGGTGGGCATCGGGCAGGAGGGGCAGCAGGTGCCACCCCAACACCCGCAGCTCCCTGGCTGAAGCGATAGGTGGAATAAATCAACAGACTTTAAATAAAAAGTTAAAATTCATCAGTAGAATGCATAATTCTACAAGCTAAAATAGAAATAATGCATTTTGTCAACTGAAGTGAATTTTAAAAATCTGTTTCAGTCACAGATGCCACCGCTGGACTGTCCCACCGCGTGCTGAGCTGTCACAAGGAGGTGGCAGCCGGGCTGGGGGACAGGGACGCTGCACATCCCGGTTTTCCTGTTTACCGCTGGTTCTGGGAAGGGAACAATAAATAATCCCTCCCAAGTGGCCAAGTGTCGGGGCAAAAATCCAGCGGGGCTGCCAGGGGACAGCACAGCACGACATTAACACCTTGTCCGGTGGGCAGGCAGCGTCGGGGGGGAGGAGATTGCTCCCAAATTCCCGAATTAAGCAGGATCCCTGCACCTGTGTCCTCAGATATTCCCATTCATCCTGGAGAGGAGGCCGGGGCTGCGCAGCTGCGGCAGCATTATTCCCCCTCGCCCTATTTGCATATCAATGAGCCCCTGATTAATATTTAAAGAGCCAGCTGTCCGAGCCACCTAGGGAAGAAAAAAAGCTCTGTGCGGTTTTTATTGATTTTTTTTTCCCCCTTTTTTTCGGGGATAACACTCACTGCCCTTTATGGAGCGCGCTTCTTTTTTTTTTTTTTTTTTTTTACCCCCCTCTATTCTTTTAGTCGAAATTAAGGAGAAGAGGGGGGTAAAAAATATGAAGGAGTTATCAGTGAAGGAGTTGTGCTGCTCTCAATGCTCCTCAGTCCTTTTGTGCAGGGGCGCAGCTGCAGGAGCAGGTTTGGAGGGGCAGGAGCCGGCGGGCGCCCATGGGAACGGGATTTGGGAGCAGGAGGAAACTGGGATGGGATTGGGATTGGGATGGGATTGGGATGGGATGGGATGGGCCAAAGACCATCCTAGGTCGGGGGTGGCTCCTGTGTGGTGGAAAAGTCTCTCCTCCATCCCGAGCTTCCAAGGAAAGGCTCAGCAGTCTCTGTTGTCTGGTCTCAAGGCAGTTTATTGTGAGTTATCTAAAAGATTTTCTCCTTGAGCTGCTGTGGTTTGCTCACAGCTCAGGCAGAGGCACACACACACCCTGACATCCTCTCTGACTCCTTCTCTCCTTCTTCTTTCTTCTTCTTCTTCTTCTTCTTCTTCTTCTTCTTCTTCCTCTTCTCCCCCCTGCCCAGGGCTGCTGCTGTCTTTTATATGGTACATTACGTGTTCCATGTTCACAGTTTTTCCCAATGCCTATTCCCTATATTAAATGGTGATTTTCTATCTTTTATATGGTACATTACGTTCCATGTTCACAGTTTTCCCCAATGCCTATTACCTGTATTAAATGGTGATTTTCTATCTTTTATATGGGACATTGCGTGTTACATGGTTACAGTTTTCCCCAATGCCTACTACCTATATTAAATGGTGCCTTTCTACTCTAAACCAACCTGTGAGTGCCAACATCACCAAGAACATGGAGGAGAGGAAGGAGAAAGAGGAGAAACAGGACTGGCCTACATTCCTCCATCTTAAAACTTCTGACCCCATGTACAAAGTAAAAACCCCCCTGTACAGCACTCAGAAATTCTTCCCTCTACTTTGTGACTACTTCTACTCTAATATCTAAATTTTTGTGACTTCTTGTTCTTCCTGCAAGGTTGGTAACTCATCCCATGGCTCAAACCCAAAATCACAGCTGTTTGCAGCTGTGCCAGGGTCTAAAATGCTCCTGACCTGGAACCTCCAAAAATGTCTGAGGGACATTTTGAGTTCTGATGGGATGGGACGGGATGGGATTGATGGGATGGATTTCCACCCTCGGAGCTCCCTCCCTGCACAGCTGCTGCTCCCAGAGGGATGCAGGGAGGGATGCTGGTGGTGGTGGTGACCCGGGGGAATCGCGACACAAAATCCTGGCTCGAGGGGGCTGATCAATGGAAATGCCATCCAAAAAAGAAGGAATTGGTATTTTCCTTGCCTCCCCAGCGCTGTTCGTGGCCCACTGGTTTTGTTTCCAGCCTTAAAAGTTGTCATTTTAACAGACCGTTCTCCAGCTCCCCCAACACTTTATTTTTTTTTCTTTTTTTCTTTTTTTTTTTCCCCTCGAGCATTTGTCAATAATCCCCCGACAGCGGCAGCTTTGTTATCCCAACTAATTGGAGTCAAGTGGGGCTGCGAGAAAAGATCCTTCCCGCGCGAGCCCTGGGAAAAAACGCGAAAGGATTTTAATTTTCAATAAAATATGCAGATAAGGAGAAATTACCGCTGGGGAAGGGGGCTGGGGGAACGCTCAGATAATAACGCCGGCTCCGGGCGCTTAATGAGCGATGCGGGCTGGGGCTGGGCCACAGCTGCACCTTGTAGGGTTGCAGGGGTATTTTGTGGAGGTGCGGGGGTTGTTTGCTGGGGGCGCTGAGTTCGGGTCACGCGTTGTTGTTTTATACAGACGGATGTGGGAAAGGCGGGCAGCCCTCTGCGGTGGGAGCGGGGTGCTGGGGAATGCTGCGGGATGCTGCGGGGTGCTGGAGGGTGCTGCGGGGTGCTGGGGGATGCTGCGGGGTGTTTGGGGATGCTGGAGGATGCTGCAGGATGTTGGGGAATGCTGCGGGGTGTTTGGGGATGCTGGGGGGTGCTGCGGGATGTTTGGGGATGCTGCGGGGTGTTGGGGGATGCTGCGGGATGTTTGGGGGATGCTGCGGGATGTTTGGGGGATGCTGCGGGATGTTTGGGGAATGCTGCGGGATGTTGGGGAATGCTGCGGGATGTTTGGGGATGCTGGAGGGTGCTGCGGGGTGTTTGGGGAATGCTGCGGGGTGTTTGGGGATGCTGCAGGGTGCTGGGGGATGCTGCGGGATGTTTGGGGATGCTGCGGGATGTTGGGGGATGCTGCGGGGTGCTGGGGAATGCTGCGGGGTGCTGGGGGATGCTGCGGGGTGCTGGGGAATGCTGCGGGGTGCTGGGGGATGCTGCGGGGTGCTGGAGGGTGCTGCGGGGTGCTGCGGGATGTTTGGGGATGCTGCGGGGTGCTGGGGGATGCTGGGGGATGCTGGGGGATGCTGGAGGATGCTGGAGGATGGTGGGGGATGCTGCGGGATGCTGGGGGGTGCTGCGGGATGTTGGAGGATGCTGCGGGATGTTGGAGGATGCTGCGGGATGTTTGGGGATGCTGTGGGGTGCTGCGGGATGCTGTGGAACGCTGGGGGGTGCTGCGGGATGTTTGGGGATGCTGCGGGATGTTTGGGGATGCTGGAGGATGTTTGGGGATGCTGGAGGATGTTTGGGGATGCTGCGGGATGTTTGGGGATGCTGGAGGATGTTTGGGGATGCTGGAGGATGTTTGGGGATGCTGGAGGATGTTGGGGATGCTGCGGGATGTTTGGGGATGCTGGAGGATGTTTGGGGATGCTGGAGGATGTTTGGGGATGCTGGAGGATGTTGGGGAATGCTGCGGGATGTTTGGGGATGCTGGAGGATGTTTGGGGATGCTGTGGAACGCTGGGGGATGCTGCGGGATGTTTGGGGATGCTGGAGGATGCTGGGGGATGCTGCGGGATGTTGCGGCTCTCGTCGGGCCGGGGGTGGTCCTGGAGCTCCTCAGGCTGTGCCACTGCCCCAGCCCGGGCCCGCTGCTGGCAGGGATGTGCATTTTGGGATGCTCCACATGCCCTGCCCGACGCTTGGCCCGGATGGAGGCAGCGAGATGTTCGCTTCTGCTGAAATAAAACCCCCTCCAGTTTTCCCCCGGATGCTGGATTTGCGGGATTTGGCTGGGTTCACCCAAAAATCCCCTCCTAGGGCTGGATTTGCCCCAAAATCCCCTCCTGGGCTGCTGCTGGGCGCTTTGGAGGGCACAGGCACTGCCGGATGCTGTTCCCAGACGAGTTTTCCAAAGCGATGGGATTGAACATTTCCTGCTGAGGGGTCTCACCTCCTTCCCCGAGAGAATTCCCACAGGAATTAGCCCAGGGCAGAGCTGAGGAGGCTGCAGGCAGGGCTGTGGTGCTGTGGCCGCGCAGAACGGGTGAGCCCCGCCTTTCCCCAGGTGAATTTTGCTTTTCCCAAGGGAAATTTTGCCTTTCTCCAGGTGGATCCCACTTTTCCCCAGGTGAATTTTGCCTTTCTTCAGATAAATTTTACTTTTCCCCAGGGAAATTTTGCCTTTCCCCAGGTGAATTCTGCCTTTCTCCAGATAAATTTTACCTTTCCCCAGGTGAATTTTGCCTTTCCTAAGGTGAATCCCACTTTTCCCCAGGCGAATTTTGCCTTTCCCCAGGCGAATTTTGCCTTTCCTAAGGTGAATCCCACTTTTCCCCAGGTGAATTCTGCCTTTCCCCAGGCGAGCCCTGCCTTTCCCGGGGCTCTCTCATCCTCTGAGCATCACCCCAATCCCCCTTCCCCATCTCTGCTCCCACCTCGTGTTCCCCCAAATCCCAAAGCAGACGGGCTGATCCTAGAAAATCCTTCTGGTTTTCCAGCAGCAGCCAGGCTGTCCCGGGCCTGTCCCCATCCTGTCCCCAGCCTGTCCCTCGGGGAGTGAAGGATTTGCCCTACGCCTTTAACAGGGAATTCTTTGGCTCCCTGGGGTGGTTTTGATGGAATCCAAGCTTTCTCCCTGTCCCCTTTCACTCAGCCACTTTCCCTCTCCGCTCTTTTCGGGCTCTTTAAGAGCCAGGGTGTAACATTAAGGTGATTTACAGCACCCCTGGAGTGGAAGGGCACAGACTCAGGGATTTTTATTTTTTTTCTTCTCTCTTTTCCTCAGGTGAAAGAAACCCTCAAACGTGAACTCCCAAGACATTACAGCAACCGCCCCGTCAATCCCTGATTTACAGGCTCAGATTTATGGCTCCACAATTATTATTCCACTCGCAGATCTTTTTATTTTTTCTTCTTTTTTTTTCTTTTTATTTTTTTTTCCCTGGGTTGTTTTAGTGCTTGTGAAAGGTGAGGGCTTTGACAGCTCCTGGAAACAAAAGCCTTTAATATCCCCCCTGAGTGGGGCTCTCCCAGGGAAGAACAGAGAGGCCAGGAGGGCTTTTCCTCCTCCTGCAGATTGGCTCACTCCAGGCTGGGCTTCACCAAACAGAGCACAAAGTTTGCCCAAATTAAGCCAGGACTAATTAGCAAAATCCACTCCTGGTGCCTGTGGGGTGCCCTGGGATCACCCCCGAGGGTGCTCATCACCCCCAGACCCTTCCCAAATTTTTTGGGACACCTCCAGCCTCTCTAGGAGAACTCGGTCCATGGGTTACCCTGCTCTGAGGTTATTTTTAAGCCCCTCTCCCACCTCCACCCTGCAGTTCCACCAACATTTTGGGGCTCTAAACTAAACCGGTGGCAGTTTAAAACACAACAGGCGTGGAATGCCAGGGAGTAAAAAATCTCCTTAAAGCATACGTGGCTTAGAGAGGCAGGGATTAAACCTTGCTGGAGCTTGGGAAATAAAGCCAGAGCCCTGCTGCACTTCATTAAAGGACATTTCTGATTCAGGAGAGACATTAGGCTGATTCAGGAGAGATTTAGCCGAGCAAAACCCGAACGGGAAGGGACAGGAAACTGTAGGATTGGTTGCATTTTCTATTTCGGCGTTTTTTCGGGTCACTGTGCCAGCAGCTGTCTGGCCAAGCCCTGAGCCCTGCAGGATTTGTATGTGCATCCCAAAAAATCCATGGGATGGGCTGGATGCTGCTCTGCTGAACCCACAGCTGCTGCAGGGGAAGTTCAGGTTGGATATTTGGGAAAATCCAAATCCTGGGACAGGCAGGGATCCCCATCCCTGGAGGGATTCAAATCCCTGTGGATGTGGCACTTGGGGACACGGGGCAGTGGTGGCCTCGCAGTGAATGGTTGGGCTCAGGGGTCCCAGAGCTCTTCTCTGTGATTCCATGATTTCACAACTCCTGATTCCCAAAACCCTGCTGGGCTGGAAAATCCCACTCCAGGCTGGTTCCTCCTCACCCCCACCCGTGGTGGTGGCAAACCCCAAAGAGCTCCGAGGCCACGGGAGGGTTCCCTGCTGCCCCGGGGTCTGCAGCCATCCCGGAAAGCTGGGACAGGGCTGGGGTGCTGGGATCCTGCAGAGCCCGGGGCTCTGTGGGGTGGCACACCTGGGACAGGGCTATGGGGTCTGGAAAGGGTCATGGGATCAGGACAGGGCTATGGGGTCTGGGAAGGGTTATGGGGTCTGGAAAGGGTTACGGGATCAGGACAGGGTTATGGGATCAGGACAGGGCTAAGGGGTCTGGAAAGTGTTATGGGATCAGGACAGGGCTATGGGGTCTGGAAAGGGTTATGGGATCAGGACAGGGTTATGGGATCAGGAGAGAGTTATAGGATCAGGACAGGGTTATGGGATCTGGATAGAACTCAGGGACCAGGGCAGGGTTATGGGGTCTGGACAGGGTTATGGGATCAGGACAGGGCTATGGGACAAGGACAGGGTTATGGGATCAGGACAGAGTTATGGGGTCTGGACAGGGTTATGGGGTCTGGACAGAGCTCTGGGATCAAGACAAGGCTATGGGATCTGGACACAGCTCTGGGATCAGGAGAGGGTTATGGAGACCAGGACAGGGCTATGGGATCAGGAAAAAGCTCTGGGATCAGGAGAGGGTTATGGGATCAGGATAGAACTCTGGGATCAGGACAGGGTTATGGGGACCAGGACAGAGCTCTGGGATCAGGAGAGGGTTATGGGATCAGGATAGAACTCTGTGATCAGGACAGAACTCTGGGATCAGGACAGGGTTATGGGGACCAGGACAGAGCTCTGGGATCAGGAGAGGGTTATGGGATCAGGATAGAACTCTGTGATCAGGACAGAACTCTGGGATCAGGACAGGGTTATGGGATCAGGATAGAACTCTGTGATCAGGACAGAACTCTGGGACCAGGGCAGGGTTATGGGGACCAGGACAGAGTTATGGGGTCTGGACAGAGCTCTGGGATCAGGAGAGGGTTATGGAGACCAGGACAGAGTTATAGGATCAGGACAGGGCTATGGGATCTGGACTGGGTTATAGGATCTGGATAGAACTCTGGGACCAGGGCAGGCTAATGGGACCGAGACAGGGCTATGGGATCTGATTAGAACTCTGGGATCAGGACAGGGTTATGGGATCAGGACAGGGTTATGGGATCAGGACAGAGTTTTGGCTCCCACCATGAACCAGGGTGCTGCTCCCGAGCTGAAAGCAGAGCAGGAGAGGTCCCGGCGGAGCTGCTCGGGCAGCTCCGAGCATTCCCACCACGTGTGTCACGCTTCCCTGGATAACCACGGCGCTGGGACAAACAAAACAAAGCCCCCAGAGCCCCCCTCCCTCCCTCCATCCCTCCATCCCTGCCAGAGCAGCCCCAGCCTGGCAGCCAGGCCAGGCCCTTGCATGAGTGAATGGCTCAGCCAGCTGGAGATGGAGCAATTTGGGTCAAATCTGCCCCTGGCCCGGTGCCACGGCCTTATCTCGCGTTCCACTTGCTCCCCCCCTCAGCTCGGGGCTTGCCCTGAGGTTGTTTTGAGTGCAGGGTGAAGATTTTTGGGGCTGGAGGCGGTACCTGCTCAGGGTTCTTGTGCTGGTTTGTTATGAGGTCATGTTTTTATTCCTGGCTAATTTTTCTTGCAGCTGAACGCAAAGGACAGCAAATGGAATTAGCAAAGAGCTCCGCCGAGCTATTAATGTTCCCCGCGGGGGCACGGGGGGAATTTAGGCACTCAACAAGTGCATAAACGGGGCCATAAAAACGTGCCCAGGGTGTTGCAGCTCCGAGGGGCTCTGGGGGCTGCCCACCCCCCTGCAGGGACGGGCTGGGAGCAGCTCCAGCTCCCCAGACCCAGGGGATTTTCCTCCAGGATTACATCAGTAGCAGGAGGATGCTGAGTGAACTGTCTGGGAATCTCGAAGGCGAGGGGATTTTTTTTTTTTTTTTAATAATTTTTTTTCCCCTCCCCGCTCTCCTTGTGATTATGTAGAAGATAAAATATGTTCTCAGGGATGTGCTGCAGAAAGGGACATCCTGGTTTTCCAGGATCTGGGAATGGCAGCTCGGTGTGGGGCTGGCCTGGGGTTACTCCCTGTCCCTGCCCACTCGGTGATTGTGCTAAATGGGGTCAAAAATGCCCTTTTTGGGTTCCCTGAGTCCCTGTGCCCTCCCGGGGGTCCTGACCCCTCAGGGATTGTCCCGTGGGATGGGATTTCCCATGGGACGCTCAGGGATTGTCCCGTGGGATGGGATTTCCCATGAGGATGCTCAGGGATTGTCCCGTGGGATGGGATTTCCCATGAGGACACTCAGGGATTGTCCGTGGGGTGGATTTCCCATGAGGACACTCAGGAATTGTCCCATGGGATGGGATTTCCCATGAGGACACTCAGGGTTTGTCCCATGGGGTGGATTTCCCATGAGGACACTCAGGGATTGTCCCATGGGATGGGATTTCCCATGAGGACACTCAGGAATTGTCCATAGGGTGGATTTCCCATGAGGATGCTCAGGGATTGTCCGTGGGGTGGATTTCCCATGAGGACGCTCAGGGTTTGTCCCGTGGGGTGGATTTCCCATGAGGACACTCAGGGATTGTCCGTGGGGTGGATTTCCCATGAGGACACTCAGGGATTGTCCATGGGGTGGATTTCCCATGAGGATGCTCAGGGATTGTCCCGTGGGATGGGATTTCCCATGAGGACACTCAGGGATTGTCCGTGGGGTGGATTTCCCATGAGGATGCTCTGAAGCTTTATCCCTGTTGTCCCTTTCAGGCAGCTGAGGGGTGCAGCTCTGCAGGACAAAAATCCTGGTGCTTCCAGGCATTCCTGCCGGGGGATTACACCCCAAAAGAGACGTGGGGTGGGCAGGACCAGAGGAGATCCAGCTGGAGACCCGCCAGGCTGTGGGGACATGTGGCGCTCAGCCCAAGGACTCAGGGATCCAGTGGGGATGGATGAGGTGTGCTCAGCAGTGCAGCTTCTTTAAACCTTCCCCCAGATTTACTCTGATTCAATATTTTACCAAAAAAAAATTTAAAAAAATAATTTTAAAAAAAAGAGAAATTTTAATATGGGGAAAAGCAGAATTCTAATCGGCGACGGTCTCCAGTAAATCTTTGTGGTCCCACATCCTCCCCCAGCACGGAGGAGGCTGGAGGGGCTCCAGAACTCCAGTTTGAACCAAAAGGAGCTAAAAAAGCAACAAACAAAACCCCCCAAAAAACACCCCAAAGTTGGCCAGGGTTTCTGTCACCCCTTCCCCCCCCTTTCGGATCGTCTCTCTCTTGTACAAGGCTGCTGAAGGCAGATAAGGGAGGATCTCACCCAGCTTTTCAAAGTGGTGGGGAGGAAAAAAAAAGGCCAAAAAAGCAGCCTTTGTGAGGGGCTTTCTGAAGGGCTCTGTTCTGGGAAGGTTGGAAATAGCACAAAAACATCCTTTCTCACTAAATTGTGGCGCTTCCAGCTCCCAGCTCCACCACCACCCAGATGTTTCGAGGCTGATGCTGAGGAGGAAAAAAATAAGAGGCAGGGCAAGAAACACAGGGTGGAACTGGCCCAGGGAAACCTGCACTGCTTTGTGTCTTCATTTTTGAAACAGGGAAAGGGTTGGAGAAGGAGATTCAGAGATTGGGAATTAATATCTTCATTAAGTCCATTTAGTTATTATCATCTCTTTATCAGCTTGAGCTTTAAGGCAGTATTCTGCATGCTCAGCCTGGAACGTATTTGGTGCTATCCATTTTTTTCCTCTGCTTTTTGACCTCATTTTCCCTTTTTTTTCAGTGCATTGCTCCTGAGTTTCCCCAACCTTTGGGCAATTATCGGTGCGAGTCCATCGCTCTGCTTTTAAAATTTATTCAAGAAGGAGAGGGGAGCCTCCCCTCCTCGGGAGGCCGGATGGACGGAGCGACTCTGTTCCTACCTAATTGATTAGACAAGGGAAGTTAAGTGTGAAACTCTTCCTTATTGTCCGTATCCTCTCCCTAATTATCGTGTCTCGGCGAGAACATCCCCGAACCTTCAGGCCCCGCTCGCTCCCTCCCTCAGCCAGAATTCCTCCAAACCTCCGGGCGGCTCATCCCGAGGGCTCCGGGCGCAGCAAACCCCGCAGGGGTGGGAAGGGGCGGCCCCGCCGCCCCCGCCAGCTGTGCGCGCCCAGCTGTGCCGCCAGATGTTGGTGGCAGGAGGAGGCACCGCTGGCTCCCCCGTCCCGACAGCTGTGCCGGGCACAGGGGTGGCAAAAGGGGTGGGGGGGGGTCAAGGCAGCGACCGTCCCCACCCCAACCCCGCTGCTGCCAAATCCCGGGATTTGGGATTTGGGAGCTGGGAGCTGGAGCATCCCTGCTCCGGAATTTCGGAGGCTCAGCGTGGATTTTTCGGGTTCTCAGACCCCTGGCAGGACCGAGGGGACATTCCCGTCCTGTGCCCTGCTGGGCTGCTCCGAGCAGGGCTGGGAGCGGTGGAAAAGCAGCGCCTGGAGCCTGCGGAGCCGGGGAAGGCTCCAGCGCCGGGGCCGCGCTCACCGGAGCAGCTCCGCCGGCAGGAGCTGCGCCCGGGAGTGTCCTGGGGGTGTCCCCGGGCACCTGTGCGGGACATCGCCGGGCTGGGCTGGGACCCGGGATTCCAGGGATCCCCCCATTCCTGGTGCTCCGCACGGCTCGGCTGTCCCCGGGGGACACCGCCACTCCAGGACTCTGGGGACACCTTTGTGCTGCAGGACCCTCGCTGCCGCACTGTTCCTAAGCCCCCGCTGTGCCACCCGCGCTTCTGCGGGCTGGAGACATCCCCATTCCCCATCCCATCCCCATCATCCCCATCCTATCCCCATCTTCACCCCCATTCCCATTCCCATTTCCATTCCCATTCCCATTCCCATTTCCATTCCCCATCCCCATCCCCACCATCCCCGTCCCCCTTCCCATTCCCCATTCCATCCCTATTCCCCATCCCATCCCCATTCCTCATTTCATCCCCATTCCCCATCCCATCCCCATCATCCCCATCTCCACCCCCATTCCCATTCCTATTCCCATCCCCATTCCCATCCCCATTCCCCATCCCCATTCCCCTTCCCATTCCCCATTCCATCCCCATTTCCCATCCCCATCATCCCCATCCTATCCCCATCTCCACCCCCATTGCCATTTCCATTCCCATTCCCATCCCCATTCCTCATCCCCATCCCCACCATCCCCATCCCCCTTCCCATTCCCCATTCCCCATTCCATCCCCATTCCCCATCCCATCCCCATCATCCCCATCATCCCAATCTCCACCCCCATTCCCATTCCTATCCCCATCCCCATCATCCCCATCCCCATCATCCCCATCCCCATCATCCCCATCCCCATCATCCCCATTCCCCATCCCCTTCCCCATCCCCTTCCCCATCCCCTTCCCCATCCCCTTCCCCATCCCCTTCCCCATCCCATTCCCCATCCCCTTCCCCACCCCATCCCATCCCCATCATCCCCATCCCATCCTCGCCCCCCCTGCCCGTCCCTAACCCTTCCCCTGTCCCCGCGCAGCTCCCGCACGGTTCGCCCATTGACACGGGCTTGGCCGGGGTGCCCACTTGGCCCCGGGGCTCCGCGGGGCTGCTGCCAGGCGGGCCGGGCCCCGCGGGCTGCCAGCCTCCCTCTCCCGCATCCCGGAGCGCTGCCAGAGCGCCGCGCTGCCGCTGCCAGCTCCGGGAGAAAGCGCCGAGGCAGCCGCACACAAAGAGGGGTTTATAGCCCGGCCGGGCACCTGACACGGGGAGGAGGGAGGGCTGAGACGTGCTTAGCCCCGATAATCCCCAGTTCGAGTTTAATATCTTTTTTTATTTATTTTTTTTTTTTTAATCAAAAGCACGGCAACAGCTGGGGCTGAGGCTTTCCAGGAGATGAACTCATGAACAACTGTTCAAAATAACTTTATTCGCGCTGCTATTAGATCAGGCCACTGGGGAGCCACCAATTATTTGTGATTGCTGCAGGCAGATAAGGCTGGGGCAGAGCTGAGCACCGCCGGGACCGAGGGCACCGAGGGCTTTGGGCACCTTGGCTGGGCAGGTCCAGCAGCCATCCCGGGTGCCAGGGGGGAGCAGGGCAGTTTTGGGCAGGTGGACATGCAGGAGGAACTCGTGTGCTCCAGGCAGGGAGATCTGAGACATTTCTGCCTCAAAACCAATTAACAGCCGTGCTGCAGCTAATTAGCCCGTCCACATTTGGGTGCCCACTTTGTTCATCTCGTTCACAAGCCCCAGGGCTGGCAGAGCATCGGGGGAGGACGAGAGGTTTGGGTCAGGGGAGAGAGTGAGAGGTCTGGGGATGGACAGATCTCTTCCTGGCAATTCCCAGCTTTGTGGAGCAGCATTCCCGTGTCCCCCACGGTCCGGGCAGGGCAGTTCCCAATCCTTTATCCCATCCCACAGATCAGCCGGCTGAGGCCAGTGCTGGACCTCTCTCCTTTCCAGCAGGCACAAAGCTGAGTGGGAGCTCTGCTCTCCAGCAGGAAAATCTCTTGAGCTGAGCCCGGGGGAGCTGCAGGGCCCGGGCTGCCCTGGCCAGCACAGACTCCATGAGCTCAGAGCTCCTTTCCACTCCTCACTCCTGTGACTCAACAGTTCTGATCCCTGGGGAATTCTTAAAAATAACCTGGATGGAGCGGGGAGCAGGCCTGCCTTGGCTGGGAGGTCGGGCTAACAGCACTTTTCCACGGGGCTGTTCCATGATTAATCGAGACAAGAAAAGAAAAGAGAGGAGGAAATTGATAAACACAATGGTAATTCCAGCCAGGATTTGCCTCAGTCAGGTTATTAGAATCCTGACATCATGTCTTGAAAAGAAGACTGGAAATAAATCTCCGTGAGATAAGATCTGCCTGGGGGAGCGGAGGTGCACCAGGATGACCCAGCCATGGAGGGGTCCCCCAAAAGTTGTTTCCCCCAATTTTCCTGGGTCCCGGAGCAGCAGCAGGAGCCTGTGGCTTCCAGGGCAGCCTCCCAGCTGGTGCCTGTGCTCCTGAGCCCGTCCTGCTCGGGAAAAGCCATTCCCAGGCAGCCCCAGGTGGGGGGAGCTCATTTCCTGCCAGGTGATTCCAGCACAGCAAAGCCTGGGAAGTTTTGGGATGGAGTCTCCCGATGGATGCGGGGCCTCAGCCACACCTGGAGCTCTCAGAGGGATCCGGAGGAGCTGGAGCTGGAGAACTTCCCAGAGGGGCAGCTCAGCTGGGATGGGATTTTTGGGATCCACAGCAGGAATTCTCCTGCCTCCTCAGCCCTCCTGGCTGCTCCTGGACAGGTGGGGAGCAGGATGAGGTCACCCAGGGATGGGAGGTCACCCAGGAATGTCAGGTCACCCAGGGATGTGAGGCCACCCAGAAATTTGAGGTCACCCAGGGATGTGAGGTCACCCAGGAACATGAGGTCACCCAAGGATGTGAGGTCACCCAGAAATTTGAGGTCACCCAGGAACATGAGGTCACCCAGGAACATGAGGTCACCCAGAAATTTGAGGTCACCCAGAGATGTGAGGTCACCCAGAAATTTGAGGTCACCCAGAAATTTGAGGTCACCCGGGGATGTCAGCCCAGTTCCCTCTCCAGCCTCACCTGCGGCACTGGGAATTTGGGAGTTGCTGTTTCAGGAACAGTTTTTTGCCCTTTTTCCGCCCCTAAATGTCCCCACTCGTGGTTGGTTTTGGTCTGGAATGAACTCCATCACCGGAGCTGCCATAACTGGGATTTCATGGGTGTCCTCGAGGCCTTTAACCCTTCCCTCTCCAAGCAGAGACGATGGATCCCTAAATCCTGCCCAGTCCTGGGCTCGGGGCCGAATTCCCGGTGAGGAATCCCTGTCCTGTCCCCCATCCCCAGAGCTTCATCCCTGGGAGCCAGCGCTGCTCCCAGCCCCTGCCCCGGGGGGATCTGCTGCAGGGCCACAATTCCTTTTCCTCTCATTTATTTCCTTTAACAGGTGAATTTTTACCTGTGAGCACTCGCTCGGTGACTTCTCCATGTGCCTTCCTCCCCTCCCACTGCTCCAAAATCCCACAGAAAATCCCTGCTGGGAGGAGGAACCCGAGGCAAACACCCCGCGGAGCTGGGACCCTCCCCAGCCCAGGAAGACACCAAAAATCCCATTAATGGCAAAATTCGGGGAGCAAAAGTTGGGGTGTTGCACCCCCAGATCCCCTACAGCATCTCCCGGCAGCCTGAGAAAGTTGTATTTTTAAATACATGACACTGTGGTGTTAAATACCTGATATTAGGAAGGATATCTTGAAGTAATTACTGTTGGTTTTTTTGGTGGTTTTTTTTTGTTGTTGTTGTTGTTGTTGGGGTTTTTTGTTTGTTTTATTTTGTTTGGGGTTTTCTTTTTTGTTATTGTTTGTTTGTTTGTGGGTTTTTTTGTTTGGTTTAGTTTTTTTTTTGTTTGGTTGTTTTTTGTTTGGTTTTTTTGTTGTTGTTGTTGTTGTTTTGGGTTTTTTGAGGGGTTTTTTTTGTTTTTTTTTTATTTAATACAGGTTTTTTCGGCCCAGTCCCTCATTGCAGAGGTCGGGGTGCCGAGCTGGGATCTCGGGATATTTTTCCCAGTTTTCCCTGTCGCGATCCGCAGGCGACAGTGCCCTCTAGTGCCCCCCGCCCTGGCACGGGAGCCGGCCGAGCCCCCGAATTTTGTACTATATATATATATTTTATATATTATAAGATGTGTTAAGTATTATAAAATACATTACATTAATATTATTATATTGTAATATAATATAATATAATATAATATAATATAATATAATATAATATAATATAATATAATATAATATAATATAATATAATATAATATAATATAATATAATATAATATAATATAATATAATATAATGTAATATAATATAATATAATGTAATATACTATAATATAATGTAATATACTATAATATAATAGAATATGCTATAATATAATAGAATAGAATAAATATAATATAATAAATAGAATAGAATAGAATAGAATGTAATATACTATACTATACTATAATATAATGTAATGTAATATAATATAATGTAATGTAATGTAATATAATATAATATAATATAATATAATATAATATAATATAATATAATATAATATAATATAATATAATATAATATAATATAACATAATATAACATAAATGTTCCTTGTCTCTGCCAGGGAAATCTGCTCCTCCAGGACTTCCCATCAAGCAAAACCAAAACCCACGCGGGAGGTGAACGTGGATTTTTGCTGTCTGAGGCCGGGGCAGCCGTTTCGAGCCGTTCAGCTGGGGGGGACGGGGGGAATTTCTCCGGTGAGGCACAAAAATTTCATTTCCCCGTTCGGAGGATCCGTCAGCGCGTGGAGCCAGGCCTGGAGTAAGAACCTGATCCCTGTGGAGGCGGAATGAAAGGGAAACACCTCAGGATTTGTGTCCAGTGAAAAACAACGTGTCCACGATGGAAAACCTTGTGGGGTTTGATGCTAATTTTCGTGGTCACCTTGGCTGCGCTTGAGGAAGTGGCCGGCGCTGCCAAGAGCGAATTTCCCTGATGATGGATGAGGAATCAGAGCAGAAAATAAATAAATATCAGCAACACCTTTTCTTTTTCCTGCTTTTCTGGCAGATTGGTGTCATCCAAGGTCACGCATTTGGGCGCTGGAAGCGCGGCCAGAGCTCGGTGCTTTCAAATCATGTTTTAGTCAGAGCAGCTTCTTTAAGGGCTGGGTTAAAAAAAAAAAAGAAAAAGAAAAATTGAAGTGGAGTCTCCCAAAAAATTCCTGTTCATTAATTTTCAGCATTAATTGTCTTCTCTCCTTGTGTTCAGGCTTGGAAGAAGCTCCCCAGTGGGAATGTGGAAGGTGCCCTGCCCATGGAAGGGTGGAATGAGATGATCCTTGAAGCCCCTTCCACCCAAACCATTGCAAGAATTGCTTGTTTTCCTCCTGAAGCCGCTCCTGCATCCCCCACACCAGGTACTGACCCCCCTAGAGTTGATTTTTTTATCCTGTCCATAGAAAAAATTGGAGAAAATGGAGGATTTTTGGACAAAACTCCACAAATCTCACCAAGCAGGGAAATTTTGTTCCCCTCAGCAGAAAGATTGTTCCCCTGAAAAATTTCAGGACTGGGGGCTTTTGCGGTTGCTTTTGTTTTGTTTTGGGTTTTTTTGGGGAGGTTTTGGGGAGTTTTTTGTTTGTTTTTTGTTTGTTTGTTTGTTTGTTGTATTCTTTATTTTTTATTTCTATCTCCCTCTCCAAAAAGGATGGAAGGAGATGTGTGAGGTGACAGCAACGACAGAGACTCCGATGGAGGAGGACAGAGCTGGCCTGAGGTGAGGGAGGGATGGAACAAACGGAATTTATGGCAACCTTTGGAAAAATGATAAATGGGAGCTGTAATTTTTATTGGGAAAGGGGAGCAGAGCACGGGTGAAGGACCAGAATAATCAAAAAATCATAAATTAGAAGTGGAGTTTGACAGGAGCACACAAAGCTTTTGGCTGGTGGATAAAGGAGAGTTGCTCCTGGAGTAAGAGCCAGGGAAATGCACGGGAATTTCCTGCAGGAAGATTTTCTGGGGAGTCACGTTGGGATGGAGCTGGGGAAGGCAGGGATGGGGATGGGAGAAGCTGGGATGGGGATGGGAAAAGCTGGGATGTATTGTAAACACAGGTGAACCCAATGGGAAGAAATGACAATGTCTGACTCAATTCAGAAGGCTGAATGATTTCTTTATTAAAACTATACTAAAATATTAATGTATTATATAAAAGGAGGATACTAAAACTACAAACTACTTTCTCTGACTCTAAGACAACTCATGACCCTCTCTGAGAGCCCAGCCCCAGGTGGGTTGGATTGGGTTGGGTTGGATTGGGTTGGGTTGGGTTGGATTGGGTTGGATTGGATTGGATTGGCCACCAGGCTCAAACAATCCTCACCAGAACCCAACCAAGCATCACCCCAGGGAAACAATTCTCCAAACACATTCCACATGGGAAAAACAAGGAACAGAAATAGAAATTGTTTTCTTTTTCTTCCCTCTGTGCTCCTCAAAAAAATCCTGAGAGGGAGAGAAATGTGCTGGCCACAGGGATGGAGCTGTGGAAGGCAGGGATGGGGATGGGAAAGGCAGGGATGGAGCAGGGAAAAGCAGGGATGGGGTTGGGAAAGGCAGGGATGGAGCAGATGTTGAGTGCAGGAGAACACCGGGAGCCTGGCAGGATAAATCTGGAGAATTAGCACGTGGGAGGCCGCCAAAAGGAGCAATGTGTTTTGGTCATCACCGGGAAGTGCCGACCCCTCCTCCCGCAGCCCCCGGACCTCGGGCACCGAGCAGATGTCACTCAGCCCCCGATTAACACGTTACCGAATTTCTGCCGGCGTTTCATAAAAGTTTGACGTAACACGCAGGTAATTGCTTCCAAATGGCAGGGGAACAATGTGGCCCTCTGTGCCTGGCATTGTTTTAGGTCAGGTGAAAACTCCTCTGGTTGCCTCCAGTTCAGGGAAAATCCCCCCAGCTGCTTTTGCGGTGGCTCCGGAGACAAAGGAACGCTCCGGGAAGAGCAGAGACTTCGGGCCAGGAATATTTGTTCCCCAATATTTGTTCCTCGGATTTGTTCTGATGTGCACACGCAAGAAAAACGATGCTGGGAGATGCTGTTCCAAGAGCACGGAGTGGCAGGCCAAGGGGGAACGGATTGGAACTGCCAGAGGGCAGGGATGGATGGGGAATTGGGATACAGGAATTCCTCCCTGGGAGGGTGGGGATGCCCTGGCACGCATTCCCAGAGAAGCTGTGGCTGCTCTGGATCTCTGGAAGTGTCCAAGGCCAGGCTGGACAGGGCTTGGGAATAGTGGGAATAGCGGGAATAGTGGGAATAGTGGGAGGTGTCCCTGCCATCCAGGGGTGCCACTGGATGAGCTTTAAGGTCTGGTCCATTATGGGACTCCCGGAGATCTCAGGGTGCTCCAAAGGCTCTTTCCTGTCCAGCTCCAGTGCTTCCCATCCCACCAGGATAAATCCCCTCCAAATCAAATCTCCCCCAGCCCAGAGCAGTGAGGACACACAGGAAGGACTCCTGGACTAGAGCCAGCCTGGGGAAAAAGGAGCAAAATTTGGATAAAGCTCATGGAATGCTGATGCCTTGATTTTTTTTTTTTTTTTTTTTTTTTTTTTTTTTTTTGGCCTTCTCTTCCTGCAAAAATCTGTTTGAGGTGTGTGAGCAACACCTGTGCATGGAATGGGATTGGGATCTGAGGAGCTGGACACAGGAACAGCCTGGCAGGAGCTGTGTGGGAATCACCTGGCCATGGAATGGGATTGGGATCTGAGGAGCTGGACACAGGAACAGCCTGGCAGCAGGGCTTTGCCTCGCTCCACACCTCTGTGCTGAAAAGCGATGCTGAGATGAAACCCTGTGGCTCCTTCCCCCTTCTCCAAGGCAAACACAGACAGTTCTATTCCCACTCCCAGAAAAATCCATCTCCCAGCACTTCCCTGGCTTTGTGTGTGCTTTGTTCCATGCAGTGCCGCCGAGCTTGGACGCTTTTTCCAGCTGACATTGAGCTCTGGATGCTGTCTCTTTTCCTCTCCTGCCTCCATAAAGAAGAACAGCAGCCCTTGCTGTGTTTTCCCTGGATCACGGGCTGCTGGGAGCCAAAGGGAAGCTTTGGAGGAGGAGGAGGAGGGCAGGAGGATCCTTTTCCCCAGCAGAGCTGCATGTCAGGCTCTTTGGCCTCCTCAAGCCTTCATGGTGAGCAGCAAATTGTCCTATAAAAATTCTCCTCTGGAGTTTTATTTTGCTAAGGAGCAAGGCCCAGCTTGGAAATTTGGGATTCAAATGTCCTATTTTTTTTTTAATGGACAGCAAATCCAAGAGAAAGGGGCTGAAATCCAATGGGTTCTGCCTCTCCCTGAAAACAAAAAAATCAGGAACCCGTGTTCAGACCAAGAAGGAAGAAAGGCTGGGGAGACACCTGAGAATCCTGGTGTCTCCCCAGCCTTTTCCCCTTTTTCCCTTATTTCCTGTTCCAGCCTGTGGACAACATCCAGGAAATGTGTGCTTGGGGCTCTCTGAGACACCTCTTAAAAATCTCCAGAGGTTGGAATGACAAAGATCCTCCCATTTTACCCTGATTATAAATAAGGTGCTAAGCAGAAATATCTTTCAAAAAGGAATTTCGTCATCTTTTCACCTCTGGTTCCCAATGCTCCAGCTTGGATTATCCCTAAAAAGGAAGCTTCAAACCCCACCCTTCTTTCCCTTCTTTGGGAATGCTGAGTAGCCTGGGACAGTGGAAGTGCAGGAGGATGCAACAGGGGGATGGTTAATGTCCCTTCCAACCCAAACCATGCCAGGATTCCATGCTGGAATCACTGGGCAATATTTTGCCTTTGCACCTTGAGCTGGGAGTCCAAGGGGGTTTGAAGGGATTTGAAATCTGTGCCTGAGATTTGTGCTTGGTGCCACTCTCTGAGAGCTCAGAGCTGGGGTTAGCCAGAGCAGCTTTCCTGGGATCTGAGGCACCTGGAGCAATTCCCAACAATATCCTTCCATGGCCTGGCAAACCCCATCCCCTCTGGTTTCCCCAAACACGTCAGCCTCCCTCAGTCTTGGGCTGTGAATCTGCCCCAAAGCGGGGCCAAAACTCCTCTGAATCTGGTTTTCCCAGTGACACAGTTGGAGCTGTATTGTAAACACAGGGGAACCCAGTGGGAAGAAATGACAATGTCTGACTCAATTCAGACATTATTCAGAATTATTTCTTTATTATAACTATGCTAAAATATGTTAATATACTATATAAAAGGAGGATACTAAAACTACAAACTACTTTCTCTGACTCTAACAAAACTCGTGACCCTCTATGAGTCCAGCCCCAGGTGGGTTGGGTTGGGTTGGATTGGATTGGGTTGGATTGGATTGGATTGGATTGGGTTGGGTTGGATTGGATTGGGTTGGATTGGATTGGATTGAATTGGATTGAATTGGATTGGATTGGATTGGATTGGATTGGATTGGATTGGATTGGATTGGATTGGATTGGATTGGCCACCAGGCTCAAACAATCCTCACCAGAATCCAACCAAGCATCACCCCAGGGAAACAATTCTCCAAACACATTCCACATGGGAAAAACAAGGAGCAGAAATAGAAATTGTTTTCTCTTTCATTTCTCTCTGTGCACCTCTATGAAAAAATCCTGAGAGGGAGAGAAATGTGCTGGCCACAGAGCTGCAAATGCAGCGTGCAGGATTGGGATGGGCAGGGCTGGGAACAGCATCCTCCTGGCCACAGGAGCATCTTCAGCTGCACAGAGCACGGAGACAAATGAACTGGAGGAAGCGTTTCCTCTGCCGAGGGCTCTCACCCGCCAGCTCCCTGCTCCAGCAGAGGTCAAGAGTTGAAAAATGAAGAGGAAAGGAAAAGGGATAGAAAGATCCATCTTCCCTCGTGAAATCCCTAGAGCAGGGGGCATTTGGAAGTCATTTTTCAGCGGGCTGAGAGCTGTTTCTGGCCTTTAGCAGACATTATTCTCTCCTCAAACCTCATCGATTTGGATGTTGGGAAGTGTTTCCCGCCATCCTCACGGGTGTTGGAAGAGCAGCTTTACCCTGGGTGCGACTCCCACGTCCTGGTTTGGGTTTTGGGCTAAGAGGGAGCCAAATTCCCACTGCACATGGCTCTGTTCCTCAAAATTCCAAGGTTTTAAAGGCATTGGGGCTGAGATGCAAAGAGGAATGAGTGGTTTGGGTTCATGCACAGGGAGGGCTCTGATAAAACCCATGCAAGGAGAGGAAGGAGAGGTTCAGCCTGGCTAAAGGGAATCTAAATAAAATTCCTTTCTGGAAGGAAGTCAAGAAAATTATTTTCCTTCTGTGTTTCTGTCTCTCTTCTTCTGGCTTATAAAAACACCTTGGCTGGGATATTCCACCAGCTCTGCCTTTTATGAAAAACCCCTGCTCAGGCTGTGCAGATTTCACGCTGTTCCATGAAAGTAAAATTTTATGACCAGAAGCTGAAATTAGGAAGGAACTTTTTTTCCCCCCGTTGTTTGTTGTCGTTGTCATGGCTCGGATTTCGATGGTAGTGGGGAGAGATTGTTTATTTCTGCTTTTTCTACAGCACAGCCAGGTCTGAGCTCCCCAGGGTTTTTCGGGATGCTGCTCCAAACAGGTGCTGGTGGTGGGAAGCTGAGCACGGGGTGGTGATGCCTGCCCTGGAGCAGGAAGAGCTCTGTGGCTCTGTGAGGACAGATGTGTGGGAGGGCAAACACCCCAGGGACACGGGTGAGCAGCCTGGAACAGCCTCGTGGGGTGACAAAGTGACAGAGTGGGAGTCGTTCCCTCCTCCCCTCTGGAAAGGCAGAGCCCGTGGATCACAGCTTGCTCTGAGCTCACATCCAACACCAGCTGCTGCTTGGCTGGCGGGTGCCAGCAGCCTTTTCCTGCCATTTCTCACTTGAAATGTTGCACTTCTGGTTTTCCATTAATTCCTCCTCCTCTGCTAAAAAAAAATCCTACGGAAAGGAGGGAAAAAAACCATTCTAAGAGTTCACTTGGTTCCTCTTTACTGGGTGAGTTCCAGTGACCCTGGGGGGCTGTGACATCTGAAGGGGTTAAAGGAGAGGTGCACAGGGTTAGATGAAAGTCAGAGCTGCTCATTCCAGTGTTGGTTCCTCCTGCTTTCCATCCCCAGGGTCCATCCCTGCATTCCCTGGGACAATTCCGAGCCCCCTGGGTGGTGGGAACAGCGACTGGGACCATCCACCCACCCAATGCATCTCCAGAGCTAAATAAATCTGGAGCATAAAATAAATAAAGCATAAATCTGGCTGCGTTACAGCTCCTTAAGCCATAAATGCAGAACTCCGAGGTGATTTTGTCAAGGCTGGGTTTTGTTGGACTGCACTGAGCTGTCCTCTGGTGCCAGCAGGGATTTTTATGCTCCCAGCACCACTGGAGGTCAGGAGCAGGTCCCAGGCCCAGCAGTGATTGTTGCTGTTGAGGCAGGATGGGAATGAAGAGACTTTGACTCAGAAGGATGTAAAACTCCAGTTTATTCAAAATATCCTGCTCTTTTATATAGAGTTTTGTGAGGACTAACCCTATTGGTCTTGAAGTGAAAATAACTTATACTATTGGTGTAAAGTGTTTGATGCACAGTGATAGAGCAAGAGAGATAAAGAATTATTTATATTTTTCTCTAGCTCTTTTTTTAAGCTTCTGCTTGGCTAGAAACTCTCCGTTTCTCTCTTTGACTGAATCTGAGACCCACAGGTGATCACCTGAAGGGTCACAGCTGGGAGCAGACCTGGTGTGCCAGAGGATTCCCACCCTCCTGGCCCTGTTCCCATCAATATTCCCAATTTGGGATATCCCTGCCCAAGAGAGAGCCAGGAACAAGCCCAGGGCAGCAAATTCATCTCTTCCTTCCCCCATCTCCATCTTTTCGGCACCAAGGGCTGAACTTTGTGTCCGTGTGGCCATAAAAGAGCGCAAAAAAAAAAGAGAAAAAAAAAAGCCAAAAAAGGTTTTTTTTTCAAGGCAGCTTTCCAGCAGCGATGAAAGGTCCTGCAGCGGGCAGAGGCTGCTTTGGGAATGGAACAAATTGTGGGTTTATGGCTCCCCTGCGTGTGGGGGGCTGTAAATCTCCCAACTTTTAACGCATCTGTTCTTTTCCGAGCAGGCTACCAACGGCTCAAGAAGGAGAGGGAGAAATATCCGACATTTCCTGACACCGGCTGCCCTCGGGAGTTCCTCAGGAAGGTTTTTAAAGGAATATTTATGGATGATCCTGGTGAATCGGGCCCTAAAAGGTACCTAGAAAGGGCTGGTGTTCATTAACATTTGGGAGCTGTGCATTGAGGATTTCCCTGCGGAGGGGCAAAAGGAATGGAGTGAAAGTGAAGGAGCTCTCGAGTTAATCCCCTTCTTTTTTCAGGTTATTGTTGTTGTTAAATATCAGAACCTTATTTTTGATGGAGGGAAAAAAAATTTATTAAAAGCCCATTTTTGATAGGATTTTCCTTGGAAGTTTCTTTCCGGAATTCCATACTGAGAAAAATAAGAGAATTTTGAGGTTTGTGAAATCCCTCAGAGGTTACTCAGTGTTAATCACTCTGGATTTAGGAATAGGAAAAGCAGCACGGGATGGGTTGGCGGAAGAGCATCCTCGGGCTCTGATTTGCACTGCCTTTTCCTAAAGCCAACTTAAGTTGCTCAAAAATCTTTGTAAATTCAGTGATGAGAAAGTCCCTCAGAGTTTGGGGATGGGTCAAACCCCCCAGGCATTCTCAGGGCTCTGGAGGTTGAAATGACCCCGAGATTGTAAAAAATCTTTTCCTCCCAGCCCCGCAGCCAAAGAAGGAGAGGGAAAGAGCAGGGTCGGCCTCTCTAAGCTGTTGATTTTCCCTTACCCAGAACATCCTTCCTCAAGGAGCTGTGGTCTCTCCACAGGTCAGGCTGTGCCAGACTCCCCTCCTTGGGCTGGTGTTTTTCATTTTACACCAAAAACTGCCTGTGCCACGTGTACAACAGCGTGCCAATATCTGTCATTTCTGTTGGACACTGTGTCTGTCCTTAAACCAACAGAAAAGTGTCACCAGCACAGCAAGGCATGGAGGCAAGGAGGAGGAGGAGAAGGTCAGGACATGCCCAAATCCCTGCATCTTGACCCCTTGAATCCCACTCTAAAAACCCCAAAATTCTGCTTTTTCACCCTGTGTTAATTCAACTACCACACCACTCAAACCCTTGTGGCTTGCAATTCCTCACACAAATCTGGCAGTTTTTTCCATGGGTTAAAATCAAAGCCACAGGTGTTTTTGACTTGGTGCCAGGAGCAGCCAGGGCAGCCAGAGGGATGTGCTGGGATCCCAAGGCATGAGGATCAGTGCCCAGAGCCCCCAGACTGTTGTTTTTGGGTCTCCTCCCATCCCTGGGATGATTTCAGAGGGACAGAGGCTCAGCTGGAGCTGAGGCTGTGCATGCAGAGCCCTCGAGGACTCCAGCAAGGATTTCCTGGGAGAAGCAGCTGGGCCACTCCTCTTTGTCAGGGGTGATGTGCAAAATTCCAGGAAAAAACAGGAAGTAAAAATAAATCCTTCCTTCTCCTCACAAGCTTTGCAGCTGTGGAACCTCAGGTGTTCCTACATGAGGGCAGTGGCAGCCAGAAGGACCTTGTTGAACATTTTCATCCATGAAAAAATGCTTGGATTTGGCTCTGCTCAGCTCTGGGTGCTCTTGGAACGAGGCAGGAGTGAAGAGCTCAGCCCAGGCAGAGCAAACCTGTCCCCAAGCCCCGAGATCAGAATCCCAGAGAGGCACAGGGCAAGAACAGGGGGATTTTCTGCCCTGAAATCAGGATCCCAGAGAGGCACAGGGCAAGAACACGAAAATTTTCTGCCCTGAGATTGAGACTGGGGTCCCAGAGAGGCACAGGGCAGAACAGGAGGATTTTCTACCCTGAGATCTGGATCCCAGAGAGGCACACGAGAATTTTTTACCCTGAGATCAGGGTCCCAGAGAGGCACAGGGCAAAAACAAGAGAATTTTCCACTCTGAGATTGAGATTGGGGTCCCAGAGAGGCACAGGGCAGAACAGGAGGATTTTCTGTCCTGAGATTGAGACTGGGGTCCCAGAGAGGCACAGGGCAGAACAGGAGGATTTTCTGCCCTGAGATCTGGATCCCAGAGAGGCACAGGGCAAAAACACGAGAATTTTCTACCCTGAGATTGAGACTGGGGTCCCAGAGAGGCACAGGGCAAGAACATGAAAATTTTCTGCCCTGAAATCATGATTCCAGAGAGGCACAGGGCAAAAACACAGGAATTTTCTACCCTGGGATCAGGGCCTGGGGAGGCACAGGGCAAGAACAGGAGGATTTTCTGCCCTGACATTGAGATCAGGGTCCCAGAGAGGCACAGGGCAAGAACACGAGAATTTTCTACCCTGGGATCAGGGCCTGGGGAGGCACAGGGCAGAACAGGAGGATTTTCTGCCCTGAAATCAGGATCCCAGAGAGGCACAGGGCAGAGCAGGAGGATTTTCTGCCCTGAAATCAGGATCCCAGAGAGGCACAGGGCAGAGCAGGAGGATTTTCTGCCCTGAAATCAGGATCCCAGAGAGGCACAGGGCAGAGCAGGAGGATTTTCTGCCCGATGAGCTGAGCTGCAGCTGCTCTGCTCCAGCCTCAGGGGAGGCTGACAAGGAGGGGGAGCAAAGGCAGGGTGACTTCAGCAGCAGGACAAGGACAGGCTGGTGTCCAGCTGATCCTTGTGAAAGCCTCTGGAGCGTGCTGGGAGCCGTGCCCAGCCCCAGCCTGCCCGTCCTCCCTCGCTCACTTCTAACCCAATACTGCCTTCTTACCACAGGCATGGAAAAGGAGATTTTTTTTTTTTTTTTTTTGCTTCTCAGTGACCTCGTGAATCCAAGACCCTGCCAATTCTCCATCCATGTTGGCATTTAAAACATCAACACCTCCCTCCCCAGATGGAAAGGGAGTCAAAGGTCCTGTGCTGCCCTGTGCCCTTTGCTCTCCCTCTGGCCTCAGCTGGGCATTGGCCTTTAGGGAAGCCCCCTCTGCTCCACTAAGCTGGATTTGCAACCGTGGCCTTGTGATCCTGCACCCAGAGCTGCAGTGGGACGGGGAGCAGCTCTGGGGAGCCCTGGATTTATCACTCCAGCTCAGGAGCTGCTCTGGGACAGCTGGGTTTGCTCCGTGGCTGTGCATCCCCAGCCCCTCACTTCGCTCCCACGTGTCTCCAGCACCTCTGCTCAAAAGAAAAGCTCCATCTCTGCCTCCTCTTTGGTTCTGCTGAGACTCTGCTTGGATCTGGCACAAACCCTCCCCAAAAATAACCCTGGCACCTCTCCCAGCCGTGGGCGCCAGGGCTCCTGGGGAAGGGGATGGCTGAGATCTCCTTTTTGTGGCTCGTCCTCCTCACCTCTGCCACCTCACTGCCTCCAAATTTACAAGGTTCCTTGCCTTTCCAGCTTTTGCCTCCTCTCCTGGGTTCACCTCTGCCCCGTGGAGGCCTCTGGAAGCACAAAGGGGTTTTTGGTGTGGCTGCCTGCAGAATGTGGCATCGACAAGTGGGAATCCAGGGATTCCCTCTGGCTGCCCTGGGACCCATGGACAGAGATCACAGACAGTGTCTCTCTACAGAGCCCCCAGAGACACTGGCTGTGATCTCTGTCCATGGAAAAGAGTTTTCAATCTTACAGGATCAATTACCAGCTCTGAGGGTTTGATATCAGCAATAATTAAGTGTGGCACGGGTGCAAAAGTAAAATTTTAGGATTCTAGATGAGGGGTCCCAAGGGGACAAGCTGGAGGAAATTGGGTGTGCCTTGTCCTTTTTCTCCTTCTTCATGCCCTCCATGTGTCACTGTGGTGTTGGCATTTTTCTGTTGGTTCAGGCTGGGGACACACTGTCCAACGTAGGTGACAGATATTGGCACGTTCTTGTAAATGCAGCCCAGGGAGTTTCTGGTATTTAATGTTTGTCACATCCCACTGAGGGCAGAGCCCCACACGCTGCCCTGCAGGACAGAGCTGGGCAGGGCAGCAGAACATGTGAGAGATCAACAGAATAAACAACCTGGAAACCAGCACAGACCAATTATGGCTTCTGCTTTGGCAGCGGGGCTGACAGACAGAGACTTTCTACAATCTCAGAATCATCAATACCTCAGATTCCGACACCGACAAAGCTGTAAAAGTGGCCAATAAATCCAGGGAGTTTTCCTCCTTTCTCTGCTTCCTCTGGGATGACATGAAGGTGCAGCAGGGAGGATGAGGCTGGGATCCGGTTCTCTTTGTTGCCCAGCCTGTGGGTAAATTTTCTTCTGGCCTGAGAAGAGTTTTGAGAAATTTTTACAAAGGAAAACAGAGGGATAACAGCCACGGGTGCTCGTGGGCTCTTCCTGGCATCCTTGCTCTGGGAAGCAGCCCTTAGGTCAGGGGTGGATAATCAAAACTGGAGGGAAAACCAAGGGCCTGGTGCCCAGCTGGTACAAATTGGCCAAATCCTTCTGATTTTAATGAGTTTGACCCTCACAGTTGCCTGTGTAACTCCCTCACGTGCTCCTGGGGAGAGGCATGATGAGGAGAAGTTCTCCCTCTTGGAAATCTCTTCGCCTTCCCTGTGCAGAGGGAGGCTGAGTTCTGGCTGATCCAGGCAGGCTGGAGGAACTCTGAGACAAGGATTTGGCTCGGCTCTGTGGCAGAGTGGAATATCTTCCTATTTAAGTACATAAACCGCAGGAAAATGTCCCAAAATGGTGGGAACGAGCCTCGAGAGCAGCCTGTGCTGTGGGGAAAGAGCAGCAGGAGAGGTTCAGGAGGGCTGGAAGGGCAGCCTTGGCCATGCTCTGGGGACAATCCCCTGTCCTGGGGGTCTGCACAAGCCCAGGACCCACCTGCAGTGCCCGAGGGGTGATAGAGCCAGCTGGGCTTGGGGTCCCACCTGCCAGGGACACCCTCTGAGGTAAGTGCTCAGCAGGACCCTGACCCAATTTGAGCCGGGGGACCCCCATGGGCAGTGATGACTTGTGTCAAACCAGCTGCAATCCTGCAGTTCTCCCTTCCCTGGGCTGTGGTGGGAAGCAGGAGCCCTTCCCAGCCCCGGCCTTTCTCTGGATTAATTTAAGATGCTGTGAAGTGCGAGGTTTGGGGGTGGGAGATGCTGTCTAAAACTTGTTTGGAGGCCTGGCTGGATAAATCCCTGTGGAATTTAATTTAACTGAGCTGACACCAGTATGAATCACAGCAGCACTCCCAGCTCTTGGACACTTCCTATCAACTGCCTGCAGGGTTCTTGCTTTTTCAAGGGGAGACTAAAAGCATCTCAAAACTATTTCAAGTCCTAAAATAATAGCAGAGGGTTTTGTTTTTTTTTAAATTTCACTGAGGAAAAAACAACATCTGCTATAAAAATCTGCTGGCCATGAGCGGATCCCACTTCTCAGGGTTTGGCTGGTGGAGGCTGGAAGTGCCTCAGCCCCGTGATCCCAGCACATCCCAAAGCCCTGCCTCATCTGTCTGCAGGATTAGGTGGACACAGAGAGGCTGGAGAAGTCGGGATAAAAGAAAGGACAGAGGGAATTTGATGGAAAGAGGAAGGAAATGAAAGAAAGGCTTCCAGGAAAGGGAAGGAGACAACGCTGTATTTATAAATAGTGGGTTGAAGTGAAGGCTCCGGGACACAGGCTGCTGCACAATGAAATCCATGAGGTAGCTGTCTGTTCCCGGGATTTAACTGAAGAGTGACATCTCTTCAGAGGCAGGAAAGTGGTCAGGGCTAAGCATGAAACATGTAAGATGGCAGAATTCAAAAGGATAAACATTATTTGATACCTTATTTATAGGGCACCACAGGGGAAAGGTAAAGGTTTCAGAAAAGAAAGAAGCACTTTAATTTTATCTGGAGATTTTCCAACAATAAAATCTAATCCATCATTCTCCGTGTGTGACTGCTCTTAATGAAAATTTAGAGGCTGTGAGTGAAATTTAGAATTCCCAGGGGATGCTATTAGGAAGATGTCTAGCAGCTATGCAAAACCTGTTAGATCAGAGCCCTGCCAGAGCCTGGCCAGGGCTGCAGTGTGAAAAGGACACCTCAAAATTTGGGGAGCCGAGGCCCCGCCAGCCTCTCCCCGCGGGATTCCTCGGGTGGACGCTCATCCCAGGGCTCCCCCCGGCAGCAGGGACACCAAAACCCAGCCACAGCAGCTGTGCTGATCCCAAAAGAGAGGGATTTGGGCCGTTTGTGTTCGTTTTTCACCCAAAGCACCTCACAGTGCTGGGAGTCGTGGATTTCTCTCGTGCGCTCCCCAGGTTTTTTAACTGATCCCAGGTCAGAGCTGTCGAAAGAAGCAGAGAGAAAACCTATTTAATCAGAGAATCCTGGAGTGGTTTGGGGTGGAAGGGAATTTTAAAGCTTATCCCTTTCCAAAGAAGGGAGAGAAAACCTATTTAATCAGAGAATCCTGGGGTGGAAGGAAATTGTAAAGCTCATCCCTTTCCGAAGAAGGGAGAGAAAACTTATGTAACCAGAGAATCCTGGAGTGGTTTGGGGTGGAAGGGAATTTTAAATCATCCCTTTCCAATCCCAACACCCTCCACAATCCCAGGGTGCTCCAATCCCCATCCAGCCTGGCCTTGGGCATTCCCAGGGATCCAGGGGCAGCCACAGCTTCTCTGGGAATCTGTGCCAGGGCTCCCCACCCTCCCAGGCAGGAATTCCTTCCCAAAATCCCACCTAAACCTACCCAAGGCTGCTCCAAGGCTCATCCAGCCTGGCTTTGGATTTCTCAGCCCATCTTGGAGCTGCACAGGGCCACAGAGTGTCTCTCATCCCTGCTCATTTCCAATCCTCTGCGCTTTATTTTTAATTAAAGCAGATCACCAGACTGTTTCCAACAGTTTTTAATGGCCAAAAAGGGGCTTTGATTATAAAGACAATAATGTTCAATTATCGAAGGGCCTGCATGTACATCATGAATCAGTTTAATACCAGAGTCATTACCAATTATTCAACTGATTCAAAATGAGGCTCCATCAGAAAATGTTAAATCACAGGATGAATCTGTCCTGGGCAAGGCTTTAGTAATCAAAATTATCTCAAAGCAGAAAAAGCTTTTTTAAAAGCAGGGGGGAAAGAAAGGTTACAGCTTAAGCCAGACATTAAATAGTCATGCCAGATGTTAAACAGTTGACTGAAATTGTTGGCAGCTATCAGATGCAAGGTACTACTGGGTGCAGGGCTCTGCCACCAAGTTTGCAATCTGGGCAAGGGGCTTAAATATTCCTGTCATTTTCTGCCTGTGGAAAAGAGGCAATTTGGATTATAGGATAATAACCTCCTAATTCTCAGCAGATGAGCATCAGCCTCCTGCAACATCAAAAACCAAGCCCAAGTTTAACGTGGAACCTTCAGTGGGAGAGGATTTTAAACTCTGCAATTCTGCTGGATCTGTGGAATTAAGCACAAGGACCCCTGTGCCTGCAGACAGCAGAAGGCACCTTGAGAATTCCTAAAATGCAGAACAAAACACCCCAAAAAAGGGTTTGCAGATTTTTCCTGCCAATCTTTCTACCCCAAAATTTACTTTATTTCAATTTTTCCATGAACTTCTGTGCTGGAGAACTCCAGTAGCCCAAGATCACTTGGAGCAGGTCCTGCTGTTCATGTGGGATCTCAATTCCTTGGGTGGCTCTGCCTTTCCCCCTCTCCATCCCATCCCATATCACCCATTGTCCAGCAGGATTTGGGGGCCTGCATGGCACAGATTTATTGTGGGGTGTGGGATCCTTTAGAACCCCTCCTGTGGCAGCAGCCACTGCTGCCATCCGTGGGGGGAAAAATGGGATTTGGCACCTCCAGCTCGGGGCAGGATATGGGGAGGATCAGTCAGGGATCTTTTCCCAGCAGGACACTGAGCACCTCCTGCCCTGCAGGATGAAACCTGCTCTTTCTCCCTGCTCAGCTTGGGGTATGTCAGAAATAATTTCTGTAGTGACAGGACAAGGGGGGAAACTGAAAGAGAGGTGGTTGAGGTGGGATATTGGGAAGGAATTCCTCCCTGGGAGGGTGGGGAGACACTGGGATGGAATTCCCAAACAAGCTGCGGCTGTCCCTGGATCCCTGGCAGTGTCCAAGGCCAGGCTGGACAGGGTTTGGGATAGTGGAAGCTGTAGGGGGTACAATGGGATGGTTTTTGAGGCTCTTTCCAGCCCAAACCCTTCAGTGATTCTGAATTTCTGATGGATGAATGGAGCTCTCCCCAGGCACAAGCACAGCCCCTGTGGTAAATTGTCCCCAGCGCCTGGGCTGAGGCTGAACTAACAAAACCCAGCTGCTCAGACGAGCCAAACCCCACATTTGCTTTAATTTTGAATCATTTTCTCACTCTTTTTCTCCCTCCTTCCTTGCTGCAGAGCTGAGAGCCTGGGCTGGGTTTGCTCCTGCTCGGCACCAGCAGGAACATCCCAGCTCCAGGGCTGGAGGATGGGCGAGGAAAGGGTCAGGACACATCCCCCAACTGCTGAAGAAAAATGTTGGCAGAGCAAATCTTGCCACAGGAAGAAAAGGTTGTCCTGGCTGTTCATATTCCTCCACATGGGGTGAGTAAAACTGTCGGTCAGACCGAAGCGTCTGATGCACAGAGGGGAATAAAAACTCATTAAAGGTCCAAAAGGAAACCCTATTAAAATATCAAATATAAACCGGAGGAGACTTGATCACCCAAGTGCTGGAGGAGTGTCAGGGCTTGAATGAATCCGACTTTTTTTTTTTTTCCCCTGAAAGCAGAGGAAATTCAAAGCCAGGTGGGATGAGGGGCAGGTAGGGTGTCAAAGAGCACTGATAATATTTCAGGGCCTCGCTCGGAGCCGGGAATACGAAGGGGATTTATCCGGTTTTCGGCGGGGAGGAGAGTGCTGGCAGATTTTTGAAGGAATTCCAAGGAGGTTCAGACTCATCTGGTTCTTCAATCGAGGGCTCTTGGCCGCCGCTGTGCCGAGGCAGGAGCATCTCCACTGCTCCCGGCTCGGGAAGCAGCGCCGGCGGCTCCGCGGGATCCTCCTGCCCTGGCCTGGCTCCTGCCCTGCTGGAAAACCAAAAAGAAAAAAGAGCATTTCATGTGTTCTGAACTGCCCATCCTTCTCACAGCATCTCCTTTCTGCTTTACGTGGGCTCGAGAGAGGAAAGAGCAGAGCAAAACGTTTTCTTTCAAGCACCGGAATCTGTGTTGGTCCTGTCAGTGCTGGGAAGGGATGGAGCCTGGTGTCCAATGTGCCTCAGGGCTGATGGACCTTTAAACCAAACTGGGGTTCTGTCAGGATTTCACCCCTTCCTACACACCAGGAAAACCACGTGGGGAAAGAAAAAACAGGATTTATACCTCACCCAGAGCAGCTCTTGCACCCAGAGTCCTCTTTTTGGGGGTTTTCTCCTGTGTGGGCCTCTGGTATCTCACAGGTGTGAAGGCTTTTCCACGGTTTGGGAATTTTTGTCCCATGTCTTTGTGGATTTGAAGTTTTCTGGTTGTGATTGAACTCAGAGAAGGCATGAACGAAGGGTTTCTATCTCTCACAAACCTGTTAAATGTGTCACCTTTGGGATTTGGAGCTGTTCTCCAGTTGAAGTTGGCACCAGAATTCAGGAATGACATTGGGATGAAGTTGTGAGGGGAACATCACTGGGCCATCACCCCAGAAATGTAATTCCCTCACAAAATCAGGGCTCAGGTAGCAGCTTGTTTCTAATTTAGGTGGAACAGACCCCACTGCAGGCCCTGAGCTTCACCCACGTTCCTCGCTCTGCTCCCATTTCCCTCCTGCACAGTGAGGCACGTTCTCATCCCAAGCCCTCCTCCTGAATCCAGGATTTTTTTTGGACACCTGGGCTGGTTTCCTCCCATCTCAGCAACACCAGGGTACAAACAGGTTCCCTCACTGACACATTAGCATCACCTAAATCCTGTTTCCCCCTGAAACCTGAGCAGGTCCCACACAGCAAAGTGCTGAGGGGCTCCCCAAGGGTGAAAAGGGGGGACACGCCCTCACAACCCCATGGAGAAAGCTGGAAAACCCCACAGCTCTTTCCCAAAAGCTCAGTTCTAAGAATCTCCTTTCCATTTCCAGCTCTGAACATCATTTTTGGGGCCAAAAGAGGCATGACAGGAGTCATCTGGGGTGGGCTCAGCTGCTGGATTAGCACCTGCCCAGGTGGGATTGGAGGTTTTGATCCTCAGAGCCTTTTCCAGCCCGGTGATCTATCCCAAACCTTTCACCAGGTACAAACTGAGCAGCAGAATGAAGTAGCAGTGAATGCAAATGGGACGTGAAAGGTTTTTGAACAGATGTTTTAATGGTCTGTTTGCTGTTGTGGTCAGAGAGAAATTCCCTCTGCCTTGAGGAGCTGGAGGGTAGAATCCCACTCCTCTGGCGCTCAGCTGCTCATTGCCAGGGAGCTGAAGTGTCCAGGTGATGTCCCAACAGCTGCAGAGTCTCCTGGAAGGAGGGATGTGAGAATCACCTGTCAAACACATCAATCTGTTTGCATTTCTAGCTGTGCTTTGAGATGTTTCTGGCACAGATTCCAGAGAAGCTGTGGCTGCCCCTGGATCCCTGGCGGTGTCCAAGGCCACGCTGGACAGGGCTTGGAGCGACCTGGGACAGTGGAAGGTGCCTAAAATTGGAACTGGATGAGCTTTAAGGTCCCTTCCAGCTTCTTCTGATTCCATGATGTCAGTCCCAGACCTCGAGCTTGGCTGGATCTGGGCACAAAACCCACCAGGGCAGAGCAGACCGAGCTCAGGCGACGCGAAATTCAATATTTTACACCCACACCACTAAAAATAAGCTGCTGCCGCCAACTCTTCATCTGGAAAGAGGAACCACCCATGTCACTGCGTCTTGGACAAGGCACAGCACTCAAGTCCTGACCATATTTAGCCATAAGATCATCTCCCAGGACTTCACAAAATCATGGAATCACAGGATGCTTTGGGTTGGAAGGAGCCCTAAAACTCATCCAGTCCCAACGCCCTGCCACGGGCAGAGAATCAGGAATTTCTGCATGAGAGCAGAGTTTTAGAGAAAAGTCTTCTGGCCAAGGGCCAGCTCTGCTGTTGTTATTTCTCCCTGCTATCTCCATACTTCATTTCATCCCCCAAATTGCTGCGCTGAGTTCCTCAAGGTTGCTAAAACCGTGTAGTGCTAAGGAGGCAGCAAGGGGGAGGAAATTATGTCTCTAGAAAATGCCCCACAGAGCTGAAATCAGGCCACCTCTTTAGGTGTCGGGTTTAGACTTTGTCATTGTAAGCAGAGAAACTTGAAACATTTTGCCCAAATGTGTTGAAAGCCACAAAGACATTCAAGATTATTCATGGAATAAATATTCATTTGCAGGAAGAGGGAATTTTTTTTTTTTTTGAATGCATGAATATTTCAGGCAGGGTGCGCAGTTGCTTGAAGGAAAAAGGTGATCGTGTTCTGAGTGCTGTTTAATAATATTAAAATATTAAGGATAGCAGGAATTAAAGGTATCAGGGCACTTCATTTTTAAGATGTAACCATGGAATAGAATTCCAGAACGGTTTGGGTTGGAAGGGACTTTAAAGACCACCCAGTTTCAATGCCCTGCCGTGGGCAGGTTCTGCTCCAGTTAAAATCCTTCTTAGATTTTCTTTAACTGATTCCTATTAGTGAAAAATTCCCTCAGAATCTGTCCTCAAACTTTTTCTCCCAGGTGCTGTAACCCCATCACTCTGCTGAGCGACTTTAACCACAAACACATCGCACTTGTAGCCCTGAACACGGGGAAATATCTTTATTTTATTCTCCCGTCGGCTTTTCCCCTTCGAAAACTGGATTCCCTGGGCCAGCAGCAGGTCAGGACATCGCAGCTGGTTCAGAATTCCCGTGGGTTTTGGGGTTTTTTTGTTTTATTTCTTTTATTTTTGAGTCCTGGCTGAGCCTGTGTGGAGCTCTGGTACCATCTAGCGTTACTGGGGGAAGCCTCAGCTGCTGGATGTGGCTTTTCCTCGCTGATGTGAAAAATTCATATTATATGGCTCTACACATAGTTACTTTATGTATTATGTTATATTGATTAGCTGTGATTTTGTACTTAAAATGAAGACTTTAGTAGTTTAAAAAAAAAATAAAGACTCTGTATGTGGGGGGTAAGCTTTTTTCTTTTTTTAGGAATGAGATACTCGCTTTGAGGACCACCTAAATCTTCCAAAGGAGAGGAATTTATGGCTTCTTATCAGAAGAAATTAATTTCTTCAGGCCTTGCTCAGACTCGAAGAGGCCGTTGGGATTAAAAGAAGGAATTGACATATTCCAGACAGAGTTTCTTATTTTAAATAGAATGTATGTATAACCATGATGTATGTATGAATATGCAACAGTGTATGGTTTTTAAGGGTTATTCCTTTGCTCACAAAACATGCTTGTCAGGGTGTAAGTGCCCGAGAGTATCGGGATTCTTTGCCTTTTATTGTCTTGTAATTGTCCTAACTCTAAACTTTATTACTCTAATTGTATTACTATTTTTATAACCATCTTATAATTATGAAAGTTTTTAAATTTTTTAAAACCAAGTGATTGGCGTTTTTCACACTTAGCATCCGAGAGCATCCGGACATCCGTAATTCTTTGTTTTTTATTGTCTTGTAACTATCCTAACTCTATTAATCTAATTGCATTACTATTTTTATGACCATTTGATTATTATTAAACTTTTAAAATTTTTGAAAACCCAGAGATGGGCGTTTTTCACACTTAGCGTCCGAGAACATCCGGACGTCCTGTAATTATTTGTCTTTTATTGTCTTGTAACTATCCTAACTCTATCAATCTAATTGCATTACTATTTTTATGACCATTTGATTATTATTAAACTTTTAAAATTTTTGAAAACCCAGAGATGGGCGTTTTTCACACTTAGCGTCCGAGAACATCCAGACGTCCTGTAATTCTTTGTCTTTTATTGTATTGTAATTGTCCTAACTCTAAACTTTATTACTCTAATTGTGTTACTATTTTTATAACCATTTTATTATTATTAAACTTTTAAATTTTTTTAAAACCAAGTGACTGGCGTTTTTCACACTTAGCGTCCGAGAGCATCCGGATGTCTGTAATTCTTTGTCTTGTAATTGTCCTAACACTAACATTTATTACTTTAATTACATTACTATTTTTACAACCATTTGATTATTATTAAACTTTTAAAACTTTTAAAAACCCAGCGCCGGGCGTTTTTCACAATTACATCCAGGGCGACCCCAGCCGGGCCGTGCCCTCATCAAAGATGGCGGCGCCCGGCGCCCTCCGGCGTCGCGGTGAGGGCGGAAGTGACGCCGCGGCCCGGCCCGGAAGGGCTCGGTGCCTTCAAAGAGTGGCGGGCGGCGGGAGCGGGAAAAGGAGCGCCGGGAATACGCCGGGAATACGCCGGGAATATCCCGGGAATATCCCGGGAATACCCCGGGAGAGCGGCGCGGCTGGAAGGGCAGAGCGAGCAGCGGGAGGTTGGTCCTGAGGGGCGTTGGGAGGAGGCGGATGGAGCTGGGGCTGTGGGAGGGACCGGGAAGGACATTAAAGGAAAGGACATTAAAGGAAAGGACATTAAAGGAAAGGACATTAAACACCGTCCCTGCCATGGGCAGGTTCTGCTTCTGTTAAAATCCTTCCTAAATTTGCTTTAAGTGATGCTTGTTAAGGAAAAGTTCCCCCGGAATCAGTGCTGAGAGTTGCGCTCCCAGGTGGTGCAGCAGCATCGCTTGTTGGTGTGGGATGGGGTGAGGTGGGGGATGCTGGAGTTTGGGAATGGGATGCTGGAGTTTGGGAATGGGGATTGCTGGAGTTTGGGAATGGGGATGCTGGAGTTCGGGAATGGGATATTGGAGTTTGGGAAGGGGGTGCTGGAGTTTGGGAAGGGGGATGCTGGAGTTTGGGAATGGGATATTGGAGTTTGGGAATGGGGATTGCTGGAGTTTGGGAATGGGGATTGCTGGAGTTTGGGAATGGGGATTGCTGGAGTTTGGGAATGGGATATTGGAGTTTGGGAATGGGGATGCTGGAGTTTGGGAATGGGGATTGCTGGAGTTTGGGAATGGGGATTGCTGGAGTTTGGGAATGGGGATTGCTGGAGTTTGGGAATGGGGATGCTGGAGTTTGGGAATGGGGATGCTGGAGTTTGGGAATGGGGATGCTGGAGTTTGGGAATGGGGTGCTGGAGTTTGGGAATGGGGATGCTGGAGTTTGGGAATGGGATATTGGAGTTTGGGAGTGGGGTGGGATGGGGATGTTGGAGTTTGGGACAGGGATGGGATGGGATGGGATGGGATGGGGATGTTGGAGGTTGGGAAGGGGGATATTGGAGTTTAGGAAGGGGGATGCTGGAGTTTGGGACAGGGGGATGTTGGAGTTTGGGAAGAGGGATATTGAAGTTTGGGAATGGGATATTGGAGTTTGGGAATGGGATGTTGGAGTTTAGGAAGGGGATATTGAAGTTTGGGAATGGGATGTTGGAGTTTAGGAAGGGGATATTGAAATTTGGGAAGGGGGATGTTGGAGTTTGGGAAGGGGGATGTTCAAGTCTAGGAAAGGGAATGTTGGAGTTTGGGAATGGGATGTTGGGGTTTAGGGAATGGGATGTTGGGGTTTAGGGAATGGGATGTTGGAGTTTGGGAATGGGATGTTGGGGTTTAGGGAATGGGATGTTGGAGTTTGGGAATGGGATATTGAAGTTTGGGAAGGGGGATGTTGGAGTTTGGGGAAAGGGAGAGGGAGTAGGGTTGTTGTTGTTGTGCTGGGTGTTTCTGGTGTGGCAGGTTTAAGGGACAGCTGAGTTGTTGTTAACAGGAGCTGTTGTCATGGAATTCTGGAATGGTTTGGGATGGGAGGAGCTTTAAAGCTGTCAGCAAAATTTGGGAAGGATAAAAAACCCTTCCAGCACTACACAGTGCTAGAGAGTCAGGCTTTACTTTAATCCGTGTGGCCAGGATGTGCCACAGAAAATACTCCATGTACAGCTGGCTTTTTACTAGATATCTTGCAGATTTATACATGCAAAACCCAAAGCCATTCCTGCCCATTGGTCCCAAATTTAATGTTGCATCATTTCCAGCAATCCAGTCCCACCATTTGCCATGGGCAGGGACACCTTCCACTAGATCAGGATGCTCCAAGGCACATCCAGCCTGGCCTTGGACACTTCCAGGGAACCAGGAGCAGCCACAGCTTCTCTGGGAACCTTCCAAGGAAAGGATTTGTCCCAAAAATCCCCTCTAACCTTTCCCTGTCAGTGGGAACTCATTCCCCTTGTCCTCATTCCACAGCCAGTCCCACCAAACCCACCAGAAGAACAGCTCATCTCATCTTTTAAAGTTTTTTCTTCTTTTTTCCTCTCCTTATTTTCAGGGTTCTCTGAGCTCTGGATGGAAGCCCCAGTGGGTTTTGAGGTGCTGAGTGCACTGAGGATGAAGCGTCTCTGTCTCTAGTGTAAATTTACCCAGCAGAGAAGAATTTGGGTCTCAGAGGAGTCTTTTTCTTTCCTTGTTGAAGAAAACACCTTAAAAGTACAAATGGACAGTCAGTGTTACCCAGGTGGCTGCCAGGTGGTTCCAGTTTGGAAGTTGGTGGCCATGTGGCCATCAGAAAAGGAGGAGGAGAGCATAATCCTGATCAGTGATGATGATGATGATGATGAAGGGGAGAGCACCCAAGGGAGTTCTGTCCTGTTTGTAGAGCCACAGGGTAAGAGCTGTTCCCGTGCTGCTGCTGGAGTTCCCCTGAAAGATTTGGGGAATAAACTGAATTAATTCTCTGTTATGCTTGAAATCTGCCCTTGTGCTGCACAAGTGAATAAAACCAGGAGGAAATCCCCAATTTGTGGGGATATCTTTGATGGCACTACTCCAAAGGATGCTGCTGCGTAGTTTTCAAATACTTCAAATTGAGCTCAGACTGGGCCTTTTCAGTGTCAGCTGGGTCTTTTTTGATTTGGTTTGATAGTTCATGGAAATTTCATGTGCCATTGTGTCAGACCCTAAAAAAAATCCGCTTTAAAGTGTTCAAAAAGTAAATCTCAGTAATTTCTAAGCACTTTGTAGCTACCTTTGCAGTGATTTACACCTCGTGTTCTCTTTCCTGCAGAGAAGTCTCCCCTGGAAGAGAAGAAATCAGAAGAGCTGGTGGATGAGGAAGGGGATTTAGTGGTCACCTACTGTAAACAAGCCAATGTGATGCCCCACGCCAGGCACGACTGCAGCACGCACCCCTTTGAGTATGTGCAGGGCTGGCCAGTCCCCTCTGGGCTCCCATTTCCCACATTTCCCTTGGTGAGAGCAGCAGAGCTGGGTGAGGCTGTGATTTTCCTCCTTAACCTTCTGCTTTTCAACCTTGCAGGAGGAGCGAGAGTGATACTTGCTTCCCCCTTGGGAAAAATGCAGATATTTGTGACCAGTGCTACTGCTACATCTGTGACAAACTGGCTGCTGAGGTAAGGGCAGGGCACAGCTTGCAGGAGACAAAACTGCATCAAATGACAGCTTTAGCCAAGCCCTGCTCAGATTTTTGGCAGCAGCTCTGCTCAGGTGACTGTGCCTAAATCACTCTGGCTCAGGAGTCCTTAAGGTCAGGTCTAACATCAACTGGGTTATTTATTAAATAGACAGGAGGGAGCAGAGAAAGTTATTTATTACACAGGATAAAACAAAGCAGGTTCCATAAAGCAGTGCACAATAACAAGGCACCTGTATTAAAGCTGGCAAAGAAATAGGATAGATGAGGAGTCAGCAATTCTACCCTCCCAGGAAAGAGTTAGGGGCTCTAAGAGAATAATACAGAAAATTTGATTAACAGTTCCTCATAACTACTTCAAGTGTTGGGGTTTATTTCTAGTCCAGGCAGTTGTTGGAGTAAATGTTTATTTATATGTCCTGTTTGCTTTGGGCACACAGTGCATTTCATAAAATCAGATTCCTAAATCAGACATTTTTTTAATGAATTAGAGAAATGTCAGCTTCCTAGACTGTCCCCACTGGAGTTAGGAGTGGAGGGTGGGGGTGGTTTCTTTGCTTGGACCTTTTGTGGATTTCAGAAGACTGAGCTGTGGGCACAGTTGGGGTGAACATGCAAAGACAGGGTCTGTTCCCAGCTGCCAGTGGGGAGGGTGCCAGCCCTGAGGGTCTCTGAAGGGCTCAGCAATAACAGGTCATGAATAAGGGGCTTTTTTGAAATGGTTGCCATGATATCAAACTGTTACCTGTCAAAATATTTACTCAGGTGCAAGGAGGATAAAAGGAATTAAAACCCCTCACTCAGTGCTGAGGGGAAACACGAAAATCCAGCAACCTCTCCTTTTTTTATTTTTGTATTTTCTGACACAGTGCCAGCTCTGGACAGCCCCTTCCCTGTGCCACTGCAATGCCCACAACAAAAGCAACTTCTGGAAGGCACAGAGGAACTTTGCCCTGGCTGGGATCCTGGCCACCTTCAACCTGGAGCTGCTGGAGCTGGACACAGAGCTGCGACACGGGGGTGGGTGTTCTGTCCCTGCAAGGACCTGGGGCTGCTCAGGTCCTACCTGGGTGTTCTGTCCCTGCAAGGACCTGGGGCTGCTCAGGCCTGTCCTGGGTGTTCTGTCCCTGCAAGGACCTGGGGCTGCTCAGGTCCTACCTGGGTGTTCTGTCCCTGCAAGGACCTGGGGCTGCTCAGGTCCTGTCCTGGGTGTTCTGTCCCTGCAAGGACCTGGGGCTGCTCAGGCCTGTCCTGGGTGTTCTGTCCCTGCAAGGACCTGGGGCTGCTCAGGCCTGTCCTGGGTGTTCTGTCCCTGCAAGGACCTGGGGCTGCTCAGGCCTGTCCTGGGTGTTCTGTCCCTGCAAGGACCTGGGGCTGCTCAGGCCCTGTCCTGGGTGTTCTGTCCCTGCAAGGACCTGGGGCTGCTCAGGCCCTGTCCTGGGTGTTCTGTCCCTGCAAGGACCTGGGGCTGCTCAGGCCCTGTCCTGGGTGTTCTGTCCCTGCAAGGACCTGGGGCTGCTCAGGCCTGTCCTGGGTGTTCTGTCCCTGCAAGGACCTGGGGCTGCTCAGGTCCTACCTGGGTGTTCTGTCCCTGCAAGGACCTGGGGCTGCTCAGGCCTGTCCTGGGTGTTCTGTCCCTGCAAGGACCTGGGGCTGCTCAGGTCCTACCTGGGTGTTCTGTCCCTGCAAGGACCTGGGGCTGCTCAGGCCTGTCCTGGGTGTTCTGTCCCTGCAAGGACCTGGGGCTGCTCAGGCCTGTCCTGGGTGTTCTGTCCCTGCAAGGACCTGGGGCTGCTCAGGTCCTGTCTGGGGAACAGCTTGGCTGCTCCACTCCAATCCTTGGGGAGTTTTTAAGGAGTAAATTGCTGTGCCTGCTTTCTTTTTCCATGCTTGGACCAGGGATGGGTTTGCAGGTGCAGATTCTGCTTTTCTCCATCTGGGAGGAGCATAGAATGGTTTGGGGTGGAATGGAGCTGGAAAACCATCTCATTCCAGCCCTTTCCTTGGGCAGGGACACCTCCCACTGTGTGCTCCAAGCCCTTCCAGCCTGGCCTTGGGCACTGCCAGGGCAGCCACAGCTTCTCTGGGCACCCTGTGCCTCCCCACCCTCCCAGGGAACAATTCCTTCCCAATATCCCACCTAAATTTTCCCTCTTTCAGCAACATAGTTTTCCTGATCAATAAAACTAGATGCAAACAATTTCCTAAATAATTTCACATAGGCAACTTTTTTTTTTTCCTAAATAATTTCACATGGGGAACTTACTCTTTTGATTTTAGAAAAAAATCATGCAAAATTCTTTGTGCAATTTTTTTTTTTTTTGTCTTGTCTCTCAGGAGATCTCCTAGAAAAATTCATCAGGGAACTTTCTGTAGCCTATAACACATACCTGAGAGGAGAAAGGATGTGTCCCCCAGGTCATGAATGCTGCTGCAAGCCAAAATTGCCTCCAGGGCAGTGCAATGTCTGCAGCTCACAGAACTTTGAGGTGGTGTACAAGTAAGTGACAACAGATTTGGGTTTGTCAGGGCAACTTTGATTTATTTTATGAGTTATAATCAAAATTGTGGCACGTGGGACAGCAAAAATAGAGTGGAGAAAGTGTACATGGTCAGCAAGATAAATTGCATTTGGCTGTAGTTTAAAATCCCTCTTAAATGTGTCTTTAAATCTCCCGAGTTGTGCAGGACACCTGATGATCTCTGGTTATTATAACGTGGGAAAGTGGGAGCCTGAAGCCTGGGCTTTGGGGTGGCTTTAGGTGGGATATTGGGAAGGAATCCTTCCCTGGGAGGGAGGGGAGCCCTGAGGAGATTCCCAGAGCAGCTGAGGCTGCTCCTGGATCCCTGGGAATGCCCAAAGCCAGGCTGGACAGGGCTGGGAGCAGCCTGGCACAGTGGGAGGCGTTGGGGTTGGGATTTAAGGTTCCTTCCAACCCAAACCATTCAGGGATTCTGTGATTTTTCACTAATTTCTTTCTTAGAATGAGTTTCACCTTTACACTGGTATATCAAACCTTCAAAATACCCACAGTGCTGGTTGTGCCAGCACCTCCTGAGCGTGCTGGAGATCCTCTGAAGGATCTTAATTGCTCTCAAGCTGTGGGATGGCCACAATTACCACTTGTTTAGGAGGTCCGTTGTTGCAGACCCTTGATCTTACAGGCCACTTGACTTTCTCAGGTATTCTGATGTTTTCGAGCTGGTAACAAGATTTTTAAATCAGGCAGAACAAGAAAGCCCCAAAGCTGCTGCTGTCATGCTGCTGGGAGCAGCTAAACAGCTTGCCCTGCACAAAGACCCTGCTCTGTAAGTACCTGGCCCCCAGAGAGAGGGGATCTTCCTTCTTGCCTCCAGGGGAGGGGAGTTCCTGAGAGAATCCCGGGGATTTGTTTATTAGGGGTGAGGAAAGAGTAAAAATCCCTGCCTGGGCTGCAGCACAGCAAAGAGCAAGATGAACACACAGAGGGAGAAGTGGGATTTGGGGGAAAAGAAAAGGTTGGATGTGAGAGGGAAAAGTTAAGCAGGGAATGAGAGTTTGAGATGACTTGAAAAATCCCTGCTAAGGGAAAGCCAGATTTAAAATTAAACAACAAAGTTGGTTGGCAAGATTTGCTCCACTGCTTACAGGAGAGCTTAGGCACAACAAAGGAAAACAAGCAAGAACAAAACCGAAAATAATCCAGGCATTCAGAAAAGGAAACGAACCGAGAACCTCCGAGGGCACTGTGGGACAAAGGGAACAGCAAAGATAAAAAGGAGCTCGGCCTTAAAAGCTTAACAGCACTCCCACTTAACAGTACTTTAAATTGTACCTTAAGCTTAACAATTCAACCAAGAAGCAACACTTACACCTAACTTAAGCTTAGCTTAAAACTGAACCTTAACGATGTAAGGGGAATGACACTTTTAACAGCGTTTAACCTAACTTAGAACTTCGAAGTTACACTTAGCAACTCAGCAAAACACTTCTCAACAGCACGAGGAGCTTTGTGAAACCTGAACGTGTTGGGGTTTAAATTCAGGGGTTTTGGTGAAGGAGAAGGAAATGATGTCTGGATTGGTTTGAAACAGCAGCTCCCCTGCAGTTCCTGCTGAGGAATGATCCAGGTTTGCAAAGGAGCAGGCTGCCTTTGTTACCTGGGAATTTTGCACTTCAGCACTTATTTCAGTCTTTGCAGGGATTTTTTTCAGCATGCCAACTTCCAAGATTTTTCCTTCAGAAGTGTTTTATTCAACAGTTGAGTACGGGCAAGGAGAAAAGGCAGGAAGGGGAGCCAGGCATTAATTAGTGCTGGTTTTTTCCAGGCTTAGGAGCTGTCAGAACCTTGGCCACACTGCTTCCCTGAGGATTGCTGTCCCATTTCTGTTCCAGAGGTAAGACTGGTTTCCTTGCTGGCTGCAGACCTTCTGCTTGGCTTTAAAATGCATTTCAGGTGAGGAATGCTCTGTTCAGAGGCACATGGGAGGCCAGAGCAGGCTGTGGTGTTACACCAAGGAGTAAACAGTGGCTGGGAGGGGTCACAGCACAGCCTGGCAGGATTCCCCTGGGCTGGGGAATGGAGAAGCTCCCCAGAGGCTGGAGAATGAGGACACCCAGTCCCTTGGCTTAGTTCACTTCCCATTTTAGCTCTATCCTTCACCTTTCCCCCCAAATTCACCTGGCGCAGAAGGTTGATGAGTGAAGAATTCAATTCTTTCCAACCCAGTTCTATATTCTATATTCACACCTTCTCTGGAACCAATGACAGGTACAACCTAAATGCTTCAGCAGTTCTCATTTTAAATTGCTATTTTTGATTTTTTTATTTTCTTACTTGGAACAAAAAGGGGAAGAGTTTTTCTTTACCTCCCTGCTAAAATTTTAAAGAGTAAACTCTTCTTTTTTATCTCCAGTTATCAATTAATACAAAAATGGTTCCAGTAGCAGGGAAGGTGCAGAGCTCAGGCCCAGCACAGTTTGAAGTGTTTGTTGTACACATTCCTTGGAGATCTTTAAAACCACAGAACCTTGGTTTAAAAATAACAGCACAATAATAATTTCAATATTCACTACAAAACTTCAACCAGAAATTCAAATACAGATCCAAACAAAAAAAAAAAAAAAAAAACCCTCCAAACTTGTGCAGTTTCCCATATGATTAAAAAAGACAACTTGCTAGTAACTCACCTCATTTTAAAATACCCTTTTTGAATTATTTTTCCTTTCAAATCACAGGATCACAACCCGACTTCAGAGGATGCTGGTGTTGTGTGACTTCCCAAAAATTCTGTATGAAAAGTTTGTTGAGTTTTTCCAGTCCATCTCCCTTCCCTGCCACTGCTATGCCTTCTCAAACAGGTGAGTTCTTGGGCCTGATAATAATAAAAGAGGGATGTTCTTTCCCTGATAATAATAAAAGTGGGAGCATTTTAGAGGAATATTTCAGGATTTGCTGCTTTCCCTGTTTGTTGTTGGATGCCATGACTGAGCTGTTCTCCCTGAATTTATTTTCTTTCCCCCAGAACTGAGCTCTAAACCCAAAAATATTTTATTAATCAAACTTCGCAATCCTTAAAGGAGCTAATGAGTGTGCAACAAAACACACTTAAAAATTACTTTGTTTTTATCCTTCCAGCTTGAATGTTTTGCCCTGGGACCACACGTCACTGACCACAGTTTTAAAAGGCCAGAACATCACTGGGCAGAGGAGACAGAAAGGGAGGAAAACGTACCTGTGGGAAGCACTCCCTGTTGTGGAGGCTCGAGTGGAGAAACTCCTGGAGAAAAAAAAGTGAGATTGGTTTGACTTTTTTCACTTTGACAACTCAATTCTTACATTTTGACTGCTCCAAAGCTCTTTACTTTGGTGTAATGGGGAAACACAAAACAAACTTTTTTTCTATTTTTGTTTTTCTTCTCAACAAAGCCCTTTGAATGCCTCAGGACCAAAAAAAGGTCGCTGGAGTGGCTCATTTCTGTCTCTCCATAATGTTGATTTTCCAAGCAATTCCTCTTCGTCAAAGGCTGGCAAGAAGATGTTCTGGGTCTTCAGAGGGTTGTGCTCCAGAAAATCCAATATTCCAAAGAATCCAGTCCACTTAAAGAATTCAGCTGCAAGGCAACCTCTGGTTTTCTTTTGCCAGAGCTGAGATAATCTGGGAATAACCTCTAGGAGTTTATTTCCAGCTGCATTTCTGTATTTCTGTCCTGCTGTGCAATGTCTCTTGTGTGGGAAGCTCTCCTGCTTTGCTTCTTTCATTGTAGGAAATGTTTGCCCTGGGCACAGTTTTGCATTTCCTTCCCCTTCCTTCTCACCTTCTGTTTTTCTCCCCAGGTATAAGGAAGTTGTTCGGTACCTGAGAGCTGTGAAGTGCAATGAAAACCAAAGGTAAATGGCTTTTCTCTCTTTTTTCCCCTTTTCCACTCTTTTTTTCTCCCTTTTCCACTCTCTTTTTTCCCTTTTTCCACTCTATTTTTTCCTCTTTTCCACTCTCTTTTCTCCCCTTTTCCACTCTCTTTTTTCCCCTTTTCCACTCTCTTTTTTCCCCTTTTCCACTCTCTTTTTTCCCCTTTTCCACTCTCTTTTTTCCCCTTTTCCACTCTCTTTTTTCCCCTTTTCCACTCTCTTTTTTCCCCTTTTCCACTCTCTTTTTTCCCCTTTTCCACTCTCTTTTTTCCCCTTTTCCACTCTCTTTTTTCCCCTTTTCCACTCTCTTTTTTCCCCTTTTCCACTCTTTTTCCCCCCTTTCCTTTTCCCCTTCTTTTTCCTCCCTTTCCTTTTCCCCTCTCTTTTCTCCCCTCTGTAATGGTCAAGCACAATCAGACCTCTCCACAAATCCTATAAAAACCTCATCCTAATGAAACCCAAACCTTCATTTCCTCTTCCCAGGCTCCGAGACCTTCGGGACCTGATCCCATTCTACCTGTGCAAAACTGGGAATTTCCTGGATGCTGCCCACTCCCTGCTGTTCCCTGTGAACAGCCTGGCCTGCTGCTCTGCCTGCAGGATCACTCCCTGCCAGTTCAAGGTCTACCTCAGGATCTTCAGGACAGGCTGTGTTCCCTCTGGGAATGACTTGCAGGAGGCAGGGCCCTGGGTCACGGCTGGCAAGTGTCATTTCTTCCTTCCTTCACTGGGAATTTCATTCCAGCTCTTCGCTGGCAGCCAAAGGAGTGAAACCCTGAGCCCAGCTGGGGACTGGGGGAGGGTGGGGAGTCCTCTGCATCCCTGGAAGTGTCCCAGGCCAGGTTGGACAGGGCTTGGGACAGCCTGGGATAGTGGGAGCTGTTGGGTTGGAACTGGATGGGATTTGAGGTTCTTTCCAACCCAAACCATGAAAACAGCAGGCAGGAAGGGTGACTTTGTACTGGAGCATGGATTTATTCACTTCACTTTGCTTAAAACACTCATTTTGCCAGCTGTGAGCTTCTGCTGAAAGCAAAGCAAGAGAAACTATGAAAAAAAAAATCCAAAGGTCTTCACTGCCTCCCAGCATTGCCTCTGTCAGTGGGGGACTTGGCTTTATGTCTCAGCCATGACCTTGAGGAGAAAACCTCCTGATGGGCAACTTTCATCATCAGAATCATGAGCTCAGCCTCTGATAATTGTCTTCATCTCTCCTGGGCTTTGTCACTTCTCAGGGTGTCTTCTGCCACAAAAGGTTTATTTGGGAGTTCTTCCCTGCTGGCAGAATTCTTGGAAGTGTGAGATCCCTCAGTGTGGTGTGATGTCCACACCAAACACTTCTCTGGGATCACCTGGCTCACTCTGGATTGTGTCCAGACTTTGCAGCTTTCCAGAACTGTGGTTTGGAGCTGGTATTTATCTACTCCACCACCAAACCTGTGTAAAACAGCTGCAAACACTGTCTGGCTCTGCAGAAACAAGGCTGTGACCAAGTGAATATCCTGCTTGTGTTCCTGCTGTGGAGTTATTTGGGGTGTGTAGGATCTGGCTTTGATTCTTTTCATTTCCATCCCTGCAGGCTCTCCCCTGAGGAACACTGTGCTAATTAAGCAGGCACTCAAACTGCTCTACAGCAGCAAGGCACTCTACAGGAACGTGAGTGAGGCCAAAATTCCCTCTTCTCTCCTGTTCCCACTCCTTGAGAGGGCAAGGATTTACCCTGACCCCTTTTTTCTCTGAATAATTCACCCCTCTGCACAAATTTCACTTTGTAACACAAATGTTCTGTTGTTTTTTAGGCCAAATGTTGGAGTTCCTTCATCATGATTTTGGGGAGCAGCGATTTGCTGGAAAAGAGGGGGCACCTGCTTCCCTTAGCCCTGGGAGAGCCCCCCCTTGGCTTCCAAGAGGTACCAAACAGTGCTGGGAGGGTCTCCTGGCTTGGGTTTGGACAAGATTCCACTGGATGTGGGAATTGGCTCCTTCTCCCAGCTGCCAGAGTGAACCTGCAGTGCCTCATCCAGTGCTCCTGTGCCAGGGGTGGCTCTGCAGCATGTGGGGGCTCAGGAGGGTTAAAGGCAGCTGGAAATGGGCTCCTCCTGCTCCCAGCTCAGGCCTGGCACTGGTTCTGGATCTGTTCGTGGTGAGATGGATCAGATCAGATCAGATCAGAAAGGGCCTGGGCAGGGGAATGGCCTCCCACTGCCAGGGGCACAGTCAGGTGGGAGATTGGGCAGGAATTCCTGGCTGGGAGGGTGGCAGGCCCTGGCACAGATTCCTGCAGAAGCTGTGGCTGCCCCTGGATCCCTGGCAGTGCCCCAGGCCAGCTGGGACAGGGCTTGGAGCATCTGGGACCATGGGAGGTGTCTCTGCCATGGCAGGGCTTGGCACAAGGGGATTTTTCCATCTCAGCCCTACAAAAAAGAGTTTTTCCTAGGGTTTGGTTGGTGCTGCAGAGCCTCAACTTCCCTTGAGTGTGATGTGGAACAGGCACCATCCTCTGCAGAAATGCTGAAGGAGTCACTGAAAAGCACCTGGAACCCCATTGCTGGCAGGTTTGGGGCTGGTTGGAGGAGGATCTGCCATCCTTGTCCCTCACTGTCCCCTTGCAGAACGTGCTGGCAGCCAGTGGCAACTTTCTGGAGGATCTCAAGTCTGGAGTTAATGTGTCTTTGCCATCTGCTGTTTTTTCTGGTCAGGTGAGTGATGACAACCAAGGAATTTATCCCCAGCAGTGAAAAATCTTGGGTTATTAAAAGCTTTCAAGAGAGGCCTGGAAGAATTTTTCTGGGGGTGATCAGCTTAAGATCAGCAGTCTAAACTCTTAGTTTATTCTCCAAAGATGTGACTCCTGAGCTGGATTTTTTCCCCTTTAATTCTCTATTTCTGCTCCTGTGTGATATTTCATTTTTATGTGAGCACTTTGAGAGCACCAGAAATAAAACCCCTGTTTTTTAACTCTGGATAAGGTTCTTGTGGATTTGCTGTGTGCCCTCCAAGCTCTCTGGCTGAACTGGAATAACTCAGTGCTGGTTTGAGTGGATAAATAAAGGGAAAGCAGCTGTTAAATCCATTTTTTTCCTTGTTGCTCTCTTGTGTAGCTGCACCACGAGGCTTCTCTCATCCTGGCAGTGCAAGCAGTGCAGCAGATGCTTTGTTGTGACCTTCCCCACTTGACTTCCTTCTTGGAGATAGTCCTGGCTTTTGGGGTGAGTCCTAGAAACTGATTCCTCTTCTCAAATAAGAAAACAAATAATGTTTAAAATCTCTGTGATGATGAAAACACCATCCTGGAAGTTTTAACCATGTTTAATTTGACTTTGTTTAGATTTTTTTTTTAACTATTATTTTAAGGAATGATTTGCACTGGGGTTAAATTATATTTTGTCTGCTCTTAGAAAAACTTCTGGGCTCTGAGGCTGTTGCTGGAGCAGCTTTCCTGCGAGGAGCACATCCTGTGTGGCACTGCCAACCTGCTTTTGAGGGACCTGAGCAGGGAGGAAGGCACCATGCTGAGAGTGTGAGTGCTCCCAGAGCCTGCCTGGCCATGGGAATGCAGCAGAGGGATAACCTGACTGCCCCAGGGCCCCTGGAATAAATCCTGGGATTGTTCCACTGGGGCTGCCCCAGACCCACCTGAAATAAATCCTGGGATTGTCCTACTGGGCTGCTCCAGAGTCACCTGAAATCCTGGGATTGTTCTACTGGGACTGCTCCAGGGCCCCTGAAATAAATCCTGGGATTGTCCCATTGGGACTGTCCCAGGGCCACCTGAATGCTCAGCTGGAGTGGTTCTGGGGAGCAGTGATCTGCTGGAAAAGGGGGAGCCCCTGCTCCCCTTATCCCTGGGAGAGCCCCCTTGGCTTCCAGCAGTGCTGGGAGAATCTCGTGGCTTGGCTTTGGCTGAGATTCCGTGGGATGTGGGAACTGGCTCCTCCTCCCAGCTGCCAGAGTGAGCTTGCAGTGCCTCAGTTCCCGTGGTTTTGTTGTGCAGGTGGCAGAACTCTGGCCCCCAGTACGTGGGGGAGTTCCTGTGCCTGTTCCTGACCTGCAGACACAAGAGGATGCAATCCGTGGGGCTCTTCAGCCTCAACGTGGTCATAGAGAACCTGCACCTGTGAGTGGCTGGGGACTGCCCTGAGACCCTGGGATTGTCCCACTGGGACTGCCCCAGAGCCTGAAATAAATCCTGGGATTGTCCCACTGGGACTGCCCTGAAATCCTGGGATTGTCCCACTGGGACTGCCCTGAAATCCTGGCATTGTCCCACTGGGACTGCCCTGAAATCCTGCCCTGGGACCCTGGGATTGTCCCACTGGGACTGCCCTGAGACCCTGGGATTGTCCCACTGGGACTGCCCTGGGACCCTGAGATTGTCCCACTGGGACTGCCCTGAAATCCTGGCATTGTCCCACTGGGGCTGCCCTGAAATCCTGGGATTGTCCCACTGGGGCTGCCCTGAAATCCTGGCATTGTCCCACTGGGGCTGCCCCCAGAGCTACCTGAAATAAATCCTGGCATTGTCCTTCTGGGACTGCCCAGAGCCCCCCTGAAATCTTGGGATTGTCCCACTGGGAATGCCCAGGGCCCCCTGAAATCTTGGGATTGTCCCATTGGGACTGCCCAAAGCCCCCTGAAATAAATCCTGGGATTGTCCCAGTGGGATTGCCCCAGAGCCCTCTGAAATAAATCCTGGGATTGTCCCAGTGGGATTGCCCCAAAGCCCCCTGAAATAAATCCTGGGATTGTCCCAGTGGGATTGCCCCAAAGCCCCCTGAAATAAATCCTGGGATTGTCCCAGTGGGATTGCCCCAGAGCCCTCTGAAATAAATCCTGGGATTGTCCTTCTAGAACTGCTCCAGGGCCCCTTGAAACAAATCCTGGAATTCTCCCACTGGGACTGCCCTATGGCCACCTGAAATCCTGGGGTTCCCCCAGTCATTCTCCCATAAATCTGGAGTCACCTTGGCTTGGAGCTGAGCGTTGGATTTTTGTGGGGGTTCGGGTCATGCAAAGCCAGGAGTGGCTGCAGCTGGGAGGGAACGAGTGGGAATTTCTCTCTGTTTCAGATGCCCCTGGGTAAAGCAGCTCTGCACCTTTTTCCACGAGTCAGTGAGTATCCCAATATTTGTAGGATTTATCAGCAATGCAGATCAATGACACCCCTTACCAATTAAATACTGAAATTGTTTTGTGATTAAAAAAACATTCCTGGAGGGGATTAATTGTGTTTTGTCTCTTCCCAGGGGTTGGGGCAGCTCCCCTTTGGCACCACAGTTCACCAGGAAGTTTCCAAGTTCGTCAGTGCTTTTGAGAAGCTCTGATTGGGACCAAATCCTCAGGAATATTTTCTCCGTTGGTTTTTCACCCAAGCAGTCTCTTCCTGGAGAGTTCTTTGGGTTTGCTTTGGTTGTCACCTCCAGGAAGAGTCAGCTAAAAACTGGGACTGGCTCTGGAACAGAACATTTGGGGAGTTTCTTGCAGTTCCACATATTCAGGAGTTGTTGGAAGAGGCAGCAGCTTGGAGTTGTTTTCAGAAGCTGAGAAAAGCAGGGATGGAGCAGGAAGCAGCAGAGAATTCTTCCTCCTGTTGGGACACAAACCTTGCAAGAGGCAAATGCTGAGAGGGGAAAAACTTAAACCAGGCAAACAGGGAGCTGAAAACTCCCTCTGCAGCAGTTTGGGATCAAGTGCAGTTTGCACAGCTCTGATTTTTGGGTTTCATTCTAAACCAAAAGGCTGGCGGATAAAACTGAGCTTTATTTTTTTTCAGACAACCCCAGTGTGGGGCAGCGGAGAGCTGATTTTATTTGGAAATAATCCAGCTTTCAGGCTGGGCTTTTATTTTCTGCTGAAAAGAAGGTTTAGATTGGTGCAGGTTTATAAACCAAATCCTAATTTTGGGGGGAATTTGGAGTTCACTCTGCCCTGGGCAGCTGAAAGAGCTCTGCCCCTTTGGGATCCCTCCGTGCCCTGCTTGGGCAGGCAGGAAAACAAACCTCAGCGTGTGCCCAAGGGCACTTTGCACATTTCCAGGGCTTTGGGAGCTTCTGCAGCCCCAAATTCCTCCAAAAAATCCCAAATTTCCGACAAAAAACGCATCTGGATGGAAATTTGACACCTTGTTCAATAAAACTGCCCAAGTTCCGTTGTTACATTGATATTTTGAGTGGTTTTTTTTTTATTGTTCACTTTGTTTGGGGTGGGATTTTTGGGGTTGGATTTTGTTTTGGGCTTGGGTTTTTTTTTTTTGTTGGTTTTTTTTTTTTTTGCTTTGGTTTCTTTGGGGTTTTTTATATTGGGGGTTTTTTATTGGGTATTTTGGTCCTGTTTTTTGGGGAGGGTTTGGGTTTTTTGGCTTTGATGGTTTTTTTGCCTCTTTGGGTTTTTTTGCTTTAGGTTTATTTTGTTGGGGGATTGGGTTTTTGGAGTTTTTTTTGGGGAGGTTGATTTTTTTAGGAAGCTGAGGGTTTTGGGAAGGGTTTAGGAAAAAACAGAAGGTGGTTTTTTTAGGAAGTTGAGGGATTTTGGGTTGAGTTGTTTCAGATGTTGAGAGGGCATTGGGGGTGGGATTGTTTTTGGAGTTGAGAGGGTTTTGGGGGGGTTTAGGGGTTTTTAGGAAGCTGAGAGATTTTGGGGGCATTTGGGGTTTTTGTGGAGTTGAGGTTTTCCTTTGAGTGTCGGGTTTTTGGTTTGGGGTTTCTTTTTGAGGTTGGAATTTTTGCCTTGGGGTTGGACTGGGCCAGGCTGAGCCTCCTGCAGATCCCAATCCCAGAACCCCAAAGAGGGAATGGGAACAGATCTGGGGAGGTGCTTTGTGTCCTCTCCCAGCAAATTCACCTGGGAAAATGGGGAAATTTCACGTGGAAAAATGGGGAAATTTCACATGGAAAAATGGTGACGTTTCAACTGGAACAATGGTGGAATTTCACCTGGAAAATTGTGAGTTTATGGGGTTTCCCTCAAGTCTGGAGTGGGGATGTCCCCCCAACACCAAGGGGGTCCCAGGGACCTTCCTCATCCTCTAATTGCTCCCATTTCTAATTAATCACTCTCATTTCTAATTAATCATTTCTAATCTCTTCCCTTTCTCCCAGAGCAGTGACCCGAAACCCACTCTGGAAATTTTATGGAAAATTTAAGGAAAATTTCCAGCCCTTCACCCTCAGCCAGCCCCTTCCTGCTGGTGGATTCTGTGCTTGGTGCCTGAACTCCAGGAAAACCCTCTGGAATTGGGGCTGGACACTCCTGGGAACTTCCTTCACTTTTCATTTTTTTTCCCACATTTTCTCCCACTTTTTAATTTTCCCCTCATGACAAGAGAGATGTGGAGGGGCTGGAGAATTCCTGACCGAGCTGGGAAGGGACTGGAGAATTCCTGAGGGAGCTGGAAAAAGGCCCAGCCTGGAGAAAAGGGGGATCCCAAAAGGAAAAACTTTGCAGCAGAGCCCTCCCCAAACTCCAAACTTCTTTCACTTTGTTTTTAAATTTTTTTTTTCCACATTTTTTCCCACTTTTTGATTTTCCCCTCATGACAGGAGAGGTGTGGAGGGGCTGGAGAATTCCTGACCAAGCTGGGAAGGGTTGAGCCTGCAGAAAAGGGGGATCCCAAAAGGAAAGTTTTGCAGCAGAGCCCTCCCCAAACTTTTCCCTTTTTTTTTTAATTTTCTTTTCCCACATTTTCTCCTACTTTTGGATTTTCCCCTCTGATCCCACTTTTCTGCAGGCTGAGCCCCTTCCCAGCTCCCGCAGCCCCTCCTGGGGCTCCAGCCCCTTTTCCCTTTCCTTGGCCCTAAATAAATTTGGGGCAGCTCTGAGGAGACTGATCCCTGCCCAGCTCCCCTGGCATCGCAGGGGCTTCTCCAGCTGGAAATCCCGGGATTTAATCCCAGGACTATGGAAATGCCGGGATAACAGATGGCTGAGCTCGTTAATATTGCAGAGCCCGGGGAGCTCGGTGCCCCTACATCTGCAAAATCCGGGGGGCTGCACCCCAAATCCCTGGAATCTCCCCCTGCTCCTGCCTGGGGGGTGGGATGGATCCCAAATCCCTGGAATCACCCCCTGCTCCTGCCTGGGGGGTGGGATTCACCCCAAATCCCTGGAATCTCCCCCTGCTCCTGCCTGGACATTATCTGTGACTGGGCCAGGGATCCAAGCAGGGATCATCCCTGGGGACATCCTCCACCCATCCCCTTCTCCCTGTGTCCCCAGGAGTGGAGGCAGCCGGGATAACCCCAATTCCCTTGGGGGGCAGCCGGGATAACCCCAATTCCCTTCTGCCCGGGATAACCCCAATTCCCTTGGGGGGCATCCGGGATAACCCCAATTCCCTTCTGCCCGGGATAACCCCAATTCCCTCGGGGGACACCCGGGATAACCCCAATTCCCTTCTGCCCGGGATAACCCCAATTCCCTCGGGGGACACCCGGGATAACCCCAATTCCCTTCTGCCCGGGATAACCCCAATTCCCTTCTCCCCGGGATAACCCCAATTCCCTCCTGCCCGGGATAACCCCAATTCCCTTGGGGGACACCCGGGATAACCCCAATTCCCTTCTGCCCGGGATAACCCCAATTCCCTTGGGGGGCAGCCGGGATAACCCCAATTCCCTTCTGCCCGGGATAACCCCAATTCCCGAGCCCGGCCGGGTACCGGGAGCTGCCTCCATCCCGGGCGCTCCGGCGGAGCCAAATCCCCCGGGAGCGGCGGGGGGAGGAGGCTGCCGTGATCCGCTGCCGCCGCTCCCGCCGTGCTCCCGCAGATTATCCCGAGCCTTTGGGATCTCCGGGAGCCGGGAAGAGCCGCGGGAGCACCGCAAGGCCAGGGCTGCGGACGCGGCCCCGTTTCTCTGCTGCCGGAATTCCCAAGCCAGGTGGGAGAGGGAGACGCTGGGGATGAGCGGGATGGGATGAGGGGATGGGATGAGGGGATGGGATAGGATGGGATGGGCGGGATGGGATGAGGGGATGGGATGGGATGGGCGGGATGGGGAGAGCGGGATGGGATGGGCGGGATGGGATGAGCAGGATGGGATGAGGGGATGGGATAGGATGGGATGGACGGGATGGGATGAGCGGGATGGGGAGAGCAGGATGGGATAGGATGGGATGAGGGGATGGGATGTCCGGGATGGGATGTGCAGGATGGGATGAGGGGATGGGATGAGGGGATGGGATGAGCGGGATGGGATAGGATGGGATGAGCGGGATGGGATGTGCGGGATGGGATTTGAGGGATGGGATTTGAGGGATGGGAATGAGCGAGATGGGATGAGCGGGATGTCCGGGATGGGATGAGGGGATGGGATGAGGGGATGGGATGAGGGGATGGGATGAGCAGGAGGCAGCCCCGGGCGGGGAAGGGGCTGACCTCGCTCCCAAATTGGGCTGGATTTGGGTTGGGATGGAGCTGTGCCCGTGGGAGGGTCTCACCCTGCCGGCACCCCCAGCCCTTCCCTGCCCGCTCTCCCGGAGCTGGGGCACCCCGGGGCTCACGGTTTGGGGACAGGGAAATGTCTCCTTGTGCCACCCGGGTTTGGGGTGACACGGGGGCCGCCCCACTGCGGGCTCTGCTCGAGCCCCCCCTGCTGCTGTGCCTCAGTTTCCCCATCACGCCCGTCCTCCCTCCCCAGGGTCACTGCTGGGGTGGGAGGAACAGAAGGGTTTGCTCCCACCGAATCCCTCCTGGTCCCTCAGAGCCGTGGCCAGGCAGGAGAAGGACAAACAGCCCCTTCCCAAACAGCCTCGGGCTGCTCCCCACCCAAACTTCTGTCAACTCTGCCTCAGTCCCTGCGTTTTGCACGAGAGGGGCACTGGGCAGCCTTTGCCCCAGGCAAAACAACCCAAAAAGCTCCTGAGGCCCTTGGCTGCTCCTCTGTGGGCTTGGAAACCTTCCCAGAGCCTGGGGATGCTGTCCCCATGCCGGGGGAGCCTTTGGGGTGCCTTTGAGGGATCAGGGCAAGACAAGGCACCAAAATCCCCGTCCCCAGCCCAACGGAGCCCTCGGAGAGCGCCATGGACGAGTGGGATCTCCCACAATGGAAAAAAGAGGTGGAAAGCCTCAAGTACCAGCTGGCCTACAAGAGGGAGATGTCCTCCAAGACCATACCTGAGTGAGTGGGGCTTTCCTTTCCCTTTTCTCCTTCTTTCCTTTCCTTTCCTTTCCTTTCCTTTCCTTTCCTTTCCTTTCCTTTCCTTTCCTTTCCTTTCCTTTCCTTTCCTTTCCTTTCCTTTCCTTTCCTTTCCTTTCCTTTCCTTTCCTTTCCTTTCCTTTCCTTTCCTTTCCTTTCCTTTCCTTTCCTTTCCTTTCCTTTCCTTTCCTTTTTTCCCCCCAAGAGCAGAACTCACCTCCCTTTTCCCCCCTCATCTCCTGGGGGTGCTCCCAGATGAGATTTTCCTTTCTGGATCTCCAAGCCCCAGGGCCAGCACCCCCCCGGTGTCCCCAAGCCCTTCCCAGCTGCGCAGGCTCTGCTGGTGCCAGGCTCTGGTGGCACCTCCTGACCCGGCGTGTCCCCTGGCAGCCCCCAGGGCACAGATCCCCCTCCCCAGAGCTTTGCAAAGCTCAGAAATCACAGACGGCTCTGCTCCCTGCCTGCTTTGTCATTTACCCCGAGCCCCCCAAATCCCTTTGTGCTGCCCTGGCCCCTGGGGCTGTGCCCACCCTCCCTCCCCTCTCCGCAGGTTCGTGAAGTGGATCGAGGACGGAATTCCCGAGGATCCCTTCCTGAACCCGGAGCTGATGAAGAACAACCCCTGGGTGGAGAAAGGCAAATGCATCATCCTCTGAGGCCGGGCTTGCACTCCTCAGCCCCAGCTCCAACAGAGCCCCAAGAGCAGCCCTGCCCTGTCCTTTCCTCTCCTGTAGCTGTAGGGAGGTTTTAGAAATGGGGGGACCACGGGGAAATGCCCCAGGAGGGGCAGCCTGAAGGGAGGAGCAGCCAAGGCTGCTCCAGGGCCGTGCTGCAGCTTCATCTCACGCTACACCAATCCAAAAAAGGCAGATTTTTGCAACTTGTAAAGAAGCTTTTTGTAAACCCCCCCATTTTTAGTGGTTTTAGATACTTTTGTACCCGGTAGGATATTGTTTGGCAGCAAACCTGGCAGAATCCGGCACCTCGAGGTTCATGACTGAAATAAACAGAGCAATACTTCACTACTGATTTTTTCTCGATACGTTTTATTTCTTTTTTAAACAAAATAATCGGGTAATAAAAAAACACTACCTCAAGCTGATGGCCACACAGCCTCTGCAGGGGTTGGAAGGGCAAAGGCAGCTGCTCCCTGCAGCCCAGAGGTGCCCTAGAGCAGGTCCCTGATGTAGAGGTTCCTCCTGACAGCGTTGGAGAAGCCCTCGTTGAAGCGGAACCAGACGTCGCTCCTCCCCACAGCCTTGCCCATCTGCAGCTCCAGGGATTCCTCCTTGGAAACCCGAGGGGCTGCAGGGGGAAAATCCACTTTAAAAGCAGCCAGGAAACCTTCAGCTCATCAGCTCTGCCCTGCCTGACAGGGGGGACGTGGGGAGGGGCTGCAAGGGCACAGCTGACGCTCCCAAATCCCGGATGCTGCAACCAAAAATTCACCTCAAATTCCCTTTGGATGGGGTCAGAATCCATGGGTGTGCCCACAGGAACTCCCTGCCAGCTGGGCTGGGCACGGTTTGTTCCTGCTGCTGTCCCCTGGGGACGGGGTTGAGGGACAGGAGCCCCTTTTTGGGAATGGGGAGAAGCACCCAGGGGCACCCAGGGCCACCCTGTCCCTGTGCACCCACCTGGGGCTGGAGCCACCCCATCCCTGTGTCACCCACCCAAGCTCAGGGACACTCTGTCCCTGTGCCACCCACCCTGTGTCACCTACCTGGGGCCGTGGCCGCCTCTTTCCTCTGGAGTGGCCTCCCAAAAAAATCCAGTTCAGGCTGCGGGAAGCAAAAAAGCAGGAACGGGGTTGGCTCTGCACTTCCAGCTGCTGCTCAGAGAGGGACAGAACCACGGCAGGGTGGTCCCTGGGCAAGGCTCAGCCTCCCCAAGGCTCCTCTGAGCACAGCAGGAGCCAATTGCAAATCCTGCAGGAAGGGCCTGGGAATGCCAACAGCATCCAAATTTGGGGGAAAGACAAAATGTGAGGCTCAGGTGGGGTTTTATACCCAGGAAAGGGCTGGCAGCTGAGCCCTGGAGAGGGGCAGTGCCAGGGAAGGATCCCAGCTCCTCCTGGGGTGCCCAGGGTGGGATCATTCCAGAGCAGCTTTTCCACGCTGCTTTCCCACAGAGCCCAAATTCAGCTATTTCAGCCCAAATTCCCACAGCTCCTCCCTCCCCCAGCCCTGAAAACTTCCTGGGACACATCCAAAATGTCACCCAGCTCCCATTCACGCCGATGCCTGTATGGGGACCACGGAGCTGAGCTGGGTTATTGGAGGAACCTGGACTAAAAATCCAAATTCCAGCGGAGCCAGGGAGTGCCTGGCAGCCCAGGAAAGAGCTGGTGGGAAGTGGGGCAGGAATTGGGGCAGGAATTGGGGCAGGAACTGGGCCTGACCTTGTCCTGCAGCGCTGCTCTGCTCACGATGTGCTCCAGGCGCTGCCGGTGGTTGGGGGTCCCCGCTGGCTCCGCGTCCCCTCGCTCCTTCCCGAGGCCATTCCCGGGGTCCTGTGGGAGCACGGAGCTGAGCCAGGCTCCTCTCAGGGTGTCTGAGCTGCAGGCTCGGCCACTGAGCATCTGCCACCCCCTTGGCCCCCATGCCACCCTTGGCCTGCAACATCCCAAGGATTTTTCCAGCGTTTTTTGCCCCCTGGGATCAGCTGAAGCCCCTTTCCCTGGGATTCCACATCTGTACCATGTAAACAAGGAGCCTTCAGAGAGGTTTTGGCAGCTTCTCTTTGTCCCACGCATCTCCCAGGAGCCCTTCTCCTGCTCCAAGGGGCTCCCAGGGATTAATTATCCCGCTGGCACCAGGGCAGGGCAGGCATCAGCTACACCCAGGATGTTTCTCCACCTTTTCCACCCCTTCCCATCTTTTCCTGCCTCCAGGAGAACGTGCAGAGCCACTCTGCTGCTCCTGGGGGCTTTGGGACCTCTGGAAGTGGAAGCAGCCAGGGAAGAGCTCACCTCCCACATGGCCAGGTACAAACAGCAGCCAAAAATTCCCACCTGAAATTCCCACCTCCTCACAGCCTGCACAGTGGAAGGGCTCAACGCTTCAACTCCCTGCAGAATTCCTGCAAAAAGCTGAGCCCTGCAGCCCAGCCCAGCTGTGCAGGGAACCAGCTGCAGCCAGGGGGGTTAATCCTGGATTTCCACTCAGCAGCTCGGGGATGAACAAATCCCTGGGCATTTCCTCCACGTGCACAGCCCTGGCAGCCTTTGGGCGATGCCCACCTGGGCCAGGTTCCTGGCCTCTGCCCTCCTCATCTTCTCCAGCTCGATCTCCCTGGCAATGAGCTGCTTGGCCTGGTAGCTGAGCTGCCTGCGGGCCGGCAGCTCCGGGAAGCGGCACACGGCCTCCAGGTTCCTGCAGCACGGGAAAACAGGGAAAAGGGGGAATCAGCCACAAAAAACAGCCAGATCCATCCCACCACGGAGGAAAACAGGGAATAAACCACAAAAAACAGCCAGATCCATCCCAGCATAGAGGAAAACAGGGAATAAACCCCAAAAAACAGCCAGATCCATCCTAGTACAGGGAAAACAGGGAATCAACCCCAAAAAACAGCCAGATCCATCCCAGTACAGGGAGAACAGGGAATAAATCCCCAAAAACAGCCAGATCCATCCTAGTACAGGGAAAACAGGGAATCAACCTCAAAAAACAGCCAGATCCATCCCAGTACAGGGAGAACAGGGAATAAATCCCCAAAAACAGCCAGATCCATCCTAGTACAGGGAAAACAGGGAATCAACCACAAAAAACAGCCAGATCCATCCCAGCCTGGAGGAAAACAGGGAAAAGGGGGAATCAACCACAAAAAACAGCCAGATCCATCCCAGCACGGAGGAAAACAGGGAATAAACCCCAAAAAACAGCCAGATCCATCCCAGTACAGGGAAAACAGGGAATAAACCCCAAAAAACAGCCAGATCCATCCCAGCATGGGGAAAAACAGGGAAAACAGGGAATTAACCCCAAAAAGCAGCCAGGCAGCCCCAGCACCTCCCAGCCCTGCCCCGTGGCCGCTTCCTCAGTTTCCCCCCCGTGTGTGGGAATGGTAATGGGAATGCAGGAGGGATTAGAGGGGTTTAATCCTGGTTTGAAAGCAAAAAGAGGAGATTTGGAGCTGTGCTGGATGGATTATGCTGCAAGGCTCAAGGGCACAGCACAGCTCTCAGAGCCACCCCGAGGTGCCAGGGACAGGAGCAGGGGGAATCCAGGCAGGAACAGAGTTTGGGATCCTCAGAGCAGCTGGATTGGTCACAAGGCAGGAGCCAGGCCTGTTGCAGTTTCCCCAGCACTGAGGAGCCACCAGTCCCTCTGCCAGCACTGAATATTTCACTTTTATTCACTATTTATCCACTATTTTTTTGCTATTTATCCATTACTTATCCACTATTTTTTTGCTATTTATCCACTATTTTTTCGCTATTTATCCACTATTTTTTTGCTATTTATCCATTATTTACCCTCTATTTATCCACTACCTATCCACTATTTATTCACTATTTATCCACTACTTATCCACTATTTATTCAATACTTATGCACTGTTTATTCACTATTTATCTACTACTTATTCACTATTTATGCACTATTTATTCACTATTTATCCACTACTTTTCCACTATTTATCCAATATTTATCCGCTACTTATCCATTATTTACCCACTATCATTGCCCCTAAAATAAAAAGTACAAAGCCCCCGAGTCAGGTGGCTCTGCAGCCATTCAGAAATCAGTTGTCAAACGAATGCTTTAGAAAGTTTTAGAGAAATAAACCCCATGTTTTGCTGGTGACATCGGATTTGTTTGCCAGAGAGATGCTGGGACACGGGGACGTGCCCAGGTGGGTCAGCCCTGCCCTGCCACCTCCTGGGGACGGAGCAAAGCCAAAAGTCCCAACTCCTCCCCGAGGATCAGCACAGAATCCATCCTGGAATGGTTTGGGTTGGGAGGGATCTTAAAATCACCCAGCTCCAACCCTGACACCTTCCACTTGCTCCAAATCCCATCCCAGGGATGGGGCAGCCACAGCTGCTCTGGGATTTGGATTCCAGGGCCTCCCCAGCCTCCCGGGGAAGGATTTTGAGTCCCGCTGCCCCTGCCCAGCCCCGGCACTCACGGATCCAGCTTGAAGATGTACTGGCCCTCGGGCAGGCGCTCCTGCAGGTAGGTGAGGTTGTAGGTGAGCATGGTGCTGATGAGCTCAGCCAGCTGCTGCTTCTCCTTCAGGCTGTAGAGCTGCGTGTTCACCTGGCCAGGGGACAGCAGACAACTGGAAGCCCCAAAAAATCCAAGCACGGGGTTTGTTTCTGGGTGAGGAACATCCCAGATCAAGCATGGGGTTTGTTTTTGGGTGAGGAAGGTCCCAGGTCAAGCACAGGGTTTGTTTCTGGGTGAGGAAGGTCCCAAATCAAGCACAGGGTTTATTTCTGGGTGAGGAACATCCCAGATCAAACACAGGGTTTTTTTGTGTCCAGGTGAGGAACATCCCAGATCAAGTTTCGTCCTCTCTTAGGGATTTGTTTGCTTCTGGGTGAGGAAGGTCCCAGCCCAAGCACGGGGTTTATCTCTGGGTGAGGAACATCCCAGATCAAGCACAGGGTTTGTTTCTGGGTGAGGAACATCCCAGCCCAAGTACGGGGTTTGTTTCTGGGTGAGGAAGGTCCCAAATCAAGAATGGGGTTTGGGAAGGACCCAGATCAAGCATGGGTTTTATTTCTGGGTGAGGAACATCCCAGATCAAGTTCAGCCCAGTCTCAGGGACACACAGGACAGAGCCTCTCCTGGATGGGGGTGACTCAGAGCTCCCCAAAGCTCTGCTCAGCCAAGCCCAGCCCAGGCGGGACCCAGGACCTCTCCACCCAGCCGGGCACCCCAACACCCGTCCCCAGCTTTGCACCAGCCCGGATTTGGGACAGCAACCCCGGCTGGCTTGTTGGGGTGGGCTTTGGGGAGGGCTGCAGCAGGGCAGGGACACTCACGGGCCGCAGTTTGGGGGCGATGATGTCCAGCAGCAGGCACAGCACGTCCAGCACCAGCGCCTGCAGCCCCGCGCGGCCACGCGCGCCCGGCGCCATCCCCGACACCACGGACAGCAGCACGTTCTGCGCCTGGCTCAGCCTGGCCACGGCCTGGGGACAGCACCAGAGCCTCCCTCAGGCCGTGTCTGTGGCAGTCAAATGATCCCTAAATTGTAGAAAGTCTCTGTCTGTCAGCCCCCTGCCAAAGCAGAAGCCATAATTGGTCTGTGCTGGTTTCCAGGTTGTTTATTCTGTTTATCTCTCACATGTTCTGCTGCCCTGCCCAGCTCTGTCCTGCAGGGCAGCGTGTGGGGCTCTGCCCTCAGTGGGATGTGACAAACATTAAATACCAGAAACTCCCTGGGCTGGATTTACAAGAACGTGCCAATATCTGTCACCCACGTTGGACAGTGTGTCCCCAGCCTGAACCAACAGAAAAATGCCAACACCACAGTGAGACATGGAGGGTATGGAGAAGGAGAAAAAGGACAAGGCACACCCAATTTCCTCCAGCTTGTCCCCTTTGGACAATCCTAAAATTTTACTTTTGCACCCGTGCCACACTTAATTATTACTGATATCAAACACTCAGAGCTGGTAATTCATGCTGTAAGATTGAAAACTCTTTTCCATGGACAGAGATCACAGCCAGTGTCTCTGGGGGCTCTGTAGAGAGACACTGTCTGTGATCTCTGTCCATGGGTCCCAGGGCAGCCAGAGGGATGTATGGATCCCCACAGGCTGGCAGCACTCACCTCGGGCTGGCTGCTGGGGTAGGCCAGGCGGGGCACGGCGGTGGCTGCGAAGAGCAGGTGGAAAGCCACGGGCACCAAGGGCAGGTAGCGCAGCAGCTGGAAGCTCTGGCCCTGCAGCACGGCCCGGCCCAGCAGGTCGGAGAAGCCCAACCACTCCAGGGCCAGGCAGACGGAGCCCAGGCTGGAGTCCCGCACCTTCACGCTCAGGAAGTTCTCAAACAGACCCTGGAAGCAGCGTGGGATCAGCTGGAGCTCACCTAGCTGAAGATCAGAGCTTCCCACTCCAGCTGCTCTCACCTGGGTCAGCTTCTCCTGCTCTCCCGAGGAGGTGGAGAGGTGCAGGATGTGGTGGAAGCGGTGGGAGGAGGAGTTGAAGCCCCCTGAGCCCCCAGGGTGGGACAGGTCCTCGTCCCCCAGCAGGAGCTCAGCTGGCAAAGAGGGATCCATTCCTATCCTGTGCCTGGGGGAGCCCAAAGGGAAGAGTTGAGCGTTTCCCAGTGCTGCAGGAATATTTGGGTCCTCGGAAATTGGACTGGAGCCAATGCCAGTGCTGAATTATTGAGGGTAACAAAGCATCTGGAATGGCTTTAAACGAAGAGGAAAGGTTTAGAAGGAATATTCCCTGGCAGGGTGGACAGCCCCTGGCACAGGGTGGATCCCTGGCAGTGCCCAAGGCCAGGCTGGACAGGGTTTGGAGCAGCCTGGCACAGTGGAAGGTGTCCCTGCCATGGCAGGGGTGGCACTGGATGAGCTTTAAGGTCTCTTCCACCCCAAAGCATTGCAGGATTCTATGATGGACACAAATCCCCTCAAGCAGCTGCTCTCCAGGACCTTGCAGGTCCCATCCAGCCTCCCTTGAACACTTCCAGGGATGGGGCAGCCACAGCTTCTCTGGGAAATGGGATTACCAGCCCCCAAGCACCCAACAGATGTAAAAACCCCCTCCTTCTACCTCTGGGGCCTGGGCAGCTGGAAGATCTCCTGCCAGATGGAGAAGAGCCCCTTGTTCTGGTCCTTCAGGCCAATCCTCATGGTCTGCACCATCTGCACGCTCAGCTCCTTCTGCCCTCGGCCGTGCAGGAACTGCAGCAGAGCAGGGCACGGAGGGGATGGGCATCCCGAAATCCCTGGGAGCAGCTGGACACAGCCACCCCCCTCTTCCTCCACGTGTGGGGCTCAAAACACCCCAGGGGACCGGGTGATGTTTCAGGAAGGGACTTTTGTCCCCTCTGTCCCCGTGTGAGCCTGGAGCTGCAGCAGGAGCGTGTCCCCAGGGCCATTGTTGTGTCCCTAGGGCCATCCCCATGTCCCCAAGGCCATGCCCATGTTCCCAGGGCCACACCGTGTCCTGATGGCCATGCCCATGTCCCCAGGGCCATCCCCATGTCCCCAGGGCCATCCCCATGTCCCCAAGGCCATCCCCACGTCCCCAGAGCCTTCCCTGTGTCCCCCAGGGCCCTCTTAATGTCCCCATGTCCCTCCCCATGTGCCCAAGGCCATCCCCATGTCCCCAGAGCCCTGGCAGTATCCTGATAGCCAGCCCCACATCCCCATGTCCCCATGTCCCTCCCCATGTCCCCATGTCCCTCCCCGTGTCCCCGGCAGTGTCCCCATGTCCCTCCCCACATCCCCATGTCCCTCCCCATGTCCCCATGTCCCTCCCTGTGTCCCCATGTCCCTCCCCATGTCTCCATGTCCCTCCCTGTGTCCCTCCTTATGTCCCCATGTCCCTTCCTGTGTCCCTCCCCGTGTCCCCATATCCCTGGCAGTGTCCCCATGTCCCTCCCCGTGTCCCTCCTCATGTCCCCATGTCCCTCCCCATGTCCCCATGTCTCTCCCCATGTCCCCATGTCCCTCCCCGTGTCCCCGGCAGTGTCCCTGTGTCCCTCCCCGTGTCCCTGTGTCCCCGGCAGTGTCCCCATGTCCCTCCCCGTGTCCCCGGCAGTGTCCCCGTGTCCCCAGCAGTGTCCCCGTGTCCCCGGCAGTGTCCCCGTGTCCCCGGCAGTGTCCCAGCACCTGCAGGGTGTTGATGCAGGCGCGGATGTCGCTGTCGGTTTTCTCGCACAGTGCCAGCAGCGCGCCCGTGTCCGCCCTCATGCCCTGCCGGAGCGCGATCTGGGGACAGGCCGGGCTCAGCCAGGGGACACCGGCGAGGGGACAGGGGACATCGGCCACGGGGACAGGGGACACAGCCAGGGGAACAGGGGACACAGCCAGGGGAACAGGGGACACCGAGGCACGGGGACAGGGGACACCAACCAGGGGACACCAAGGCATGGGGACAGGGGACAGGGGACACAGCCAGGGGAACAGGGGACACTGACCACGGGCACAGGGGACACTGAGGCACGGGGACAGGGGACACCGAGGCACGGGGACAGGGGACACTGAGGCACGGGCACAGGGGACACCAAGGCACGGGGACAGGGGACACCGAGGCACGGGCACAGGGCAGGGCCCAGACCTCGCTGAGGCGCTGGGCGAGGCGCGAGGGAGCGGTGCGGGGGAAGCTGAGCAGGAAGGATTGCTGCCGGAGCGGGCGCAGCGCGGGCACGAACCTGGCGAGGGAAACACAGGGGCTGAGAGGGAGCCCAGCATGGAATTCCCTTCCTAATCCCGCAGTTATTTAAGTTATTTAGCTTGGGAAAGACCTCCCAGAGTGCCGAGTCCAGCTGTTCCCCAAGCACTGCCAGGTCACCATGAAATGATGTCCCCAAGTGCCAAGTCCACTCAGCTCTGAAATCCTCTCAGGGATGGAGACTCCAGCACTGCCTTGAGCAGCCTGGAGCAACCAATGGTTGCTCTTTCCATGGAGGAATTTTCCCAAATATCCAATCTCAACTTTCCCTGACCCAGCCCGAGGCCGTTCCCTCTTCTCCTGTCCCTGTTCGCTGGGATAAGATCCCAAAGCCCCCCTGGCTGTCCCCTCCTGGCAGGAGCTGTGCAGAGCCACAAGGTCCCCCTGAGCCTCCTTTGCTCCAGGCTGAGCTGCCTCAGGGATTCTCCAGCCCCTTCCCAGCTCCCTCAGGGATTCTCCAGCCCCTTCCCAGATCCATTCCCTTCCCTGCACGCACTCAAACCAACCCCAGGCCTTGAGGAGCTGCACTCAGAGACACCCCCAGCAGCCACCTCCTGTCTGGGGGCAGGGTTTGGGGTCCCTGTCCCCTCCCCACGGGCAGGGGACACTCACTGGTCATTGCAGATGCAGATGATGGGCCGGAGCAGGAGCCCCCCCTCACGCCGCCGCCGCCCCGCGCCCGCCTCGGCCTCGCCGTCCTTCCGCTGGATGATGGCCAGGAGCACATTGATGGAGGCCTGGGGAACAGGGATGGAGGGATGAGTTCTTGCTGGAAACAAGGATGGAGGGATGGGCTCGTGTTGGAAACAAGGATGGAGGGATGGGTTCTTGCTAGAAACAAGGATGGAGGGATGAGTTCTTGCTCAAAACAAGGATGGAGGGATGGGCTCTTGCTGGAAACAGGGATGGAGGGATGGGCTCTTGTTGGAAACAAGGATGGAGGGATGGTTTCTTGCTCGTGGAAGGGTGGAGCAGTTGATGGGGCCACGTTTGAGAGGCTCACCGCGGGCGCGCCGTCGATCTCGTCGATGATGAGGCAGTTGGGCCTCTCGTGGGAGCCCAGCACCGACCTCATCTGGGTGGCAGCTTCAATGCGGGTCTGGAACACCTCGGGGCTGCGGTCATCGCTGCGAGGGGACACGGGGACAGCTGACCTCGGGGGTGGGGACACTGCCAGCATCACCCCTGGGACAGCATCACCTCCACACCACCATCACCTTCAGCATCACCCCTGGCACAGCATCACCTCCACACCACCACCACCACCTCTGGGACACCATCATTCCCAGGACACCATCACCTCCAGAACAGCATCACTCCCAGGCCACCATCATCTCCAGCATCAACTCTGCCACAGCATCACCTGCCCCCTTTTGTGGGCAGGGCATGGGCTCACCTGGCACTCAGGGACTCTCACCTGGCACCCAGGGACCCTCACCTGGCACCCAGGAGCTCTCTCCTGGCACCCAGGGGCTCTCTCCTGGCACCCAGGGGCTCTCACCTGGCACCCAGGGACCCTCACCTGGCACTCAGGGACTCTCACCTGGCACCCAGGGGCTCACCTGGCATTCATCTCCACGGCGTTGTACCCCGCGTGCCTGGCGATGACGTGGGCCAGCGTGGTCTTGCCCAGGCCAGGGGGCCCACAGAGCAGAGCCACCTGTGGCACAGAAAGGAGGTCACCCCTGGAGGGGACCTCCTTGGAGGGGACAACGCTGCTCCTCAGCTGGTGGCAGCAGAGGCACCCACAGCCACGTCCCCTCCTGCTCACCTTGTATTTGGGTCTCTTGTGCTGGTCCAGCTCGGCCTCCAGCATCTCCTCAGTGAGCTGGACCTTGCTTTTCCACTTGCTGGGATGTTCCTTGGGATGGCTGAGCTGGGGATGAGCTGCAGGGCTGGGTTTGGGTTTCTTGCCAGCCTTGTCCTTGCCGAACACCACCGTGTCCCACAGCTTGAGCCACTTCAGCAGGCAGCGGTTGGTGTACTGCAGGAAAAGCAGGAAAATCCATGGAACCAGGGGAAAATCCAGCCTGGGGCAGAGGAAGGCTCTGCTTCATGGAGGAGCTGCTCAGGGCTCCACCTGCAGCTCCCTGGGACAAGGTGGGAATGTTTTCCTTCCCAGGGAAACCCTGGGTAAGTCACACCAGCCCCGTCCCTGCTGGCCCTGATCTGTCTTGGCTCAACTCAGCAATTCCCAGCCTCTCTAATTCCCTACAAAACTTCTAACATTCCCCAAAATAACAAACAATCTCTGGTTAAAATCCTCCCTATCTTTTTTGTCTCATTTTGGTCACGCTCCATAGTTTTTTCTGCCAGAACATCCCCAGTCTGCAGTGCAAACTGGCCACCCCAAGCTCCCAGGGACTCACAGGCAGAGCAGCACAGACACAGTGCTTCCCCAGCCAGTGTCTCCAAAGGCAATTCCTTATCCCACGGCACTAAGGAAGAGCTGCAGAGCTGCTGACCCACCCCCATCCCCAGCCCCCCCTTGTCCCAGCACCTCACATCATCACTGAGCAGCTCTATGTAGCGCTGGGGGGTGAACTTGTCCACCCAGAGGCAGTGGGGTGCAGACTCCTCCTGGGCTGCTGGAGCCGTGTCCGTGCTGGGATCCGGCCTCTCGGTGCTGGGCTCGCTCCCCAGGCAGCTGCAGCATTAATTCATTCACCCCAAAGCACCCCAGGAGTCAGGGCAGGGTGGGAATTCCACCCAGACTCCCCAAGCAGCGGGGGATGAGGGCAAAAAGGCTCCTCTGCTTGCAGGTCCTTCAGAATTTGGTCCTGAAGGAGCAGCTGGGAGGCAAATCCAGCAGCGTGGCAGGGACTGGGGAGGGATTGAGGGATTTCACCCCAACATCTCACCTGTTTATGATCTCTGTCAGCTGCTGGGAGGCCTGCAGAACCTGCCTGCGACGCTTGAGCGAAACAGAGAGGGGTCAGAGACACCCTCCAGTCCATGCTGAGGGATCTGGGAGCCAGCAGAGGTGGCAGGGACAGAGGGGAAGGTCAGGGACATGTGGTACCTCCTGATCCACCTGCTCCTTCAGGTAGGAGAAGGGCACCCCCAGCAAGTGCAGCGGCCTGCGAGCATTCCAGCCCAGGGAATCCGGGAGCTGCAAGGACACAGCACCACCAGCCCCCTCCTGAGCCACCCGGAGGCCACAGAGGAGCAACCCCCGACCTTCAGATCCCTCCTCACCTCCAGCCCTGTCCCGCAGGGATCATCCCTCAGCACCAGGAAGACCCTGGTGCCCTGGCTGGATGTCACGTTGATGTAATCCTCCAGGATGGGGGCTCTCCTCAGGACCCTCTTCTTTTCCAAGGGTGGTGTGGTCTGCAGGGGGATCATTCCACTCATCTCCAGGTGGCTCGAGCTAGAAAACACCAAATTCCTTCAGCAGGGGAAGGGTCCTTCCCGTCCCTCCTGTTAAATATGGGGATCAGGGTGGCCAACCTGGTATTGTGGGGAGCCAGAGGTGCCTCTGGGCCAGCATCCCAGGAGACATCCGGAGCCAGCTCGTCGTCTGCACCGAAATCGAGCTTCTTAACAGCTTCCAGGCGCTGCCGCTTCGGCCTCGGGGCTGGAGCAAGCGGAGAGCGTCACGGACGGACCGCGGTACCCAGGGGATGCTCCAGCAGCCGGCACCGCGCCGGGCGGGCGGACAGCGGGCAGCAGCGCCCGGGCAACCGGGTCAAACCTACTGCGGGGCTCGGCGGCTGCCGGGGACACGGCGGAGACACAGTCCCGGTCCCTCTTCTTGGCGCCGGTGCCCCCGGGAGAACCCCCGGGGAGGTCGGGCTCCTCCGGCGGCTGCCTCCTGCCGCGGAACTGGGATGTTTTGGGGCCGGCGGGTGGGGATGGCCCATCTGTGAGAGGGGTCAGACCACGGTGCCGGTCACCGGAGGGACCCGCGGCGGGACGGGCACACGCGGGCGCGCCAAGCACGCTCCCGCCCGCTCCCTCCCTCCGCCGCCTCCGCAGCAGCGCCCACCTCCCAGCTCGGCCAGCACCTCCAGCTCGTCGGCGAAGCGCTCGTAGAAGCCATCCTCGGGCCCATCCTCGGGGCCATCCCCGAGCCCGGGCTCGGTGCCCGCCATGGACCGCGCCCGCCGCCACCGGCCCCGCGCCCGCCGCGCTTCCGCCGCGCGCCGCGGCCCCGGCGCTGATTGGGCGCGACGCGCGGGCGGCAGGCGGGGCCGGCGCTGATTGGGCGCGACGCGCGGGCGGCAGGCGGGGCCGGCGCTGATTGGGCGCGACGCGCGGGCGGCAGGCGGGGCCGGCGCTGATTGGGCGCGACGCGCGGGCGGCAGGCGGGGCCGGCGCTGATTGGGCGCGACGCGCGGGCGGCAGGCGGGGCCGGCGCTGATTGGGCGCGGCGTGCGGGCGGGCGCGGCGCTGATTGGGCGCGGCGCGCGGGCGGGCGCGGCGGGGCCGGCGCTGATTGGACGCGGTGTGAGCGCTGCCGGCGGGCGCTGCGGGAGCGCGGGCGGGGCCGGGGCGCGGCGCGGGTCCCCCCGGCCGGGGCCGGGGCCGGGTCGGGGTCCGGGTTCGGATCCCGGTCTGGGTCACTCCTGCTCTGCCCGGGTCCGCTCCGCCCTGCTCGGGTCACTTCTGCCCTACCCGGCTCCTCTCCGCCGTGCGAGTCCCCGCCCCGCGTCCCCTGTCCCCTCCCCTCCGTCCCGTGCCCTCCGGCGGAGCCGCCGCACTCGCGGCCGGGCTGCAGCGGGGCGAGGCCGGTGGTCGCCGCCGGGATGGGCAGGGGCAGCTCGGCGTGGCTGCGGGGCCCCCACGCGTGACAGCGCGGCGGGGATGGGCCTCCCACGCGCGGCGGGACTGCGCCGTGACACGGGCACGGCGGCGGCGCCGCTGTAGCACACCCGCACCCCTGGGTGACGGCAGCGTGGCGCTGGTGCCTCGGCAGCACCGGTACATCTCCATTCCCTGCTGCGGTATCCCACCTCCGGGCCCTGCTCCCTGCCCGTCCCGCGTGTCCCGGGCCGCCGTGCCCATCCCGGCGTGCCCATCCCGCAGCTGGCCGTTCCTCATCCCGGTCCCTCCTCGCTCTCTCTGCCCCGCAGGGCCATGGAGCCGGGCACCATCGACAACCTGTCCATCCTGTACCAGAGCTCCGACTTCATCGTGGTCAACAAGCACTGGGACCTGCGCATCGACAGCAAGATGTGGTACGAGACGCTGACCCTGCAGAGCCAGCTCAAGCATCGCTTCCCCGAGCTGGCCGACCCCGACACCTACTACGGCTTCAGGTGAGCCCCCGGGCACCGAGCCCCGCTCTGCCCTCAGCTGGGGACACTCCTGAGATGCCCAGGGTGCTCCTTGAGCCCCGTGTCCTTCCCAGGTTCTGCCACCAGCTGGATTTCTCCACCAGCGGGGCTCTGTGTGTGGCACTCAACAAAGCGGCGGCGGGAAGTGCCTACAAGTGCTTCAAGGAGCGCCTGGTGACCAAAGCCTACCTGGCCCTGGTGAGCCCTCTCTGCCACCTCCCACCTTGGCCTTTTGGTGTTCCTCAACACCTCTGCCCTGAGGAAAAGCTGAGGGAGCTGGGGGTGTTCAGCTGGAGAAGAGAAAGATTCAGAGTTGGAGACTAAAGGAGCTCAAAGAGAGCTGGAGAGGGATTTGGACAAAGACATGGAGGGACAGGACACAGGGAATGGCTTCCCACTGCCAGAGGGTGGGGTTAGGTTGGATATTAGGAAGGAATTCTGGCACGGGGTGGCCCGAGAAGCTGTGGCTGCCCCATCCCTGGAAGTGTCCAAGGCCGGTGTGGATGGGGCTGGGAGCAATGTGGAAAGTGTCCCTGCTCCTGACAGGGAGTTGGGCTTGGGGAAATGGATGGGCTTTAAGGTTCCTCCAACCCCACCCTTTCTGTGATTCCACGATTCCTGTCAGGGGGGTGGTGAGGAGCAGGTGCCAGGGCTCAGCTGGCACGTTCTCCCCCAGGTGAGGGGCCACGTGAGCCAGAGCCGGATGACGATCCGCTACGCCATCGGGAAGAACACCACGGAGGGCATGACCCACATGATGTGCATCGAGGGCACCGAGGGTGAGCACCCCATCCCCTGCTCTGCCCACGCCCCCAGGGATGCGCTGGGGCATCCCAGACCCGCTCTGGATCTCCTTGCAGGCTGTGAGAATCCCAAGCCGTGCCAGTCGGAGCTGGTGGTGCTGGAACACGGATCCTACAGCGGAGACCCCGTCACCAAAGTGCTGCTGCAGCCGCTGACAGGTGGGGACAGGGGCAGTTCTGAGTGGAGCAGAGCCTGGAAGGGGATGAGGGAAGCTGAGAACTGCAGTGCTCAGGGGGACAAATGCCATTAGGTGTATTGTCACCATGCCCTGAGGAGAGATTCAGGAATTCCCTGTCCCTGATTCCCCATTCCCTCAAGGAGAGATTCAGGAATTCTCTGTCCCCAGTTCTTCATGCCCTGAAGGAAGGATTCAGGAATTCCCTGTCCCCGATTCCCCATGCCCTGTAGAAGGGATTCAGGAATTCCCTGTCCCGGATTCCCCATGCCCTGAAGGAGGGATTCAGGAATTGCCTGTCCCTGATTCCCCATTCCCTCAAGGAGAGATTCAGGAATTCCCTGTCCCCGATTCCCCATTCCCTGAAGGAGAAGTTCAGGAATTCCCTGTCCCTGATTCCCCATTTCCTGAAGGAGGGATTCAGGAATTGCCTGTCCCTGATTCCCCATTCCCTCAAGGAGAGATTCAGGAATTGCCTGTCCCTGATTCCCCATTCCCTCAAGGAGAGATTCAGGAATTCCCTGTCCCCGATTCCCCATTCCCTGAAGGAGAAGTTCAGGAATTCCCTGTCCCTGATTCCCCATTTCCTGAAGGAGGGATTCAGGAATTCCCTGTCCCTGAGGGAAGGAAGGATTCAGGAATTCCCAGTCCCCGATTCCCGCTCTCCCCCCAGGGAGGACTCACCAGCTCCGGGTTCACTGCAGCGCCATCGGCCACCCCATCGTGGGGGACTTCACCTACAGCCAGCGGCAGGACAGCAATCCCTACAGGATGATGCTCCACGCCTACTACCTGCGCATTCCCACCGGCACGGAGCTGATCGAGGTGTGCGCGCCCGACCCCTTCCTCACCGCCATGGACAGCAACTGGGTGCCCCAGCAGGTCGCCCAGCGGCTGGAGGATGTCATCCAGGAGCTGAAGGACAAGGGGACGCAGAAGGAGGAGGAGGAGGAGGAGGAGGAGAGGCGGGAAGCTGGCAGAGAGGAGGGAGCAGGGGGCGAAGGCGGGAGGGAGGAGACGGAGGAGCAGCGGGCGCGGTGCGAGCAGTGGTTGGCCGAGTGGGCTCTGGAGTGAGCACTGAGCACATCCCTGCTTTTCCTGCTCCAGCCTTGTCCCAGCGGGTCCCCACGGAGCCCAGCGCTGCCTCCACACCTGCACTCCCTCTATGGCTTCCCTCGCTCTCGGGGCTGGCACCAGGTGGATTTTAGGAGTGGTTGAGGTGGGGTTGTTTCGTAATGTCCATCATCCATCTGGCTTTGGGATGTCTTTTTCCCAGTCCTGGGCCTCAGCAGTGGAGTCAGTGTCACATTCCAGCTTAGAGTGACCCCAAAGCTTTCTGTCCCTGTCCTGGGGCTTGGGCACAGCTGGGCACTGCCTTTGCCATGGACATTCCCACAACCTCTCCACGCTTGGATGCAGAATTGCAGCCCAGCACAGGGAGGGGAGAACGTGCTGGGTGCAGCTCCAGTGTCCCTGTCCCCCATTCCCATTCCCTCACTCCAGCTGCTGTGTTGTGTGGGAGGTGGGACATTGAGGTCTGGAGCACGTTCTGGGGGCACTGATAGTCCCCCAGTCCTGGGGTGTCCTGTGAAACTGGACTGGGATGGGCATGGAAGGGTCCCTGCCCCTCACCCCCTCCCTCCCTCAGCCCACCTGGGCGGTTTTTAAAGGTTTGGTGAAGGTGAAGAAGTTGATACCAATGGATTTTAAACTTTTTTCAATTTTCTAGGAAGAGATTCTAGTCTTTTAGGGTTTGTAAAATACGGGTGGTCTCAGGAATGAGGTATTTTTAGTACTTCTGTGGTCAGAGAGCCAGCAGCCCAAAGCTTTTTTAAATGGATTTTATTATTCCTTCTACTAGCACTGCCTTTCCTGCTTTTATCCCTGCTGAGACAGGTCAGAGGACACAAGTCCCTTTGTGCTCACCCACATGAGGAGGGATCAGTGTCCTGTGTAGGTCCCATGGGGTGGCTCCTGCCTGGCAGGTTTCCAGAAGGTCCTGCAGGCAGGTCCTGCAGCTGGGCAGTTTGGGAAAGCTCTGGAACAGCAGGAAAAGGATAAAGGTGAAAGAAGGGCTGAGAACTGATGGGAAGAGCAGGCAGGAGCTCACCTCTGAGAGATGCCAAGTGCCCTTGCTTTGCTGGTCATCCCGCTTCGCTTTCGCCTTCCCTGCTCATCCTCTGCAGCCCCTGGGGGACCTTTGGAAATGAGGAGAACAGGACAGCTGGAGCCACACAGCCCCATCCCAGGGCTTTTCAAGGACCACGTCAGCACATGCCCAGAGTTGTTGTCACCTCACCAGCCCCATCCCATTGAAAACACACCCGGTGGGATTCACACAGTTGATATTCCCACCCCAAAGGAGAATTAAAACGTCACAGCCCTCTCCTTGTGGATAAACACACCCTGCAAGTCACCGAAAGGCTGGGAGGGGAAGAATTGGATCAACCTGTCCCATGTGTCCCTTTCTGGTGTGGCTTGGTGCCACTGCTGCAGGGTGGGGATGGCCTGAGATGCCAGCCCTGGGCACTGAGTGGGCACGATGGGCTCGGGGCTGGTGCCAGGGGGCTCGGGAGGGCTGGAGGAGCAGGAGCCCAGGGGCTGGGCAGCTGGGAAGGAGCACAGGGAACCCTTTTGCCAAAGATTCGAGGGGTGACTCGCCCTGAAGGTGCTGGAAAGTGACAGAGGGAACCCAGCCTTGTCCCTGCTGGGGACACGGCCGGGATGAGGGCTGGGGACATGGGGACACATGGATGGGGCTGGCACCACCCCGAGCCTGCTGTGTTTGTGTCAAACAGCCCCCACACCCCGCCCCAGCCTTTGCGTGCTGCTTTTCCCCAGCGCCACAGAAAAAAGGGAATTTTCCTTACCCTGCAGAAGGAGTTTTCCAGGGCAATGTCCCCGTCCTGTCCCTCCTGCGGTGCCCTGGGGTTGTGCTGTGGCTCTGATGTCCCCTGCACCCCGCAGCTCCAGTTTTTGGTGTGTTTGCTGTATTAAACGTGTCTCTGCCCGTCCCTGTCCGCTCTCTGTCCATCCCGGCTCTCCGGGGGTTCCGGGAATGAGGGGAATGAGGGGAATGAGGGGAATGAAGCTGGACCGGGCCCGGGGGAGCAGCCCGGGGCTCTGACCCGACCTGTTTGAGTGTGAGAGGATGAGTGTGAGAGAATGAGTGTGAAAGGATGAGTGTGAAAGGATGAGTGTGAGAGGGTGGGTGTGAGAGGGTGAGTGAGTGTGAAAGGGTGAGTGTGAGAGGATGAGTGTGAGAGGGTGGGTGAGTGTGAAAGGATGAGTGTGAAAGGATGAGTGTGAGAGGGTGGGTGTGAAAGGATGAGTGTGAGAGGGTGCATGTGAGAGTGGCAGGATTGGGGTGTGAGGGAGAGGATTGTGAGGGGCAGGATTGATGTGTAAAAGGCAGGATTGATGTATGAGGGGCAGGATTGGTGTGTGAGGGGCAGGATTGGTGTGTGAGCTGTGGGATTGGTGTGTGAGGGGCAGGATTGATATGTGTGAGCTGCAGGATTGGAGTGTGAGCTGTGGGATTGGTGTGTGAGGGGCAGGATTGATATGTGTGAGCTGCAGGATTGGTGTGTGAGGGGCAGGATTGGTGTGTGAGGGGCAGGATTGGTGTGTGAGGGGCAGGATTGGTGTGTGTGAGCTGCAGGATTGGTGTGTGAGGGGCAGGATTGGAGTGTGAGGGGCAGGATTGGTGTGTGAGGGGCAGGATTGGAGTGTGAGGGGCAGGATTGGTGTGTGAGGGGCAGGATTGGTGTGTGAGGGGCAGGATTGATATGTATGAGCTGCAGGATTGGTGTGTGAGGGGCAGGATTGATATGTGTGAGCTGCAGGATTGGAGTGTGAGCTGTGGGATTGGTGTGTGAGGGGCAGGATTGATATGTGTGAGCTGCAGGATTGGTGTGTGAGGGGCAGGATTGGTGTGTGAGGGGCAGGATTGATATGTGTGAGCTGCAGGATTGGTGTGTGAGGGGCAGGATTGATATGTGTGAGCTGCAGGATTGGAGTGTGAGCTGTGGGATTGGTGTGTGAGGGAGAGGATGGTTTGTGAGGGGTAGGATTTTTGTATGAGGGCCAGGATTTTTATATGAGGGGCAGGATGGTTGTGTGAGGGGCAGGATTGGTCTGTGAGGGAGAGGATTGTTGTGTGAGCAGCAGGATGGTTGTGCAAGGGGCAGGATGGTTGAGGAAGCTGAAGGATTGTGAGAGGGGCAGGATTGGTGTGTGAGCTGTAGGATTGGTGTGAGAGGGTGAGTGTGAGAGGGTGGTTGTGTCAGGGGCAGGACTGGTGTGTGAGGGGCAGGATTGGAATGTGATGGGCAGGATGGTTGTGTGTGAGGGGCAGGATTTTTGTATGAGGGGTAGGATTTTTATATGAGGGGCAGGGTTGGTGTGTGAGCAGCGGGATGGTTGTGCAAGGGGGAGGATGGTTGAGCAAACTGTAGGATTGGTGTGTGAGGGACAGGATTGGTGTGAGAGGGGCAGAATTGGTGTTGGAGGGAGGGTTGAGTGTGAGAGGATGGTTGTGAGAGGGACAGGATTGTGGCATGAGGGAGAGGTTTGTTGTGTGAGGGAGGGGATTGTTTTGAGAGGGGCAGGATTGTTGTATGAGCTGTAGGATCTTTGTGTGAGGGAGAGGATCGTTGTGTGAGGTGAGGGATCATTGTGTGAGGGACACTCATCCCTCAGGTTGGGGCAGAGGGAAAACCAACTGAAGACCCAAGGAATTACTGCAGTCTTTAAGACTGAGAGATTTTTTGAAGATTATGAGCCAGATATGGGCAGAGGGCATCTGGTGAAGGGAGAGGAGCATTCCCAGCCCTCCTGGCACAGGGAGGTGCAGTCAGAGCTCACAGCTGACCTGGGAATGTCCCCAGGAATAGCCTGGGGCAGATGTTGCTCCACATGTTCAAGTTCAGAGTGGATCCTCCTGTGGCAAGAGGGGGTTTTGGGGCCAGCTTTGATCTCCACAGGGACACAGTGGACGCGGTGACCCCCAGAGTGGCCCTGATGTGTCCCTGCCCTCTGCTCCAGCCACCTCTGTCCAGCCAGCCTGGGGCAGGGGCCGTGTCCCTCCAGCAGCCTCATAGCAAACAAGTTTCTGTAATTTACCGCCCCAACAGGAGCTATTTTAGCAGTAAATCCTTCCAAAATAGAAGCCAGCAACACCCATGGGCGTCAGCCCAGCCCTGGGGCTGCAGGACTGGTTGGGGGACGTGGCTGGGGACAGGACATGGCAGGGCAGTGACAAACCCCTCTTGACACCGTGCCAGCAGCTCCAGGGACCCTTGGCGAGGGCTGAGAGGGGGGTGCAGCCCTGCTCCCACCCAGCCACCCTTCCCTTTTCCCGGGATAAACGCTCAGATCAAGTTTGTGCTCACAGCTCCTCCAGGTTGTCACCGCAGAGCCTCGGGAAGGATTCGATTCCTTTGGGCTTGGTCCCCTTCGTGGCACGTGCTCGACAGCATTTCGGAGCATGGAAAGCTGTAAAAAAGGGAATGGGATTGGCTGCGATCCAGGGGAAAAGGAGAAGCACGGGGGATGCACCTCCCAGAGGCTGAGCCCATCGCTGGGGTCTGTTCTGCACCCCAGTCTGTTCTGCCCTATAAAATAACCCCTGAGCAGCTCCACAGGTTTTCCCCTCACCTTAGGCAGCACCTTAATCCCCCTCGGAAGCACAGAAACTCCCAAACCAGAGGCTTTAATTCCTTCTGGGGTCACTTTTGGTTCAGCTGAACCCAGAGCGACACTTCAGAAGTAGGAAACAACCCCAAAGCAAAACTGGGCAGAAGGAAAGGAGCCTGACAAAACAGAGTTGAGAAACTGCCCTGTCACACCCCGTGTGCGGAGCAACATCCCCACCCCAAAAATAAAAGATAAAGTGCCGAGCGCTGCCCAGCCCCTGCCCCAGCCCTCGAGCACCTTCCCGGCCGAATCCTCCTTTTCCGGAGGCAAATCCCCCTGGACGAGGGAGAGGAGAACGGCTCGGCACAGCCACGGTAGGATTTGGGAGGAAAAAAAATTAAATTTATGGGGGGGAAATTCTTTGCGTTGAGTTCAAACGTCGATAGCGGATTGCTGTGGGCAGCCCCGAGGGAATTTCAGGAGCAGGGATCGATTATCCATCAGAGGATCTTCCAGAGGGGTGTGGAGGGGAAGGAAAAACCTGCTGGGCTCCCTCACTGCCTTGCACTGCATTTCTCCCAGTCTGTGCTGGTGAGGAGCTGGGGGATGGAGGGGGGAATTGTCCCTGCAGGACAATTGTGGAATTTCTTCTAATCACGGGTGGGAAAAGTCCTGTTTTCTGTTATGTCGGATTTAAAATCTCTCCCGTATTTGCTGGGAGGCTGTGCAGCATCACAGAGACGGGGTGGGCACGGTGAGACCCCTGACCCCAGAGCTCCAGCCCCAGTGCTGGGTGACAGAATCAGCCTCCAGTGCTGTCCCCAGGCTCTGCCCCCGCGTGTGGAACAGCTCCAGCCCCAGTGTCGGGTTGCAGAATCAGCCCCCAGGACCTCCAGCAATTCCAAGTGTGGGACACGGCTCTCCGGACCCGCTCCGAGGACGAACCCCCGGCGCCAGCACCATGGTGTGGGCAGCCCCAGCCCTGGCAGCCGTCACCCTGTGCCTCCGTGAGTCACATCCTGTCCCCAAAAACTGACCAGGGACCCCCAGGCACCCCCTGGCACCAGGGATGCTCCAGCTGTGCTGCTCCTCATCCCAACCCCGCTCCCAGGGCTCTGCCTCCTGCTGCCCTCAGCATCCACAGGCTTTTCCCAGGGACGCATCTTCCCACATTTCCAGGGATGGATTTACCCCTTTTTGTCTTTCCCACCCTCCTGGAGGGAGCCGGGGGTGCTCGGGCTGGGGGCTGCTCCCTTCACAGTGATCCGCAGCATTTCCTAAACATTAAATTAGCATAGGAAAGGCTCTTCCCAGACTTCAGACCTGGAGCTGCTTAGAACAACCCCGACATTAGCCGTTCATAATCCAGGGATGTTTCCTAACCTGCTCCTGCTTCCTTGCAGGTGTCTCCACAGCCCCGGTGAAAGCCACAGCGGTGAGTCCCTGCCGGCTCTGCTGGCTCCCACCGTGCCAGGGCTTTCCCAAAACTCCCCAGCTGGAGCTGGAGGTGCCACCAGTCCCGCAGGGCTCAGCTCCAGGGCGGCACAGCCACCACCTCCCTGCTGTCCCCCTGTGCAGCTGTCCCTGTCCCCCCCTCACCTCCATGCCCTGCTCCCAAACCCGGCTCCAGGCAAGCAGGGACAGCCCCAGCCGAGTGTCCCCGCTCCTGAGAGTGCCTAGGATGGCTTTCGTCCCCACAGGTAACCCAGGGGCCGCTGCAGCTCCTGGCTGTTCCCCTGGAGCTCCTCAGCTCCAGCTGGGTCAGATCCCATTCCCGGCATCTCAAATCCCTTCTTCCCTTTCCTTACCTGAGCATCCCCCATCCTCTCCCCAGGCTGCCCTGATTATCGGAGCCGTCCTGTCCAACGCTGAGCATCCCCAGTAAGTACCAGCCCCGGGGATCGGGGGGTCCCGGGGTGTCCGGCAGGGTGAATTTGCGTTTATGCCGCATCTGCTGCCGTGCCGGGTCACTGAGGCAGGGAGGATTTACAGCCCTGTGCAGCCGGTTCCGTGCTGGGATTCCAGCGGGTTGAGCTCCTGCAGAAACACAAACACACCGAAAATTCTGCTTCCTCCCCGCGGCTGCAGCGGGAGCCTCGCCCCGGCTGCAACCCGGGCGCTGCTGTTTTCTCCCGCACCCAAATCCCGGGATACGGGGGCACCCACCCGGCCGTGGGGATGGCAGCACCCTGGCACCGATTGTAGGGGACATTTTCATGACACCCCACGTGTACAGCCTCGGGGCGCAGGTGTGTGACCTGGAGCCGGGCACCCTCCTGGCCTCGGATCCCAACACCCTGGAGAAGCTGAAGCTCTGCCCGGCGCTGACAGGGGCGCAGCAGGATGCCCTCAACGCCCTGCTCCTCTCGGGGGACACAGCGTACGGGTGAGGAGCCCTCCTGCTGCTGGAAGGGTGGGGTGGGGATCCACGGGGATGCTGAGCCGGTGCTGCTCCTGCTACCGCAGGGACCCTTCGGGCTGGGATTTACAAACTCTGCAAGATTTGGGGCCGCTCGTGCTGGCGTTGAACCGGACCACGCTGAGTTTGGTGGCCGAGGTAAGGTCCGACCTGGCGGGGAGATGACCATCAGGCAGGTCAGCTCCGAGGCTGGGTGACACAGGATCCTGTGCCCCCAGTCCCTGTGCCCTGTGTCCCTGTCCCTGTGCTCCATGTCCCTATCCCTGTGCCCCATGTCCCAGCACCCTGTGTCCCTATCCCTGTGTCCCTGTGCCCCATGTCCCCCATGTCCCAGCACCCTCTGTCCCTGTGCTCCATTCCTAACACCCTGTGTCCCTATCCGTGTGCCCCATGTCCCTATCCCTGTGCTCCATGTCCCAGCACCCTGTGTCCCTATCCCTGTGCTCCATGTCCCAGCACCTGTGTCCCTATCCCTGTGCCCCATGTCCCCCATGTCCCAGCACCCTGTGTCCTTGTCCCCCCTGATCCCAGCACCCTGTGTCCCTGTCCCCCCCAATCCCAGCACCCTGTGTCCCTGTGCCTCATGTCACTGAACCCTGTGCCCCATATCCCCCGTGTCCCAGCACCCTGTGTCCCTATCCCTGTGCCCCATGTCCCAGCACCCTGTGTCCCTGTGCCCCATGTCCTTGCACCCTGTTTCCCATGTCCCCCATGTCCCAGCATCTTGTGCCCCATGTCCCCCATGTCCCAGCACCCTGTGTCATTGTCCCTGTGCCCCATGTCCCAGCACCCTGTGTCCCTGTCCCTGTCCCCCCCGATCCCAGCACTCTGTGTCTCTGTGCCCCATGTCCTTGCACCCTGTGTCCCATGTCCCCCATGTCCCAGCACCCTGTGTCCCTGTTCCCCATGTCCCCCATGTCCCAGCACCCTGTGCCCCATGTCCCCCATGTCCCTATCCCTGTGCCCCATGTCCTTGCACCCTGTTTCCCATGTCCCCCATGTCCCAGCACCCTGTGTCCCTGTGCCCCATGTCCTTGCACCCTGTGCCCCATGTTCCCCATGTCCCTGTCCCTGTGCCCCATGTCCCCCATGTCCCTGTCCCTGTGCCCCGCAGGCAGCACGGGAGGATTTCAGGAGGAGCATCGCGGCCGCCTACATCAGGCAGGGACGCTCGCAGCGGAAGAAATCGCTGCTGCTCCTCAGGGCGCTGGCAGCAGCCTCAGCCGCCTCCCCGCCCAGGCTGCAGCGCAGAGAGGACCGTGAGTGCTCCCCTCCCTGCGGCCAGTCCCGAGCGCTGGGAGGGGACAATGCCCCGGGGCTCGTAGGGTCTGGGAGCTCCCGGCTGGACCAGGCAGAAGTCTGGGGTTCCCATAAACTGGGGAAGTGTCCCTGAAGCAGAGTGGGGTTTGCTCTTACCTGGGAGCAGGGATGTGGTGGCAGCACTCAGGAAGGAGCTGGGACAGTCCCCAGGCAGGGCCAGCCAGGGCAGCACGCTGCAAGAGCAGAGGATGCTCGTGTGGGGGATATGGAGCAGTCTGAGCTGCCTTTAACAGGACAAAGCACAAGTGGGCTGCAAAACATCACCAGGTTCTTCTGGAATGACTTTAGGGAATGACAGCAAGTGAGGCACCTCAGTGGATTGGGGACCAGGAGATGGAAGCAGAACCCACCGTGGCTTGAGCCATGTTTTCGTGATGTTCTTCACCAGGGCTCTTCCAAGGGGCTCTGAGCCCTGTGACAGGAGCAGGGCCGGGTGGGAAGGGGACACATGGGACACACACCCTCTGCCTGACACATTTCCTTGTCCTCAGGCTGCCTCTATGGGCCCATCACCTCCAGCAACATCGATGACACCCTCTTGGACATCCTCTACTCCTCCCCTGACTGGCTTACCCAGCTTGACCTGTGCCTGAGCAATGATGTGCTAATACAAAACTTGGAGGCTGTGCTGGATCTGCCAATCCCCGAAGAGGGTCTCTGGGTCCTGAAGAAAAAGGTGGATGAGGTAAGGGGTGGCACAGGACAGGAGCCCCCCAGCAGCATGGGCAGGGAACAGGGATCATTTGGCACAGGGTGAAGGTGCCCAGGTGGGTCCTTTGCACTCATTCCTGCCCTATTTTCCCTTCCCTCACCCTCTTTCCTACCCTACAGTTTTACCAGGGGTCAGGGATCCCGGAGCAGCAGCTGAAGCACCTGGGGATGCTGTCCCGGCTGTACACGGAGCAGGAGATCAGCAAGTGGTCAGTGACATCCAGAGACACCCTCTCAGCCCTGCTCAGCCCCTCAGGAGGAGAGTGGAATGATTCCCAGGTAAATCCATGGCAGCAGAAGGGGATGGGTGATGAGGAACCCAAACTGGGGCTGCCCTTGTCCCAGCCCAGCTCAGGGTGGAGGCACTGTGGGGTTTTTTGGAGGTTGGCAGCACTCCATCCTTACCAGGAGCATCTCCCATCCCTGCCTGTGCCTTCCATGTGCCCTGTGTCCCTCAGGTGCAGCAGCTGCTCACCGGGTACCTGAACCTGGGGGGCTCCTTGACGTGGTCCCTGCTCCGTCAAATCGGAGGCAAGCGCCTGTGCAACCTGCAGGAGGAACAGATCCAGAAGATCCCTGCTGGAGCCATTAGGTGAGCTGCTTTTTGGGGCTGCTGCTCAGCCCTGAGAGGCCCCAGGGCTCTGGGGAGCTGGGATAGAAGAGTCCCAGCTCTGTTGTGGGTGTCCCCACTCCCAACCAGGACAGTGGGAATAGCATGTCCCAAACCCAGATCCTACCTGAGCTCCAGGACCATGTGCAGGGATATCCCTTCCAAGCCACCAGAACAATTAATCTGCAATTTGGGGTGCTGCGGGTGCCTGGAGCAGAGGCTGGGCAGAGTTAAAGAATAAAGCAGGGATTTATTAAAAGGCCTTCAAAGATGCACCTTGGGCAGTGCAAGAGCCCAGCCAAGGCTCCACCCAAGATGGACCCTGGGTCAGGAGTTTTCACACTTTTACAAGTTTTGGTCCATTTCCATGTTGGGTTCATTGTCCAGTTCCAGTCCCACCCTCCCAGGCTGCTCTCCTCCATTCCCTGCTGGTTGCACTTTTTGGGGCTGGAGCTGCAGCGTGTCCTTGGTTCTGGGCTGGAAAAGGATTGTTCAGTGTGCTGAACTGGTTCTGGGCTGGTTCAGGATTGTTCAGTGTGCTGAGCTGGTTCTGGGCTGGAAAAGGATTGTTCAGTGTGCTGAGCTGGTTCTGGGCTGGTTCAGGATTGTTTTGTGTGCCTGAGCTGGTTCTGGGGCTGGAAAAGGATTGTTCTGTGTGCCTGAGCTGGTTCTGGGCTGGTTCAGGATTGTTCAGTGTGCTGAGCTGGTTCAGGATGGTTCAGGATTGTTCTGTGTGCTGAGCTGGTTCTGGGCTGGTTCAGGATTGTTCTGTGTGCTGAGCTGGTTCTGGGCTGGTTCAGGATTGTTTTGTGTGCCTGAGCTGGTTCTGGGCTGGTTCAGGATTGTTCAGTGTGCTGAGCTGGTTCAGGATTGTTCTGTGTGCTGAGCTGTGAGGAGAGCTGCTGACACTTCAAATGGAGTTCAGAGTTACAAACCAGTGCAGTGCAGAATCTGGAATCCACGAAAACTCAAACTTAAGGCATCACTGCTGACCTGTGCCCCCCTTCCAGGGCTGCTGGGCAGCTGAACATCTCTTCGTGCAACCAAACCAAGAAGGAGCAGCTCTATGGAAAGGCCCGGGAGGCCTTTGCCGGCCTGGCCAGCACCCCCAGCCACTATTACTGCCTGATCCGGCCATACCTGGGTAGGTGCTTCCCCTCCACCTTTTGGGATCTCTTCTCAGCCACAAACAGGTCTGGCAGTCTCCAGAGACTCCCCAAATCCTCCCCAGAATTGCTGGAAGGGTTTGCACATCTCCAGGTGTCCCCTGGGCTCTCTTTAAGGTGGAGCTCCAGCAAAGGATCTGAAGGACTTGGCTAATACTTGTGCGGCCATAAACATGGATCTGAGCACCTTCCTCGCCCTAAATCCTGAGGAATTGCAGGTACAGCCCTGGGGTGCTGCTGTCCCACTCCCAGGGAAGGGCAGAGCAGGGTGGGGCTGAGGTCAGAGCCCAACCCAATCACCAATTCTCCACTTTCTCACCTTTATAAACTTCCTTTGGGAAGTTTTAGTTGCTCTGCAGCCCCGTTAGCAAACCCTGGGGCAGTGAGGCTGAAGGCAGGGGGTGCTGCGTGTGTGTTGCAGAAACTCAGCGTCACCGACGTGAAACTTTTGCTGGGGGAAAACCTCCAAGAGCTGAAGAAGCACGAGCACGAGCCCGCGGTGGCACGCTGGGTGCAGCAGCAGTCCCAGCAGGAGCTGGACTGCGTGCTGGGCATCGGCCTGCAGGGAGGGCAGCCCGGGCCCACGGGGACAGCCTGCCCTGTTGTCACCTGCCCTGCTGCCACCAGCCCGGCCAGTGTCACCTCCACGGCCACTGTCACCACCCCTCCTCACCCCACCACCCCGGCCAATGTCACACCTGTGCCCACCACCCTTCCCACTGACACCTTGGCCAGTGTCACTTCCACGGCCACTGTCACCACCTCTCCTCACCCCGCCACTCCAGCCAGTGTCACCCCTGTGCCCACCACCCTCCCCACTGTCCCCAGCAGCTCGGCCAGTGTCACCTCCATGGCCACTGTCACCACCTCTCCTCACCCCGCCACCTCAGCCAGTGTCACCCCTGTGCCCACCACCCTTCCCACTGACACCTCAGCCAGTGTCACCTCCACGGCCACTGTCACCACCTCTCACCCTGCCACTTCGGCCAGTGTCACCTCCACGGCCACTGTCACCACCTCTCCTCTCCCCACCACCCCGGCCAATGTCACCCCTGTGCCCACCACCCTCCCCACTGTCCCTAGCACCTCGGCCAGTGTCACCTCCATGGCCACTATCACCACCTCTCCTCACCCCGCCACCTCGGCCAGTGTCACCCCTGTGCCCACCACCCTCCCCACTGTCCCCAGCAGCTCAGCCAGTGTCACCTCCACAGCCACTGTCACCACCTCTCCTCACCCCACCACCCTTCCCACTGACACCTCAGCCAGTGTCACCTCCACGGCCACTGTCACCACCTCTCCTCACCCCACCACCCCGGCCAATGTCACATCTGTGCCCACCACCCTTCCCACTGACACCTCAGCCAGTGTCACCTCCACAGCCACTGTCACCACCTCTCCTCTCCCCACCACCCTTCCCACTGACACCTCGGCCAGTGTCACCTCCATGGCCACTGTCCCCCCTGTCCCCACTGCCACTCCCACAGCCCGTCCCGCTGTGACCAGCACAGTGCCCTGCTCCACCCACCAGGCTGCCACCACAGACAGAGCCACCTCCCCCCCTGTCACCCTCCTCAGCACCCTCCTGGCCACCAGCAGCCCCAGTGCCACCCCAGTCCCTGCTGTCACCTCCAGGGCCACCACCAGCACTAGTGTTGGCACTAGCCTGGCTGGTACCACCCACAGCACTGTCACCACTGTCCCCACCCCCTCTGCTCCCACTGCCACCCACAGCACTGTCACAACTGTCCCCAACCCTTCTTCTCCCACTTCCAACAGCACTGTCACCCCTGTCCCCAACCCTTCTTCTTCTCCCACTGCCACCCACAGCAGTGTCACCACTGTCCCCAACACTTCTTCTCCCACTTCCAACAGCACTGTCACCCCTGTCCCCAACCCTTCTTCTTCTCCCACTGCCACCCACAGCACTGTCACCCCTGTCCCCAACCCTTCTTCTCCCACTTCCAACAGCACTGTCACAACTGTCCCCAGCCCCTCCTCTGCTCCCACTGCCACCCACAGCACTGTCACCCCCCTCAATTCCACCTCTTCTCCCACTGTCACCTCTGTCCCTCACTCCTCCTCTGCCCCAGCTGCCACCCCAGCCCCAATTCCCAGCTCCGCCCCAATTCCCAGCTCCGCCCCAATTCCCAGTTCCACCTCAATTCCCAGCTCCACCCCAATTCCCAGTTCCACCTCAATTCCCAGCTCCGCCCCAATTCCCAGCTCCACCCCAATTCCCAGTTCCACCCCAATTCCCAGCTCCACCCCAATTCCCAGCTCCACCCTAATTCCCAGCTCCACCCCAATTCCCAGCTCCACCTCAATTCCCAGTTCCACCCCAATTCCCAGCTCCACCCCAATTCCCAGTTCCACCCCAATTCCCAGCTCCACCCCAATTCCCAGCTCCACCTCAATTCCCAGCTCCACCCCAATTCCCAGTTCCACCTCAATTCCCAGCTCCACCCCAATGCCCAGCTCCACCCCAATTCCCAGCTCCACCCCAATTCCCAGCTCCACCCCAATGCCCAGTTCCACCCCAATTCCCAGCTCCACCCCAATTCCCAGCTCCACCCCAATTCCCAGCTCCACCTCAATTCCCAGCTCCACCCCAATTCCCAGCTCCACCCTAATTCCCAGCTCCACCCCAATTCCCAGTTCCACCTCAATTCCCAGCTCCACCCCAATTCCCAGCTCCACCCCAATTCCCAGTTCCACCCCAATTCCCAGCTCCACCCCAATTCCCAGCTCCACCTCAATTCCCAGCTCCACCCCAATTCCCAGTTCCACCTCAATTCCCAGCTCCACCCCAATGCCCAGCTCCACCCCAATTCCCAGCTCCACCCCAATTCCCAGTTCCACCCCAATTCCCAGCTCCACCCCAATTCCCAGCTCCACCCCAATTCCCAGCTCCACCCCAATGCCCAGTTCCACCCCAATTCCCAGTTCCACCCCAATTCCCAGTTCCACCCCAATGCCCAGCTCCACTCCAATTCCCAGTTCCACCTCAATTCCCAGTTCCACCCCAATTCCCAGTTCCACCCCAATTCCCAGTTCCACCCCAATTCCCAGCTCCACCCCAATTCCCAGTTCCACCCCAATTCCCAGCTCCACCCCAATTCCCAGCTCCACCCCAATGCCCAGCTCCACTCCAATTCCCAGCTCCACCTCAGTTCCCAGCTCCACTCCAATTCCCAGTTCCACCTCAATTCCCAGCTCCACCCCAATTCCCAGCTCCACCCCAATGCCCAGTTCCACCCCAATTCCCAGTTCCATCCCAATGCCCAGCTCCACCATGCCCACCCAAACAAGCCTGGGCTCCTCCACGGCCGTGCCGTGCCAGCCCAGCTCCCCTCCAGCCCCTTCCAACCCTTCCTCCAGCCCCAAAACCACACCTGGGAGCGTTCCAGAGCCACCAGAGCCAACCCCTGATGGCTACATCACCCTGAAGCCTGCGCCTGGTGAGCTGGGAGTGTTGGGAAAGGCTTGGGAATGCCGGGTGGGACAAAGCTGGCTGATCCCCCCGCTCCTGGTGGGACTCAGTGCTGGGGGACAGCTGGGGACGTGGCCCTGAGGCTGCCCTCGGGTTCTCAGGTGCACCCCAAGGTGTCTCATCACCACCTCCTGAGCTCCTCAGAGAGCTGCAGAATTCATTCCCTGTGCTCTCCCTGCAGGATCAGGATCCAGGCTCTGCTCCTGCCTCACTCTCCTGCTGGCAGCCACCGTGGGCACCGTTCTGCTGGGGGGGCTGCCCTGAGCCCCTCAGCATCACCCACCCTGCTCAGCCCTCCCTCCGTCCCAGCGGAACTGCGCCGGGCAATTCCCTGCTGGACAGCAGAACCCCAGGCAAGGCAAGAGAACTCATCCACTTTCGATGCCACCACAGGATTTGGTTCTTTTTGAGGCTGGGCAGTGAAGGAGGAACAGATTTTTCCAGCCCGGAGAAGCCTGACAGGTCCTTACTCGAGGTTTACTCCCTGTAGTACAACCAGCAGTGATGCTGACTGCTCTGCCAAGGCAAGAACACCGGGCCCAGCTCTTCCAGGGATTTCCTGTCCATCCCATCCCACTGGGATCTGCTAAACAGTGGGAAAAACTCAGGGATTTCGGTCACTGGTGGCCCCACACCACAGCTGAGAGAGCCCCAAAAATCCTGTTTAACTTTTCTCACGAGCTGCTTTTCGATCGAGGTTTGTTCAAACCACACACAGACTCTCATGGGATGATTAGCTGGAGATAATTTATCTTGATTACTGTTCAGTGCTGTACAATAAAACACCAATCATCTCTTTTTTCCTAATCCAAAGTGTCCTTTGAGGTGTTTAGTGCTTTCTGGGGAAGCTTTTCCTGCGTAAATCCAAAATCTGCAGAGAAGGACAGACCTGCTCCCTCTCTAGAAAGCTCAGACAGTGAAGATTTGTAAGATATTAAATATATAAATCCCTTTTTCCTTCCCAGACTCTCCTCCTGGAGGAAAGGGGGATGTCAGGAGCTAGATACAAGTTTCACTGAGGGTTTTTTTTTTGACAGATATTCCCAATGAGTGGGGAAAAAATACGGAAAACCTTGTACAAAATTCCTTTCCTCCATCCTAAATGTTGACCAGCCAACCCCAAGGAACAGGCAGATCCTGGGATTCTGAGCCTTAATTTGGGGGGATTCCTGCAGACAGGAAGGCGAGGGCAGCCTCAAGGAAGAGCAGACACTCATCAGTTTGCTTCTGGCATTTTTACTCAGTTCCAGGATTTATTTACAAGCAGCTGGAAAACTTCATTCCCACCCTGAGGTCTTGGCAGTGTCACGAGGTCAGGCTCTGAGAAATGTCATTTTTAACCTGCAGAACTCACCCTTAAACCCAGCAGTAAGACGGGGTTTAGCAGTGGTTTGGGGCTGAGCTGGGCTTGGGCTGTCCCAAAGGCAAAGATCCTACGCCACAGAGTCTGGAATCTTCCCTTCAGACACAACTGGGTTTTTTTCCAATGATTTGAAAGCCAAAAGTACCTAAAAGTGAGTCCTGGGCTGGTCCCAGGGCTGTGGGCACTCCTCAGGCCAGGTCTCAGCAGGTCACAGCTGGTCCCCCTTGGCTCCTCGTGGATGGAGATGCTCAAGACAGGATGGACACCATGAGGAAACTGAGGAGCAGGGCAGGCAGGAGGTGGGACACCATGGCCACGGTCCCCAGAGGGGCTGAGGACGGTTCTGGGGGACAAAGAGGGCATCAGAGCAGAGAAATCAGTGACTGAGCTGTGGGAAATGGATTTGTAGAGATAAGATTTGTTTGAGATAAGAAATGCTGACTTAGAAATGGCATGGAATGAGAGAGAAATGGAACTAGGAACAAGTTTCAAAGGATGGCCTTGCAAACAGGACTGGATACTTAGAGAAACAGAGCTATGGAAGATGCATTGGAGCAGGACCCACGAGGGGGAATTTTAGATTTTTAACTTTAAGGCATTTACAGCATGGTGTAGAAAAAGCTGATAGGCCAAGAAAAGCTTACAGTATAATTAAGAAATAGTTTCATTCTGATTGCGATGGCGTCAATTATAACAGCTGTATGGTCTCACTCCTCAGATGGGACTGAAAACGGAATAAAAGTTTTTAAAACACCTCTCAGTTACCTCATCTCTGAGTCAGAAAACAACTTAATCCAACAACTGAACCACTCCTCCATGGGGAAAACATCCCTCTGTGCCCCCTCTGGGGATTCTCTTCACCTAACCATTGCACCAAAGCATGGAAGGCAAGAAGGAGAAGAAGGTCGTGACACACCCAAATCCTTCCATTTTGTCCCCTTCAACCCCATTCCAAAAACCCCAAAATTCTACTTTTTCACCCTGTGTTAACTTGACTATCACACTACTTGTGGCTGTAATTCCTCACACAAAGTTGGCAGCTTTTTCCACGGGCTAAACTCGAAGCCACAGCAGTTTTTGACTTTGTGCCAGGGTCTGGAGCAGCCAGGGCAGCCAGAGGGATGAGCTGGGACCCCACATTCACTCTGCACCCAGAATTTGCCCTGCAGGGCTCCAGGCTCCTCAGCAGAGCTGGCCCACTTCCAATCCTTGCTGCAACCCCAAAAGAAGCCGTTAAACCCCAAAAGAAGCCGTTAAACCCCAAAAGAAGCCGTTAAACCCCAAAAGAAACCGTTAAACCCCAAAAGAAACCATTAAATCCCAAGAGAAGCCGTTAAATCCCAAAAGAAGCTGTTAAACTCCAAAAGAAGCCATTAAACCCAGAAAGAAGCCGTTAAACCCCAAAGAGAAGTCGTTAAACCCCAAAATAAACCATCAAACCCCAAAAAGAAGCCGTTAAACCCCAAAAGAAGCTATTAAACCCCCAAAAAGAAAGCGTTAAACCCCAAAAGAAACCATTGACCCCAAAAGAAGCCGTTAAACCCCAAAAGAAGCCATTGACCCCCAAAAGAAGCCGTTAAACCCCAAAAGAAGCCGTTAAACCCCAAAAGAAGCCATTGTCCCCCAAAAGAAGCCATTGACCCCCAAAAGAAGCCGTTAAACCCCAAAAGAAGCCATTGAACCCAGAAGAAGCCGTTGACCCCAGAAGAAGCTGTTGACCCCCAAAAGAAGCTGTTGACCCCAAAAGAAGCCATTGAACCCAGAAGAAGCCGTTGACCCCAGAAGAAGCTGTTGACCCCCAAAAGAAGCTGTTGACCCCAAAAGAAGCTGTTGACCCCAAAAGAAGCCGTTGACCCCAAAAAGTAGCCATTAAACCCCAAAAAGAAAGTGTTAAACCCCAAAAGAAGCCATTGTCCCCCAAAAGAAGCCGTTAAACCCCAAAAGAAGCCGTTGTCCCCCAAAAGAAGCCGTTGACCCCAAAAGAAGCTGTTAAACCCCAAAAGAAACCATCAAACCCGAAAAAGAAGCCGTTGCCCCCAAAAGAAGCCGTTGTCCCCCAAAAGAAGCCATTAAACCCCAAAAGAAGCCATTAAACCCCAAAAGAAGCCATTGAACCCAGAAGAAGCCGTTGACCCCAGAAGAAGCTGTTGACCCCCAAAAGAAGCCGTTAAACCCCAAAAAGAAAGCGTTAAACCCTAAAAAGAAGGCATTGACCCCAAAAAGAAGCCATTGACCCCCAAAGAAGCCGTTGCCCCCCAAAAATAAGCCGTTGCCCCCGAAGAAGCGCGGCGGTACCTGGGAATCTGGGGATGGCCAGGTTGATGTAGCCGTCCTGCAGGCCGCCCGTGAGGCCGAGCTGCAGCTCGTCCAGCTCCGCCTGGCGCTGCCGCTGGATCCAGTCGCGCACGGGGGCGCGGAACCGCCACGGCGCCAGCCGGGCCACGTTCACCCCCAGCAGCCCCCGCACCTCGCGGGGCGTCAGGGGCTGCGGAGGGAGCACACGGGGAGAGAAAAATAACAACAGATTTAAAAAAAAAAAAATTAAAAAATGAAAATTTAAAAATAAAAATTTAAAAAAGCCAAAAAAATACTGAAAAATTCAAAAAAAAATTTAAAAAAGTCGAAAAAAATCCCGAAAAATTAAAAAAAAAAATTTAAAAAGTAAAAAAAAATCCTGAAAAATTAAAAAAAAAATTAAAAAAGCCGAAAAAAATCCTGAAAAATTAAATAAAAATTAAAAAGCCGAAAAAACATCCTGAAAAATTAAAAAAAAAATAAATTAAAAAAGCAAAAAAAAATCCTGAAAAATTAAAAAAAAAATTAAAAAGTCAAATAAACATCCTGAAAAATTAAAAAAAAAATTAAAAAAGTCAAAAAAAACATCCTGAAAAATTAAAAAAAAATTAAAAAGTCAAATAAACATCCTGAAAAATTAAAAATTTAAAAAGTCAAAAAAACATACTGAAAAATCAAAAAAGAAAAAATTTAAAAAGCCAAGAAAAACATACTGAAAAATTAAAAAAATAAAAATTTAAAAAGCCAAGAAAAACATACTGAAAAATTAAAAAAATAAAAATTTAAAAAGCCGAAAAAACATCCTGAAAAATAATAATAAAAAAAAAATTAAAAAGCCAAAAAAAATCCTGAAAAATTAAAAAAAAAATTTAAAAAGCTGAAAAAACATCCTGAAAATTAAAAAAAATTTAAAAAGCCAAATAAACATCCTGAAAAATTAAAAAAAAAAAATTAAAAAGTCAAAAAAACATACTGAAAAATTAAAAAAGAAAAAATTTAAAAAGCCAAAAAAAATCCTGAAAAATAATAATAGAAAAATTAAAAAAGCCAAAAAAAATCCCGAAAAAATTAAAAAAGAAGTATCCAAGAAAATTTTTAAAAAATTAAAAAAAAAATCCCACAAAAATCCTACAAAATAAAAAAATCCAAGAAATTTTAAAAAATTTTAAAAATCCCACCAAAAATCCCCCAAAATAATAAAAAAAAAAACAGGAAAATTTTAAAAAAATTTAAAAGAAATCAAAGAAAATAAAAAAAATCCCGAAACCCCCCCCCAAAAAATTCCAAAAATAAAGAAAAAGTAAAAAAATTTCATTTTTTTCTAAATCAAAAAAATCACAACTGTTTATAGACCTCGTATCACAGATAGAAATGAGAAGCCCAAAATTTAATAAATTAATAAAAAAATAACAAATAATTAATAAATATGTAATCTTAAATATCTATTATATGTTAAAAATTATAATACATATGACTTAATATATACATTTTTTAATATTTTCTAAATAAAAATATGTTAAAGTATGAATATTTATTTAAAAATAAACGAGGAACTTCTTTAACTACATAAACAAGAGTATATATTAATTAATATATTATATATATTAATATAAATATATATTAATTTATATAAAGTATAAAGTAATTTATATATTATATTATTAACTTTATAAGTGATAAATAATAAGATAAGTAATGTTATGTAATATTGTAATAATATATTAAATAATAAAATATAAGTAATATAATAACCTAATACATTGTAATATAGGATAATAAAAAATAAAATATAAATAATATTATATTATATAAACAATTATATTATATAGATTATGATTATATAGAAACGATAATAATATAATTAATAACAACATTTTTATAATCTTAATTCTATCTTTAATATAATTTTATACCTTAATTATTTTTCAATTTTTTAAACATTATTTTTCGATTTTAATTTATGCATAAGTTTATTTTAATTTTGGTGTGGTTTTAGTTTGTCAATGTCGAATTCTTGTTGATTTCCATATTTCTTGATTAATGCACTAAATAATGTGGTGGGTTTCTCCATTTTCTCCACTTTCTGCTTTAAATGAATAAATTTTGGATTTGATGGAATTTGGATTTGATTCTTTATTTGCATCCATCCAGGACTCCAAATTCTACTTCTTAAGGAATTTCAGGCCCTTTCCCCACTTTTCCACTGCTCTGAATGAATAAATTTTGGATTTGATGGAATTTGGATTTGAGGATTTCCTTGCATCCATCCAGGACTTCAAATTCTACTTTTGAAGGAATTTCGGGCCCTTTCCCCAATTTTCCACTGCTCTGAATGAATAAATTTTGGATTTGATGGAATTTGGATTTGATTATTTATTTGCATCCATCCAGGACTCCAACTTCTACTTTTTAAAGAATTTCAGGCCCTTTCCCCACTTTTCCACTGCTCTGAATGAATAAATTTTGGATTTGATGGAATTTGAATTTGATTATTTCTTTGCATCCATCCAGGACTCCTACTTTTTAAAGAATTTCAGGCCCTTTCCCCACTTTTCCACTGCTTTAAACGAATAAATTTTGGATTTGATGGAATTTGGATTTGAGGATTTCTTTGCATCCACCCAGGACTTCAAATTCTACTTTTGAAGGAATTTCAGGCCCTTTCCCCAATTTTCCACTGCTCTGAATGAATACATTTTGGATTTGATGGAATTGCACTGAGCACACCCAATGCAGGGAATGAAGGAATTCTGAAGGCCAGCTCACCATGAGAGCGTCTCTCCTCAGGGTCACAAAGGTGGACACGTTCATGTTCACGTCCTTCTTGCTGAGAACTTTGAGATCTGCAGCAGGAGCCCCCCCTGCACCAAAGCAAGGAGAACATCAAAGGATGGCACAGCCCCAAGGAGCTCTGCTGGCTCTCTGCACAAAATTAACATTCCTCCAAAATTCATTAATCTGGGATGATAATAAGGATGGCACACCCCAAATGAGCACTGCTGGCTCTCTGCACAAAATCAAAATTTCTCCAAAATTCATTAGGCTGATAATGGGGATGGCACAGCCCAAATGAGCTCTGCTGGCTCTCTGCACAAAATTAACATTTCTCCAAAATCCGTTAATCTGGGCTGATAATGGGGATGACACACCCCAAATGAGCACTGCTGGCTCTCTGCACAAAATTAACATTTCTCCAAAATCCGCTAATCTGGGCTGATAATGGGGATGACACACCCCAAATGAGCACTGCTGCCTCTCTGCACAAAATTAACATTTCTCCAAAATCCGCTAATCTGGGCTGATAATGGGGATGACACACCCCAAATGAGCACTGCTGGCTAGCTGCACAAAATCAACATTTCTCCAAAATTCATTAGGCTGATAATTGGGATGGCACAGCCCAAAGGAGCTCTGCTGGCTCTCTGCACAAAATTAACATTTCTCCAAAATTCATTAGGCTGATAATGGGGATGGCACAGCCCAAATGAGCTCTGCTGGCTCTCTGCACAAAATTAACATTTCTCCAAAATTCATTAATCTGGGCTGATAATGGGGATGGCACAGCCCAAAGGAGCTCTGCTGGCTCTCTGCACAAAATTAACATTTCTCGAAAATTCATTAGGCTGATAATGGGGATGGCACAGCCCAAAGGAGCTCTGCTGGCTCTCTGCACAAAATTAACATTTCTCCAAAATCCATTAGGCTGATAACACGCTGAGGCCCAGCTGCCAAACATAAGGATGCTCCTCCTTCTTTTATTGGGAGTTATTTTGTTGGGCATTAAAAAATCTGTGGCCACGCCAGACAGTGGAAAGAAGGGTGAGGAGAATTTGGAAAAATTCTTGGCTTAACAGGGAGAAAAAACTAAAATTGTGACATGGAAAAGGGCTTTGAGATAAATCCCGAGTTTGATTTTCCTTGTGATGGTCTGGAAAGAGATTTGGGCAATTTAAAGCAGGCTGAGAATATTTTGTGCCATCTACAAGCTGGGAAGACAAACTTTTAACAACTTGAGTGAAAATTCCCAAATCTTTGATGGATTTTGATGCCCGTTTATTTTGTGGCCAGGAGTTCTCTTTCCCCACAACATCCTGGGGTTTTTTACATACCCAGGTAAGGTAAAATCAGCTCATAGTAAGCAGGAAAATGGTGCTGCTCAGAGAAAGCTTCTTTGGCTTTCTGGTACAAGATGTTCTTTGTCTCCTGAGAACAGGCTGAAGGATCCAGAGACACCATTCTGCAGGAAAATAAAAATTTAGGGTGAAAAAAGCTTTTATTCTCTTCAACATGTTCAATTTTTGCATATTCGGAGTGTTCTTCTGCGTTTCTCTGCACAGCACAGGTGATCCCTAATTCCCAGCTCTGTGAGGAGAAGCTGAGAGGAAAGACAATGGCCCAGAGAATTTCCTGCTGAGAATTTGTCCTTCGAGTGATGATGGCTCTGATGGTGCCCAATAAATCTGTGTGCTTGCCAAGCGGTAATTAATTAATTTCATTTAATTTCATTCACTCTTCCAGAGGGATTCAAACTGGAAATGCTGAAAAACCTCGAGGATGTGGCCATTGATGGTTCAGTGGTGACCATCAACTGCTGGCGGCGGCTGATGATCTGAGAGGCCTTTTCCAGCCTTAACGACTCATTAACTCTACGAAACTCAATTTAATTTGCTCTTTTGCAGACGGAAGCGGGCACAGAGTCCGATTTGCAGCCTGTTGGGCTGAAATAAAGAGAGTTTGAGTGGAAATCCCAGCCCGGGCTGGCAGGTTCTGAGGTGCTTCCTAAATTCCCTTTCCCTGAGAGCAGCAAAAAGGAAAAGGATGGGGAAGGGATTTTGGGAGAAGCCAGGACACGCCAACGTGGGACTCACTTGAGGACGGGGGGGTGGATGGCCTCCAGCTGGGTGGCATTCAGCAGGCACACGTACTTGGTGCCAACGGCATCCAGGGCCGTGGCGTTCAGGGCATTGCCCAGCTCCGTGTAGCGATTAATCGCTGCCGAGGCCTGGAAAATCAATTTATTAGATGAATTGGATTGAATCAGGAGGTGTGGTTGCACCCCCCGAAAGAAAATCTCTATTTTATAGTTACAAATATAAAAGGGATCCATTTCGGATCTGTTCGTGTTGCTATGAGTTTTGTGTTAGAGCTAGAAATGGGATGAGATATTTGGGTTTTTGGTGCAGAATAGGTTTTTTTATTGTGAGCCATTTATATGATCTTGTCTTTTTAAATTATTTAATTATTGAATTTTATTTTATTTTAATACTTTATATTAAGTATTGTTTTATTCTAATATTTTCTAGTCAATAAAATTTTATTTATTTTTATTATTTTTATTCCATACCATTTTTATATGGTATTAGCAGGTATTGCGTTTGAATTTAATTAGTTAGTAATCTAGTGAAACTTAGTTCATTGGTTGGTAAGGGTTGTTGTTTATTAAACAATATATGTTATATATTTGTATATGTGTTATATATTTATATATGTTATGTTTATATATATATTTATATATATAAAATATATTATATATATTTTTATATATTATATATTTTTATATATGCTATATATTTATATATATAATATATATGTTATATATATATGTTATATATGTATGTTATATGTTTATGAAACTTTTTTATAGATATGTTTATATTTTAAATGGATTTTATGGGATGAATGTCTTGTTTTTATAGGTGTGAACTGTTTTTTTACAGTAGCTTGCTGTGCTGATTTTTACTCTCATGTTTTCTTTCTAATGGGAATTGAGTAGGTTAGCTTAGAACAGAAAGGCCTGATTTTATGAGGCCTTTCTTTTATAAAATTTCTGTCCATCGGGCCACCCAAAATTCCGGCACCAAAGATGCTTCAACCCCCTGGGGACCCGCTCCGTTCATCCCAAAGGCAGGAAAGCAAACCCAAGCCCTACCAGGGAATCCGAGGGCTGGGGCTGGGTTCTCAGGAATGCAGCCAGCAGGTCAGCAGAGCTCAGATTCCAGGTGGAAACCTCCCCGGGGCTGATCAGGGTGAGGAAAGGACCCAGGTTGGAGAGGACATTTTCGGGATAACCATCGGGAAAACGCTGTGGAGACACCGGTTATGGCTATGGAGCTATGGAGGGGGTTGAGTAGCTGGGCTCAGCCTGAGGGAAAGGTGGAGTGAAAGGAAAGGATCCAGGTTGGAGAGGACTTTTTTGGGATAACCATTGGGATAACGCTGTGGAGACACCGGTTATGGCTATGGAGCTATGGAGCAGGGCTGAGGAACCGGGCTCAGCCTGAGGGAAAGGTGGAGTGAAAGGAAAGGATCCAGGCTGGAGAGGACTTTTTTGGGATAAACATTGGGATAACGCTGTGGAAACAGCAGTTATGGCTATGGAGGGGGTTGAGTAGCTGGGCTCAGCCTGAGGGAAAGGTGGAGTGAAAGGAAAGGACCCAGGTTGGAGAGGACTTTTTTGGGATAACCATTGGGATAACGCTGTGGAGACACCGGTTATGGCTACTGTGGGACTCAGATTCAGTCAAAGAGAGAAACGGGAGTTTCCAGCCAGGCAGAAGCCTGGGAAAGAGCTGCAGAAGAATGTAAATAATTCTCTGTATTTCTTGTTTTTCACATTGTTTATAGTTAATCCTATCACTGCGTCAAGCACTTTGCACCAATGGGGTGGGTTGTTTTCACTTCAGGACCAATGGAGCTGGTGCAAATTTGAGATCCTTGGAGATCCTAAATTCACCAGGACAAGGTCCTGAGAGATCCCATCAGTGGAAAGCTGAGATCCATGGAGATCCTAAATTCACCAGGCGAAGGCTCTGAGAGATCCCATCCTTTGAATCCTATTCTTGGAGATCCTAAATTCCCCAGGACAAAGCCTCAAGAGATCCTATCAGTGGAAATTTGAGACCCCTGAAGATCCTAAATTCCTCAGGACAAGGCCCTGAGAGATCCCATCAGTGGAAACTGGGCATTCTTGGGCTGGAATTACCTCTTCCAGGTATTTCTTCATCACAGCCAGCTGGGGGATGGAGAAGGGGTAGGTGCCAAGCTGGGAGAGGTGATTTTCCAGGGAGGAATTCTGGAGGCAGGCACGCAGCTGCTCGGGGCTGTAGTAGGTAGGCATCATATCATCGTTCAGAACTGCCTCTGTTATCACCAGATCAGCTGGGCAACCTGCTGAAGCCATGGAAAACTCAGAGTTAAATTAAATTTTTTGGCTCCAAGCTTTGGATGCCAGAATCGTGTTGGTTGGAAAAACCTCCAAAGTTGATCCGTGCCCGATCCCCACTTTGTCACCAGCACTGAGTTCCTTGGACACCTCCAGGGATGGAGACTCCAAACCTCCCTGGGAGCCCCTCCCAAGGCCTGAGGAGCTCCAGGGTGAGCCCAGTCCCAGCGGGAATGTCGGGGTGACTCCTGCTCCCAGAGGGAATGTCAGGGTGACCCCAGTCCCAGAGGGAATGTCGGGGTGACTCCTGCTCCCAGAGGGAATGTCAGGGTGACCCCAGTCCCAGAGGGAATGTCGGGGTGACTCCAGTCCCAGAGGGAATATCAGGGTGAGCCCAGTCCCAGAGGGAATGTCGGGGTGACCCCAGTCCCAGAGGGAATGTCGGGGTGACCCCAGTCCTAGAGGGAATGTCGGGGTGAGCCCAGTCCCAGAGGGAATGTCGGGGTGAGCCCAGTCCCAGAGGGAATGCCGGGGTGACCCCAGTCCCAGAGGGAATGTCGGGGTGACCCCAGTCCCAGAGGGAATGGTTTGGATCAGGGGCAGCTCCCTACCATCCTCTCGCTTGTGCCGGCGGGGCAGGAGCTCCCCAACAACAGTGGCCAGCTCCTCCCTGGACAGGGATGAATCCCAGGCAAAGTTCCTCAGCCAGGTGGTCAAAGCCTTCTGCAAGGAAAAGGGATCATCAGGGGGATTTGGGAATGCTGGATGTGTCTCCAGCACAGCTCCTGCTCCTCACACGCCGGGCTCTGAGCCTGGAGAACCTGAGCTTTGCAATTCCTTAAATGTTCCATTCTCCCTTTCCCCCAGGCCATCGGTGAGTGGAGCTCCTCACAAAGCTCCTCAGAAAGTTATTCCTGCTCTCCCCAAGTGGCAGGAAGGGGCTGGCAGTGACCTGGATTTGCAGTTCCAGTCTGTCAGCTCTGGTGCCTTAAGTCTGAGCTTTTATATTTTCCAGATTCTGCACTGCACTGGTTTGTAACTCTGAACTCCATTTGAAGTGTCAGCAGCTCTCCTCACAGCTCAGCACACTGAACAATCCTGAACCAGCTCAGCACCCTGAACAATCCTGAACCAGCCCAGAACCAGCTCAGCACCCAGAACAATCCTGAACCAGCTCAGCACCCTGAACAATCCTGAACCAGCCCAGAACCAGCTCAGCACACAGAACAATCCTGAACCAGCTCAGCACCCTGAACAATCCTGAACCAGCCCAGAACCAGCTCAGGCACACTGAACAATCCTGAACCAGCCCAGAACCAGCTCAGCACCCAGAACAATCCAGAACCAGCCCAGAACCAGCTCAGCACACTGAACAATCCTTTTCCAGCCCAGAACCAGCTCAGCACCCTGAACAATCCAGAACCAGCCCAGAACCAGCTCAGCACACTGAACAATCCTGAACCAGCTCAGCACACAGAACAATCCTGAACCAGCTCAGCACACTGAACAATCCTTTTCCAGCCCAGAACCAAGGACACGCTGCAGCTCCAGCCCCAAAAAGTGCAACCAGCAGGGAATGGAGGAGAGCAGCCTGGGAGGGTGGGACTGGAACTGGACAATGAACCCAACATGGAAATGGACCAAAACTTGTAAAAGTGTGAAAACTCCTGACCCAGGGTCCATCTTGGGTGGAGTCACAGCTGGGATCTTGCACTGCCCCAGGTGCATCTTTGAAGGCTTTTTAATAAATCCCTGCTTTATTCTTTAACTCTGCCCAGCCTCTGCTCCAGCAGCAGCTCCTCCCTTCCCACACCAGCCCATCCCTCTGGCACCAGGCTCTTTCCAAAGGCAGAACTGCTGGAACCAGGCTGGCTCAACGCCCCCAGCAGCTGCCAGCCCCATCCCCAGCCCAGCAGAGCTTCCCAAAAATCCCTGACCCACCTTGGGGATCTGCTGCAGGATGCTGGGACCCAGCACGGGGATCAGCCCGCTCAGCTCGCTCAGGGTGAACGCTGACCAAGCCTCAGGAGGCCTGCAGGCAAAAATGTGGGCAAATAAGGAAAACCTAATGGAAGAAAAGCCTTATAAAATGTAATCTAAGCTACCTTATTCAATTTCCACAGGAAAATACTTATAAAAATTAAAAAATCAATTTCCATAACAATCTATTCTTGTTAGAAAATAGTCTGCACCTACAAAAATAAGAAGTATGTCCCATAAAACTCCATAAAGAAAAATATATAAACTATTTAGAAAAATGTAATAAACATATACACTATCCATTACCAACCAATTAGTTTCAATAATTTTCTAACCTATTAAATTCAAACACAGTACCTTCTAATATCATATAAAATTAGCTATATAAATTAAAAATCCAGCTATTTGACACAAAAAAACAAGGGTCTCATCTGCCCCATTTCTATCTCTATCACAAAGCTACAACAAAAATGAACATTAATCACCTCTCAAGGAAGAACAAAACTGTAAAAACCACCCTTAAATCCTCCAGGATTTAACATGTGACACTAAGAAAACATCAGATTTAAGCCCTCAAACACCTCAATCACTTCCTGCTGCACCAAATTTCCTTGCAGCAGGGCAGGAGAAGTTGTCAGGGACATAAATCAGGGCAGCTGGGTGGGAAAATGGCCTTGAACAAACACCTCCTTTTCTTAAGGCTCTTTCTGGAACCCAAAGAATTTCTCTTGCTCACTGTGGCCCCATTCAGTGCCAAGATCTTGGGGTAACTGACGTGGGAAGGAAAATATTTTGCTTCCCTGTGTGTTAGAAGAGGGATTTATCAAACATCTCTCACTGGACAGGCAGAGGCAGATTGGCTCCTGGAAATCTGTGCCTGACCAACAGCTTGAGCTCACCTGTCAGCACCAGGCCAGTCAGAGAAGTTTGATTAATGAAAAATTAATTTTTCAGACCAAAGGAAAAGCTTTTATAATGAGTAAGAGAGGCAGAGGAGTGACCACTTATTTTTTTCAGGAGAATTACACCCAGGCCTTTCGGCTGAAATAATTTCAACTAAACAACATAAAAGTAAAGCTCAAGAGCAAGAAGATTTTTGGGTTTTTGATCAAGCTGCTTGGCTGGAGTCCACTCAGGCCTTAATAGCACCACGGGTTTGATTAAGGGAACAGTCCAGGAGAAATCCCATACCCAAAGGTGGTGTTGCCACTGCTGAGGACGTCCCTGATGGCCTCTTCTTGCTCAGGCAGGAAAGATCCACACTGGCTCAAAGCCTTCAGCAAACTGCCCCTAGAACTCCTGATGTACTCCTCACCCAGGTCACACACCAGCCAGCCCAGGACCTCGGCATTTTCCTTATTTATTTGTGTGCCAGGAATTCTCTGGAGTAAAAGCAGAGGCATTAACTGGGATGGAGCATCCCTGGATCCCAATCCCTGCAGGACCCAAATCCCTACAGGACCCAAATTCCTGCAGAATTTCAGCATTTTCCTTATTTATTTGTGTGCCAGGAATTCTCTGGAATAGAGGCAGAGGCATTGATTGGGATGGAGCATCCCTGGATCCCAATTCCTGCAGGACCCAAATCCCTACAGGACCGAAATCCCTGCAGGACTCAGCATTTTCCTTATTTATTTGTGTGCCAGGAATTCTCTGGAGTAAAAGCAGAGGCATTAACTGGGATGGAGCATCCCTGGATCCCAATCCCTGCAGGACCCAAATTCCTGCAGAATTTCAGCATTTTCCTTATTTATTTGTGTGCCAGGAATTCTCTGGAATAGAGGCAGAGGCATTGATTGGGATGGAGCATCCCTGGATCCCAATTCCTGCAGGACCCAAATCCCTACAGGACCCAAATCCCTGCAGGACTCAGCATTTTCCTTATTCATTTTTGTGCCAGGAATTCTCTGGAGTAAAGGCAGAAGCATTGATTGGGATGGAGCATCCCTGGATCCCAATCCCTGCAGGACCCCAGTTCCTGAAGGATGCCAAGCAACCCCTGAGGAATCTCAGCATTTTCCTTATTCATTTTTGTGCCAGGAATTCTCTGGAGTAAAGGCAGAGGCATTAATTGGGATGGAGCATCCCTGGACCCAAAGCCCTGTGGGACCCCAAACCCTACAAGACCCCAAACTCTACAAGACCCCAAACTCTACAGGATCTCAGCATTTTCCTTATTCATTTTTGTGCCAGGAATTCTCTGGAATAGAGGCAGAGGCATTAATTGGAATGGAGCATCCCTGGATCCCAATCCCTGCAGGATCCCAACTCCTACAGGATCCCAATCCCTGCAGCACCCAAATTCCTGCAGAACCCAAATCCCTACAGGATCTCAGCATTTTCCTTATTTATTTGTGTGCCAGGAATTCTCTGGAATAAAGGCAGAAGCATTAATTGGGATGGAGCATCCCTGGATCCCAATCCCTGCAGGATCCCAATCCCTGCAGGATCCCAGCTCCTAGAGGACCCCCAATCCCTGCAGGACCCCAATCCCTCTCCTCATACCAGACACTCCAGAGCCTCCAGGAGCAGCTGCTGCCTCTGAGGGTCCTCCCTGGGCAGAACATCCCCGTTTGCCTTCCCAACATTGATGAAAAACTGGCTGCAGTTCCCCGTGGCTGCATAGTCTGAGGGGCTGGAAAGACAAACTCCAAGAATTTTAGGGAATGAGATCAAGCCCAACACATCCCATGTCTGATAAAACATCTTCCACACTGAACTCCAGGCGTTGCTCTTCCCCAGTTTTCTTCAATGCCATTTAAAAATTCCTCAAATTTAAAAAATGGTTCTTAAAAAAAAAAAGTTTTCACCTGAAGGAATCTGTTGTGTGAGACAGAGCTTAAAACTGTTCAAGGTTTGGGTACAGAACCACAGCAGGAAGGTATTGGAACAGGGGAATCCACTTTATTCCCTGTTTTCTTTGGTGTTGTAAGGGAAAAGCACTTTCAGAGGCCTGGGAATGCTAAAATTGCCCTTGGACTCTGCCTGGGATGGGGCAGCCTCAGCTGCTCTGGGAAATCTGGGCCCCCCCACCCTCACAAGGAAGGATTTATTCCAATTTCTCCTATAAATCTACCCTCTCCAGCTTTCTGCAATCCCATTTTTTATTCCCCTTGAAGAGGCCTAAACAGCTCTGCAACAGAAATCAAATCAGCCAGCCTGGTTATAAACTAATCCTTATTTTCCCCCACGTTGCTCTAAGGCAACACGACGAAAAGCACAGCAGAGTTACCTCAAAAACAGCAGATTTACCTCAAAAACAGCAGCAGGTCTTGGGGATAAGTGTCCAAATCCTTGGGAATCCCGTGCACAGTCACCATCTTCAGCAGGCAGCTCAGCTGGAAGGACAGCAGGGATGGAGAGGAGCAGAGAAACCACCAGGGAAAAGGTAAAATAATGTAAAAATCGTTGGAATTTCTTCTTTCTGTGCACTGACCCCCTCAGGAGAATACTGCATTTGACCTGAGGCCGTGGAGAAGCTCCCCAAATTGAATGGGAGAAGTGGAATTATGAGAATTATTTGAGTTTGAATAGAAGTAATCACGTGGTGGAAAACTTAAGAGTTTAAAGCTTTAGAATATTGAATATAAAATATATCTTTTTAGAATAGAGTACATCTAGAGTATAGTATTTTAGAATATAGTAGTTATAGAATACATTTTATAATATAGTAATAAATATTTCATTTTAAGGAGGAGACTGGTCCTTCTTCTCCTTCTCCTCCATGGGTTTGGGTGGTTTTGTGTAATTGGATAAAAAGCCCACATTGCAGGGCACAGGTGGCTGGTTATTGGGTTAAAAGTGAAAATAATTCAGGTGTCGTTTCTTAATTGGACAGCTGATCTTTAAAAGGCCTTGTAGAGAAGGAGACAGGGCTCCATTTTTAATTTGTTGAAGTGCTGCAGAACTCAGGGTTTGTGAGACTGTGACAGAGATAAAAACTAACAGACATCTGAGTCTGAACAAGAAACACCATCTCACCCATTTAATCCTGACCATGGCAGAAAAGAAAAGAAGCAAATAATCCCCAAAAGATTTTACACTGCTCTGAAGAAAGAAAAAAAAATTAAAAAAAAAAAAAGAGAGAGGAGACAAAGAAGATGGAAATCAGAGGGTTTGGATTTCTCCTCTCCTCAGGGAAATTCTGAGCTGTGGGAGGGACACCCAGGACATTTGCTGCTCCACAGGGACCACCCTGACCCCAACATCCCCCCGTTGGGATTTGTGGTATTGATGATTTTGAGATTGTAGGAAGTTTTTGGTTTTTTGCTTTGTTGTTAAAGAAGAAGCTGTAATTTGTTTGTGTTGGTTTTTAAGGTTGTTTATTTTTGTTTATCTCTCACATGTTCTGCTGCCCTCCTGTAGGTTTGTTTTGCAGGGCAGCGTGTGGGGCTCTGCCCTCAGTGGGATGTGACAAACATTAAATACCAGAAACTATGCGTGTTATATTAATAATAATGCGTTAATATCTATCATTTATGTTGAACAGTGTGTTTTTAGTTTCAACTAATAGACAAATTTTAATACTACAGTGAGACATGGAGGGCATGAAGAAGGAGAAAAAGGACAAGGCACACCCAATTTCCTCCAGCTTGTCCCCTTTGGACCCCTCATCTAGAATCCTAAAATTTTACTTTTGCACCCGTGCCACACTTAATTATGACTGATATCAAACACTCAGAGCTGGTAATTGGTCCTGTAAGATTGAAAACTCTTTTCCATGGCCAGAGATCACAGCCAGTGTCTCTGGGGGCTCTGTAGAGAGACACTGTCTGTGATCTCTGTCCATGGGTCCCAGGGCAGCCAGAGGGAATCCCTGGATCCCCACACCCCCCTGCCCTGGGTCACCCTCTGGGGGAAGAAGCTGTCCCTAAACCCATCCTCACCCCCCTTGGCACATCCCTGCACCCCAGGGCTTGTTCTGGCTGAACAATTCCCTTTTGGCCCCTGCAGGACCAACCCTTGGCAGTGTGGGCATTACCTGGTCCTGGCCCAGCCTGACCTTCTTCTTCCTCATCTCCTTGGCCAGCTCCTGGGACCTCTCTGCCCCCACGGCGTTGGCAGCAGCACAAGTGAAGCCCTGGAGCACGGACTGGGAGAGCCTGGCAATTCCCAGCAGGAAAATAGAATGGAAAAACCTTCAGGAAGGTGCAGTCAGAGCTGACCCCGCCGCTTCTTCCAGATAAAAACCTCTATTTTCATCATTTTCATCTCAAATACGTCATCAACCCCTCTAAATTAATCCCTGGAATTGCCCTCTGGATGGTTTGGAAATGCATTCCCTGCTTGGAAATTCCTTCCAGAGGCAATGTGGAGCAGGATTCCAAGTGCAGCCTGAGCCAGCAGCATCACTTTAGACAGAAAATGTGGTCCCAGGGTGTGTTTGGCAGCTGAGCCCTGGGAAATCTCCATGTTCCACGGCTGTGTTTGGGTTCCCATCCCAATTCCCATCTGCTCCCGTGGATTCCAGGGGGTGGATGTGGCTGCACCACGGGAAGGGTGGGAATTGCCAGGAAAACAAACAGAAAATGGGAAAATCTCTACCTGCTGAAGTCAGGCTCTGCCTTCACCACGTCACTGAAAAACATTGCAGCCTGGAAACAGAGGCAGAGGTTTTCCAGGGAAAAGGGCTCAATTCCCAGGGGGAATTGTGGAATTCACAGCCCCACAGAGGGCAGAGCTGGGAAGGAGGAGCTCACCCCCCTTACCTGCTCTCTGCTCCATGGTTTGTTGTTGAGATCCTCAACGTTTGGCTTCTCTTCCTCAAAAACAAGCAGGGATTTTGGGATGTAGCTGGCCAGAGCATTGGGAATGAGCTTCACCAGCTCAGCGGGGTGGCCAACCCTGGAGGAAACCTTGAAAAAACCCAACAGAACAAACCATGGTAAATCTCACCCAGTTTTAGCCCAAACCATGGCAAATCTCACCCAGTTTTAGTTCAAAGTCATGGCAAATCTCTCCCAGTTTTAGTTCAAAGTCATGGCAAATCTCTCCCAGTTTTAGTTCAAAGTCATGGCAAATCTCTCCCAGTTTTACATGGCAAATCTCACCCAGTTTTATGTGGCAAATCTCACCCAGTTTTACACGGCAAATCTCACCCAGTTTTAGTTCAAAACATGGCAAATCTCACCCAGTTTTACATGGCAAATCTCACCCAGTTTTACATGGCAAATCTCACCCAGTTTTATGTGGCAATTCTCACCCAGTTTTATGTGGCAAATCTCACCCAGTTTTAGTTCAAATCATGGCAAATCTCACCCAGTTTTGTGTGGCAAATCTCACCCAGTTTTAGTCCAAACCATGGCAGTGTCAGAACCAGAGAATTGCTGAGGTTGGAAAAGACCTCCAGCATCAAACCCAACCTTGAATTAATTCTGCCCCATTTATATTATTTCCCTGGGAACATCCACTGGGAAGCAGCTTCTGGGAGCATCCCATAAAACAAATCCCTGCTGCCCTTGTCCCCAGGAGGCTGAGCAGGCCAAGGACAGGGACACAGAGCCAGGGACAGGATTTGGATGGCCTGTCCTGCTGCCACCCTGCCTGGCTGTGACAAATCCTGCAGGGAACGCTGGCAGGGAGTGCAGGGCTTTAAAATATAGAATTTAGAATATAAAATATGTATTTTTAGAATATATTACATCTATAATATGGTATTTTGGAATATAGTATATCTAGAATGTATTTTAGAATATAGTAATATGTATTTTGTTTTAGGATGGAGGTTGGTCCTTCTTCTTCACCTTCTTCTGATTGGGTTTGGGTGGTTTTGTGGACTTTTTTATCCAATTACACATTGTGGGGCATGGGTGGTTGGTTATTGGGTTAAAAGTAAAAATAATTTAGGTGTCATTTCTTAATTGGGCTCGGGTAAGCAGCGCTGCCAGGCCTGCTCCTGTGTGAGGAGATAAACCAAGGTCACCTTTTCCACCAGGATCCTTTTCAGGGCGGAGGGCAGAGTGTCCAGGTGCTGGGCAAAGCCTGGCAGCTGGACGGCCTCCAGGACAACTTCTGGGGACAAACTCCGGAGCGTGCTGCTGTTGAGGCCACCCACCAAAGTGCCCAGCTCTGCCAGGCTCTGTCCATCCAGGATCTGCAAGGGAAGCCCAGAGAAAATCAGCTTTGAGATCCTCAAGTCCCAGCTGTGCCCAAAGCCACCTTGTCCCCAGAGCTCGGAGTGCTCATGCCTTAAGTTTGAGATTTTATATTTTCCAGATTTATAATTTTGAACTTCATTTGAAGGGTCAGCAAGTTCTCCTCACGGCTCAGCCACACAGAAAAATCCTTTTTTGTCAGATTAAGCCCTTTTCCAACCCAGAAATGGGGTAGCTGAGAGGTGTTTTAAAAACTTTTATTCCATTTTCAGTCTCATCTGAGGGGTGAGACCATACAGATGTTATAATTCACACCATCACAATCAGAAGCCAATTATTTCTTAATTATATTGTAAGCTTTACTTGGCCTATCAGCTTTTGCTACACCATGCTGTAAATGTCTTAAAGTTAATAATCTAAAATTCCCCTCGTGGGTCCTGCTCCAATGCATCTTTCATAGCTCTATTTCTCTAAAGTATCCAGTCCTGTTTGCAAGCCATCCTTTGAAACTTGTTCCTAGTTCCATTTCTCTCTCAACAATGCCTGTTCCTCTAGAAATTCATATTTCTCTACAAATATTTCCCTACAAATTCATTTCCTGCATTTTTCCAGCCCAGAACCAAGGACACGCTGCAGCTCCAGCCCCAAAAAGTGCAACCAGCAGGGAATGGAGGAGAGCAGCCTGGGAGGGTGGGACTGGAACTGGACAATGAACCCAACATGGAAATGGACCAAAAACTTGTAAAAGTGTGAAAACTCCTGACCCAGGGTCCATCTTGGGTGGAGTCACAGCTGGGATCTTGCACTGCCCAAGGTGCATCTTTGAAGGCCTTTTAATAAATCCCTGCTTTATTCTTTAACTCTGCCCAGCCTCTGCTCCAGGCAGCAGTGCCACCTCCAGACGTTCCTTGGACACCTCCAAGATGGGGACCCCAAAGCTCCTCCCTGGGCACTTCCAGTGCCAAGAAGCCTTCCCAGGAGGAGGAGGGAGCTCTGAGGAGCCCTTGAGGAGCTCTGTACCTGGTAGCCAGAGCGGAGCAGTTTGCTGAGCACAGCCCCGGCCTGCTCAGCGCTCCAGCCGCGGACGCTGCCCAGGGCAGGCAGAGCTGCCTCCAGCTTCTCCTCAGGGATGTTCTCCTGGATCCTGGACACCGAGAGCCCCAGGGCAGCCTGGCCCAGAGCTCCCAGCACCTCCGGCGAGAAATCCTCCCAATCCCTCAGCAGGAAGGACGCCACCTGCAAAGCCAGACAGCAGAGTCAGAGGAGCAGTGTTGGATCCACTGCTGTAAATCCTGGATTTCTGCCTCGGGTTTGTCCGCTGGAGGCTGTGGATTGTCAGGATCTGTGGTATTCAAATGATTCCTAAATTGGGGAAAGTCTCTGTCTGTCAGCCCCCTGCCAAAGCAGAAGCCATAATTGGTCTGTGCTGGTTTCCAGGTTGTTTATTCTGTTTATCTCTCACATGTTCTGCTGCCCTGCCCAGCTCTGTCCTGCAGGGCAGCGTGTGGGGCTCTGCCCTCAGTGGGATGTGACAAACATTCAATACCAGAAACTCCCTGGGCTGCATTTACAAGAACGTGCCAATATCTGTCACCTACATTGATGCAAAATAGACCCAGTCCAGTCTGGTCCCCTGCAGGTTATGGTGACAGGTCAGACACAGACCAGGATGTGGTTCCCTTTTCCCCAACCAGCACACCCATCCAGCCCCCTCCACTGTGCCCAGCTTTTCCATTTTGGGGTGTTTTTCATCCCCAAAACCCCCTCCCATGAGTCCACAGGTCTATTTTGCATCCTGGTCCTAGTGTGGGTGGGGTTGGAGGTGATTCCCAGGAGCAATTAGCTAATTGACATTTCAATGTCAGTACTTAGCTCGAGCCAAGTGTCCCAGCCAGGCTGTTTTGTTCATAACAGCTGTAGGACACAAACGCACAACGCCAGCCACTGCTATTTGCAAGGTGAAAAAAAAGAGCCAGTTTTATTTTCTGACTCCAGCATTTATACTTTTCCAAAGGTGACAGAGGTGAAAAAGAGAGAGCTTGTTTTTTGGCTCCAGCATTTGTACTTTTCCAAAGGTGAAAAAGAGAGAGTTTGTTTTTTGACTCTAGCTTTATAGTTTTCCAAAGGTGAAAAAGAGAGAGCTTGTTTTTTGGCTCCAGCATTTATCCTTTTCCAAAGGTGAAAAAGAGTTTGTTTTTTGACTCCAGCTTTATACTTTTCCAAAGGTGAAAAAGAATTTGTTTTTTGACTCTAGCTTTATAGTTTTCCAAAGGTGAAAAAGAGAGAGCTTGTTTTTTGGCTCCAGCATTTATCCTTTTCCAAAGGTGAAAAAGAATTTGTTTTTTGACTCCAGCTTTATAGTTTTCCAAAGGTGAAAAAGAGAGAATCTGCTTTTTGACTCCAGCTTTATACTTTTCCAAAGGTGCCAGTGGATTGTTTTGTCCATACCATTTTCACCTTGCAAACAGCTGTGACAAGGGGACACAGGCTGTGTGCACCACGGGTGGGTGACAAGAGGGGACACGGAGAGGGGACACCGAGGGGGACACGGAGGAGGGACACGGAGAGGGGACACGGAGAGGGGACACGGAGAGGGGACACGGAGAAGGACACGGAGAGGGGACACGGAGAGGGGACACGGAGAGGGGACACGGAGAGGGGACATCGAGAGGGACACCGAGAGGGACACCGAGAGGGGACACCGAGAGGGACACCGAGAGGGGACACCGAGAGGGGACACCGAGGAGGACACGGAGAGGGACACGGAGAGGGGACACGGAGAGGGGACACGGAGAGGGACACGGAGAGGGGACACCGAGGAGGACACGGAGGAGGGACACGGAGAGGGGACACGGAGAGGGACACGGAGAGGGGACACGGAGGAGGGACACCGAGGAGGGACACCGAGGAGGACACGGAGGGGGGACACGGAGAGGGACACGGAGAGGGACACGGAGAGGGACACGGAGAGGGACACGGAGAGGGGACACGGAGAGGGGACACCGAGGGGGACACGGAGAGGGACATGGAGAGGGACACGGAGAGGGACACGGAGAGGGGACACCGAGGAGGACACGGAGAGGCACACGGAGAGGGACACGGAGAGGGGACACGGAGAGGGTTACATGGAGAGGGGACACGGAGAGGGGACACGGAGAGGGGACACGGAGAGGGGACACGGAGAGGGGACACCGAGGGGGACACGGAGAGGGACACGGAGAGGGGACACGGAGAGGGGACACGGAGCCGTGCCACCCGGGACTTGGCGCGGGGACACGCTGCCCAGGCTCACCTGCAGCTCCGGCGAGGAGCGAGCTCTGCCTGCGGGCAGCCCCCCGCTCCAGGGGCAGCTCCTGCCCAGCCTCCGCGCCGCTCGCAGCATCTCGTCCCCGCTGCGGTTCCGCAGCGCCGCGGGGCTCAGGGAGCACAGGAAGCGCCGCGGGAGGCTGCGGGCACAGGGAGAGGCTGGCTCGGCCCCGAGCATCCCTCCCCGCCCGGGGTGCGCTCCCCGCACGCTCCCGCCCGGGAAACCCCGGGAGCAGCGCGGGGAAATCCCGGCAGCTCCCGGGTAAAGGAATGGGGATGCGGCCCCGCAAGGCGGCGGGATTGTTTGAGCACGGAGCCTCTAAAAAGGAAAATAATAAAACCTTTCCAGAGGACATTAATGGGACCTTGAAAGAGGAACCTTTGAAGAAAATAATTAGTGGAACCTTGAAAGAAAAAAAAACTAATGGAACCTTTAAAGAAAAAAAATTAATGGAACCTTTAAGGAAAAAAACTAATGGAACCTTTATAGAAAAAAAAATTAATGGAACCTTTAAGGAAAAAAACTAATGGAACCTTTAAAGAAAAAAAATTAATGAAACCTTTAAGGAAAAAAACTAATGGAAACTTTAAAGAAAAAAACTAATGGAACCTTTAAAGAAAAAAACTAATGGAACCTTTAAAGAAAAAAAATTAATGGTACCTTTAAGGAAAAAAAATAATGGAACCTTTAAAGAAAAAAAATTAATGGAACCTTTAAAGAAAAAAAATTAATGGAACCTTTAAGGAAAAAAACTAATGGAACCTTTAAAGAAAAAAAAAACTAATGGAACCTTTAAAGAAAAAAAACTAATGGAACCTTTAAGGAAAAAATTAACGGAACTTTTAAGGAGAAAAAATAATAGAACCTTTAAGGAGGAAATTAATAAAACCTTTAAAGAGAAAATTAATGGAATCTTTAAAGGGAAAATGAATAGAACGTTTCAAGAGGAAATTAACAGAACCTTTAAGGAGAAAATTAATAGAACCTTTAAAAGGAAAATTAGTAGAACCTTTCAGGAAAAAAACTAATGGAACCTTTAAAGAGAAAATTAATGGAACCTTTAAGGAGAAAATTAATGAAATCTTTAAAGAGAAAATTAATAGAACTTTTAAAGAAATAATTAATGAAACCTTTAAAGAAATAATTAGTGGAACCTTTAAGGAGGAAATGAATAGAATCTTTAAGGAGGAAATTATTGGAATCTTTAAAGAAAAAATTAATGGAACCTTTAAAGAAAAAAATTAATGGAACCTCTAAAGAGGAAATTAATGGAACATTTCAAGAGGAAATTAATAGAACCTTTAAAGAGAAAATTAATGGAATCTTTAAAGGGAAAATGAATAGAACACTTCAAGAGGAAATTAACAGAACCTTTAAGGAGGAAATTAATAGAACCTTTCAGGAAAAAATTAATAGAACCTTTAAAGAGAAAATTAATGGAATCTTGAAAGAGAAAATTAATGGAACCTTTAAAGAAACAATTAATAGAACCTTTAAGGAAAAAAATAATAGAACCTTTAAAGAGGAAATTAATAGAACCTTTAAGGAGGAAATTAATAGAACCTTTAAGGAGAAGAATAATAGAACCTTTAAAGAGGAAATTAATAGAACCTTTAAAGCTAAAATTAATAGAACCTTTAGAGAAAAAGAATTAATGGAATATTTCAAGACAAAATTAATGGAAACTTTAAAGATAAAATTAATAGAACCTTTAAAGAAAAATAATAGAACCTCTAAAGAAAAAAATAATAGAACATTTAAGGAGAAAATTAATGGGACCTTTAAGGAGAAAATTAATGGAACATTTAAGGAGGAAATTAATAGAACCTTTAGAGAAAAAAAATCAATGGAATATTTCAAGAGAAAATTAATGGAACCTTTAAAGAGGAAATTAATAGAACTTTAAAGAAAAATAATAAAACCTCTAAATAAAAAATAATAGAACCTTTAAGGAGGAAATTAATGGAACCTTTAAGGAGGAAATTAGTGGAAGCTTTAAGGAGAAAGTGAATCCCAAGTGCCCCGCTGAGGCATCCAGGCAGTGGGATGCCCTCAGGTGGTACCTGGGCAGGGGGAGGGCCGGGGCAGAGCTCAGGAGCCGGGTGTAGAACAGGGCAGTCTCCCTCAGCAGGGTCAGGTTCCCGACCATCTCCATGTTCACCGGGTCCCTGGCAAACTTCTGCAGCTTGAAGGTGAAAAAAAAGCAAAATTGAAAATGGTTCAGGTGGATTCTTCAATCCTGACGGCGACACGGGACAGCCTGAGCCAACCTCGGCGGTTTTCGCCCAGGTTTGAAGTTGTGCTGAGGTTTATTTTATTTTATTTTATTTTATTTTATTTTATTTTTATTTTTATTTTCAAGTAAACACTGCGACCTGGATCAAATTTAGGGTTGCTCCTCTCCCTGAGCCCAGTTTGCTCCCTGCAGAATTCCCTTTGTGAAAACAACTTCTGTGCACACAAAATGGGGGGAAATCCCTGCGGTGACTGCTTCCCTCAGATTAACAGAGAAATAAAAATTCCTGCTGGCAGGAATTCCCAGGCCAGGATGGACAGGGCTTGGAGCACCCTGGGACAGGGGCTGGCATGGGGTGGGTGACCCCAAAATCCTTCCAACCCCACGAGCCTGGAGTCCTGGTTTTGCTCAGGGCAGGACTGCCACCTCCCAGGGTCCCCACTTGTCAGAATCTCTGGTATTTAAATGATCCCAAAATTGTAGCAAGTCTCTGTCTGTCAGCCCCGCTGCCAAAGCAGAAGCCATAATTGGTCTGTGCTGGTTTCCAGGTTGTTTATTCTGTTTATCTCTCACATGTTCTGCTGCCCTGCCCAGCTCTGTCCTGCAGAGCAGCGTGTGGGGCTCTGCCCTCAGTGGGATGTGACAAACATTCAATACCAGAAACTCCCCGGGCTGCATTTACAAGAACGTGCCAATATCTGTCACCTACGTTGGACAGTGTGTCCCCAGCCTGAACCAACAGAAAAATGCCAACACCACAGTGAGACATGGAGGGCATGAAGAAGGAGAAAAAGGACAAGGCACACCCAATTTCCTCCAGCTTGTCCCTTTGGACCCCTCATCTAGAATCCTAAAATTTTACTTTTGCACCCGTGCCACACTGAATTATTACTGATATCAAACACTCAGAGCTGGTAATTCATGCTGTAAGATTGAAAACTCTTTTCCATGGGCAGAGATCACAGCCAGTGTCTCTGGGGGCTCTGTAGAGAGACACTGGCTGTGATCTCTGTCCGTGGGTTCCTGACCCCTGCAGGGTCCCAGACCTGGACTCCCACTCCCACTTACTGTTGCTTCATCCCCAAAAAGCTGCAGGTCCTGCACAGTGGCGTGCTCCAGGAAGGATCCCAGGTAATTCCGGAACCAGGAGGTGGAATTGAGGCTGGGAATGGTCTCGTTGTAGCATCTCTGCCTGGATCCTGCAGTCGGACAGAAAAGCAGGAGCACGGAGCCCACGGAAGTCCAGCCTGGCTCAGGAATCTCTGGGAATTTGGGGTTTCTGAGGGTGGAAGAGGCTGCAGCCCATCAGAGCTCCCTGCTCACTCCTCGCACTCAAATCCAGCCTCCACACCCCAAATTCCCCCGGGACAGGGCAGAAAGAATCCCAGCCCTGTGAATATTCCGTGCCCAGCCTCTTTCCTCCTCCCTCCAAAGGCAGCAGGAGCTTTCTGCAGGACATTCGTGGAATCTCCTGCCTTTCTGAGCTGGGCTCTTCACTCTCAGAACCAAACCCTGCACAGGCAGCAAATGCAGCATTGATAAAAATCGTGAGTTAATGAAGCCCACAGGCAGGGAAATGACTCCCAAATCCACTAATTACTGCCATTCCCAGCCTGTTTCCACTGGAGATTCCCTCTGGGAAGCCTCAGCCCTGGGAAATCAGGTCCTTTACCATCCTGGGTGAGGAAATGCTTGATCCCAGAGTAGAGGTTCCTCTGCACCTCCACGGAGAGCTGGGGATAGATTCCATCCAGGGCAGCCACTCTGCAAAAAGCAAGGAAAACACCTCAGACACTGCTGGGCTCTCACAGAAAACACTGATATTCCCAATCCCATCCTTTTCTGTGGGATTAAGCCCTTTTCTGACCCACAGATGGGGAAACTGAGAGGTGTTTTTAAAACTTTTGCTCCGTTTTCAATAAATACAGATGTTATCATTCACACCATCACAATCAGAAGCCATTTTACCCTAAATTCCTAACTGTTAAAAAACCAGTGGATTGTAATTTCCCAATCCCAATACACTACAAGCATTTCTTGGCCTAGCTACCATATTTCTCAACCAGCATTTCTCATCTTAAAATCGATATACGAGTACACACTGTATAAAACTCTTCTCAAACCTTAAAGATTTTCTACAAATCCATTTCCCACCCTTCTCCAAAGTGGGTTTTCCCCACTCACAGCAGCTGGAATTCCTCACAGGACACATCCTTGGCACGGAGGCAGCCGAAAACCTGGGGCTGCACCAGGAATGGCTCCAGCCCCTCGTGGAGCCACTGGAACAGCACTGGGGGGGTCTCAATTCCAGGCACTTGGAGCATCCTCTCCCACAGCCCATTGATGAAAACCAGGCTCCACTCCAGGGAAAGAGGCACCTGGGAGAACTGGGGGCAAGGGAGAGCGAAAAACCCCTGAATTCCAGGGAATCCTGGCCAGAAACCGACACAAATCCAAGCAAATCTGAATGCTGGGAATGGAATCTGTTGTTGTTTGGGGGGCTCTTTCCAAAAGAAGGTAAAAAAAATATCAAGGGATTTGAAATAAAGCCTTTTCCTGGAGAGCAAACAGAGCAAAAATTCCCTGGATTTGAGGGAATTCCGTTTGAGGGAGGGCTCACCTGCTGGCTGAACACAGCCAGGGAGGCCAGGAGCTTCCTGGCATCATATTTGGAAAAGAAGAGGATGGAAAATTCTGGATCCAGAGCTGTGCTAGGTTTAGAGGCCAGGCAGGAATAGAAGGATGCGAGGAAATCATCCTGAAGCTCCTGGAACCAAACTCCCTGGAAAAGAGAAGGGAAATGCAAATAAAGATCCTATTTCCAGGGGAAATCACCCTCAGGGGGCTCGTCCACACCTGGGAATTTGGGGAGGGATTCCTCCCTTGAGGGGGGTAAAACACTGGCACAGGTTTAAAAAGCTTTATCCAAAAAAACAAAAAAACATGCAAAATCGCCAAAACTTTGCCTAAATTTCTGAAAACTTTAATCTAACTAGAAGCTTCCATGGGGAGCTCTTTAATTCCCAAATGTTTTGGGTTTTTTTTTTGTTTTGGTTTTTTTTTTGTTTGTTTGTTTGTTTTTCTCAGGGAAATGGCTTACAAACAGTAGAAGACAAATAAAAAATCAATAAAAAAAACAAACACCAAAAAATTCCAGCCCCCACCCCCCTGACAAATATTTGCAGAAGTGCCATCTTACTGTCAGAAATATTTACCAAAAAACACAAATTGATGTCAGCTTAATTGCAATTACTGGCAGCAAGTTAAGAGATGATGACAAAAGCAGGGAAGAGAGTAAACCGGGAATAATCCAGGTGGCATTTTCCACTCTGCAAACACTTCTGATTGTGCTTTTACCTCTTTTAATTGTGTTTTACCACTTCTAGTTGTGCTTTTACCTTTTGTATTGTGCTTTTACCCCTTCCAATTGTGCTTTTACCTTTTGTATTGTGCTTTTATTCCTTCTAATTCTGTTTTTACCCCTTCCAACTGTGCTTTTACCCTTTTGTATTGTGTTTTTACTCCTTCTAATTGTGCTTTTTCCCAACAGCCCTGGGTGACTCTCCTGCAGAGATTCATTCCAACGCTGTGATGCCAATTTTTAAGAGTCAATTAAATTTGGAAAGCGCCTTTCCCCCAACTTCCTTCTCACTCCAGGGGTTTGGAGAAGGAAACCCCCACTCGCCAAAGGTCTCCCAGGGGGTTTGGGCACTGCTGAGCTGCCCTGGAGGGTGGCACCGCTCCAACTCGGGCTTGGGGGGATGAAATCCTGGCAAAGCTTTGGCTGCTCCCCCAGAGCAGCAGCAGGGCCGGTTGGAAATGTCAGAATTGCCCAGGAAAAGCAATCCCAGGCCGTGGGAAGCAGGGGTTGGTGCTCCTCACCTGGGCACAGGCGAGCTGGCCAAAGCTGAGGCTGCACGGGGACCTCCGGCCACGGGCCACCTCCAGGAGCTGCTCCTGGCTGGCACTGCGGGAACAGGGAGAGCACTGGGAGAGGGGACAGGATGGGATGGGAGTGGGGGAACTGGGAGAGGATGGGCTGGGAGTGGGGGAAAATGGGAGAGGATGGGATGGGAGTGGGGAAACTGGGGCAGGATGGGCTGGGAGTGGGGAAACTGGGAGAGGATGGGATGGGAATGGGGAAACTGGGGCAGGATGGGCTGGGAGTGGGGGAAGTGGGAGAGGATAAGATGGGAATGGGGGAACTGGGACTGGATGGGATGGGAGTGGGCGAAAATGGGACTGGATGGGCTGGGAGTGGGGGAACTGGGAGAGGATGGGCTGGGAGTGGGGGAAAATGGGAGAGAATGGGATGGGAATGGGGGAACTGGGAGAGGATGGGATGGGAATGGGGGAAACTGGATGGGAATGGGGGAAACTGGATGGGAATGGGGGAAACTGGATGGGAATGGGGGAAACTGGATGGGAATGGGGGAAACTGGATGGGAATGGGGGAAACTGGATGGGAATGGGGGAAACTGGATGGGAATGGGGGAAACTGGATGGGAATGGGGGAAACTGGATGGGAATGGGGGAAACTGGATGGGAATGGGGGAAACTGGATGGGAATGGGGGAAACTGGGAGAGGATGAGCTGGGAATGGGGAAACTGGGGCAGGATGGGATGGGAGTGGGGAAAATTGGGACAGGATGGGAGGGGAATGGGGGAAACTGGGACTGGATGGGATGGGAATGGGGGAACTGGGAGAGGATGGGATGGGAGTGGGGAAACTGGGAGAGGATGAGATAGGAATGGGAGAACTGGATGGGAACTAGGGGAGGATGGGCTGGGAATGAGGGAAATTGGGGCAGGATGGAATGGGAATGGGGGAACTGGGAGAGGATGAGCTGGGAATGGGGGAACTGGGAGAGGATGAGCTGGGAATGGGATAATCCCACGTAAATGAGGTTATCCCACGTGCTGCCCGGCCGTGATAACAAACTTTCACTTTCTAACTTTAAGTTGTTGGAGAGCTTTTGTCTGTCTCAGCTGGATATCGATGTTAGGTTATCATATAAAATAGGATATTCCTATTTTAGTAAACCAAGGGCAGGAAGGGCCAGCAGGGCCAGGGCGGGGGTGCAGTGCTGAGCCCCAGGTACAAGTTGGGGTGCGTGAGGTCTGGAGTGGAGCTGCTCGAGCAGCTTTGGAGCCAAGAAAACTCAGCACTGCTGCCAAGGGCTCTTGGCTGCCTCCCCAGGGCCCGGCCCTGCCTTTCTTTGTCCTGCCAGACACAAAAACCCCAGCAGGGAACTTTCCCTTCACTGTTTGAACAAGTGCTGCCAGAGCCCTCCCTGCCCACAGGCAGCCCCGGGGAAAAGTCCCAAAATCTGGGCTCAGGGGGATTTTGTCACCCCAAGAAAGCAGCATCCCTCTCCCAAGGAAATGCCAAAATCGGGGGGGTGGCTCACCTACCTCTGCACTGAGGCACAGACGAGAGATTCTGACCCCAGAACAAAAAAAAAGAGACAAAAATAAGGAGTTGCGGGAGGGTTTGGCACACAGAGCCCGCCCGAGTTTCCCTGGAGGATATTTGGAAAGGAACTCACCGTTGACAGGGGAGCTGGAGCACTGCACCAGGAGGGAGGAAAGAGATGGAGTTAAAAAGCAGCTCCAGCACAATTTGTGCTCTGCAGAGAGACTGCTGGGAGCCTCTGGGCAGGGATGGGACCTGAGCACACCTGAACCCCAAATCCTGAGCACACCTGAACCCCAAATCCCGAGCACACCTGAACCCCAAATCCCGAGCACACCCGAACCCCAAATCCTGAGCACACCTGAACCCCAAATCCCAAGCACACCAAACCCCAAACCCTGAGCACACGGAAACCCCTGATCCTGAGCAAACCAAACCCCAGATCCTGAGCACACCTGAACCCAAAATCCTGAGCACACCCAAACCCCAAATCCTGAGCACACCCAAACCCCAAACCCTGAGCACACTGAAACCCCTGATCCAGAGCAAACCAAACCCCAGATCCTGAGCACACCCAAACCCCAGATCCTGAGCAAACTGAAGTCACAAATCCTGAGCAAACTGAAATCACAAATCCTGAGCACACGAAAACCCCAAATCCTGAGCACACGGAAACTCCAAATCCTGAGCACACAGAAATCCCAGATCATGAGCACACCCAAACCCCAAATCCTGGGTACACTGACACCCCAAATCCTGAACACACTGACACCCCAAATCCTGAGCACACGGAAACCCCAAATCCTGATCACACTGAAACCCGAAATTCTGAGCACACGGAAACCCCAAATCCTGGGTACACTGAAATCCGAAATCCTGAGCACACTCAAATCCCAGATCCTCAGCAAACTGAAACCCCAGATCCTGAGCACACCCAAACCCCAGATCCTGAGCACACCAAACCCCAAACCCCGAGCACACCAAACCCCGAGAACATGGAAACCCCAAACCCCGATCACACCAAACCCCAAACCCCGAGCACACCAAACCCCAAACCCCGATCACACCAAACCCCAAACCCCGAGTACACCATACCCCAAACCCCGATCACACCAAACCCCAAACCCCGAGTACACCATACCCCAAACCCCGATCACACCAAACCCCAAACCCTGATCATACCCAAACCCCAAACCCTGATCACACCAAACCCCAAACCCTGAACACACCCAACCCCAAACCCTGATCATACCCAAACCCCAAACCCTGATCACACCAAACCCCAAACCCCGAGTACACCATACCCCAAACCCCGATCACACCAAACCCCAAACCCCGATCACACCAAACCCCACATCCTGAGCACACCAAACCCCAAACCAAACCCCAAACCCAACCCCAAGCCCGGGCTACAGGACACGCTCCGAGCAGGGGAATCCTGCTGCTTGCAGAGCAGGCGCCGCACGTGGCGGATCTTCCCCCAGCCCGAACATCCAGGAGGTTTCACCCCACAAACGTTTGGGATTTTTGGCTGAGATTCTCCTCACCAGCCGGGGCCCGGCAGCAGCAGCAGCTCCCTGGCGGCCTGCAGGAAAAGCAGATTTCAGCCCTGAGCTCCCTTCTGGGATTCTGCTTTTTCCTGACTCGCAGATGGGCTAGCAGAGAGGAGTTTTAAAAATTTATGCTGTTTTTAGTCTCATGTGAAGGGTGAGATTATAAGAATATTGTAATTTATGCTATTATGGAATATATCATATTAATATGTAACATAGCATAATACATAGAATATATTATCTGTTATTAATTGTCTGTATATTATCTATATATAGATAATATAATCATACATATAGTTATATAACAATATATTATATATGTTTATATATTATTATCTATTATTATATTATATTATCTATTATTATATTATATTATATTATATTATATATCATATCATATCATATAATGCTATATCATGTTATATCACATTATATTATATCATATTATATCATATTATATTAGATAGATATTATCATTATCTATATATTATCTATTATTATATTATATATTATTAAAGTAGTTTATAAATACATTAATATATTATATAATATCATCTATATTACATATAATATATATTGTATATAATATATATTGTAATAATAACATATGATAACATCATAATACAATATAATATAAATATACAAATAGATAATATATGTTATATATTAATATATCATTCTATAATATTGTATTATATTATGTAGTATATATTCTATATTAAAATATTATAATATATTAATATATTATAACACTTTATTATACATTAATATATTAATGTATTTTTCTAATAATATATAATGATATATTATTATATATTAATACACTACATTAATAGTTAGAAGCTATTTTATAATTAGAAGTGTTTTTCAGCCCATCAACTTTTGCTACACTAGGCTGTATATACTTTAAAGCTAATTACTTAAAATTACACCTAATGATCTAAAATGAAACCTAATTATTTAAAATTACCCTTCCTGACTCTTACTACAATGTATCTTTCACAGTTCTATTTTTCTGAACCATTCTATTAGTTCCACTTCTCTAAAATCTTATTTATAAAACCATCATTTAAAACTTGTTTCTAGTTCCATTTCTCTAAAATCTTAATTTATAAGACCAGTTCCATTTCTCTAAAATCTTAATTTGTAAGACCATCTTTTAAAACTTGTTCCTATTTCCATTTCTCTAAAATCTTATTATAAAACCACCTTTTAAAACTTGTTTCTAGTTCCACTTCCCTCTCAACATCTGCCCTATTCTATGACATTTTTAAGCCAACATTTCTTATCTTAAATATTATTCACACTGCAGAAACCTTCCATCAAGCTTTAAAAAAATTCTCAATAAATCTATTTCCCCCGGTTTTTGACCCAGGATTTCAGCCACTCCCTGCTGCTTCCCTGGATTTTGGGAGCCCCAGGTGAATGCAGCGGTTTTTTGGGGGTCAGAGTCTGCCAGCACAGAAAATCGGAATTTTTCAGCAGCAGTTTGCATATTTGAGAGACAAAATTGCCCACACATCACATAAAAATGTACATTTTTATTTACATTTCATGTGTGTAAATAGAATAGTTTATATATTTCTCTGTAAATAGAGAGAAATGATTCATTGATTGATTGATCTTTAGAGCAGTGTAGTGGTGAGGTGGTAATTCCATCCTCCAATGCACAGCCACCTTTGGAATTCTATAAATACCAGATCTTGAAATAAAATAAAATTGGGTTTTTTACTCTTTTGAACTTGCCATTTGTGCTCATTTGGTGTCCAATAACACCTCCCCACCCTAAAAATTGGAATATTTCACCCGCAGACCCAGCAAGGAAGAGGACAAGGAAAGGCTGGGGGTGCTGAGCAGCACCAAAATCACATTTTTTGTGCTCCGGCAGAATTTCCCCTCCCAAAATCACATTTTTTGTGCTCCAGCAGAATTTCCCCTCCCAAAATCACATTTTTTGTGCTCCGGCAGAATTTCCCCTCCCAAAATCACATTTTTTGTGCTCCGGCAGAATTTCCCCTCGCGAGGGCTCTCAGAACTCACCCAGCAGCAGCAGCAGCAGCCCCGGCAGCACTGGGGACATTTCTGCTCAGGTGTTCAGGAACCACCTCACTTCGGCCAGGAATAAATAAATAAATTAATAAATAAATAAAAAATAAATAAATCAAAAATAAATAAATCAGGACATTTCTGCACGGGCGTTCAGGAACCACCTCACTTCAGCCAGGAAAAAGCAAAGGGGAATAAATAAATAAATACATGAATAAATAAATCAGGATACTTGTGCACGGCTCTTCAGGAAGCACCTCAGGAGGTGACCCAGGGACGGGAGGTGGCAGAGGTGACCCAGGTGGGTGGCAGAGGGACAGGAGGTGACCAGGGACAGGAGGTGGCAGAGGTGACCCAGGTGGGTGGCAGAGGACAGGAGGTGACCTGGGCAGGTGGCAGAGGGACAGGAGGTGGCAGAGGACAGGAGCTGACCCAGGGATGGGAACTGACCCTGTCTGGAAGCCCAGGGACAGGAGGTGACCCAGGTGGGTGGCACAGGGACGGGAGGTGACCTGGGCAGGTGGCAGAGGACAGGAGGTGACCCAGGGACAGGAAGGTGGCAGAGGGACAGGAGGTGACCCAGGTGGGTGGCAGAGGGACAGGAGATGACCCAGGTGGGTGGCAGAGGGACAGGAGGTGACCAGGGACAGGAGGTGGCAGAGGTGACCCAGGTGGATGGCAGAGGACAGGAGGTGGCAGAGGGACAGGACGTGACCCAGGGACAGGAGGTGGCAGAGGTGACCCAGGTGGGTGGCAGAGGACAGGAGGTGACCCAGGTGGATGGCAGAGGACAGGAGGTGGCAGAGGGACAGGAGGTGACCCAGGGACAGGAGGTGGCAGAGGTGACCCAGGTGGGTGGCAGAGGACAGGAGGTGACCCAGGTGGGTGGCAGAGGACAGGAGGTGGCAGAAGGACAGGAGGTGGCCCTGGCCGGCCGGAGGGGACCCTGTGCCGCTCACCTGTGCCCGGCGGGTCCCTGTGCCAGGCTGGGCACCGCGGGCTCCTTTTGCCGGGGCGGCTCCGGGGCGGCTCCGGGGCACTCCCCGGGCACTCCCCGGCCGGGGCTCCGCGGGGCTGCGGGACGAGCCCGGGGCTCTTGGGCAATGCCCGGCACGGGGCCAGCCGGGTCCGTCCCCTCCCGCCTCCCTGGCACGGAACGGGCACCGGGCGAGCTGCGAGTCCGGCCCCGCGGATGCCGGGCTCGGGAGGGGTCTGGGGTCACCCGGGATAAAATCCTTTTTATTAGCTCACCCTGTCACACACAGCCCCGCAGGGCTCTGCGAGGGGATTTGGGATCTCAGCTGCAATAAAAATCCCTTTTTAATCATCCCACAACACACCAGCCCTGCAGGGCTCTGTGAGCATGATTTTGGGGCTCACCTGGAATAAAAAATCCCCTTTTAGCTCCACTGTCACACACAGCCCCGCAGGGCTCTGGGAGGGGGATTTGGATCTCACCTGGATTAAAAAATCCCCTTTAGGTCAATTCACAACACACCAGCCCTGCAGGGCTCTGTGAGGAGGATTTTGGGATCTCACCTGGAATAAAAATCCCCTCTATCACCACTGTCACACAACCCTGCAGGGCTCTGTAAAGAGGATTTTAGGGCTCACCTGGAATAAAAAAATCCCTTTTAGCTCCACTGTCACACACAGCCCTGCAGGGCTCTGTAAAGAGGATTTTGGGATCTCACCTGGAATAAAAATCCCCTTTATCACCACTGTCACACAGCCCTGCAGGGCTCTGTAAAGAGGATTTTGGGATCTCACCTGGAATAAAAATCCCCTTTATCACCACTGTCACACAACCCTGCAGGGCTCTGGGAGGAGGATTTTGGGGCTCACCTGGAATAAAAATCCCTTTTTTTGCTCACCCCATGACACACCAGCCCTGCCTCCCAGATGCTTTTTCCCAAAATCCTGCACCCGGTTCTGCACCAGGGCCCCCCTGGCTGGGAGGAGAAGGGTGGGACACCCCGAAGTGGCTGGGACACCCCAAATTGGGTGGGACAGCCCCAAATTGGGTGGGACAGCCCCAAATTGGGTGGGACACCCCAAACTGAACGGGACACCCCAAACTGAACGGGACACCCCAAACCGGGCAGGACACCCCAAATTGGGTGGGACACCCCAAACTGAACGGGACACCCCAAACCGGGCAGGACACCCCAAAGCGGGTGGGACACCCCAAAGCGGGTGGGACAGCCCCAAATTGGGTGGGACAGCCCAAACTGAGCGGGACACCCCAAACTGGGTGAGACAGCCCCAAATTGGGTGGGACACCCCAAAATGAGCAGGACACCCCAAATTGAGCGGGACACCCCAAACCGGGTAGGACACCCCAAACCGGGTAGGACACCCCAAACTGAACGGGACACCCCAAACCGGGTTGGACACCCCAAACCGGGTGGGACACCCCAAACCGGGTGGGACACCCCAAACTGAATGGGACACCCCAAACTGAATGGGACACCCCAAACTGAGCGGGACACCCCAAACTGAGCGGGACACCCCAAACCGGGCGGGACACCCCGAACCGGGTGGGACACCCCGAACTGAGTGGGACACCCCAAAGCCAGCCCAGCTCTCCCGGGGTGCCCCGGCTGGCACCGGTGCCCGCCCAGCCGGGTGTGACAGGGACAATCGGTCCCCGCGGTGGCACCGGGCACGCCCGCAGCGGCACAAAGGGGCTTTGTGCTGGCCCCGGCCAGGCCCGGGCTGCCAAACAGCTCGGGCTGTTCATTTTTAAAAAGTAGAATAAAGGATAAAAGGGATAAAATCCAGTGAATTGCCAAAAGCGCAGCAATGGCTGTAACAAATTTCCTTATGTACTTTTTCGTTGCACTGGTTAAATGCATATTCATAGACATTATATATGTGTATATATGTTTAAAATATATTTATATTTATATTTATACTTATATTTATACTTATATTTATAATATATGTATTGTCTATTAATATATGCTATTATAATATACAAATATATATTATTTATAGACTATTTATATTTATATATTATTTATATTATAGAAAATATCAATATATTATTTATAAATATAGACTCGATCTTATATAAAATTCATATTAAATCTATTATAATATTATATAAATATATAATACATAATGCCCTGGGTTCCCACACAGCCCGGCCTGGTTAAATGTCACGGCGGGGAGATTCCTGCAAAAAGAACAATATTTGATTTGCTTCACCGAGGAGTTGGTGTCACTCTGTTTGCTCAGGAACAGAAATGAATTTTGGCTCCCGGGCGGTGCCCGGCCCACGGCCAGGAATGGCAGCGGGGTCAGGGACGAGCCTTTGGGTTTGCAGGGCCCGGGAGGGACAGGCAGCAGGAAACGGCCCCAGCTGCTCCGGGGCAAGTTTCATTTGGGGATTCATGAACAATTTCCTCAGCCAGAGTGGGGAGCAGCCCTGGCACACCTGCAGGGGTTTAGGACAGATTTTGGGGGTGGCCCTGGGGACGGGTTTTAGGACAGGTTTTAGGGGTGGCCCTAGGGACAGAGAGGTTTTGGGGGTGGCATTATGGACAGACAGGTTTTAGGACAGGTTTTAGGGGTGGCATTAGGGACAGATGGGTTTTAAGACAGGTTTTAGCGGTGGCCCTGGGAACAGACAGGTTTTAGGGGTGGCCCTGGCAGTGCTGGGGGCACAGTTGGGTTTTTAAGTCTTTTTAAACCTCGGTGATTCTGTGATCCCACCCTCAGCTGCCTCTGAGGGGGACTTTCAGCAGCAAAGAAAGCAAAGAGAGAGGAAAGCCAGGGGGGTCAGGGATCTTCTCCTACCACCAAACACCCCAAAACCCCTCTAAACTCAATCCTGACTTATCCCCTGCTCTGGGAGCTGCAGAGCAATCCCACAAACACCCCCAAACCCTTCTAAACTCAATCTGATTTATTTCCTGCTCTGGGAGCTGCAGAGGAATCATAGAAACACCCCAAAACGCCAGTCCTGATTTATCCCCCACTTTGGGAGCTGCAGAACAACCCCACAAACACCCCAAAACCCCAATCCTGATTTCTCCCCTGCTCTGGGAGCTGCAGAACAACCCCACAAACACCCCAAAACCCCAATCCTGATTTCTCCCCTGCTCTGGGAGCTGCAGAACAACCCCACAAACACCCCAAAACCCCAATCCTGATTTCTCCCCTGCTCTGGGATTCCTCCCAGAGCCCCTCCCGTGCCAGGGCAGCATCCAGCACCCGTTGGGAGCTGGAACCCAGCCCCGGCCGCCCCTGTGTTCCTCCCCGCAGGTTTGCAGAAGGGATTTTGGGGCCCCTCCCTCGCTCTGTTTGCATTGCCCAGGGCACGGAGCTGGCCCGGGAACGCTCCGAGCCCTGCAGTGCAAACACTGCCCAAGGAGGGAGAGAGGGCAAAGGGATGGCTGGGACAGGAGCTGTCCCCTTGTGCCCGGAGCGGGGAGCCAGCAGTGCCCAGAAATGTGCCCAGAAAGTGCCCAGAAAGTGCCCCAGATGCCCAGCAGTGCCCCAGAAATGTGACCAGAAATGTGCACAGCAGTGCCCCAGAAATGTGCCAGGAATTGTGCCCAGAATTGTGCCCAGAAACGTGCCCAGAAATGTGCCCCAGAAACCTGCCCACCCCACCCCATGGATCCCACCCCACGGATCCCATCCCATCCTATTCCATCCCTTCCCATGGATCCCACCCCACCCCATGGATCTCCATGGCTCCCACCCCATGGATCCCATCTCACCCCATCTCATCCCTTCCCATGGATCCCACCCCACACTATGGATCCCATCCCATGGATCCCATTCCATCCCATGGATCCCACCCCACACTATGGATCCCACCCCATGGATCCCATCTCACCCCATCTCATCCCTTCCCATGGATCCCACCCCACACTATGGATCCCATCCCATGGATCCCATCCCATCCTATGGATCCCATTCCATCCCATGGATCCCATTCCATCCCATGGATCCCATTCCATCCCATGGATCCCATCCCATGGATCCCATCCCATTTCATGGATCCCATCCTATCCCGTTCCATCCCATGGATCCCACCCCATTCCTTTTCACCCATGGATCCCATCCCATGGATCCCACCCCACACTAGAGATCCCATCCCATCTCATGGATCCCACCCCGGAATTTCTGGGATTGCTGGGATTGCCTCGTTCCCTGCTCCCAGCACAAAAAAATCCGGGAAAAGCACCAAAAAATCCGGGAAAAGGAGCCCCAGGAGGAGCCAGGCTGGCACCTGAGAATCATAAACATAAAATTATAATGACAAAAATATAATCATAGACATTATAAATATAAGATATAAATATAAAATAGAAATAGAGTGACCTGCAGCGGTGCCGGCTCAGGTCAGCCCCACTCTCACCGACCCTTAAACCCCGCCCTAAACCCGGCCAGCTGCCCCCGTTTGCTTTGCTTTTGTTTTCTCACAGCCCGGGGCGTTTGCAGTGAGTTAATTCGGGATTAAATCAAACCCGGGATTAAATCAATTCGCAGCAGCCGCGGCGCCTGCAAGAACAGCCCTCACACCCAACTTCCCGGCAGCTGACACACTGCTATTCGCTCAGCACGCCAAAAGCCCTCACACAGCATTGTTTATCCCAAAAAGGCGATATTTACTGAGCAAAAATAAAAAATATTTATTGCAACTGCGGCGGTGAGGCGGGCGCTTCAATCCGGTTGTACGACAGCGCGGCGCCTCGCTTTGCGGCGGTGCTGTAGTCCCGCTGTGCGACATTCGCTTTGCGGCTGTCTGTAGTCCGCTGTGCGACGCTCGCTTGGCGGCAGTGCCGCGGTCCCGCGCGCTTTGCGGCAGCCATGGCGGCGCAGTTCAGCACGGCGCTGCAGCTGACGGAGCTGGACGATTTCATCGCCCCCGCGCAGGTGACGGCGCCGGGACCCCCCGGAGCGGCCCTGAGGGGATGTTCCTGTCCCTGAGGGGATGTTCCTGTCCCTGAGGGGAGTTCCCGGCTTGAGGGGATGTTCCCTCCCCGGGGAGATGTTTCCGTCCTTGAGGGGATGTTCCCGTCCCTGAGGGGAGTTCCCGGCTTGAGGGGATGTTCCCGGCTCTGAGGGGATGTTCCTGACCCTGAGGGGATATTCCCGTCCCTGAGGGGATGTTGCCGGCTCTGAGGGGAGGTTCAGGCAGAAAGGGACCTGGGGGTGCTGGACAGGAGGCTGAACACGAGCCAGCAGTGTGCCTCGGTGGCCAAGAGGCCGATGGCCCCTGGCCTGGCTCAGGAATGGTGTGGCCAGCAGGAGCAGGGAGCTCATTCTGCCCCTGGGCACACCTCGAGGGCTGTGCCCAGCTCTGGCCCCTCCGTTTGGGAAGGACATGGAGATGCTTGAGCACATCCAGAGGAGGCACCGAGGCTGGAGAAGGGCTGGGAGCACAAACCCTGTGAGGAGCTGGGCTTGTTCAGCCTGTTCACCTCTGTGAGGAGCATTTGAAGGAGCTGGGGTTGTTCATTCTGGAGAAGAAAAGGTTCAGAGGTGCCCTCATTGCTCTCCACAGCTCCTGAAGGGAGGTTCAGGCAGGTGGGGTCGGTCTCTTCCACCTGCAGCACTGACAGAACAGGAGGACACAGCCTCAGCTACGGCAGGGAAGGTTTAGGTCGGATATCAGGAAAAAATGTTTCACTGAAAGAATAATAAAATACTGGAATTGTCTTCCCAGGGAGGTGGTGGAATCACCGTCTCTGGATGTGTTTAAAAAAAGACTGGACTTGGCACTCGGTGATGACACTGGAGTATTTTTTATTTTTCCTGCTGGTCCCTGGGATGACACTGGAGTATTTTTTATTTTTCCTGCTGTTCCCAGTGCTCAGCATCCAGAGCTGCTGGTCGAGCCCCTGATTTATTTATTCTTTATTCAACCCCCTATATTTATTCTTTATTCAACCCCCTATATTTATTTTTATTCAATCCCCAAAATTTCTTTTTTATTAAATCCCCAATATTTCTTTTTTTATTCAGTCCCCATCATTATTGTTTATTCAATCCCCTATCATTATTTATTTTTTATTCAATTCCCTATCATTATTTATTTTTTATTCAATCCCCAATATTTACTTTTTATTCAACCCCCTATATTTATTTTTTACTCAACTGCCAATATTTATTTTTTAGTTAATCCCCTATATTTATTTTCATTGAATCCCCAATATTTATTTTTTATCCAATCCCCAATATTTATTTTTATTCAATCCCCAATATTTATTTTTATTCAATCCTCATATTTATTTTTTATTCAACCCCAATATTTGTTTTTTATTCAAAACCCCATCTTTATTTTTGATTCAACCCCAATATTTATTTTTTATTCAACCCCCTGTCTTTATTTTTTATTGAATCCCCAATTTTTTTTTAATTCAATCCCCAATATTTATTTTTTATTTACTCTCCTATATTTATTTTTTATTCTACACCCAATATTTATTTTTTATTCAGTCCCCTCTTCCTTGCTCAGCTCCTGAGTCCAGCTCTGCTGCTCTTTCAGGAGTGCATCAAACCTGTGAAAGTGCAGAAAAACCCAGCAAAAGCAGCAGCCAGGATCAGGATCGAGCCTGATGGAAGCTACTTCCAGGTTAACCAGGTACCCAGTGGAAAAGAAACAGAAAAATGAGTGTATTTTAATTATTTTCATTATCTACATCCACTTTGAGGCATTACCTCAAAGAGATGCTGTCAGCCTTGGGTTTTTTTTTTTTTTGTTTTAATTTATAATCAATAATTCCAATTTTGTGCCACTTTTATTCTCTGAAGCATGGCGTTAATTACTGATTATTAAAATAAGAGCAGATAAGGTGAAGTTTTATAAAACTTGAATTAATCAGCATTTTAATTTATAAATACTATTTTTAAGCAGTCATTTTTTCATCAGTAATTCCAATTTATTCCAGTTTTTTATGCTCTGAAACCCTGCTATTAATTGGTGATGGTTTTCATAAGAGAGCAGATAAGGTGAAAAGTTTATTTATTTTATTTATTTTATCAACATTTAAAGATTGGCAATTCCAGGTTGGTTGTGACAACGTCCTGGTGCTCCCTCAGAGATTTAACCAAGATATTTTTACTAAATCGTGCTGGATTTTTAAAAAATAATATTTTAAATTATTTCTTTAAAAGCTTGAAGAATTCAGAAGCTTCCAAAAGGCACATTAATTTTTTTCTGTTTTCACAAAAAAAAGGGTGGCATTGTTCAGTTCGCCAGGTTGGGAATTCCTTTAGGAATGGAAATTGGAATTTTAGGCTGATTTTGATTTTAATAAAGAAGGACACAAAGGAGGATGGTTCTTTATTTTAAAATGTTAATAGTGCCTCATTTCCTGGTCTATTCCTGGCTTTTTTTAGAGGAGAATCTCTTGGAAAAATCAAATTATTCAGGGCAGATAGAAGGGAAAAAATTCCCTTCCAGTGTCTGGGATGAAATCCCTCAGCAAATCGCCTTTGCTGTGCCAAATAATCCCATTTAAAACAGCAGCTCCAGGTGCTTTTGTCCTCATCTCCTTAAAAATAAAGAGATTTTTTAAAATTATAAACCAACAGCATCAAAAGAGCAATAATCACTATTATGGTAACAAAGTGGGGAAATTGCTCCTTAAATTCTGGGCTCAGAACTGAGCCTGCTCTGGGCTTTTTTGGGGATTTTTTTTGGTGGTTTTTTTTTGGTATCGTTTTGTGGTTCTTTGGGTTTGTTTTTTGTTTGGTTGTTTTTTTGGGTTTTTGTGGGTTTTGTTTGTTTGTTTTTGTGGTTTTTTTTTTGTAGGATGGGGAAGCAGAAAAGCTGGAGAAAGCCAAAATCACCCTGAACGATTGCCTGGCCTGCAGTGGCTGCATCACCTCGGCTGAGACTGTCCTGGTCAGGCAGCAGAGCCACGGGGAGCTCTGCAAGGTGCTGGCCCTCAACAAGGTGGGAGCCTGAATCCCTGCAGGAAATCTGGGAAAATCTGGGAAAATCAGAATTCCTGAGCCCTGGGCTCTTCCTGCTTCACCCCTGGCCTTTATTCTCATTTTGAAGGGCTTTATTCTCATTTTTAAGGGCTTTATTCACATTTTTAAAAGCTTTATTCTCATTTTTAAAAGCTTTGGTGTGAATTCTTCCTTGGGGGATGAAGGTGAGGAGCTCTGTGCTGCTGCCAGCTCTGCCTGTGCCACATTTTGGGATTTTTTGGGGGTTTTTTTCCCAGGCTGCCTGTACCACATTTTGGGATTGTTTAGTTTTTTTCCCAGGCTGCCTGTGCCACATTTTGGAATTATTGGTTTTTTTTCCCAGGCTGCCTGTGCCACATTTTGGAATTGGTTTTTTTCCCAGGCTGCCTGTGCCACATTTTGGAATTATTTGGTTTTTTTCCCAGGCTGCCTGTGCCACATTTTGGAATTATTTGTTTTTTTTTCCCAGGCTGCCTGTACCACATTTTGGGATTGTTTAGTTTTTTTCCCAGGCTGCCTGTGCCACATTTTGGAATTATTGGTTTTTTTTCCCAGGCTGCCTGTGCCACATTTTGGAATTGGTTTTTTTCCCAGGCTGCCTGTGCCACATTTTGGAATTATTTGGTTTTTTTCCCAGGCTGCCTGTGCCACATTTTGGAATTATTTGTTTTTTTTTCCCAGGCTGCCTGTACCACATTTTGGGATTGTTTAGTTTTTTTCCCAGGCTGCCTGTGCCACATTTTGGAATTATTTGGTTTTTTTTCCAGGCTGCTGCTGCCCACGAGCAGAAGCTGGTGGTGGTTTCTGTCTCCCCTCAATCCAGAGCCTCCCTGGCTGCAAGGTGCAAACTGGGGCTGCTGGAGACAGCCCAGAAGCTGACCACCTTCCTCAAGGGTTTGGGCAAGTTTGGGGCTTTCTGCTCAAATTAAAGGGATTTATTTAACCCCCGGGGGAATTCCAGACTGTCCAAAAATGCAGTCCCACAATGAGCTTGGAGAAAGGAGGGTGAGGGGTTTTTTATAAGAGCAGATGGTGACAGGACAAGGGAAAGGTGCCAGAGGGCAGGGTCAGATGCTGGGCAGCAATTCCTGCCTGGCAGGGTGGGCAGCCCTGGCACAGATTCCCAGAGAACCTCTGGCTGCCCCTGGATCCCTGGAAGTGCCCAGGACCAGGCTGGCTCACCCTGGGATAGTGGGAAATACCAAAACTGGCTGAGTTTTGAGGTCCTTTCCAACCCAAACCATTCCATCCCTCTATAAAACCTCTAAAGAACCACTGAAAAGAACTTGTACATTTTACATTTCCACCTCTCCTGTGAATTTTCCTCCTCTTCCCATCCCAAAAAATGTCTCAGTGGGCTCAGCACCCGTGCCTGGGTTTGCCTGTGGTGGAAGTGGGAGGATTTTTGCTGTGTTTTGCTGCATCCTGAGGGTTCTCACCCAGCTGCTGCCCTGCCCAGGTGTGCACCACGTGTTTGACACGACCTTCTCCAGGAACTTCAGCCTCCTGGAGAGCCAGCAGGAGTTTGTCAGACGCTTCCACAGACAAGCAGAGGACAAAACAGCCCTGCCCATGCTGGCCTCTGCCTGCCCAGGTATGGCTTCAGTTCCAGCTGCAATCCCAAATCCAGAAGCTGCTCAGAAAGCTGCAAATGTTTGTTCTTACCTGCAGGATTGTTCTCCTCACAGCACAGATTTTGGTGCTAAAGCAGTGGTGAGACACCTTAAAAATCACTCTGGACTTGCACTTGTTTCCTTTTTAGGCTGAACATGGTTATTAAACCTGGGGTTTGGGGAGAATGGGCAGAGTGAATGTCTGCTGCTTATTTTTTAATTGAATTTGTGGGTGATGTTCCTTCCAGGTTGGATCTGCTACGCAGAGAAAACCCACGGCAGCTTCATCATCCCCCACATCAGCACCACCAAATCCCCCCAGCAGGTCATGGGCTCCCTGGTCAAGGGCTACTTTGCAGAGCAGCAGGTAAAGCTCTAAAAATGCTCTTCTTGCTGCAAAACTCCTCCAATTCAACACTTCAGGCTGATTTTTTATCAGTTTGCCATGTGTAACACACATTTAAGGGTCAATATTGCCTTGGAGAAAGCAGAAATCTTCCTCACTTCTGTCTTAGCTAATGAATAGTAATTAGGGAAGAGCACTGAGCATGGGCTAAATAAATTAAACCCTCTGAATTATTTGGGAAAGCTGAGGAACCTTATTTTCATTGTCTTTGTGCTCCTGTTGTTTCAATTGGTGAATAATTTCAAATAAGTGACCCAAGCTGAGTTTGCAGTGGGTACGGAGATCATGGATTCTCCAAAAATGATCCTTCATTCCCAGCTTGCTTCTGTGACCTCTGGGAAGGTTCCAGGTGGGAGCTGGAAATCCCCACAGAGCCTGGACTGGGCCAGGAAGGGGCTGCAGCACCCACTGGCATTTCTGGCTGTGACACTTGCATGAGGCAGCTGCAGATTTGAGACAAAATTTGGCAATTTTCTGGGGATATTTGGCACTGGAATATGGGGCCCAGGGTCAGTGAGCTGTTGGCTCAGCCTGTGTTTGTTGCTTGGATGATCCTGAGGTTTTTGTGGGACTCCAGATCATGTCCTGAGGGGCTGAGCTTTGGGAGCAGGGAGGAATTTTATTCCCTAATGCTTTAATTAGGGATTGGCTTCTCTGCTGACCTTGGATCATTGCACCAGAATGAGGGAAACTTCCAGGAGCTGAAGGGAGCCTGAGGAAAGATGGAAAGATGTTATTCCCAAAGGCCTGGAGTGCCAGGACACAGAGAATGGCTGCCCACTGCCAGAGGGCAGGGTTGGATGGGTGTTGGGAAGGAATTCCTGGCTGGGATGGAATTCCCAGAGCAGCTCCATGCCCCTGGAGCCCTGGCAGTGCCCAAGGCCAGCCTGGAGCAGCCTGGGACAGTGGGAGGTGTTGGGGTTGGGCTGGATGGGCTTTAAGGTCCCTCCCAACCCAAACCATTCCAGGATTCCACAAAACCTGTGAAGGTTTCCATGTCTGCTGACACTGACTGAGCTGAAATTGGCTTCTAGGACAGAAATCATTTCATTCACTCAGAAATATTTAAATGCACAAATACTCAGCCGTAGTGGGGCACAGTGGCATTATTTCCCCCACTCCCCTTTGTCCCTGGAATGCACTCCTCCCAAAATCAGGGGGATTTTGGCTGCCCCAGCCTTGTCTCCCTTGCAGCACCTGCCCCCTGACAGGATCTACCACGTCACTGTCATGCCCTGTTATGACAAAAAGCTGGAGGCCTCCAGGCCAGACTTTTTCAACCAGGAATACCAGACCAGGGATGTGGATTGTGTCATCACCACAGGTAAGCAGAGCCACAGGAGACTCCCAATTCCAGCAAACTCTCCCTGGCTTTAATAACCCTTTGTCTCTGATAGGGGTTGGATATTGATCTACATTTACATTTAATCGTGCAAATCATGCCCTGGTGAAATGCTGGTGCAGTTTTGGGACTGCTCTGTCGGGTTTGTTTCCCTTTTTCCCAAAACTTAAGAACTCTTTGTGCCTTGTTCTGCCCTAGGAGAAGTGCTGAAGCTGCTGGAGGAAGAAGGAGTGTCCCTGTCTGATTTAGATCCTGCTCCTCTGGACACCATGTAAGAGTAAAATCCCATTTCAGTTATCTTCCCTTTCCTCCAGGATTTAGGGAGTTCAGAATTCTCTTTACTCCAGGATTTAAGGAGCTCAGAATTCCCCTTTCCTTGTTCTCTTTACTCCAGGATTTAGGGAGTTCAGAATTCTGTTTATTCCAGGATTTAAGGAGCTCAGAATTCCCTTCTCCCTGTTCTCTTTCCTCCAATAATTAGGAAGTTCAGAATTTCCCTGTTCCTTTTCCTCTAGGATTTAGAGAGTTCATAATTTTCTTTCCTCCAGGATTTAGGGAGTTCAGAATTCCCCTTTCCTTGTTCTCTTTCCTCCAGGATTTAGGGAGTTCAGAATTCTCTTTACTCCAGGATTTAGGGAATTCAGAATTCCCTTTTCCCTGTTCCTTTTCCTCCAGGATTTAGGGTGTTTAGAATTCTCTTTACTCCAGGATTTAGGAAATTCAGAATTCCATTTTCCCTGTTCCTTTTCTTCCAGGATTTTGGGAGTTCAGAATTCCCCTTTTCCTGCTGTTTTACACAAGTGTGTTTACCCTTGGTTTGGTTTCTTGTGTCACTTGAACCAGAACAACTGGGAGTTAAAACAAACATTTAATGTACAGAATGTGTACATTTCCATTGGACAATCACTCCAGCTCCTTTCATCCCACAAAAAGCTGCTGCAGGCTTTGGGAAGGACAAGAATCTCTCCTAAAATTCCTAAAATCTGTGCTAAAAAACCCCTGAAGCAGAAGCTGCTGCTCCTCCTACCAGAACCACTGCAGAGACCCCAGAATTAAAGCAGAAGTGACAAATATTTCGGTCACCCAGTTAATCTTGGTGAAAAATGAAAAATTCAGGGGGTGCCAGGGGCGGGGTGGGAGCACATTTTGGGCTCTGAGGCGACAGCAGGGCTGGCTCTGCACTGAGCACCCAGAGCTGCAGAGAGGCTCAGCAGCACCTCCCTGAACTATTCATCAATTCATGAGGATTAATTAGACAACCATGGAATGCTTTGGGTGGGAAGGACTTAAAAATCATCCAACCCCAACGCCTTGCAGCGTCCCAGGCTGCTCCGAGCCCCATCCAGCCTGACCTGGGCCACTTCCAGGGCTCCACCCCCATCCCCTGGAGCCATCAGTGGGCAAAGCCGGAGCTCAGGGAAAGCTGCAGTTAGTTTGGGGCACCCCTGGAGCTTTGTGTGACCCCCCAAACCTGAAGCTGCTGCTGCTGTGCCCCCCAGGCTGGGCAGGGCTGCAGAGGAGCTGAGCTGTCACCGAGGAGGGGGCTCGGGGGGGTACCTGGAGCACATCTTCAGACACGCGGCCCGCGAGCTCTTCGGCGTCCACGTGGCCTCCATCCACTACAGACCTCTCAGGTAAGGAGCTGCAAGCTCAGGCTATTCCCAGGAATTCTTCTCCTTGTTCAGGGGTTGAAATTATTGGGGTTTTTTTGAGGGTTTTTGAGGTTTTTTTGGGGGTTTTTTGCAATGTTAAACTTCACTCCAATCTGAGAATCGGCTGCTCTCTCCCCAGCTGCTCAGCAATAAATCAGCCAATTCCATGCAGGCAGGAAGAATTCCAGGGAGAATTCCAAGGACAGTTCAGGGGAAAATTCCAGCCCCTTCTCCCGCCACACCCTGGAGTTTGGCCTGGTGGATTCTCCCACTGATAACTTTTAGAATAATTATACAACTTTAGGGTAATTGAGAAGGCAGAGCTCTCGTGGAGCTGGGATTCCTCACCTCAGGGAGATTTGTCACTGGTTACTGACCCCAAAAAAACTTGTGGGAAGGCTTTGGGGCTCTGTTTAACTGGAGTGAAACAGAAAATAAATCACCTGAGTTTGGGCATTGAGGCTCATCCACCTGAGATTCCTTCTGGCTTCCCAATTCTAATTTAATAAATCCTTTGGAATTATTTATATCCCCGATGAGCAGTTTTTATGTTTAGGATTCTCTGGTTTAAGAAGCAGAAAAAGCTGTCTCAAAATCTTGATAAAAATCAAATTACTTACTTTTTTTTATCAGGACCAGGTATTCCAAGTAACCTTAGAAATCTGGAATCCTCAATCAGGGTTTGTTCCCATGTTTGATGACCCAGCAGAAGTCAAAAAATCCCCTCAGGGGCTGAAGGAAGTCAGGTCAGTGAGGGAAAGCTCCCTGTGCTGAGCTTTTCAGGCTTTATCCAGCACTGATGTCCTTCAGCAAACTCTGCTCAGGTGGCTCCAGCAATCCTGGAAGGTTCTGGAAGGAATTCCTTCCTGTTTTCCTTGGAAGGCACAGAACTGGGACATCTTCAGTGAGACTCACAGAGCGTTTGGGTTTTGAAGTTGAAAACAGAAACTCATTTGGAGAAGCCACTTGCTGTGCTCTGCTCCCTCAGGAACAAGGACTTCCAGGAGGTGACCCTGGAGAGGGATGGAGAGGTCCTGCTCCAGTTTGCCCTGGCCTATGGATTCAGGAACATCCAGAACCTGGTGCAGAAGCTGAAGCGAGGGAAGTGCCCCTATCACTACGTGGAGGTGATGGCCTGTCCCTCAGGTGAGGCTGCTCTCCAACCCACACAGGAGAAACGGGAGATTTCTCCCCAACTTGGGCTGTGGCAGCACACCATCACAGCTGTGTGGGGATTTTCCTACCTCTGAGCCAGGAATTCCTCAGGATTTAAAGAATTGCAGCTGAATTCCATCATAGAACACTTGCATCATTAATTCATTAATTAATTAATTGTTTTTAAGGAGGATTTCCTGAGCTCTGGTAGCTGAGGGGATTTTCCCCCTGAAATTGCCCAAACCTGACTATCACACTTAGAGAAAATGCTGCTGTGCCTGGAGAAAGTCACTTCCTTAAAACCTGGTTCCATTTTCCTCTTCCTGGAACAGAAGAGGAGGCAGAGAGCAGGGGAGCAGGGGCAGCCTGAGCCCCCTGAGGGAGCTGCTCCTTCCCAAGGATCTACAGAGCTCTGGCAGCTCCCAGAGCACGTCCCAGGCACTTTTCCCTTTCCTCCAGCTGGGCCTGCAAGGCTGGGCTGATCTGGGCTGGGCTGGGCTCTGGTTCTGTTCTGGGGGCAGGAGATAAGAGCTGGAGCCAGCCCAGCATCTCCCTGCCCTGTGCCCTGCTGCTGGCAGATAACTGGGACTGAGCCTCCATCCCTGAGGTGTTTTCATTCCTGCAGCTCTTTGCAGGAGCAGGATCAATGGGCTGGAAGTTCTGAGGATGTTTTCCCAGCTGAACTGCTTCGTCCTTTATTTTGTTTTTCCTCTCAGGCTGTCTGAATGGAGGAGGGCAGATCAAACTGGAGGGGGAATCCAGCAAGGAGGAGCTGCAGCAGGTGGAGAGGTTGTATGAATCCCTGAGGGCTGAGATTCCAGAGGAAAACCAGGCTGTGAGGGAGCTCTACGAGCACTGGCTGGGGGGCTGGGGCTCGGACAGGGCTCTGCAGGTGCTGCACACACAGTACCACGCCGTGGAGAGAGCCAGCTCTGCCCTCAGCATCAAGTGGTGAGACCTCAGTGCCTTCTGAACTCACATCCTGCAAGGATTCCCTGCAATTCCTGCCTCTGGGAATGTGCCTGGCACCGCTCACTCCTCCAGCTGCAGGATGAGGTGATGGGAGTAAACCCAAAGTCGGGCAGGGACACGTCCCAGGCTGATGGGGCAGCCCTGCACTGCTCCAGCAGCCCCATCCCTGCCACAGCTGAGGGGCTGGGGGGTTCAGAGCTCGATGTGCCTCCCCCAGGCCTTGCTGGATCGTCACAGCACTCAGTTCTGTGCCTGGAACAGCCTCATTTTGTCAGAAGTGGTCTCACGAGGCCTGGAGTTCTCCCCTCTCGCTGCCCTGCAGGGTCTGTGCCCTCAGAGGGGGGATCCAAATCCTGGCATCATCCCTGGGGCTGCAGAGGGACTGGAGAGAATGCTGGAAAAACCCCTGTGATTCCTTTTCCTTAAATTATCATAATTTATACCAAGGGCAATTACTTCTCTGTTTTCTTCATAAACCCTCAGCAGGGAGTCACAGAATTGTCACACCTACAGCCACTTACTGAGATAAAATCCCTAAATCCAGACAAAACGGGCACTTACTGCTGGATAACACCCCAAAATTGCCACCAAATAATTCCTGGCCTTGGGGCTGGCAGCAGCCAAAGCCTCCTCTGCACTTTGTTCCAATGAATCCACAGAGCAAATGATGATTCTCATGCTTTTTAATTAAAAGCTTTCCATTTTTCAGCTGTTGCTGACCATTAATGACCTCACAGTGTTCTAAGGCATCAACCTCCCCCTGCTGCCCCTTCCCCTCCTTCCTGAGGAGCAATTTGGTGCTTCCAGTGAATTCTCTTTTCCATGCAGGGATTGGATTAAACCAGGAAAGGGCCAGGGAGAGGCTCCAGGCTGGACTCAGTGCAGAGTCAGCCCAGAAATGCACAAATCAGTGAAGCTGAATTGGCTGGAAATGAAATAATCAGGGCTTTATCCACAGCCTGAATTCCCCAGTTCCCAGGCCACCAACGCACACAGAGGTCCCTGCAGCCACCCTGGGGTCCCTGGCTGCCACCAGAAGAGCTGGAATTTGTCCCAGCTTTGAGGCGTGGGGCAGGCTCGGGGCTGGTTCAGGCACACAGGGGCATCCCTGCTCCCAGGATAAATAAAATTCCAAAGGGGACACCCACAACTCCAGCATTTCATGGAAACTGGGGAATTCAGGCTGTGGATAAAATCCTTCCCCTACCATGCAAAGTAAATCCAAACTATAACTTAATAAAAGAAAAAAAAAAAAGAAAACCTTGGTTTGTAGCACAGCAAAAAGCCCCAAACCAGACTCCAGTGGCAACAAAGAAATTCACAGTTCACACATGAAAATCCCTGAAATCAACTCTGTCCCAGTGATCAAACCCTCGTTTTGTCTACAAAAAAAACAAAACAACCAGGGAGTGACTTCACTGGTGTGAAGTGCCTCCCCACAGCTGCAAACAAAACTCTGCTCCTTTCTCAGACTCAAAAGAAAAAATAAGAAAGCACAGCCCTGATTTTGCACAAAGTGAAGGCTGGGGAGGCCTGGGAGCCCCAGCTGCTCCCTGGCTGTGGTCAAGGGAATGTGCACGGAGTTGGCACTGAGTGTTTTACCTTGGAAAAAGCAAAAAGCAAAAAGGGATGCCTGGCAGCACTTTGTTCTTGGCTGCCCAAACTCTGTCCCACCCTGGGAAATCCCTCTGGGGCAAACCCTGACCCCACCTGGGCACCCCACAGGGGCCAAGGGCTCCCCAAGGCAGCGCCTGGGCCACAAATCCCTACAGAAATCCCTGTGGGACCTACTGGAAAAGAGGGAAAAACGAGGGGGGAACCCAGCCAAGCCCTGCTGTGATGAGGGATTTGGCAGCACAGAGCTGGAGTCAGCTGGGTACTGGTGCCACCAGTGCCACCAGCCACTCCCCAGTTTCCCGTGGGGGGGTCCAAGTGTCCGTCACCAGGACACGGGGCCAGAGGGGCCGAGGGGGCTGGAGCAGGGCCAGGAGGGCTCCCAGCAGTGCCAAAGGCACCAGCACAGCCCTGGGACTGGGATAGGGGCCTGGCAGGGCAGGCTGGCACCCCCTGGGGCACAGCACCACAATCCCTGAGCCTTCCTGCCCTTCCCTGGCACTGAGCCCCAACCTGGGACTGCCCCCAGCCACGTCCTGACCTCTGCCAGCATCCCAAGGGGGGGTCCCACAGCCAAAGGGATCCAGGAGCTCCACGGGGAGCCCCAGGAGCCAGAGGGGAGCAGAGCAGAGCAGCCTTAAAGACAAAACCCAGCTGGGCACAGCCAGGAGGGAGCCCTGGCACCACGGGGGTGTCACTTCTTCTCCAGGAAGGGCTCGAAGAGCCCCCAGTCGAAGGCCAGCATGGCCTGCGGGTTGGGCCTCTCCTTGGGCTTCTTGAAGTTGTCCCTCTGGGAGCGCAGCGCCCGCAGCACCTCCACGGGCTCCGTCCTGCCCGTGAACCTCTGCACGGCCTCCTCCCTGCAGGGGGACAGAGCTGCTGAGCCCCGGGCAGGAGGGACCCCGGCCCGCTGGCATGGACAGCACGGGCTCCCACCTGGGCTGGTCCCACACCACCACCGGGCTGGTCCCACCTGGGCTGGTCCCACACCATCACTGGGCTGGTCCCACACCATCACCGTGCTGGTCCCACACCATCACGGCACCTCTGGGCTGACCCCGTGCCCGGGCAGCCTCCCTGGGGTGTCCCAGCAGGTTTTTGGGAACGGGGGGAGATGCAGGAGGAGAAGAGGAGCAGGTTTGGGGCAGGAGGGCAGCAGTGCTTACGTGAGCCGCAGGAAGGGGTTGTAGAGGAACTCCTCCTCCAGCGTGGAGGGCACCGTGGGCAGGTCCTCGTCATCCCGCTGCTGCCAGGGGAACAGAGGTGTCCAAATGTGGGTATGCTCAGCTCAGAGAGAAAGGAGAAAGATTTCTGCCAGGCTAAGGCTGGGAAAAAGTCCCAGAGGAATGTAAACAATTATTATCTTTCCATTCATATTGTTTGTGATATGTTTTACCACATATGTGAGATTTACCACGTTTTACCAGGTATGTTCTACCACACTGCCCTAAGTCCAGTGCACCAATCAGGTGAAATGTTTTTACTTTAAGACCAATGGAATTAACGCTCACGATGTTCTCTTTAAAAGACAAAAGTGCTTTTGGATAAATGCTCATTTTGCCTTCTGAAATCATGGGAGTCATTTCGCCCATCCCTGCCTCGACAGCGTCCTCCAAATCCTGCTGCCACCCCACAGCCCAGCCCCACCCTGGCACAGGGGGCACCGCCACTTACTTTGGCCCACGCTAGCTTCTCCTTCACCTTTTCATTCTCTGGCTCCACCTTCAAGGCGAATTTCAGGTTTCTGACGGTGCATTCGTGGCCACAGAAAACCTTCTGCAGGAGGCAGCGGCGTCAGAGGCGCTCCCGGGGCCGAGCCCAGCCCGGGACCCCTGGCCCGAGCCCCCCGGCTGGGGCAGGACCCTCACCGTGTCCCTGGGCAGAGCCCCCAGGATCTGGGTGAGGTTGGTGAGCATCTGCTCCGCCGTGCCCTCGAAGAACTGCCCGCAGCCCCCCACGAACAGCGTGTCACCTGTGGGACAGGGGTGGGCACCGGGGGACCCCAGGGCCGGGCACGGCGGTGCCGGGGTCACCCCAGCAGCGCTGGGAGGGGGGACAGGCAGCACACAGGCAGCGTGTCCCCAAAAACAAGCGGGGCCACGTACCTGAGAAAAGGGCTGGAGCATCCGGGGAATCGTCCTCCCACATGAAGTAGCACATGTGGCCCGAGGTGTGGCACGGGGTGAAGAGACACCTCACCCTGATGGACCCAAACTGGGGGGACACAGGGTCAGGGTTCCACTGCGGGGGACAGATGCACCCCCCAGACCTCCCCCTGCCTCCAGAGCTGAGGGGGCTCGGGCTGGGTGCAGCTGTGACTGCCCCGGTGGCGTTTGGGGCACCGGGAGGGGGTGGGAGCCTCCAGCAGAACCCCGAACAGGCCCCGTGGGATTGGGATGAGGCTCCTGCTCCATCCCAGCCTTGAATCCACGGGGCCACGTCTGCCCCCAGCCCAGGACAGCAAGAGCTGAGCACGGCCCAGCAGCACCGGCACCACTGGGGACAGCATCACCCAGTGTGACCACCCCACTGGGGACAGCGTGATCACCCCACTGGGGACAGTGTGATCACCCCACTGGGGACAGTGTGACCACCCCACTGAGCACAGTGTGACCAGCCCTGTGGGGACAGTGTGATCACCCCACTGGGGACAGTGTGACCACCCCACTGAGCACAGTGTGATCACCCCACTGAGAACAGTGTGACCACCCCACTGGACACTTCTCTGGGCACAGTGTGACCACCCATTGGGGACAGTGTGACCACCCCACTTCACCCCCCACTGGCCACCCCACTGGGGACCCCAGTCCCACTGCAGCCATCAGGAGGAGCCATGTGTGAGCTCTGGGCCCCCTCTGTTCCTCGCTGTCCCCTTTTGTCCCCCTCTGTCCCCGGGCACGCACCGCCAGCTCCTGGCCGTGGCTGACCCTGTGTGTGAGGGCCCCGACGCGCTCGTCAGCCCCGAACACCTGCAGGCCTGGCAGGAGCCGGGCCAGCTCCTCATTGCCCCTGGCGTGGTCCCTGCGGGCAGAGCAGGACTGGCATTGGCACTGGGATTGGCATTGGGAGCTGGCACTGTCCCCAAGGGGACGCGGCCACCCCCAGCCAGCCTCTCCTACCAGTGGTGGTGGGTGGTGAGGATGGCCTTGAGCACCACGTCCTCCTTCCTGACGATCTCCAGCAGCTGAAAGGGACCAGAGTGGCACTGGGAGGTGGCACACAGCCACCCCGTGCCCTGTCCCCACTGCCACCGGGCAGGGCGGCCCCCCAGAGCACCCCCTGAGGGGCCACAGGCTGAGGGTGGCACTCAGGGGACACCCCGGGCAGGGGGACGGGACCGCGCTGGCTCCGTGGCCACGGGGGCGTTTTTGGCTTTCCCAGGGAAGGCACAGAGGAGGGCACGGTGCCACCCACACTGCCAGCCACTGCAGCGCCACAGGGCACTGCCAGCCCCGGCACGGCTGCCAGGAGGCTCCGGATGCCAGTGGAGCACCCAGGGCCAGGAGTGAAGCCCGGCTCAAGAGGAAGGAAATGCCCGAGGCAGCAGCAAAGGCTGAAAAGCCACGAAAGTGCTCAGGGGTGGCACCAGGGACACCGGGCACAGCTCAGGGGTGGCACCGGGGACACCGGGCACAGCTCAGGGGTGGCACCAGGGACACCGGGCACAGCTCAGGGGTGGCATTGGGGACACCGGGCACAGCTCAGGGGTGGCACCAGGGACACCGGGCACAGCTCAGGGGTGGCACCGGGGACACCGGGCACAGCTCAGGGGTGGCATTGGAGACACCAGGCACAGCTGAGGGGTGGCATTGGGGACACCAGGGACACCGGGGACAGCTTGGGGGTGGCACTGGGGACACCGGGCACAGCTGGGGGGTGGCACTGGGACACCAGGAACAGCTCAGGGGTGGCACTGGGGACAACAGGCACAGCTCAGGGGTGGCACCGAGGACACCGGGCACAGCTCAGGGGTGGCACCAGGGACACCGGGCACAGCTCAGGGGTGGCATTGGGGACAACAGGCACAGCTCAGGGGTGGCATTGGGGACACCGGGCACAGCTCAGAGGTGGCACCAGGGACACCGGGCACAGCTCAGGGGTGGCATTGGGGACACCGGGCACAGCTCAGGGGTGGCATTGGGGACACCGGGCACAGCTCAGGGGTGGCACCAGGGATACCGGGCACAGCTCAGGGGTGGCATTGGGGACAACAGGCACAGCTCAGGGGTGGCATAGGGGACACCGGGCACAGCTCAGGGGTGGCAACAGGGACACAGAGCACAGCTTAGGGGTGGCAACAGGGACACTGGGAACAGCTGGGGGGTGGCACTGGGGACACTGGGGACACCGGGCATAGCTCGGAGTGCCACTGGGGACACAGAGCACAGCTGAGGGGTGCCACTGGGGACACCGGGGACAGCACTCAGGGGTGGCACTAGGGACACCGGGGACAGCTGGGGGGTGGCACTGGGGACACCAGGGACACCGGGGACAGCTTGGGGGTGGCACCGAGGACACCGGGCACAGCTCAGGGCTGGCACCGGGTACACCGGGTACACCGGGGACAGCGGGCAGGGGGTCCCACGGCCCACCCGCGGCGCTGGGGCTCGGTCCTGCCCGGGGGATGCCCCACGAGCGCCGCGCTGCCACCGCCACCCCCGCAGCCACGCGCGGAGCCGCTCACCCTCTTGGGCACCGCGGCGTCCACGGCCACGGCGCGCCGGCTGCTCTCCTCGATCACCAGGTACATGTAGTTGTCCTCCAGCACGGAGATCACCTTCACCTTCATGGCCCCGGGGACCGCGGAGGGGCTGCGGGACCCCGGCGCGTCCCCGGCGCCACCCCCGGGGCGGTCCCCGCCGCGCGCGGGGCGGGTCACGCAGCGTGGGGCGGGCACGGCACGGCACGGCCGCAGGGACAGCCCCTGTGCCAGCCTGGGGCCCCGCAGCGCAGCCTGAGCCCCCCGGGATGGAGGAAGGAGGGGAACCCCCCAGCCCTGCCCCCCAAATCAGGGGAGCCCCCCAACCCTGTTCCCAAAATCAGGGGAGCCCCCCAACCCTGTTCCCAAAATCAGAACCCCCCAGCCGTGCTCCCAAAATCAGGGGAACCCCCCAGCCCTGTTCCCAAAATCAGGGGAACCCCCCCCCAAGCCGTGCTCCCAAAATCAGGGTAACCCCCCAGCCCTGTTCCCAAAAATCAAGGGAACCCTCCCAGCCCTGCCCCCAAAAATCAGGGGAACCCCCCAGCCCTGCCCCAAAAATCAGGGGAACCCCCCAACCCTGTTCCCAAAATCAGAACCCCCCAGCCCTGCCCCCCAAAAATCAGGGGAACCCCCCCAGCCCTGCCCCCAAAATCAGAAGAATCCCCCAGCCCTGCCCCCAAAATCAGGGGAGCCCCCCAACCCTGTTCCCAAAATCAGGGGAACCTCCCACCAGCCCCCAAAATCAGAAGAACCCCCAAAATCAGAGAGCCCCCAGCCCTGCCCCCAGAATCAGGGGAAGCCCCCCAGCCCTGCCCCCAAAAAGCCAAAGCCAGCGCTGTCCCATGTCCCCAAGTGCCACATCCCCAGGGCTGCTAAATCCCCTCGGGGATGGGAACTCCACCCCTGCCCTGGGCAGCTGTGCCAGGGCTGGACAGCCCCTCCAGGAGGAAATTCTCCCAAATATTAAAATAGAAATTCAAATCAAATATCAAATATAAATTCACCCTGAGCTCCCCTGGCCCAGCCTGAGGCCGTTCCCTCTCCTCCTGTCCCTGTTCCCTGGGAACAGATCCCAAATCCCCCCCGGCTGTCCCCTCCTGGGAGGAGCTGTGCAGAGCCACAAGGTCCCCCTGAGCCTCCTTTGCTCCAGGCTGAGCCCCCTCAGGAACTCTCCATTCCCTTCCCAGCTCCCTCAGGGATTCTCTGGGCCCTCCCCTGCTCTGATCCCTTCCCTGGACACGCTCCAGCCCCTCCATGTCCCTCTTGTCCTGAGGGACCCAAATGCCACCTGTGAGGAGGGACTGGCACTCACAGGCAGCAAAACCAGGGCTGAACCTTCTCTGCTCCCCTTTCACAAAAATACAGAAATACCCTGGGGTCCCCACAATGCCACCCTCCCAGCCCAGGATTAGGTAGAACGACACTCCCCGAGTTCGTTGCCCTCAATCTTTAGCCCAAAGCCAAGAAATGAAGAAACCTGTGAGTTAAGGAGCTCTGCTTCTTTATTTCCCCTCTGCGCAGCCCTCAGGGCAGTCACCCCCACCAGGACAGCCACACCAAATTCAGCATTTTAAAGCAAATGGAGACCTGGTGCCACCCCACATCCCTGCTCACCTGGGGACAGGTCACAAGCGCTCCGTTGTGTCACCACACTCGGGGGACATCACTCAGCAGAGTGGCTGGTCCTGCACACGGAGCCAGGCTGGTCTGGGGGCTGGCACAGGGCACAGCGGGGAGCAGGTCCATGCAACACTCAAAGGGTGCAAACACAGCAATGCCAGGGACAAGGGAGCAGCTGGACAGCCCCAGAGCCACCCCCAGAGCCAGGCCAGCCCCTGGAGCTCCCAGGTGACACCCTGGGACAGCACTGCCACAGCAGCTCTGTCCCTGGAACTGGTTTTAGAGGAGCCAGGAGGACACCCAGAATGCTGAAGGAGCAGCATGGAGGAAACTTTAACATTCCAGCTCCTGTGTTTGGTCTCTGCTTCACACAAAGATCTCAGTCCCACCCTTCACCCAAAGGCACCTCAGCCCCACCTTCACCCAAAGGCACCTCAGCCCCACCTTCTGCAAGCACAGCAGGCTCCCAGAGAAATGACAGGAGCTCCTTCCTAAACCTCCAGGTGTGATCCTGCCCAACACTCACACAACAATCTGCAGGTGACACAACAGCTTGACAGCAAGAGGAGGATAAATATTCTTCATCATAATATAAATATGCTGTAGAACATCTCAACAAGGGCAAAGTGCTTTGTTTTTTCATTAATTAAAACAAAAAAAAACTAAATAAAACTTGTCTCAACCACAACAGATTTGACTGCTAGAACATCTGAATGGTCTAAGTGACACTTGAAGTGACATTAAAGTGAAGACTGAAGCGATGCAGGCAGGGCTCAGTCCCTGGGCACCCTGAAGTTGTCCTTCTCCCTCCTGATGGCCCCCATGGCCCGCACAGGGTCGCTCTCCCCAGCGTGGTCCTGGACTGACTTCTCCCTGCCAGGAGGGAAGAGCAGGGTGAGGATGGAGCCCCAGCTCTGGAGGCACCAGGAGGAAATGGCATTTTAGTGCCCCAGCAGGTGAAGATGAAGAACAGGACACAACAAAGCCTGCTCCGTGTCCTGAGTCAGGATGCTCAGCACAACCCCAAATCCCTTCTGCCAGGACAGCAGGGAGAGCCTCAGAGGCATCCAGATGGGAATGTGGGAGACCCTGGGCCAGCCCCCCATCCCCAGAGCCCCCCAGCAGCAGGAGCTCCCTACCTCACTCGCATGAAGGGGTTGTAGGTGAACTCCTCGGCGAGGGTGGAGGGGATGGTGGGCTCCCCACTGTCGTAGCGGGCCTGCAGGGAGGGACACGCTGCAGCTCTGTGGGGATCCATACACCCCCCTGGCTGCCCTGGGACCCTGCAGGGGTCAGGAACCCATGGACAGAGATCACAGACAGGCTCTACAGAGCCCCCAGAGACACTGGCTGTGATCTCTGCCCATGGAAAAGAGTTTTCAATCTTACAGGATCAATTACCACCTCTGAGTGTTTGATATGAGTAATAATTAAGTGTGGCACGGGTGCAAAAGTAAAATGTTAGGTTTCTAGATGAGGGGTCCCAAGGGGACAAGCTGGAGGAAATTGGGTGTGCCTTGTCCTTTTTCTCCTTCTTCATGCCCTCCATGTCTCACTGTGGTGTTGGCATTTTTCTGTTGGTTCAGGCTGGGGACACACTGTCCAACGTAGGTGACAGATATTGGCACGTTATTGTAAATCCAGCCCAGGGAGTTTCTGGTATTGAATGTTTGTAACATCCCACTGAGGGCAGAGCCCCACACGCTGTCCTGCAGGACAGAGCTGGGCAGGGCAGCAGAACATGTGAGAGATCAACAGAATAAACAACCTGGAAACCAGCACAGATAAATTATGGCTTCTTTGGTAGTGAGGCAGAAAGACAGAGACTTTCTACAACTTTGGGATCATCAACACCACAGACTCTGACACAGCTCCAGCAGCAATCCTGGGCACCAGGAGTGTCCTGCACAGAGCACAGCAGGGAACTCCTCCTCCTCCTCCTCCCCCAGCCAGCAAACCCTGGGCACAGCCAAACCCTGCTCCTCCCTCTGCTTCTCCCCAGCGTGGTCCCGTCTCCTCCAGCTCCTCAGCAGGGCTCTGTGTGCAGGGAGAGCAGGAGCAGCTCACCTTGGCCCAGGCCAGCTTCTCCTGGATGCTGGGGTTGCCGGGCTCCACGTGCCGAGCAAACTTGAGGTTGTTGATGGTGTACTCGTGGCCACAGTAAACCCTCTGTGAAGAGGAAGGGACAGTGACACTGGGGACACCAAAGGTACCGAGGGGGACAGCCAGGTGCCACCAGCACAGCAGGAACAACACACTCAACCCAACAGCCCTCGCTGGAGACAGGCGGGGCAAGCAGGCAGGACAAGCTGCCAGCTGAAGAAGTGAGAGAGCCCCATGTCCCAGCTCAGCAGCCTTTAATAACCAGCCCCTGCTCCTTCCCCACAAAGCACAAACACATTTGGGGCAGGCAAATCCTTCCCAGAGCACTGCAGCTATGCAGAATTTGTGAGCATTCATTCCTTGCACACCCAGAGCCTCTCTGAACAGCAGCACTCTCAGGGTGTTTCTCTGCACTGTGTGCTGGTTTGGGCTGGCTCACTCACACAAAACAGAATCACAGAATCCCAGAATCATGAGGTTGGAAGAGACCTCTGAGATCACCAAGTCCAACCCATGCCCTAACACCACAACCAGACCAGAGCACCGAGTGCCAAGTCCAGTCTTGTTTTAAACACATCCAGAGATGGTGATCCCACCACCCCCTAGGAAGACAATTCCAGTACTTTATTATTCTTTCAGAATAACAAAAGGAGAGCTTTGTACCGTTTTGGGGTCCAGGCTGCCCAAAATCTCAATCAGTGCCTTGTACATCTCCTCCGGGGTGCCCTCGAAGAACTTCCCGCAGCCAGCCACGAACAGGGTGTCACCTGCAGGGGTGACACGCCATCAGCCCCACAGCAGGCTGCCCACAGTGTCACCCCCAGGGGTGACACGCCATCAGCCCCACAGCAGGCTGCCCACAGTGTCACCCGCAGGGGTGACATGCATTCAGCCCCACAGCAGGCTGCCCACAGCCAGCCTGGGGGCTCAGCCCTGCCACTGCTGCCCCAGCACAGCAGCAGGAGCACGGGGACATCCAGGCTGTGGCAAACGTGGCTGCTGAGGCACCTCCTGCCTGAGGGCAGCCCCTGTCCCCTGCTGTCCCTCCTACAGGGGACAAGGAACACTTGTGCTTTGCTGTGGAACTGAACAAAGGTGAGTCGCCTCTATTTTCTCCCTAAAACCTTGTTGAAGCCTCTTTCTCTTCCATGCAGGAGCTTCTGTGAGCTCTGGGATGAAGCACAGCCCCAGGGAAGGGGAATCCTTCTCCCCACACCAGGATCCAGGCCCTGGCCACCAGCAGTGGAGCACCAGCCCTCTCTGACTCCCTGCTCTCTCCTCTCTCTGCTGGCAGATACATGGAAAAGCAACAGGGTTTGGGATCAGCCACTTTGGCCTGAGACAGGAAAGCAACAGCTCTTTTATCCAGGAAAAAAAATGCTGGATGTAGGACTGCAGGGCTCGGTGTTGCCTGAGTGCAGCCCTGGCTTACAAACCCAGAGGGGCTCCCCCAGCCCCACCTACAGCTCCTGCTGGGAAAGGGGAGCAAGACGTGGCTGTTCAGCAGCCGCAGGAAGGGAGGGAAGCACATCCAGAGCCAGAGGCACCCAGGCAGAGGGGCAGCTTCTGTTTTGGCCAGGGGATCTCCCAAGTCCTCACCTGTAAAAACTGCAGGTGGCTCGGAGCTATTTGGCTTAGTCACATAATAACAGATGTGTCCCGAGGTGTGACACGGCGTACTGAGGCATTTCACACTCAGAGATCCCACCTGGGAAGAAGGCAGAACACTAAAGCTGAAGCTGCAATTGCACCGTTAGGAAAGAACTGCTACTCTTAGTGCTCTAATGGTCCTAAATCTGCCTCCTAAATCTCCTAAGTCTGGCCAGGAACAGCTCTGCCCCTGGGAGAGCCCAGGCAGGCAGGGCTGTGCTGGGAGCTGCTTCCTCCAAGCGGGTGTCCTGGCCAAGGGAACTGCCAGACCCTCTCACTTCCATGCACTCAGAGCCTGGCTGGCAGCAAGAGCCAACAGAGAGTCCCAAACGAAGCTGCTCGAGTGGGAGGAAAGCTCCAAACAGAGATGGAGCTGAAGGGAGAAGTGGATGGCACTGAGGAAGAGGCAAGCACGAACCCCAGCCTCATCTGCCCACCCTGCTGTGCTGCTGCCCCTCCCGGGGTGCAGCCAGGGCAGCAGTGCCCTCCATGCCCGCCTGCAGCTCTCCTGCCAGGGGACAGCCAGGGGACAGGCGGGGGACAGCCAGGGGACAGCCCCACAGGCTGGCACTGCCTTCCTGCCCCCACGTCCCAGCTGCCATCCCACAGAACACCTGCATCTGCTCAGTGCTCGCCGTGCTCCTGGCAGGGCACAGTCCCTGTCACACTGTCCCTGCCACACTGCCCCTGTCCTGTCACATTGTTCCTGCCCTGTAACACCATCCCTGCCCTGTCACACAGTCCCTGCCTTGCCACACTGTCCTTGTCACACTGCCCCTACCCTGTCACACTGTTCATGTCACACTGTCCCTGTCCTGTCACATTGTCCCTGTAATGCCATCCCTGCCCTGTCACACTGTCCCCGTCACGTCACACAGCCCGTCCTGTCACACTGTCCCTGCTCTGTCACACTGTCCCTGTCACACAGCCCCGGTCACACCATCCTTGCCCTGTCACAGCCCCTGACACACTGTTCCTGTCACACCATCCCTGTCCTGTCACACCTTTCCTGTCGCACCATCCCTGCTCTGTCACAGCCCCTGTCACACTGTCCTTGCCCTGTCACACCGTCCTTGCCCTGTCACACCATCCCTGTCCTGTCACACAGCCCCTGTCACACAGCCCCTGTCCTGTCACACAATCCCTGCCCTGTCACACAATCCCTGCCCTGTCACACAGTCCCTGCTCTGTCACAGCCCCTGTCCTGTCACACAGCCCCTATTTTGTCCCCTGCCCTGCCCCACACCTGCCCAGGGACACGCAGCATGTCCCAGGTCCCTCGGTGCCATCCTCACCCGTGGCAGAGGGGTGGCAGTCACCAGGAAAAGGGCAAAGCTGCATTTCAACACCCGAGCTGCCCAGCCGGGCTGGGAACCCAGCTGTGCCAGGGGAGGGGTGCCCAGGCCCCGCGGGCCCTTTACCTGCAGAGCTGTCAGGTGGGACACTCTCTGCGTCAGGGCCCCCACCCTGCTGTCCCCCCCGCACACGCGCAGCCCCGGCTCCAGCTTCACCAGCTTCTCGTTGCCTCCAGCGTGGTCCCTGCAGGGGAAGAAGGCATTTGGGGAGGGATGAGCACAGGTCTGTGGCTCAGTGCTCAGCTCTCCAGGTGCTCGTTCCTGATCCAGCCCTCTCCCAGGATCTCTCGCTCCTCACAGGCCACGACAGCGGGAGTGGAGATGGTTTCTCCAGCAACGAGGGGGGATCAATCCCTGACTCAATCCCTGACAAATCCATCCCCAGCTGGGAAACTGCAGCCTTAGGGGCTCCCAGTCACCTCTCCAGGATTTGGGGCAGGGAGGGAAGGGGGTGAGTGGAAAATGTGCAATCCAGCATCCCACAGAGCACCAGGGAGCAGGCACACACACAGCCCAGAGCCCAGCTCTGCCCTGCTGCTGCCCAGCTCAGGGCTGCTTGTTTCACTCTCCAGCCACAGATGTGGCTCCACTCTGACCCACAGACAGCTTACTGCAGCAAAACCTTCATTTTACAGCCCTGGCAGAGCTGATCTGCACCTCTGTGATCCTCCCACCATGCTGAGCAGGGTGACAGGGGCCTGTCCTGGCACCTCAGCACCAGTGTGCTCCCTTCCACACCCCACAGCTGCCTGCACACCCGGTCACTGCACTGGCTCCCTGGAAAAATCTGGATTTTAAAGGTGAAAGGCACTGACACACAGCTCAGAGCTCTGATCCTGCTGCTCAGGGATCACCTGGAGGGTGCAGGAGAGCAGGGAGGGACCAGGAGAGGGAAGTTACCAGTGGTGGTGGGTGGTCAGGACAGTGGTCAGCTTCACGCCGTGCTTTTTGACTGCATCCAAAACCTGCAGGAGGGACACGGGAGGAGAGTGACACCCTGGATGGAACGAGCTGGCAGCACCCCTGGAGGCACCTGGATGCAGGAGTGAGAGGCACAGCAGCTCTGCAGGGAGCTCAGCCCACCCAGGCTGGAGGCAGAGGGCAACACAAAATGTGTTGCCATTTTCCTTTTCTGCCCTACATCAAATTAAGGTCAAAATCCCAAATCAGGTCAGTGATTCCTGGAGGGATGAGGGACACAGACATGCCTGGGTGAGGGACACAGACATCCCTGGGGTGAGGGACACAGCCATCCCTGGGGGGAATTCAGGACACAGCCATCCCTGGGGTGTCCCCTGGCTGTCCCTGTGCACAGCCAGCCCTTGCAGCCTTTCCCCCACACCTGAGGCAGCGTGGGGCTCGTTCCCTCCTGGAAGGGACATCCTGGAAGCTATCCCAGAGCCAGGGCAGCGTTACCTTCTGGGGCTGCACGGGGTCAACGATGGCAGCCTCCCTGGTGTCCTGGTCGATGAGGAGGTACATGTAGTTGTCAGTGAGGGCTGGCAGGATTTCCACCTTCATGTCGGCCTAGCTCACTGTCTTGGGCTCCCTCAGCTCGTGCTCGGTGTGCAGGAATTTAGCTCGCAGCTGTGCTGGACCTGGGCACCCAAAAACAGCCAAAGCTCAGCGCTGGCAGGGGGACAGGTGGGACAGAGCATGGCAGACGCCCAGCTCAGGGCACAGCCCGACCTGTGTCCTTCAGACACGAGGGGCAAAGCCACCACGGGACAAAACCTGGTGTCCCTCAAGGCTCTGGGGGCTCCACAGCTGCCCTAGGAAGGACAGGACACTTTGCTTTCCATGCAGGGACAAGTCTGTACTCGGATCAGAGAGGAGATTTCAAGGGGCAGGAGAACAGAATGAAGCTGGCCAAAGATCAGCCCGGGACAGTGACTTTGCAAAAACGGCACAAAAGGCAAGTCAGAGCCAAAAAAGGAAGAAGGGCCAAAAAAAAAAAAAAAAGAGAAATACAGACTGCTCCAACAGAAATACCTGGTTTGTATTTCTGGGGGAAATGTCATCATCCTGCATTGCATGTGGAGAGAAAACAAGCTCTCCAAGGGAGGAAGGCTCCCTACCTGGCCAGGTAACACAGGGCTCGTGCTCATGGCTCATGCCTGCCCTGATGCAACACCAGAGCTTCCATGTTTGCTTTGGGTTCAATGTTTAATCAGATCCAAGCAGCAAATTCCAGATGCAAATAACCCGGTGCACAGGCTCTTAAAGAAATAACCAACCCCAAGAGGTGCTACCACACAAACTGAAGGCAGGGAAGCAAAGACAACGAGGTCTGGCATTGCTGAGCTCAGGGAAAGAGGTGCCAGTCCCTGCAGGTCCCTGAGCACCCACGAGGTGTTTGCACAACCCAGAGGTGCCTGTGCTGGCTCAGACCCATTCTATTCTGCACCACTGACTCTCCCAAAGGCTCCTGACTTTCCTGCTTGGCCACCTCCCCCTCCATGCCACAGGGTGCTGGTGCTCACCTGTCCCACTGTCCCCAGCCTGCCCACCCCTGATAAGAGCAGCTCTGCAGGAGCCCCAAATTCCTGCAGATCTGCTGCCAGCCCAGCCCAGCCTGGGCACAGGGAGCTGTCAGGGCCCTCTGGCACAACCACCCTGCCCAGAGCTTCTTCCTCTTCCACCATCCCCACTCATGAGGGAAGTGAAATTAAACACAGTGCTCAAAAAAAAAAAAAAAGAAAACAACCCAAATCACAATGCAACAGGCATGCACTAGGTATTTTCAGTATTAGGAGAAGTATCCCTACCTGCAGTGGTTCACTGGAGAAGACTCCTTTCAAAAAACGCAAAAAAAGCCCTCACTATCCTTTGATGGGAAAAAAAAATGCCCAAAAAACAACTGCTCACCAACAGGGAGAACTTTTGGATGCTGTCACTTACAAGAGTTATCTATACTGCGGGTTTGTTTGCAGGCCAGACACCAGCCAGGAAAAAAATACAACCAAACGAAAGGAAACAACCCAACCTTAACTTCAATTCAAAGGAAATATTCACATACTTCAGACGCTTCTTTCCTATGAACCGTCTCTAACCTTGGCCCGGATCCCACAGTCTCTCTGCGTGTGCAATTTACAATTCTTACCAAACAAACAAACAAGCTGCACCACATAAGGAAATGTTCCCAAACATGTAATTTCAACAAAGGAATGAGAAAACACCCACCAAAAACGAAACTGAACTATCGTGAGCTGCCATCTGCAGCTCAGCTGCAGCTCAGGAGCGGAGCCGGGAGCTCCTCACGCACTGCTCGGACCTGTCCAGCCCAGAGGAGCTCCCTGGCCATGCTCAGATCGTGTCACCCACATTCATTAATTCATTAATTCTCAGAATTCATTAGTGACTTCTTGCTCAGCTTTGTCCCACGTCCCTCCTGACTGCACGCCTGGAGAGCAGCCACCAGCAGGATCCGAATCACCCACCCGGGCTTGTGGGATGGTTCATGGGCACAGCTGGAAAGGCTAAAAGCTAAAATTTAATTCCACCCAGGCTTGTGGGATGGTTCATGGGCACAGCTGGAAAGGCTAAAATTTAATTCCAGCCGGGCTTGGTGGAATGGTTCATGGGCACAGCTGGAAAGGCTAAAATTTAATTCCACCCGGGCTTGGTGGAATGGTTCATGGGCACAGCTGGAAAGGCTAAAATTTAATTCCACCCGGGCTTGGTGGAATGGTTCATGGGCACAGCTGGAAAGGCTAAAATTTAATTCCACCCGGGCTTGTGGAATGGTTCATGGGCACAGCTGGAACGGCCGAGGGGAGAGGCTCTGCAGCTGGAAGTGTTAATGTCAGCGGGGCACTGACAGCAGGCAGGCTCCCTGGGAACCCGGCTGCTCGGTGCACTTCCTCCAGAGCGTTTGGGGTTAGTCACTTTATTACATAAAAGAGTGGAAAATTCCTGCTTCAAGCAGGGCAGTCGCTCAGGAATGACTGCACGCCGCACAGGAGCCACGTTCACCCTTCACACTCTGCAGGGTTTTTGGACGCCCAGCGAGTTCGTGGCTGCAGGAAAGGGGTCGGAGGCCAGGGCAGCGTGGAAGGGGCAGCGGCCACCGGCGCGGCCGGCACTGCCGCTGCGGCACAGAACCGCGGCCACTGTCCCCCATCGGAACCGCAGCGATGCCAAACCACCTGGGGAGCCTTCCCGCAGAGCCCAGCGCGGCTGCCAGGCTTTAGGCCCGGCATGCCAGCGCCGGTGTCGGGCAGTTCGGGTTGGCTCCATCACCCGTACCAGCTGTCACCCGCCGAGCGCAGCCCGGCCCCCTCCTCCTCCCCGAGCGCTGCCGGGGCTCCGCGCCGGGCTCGGCCCCGGCCCGGGCCGCGAGGCACCGCGGGCCGGGCCCGGCCGCAGAGCCCCGCACGGCCCCGCACGTACCGGCTCGGAGAACGGCCGCCAGGGCGGCGCCGAGCCCTCGGCAGCCCCCGCGGAGCATCGCGCGGCCCGCCCGGCCCGGTTACCTTGGCTGTCCGCCCCGGGAGGCGGCGGCGGCGCCGGCACGGCCCGGCCCGGCCCGGCCCGGCGTGCGCGGGGGCGGCGCCGCGCCCGCCCGCTCCGCCCGCGGAGGAGGAGCGGCGGCGGCGCGGCAAGGACGCAGCAAGGGCGGCGATGGCCGGCGGCTCCAAGCCGCTGTCCCGCTTCTGGGAGTGGGGCAGGAACATCGTGTGCGTGGGGCGCAACTACGCGGAGCACGCCGCGGAGATGGGCAGCGCGCCGCCCGCCGAGCCGCTCCTGTTCCTCAAGCCTTCCTCGGCCTACGTGCGGCAGGGCTCGCCGATCGTGCGGCCCCGCTACTGCCGGGCGCTGCAGCACGAGGTGGAGCTGGGCGTGGTGCTGGGGCGCGGGGCGCGGGCCGTGCCGCGGGACGCGGCCATGCGGCTGGTGGCGGGCTACGCGCTGTGCCTGGACATGACGGCCCGCGACACGCAGGACGAGTGCAAGAGGAGAGGGCTGCCCTGGACCCTGGCCAAAGGGTTCGCAACGTCCTGCCCCGTCAGCGACTTCGTGCCCAAGGAGAGGATCCCGGACCCGCACAAGCTGCGGATTTGGCTGAAGGTGAACGGGAAGCTGAGGCAGGAGGGGGATACCTCGGCCATGATCTTCTCCATCCCTTACCTGATCAGCTACATCAGCCACATATTCCCCTTGGAAGAAGGGGACTTGATTCTCACGGGCTCTCCCAAAGGAGTCGGGGCCGTGGAGGCCGGCGATGAGATCGAGGCGGGGATCGGGGACGTGGTGTCCGTCAGGTTCAAGGTGGCACAGGGCACGGAACCCGGGAGCCCAAAGGGCGTTTGACTGCCACGACCGCGTTTCCAGGCTCCGGCACACCAGGAGCGCAGCGCAGCCTGCAGCAGGTTGGAGCTTCTCCAGTCTAAATCGAAAATGTAATTCCAAAACCATACCTGGGAACTGGCAACGGAGACATCGGAGAGGGGAATGGGCCTGGCTGTCCTTCTCTGTGTGCTTGTCTTCTGCTGATGCTGTGGGTTTTGCCAATGTATTGCCTTAAAATAAAAATTACTGATCAAAACGATTCAAATGATGATGTAGGAGCTAGGGCTCAGCCATGCTGTGGAAAAACAAAGGTTTATGTGTAGATGTGCAACCCTAAATCAAGAGTTGCACATCACAAAGATTTTTCTCTACAAGAGAAAGAAGTTTGATTTTTTGGATTAGTTTTGTGATTTCTCCCTGCTGTTTTCAAACATACAAATTAAAGGAGGATGTCTTTTCCTCCCACTCCAGGGGGCGAAGGCAGCAGGAAGTGTGCCAGATGTTTGGCAGATTGTTTTTTCCTAAACTGAGATTTCAATATGTTCTAAAAGTAAAATAATGCAGAAATATCAAGAATAAAGAACCATATGGATAAAGATCGCCACCAAACTTTCCTTTTGACTGATTTCAATGTATTTTCAGTAAAACTGTAACTGCAGCAGTTGCTGTTACCCAGTGCAGTGCAGCAGTTGGAGGTTTAAGTATTTCCAGCTGCTGAAAGCCACACTGGGTAACTTTCCCCAGTTCCCAGCTGCAGCTGATGCAGCACTCCCCTCCAGTTTGCATGACAGCGAGTTCTCTTCCAATTCAGCAGAGCAAGTTGTAAAATAGAATTTAAAAAATCCTCCCCATGCAAACATCAGAACTTGGTTTTTCAAAGCTTGCACAGAACTGGCTCATTTCTAACAAAAGCAGATGGATTTTTTTTTTTTTTAACATAAATGCAAAGCACCAAAGCTAAACATTTCCATTTATCAGAGCCAGATCTTCATAACTGCTAGGAAAAGCTTTGTTTTTAAAAGTTTTACAGAGAAAATTCCTGTTTCACGAAGAGAAGCAGCTCTGTGAGAGCAGCACAGTCCAGGGTGCTGCACACCACACTGGGAGAAGAAATTGAAGAATTTCTTTAGGATTTCTTCAGAATTAAAGTAGACTTTAGGGTGAGCAGTTCTGGAAGGGGAAGGATGGAATTGTCTGTACTGTTTGCATTTCCTCCTGCCTGTCAAACATTCCCATCTCTGGCAACAGCAGCAGGGCATCATTTGCAGTTTGGTCTCCAGCCCTGGGTATTGCCAGAGTTGGGATGAAATTATTGGAAATATTCCCTGCAGAATGGGAATTGTTGTGGCTGGGAAATGTTGAATCATTTATTGCTACGGGAGGGATGCTGTGACCCAACGCTGGCTGCGTTTTTGGGGTCTTTATTGCCACCCACGAGTCAGGGATGCAATCTGGGATTGCTTGTCAGGATTTCCTCTTTCTGTGGGGGTTTTCTCTGTGCCCACGGTGGAACTTTAAGGGGTAGGGAGGGCACCAGGGGGATCAGAGTTCCCTGGGGTGTCCTGGCCTAAAACCCTTTGCCAGAGCAGGGCTGGGGCATCTCCCTCTGTTGGAAACGTGCTCAGGAGGTGAGGATGTGACAAATACACCAGCAGGAGGGGAAGCTGTGGACAGGAATATATTAAAAATAGGGGAAAAAATACGTGGAGGAAGCCACAATATACGTACCTTTAAATCCAGCTTTGGTGAACAGAGTCCTGCTTACAGCCTCAGCTTGATTTTTGCTTGTCAGAGGTCACTGCTAATTGATTACTCTACTCTAATTAGATTTAGTCTGCCCAAAAAAATCAGCCACAGCTCCACGTTTGGCCTCAGCAAGGTGCACCACAAACCCAGGCAGTGTTTCAAGGGGGGGTCTTTATTCTTTAACACAAAAGCAGCAAAGCAGTAAAAACCACAGTAGTTCAACAGATCTCTTTTAACCTATTTGTTATTTCTGATTTTTCCAAATATCTCAGCTGAGTGAGGAAATCTTGAAAGGGGTTGAATTTGGTAGAATTAACATTTAAGCTGAGGCCCAAGTACACTTTTTAAAGTACAATCACCCAAAAATATGAACTCAGAAGCCCACTTAGAGGTATTGCAACATGCACTCCTCCTTTACCATCAGAACAGACTTGTCAAAACCCAACAGCAGCAGAATTGCATCTCTAACAACAGAGTGAAGGAAGCCTTTCCTAGCATGTATTAATAATTCCAGTCTCTTCCCAACAAGCTCTGACTCGCCTCTATGGGATCTGCCAGTTTGCAGGAAAGAAGATTCACTTTTAATCCAGTTCTCCAATTGGGTGATGAAGTAACCTGGAAAAATAATTAAGGATCTTTGTTATCACAGCACCTTGACAGAGATTATTTTCAGCTGTTACACTGCATGTTTGACAGATTTATTTGCATTATTTCCTGTGTGAGTACACATTTTTGCCATATGCCTGTTACTGCTGAAGCCAAATACTTTCATTTTGTCCTGGAAATAAGGACAGAGAAAGGGGAGATGGGAGAGTAAGAAGAGTTTTGCCCAAACTGACAAGTTTAAAAGTAAAAAGTAGCTGCTGTTTAATTCAAAACATTAAATACTAACTTTGAAGTAAATCTTGCTTCGTTCCAAGAGGAGTTGCCATTTCAGTGCAGTCTTCTGGTTTTCTTCCAGCATGAGGAATTCATGGACCTGTTAACAGGACACCACAGAACACTTCAGCAGGTAGTTAAAACATCTCCACAAGAGAATGATGATGAAAAGAATATCTTAGATATTTTTTATACATTTCTAAGCTGTATTTTTCTATTTTAACGTTGTGCTTGGTATGAGATGTGTGCCAAGGCAGTCCCATTAACCAGATAAACTGCAGGGTGTTTGAAAATCAGAGTTAGGGATCTCCAGCCACGTTCTCAGAAAAGCAGTGTTCTGAACTTGGTTAACTCTCCCCCTGAACACAATTCCTGTTGGCATCTGCTGACTTCCTTGTCAAACAGCTCTGTGTGTGCATCCCTCCATGCCATTTTTGTAACTCTCACACACAGGGAGCATTACAGATGTTTGTAATTCCCACCAGGCTCCAGAGCTGAGCTCAGCAGGAGCAGCCCAAGCCCCCCTTACTGTGCAGCCCAGGGTTTCCTCAGCGACAGTGTCAGACAGGTAGCAGGAGTGCAGGGTGCCTGTGTGGTCTGTCACATCCACCAGGATGTCAAAGCTGGAAAAGGTGGACTTGGCCTCTGGAGAGATGTCACTGCAGAAGGTGCAGGTGTTGGACGCTTCATTCACAATGAACTTGCAGACTGAGCTACAACACAAGGAGAGAATTCATGCAGATATGCAATTTATTCTTTCTGAAACTTTTTTCTAGACTGAGCTGTCCCAGGAGACTTCATCTTTAAAAAAAATGTTAATCTCCTAAACTCTTGAGTCTGTCTGAGACAAAGGAACCTTTTTCTTTTTCACTCTAGGACCACAAAGAGCCCACAACAAAACCCCACACCAGAAACCCACATGGCATCCTCCAGAGGAGTTTTATTTTCTTCTCTGGGACAGGACTAAAATATTGCTCCATCTCATTTTGTTAGCATTCAGGAACACACATAATCATGGGATATGATGATCTGCAGGTGCTTTTATTGAGAGCTCTGAGAATCGGGTACAGACCCAAATCTGACTCCGACACAACTTTCGAGCTGAACTTATTTTATATTCTATCGTTATATAACTTACATATTCATTATTAAACTTATATTGTTCTATTGTATACATTGACTTTATTCAAGCATGAGTTTCTTGTGATCTTTCCTAGGCCCCTGACCACAGTTTCTCATGATTATTCTTATGATTAAACAGTAATTATATTTAATTACTAAACAATCATCACATCTAACAATTATATAATTTATCATGTACTACCTACACAGGTGCAGTTCTAGCAAGGTACAAGGCCTACATGTACCCAGGGTATTTTTTCAGGGCCTACTAAGCTTAATTTTCCTTCTAACCCTAAATGCCCATGATTTTAAAACCCTTTTGCTCTCAATTTGGGCCGGGGGAAGAGGGACAAGCAGTTTTGGGCACACATTCTGAGCTGGGAGTTGCTCACCATCTGTTGCGCAGGACTCTGGACACGTTCTCGTCGATGTCCAGGGTGGAAATGTAGCCATAAATAATTCCATGGAGAGGCTGCAGCTTCCCATCACTCTGGAGAGCTTTTTCTTTCAGCTGTTCCACTGTGTAGACATCCACTACAGCCTCCACTAGAAGTTTAAAAGATAAGTTAAGTGTGTCTGAGCCAGAAATTATTCAAAGAGCCACGGTAAAAGTGGATCTTAAAGCAATAAAAAGGAGATTTAAAGCAGCAGCAAAGCCCACCTACAAAAACAAAAGGTAAAACAATGGGGGACTCAGATCAGGAATATATCTAATATTTAATAGGTAAATAAAGTAATAAAGGTATTTAAAATAAATAAAATATTTATAAAATAATAAAGGTATTTAACAGGTAAATAAAATCCATTGCTTACAGTTAATGGTTTCATTTGGCAGCTCCTTCACCGGGCTGGGCAGAGCTCCTGCCTGGGCACTCTCTTTGATGAAACTGAACAGAACATTTGCTTCTGCTGTTTCTGAAGGTGCATTTTTAAAAGTTATCAGTATATATTGCACGTAAAATTCACAGCATTTTTTATATTTCAGAAGTTTTTATTCTGGTAGCACAAGCGCGTTGGAATTAGTCATGATTTGCTTCTCTATTTTTTATTTTAACTTTTAGTCCTGCATGGAGTGAACATATGAAAGCTGCTAAAAAGAAAATTAAATATTAAAAAATAAAAAAAAATAAAATAATAAATATATAATATAAAATATAAAATAAGCCACTGGCCAAAGGCACTGGTCATCACATAGCAGACAAAAAGCAGGGAGCTTTGTGAGAAGCGGGCAGAAGAAATCACAGTTCCAATAGATTAATTAATGCATTCTAGCCTACAATAATTACTAAAAGAAAATAAATACTTGAGCAGCTCTTACCTGGGTTAGTTGTAATGATGGTTTTGGATATCACAGTTGCAGTCATGCAGTTCCTAAATTTGTCAAAATTGATTCTCACATCTGATGCAAATATAACTGTGCAGAAAAACACCCCCATGTTACTGGAGAGTAAATGCCACATGAAGAACTTCCATAAAACTATGAACCAGACTGTTTTACCTGTTTCTTGGGGAATCCAACTCTGTGCCAGCTGGATGGATTCATTATCCCAGCTAAATAAAAAAAAAAGTGGATGTATCAAAACATTTCTGAAGCAGCACTCAAAGTGTTTAGTACTAAAGTACTAAATAATGTAGTTGTAATAAAATTGGCCAAAGGGGACACGACTCCTTTGCGACACATGTGGCACTGAAATTCCATGTGCCTGCTTTATTCCAAACAGGATAAAATGAAGCTGGGTTTAAATGCAGAATATACCTGGGGAAATGCTGTATTTCAGCTTTTACCCAAGTCATTTCTAGCTGCAGCAAAGCCCAGTTGAAGCAGCTGTTTGTGCTGGGCCAGGCTGATTGCTCAGATCCCCAGGCCAGATGTTCAGCCACTTCCAACACTGGGAGCTTTGTGGCTGGGGATGATGAGACTGGAGTGAGGTCAGAAACATCCCTCAAAAATGGTAATTTCATGGTCTCTTGATAAAATCTCATTCAGCTCCTCCTAAATTTGGCCGGCAAGAGCACAGCCAAAGCACAGATTTGTTCTGGTGGGTTTCCTCCTTAATCCTTGGAAAAAGATTTAAGAGATTTCCTTTTCATCTGATATTGCCCAGCCACCTCTTCACTGCTGGGCTCTGAAATCCCCTGACAGTGCCCAAGTCCCAGCACTGAGAGAGCTGATGGAGGAGCTGCTCCAAATCAACCCTGGCCTGGAAGGATTGGGCACAAAGATGCTTCTTTTGGCTTTGTGGGGATGAATTGTGTCAAACATCCCATGATAAACATCCCTGGTGCTAACACAGCTGCCAGCCCACAGTGCAGGGCTGGCTGGCTGCTTCCCCCGAGGGAACAAAGGGCACTGAAGTCACTTTTTAACCCCCAGGGCAAGGGAATACCCACACCCCCACATGCCCCTGCACCTGGAAAAGCCACAGGTTTATTGAACAAGCTCTGGGCAAAATGCAAAGGTTCCTCTGTGAACAGGGCACTGCTTACAGCAGGGATGGGCTGGGTGGAGTTGTGTTTGTACACAGGACAGAGTTTGAAAATACAGCCAAGGTTGTATCAAAATGTTTCTGCATTATTTTAAATATTTTTAAATTATTTCAACCTATTTCCACTCCACTTGCAGTTCTGTTTGGCTTTAAAAATGGATGATGCTCTTCATTTTCCTGCCCCCCTGCTTGTGAAAGAGACACAACAGCTTTTGCAGCTGGATTTAAAAGTCATTTCCTGAATTAGCTCAAATGTCCACATTTAAAAAAAGGAATTATTTGGAACTGAGCTTCATTTTGCCATCCATGAGCCAGCAGGCTGTCAGCAAGCCATAAAACTATACAAGATATATAAGGCCACTCTAATGAATCTCTTTTGTTAGTCTTTTCAGTGTACATTGCTGCCTCATCTCAGTTGCCTCCTAAATAACAATATATTTAAATTAAAAGATGGGTTTATGGTTAATTAGTGTGTGTTAATTTATTTACCCATGTTTGCATTATTTCTTAAGAATTAAAGAACATTTAGTGAATTAAAGAACATTTTACCATACTATTGGGAAAGACCTCTCTGTTTCATCATACAGCTTTACTTCACACCTCTGGCCTTTCCTTTTGTCTGAAGTCATAAAATACTTTGGCTCCCCAACCTTTAAGAAGGAAAAGAAAAATTAATTTGTCCTCTATTCAGTGTTTAGAAGAATAAATTGAAAACAAAAAGGTTAGAAAAGGGAAGAAAGACTGTAGACTGCTAAAAATGGGATCACTTAATTTTCTCTTCATTTTGTTGATAAAAATCTCATCAAAGGGTGTGTGTGGTTATTATCACTCAGCTGCCAAGCTGAACAAATGGAGTCCTGGCCACTGTGAGGCTCAAAATCCACATTTACACAGATTTCCAATGAAGTTACTCGTGACAGAGCATGGAAATGCTCCTCACTCACTGCCATCACAGCCCAAATTCCACATTTACAGATTTCCAATTAAGTTACTCATGGCAGAACATGGAAATGCTCCTCACTCACTGCCATCACAGCCCAAAATCCACATTTACAGATTTCCAATGAAGTTACTCGTGGCAGAGAACAGCAATGCTCCTCACTCACTGCCTTCACAGCTGCCAGCACATTGAGGACTCTCCCATGGAGGCTTTGTCCATTTGCCACGATGTCCCCCAGGGAATAATAATCCTGAGGGTCCTTGACAGGCAGGTGCAGCAGAGCCAGGAGCCTGGTGTCTGTGTCGTAGCAGGAAGAGGTTTTAACCACAGAGTGATTTTCACTGAGCAATAATTTGTAGGCACTAGAACAGAACAAATCCCATGGATCAGCACTGCACTCGCTGAGGTATCAACAGTGTCAAATGTTCATTCATATGAAAAAGTAACTTTATTCCCTTATAGTTTTTCCTAAAGGTACAAAAAATTCTTTACTCAAAGAATGAAATTTACTCTGTTTAGTAACAAAGAGCATTATTGTTTTATGACTTTTCTATTTATTAAATACACTCTCCTTTGAGATTTGACCAGACATTGTTGAGCACAGGAGGAAGGTATAGCTATGCAAGAATAAAACACAAAATATTTCTACCAATTTCATGTGGCTGGAAATTGAAGCAAGTCTTAACTTTGATCTTTGTAGAAAGAACTACCACTCCATGCTTTAAATTTACCTAGGAGTTACAGGGTTGAATTTTTCTTCTCTTTCTGCTTCCTTTGACTGAATTAAAGGATTTTCGATTGTAACTAAAATAAAGCATTGATAAGTAATGTTAGAAATTGATTATAGGTACAAATATAGATATTTTTGTGTGTACACTCTGTAAGCTCACAAGTTTTACCCAAACAACCACAGGTAGCAAAAGCTTTCTATGAACTTAAAAAGATAAAAGCACATCCTGTAAATAAATACAGGATTTTTGCTGTGGTTTTATCAGCAATCATAGCCATATCTATAACTGAGGGAAGACAAACAGCAAACTGCTTTACAGCTTATTTTCCATCATGTTTAAGACCTCAATATAATGTGAGATTTGACATTGATTAACTGCAGGCCAGCTCTGAGCTGCTGCACTCAGTGGGTTTCTTTTGTTGACATATTTACTGGGCTTGAATTGAAATCCTTGGAATCTTGTTCCTTTCCTTTTTCTATTGAACAGAACTGAACAATTTGTTTCCAATTAGGCTGTTTGTGAGTCTTCAGAGCAAAACACAGCAAAGCCCCCAGCAGAACCCTGATTTCCATGCAAACAGAAACGTGGTGGGAATAAATAAAATAAACAAACTCACCACAGTCACCAACTCTGAAGCTTTCTGAGAGGGATCTGATGTACTCTTCTCTGCCCCAGGACTGGACATTAATGAAGTAAGTTGGGGAGTCACGAATGGTAAAACCGAAGGTGTATCTCTCAGTGCCAATGTCTGCAAAAATAAACAGGCCTGCAGCAATTCCTCAGCACAACTTAATTGCTACTAGAATATGCGTATAAAAACTACTATTTTGGATTTACTATTTACTAGTTTTTGGTTTTCCTGGATTTTGACGGGAATTTCCTCCCACTAGAGGCCAGCAGGTGGTGCAGGAACACGGTGGTGTTTGGGAATGAGCTGCAATTCCTGCTGGAGTTGTACCTGTGCACCTTGCAGGTGTAAACTTGCAGATGAAGCAGGGAGAGGCACAGGAGCTGCGGGAGGTGACAGCCAGGGCTGGCAAACACACAAGCGGGGCTCATTTGTACACACAGCCCCTGTTGTGTCAGGAGCTGGGCTGACTGATGGCCCAGGCTGCAGGGTTGAATTGAATAAGGCCAAGTGTTTGCAGGGCTGTGGAAAATTCAGGATATTGGTGTCTGCATCCCTGCCCTGTCTCATACAGCTAACTGGCAAAGCTTTTCCAGGGATCACAGCACGATGCAACGGGTTGATAAATTAGCAAGGAAAACTCGAGTGATCCCCCAGAGTCCTCTGAGTGCAGGTCCATGGAGCACACACACCAAACACTCTGTCTGCAGACTCTGCTCTGGGGTGCCACCAGTTTCAGGTGACAATGATGACTTTCCCCTAAAATCTCACCCCTCCAGCAGCAGCAGAACAGCTGAGCCCTTCTCCTGGAGCTGGCGTGGCTCTCCAGGGCTGGAGGTGCTTCTGACAGTGTCTGCACCAACCCCGACTGAAAATTTGCTATTTCAATTTCCAATTAACATTATTAACAACATACAATCCCCATTTTGTCCCAGATGAAGCTGTTGCTACTCACGCCAGAAATTACTTGTGTCACTCCACAAGATGTGTCCTCAACAGCTCTGTTTTAAGAGAGAACAAATATGAAGGCACCAGCTCCTTCCAGCAGTATTTATGGAAGAGTGGGTTCATATTGGTTCCATCTTCAGAGCATTAAATGCTTCCATGACAGAGTTTTTCCAATTTCTAATTGATATGGCTTAGCCAAACCAATGCTGCTCTTTCATCTTGGTTCTCAGACACAACTTTTAGGGGTGCATTTTTATTCTATCCATTTTACACTGAGAAATCTGTTTATCATTTAAATCTTGATTTCAGTCATCTCTGCCAAATTACACCGTTGAAGAAAATGAAGAAAAAGAGTTTAAAGGAACTGTACTTTTTCGGTCTGGAAAGCTTCTGACATCTGTTTTCCCAATAACCACCCCGATTACATTCTGAAAAATAAAAAGATTATAGAGTACAAGTATTAAACCCAGATGTAGATGATGAATTAGATTTCATGGAATTATACTCTGCTGATGATAATAAACATATTTCTGGCTGGCAATCATTTTAATCTATTTATTCCACAGTACCGTATGAGCTAAAGAGTAAAACATAAACACACAAGTTTACTTTAGGGGAAAAAATTGTGATTAATAAAAATATTAAAATAAATCCATCTGTTTCTGTTCGTGAACAAAATGGGAGGACAAAAGTTCACCCCAAACCTTCACAATTTTGGCTGTTCTACAGCAATCTCTCCTCAGGTAGGCAGCAGTGTTGTTGTTTCATGCTCTCTGCATAGGTCTCAGATCTCCTCAAAGGCTCCATGGAAATTCTGGACAGGATTTGTTTTACAGTGAAGTGTCCAAGGCTTTCCTGGTTGTCAGCACCACGAGTCACACGTGTGCAGCCACAGGAACTTGTCCTGGCCTCAGCCAAACAACCTAAATTTCTACAGGTGCCTCTCTCTTGCTGCCTTTCAACTGACTCCAAGGGAGCTGAGGCAAGGAGCTTTTCTGTTGATTCAGACCAAAATCAGTTTTATTCTGCTTTGCTAAACCTGTGGCTATTATGTAAAAACATCCTGTTCTCAATTGTCAAACACAACTACTGGGAGCAAACACACACATGTAGATATAGATATATAATGTGTCTATCTATAATAGAACATAACAGCTGTGTGGTGAGTTGTTCTTGGTTTTTAGGTGGTCCTTGGTGTCAGAGAAGAGTTTTGAAGTGCTTGTTTGGGATTTAAAAGGTCAGCAAGGAAAGTCAGAGTGAGACAAGGGCTGGAAGAACAGACTGAGTGTGCAATACTGCCAGGATCCTTCAAAACACAAAGCATCCTGCATCAATTCCACTTCACAGAATCCTGGCATGGTTTGGGTTGGAGGAATTAAAGCTCATCCAGTGGCACCCCTGCCATGGCAGGGACACCTTCCACTGTCCCAGGGGGCTCCAAGCCCTGTCCAGCCTGGCCTGGGACATTCCCAGGGATGTGGCAGCCACAGCTCCTTCACACGAGCCCTTCTGGCAGCCCTGAGTGTCCCATTCCAGCAGAATTCCAGAGGCAGCTGGGAAGGGCAGCACTACAGTTCAATACCCCAGCCAGGATTCGTTTTGTACATATCCACAAAGCAGTGACCTGCCTGACTTCACTGCAGCGACATTGACACTCGGAAATCAGCTCTCCGATTTCCTTGGGATCACTAGAGGGAGCACAGGACCTGCCCTATCCTGCAGGGATGGAAACACTCGGGAAGAGGCCACTTGTGTACAGCACTGTAATATCCCCCTTCCAGACTGAATGCTTTATGTCCACTGCATTCAGTGATTCTGATTTTCTATTTAGGGTATTGTTTCTTAATTTTAAAAAAAATATATATTGAATCAGAAACAACATTCCTTGTATCTCACCACCAAATGTCAAAAGAACTGACATTTAGGATGAGTGCCTGCAGAAATTAGGCTGATTGTGCCTAATTTCTGGTGCAAACATCCAATTTCACAAAGAAATCTGCCCTGGTCTTGCTGTAAATGTGTTCACCTCTGTGTCTCCAACACCGAGCTTGCATGGGGAGCTGGCAGAAGGAATTGATCTGGCTGGGAACTGTTTTGGACTGAGGAAGGGAGAAAAACTTCCAGGATCATTTCCTCGATCAGCTCACTGTGCGAGTGCCCAAGCACTCATTTCCCCAGAAGAGGAGGGGAACGCCCCCCATGGCGCCTGTTTTGGCCGAGCACTGCTTGAGGCTGCTCAACCAACTCATGAACACGCTGCAAGTGTTTACACTTGAATCTCTTTCACTTTTTAAAATAAACAGCAAACTCATAAACCATGCCATTTTGGTACTTCAAACTGTGTGTTCAGCTGTTTCAACGTCCTAACACAACACACACTGATCATTCCATCATAAATTATTATTTTATAAAAATACTTTCATTGCCGTGTGTTGCTAACAGCAGTACTCAAGATTTGTTTGTAAAATAAAAGCTTTTATTTGTAAAACAAAAGCTTTTAACTGGGTTAGTGGATCATTATTTGGGAGGAACTGTCAATTGCTGAAGATCAGTTTGGATCAATATGGCTCAAAGGGGATAGAAAACTTCTCTTACATCATCTCTTTTCTGTGATTCCTCTTTCATTTGTTTAAAGTAAATGAGAAAATCAGTTGTGCCATCCCCCAAAAAAAAGCAGTAGCAATGGGAAAACTCCATGTTCCCACTCTTTTCAGGAACTTCCCTGGGGCAGGGGAGGGGGGATTCTGCCTCTGCTCAGGTGAGACCCCCACCTGCAGAGCTGCCTCCAGCCCTGGGGTCCCAGCACAGGGAGGACGTGGAGCTGTTGGGGTGAGTGCAGAAGAGGCTCCAGGATGACTGGAAAGGCTGAAAGGATTGGGATTGCTTATCCTGGAAAAGAGAAGCTTTGGGGTCACCTAATTGTGGCCTTCCAGAGGCTGAAGGAGCTGACAAGGAACACGGAGAGAGGTTTTTACAAGGGATGGAGTGACAGGACAAGGGACAATGAGAGTGAATGCGAGAAATCTTTCCCTGGGAGGGTGGGCAGGCCCTGGCACAGATTCCCAGAGATGCCCCTGGATCCCTGGAAGTGTCCATGGCCCAGCTTGGACAGGGCTTGGAGCACCCTGTGATGGTGGAAGTTGTCCCTACCCATGGCAGGGGTGGCACTGGGTGGGCTTTAAGCTCCCTTCCAACCCAAAGCAATCTGTGATCCTATGCAAACCCATTTTTCATCCCAAAAAAACCCCAGAACCAACCCTGCCGTGGAGCTGTGAGATTTTCACCCTGCCTCCCTAGGGTGCCACGGGAGGCTGCTGAGGTCACAGATGATTGTGGTGCATAATGCTGACTCTGTAATGTCTTGAATAATGTCTTCACTAATTCAGCATCCATTTAAAGTGCTACAAAGGGGCCTCTGATACACGGAATTGTCCAGTCAATATCTGTGCCTGTGGTACCCACAGGCTGGGGACAACAACAGCATCCATTTTCATTTTGCTGCTTTGCACACAAAGAAGGGAAGGCCCTTTCCACCCAACAATTGCACTAATGCTATCAGTGCCTAAATACACATCAATTACATAATTTTGCAGTAACATAAGACAGTCAGATACAATTTCAATTTCCAACAAAAGGGCCACGGCTGTGAGACTTACAGGACGAGCAAGGTTTGGATGCAGATCTGAAAGTGCAACAAAGTCCCGTGCTGAACGAGAATGAGCCATTCTTTATCTGAAACTGGAGGAAACTGACTTAGATTTTGTAAAAATCCAAACAAATCACTTAAGACCATTCACAGTGAGAATAACAAGTTATTTTTTAACATAAATGTTTTGACCTAATAGCATCTGTTTTCAATAAGAGGCATTTCAAGCCATCTGAAGTAGACAATTCTTTATTGTTTGTATTTGGCGATGGAAGTTATGAATTTTACTGTGACAGCTCTACCTAAGCTTCTCAAATAAAGGCCTGTAATTTTTATTTATTATTCATCATTAAATGACTCCATTAGCACCAGGCTCTGAAAAATATTTACCCTCCTTCTCTCTGGGAAGGCCAACTGAATTTAATGAGGCAGCTCATATTTAAAAGGCAATTTATATGTGAGGAAAGAGAAGTGTTGGGTTGCAAAGCACCTTTAATTGAGGTTTTGGACTAAAGATTAAACTACTTTAAAATGTAAGTTTATTCCTTCCTCAAAATAGAAAAGCTGGGAATTTATTAAAATAAAATTTGTGAAAACCAGTTCTTTTCAGGCTGCCAACGTGGCATTTACTGCCCAGCCCTGGGAGCACCCAGGTTCTCTCTAGAGATGATGAAGTAGGGCCATGGGTGCTTTTCTCAACCTTCTGAATGCCTTTTATTATCTCATGGGTCCCTCAGAGACATTTAGATACTTAACAAATAGTTGTCAGATTCTATTTTCTGTTGTAAAAGGAACCATGGCATTGTCCAAATCTTAATAACCTTTAATGGGAGACATTTTTCAGAGGATGCCTGTTCAATCTTTAGGATAAAATGCTGAATGGCTTTCACAGTCTTTATACCTGGAACCTCATGTGAGTACTGTTAACCATTTCATCAGGCATGAGGGTAAAGATCTGTTGAACTAGAGAACAAATAAGCCTACATTTTAAAGAAAAATAAGCAGTTATCTGAGAACCAAATGATTTCTCTCAAAGAGCATTTCAAACTACACTCTCACAGAGACAGCCCAAATTTGCCTTAGAAACCACTGAACTATGGGGCCCTCAAACCTGTTTCCATCCCATTAGATGGAAGAATTGATGTTTCCTTCTGTAGGAAAATTACCTCAGCATCCCTCCAAGGCAGGGTAATGTTCTCACCTCAGAAGAAGTTAAATATTGTTACCTGCTGTACCTCACACCAGCTGGGTTGTCCCAAAGGAACCAGCGCCGGAACACCTGTATCAGAGGAAGATGAAAACAGCCATTTAGGATTTTAAATGCTCTGAGTTACGAGAGCTGGAGCAGCGCTGCCCCACTCAGGGACCCCTCAACCCATCACGGACCCCTCAGCCCTCCTCACACACCCACCATTCCCCTCAGGTGCCCCTTATGGACTCTTCAGCCCCTCACTGACCCTTTAACCTCTCCCTAGACCCTTCAGCTCTTCAGGTGCCCCTCATTGACCCTTCAGCCTCGCCCTGGACTCTTCAGCCCCTCAGGTGCCCCTCATGGACTCTTTAGCCCCTCACTGACTCTTCAACCTCTCCCTTGACTCTTCAGCCCCTCAGGTGCCCCTCACTGACCCTTTAACCCTCAGGTGCCACTCATGGACTCTTTAGCCCCTCATTGACCCTTTAACCTCTCCCTGGACTCTTCAGGTGCCCCTCACTGACCCTTCAGCCCCTCAGGTGCCCTTCATGGATTCTTTAGCCCCTCACGGACCCTTCAGATCCTCATGGATTCTTTAACCCCTCACGGACCCTTCAGCCCCTCAGGTGCCCCTCATGGATTCTTTAGCCCCTCACGGACCCTTCAGCCCCTCATGGATTCTTTAGCCCCTCACGGACCCTTCAGCCCCTCAGGCGCCGCCCCGGTCCCTCAGTTCCTGAGGGGGACAAGATGGCGCCGGCGCAGTGGCGGGAAAGGGCTCGGTGCCCCCTCCTCCCTCAGGGCTGAGGGGAGACGTTCCCCATGGCAGCTCCTTCAGCGGGATCGCTGCAGCCTGGAGCCCCTGGCTCTGAGGGGATGGCGGCAGGGTCAGATGGGATTTGGGCTGGAATTGCTCCCTGGCAGGGCGGGCAGGCAGGGCACAGGCGCCCAGAGCCCCCAAGGCCAGGCTGGAGCACCCTGCCCTAATGGAAGGGTCCCTGCCCATGGTACCGGATGGGTTTTAAGGTCCCTCCCAACCCAAATAATCCTGATTTACCAGCTCAGCAATTTAAAGTCAGGTTCATTCTACAAATATAAACAACACAACGCACCAGCAAGACAAAGCAAGTTGCAGAAATCTCTGGAGAAACCTACTTCCCTACATTCCCTACTTCCTTTTTATTTTTTACGTTGGCTATATATATTTTATTCCCTACCTCCTTTCTTTTTTTTAATGTTGGAAAAAAAGTTGTAGCCCGTATTTTATAAATTAATCAAAATTTCTGGTTTAAAGATAGTATTTGTATTGATTCTCACCCAATAGTCCTATATTTTCAGGCTCTCCAGAAGGCTGGCTTGAGCTATTTTCTCCATTTATATTGAATATAAAATTATATTTTATAAAATCAATACCCTTCACTTCTGCATCATAAAAAACTTTACTCCCGATGAGTAATTTTATGACCCCAAGGTCTCAGCTATTGGAAGTTTTCAGCGTAGCCAGACAAATTCTGTGTGTTCACACTGTATTACAAGACCTTTTATTTCTTCAATTAAACAACTGAAAATGGATCCCACCTGTGCTCTCATATTTATTGTATCACAAAAATCCACAATAATTATCCTGTGCTGCTGACAAACAGGATGCCAGGGAACTGACAGGCTGGATGGTTTTTTTCCTTTTTTTTCTCTTATACAGTATGATCCATGGATGTAATTTTGTTTCATAGGTTTGCTGTCTCCACCGAAGGGAACATGGCATTTTTTCATGTCGGTTCTGTTGTTTTCATTATCTCAAGCTAATGAACAAGCAGAAGGTAATGAGCCTGGTGATGGGATCCTAATGGGACCAAGAACCTGGACAGTGGCAAAGGTACAAGCCTCATTCTTACAGCCATGACAACAATGCAAAACAGGAAAAAAATCCCAGAAATGAGACCTGGGGGGTGTCCACTGGTGCAGAAGGTGAGAAATCAGCACCAGAGCCCGGGGGCTCACAGGAGCTGAGCTGGTCCAGTATCTCAGCGAGGTTTTGGTGGGACACCTGCTGCAGTGGAGCCTTGCAGAACCCACTGGCACCTTGAGCATGGGCAGGTCCCCACTTCCAGCGGGTTTTGTCCAGGTGGAGCTGCTTTTCTCCCACCTGCATAAAGGGCAGGTGAAACCCGACCCTGCCATGTCCCCTCCAGCCCTTTGTTCCGTTTCAAAGCCACCAGAACAAGGGTGCTGTTGTGCCTCTCCTGGCTCCCCATAATCACCAGGAGACTTTGCTTTGTGAGCTATTTCCATTCCTATTTTCAATGTACATTTAGGGGAGGAAAAAAAAAAGCTGCTTTTTACTTTCCCAGGATAGCTGCTGCTGGGAAGACGTTATCAGGGCCATCGTGACAGGATGCACAAAGACAGGGGACAAAGTGAGGCCGGGTTCTTTCCCTCTGAGATGTCTGATTAGATGCTGAGTTTCTGCTTGCAGATACTGAGCCAAGGACTCGTTTGATGGGCGTACCTGTCTCAGGTGACACGGAGAATTCTGCCGTTCACACAGCACATGGCACCTCAGGGACAGCCTGGGACACTTCTGTGGTTACTGCAAACAAATAACACCTTTTTTTGGTGCTTATAACCAGCAAATGTCTAACCTGCCTTTATCCCACTGATTTACAAAGCCAGCTGATTTTCCCAGTCAGGAATTTTCAACACAAACACTGGAGGGCATCTGCAAAAACAAATGTTATTCAACTTGTATCCCGCTTTAGTCAACCTTTCCTCCTCAGGTGACCTCAAAGTGGTCTCAAAAAGAAATCAGCATCGTTATCTCCCTTTGACAACTGGGAAAACAGAGGTGAGAGAAAGGCCAGAAGAGGTTTTTTAAAATCTATGTGCCACACAGAACCAGCTCCACTCTCCAGCCCCCGCGGGAGAACAGCAGTGTTAATTCAGTGTTTTTCTGATCTAGTGCTTGATCCCTGAAAGCTCCAAGTGATTTTAACTCTCCAGCACTTCAGCGGCACTCTGCCGATTCCTGTGATTGGCAGAGCCTTCCCTACCCGGCTGCAAATTGCCCAGTCCCTGCTAATTAGGCCTTCATGAATAGATTTATTTAAATTACACTCACTTGCATGGCCAAGGAGTGCAAATGCCATTTCATAATTCACTTTAGCAATCTGTTACGTGACCATCGGTACACTTTGTGTTCAGGGGAAGAAAGTCCAGCACTAGCAGGAACATTTCAGAAATAATTTCCAAAACCAGAGCAATATAAAAATATTTGCTCTGTGCATTTTCTGCTGCCCACAGTGTTTACTGAGAGGGCTCATTGAATATTTATGCATCCTTAGACCAAAAGAACTGGTAAAATGGAGAGGGCAGACATGTAATTTTATGTAATTGGCCTGACTGAATGCATTAAAAGCAGCAAACTATTAAAGGTGCTCAGTGTTCAGTGGTTTTGGCTGATACCTGAACTGGCAGAGCCTCGGGAGTGCTGATGGAGTAATGATGGACATCTTCAGCAGCAATGCAGGTGCTGATGCAGCCAACAGGTGCTCAGTGTGTGTTTAGGGATATTTAATCTGAATTTCTCCCAGTCTTTGTTCAGCTCTCACTCCAGCCTGGTCCCCAGCGCTGGAACCATCCCAGTGCTGTTTCAGTGGGAGCAGCAGCACCACCACCTGCAGCATGGGCAAATATAACAACCCAGAGACTTGCTGTAAAATTCACACGACCCATGGCTGGTTCCCACCTCACCTGGGCTAATTCTGCCTTCTTGGGGCCAGGGAAGGTGCCAAGACCTGAGGCTGGTCCATGCACGTGGCAGCAGGAAGAGCCTGCAGGGACCTCAGACCCCAATATGGGCATGAGCAAACAGAACCACGTGCCAGGAGCTCTGCTGGGAATGCCAACAGCTCTCTCTGCACAAGAAAAGCTCCATTTCTGGCAAAGACCAAAAAAAAAAAAATTTTTTTCTCAGGTGTAAATCTCTGTGGGCCATACAGCTGCTCTGCCCATGGGCAGGGAGGGAATGGCATTGTCAGGGCTGGAGCCTGGCATTGCTCCTGTTCCTCCCAGGCTCATGCTGTCTGCTCATCAGCCAGCCCAGCTCCTCAGGATTCCATCACTAATTAATCCCTTCTGCAGCAGTGGTGGAGCAGGAATATCACGGAAAGGATGTGGCACATCCCGGGGAGGAGCAGCAGCCATCAGCACCAGGCCCTGCACCAAAACCAGCTCCCCTCAGGTGCCAGGGCAGAGTGACAGCCCGACAGAAGCAGCACAGCTGACATCTGAGACCTTCTGGAGCATCACTAAGCAGGCAGCTTATTTTCAGTGTGTAATTAGCAAATAAACTTATCCCAGAACTAACCTGTGTAGTTTTCCTACCAAAAAGGCAGAACAGGATGCCCATATAGGAACTCACTGCTTGAAAGCACTGACACAAGGCTTTTTTTCTTCAATTTTCTCCTTTTTTTGAAGCTCGGGCTTCAATTGCCCAAGATTGAAAGCCCTCAGTCTGCTGTTCAACTTGACTGAGGCTATAGAAATTCAAAATTCTTTTAAGAACCTTCAGGCTATTAGAGAATAACTTTTCCTGCACATAATTCCAAAATAATGTGAGCTCAGTGAAATGACTTGGATTTTCATCACTTTCCCCAAGACCAGAATTTCCTCCTCCCTCTCTGAGCAAACAAGTGATGAATATTTTCCAACAAAACATCATGAATTAAAACTCACAACAATTAAAAATAGTTTTAGTGACAGCTCCCTGACACAGAGGAAGAATGCGTTGAGGGGGGAAGAAAAGAAGATATTTAGCATTGTTGGCCGCTATTCAGACACTTCCAGCCGTTCAAATCCATGAAATCAAACCCAAATTATATCTGGATTTCAGACTGAGCAATACCAATTAGGACACACGGGATAAGCATCTCCCAGTGACAATACTGGGAAAAACCCTTCCAACCTCCAGTTGCCCCAGTTTCCAACCAAGCCTAAACCTTGATCCCTGCAGTTCACAAGGAGGAAACCTTAGGATATAATTCCCAAAGACATATGGGGGTGGCTGTAAAAGAAAACTGGGATCTTAGAATAAATCACATTTTTCCCTCACCACGGAATCCAGTGAAGGGAGCACCAGAGAAATCCAAAGGGCCCATCCAAGCTAAACTTTCCAGCACAAATCCACCTTTGATCTCCTGGCTGAGCGTTTGGCCCCGGCCTGGTGGTGGCAGGGCTCCCAGCGCCCGCCAGAGCCAGGACTGCATCCAGCCCTTCCGAGGGACTCGTGTGTCAACATTTCCACAGCCCTCCTGGCTGCCTGTCAGGCAGCTCGTTAGAAAACTCCTGCCGACCCACACTGACATTTGGAGGGTTTATCCATTAGAAAAACAAAAGCTCCCCTCAAAGCCTGTTCAAAGTGCAAAGGTAGGAGACTTGATCAAAACAGGACTGGATCACAGAGTTCTCCCTTAAGAAAATGAACACTAGAGGTCAATCTAACAACTTGTCCCGGAAATATATATCCCTGGAATAAAATATTACAGACTGCTGTGCTCTGTGCAGCTCTAACTACCTCCAGACCCACTGGCTTGGCCTGATCTAACAAGGGTTTCCTCTGTTCTTTTGCATTTGCTCTTGTCTCGCTCTCCATTAGTGTTTCCTTCCTGGAGCTCTCCTGCATGCTCGCTGTCCTGAGTCACGGGGCTCCCTGATGCACTGAACTCCCCGTTTGTGGGAGGAAAGGGGCAATTGGCCTTGTGGGAGGAGGCTGGGGGCCAAATGTGTCCCTGATGAGCTCCGCTGCAGCTCGAGCTCGATTAAGGGTCCGGGCAGGAGCAGAGGAGCAGCCGGTGCCACGCAGGTGGAAGCCCTGAACAGGCAGGTCAGGATCCCATCTCATGGGTAAACCTTGGAATGTGCTGGGTTGGAAAGGAGCTTAAAGCTCACAAAATCCCAGCCCTCCTGCCATGGCAGGGTCACCTTCCACCAGCCCAGGCTGCTCCAAGCCCTGTCCAGCCTGGCCTTGGACACTTCCAGGGACGAGCAGCCACAAACCCGTGGTTTGAAAGAGGCAGCAGGGAACAGGGGGTGGGTTTGGGACTTGCAGACTTCAAGTTTGATTGCCTTCCAATGCATCTCCCATCTAACAGCAGCAGAGCGACTTCCTGCACCTCGTGCTTTCCTCTTCTCATCTCCCATGCTCAGATTCTGGAGGACCTTGAGACTATAAACTCCCACAGTCTTTTTCTGCTTAAAATCAGTTTTGGTTGGGCTTTTTTTACTTCACCATTCTGAAATGCCCAGTATTCCAATTCCAGTAAGTTTCTTCCTCCCCTTTCCCTGCTTTTATCACCAGAAATAAGACACAGCCCTGCCAGCCTGTTCCAGCCTCCCCATTGCCACCTTCCTCAGCAAATCCCAAATCCCCTCCACGAACAGCCAGACTCGATGGAGCACAGTGGAGGCCGCCTCCACTGGGAAAACCAAGGGTGATCCAAGACACAAAATCAAGCCGGATGAAAGCTCAGAGAGCGAGTTTAAGCAGATTTCTGCTGGGGAGTCACCCGAGCGCTGCTCCCCGAGCTCAGCCCTGCTGAAGCGGGGCCAAATCGCGGCTCTTTCCGCCTGCAGCCGGCTCCTACAACCCCGAGGAACACCGAGGAGTAACATTTACTCCCACCCAGGGCTCTGTGCAGCGGGGCTGCCAAGCCCTGGCCCCGGCTGAGCTTTCAGTGAGCGAGCAGTTCCATATGGCAGCGCGGGCTCCTCACTCAGCAGCTCGCCTGCTGCCAGCTCCTCTCGCTGCGAACGGCCCAGCGCAGCAGAAACCTTCCAGCTCCACCTTCCCGCTGCCATTACCTTCCCAAACCTGCCAGATGAATTCCTTACAATTCTTCCCGGGAGTTGCTGGCTGCCGGGATGAGCGCGGCGGTTCTGGCTGCTGCCAGCCACGCTCCCCCGGGGCAGCAGCCGAGTCATTCGCAGGTGGAAGTGCCCAGGCCATGTCCAGAGCGTGTCCAGCCTCAGTGCCCAGCTCCTCAGAGCCCAGGCACACCCAGAGCCTGCCTCAGAGGTGATGGAAATGCCTCATTTTAAAGCAAGGTGGGCCTATCACAGAGCTGAAGTTCCTTCAGGGACACTTCTCTGAGCCTTTCCCAGATAACAGAGGCACAGGAGAGATTTGGGAGGGGTATGAGGATGGCTGGGACAGCAATGGATGCCTTGTGCCACTGGTGTGTGTTAACACCTTCTCTTCAAGGCATAAAAACTGGGCAGAAGTGAACAGGAAACCTCCATTTTTGGGGCACTCGATGCCTCACCTTGGCAGTTTTTCATCTATTAAAATGCACAAGGATGCAATTCCCTAGGCACAGGAGCTGCCCTTCCCAGTACCCCCATCCATCCCCATGCCCTGGGAGGTGGCTCCCCCAGAAGCTGACTGCCAGAGCAGCAGCAGCAGCACAGCCCTCAGTGCCACCAGCCGCTGGCTCTGGGCACACGGCAAAGCCAGCAGTGACACCAGAGGGGTGAAAGCCACAAAATGCCACCTCAAATGGTGTGGCCTGAGCCCAGGCAGGCTCGCACTCAACCCAAGGTTAGCAGGGAGCCCACTCTCAGCTCATGGATCCACTCAGCCTCAGCCCCGCCACGGCACGTGCAGTTCCTGCCAAATCAATATCTGAGTTTTCCTGCTGAATAATTGTGTCAGTGGGACGTTAATGGGGCACAGTGCTCGTGGTGTCGAGGCTTTTTTGAATTTAATTTTTTTTGTCGATGAAGCAAAGTCATTCGTTTGCCTCCCCCTTCCCCCACTGCCAGCCTTCCCAAATGCACAAAATGGGCTCCAGACCCACCTCCTACAAGGAAATGAGAACCAGCCCTGGAGGATCACCCAGCAAGAAGCCTCTGTTCGGAGATCTGACGCCTCTTCAAAGCCAGGGGAGCAAATGTGCTCCTACCTCCGCTGATTTATGAGCAATGGCTGCGTCACCCACGCGGGGCAAAGGCTTAAACGCTACCAGAGGGGAGGCAAGGAGCCCTGGCTGCCTGCTCCGAGTCCCCCCCAGCTCGTCAGGAGGGTTTGCTTGCCTTTAATTAGATCCCTCTTGCATTTTAAAGGAAAACAAACAACCTGGAGACTGCAGCACATGCTGCTGGATGTCCCCCTGGCTAGGAAAACAAGCACCTGGGTGGCACCGGGATGTGCCAGGGGGGCTCTCGGATGGCACGTGGCACCAGCCAGCCTGGGACCGTGCCCCCACACACGAGGGGATGTGGGCAAAGCAGGTGGCTTCCCAGAAACAGCCAAAATCCCCTCAGCTGGAGGCAGGAGCAAAGCCAGAGGCACAGGCATCCCAGGAAAGGCAGGAGCAAGGTTTAAGTGAGGGGCACAGCCCAGGGATGGCTTTTTTTCCCTTCCTTTCTGTGCTGAAAAATTCTGGGTGTAAATCCTTCTGTGTGCTTGGTTTTAATTTCTGCTGCTGCCCCGCTGTTATTTATGCTCTTAAAATATAACAGCAGGCACATGGAGAGTGTGGTGTTCATGAAATACAGCCCAGTGCCCAGAGTGTTTATCGACCGATGCAGTAAATAATTCCAACGAGCACAACTCATCCAAGAGAGCAGGGCCATGGATGAAGGCTGCCCATCTGCCAGGGCCCTTCCAGCGCTGCCAGATCTGCTCCAGAAATGCTCTTTTTCCATCTCAAATGAAGCCAAGAGAGCCAAGTGCAGCTCCCAAGTGGGTCCTGGTGGCAGCTGTGCCCTGGGCTGGCAGGGACATCCCTCAGGACACCTTTGCCCACCACGGCACACTCCCAGTTCATGCCAGGAGGACTTTAACAGAAAGCAACTGCTCAACTGCATCCAGGCTGGAGCAGAGGCACCCAAGGGACACAGCCACACCAGGAGCTGGCCCTCCACAGCACCCTCAGTGCTCCAAGACAGCCAGGAGGTCACTGCTCGAAATCCAAGCTCTCTGCAAGGACCTGGTTTGGGTTGATGGGTGGGGAGAAGGCAGCAGTAACATCTCTGTGTGAGCCCTTGCTCATTCAGCATAGGTAATGTCTGTGGAATTTACTCAGCATCCGAATTCTTGCTTTTTTTCCAGGGGAAAGGCCATGGAAGCTCTGCTTCCATGCAGAGCTGGGTCTCTCAGCTGTCCCAAGGATTTCCCTGGATGCTTTCCCTGTCCTGGAAAACCCAGCACAAGGCCAAACAGATTTAGTGCTGCTACACTGGGACTCGTTTATCTTCCCTCCGAGGTGAACCCACACTGTCCTCAAGGACAGGAGCTTAACAAGCAGAGAGGAAGATCTGAACCAGCTCTTGACCTGATCTCAATCACGCAGCTGCTCTGAACCAAACAGGGCTGATTTATGCCAATGGGTGAGCACTGTGTGTGAGCTCCAGCTCATTCCCAGCTCCCTGTGCCCCCAGCAGCGCTGCATCCCCCAGGCAGAGCTCAGCCCAGCAGCCCAGTGCATCAACACTCAGATTTCATGCTGGGACACTCACACCAGGCATTGCACCACTGACATGGGCAGCACGAAGACCCTCGGGGTAAAATAAAGCCCCCCAGACAGGGCTGTGCTGCAGCAAACCCTGCCCTGGCTGTCCCAGGGCTGCCCATCCCTGCAGGGCACCAGTGCCTGGGTTCAGGGAGAGCTGAGCACCACAGGGTACCTGTGGGGCTGACTGGAACTCACAGCCAGCTCCTCTGGGCTTTGCTGCCCAAATATCACTGCCCACAGGGGATAACCTTGCATCAAAGTCGTGTGTCAGCCACAAAGCCAGGCTGGGAGGAGGCTCCTGGTCAGGGTTCCTGACAGATGCTGCAGTAACACCCCCAGTGCTGTGAGAGCTCTGGCCCTGCTGGTCCCAGTTCAGCTCAGAGCAGCATTTCCCAGCAGGGTGCTGCCCAGCACAGCACAAAGGGCACTTTCAGCACTTTTACCCGTGGGCAATCCTGATATCCCAAAGGCTTCTCAGCAGGGAACAGCTCCTTCAGTTTAGCTGAGAGTCTGAGACACCCTGGAAACCTGGAATGCCCAGGCTGGGATTCCCAAATCCGGGCACCTGAGAGTCTGAGACACCTTAGAAACCTGGAATGCCCAGGCTGGGATTCCCAAATCCGGGCACCTGAGAGTCTGAGACACCTGGAAACCCAGAATCCCCAGGCTAGGATTCCCAAATCTGGGCAGCTGAGAGTCTGAGACAGCCTGGAAACCCGGAATGCCCAGCTGGGATTCCCAAATTCAGGCAGCATGAGGTGCCAGAGGCTTTGCCTCCAGCCAAGCCCCTTACCTTCTCTTGCTCCACAGGGAGACGGCAGCAGACACCCACTGACCCATTTCCAGCTCCTTCCCAGCACCCAGCCCCAAGGAGCTCCACTCCCTGCACACACCCCAGCTCAGCTGGGGCTGGGAGCAGCTCTGCCCACATCCCTGGAGCTGGCAGGACGGGGAGCAGCTCTCCCCAGCCCCACGGATCCAGCACAGCCCCTCCACCTTGGCTCTCTCCCCACGCAGGAGCCGCTTGCCAAGTCCACATTTGGATCTAGGAACAGACTTTTGTGCTTTGGCTCATGGATCCTGCAAACAAGAGCTTTAATCACTGCTTGCTTTTATGCACCGAGAGCCAAAATTGTCTTGTTAAGTACAGTAAGTGATCAGTGCTCACAGCACAGAGCGTTTCAATGGCTGCTTGTGTGGGTAATTATTCCAGGCTTGCCTCTCTTCCCCTCTGGAGAAAAATTACGGAATGTGGAAATTATTGCGAAGCCTCTCTGGACTTGGAATGTTTTCCACTGGTTATTTCAGCCTGTGCCTGGCCTTTGCTGCCTGCTCGTGCCCCTTGCTGAGGGGTGCCCATCCCTGGCCAGGCTGCTCCAGGATCTCACCTCCCACAGGCAGGTTCACAGCTGGGCAGACAGAATAACCCCAGTACCTGTCCTAAAGGTAACAGCAGCTGAGCCTTGGCTCCCCTTCCCTGTCCTCCCCTGCCTGAGCACAGCCAAGCCTAGCAAACATTGATTTAATTTGGTTTTCCCCCTATTTTCACCATGCATCCCTAACTGGAAGCGTGGATTGTGCTTGGGACCCCAGCTGTGCCATGGCCCCAGGCAGGAGCCTTTCCCTCCCAGCCCTCTCTAATATTACACTATTAAAGTTGCCTTTTGGCTTTTATTAGGATTTTTTTTTTTTCCCAGAGATAAAAGCAGGCTGTGGGAGCAGAGGGAGCCCCAGCAATATCCATGTCCTTGGAGCTGACAGAGTGGGGAACCTCAAGCTAGGAATGCTGTGGTGAGGCTGGGACACAGAGGAGGAGGAGGAGGAGGAGGAGGAGGAGGAGGAGGAGGAGGAAGCTCAGCTGTGCATCCCTCAGCCCCAGCTTGGATGAAAGGAGCAGGAGAACAAACTGCAGGGATGCTCCAGTGCTCATGGAATGCTTTTCTGGAAAAGGGGGAGCAAAAAACTCCCGGCACGCTTGGAGCTGGCTTGGCATCGCCACCTCCTCTGCAAAGGCAGCTGGAGGCTGAAACCTCAGCAGGAGTTTCAGGCACCCAGAAACCTCCTGCTGAAACAGGGACAGGACCCCAGAGTCCCCATCCCACTCCCCCAGCCCAGGGACAGCTCTGCCCTTGCCTCCAAGAGGATTTTGTACAGGGCAGTTCCGAAGGAAAGGCTCGGGGAGGGTCGGGATGAGCAGATAAAGCCCAGAGAGGTGGGATAAGTCCCCAGGATGTCTCAGGAGGTTTAAGTGCTCAGCAAACCTGGCCCCAGCTGGGAGGAGAGCAGTGCTGCCACTCAGAGCTCCTTTCTGCAGGTTCACGGCAGCAAAGCAGGGCAGAGGCAGCAGCTCCAGGGGGGTCGGGGTGCCCCGTGGCACCCCCAGCACCCCACAGGGCTCCTGCACTTCAGCTGGGGCCAGGTTTGCTTCCTGGGGCTTCCTGGGGACTTATCCCACCTCTCTGGGCTGTATCTGCTCATCCCAATCCTCCCTGAGCCTTTCCTTTGGGAAAGACAGAGAAAAATGGGTCCTGCCCAGCTGGAGAGGACGAGGAGAGCCCTGCAACGTGCCGGGGCAGAAGCTCGGGCTGCTCTGCTGGCTGCTACACCCAAAGGTTTTTAAAAGGAGGGTGACAGCGTGTGCCTGTGGCACCACCCGGGGCTGGCTCCTGTCACCAGTGTCCACCCCAGGCTGGCTCAGGCATTCCCAGTGCAGCATTTGGGTGCTGGGTGGCACACGCTGTCCCCTGTCCCGGGTGGCACACGCTGTCCCCTGTGCCGGGTGGCACACGCTGTCCCCTCCAGCCCTGGGTGGTGCCATGGACACACGCTGTCCCCCTCCTTTTAAAAACCTTTGGGTGTAGCAGCCAGCAGAGCAGCCAGAGCTTCTCCCCCGGGACGTTGCAGGGCTCTCCTCGTCCTCTCCAGCCGGGCAAGACCCATTTTTCCCTGTGCCATTTTCCCAAAGGGGTGAGGGCCCAGGACTCATCACACACACACAAATCTGCCAGGAAGGGAACCCAGCATTGCTTCCAAACCACTGCAGTATGGCAAGGCAATGCTAACCAGCTGGGAAAGCTCTTTAAAGACCCTTAATTAAGGGCTGGCTGTTGCACAGCCCCCTCTCCCATCCCGGCAGGAATGTTTCCCAGTTTCCCGGCCTCTCTCCCGCTGCCCTCCATCCCTCACACTTTCCTTCCCTCTGGCATCTGCCAGCAGCGTGCTGCAGCTGCCAGGGGGGGTCTTCAGCAATCAGCCATCAGATGGAAGTTTAAACTCAGAGCAAAAGGGGGAAAAAAAAGGGAGAAATTCCCTCAGTGTTGATTCCCAGCCGTGGCTGCCAGCCTGGATGGCAGTGCTGGCACAGAGCTGGCAGTGCCAGCCTGATCCTTCCCATCACTGGCTTAGCGATCTGCACCAGCACTCCCGGCCACATCAGCTGGGAAAATTGGGGCTGGATCAGCCCTTTCAGCTCCATTTTCTTCTCCAACACCAGCTGTGGCATCACCAGGAGCCAGCCCCAGAGGCTCCAGCCGTGCCCCTTGTCCTGCCCACTCCCTGGAGAGGAGCAGTGCTGGCAGTGCCCCATCCACCCCATACCCACGAGGGTTCAGTTAGGGCCTGGGGCTCACCTCCTGCCACAAAGGCATCAATTTATTCTCTCGTGTGATATAAATTCATTAAGGGAGGCAATGCCTCACTCTTCCAAATCAGAGCCTAAATTTGGCATTTGCACGTGATGGCTGCACACAAGCACACTGCTGCAGCCCCCAAAAGCAGCAGGAGGGATGCCCTGGCAGCACCCCTCCCTCACCAGCCCGTGCCAGCTCCTGCTCCCGAGCCAGGACAGCCTCTGCACCCTGGGGAAATGCTGTGGGGAGGCTCTCCCAGCTTTTCCAGCCCACAGCCTCACCTGGGCAACGTGGTGTGGGCCAGGTGTGGGAGTGGGAATCGATGGGCATTTCCAGGGAAAAGCGTGAGGTTCCCTGTTACAGGTTATAAACATTCAAGATGAAACGTGGCACTGAAAAGCAGCCCTGCTGCTCTCCTCATCTCCAGATCCATGCCAAAGCAGGGAAGTTTAAACTTCTTGCTTTTTGAGGTTTTTTTTTTTTCTTTCTTTCTTTCTTTCTTCCCTATTTTTGTACTTTCCCTTCTGTCCTCCTAAATCTGGTATAACAGAAAAAGGAGTAAATAAAACATTTTGGAAAGCTCTTCCAGCCCTGCTCTTCCTGGCTTATGGAGTGGAATGGAGAGGGAGGCCCAGAGCACAGGAACCACAAAACTTTGGCGAGCTGGATTTTCAAAACAAAATCGGGTCTAGAAATGGAAACTTTGGTGAACTGAGATGGAGATGAAAACTTTATTTCATACTTGGCTACAAAGCTGGATCTTCATCATCCTCTCGTTCTGGCATTCCCCAATTAACCTGGTGCTCCAGAGACATTTTTCCAGCTCCATGAGCACGGGGTGGGTTTTGCCATCATCCCCTGAGCAAGCAGCTGCCCCAACTCCCTCTGTCCCAGAAAACAGCAGCACAGCTCAGCATCCTCTCCTTCTAACTTTATTCCCAGAGGTTTGGAGCAGGGAGATCCAGCAGTGACACCTGTCCCTGATCCTCCGGGGGAGTTCCAGAGCAATTCCTCCCAGAGCAGCTGGGGCTGGTCCCTGGCAGTGTCCCAGGCCAGGCTGGGCAGGGCTGGGAGCAGCCTGGCACGGTGGGAGGTGTCCCTGCCATGGCAGGGGTGCCACAGGGTGGGCTTTAGGTTCCCACCAACCCAAACCATCCCAGGATTCCATCACCGTGGAGGATGAAATGTCCCAGTGGAGAAGTGCTCAGCGAGCCCTCGGAATTCCAAGGAATCTCTGCTCAAGCCGAACCCTCCGCGACAGCACAAGTGTCACCAGCCGCAGTGAAACACTTTTTTTGGGAAGCACATCGCTCCGCTGGAGCCCTTGAAAGCACTGCCGAGGTGGACTTCAGGCCGTGCTCGGCTCAGAGCAGGAGCCGGGAGATTTCATCCCCTTCCTACCAAAGCTGCTTTTATTGTCTTGATCTAATGAAGTGCAGACTTCACCTGGACAGAGCCATAAGTGGCTCCTCTCGGAGGCAATGAATACAAATACTTGACCTCGTGAGCTGCGGGGCAGCAATTAGTTTAAGCAGGGGGTTTGTGTAACACTTCAAAAGTCTTAATCCGTGCGGTCAGCCCTGGCACGGTATTTGCCAGGGCGCATTGAGTAGTCTTAATGAGTCTGCAAAGCGAGTTTTCAATACATTTTGGGTCGCTTCAGATGCTTTAAATGGCATAGTCTATATGGTATTGTGCGGCTTTAGAAAGGGCCGGGCTTTAAAAAAGTATGGTTCCCTTTCACAGGGCAGACAGAAACCATCTTTAGAGCCGGGACCCTTAACGTTTTGCATATCAATACGGCTGGGGCTGAATGCAGTCACTCAGCTGAGAAATAGGATCACTATCAGCGTTTCCAGGCTTTCACAGGCACTTGGGAAACTTTAAAGCCCTCGGTGGAGAATAATTCGGTCGAATGTCGTCGCTGGAAACAAAACCCCAACAAGCAGAGCGCAGTCCATCATGCGGAGCTGCCGGCCAGGCTGACAAGGGGCTCCAGCCGCTGCGACATCCCAGCCCCGGCGGGGGCCGGGGGTCACAGCCTGGGGGGACACGGCCGGGCCGGGGGATGCCGAGCGCATCCCACTGCTAAAACTGCTTAGGAAGTGCTGTAACGTGGGTGTTGTGTGGAGTAGAGATAATTCACGCCATTTCTAGGGTGATTTGTGTGATATTGAATATTTGTTGGAGTGTACACGTTGGTATTGGGACTCCCCCCCACCCTCGCAGGGAAACCTGGTGTGTGTTGGAACCCGATTGACACGTGAAAGGATGTGGCTGGCCAGGAGATGGGGATGGGCCATGGCTGGAGAGATGCGGGGACACCAGGAGCTGATCATGGTGTGAGCAACCCCAGATGGATCTCATGGACCTGAGATGGATACCATGGGCCTGAGATGATGGATACCATGGACCTGAGATGGATATCATGGACCTGAGATGGATACCATGGACCTGAGATGATGGATATCATGGACCTGGGATGGATACCATGGACCTGAGATGGATACCATGGACCTGAGATGATGGATACCATGGACCTGAGATGGATGTCATGGACCTGAGATGGATGTCATGGACCTGAGATGGTTCTCATGGACCTGAGATGGATACCATGGGCCTGAGATGATGGATGTCATGGAAATCCTTCGGCAGATCCATGTGAATGCAGCGTTCCCATAAATTTCATCAAGGGATTCAACAACTCCACACACTGAATTGTTCTTCTTCATCACCAAAAAAGAAAATCTTATTGACCAATGGACTATCAATCGAAGAAAAGACTGACTGCTGAAATCTTGGCCTCAGGTGGAATTTTCCCTATAAAAACCGAATTTTCCCTATAAAAACCACTCGTGCCAGGCTGGAGGTGTGTGGGCATGGAGGGAAACCTCTGCTGAGGCTGAATTCTGGTGCCGACCCCGGGCTCGGCTCTGTTCTTGCCTTGTGGCTGGCTAGATAGAATTTGATTGCAAAAGAAATATTTTATTTTTTCATTTTAGATTTGGCTGGCCAAATTCTCATTTATAACATAGGTGAGAGTTGTTAAGCATGTAGTTGGGTTATGGTGAAAGGGGTTTAGAGGGGTGGCTGTCACAAATACTCAGCGTACTGGGGGTGCTGGACAGGAGGCTGAACACGAGCCAGCAGTGTGCCTCGGTGGCCAAGAGGCCGATGGCCCCTGGCCTGGCTCAGGAATGGTGTGGCCAGCAGGAGCAGGGAGCTCATTCTGCCCCTGGGCACACCTCGAGGGCTGTGCCCAGCTCTGGCCCCTCCGTTTGGGAAGGACCTTGAGATGCTTGAGGAGGCAACGAGGTTGGAGAAGGGCTGGGAGCACAAACCCTGTGAGGAGCTGGGCTTGTTCAGCCTGTTCACCTCTGTGAGGAGCATTTGAAGGAGCTGGGGTTGTTCAGCCTGGAGAAGAAAAGGTTCAGAGGTGCCCTCATTGCTCTCCACAGCTACTGAAGGGAGGTTGCAGACAGGTGTCACCTCCATGGTTCCTCTCCAAAGCCCTGGGGACTGTCACCTCCATTGTTCCTCTCCAAAGCCCCTGGGGACTGTCACCTCCATTGTTCGTCTCCAAAGCCCTGGGGACTGTCACCTCCATGGCCCCTCTCCAAAGCCCTGGGGACTGTCACCTCCATTGTTCCTCTCCAAAGCCCTGGGGACTGTCACCTCCAATGGTGCTCTCCAAAGCCCCTGGGGACTGTCACCTCCATGGTCACCTGAGCAGCACGGGCAGCTCTGGGATGCTGCACGGTGGAAGAAACCACAGCCAAAGCAGATCTGCAAATACTGCAGGGCCTGAGGGCCCTCCAAAACTCATAATTAGCTCATTAAAGAGACAAATACAAGTCACTAATAAGATCTTAGAGGTTAATTAAATGTTTTCCCCATCTTTTAATTAAGGGAAAACTAGTTAGTAGAGATTAAAGTAATTTCTGCAGCCTCCCGTGATGACCCTTGATGGCTGAAAAACTATTGAGATTATTGAACTGAATGGGCAGAGATGGGAAAATTGTGGAGAAGCTGGAATTTTCCTGCTAAGGGTTAGAAAGGCCCTGCCCTATCATGGGCCACCCAAGGAACATGGGAAGGTGACCCACAGCTCCCTCTCCCTAAACCAGGACCAGACATTTATTCAGAACTGCTCCTGTTCATTGTTTTGCTCAGCTGAGAAATTCCTACAAACTCTTTTCCACCTCCAAAAGATCTCCCAGGACTGGGGTTTGCTGCCCAGCAGGGACTGTGTCACCCCCAGAACCTGGTCCAGCAAAACCCCTCTGGCTGCGTGGCCCAGAGGTTTCCAAAGGTTTCATTCTGGGGCTGGATCCGTGCACACAAAGCCACCCTCCCCCCAAAAACGCTCCCAGTTAATGGAGATCAGCGAGGTTTATATGGAAGAATATTTAATCTGCTCAGGGAGGGGAGAGGGCTCATCTGTGCTTTTATTATTAAATATTTCTCTCTACTCCAGAAAAGTCCGTTTCTTGCCAGAAAAGGTCCGATATAAATTAGAACAAAGGGAGGAGGGTGCTGGTGGGGTGGCCATGGGCATCCCTGGACAACGTGACCAAGGGCATCCCTGGGCCATGATGACCATGACCATCTCTGGACAATGTGACCAAGGGCATCCCTGGGCCATGATGACCATGGGCATCCCTGGACCACAATGACCATGGGCATTCCTGGACCATGATGACCACAGGCATCCCTGGACCACACTGACCACAAGGATCCCTAGCCATGATGACCACAGGCATCCCTGGACCACACTGACCACAAGGATCCCTAGCCATGATGACCACAGGCATCCCTGGACCATACTGGCCATGAGGATCCCTTGACCACAATGACCACGGGCATCTCTGGACAATGATGACCATGAGGATCCCTTGACCATGATGACCATGGGTATCCCTTGACTACAGGGACCATGGCCATCCCTTGACCACGATGACCACGGCCATCCCTGGGCCATGATGACCATGGGCATCCCTGGACAATTATGACCATGAGGATCCCTTGACCATGATGACCATGGGTATCCCTTGACCACAGGGACCACGGGCATGCCTGGACCACACTGGCCATAAGGATCCCTTGACCACGATGACCACGGCCATCCCTGGGCCGCAGTCCTGGCAGCCCAGGTGCCAGCCCGGCAGCGTGCCCTGGGGCTGGGCTCAGTCCCACCCAAAATCCTGCCCTGTCATCTGGTAAAACTTCATGTTGAAGGGTCTGTAGAACTCCCGCAGGCGCTGCACCACCTGCCCGTCGATCCTGGGGTGCGGCCGCCCCTTGGACTTCCCCAGGCAGCGGGGTTTGCTCCCCACCTCCGGCTTCTTCAGGCAGGGAAAGCCCTTGGTCTGGTTAAAATAGAAATGTCTGTCTGTCACCAGCCTCTGGAGGCCCAGGAAGTCCTGCACACGGCCCATCTCCCCGGCGGGGTCGCTGACCAGCCTCTCCCCGCTGACGAAGAGGAATTTGGAGAGCGGGAAGTACTGCAGCCAGTTGTCCAGGTGCTTGGCGTAGATGCCGATCCTCACCGCGCTCCAGCTCGTGTCGATCAGCCCCGTGCTGAGGTTTTTGAAGGCCAGGGCCTGGAAGCTGGGGATGGAGGGGTTTTTGGAGAGGGTCTGCGTGTAGTCCGAGATGGCGCGGGTGACGGGGTCCCGCACCACCACGATCAGCTTGGTGTCCCGGGACATGTTGTGGATGCGCCGCGGGGCCTCCTTGGTGACAAAGTAGCTGGGGGTCTTCTCCATGGTGAGCTGTCCCTCCAGGGTCCGTGGCATCAGGCTCCTGAGGAGACAGGTGATTTATTAAAAAAATATGGATATTGATCTAGTACCAATATCCAACTGTGACGGACAAAAACTCTTTAACAGTTTAAAGTTAGAAATTGTGTGTTTATTTCATGTGGGATCATTCCCAAATCCACCCCACAGCTTCCAGGTGATTACAGAGCCTTTTTATCCATACAAGTATTGAATACACAAAATACAAGTACATATTCATAATTTTGGTACATCCCGTTCCTCACTTTGTATGCTAATCACTCCAAAAGCCATTCAGCCGGTTTGTTCCTTGAAATGGGTCGGTGTCCCTTTCATGGGGAGGGGTCCCAAAATGAGGAAGTCAATGAAGTCTTCCTCCTTCTGACCTTTCTGCCCGAGAAGAAAATCTTTTCGATAACTCACAATAAACTGCCTTGAGACCGAACAGCAAGAGCCTGCGCAGTTTTTCTTTGGAAGCACGGGTTGGAGGAGGAATTTCACCACCACACGAGACTCCAGAGCAAGGCTGGGGTCCCACAGGAAGGAGCTCCCCGTCACCCTGCCCCACCAGCAGCACCCACGGGACACCTGCAGGCTGCTGCTCCCCCTTGGAATTCCTTCCCAGCCCTGGAAATCCCTCCTGCCCTTCTCCTGCCCCCAATCCCAACTCAAACATTTTGGGAGGGGGCTGGTGTTCATCCCTGCCTCCAGTCAGGTTTCACGACCTGGAGGTTTCAGCTGGCCCCGGGGGGATCGCAGAGGAAAATCCCAGCACCAGTGGAGGTGATGCCCAAGCACCAGCTGGGAATGGAGATGCCCACCAAGGCTCCTTCCCCCTCTGCCTCCAGACAGGGAGCAGTTAACGCCAGAAAAAGACTGTTTCCTTTTCCGAAGAAAGGCAGGAAAACCCTGAGGGCCCAGCCATTGTGCTGGCTAAAATCCGCCGCTCTGATTGTTCCCTCGTGCACTTTAATGAGGCATTAATTACCGCAGAAATTACCCAGCCGCGTCACCCCGGGTGACAGAGCGGGTCCTCCCTGCCGGCAGCACGGGCACCGGCCCCGCTGCGCTCCACCCCGGGGAGAATCCATCAAACACCCGGAGCGCTTGGGAAGGGGCGCAGCGGTCACCCAGTGCCACCCCTGCCAGGGCGGGGACACCTTCCACGGTCCCAAAATGCTCCAAACCCTGCGGTGGTCTGGGACAGTGCCAGGGGCAGCCGCAGGTTCTCCGGGAATGACATCCCGGAATTGCGTCCTGGACTTGCATCCCAGAATGGCATCCAGAATTGCATCCCAGAATGGCATCCAGAATTGCATCCCGGAATTGCGTCCTGGACTTGCATCCCAGAATGGCATCCAGAATTGCATCCCGGAATTGCATCCAGAATTGCATCCCAAACTTGCATCCCAGAATGGCATCCAGAATTGCATCCCGGAATTGCAGCCCGCTGCTCGGGCTGTGCCTGCCAGGGAGCCGGGTCCCCATGGGCACAGGGACAGGGACAGTGCCAGGGCTGTGCCGGGGCAGCCACGGCTCTGCCCGGCAGCAGCTGCTCCTTCTGCCACGGGAACAGCCCGAGGTTTCCAGGATTTTTCCCCGGACTCAGGGAAGAACACTTCATTGAAAGCATTTGCTCCCTCCCCCAGCCAAGAGGCAGAAGCCATTTGTGGCTTTCACCCCCCACTTTTATTTTCATTTTTGCACAGTGCCAGCGTTTTTAGAGCCAATTCCTGCCCCTGGTGCCCTCACCTGGCAGCACAGGTACCAGTGATGTGGGAACTCAAAATGTCCCTCAGACATTTTTGGAGGTTCCAGGCCCAGGTCAGAAGCATTTTAGACCCTGGCACAGCTGGACACAGCTGTGATTTTGGGTTTGAGCCATGGAATGATTTATCAACCTTGCAGGAAGAACAAGAAGTCACAAAAGTTTAGATATTAGAGTAGAAGTAGTCACAAAGTAGAGGGAAGAATTTTTGAGTACTGTACAGGGGGGTTTTGGTTTTGTACATGGGGGTCAGAGGTTTTAAGATGGATTTGGGATTTGGGCCTGCCCTGTCCTCCCTCTTTCTTCTTCCTCACCTCCATGTTCTTGGTGATGTTGGCACTCATAGATTGGATTAGAGTAGAAAAGACCATTTAATATAGGTAATAGGCATTGGGGAAAAACTGTAAACATGTAACACGTAATGTACCATATAAAAGATAGAAAATCACCATTTAATATAGGTAATAGGCATTGGGAAAAACTGTAAACATGTAACACGTAATGTACCATATGAAAGATAGAAAATCACCATTTAATATAGGTAATAGGCATTGGGAAAAACTGTAAACATGTAACACGTAATGTACCATATAAAAGACAGCAGCAGCCCTGGGCGGGGAGAGAAGGAGGAGAAGAAGAAGAAGAAGAAGAAGAAGAAGAAGAAGAAGAAGAAGAAGAAGAAGGAGAGAAGGAGTCAGAGAGGATGTCAGGGTGTGTGTGTGCCTCTGCCTGAGCTGTGAGCAAACCACAGCAGCTCAAGGAGAAAATCTTTTAGATAACTCACAATAAACTGCCTTGAGACCAGACAACAGAGACTGCTGAGCCTTTCCTTGGAAGCTCGGGCTGGAGGAGAGACTTTTCCACCACCTGGAGCCACCCTGACCCAGGGTGGTTTTTGGCACAGTGGGATGCCCTTCAAGCATCCATGAATGCTTTTCCCATCCTTTCCGGCACTTTTTCCCCAAATTACTGCATTTACCAGAGGCTGTCCGAGCTCCTTCTGGGAATCGCCTTCCCGAGCAGGGATCGGATCCATCCCTGCCCCTCCCCGGGCTGCTCCAGGGCTAAGGAAACCCAGGGGATGGGGATTCCCCAGGAGCACAGCACAGCTCCTCCCAGCCTCCCGCCGGGGCTTCCCGGCCAGCCGAGCATCCCGAACTTGAATTCCGCTCCCGAAATGCCACAGAACATTCCGGGCTGCTTGCCCAGCCTCTCCCGACACATCCCGGCCGTGTTTCCCTGGATTTCCCAACGGCTCCATCCTCATCCTCACCCACCCCAAGCCTCGCAGCAAAGCTGAGCCAGTCCCGCTCCTCAGCGGGCAAGAAATTGTTCATTACCCAATTATTATTAATTATTACCCACAGCAAACACGGGGGATGGAGGACATGGAGAGCCCAGGCTAAACCACAGGCAGGTCCTGGAAAACCCCTCTTATCCCTCCCTTCCTCCTGCAGAGGGGCTTCGGGGCCAGGCTGAGCCCCCCAGGGCTTCCACAGCTTAATCACCACGTAATTAACAGAAGTTTTAATGAAAGGCCGGGTTGGGAGGGGCCTCCCAGCGGCTCCTGTGGCTGGGATGGGTGTAGGGATCTTCATTCCCTGAGCTGCCCCGTCCTGGGGACATCCCGGGGACATCCCGGGGTCCCCTTGGGAGCAGCAATTAATTGTGCAACACCTCCTCTTCCTCAGCAGCGCAAGCACTCCCAGCTCCCCGCACGGTAATTAAACACTTCACATTTTCATTAACGCCCTAACACTTCCCCTAAATTAGCGCGGTTAATTATTGATAACACCCAGCTCCCTCCAGCTCTGCCTTCAACCGGCAAAGAGCAGGGGCGGCTTTGTTACGCTCCATTTTAGCCCAAACATTAGGAAATTAATTAAATGTTCAGTTAATTGTTACTGACCCCAAGAGAGCACCGTGGGAATGCCAAGCAGCGCCTGCAGGTACGGGACACGGCACTGGGGGAGCCTTGGAAGGATTTGGGATTTCCAGAGGACACTGTGTGCCCAGGAGGAGGGATAAAACCCTTTTGCCTCCTGTTTAGCTGATAAATGTTTGTTTTTAATTAATAAAACAGCTGGGACTTGAGAGGCATCAGAGCAGGGGTTTCCTACATGCAGACATCCAACACATGAAAATGCTTCCTCGGTTAAGGTAACACACAATAAATTACAGCAGATAAAATGATGATAAAAATGCAGAAAGCTGCATTAAATAGTGATTAACAGCCACAGCAGGCGGGGAATCAAAGCAGACCTCAAAAACTGGGCCAACACAACTCTACAGAGTTAATTGCTTCACGATTCCTGATGATTTTTGGAGCAGAACTCCTCCCAGCACCGAGCTGAGAGACCAGGGGATGCGCTCTCAGGAGATAAGTCTCCAGCCCAAAGCATCCCTGAGTTATCACCCAGGGCAGCTCCAGGAGGAAAATGAACTCTGTCCCAGCTCCAAGCAGGAGGACAGGCTCTGCCTACAGCTCATCCCTGGAAATTCCAGGCAGAGAATTCCAGAGGGATCCAGGTCCAGCCCAAAACCCCAGATCAGCCCCACGTGGGGATGATGGGTGCTGTGGGGTTAGGGGGTGGGTGACACCGGATCAAGGCTCGCAGGTTCTGTGGTATCACCAAAATGAGAAAAAAGGGGGGTGGTGAAATCCCCTCTCCATCCATATTTTTTATAAAATAAGCCCTGAGAGAAAAGGCCAACCAAAAGGAGTGAAAGGCAGGGGTCCTGCCCGAGGGGGACACGGTGAAGCTGGCTGCAGGGCAAAGAGACTTTCCAGGCACTGGGATGGGGCTGGGCACGCTGGGGACAAACCCAGGGCTGGGGACAAAGCCAGGATTGGGGACAAACCCAGGGCACCCTGGGGACAAACCCAGGGCTGGGAAAAGGGATGGGGCTGGGAGAGGGATGAGCCAGGAGGAAAGAACTGGGAAGGGGATGGACTGGGAAGGGGATGAGCTGGGAAAGGGATGAGCTGGGAGAGGGAAGAACTGGGAGGGATGAGTTAGGAAGGGATGAACTGAGAGGGATGAGCTGGGAAGGGTGATCTGGGAAGGGGATGGACTGGGAAAGGGCTGAACTGGGAGGAACTGGGAGGGATGAGCTCCCCAAGCCGCTCGGGACCAAATTAGCCCGCGTTCCTTTTTATCCTAATTACCCTCGCCATCCCCAGCAGGTCCCGGCAGAGCCCCCCCAGCGCTCCCCATCCCCGAGCCGCCTCCATTATTTTTGATTCTTTCACCGATTCAAAACTGTGCAAATGAGGCCGCGGCTTCCCAATCAGGCCTGGCCGGGAGCTAATTGGCTTTAAGCAGGGAGACCTGAATATGCTAATGAGGGCAGTAACAAGGCTGGGATGCGCCTGGAAGGGGAGCCAAGCCCTGGGCTCCACCACGGGCTGACTGAGACCCGTCAATTAACAGGCGGGCAGATAATTTATTAATGCTCCTTTGCACCCCTCTGCCCTTTGCTCCTAATTACCGTTTGATACGTGAAACAGCGAGGGGCTTTGGCGGGTCGTGCTCCCAGCTGGAGCATCCCCAGGGGCTCCTCCTGCCCCCCAGAAACTCCGAATTCCCCCCTCGCCCCCAGAGGAGCATGGCTGGGGGGTCTCTGACCCACACGCAGGACCCCAGAGCTCTCCCATGCCACCCCACGGGGTCCCTGGGCTGGGCTCGGGAGGATGAAGAGCCAACATTTGCACCCAGTTATTAATTAACCCCCACAAGAACCGGGGCTGCCCAACGCTTTGTGGCTGCTTTTCCCACCCAAAAAATCTCCCAGAGCCCCTGGGATCCCCGGATTCCCGGCAGGAAGGTGTGGAAAAGGCCGTGTCCCCCCAACCCCGCAGTCCTCACACTCACTTCACTTCCCAAAACCCAAATTTCCATCACATTTTATGCTTGTGTGGAAGGCCAGAAGCACTGAAACCCTAAAAAACCCTCCAAACAGGGGGCTGGAAGGTGCTCAGCCATGATGGGGCATTGAATCCCCAGAAAACCCCTCAGGAAATGGGGACTGGAAGGTGCCCAGCGTGGTGGGGCACTGAATCCCCAAAAAACCCTCAGAACAGGGGGGCTGGAAGGTGCCCAGGCATGATGGGGCATTGAATCCCCAAAAAAACCCCTCAGGAAATGGGGGCTGAAAGGTGCTGAGCCATGATGGGGCACTGAATCCCCAAAAAACCTTTGGAACAGTGGAGCTGGAAGGTGCCCAGCCATGATGGGGCACTGAATCCCTAAAAACCCCTCGGAACAGGGGGGCTGGGGGCTGGCACGTGCCCAGCCTGGTGTGAGCCCGGGCTGGGGCTGTGCCCAGGGCTGCACTGGCAGCTCTCCACGGCGTGGCACCATCAGGACTCTCCTGTCCCGGAGGGGACAGGCTGTGGCAGGTGTCCTGCCCATGACCCCGCTCAGCCCAGGGCTCCGAGCTCCAAATGACCCTGGCCAGCCCCGTGGCCCGCTCAGACAGCTTGCAGATGAAGGAGCAACAGCCTGGAGATGATTTATTCAGGAATTAAAGGTTCAGTACCCCTTTGAAAGGCTGCGCCTCGGCACTGTCAGCCTTCATTGCACACAATTAAAAGGGTTTGCCTGCCCCAGCCCCCGCTCCTGCCTTCCAGGGGAAGGAAATCCAACAAAACCAAACCCCCCCAACGCCCCCGCCGAGCCCCGGCCTCGGGGGGCTCTGCTGGAGGACTCGGGAGCTCCGGAGCTCCAGCCTGGGGAGCTGCTCCATCTCTGCTCGGGATGGGGGATGGACACTGGGGTTTGGATGGACACTGGGGTTTGCTCGGGATGGGGGATGGACACTGGGGTTTGGATGGACACTGGGGTTTGCTCCCTGTTTGCAGGAGGGGATGCTCGGGGATGGAGTCCTCAAAGGAAAGCAAAGGTTGTTCCTGCAGCTGGAGCTGCACTGGGGAGGATTTATCCCTTCTCCTCCTGGTCATCCCTTCTCCTGGTTATCCCTTTTCCTCATCATCCCTCCTCCTGGCCTCCTGGTTATCCCTCCTCCTGGTTACCCCTTCTTCTCTTTATCCCTCCTCCTGGTTATTCCTCCTCCTGGTTATCCCTTTTCCTTCTGGTTATTCCTCCTCCTGGTTATCCCTTTTCCTTCTGGTTATTCCTCTTCGTGGTCATCTCTTTTCGTCTTTATCCCTCATCCTGGTTGTCCCTTCTCCTGCCTGGTCATCCCTCCTCTCCTGGTTATCCCTTCTCCTGGTTATTCCTCCTTTTGGTTATCCCTTCCCCTGGTTATCCCTTCTCCTGGTTATTTTTTCTCCTGGTTATTCCTCCTCCTGGTTACCCTTTCTTCTCTTTATCCCTCCTCCTGGTTATTCCTCCTCCTGTTTTATCCCTCTGGAGCAAACTGGACCCCTCCAGCAGCTCAGTTCCGTGCAGTGAAGGCGCTGCCAACTCCACCCGAATTCCAGCCCCGGCTCCAGCTTCCCTGTCCCACCTGGGCGGGGAGATGGGAATAAAACCCAAACCCGGCAGGGTCGGGCTGGATTCCTCCCTTCCGAGAGCTGCGGGGAGCAGCCCCCGCGGGCTCCGGCAGCAGGAATTCTATGAAAAACTTCCTTCCTCTTCAGAAAAAAAAAAAAAAAAAAAAAGGTTAGAAACCCGCTGGCAGCGGCGCTGGGATAATCCCTTTGCAAGGCAGTAAATTTCCCTGCAGCTCCCCCGAAGAGTAATCCGGCGGATTATTGCACCTTTCAGCACGGGCAGCCTTTCAAGAGCCTCTCCCCTCCCGTGGATCCGGTGCTTTCTGACCTGAGCTGCTGTCTGAGCAGGGGCAAACACAAATTAACCCTCCTCTGAGCCTGCAGCACAGACACTGGTGACAGGTTTTATCCCCCTGCTGACTGGGCTCCTTGGGAGTGCCAATAAATAAGGAAAAATTGCTCTCGGAGCTGCTGGGGAGGGAAGGGGGACCACTAACACTGACCATGCCAAGGTTTCTTTAAAAAAAATAAAACCAGAAAAGAATCCCCAAGACCACTCTATGTAAAGATCTTGGTTTCAATTACAAATTTAAAATCACTCTCATTAGTTCTCACTAAATTTTGCCCTCACAGCAACAGGCTGGTCCTGCCTGGTTTCCCTCCTGGATGGAGGAGAGCACAGGGAAGGCATCAAAAGGTGACAAAAATCACTGGGGTTCCACAGACAGCAGAAATAGGAATTCTTCCACTTCCTGGTGCTTGGCTCAGCAGAAGGAAAAGGAAGGGAGGGACCTGTTCCACTGTCCCAGGTTCCTCCAGCCTGGCCTGGACATTTCCAGGGATCCTGGGGCAGCCACAGCTTCTCTGGGCGCCTGTGCCAGGGCCTGCCCGCACTGCCAGGGGAGATTTATTCCCAAAACCCCATCCATCCATCCATCCATCCATCCATCCATCCATCCATCCATCCATCCATCATCCATCCATCCATCCATCCATCCATCCATCCGTCATCCATCCATCCATCATCCATCCATCCATCCATCCATCCATCCATCCATCCATCCATCCATCCATCATCCACCCTCCATCCCATCCTGTCCCTTTGGAGCCGTTTGTCCTTGTCCTGTCACCACCCCCCTGAGCACATCCGTCCCACCCCGCAGTCACTCCCAGCCCGTGGCCGCTGCTCCCCGAGCCACAGCTCCCAGCTAATTAACCCAGCCTAATTAACCAGGGCCCATTGCAGGTGGCAGCACCCACATCCTTGTCCCAGTCCCGGGGTGCAGCGAGGGGCACCCCCGGAATTCCTGCCGCTCCCGGGCCTGCAGGTGCGGGAGCAGAGGGAGCCTGGTGGGAGGCAGGAAGAGGAGGAAGAGGAGGAAGGAAGGAAGGAAGGAAGGAAGGAAGGAAGGAAGGAAGGAAGGAAGGAAGGAAGGAAGGAAGGAAGGAAGAGATGGAAGAGAAGGAAGGGAAGGAAGAGGAGGAAGAGGAGGAGGAAGAGGAGGAGGAGGAAGACAAGGAAGAGAAGGAAGGAGGGGGAAGGAAGAGAAGGAGGAGGAGGAAGAGAAAGAAGAGGAGGAGGAGGAGGAATTACCCACACAGTCTGCCAGCGGCGGCCCCTCCTGCTGGCGGCCGATTGGCAGCTGCCCTGGTCTGGCCAGCAGCTGCTGAGGGCCAGCAGAAAGTCCCCAGAGCCACGAATCATTTCAGGCTGTTTGTGGTTATTTGATCTCAGTATGGGGCGGCCGAGCCACGGGAAGGGGCGGCCGGGCTCTCCAGATGGCTCCAAGGCCACCACGGGCAGGGCTGGCTGTCCCCTGGCTGTCCCCTGGCTGTCCCCTCCCTCCCGCACAGCCAGGACAAGGAGAAGGACTCCCCAAAACATTCAGGGAATAAAAAGATCCCCCCAGCCCCACGATTCCTACCATGACCCATCCCAACGGTTTCACGTCATTTATCCAGGTTCTCCTCTTGCCAAAGGACACAAAGGAGCACTTGGTGCTTTCTGGGCTCCCATGCCACGTGCCAGGGCCACCAGGTCCTGCTGGCATCGCCGAGGCTCAGGTGCTGGGATGGAGTTAGTCGTGGTTGGATGTGATGCTCGGAAATCAGGGATGTGTGGGGTGAGCCCCTGCCCTCAGAGCAGCACCAGCTCCATCTCCAGGGGCTGATCCGTGCCCACCTCTCATGGAAGCCTCTGCAGAAACGCTTCCCAGTCTGGCTCTGCCCTGCTGGGCAAGCACCGGGCGCTGCTTGAAACCCTGGGTGAAACTTCAGCTCCCAAGCGAGCAGCAGCTGCCCTGCAGCGCTTCCAGAGCGGCCTCATTTCCACCTCAGCCCACGTCCTGCAGCCTGGGCATCCATCAGCACCAGCTCCAGAAACTTTCCAGCTCTCCTGGCCAGACCCACAGAGGAATTTGGGAGCACCGAGATCAGCAGCGACTCTGCGCCTCAATCCCCCATGCAGGGGTTCCCCCTCACTGCCCAGCCCAGCCCCCAAAGCGAGCTGGGGCACTGTGGGAACTCAAAATGTCTCTCAGACATTTTTAGAGGTTCCAGGCCTTGGTCAGAAGCATTCTAGACCCTGGCAGACAACTGAAAAACAGCTGTGATTTTGAGTTTGAGCCATGGAATGAATTACCAACTTTGGAGGTGGAACAAGCAATCACAAAAGGTTAGATAGTATAGTATAAGTAGTTACAAAGTAGAGGGGAAATTTTTTTAGTATTGTACAGGGGGGGTTTAACACATGTACAGGGGGGTTTTTACTTTGTACATGGGGGTCAGAAGTTCTAAGATGGAGGAAAGTGGGCTGATCCTGTTCTTCCTCCTTCTTTTTCCTTACCTCCATGTTCTTGGTGATGTTGGCACTCACAGATTGGTTTAGAGTAGAAAAACACTTGGCAACGTAGGTAGTAGGTATTGGGGAATAATTGTAAACATGTTATACGTAATATATCTTATAAAAGATAGCAGCAGCCCTGGGCGGAGGGAGAGACGAAGAAGACAGCAGATAGAGAGGATGTCAGGGTGTGTGTGTGCCTCTACCCAGGCCGCTGATCAAACAGCCGCAGTCCAAGAACATAATCTGTTAGATAACTAGCAATAAACTGCCTTGAGACCGAACAGCTAAAGCCTGCGGAGTTTTTCTTTGGAAGCACGGGTTGGAGGAGGAATTTCACCACCACATGGGACCCCAGAGCAAGGCCGGGGTTCTCACAGGGCACAGCCACCCTGGGGGGCTGCGGGGTCCAGGCAGGTGTGGGATCCCAGCTCATCCCTCCGGCTGCCTCCAGACCCTGGCACCGAGTCAAAAACACCTGTGGCATCAATTTTAGCCCGTGGAAAAAACTGCCAACTCTGTGTGAGGAATTACAAACCACAAGGGTTTGAGTAGTGTGGTAGTTGAATTAACACAGGGTGAAAAAGTAGAATTTTTGGGGATTTTAGAACAGGGTTCAAGGGGACAAGATGGAGGGATTTGGGTGTGTCCTGACCTTCTCCTTGCCCTCCATGTCCTGCTGTGCTGGTGACACTTTTCTCTTGGTTTAAGGTACAGACACAGTGTCCAACAGAAATGATATTGGCACGTTATGGTAAATACAGTACATCCAAAGTCACCTGCAGGGACACAGGGACACAGGCAGGAGTGCCCAGCCCTCACCTCATGCCACTTTCCAGGCTGAGCAGAGCAAGGAGCCACAAGTGCATCTCAAAGGAGAGAGGTTTCACATCCCCAAAATCTCCCAGGTGAGAACAAACCACAGCCTCGTCCCCCTCCCCACCTCCCTCAGCCAAACCCCTGCACCCCCAGCTCAGAGCCTCCTCCTCACTTTGGGGGCTCCCAGGGGAAGTGTCACCCCAAACGCCCTGTCCTGGCCACCAGCCTCACCCTCAGCTGCTGTGTCCCCCCCGAGCAGGTTCTGCCTGTCCACAGCCACGTCCCACACGTGTCCCAGCTGAGGATGGCTCCAGGCTGGAGGAGCTCATCTGTCCCCTCCTGCTCCAGAGCCCAGAACTGGTTTTTGTGGTGTTTGTCTCGGGTCTGTCACGCTGCTCTCGTTGGGATGGAAAAGAAAACTCATCCAGTTTTCCACAGGAACAACAAAGATGCCCCATCTGTGTCAAATTTGTAATCCAGCCTGAGGCAAGACGGGAAACAAATTTAGCTTTTTTTTTTTATATATACTATCAGAAAAAGCCTCATTTCCTGGCGAGGAGCTTCACCCACAGCATGGCAGGGCCAGGAGCCACCATGCCCAAACTTCTCTGTGCCATCCCATCCAGCAAAAGGGAATTGGGAGAGGATCCCCAGCATGGAGCAAACGCTTCTGGTCTCCTGAACCTGCTCAGCCCCTGCCAGCGTGTGCAGGGCCCCCCTGCAGCCCCTCACACCGACCCCACAGCTGCTGCCTGCACAGCTAAGGGAGAAACCCCCAAATCCAGCCCAGCCTGGACCACCTGGGAGGCTTGGGAATGTGGGGATGCTGCTGGGAGCCCCCTCCCCCTGCTCAGCTGGTCCCCAGGTGAAGGAAATCCCCACTGAGGAGAGAGCTGGGCTGGATTATGAACTTTGCTGCACAAAAAAAAAAAAAAAAGGAAAGCTGTTCCTCCAGCCATGGCAAAAGGGGCCGTGGAGATGTTGGGAAGGCTCAGGAATGTCCCAGCAGATGTTGGACAGGGCTTGGAGAACCTGGGATGGTGGGAGGTGTCCTTGCCCTTAAAGCTCTGGATGGGCTTTAAGGTCCCTCCAAGCCAAAGCACTCTGGAATTCCAGGATATCCTGAATTTTCTGCAGCTCCCAGAGCTCTGGGTGAGCCCCAGGTGATGGAGATGGGAGCTCCATCCGTCCTGTCAGTGCTCCCTCCAGCAGGAGGAATTCTCTAACTGGGAATTCTCTAACAAAACACTTCTTTCCACTGGAAAAGCTTCAGCTTGTGGCAACTGGAGCTATTTTGTGGGAAAGAACTGGATTTTGCTTATTTTTAGCCTGTTTTCCTAAGGAAGTGTGGCTGGAGCAATCACATGCTCTGTCTGTCTGCCCTGTCAGATCCCACCGGCCCACTCCAGCTGGATTCAAAGGAGGACAAGGATCAAAAATAGGAATTTTTTGCACATTTCCATGGAAAGCTGCAGCTGAGTGGTGGCCAGGACCCCGAGCACTGTCACGGCTCAGGAGGAGGCAGCTCCAGACAGCCCCAGAGCCAGCAGCCCCACCCACACCAGTCCACACCAGTGCCACCAGTGCCACCAGTTCAGGCTCCCCAGTTCCTACTCAGTGCCAGGGGTCTGTGCAGGAATCACTGTGGAGGAGCACAAATGCACCCTCTGCACCTACATCTGCTCTGGAGGAGTTGGACCCTTCCCAAAAAGCCCTTTGGGGTGTCCCTGACCCCACCCCAGGCAGAGCCTGTTCCCAAGCAGGAGAATCCATCCCAAATCCTGCCCCACACCCCAGGGAAGTGCCGGTCCCCAGGGATTCTGCTGGTTTGTCCCTTTTCCATAGGGAGCACAATGAGGAAGTGTCCCAGCACATGCCAGCCTCAGGTGTGAGCTCTTCCCAGTGAGGAGAACATCCCTGGAATTGGGTAAATCTACATTCTCAGTCAGGAGAACACCCCAGGATTGGGCAAATCCATGTTCCCAGTGAGGAAAACACCCCAGGATCAGGAAATCCATGTTCCCAGTGAGGAGAACACCCTGGGATTGGGTAAATCCATGTTCCCAATGAGGAAAACACTCTGGGATTGGGTAAATCCATGTTCCCAATAAGGAAAACACCCTAGGATTAGGAAATCCATATTCTCAGTGAGGAAAACACCCCAGGATCAGCCAAATACATGTTTTCATTGAGGAAAACACCTCAGGATCAGGAAATCCATGTTCCCAGTGAGAAAAACACACCAGGATTAGGAAATCCATGTTCCCAGTGAGGAAAACACCCTGGAATTGGGTAAATCCATGTTCTCAGTGAAGAAAACTCTCTGGGATTGGGTAAATCCATATTCTCAGTGAGGAAAACACCCCAGGATCAGGAAATCCATGTTCTCAATGAGGAAACCACCCCAGGACTGGGCAAATCCTCCCTGCACTGGTGGCAGCCCCAAGGGTGTGGGACATCTCCTGGCAGTGTCCCCTGCTCATCCCCGAGGATGGGGATGTGGCACTGCAGGGACTGTCCCCTCGATAGTAAAAAGGTATTAAAAATCATGGGGATTTAGGGTTAGAAGGAAAATTAAGCTTATTAGGCCCTGAAAAATACCCTGGGTACATGTAGGCCTTGTACCTTGCTAGAACTGCACCTGGGTGGGTAGTGCATGGTAAATGATATAATTGTAGATGTGATGATTGTTTAGTAATTAAATAGAATTACTGTTTAATCGTAAGGATAATCATGAGAAACTGTGGTCAGGGGCTTAAGAAAGATCATGAGGAACTTGTGGTTGAATAAAGTCAATGTATGCAGTTGAACAATATAAGTTTAACAATGAATATGTAAGTTATATAATGATAGAATTTAAAATAAGTTCAGCTCAAAAGTCATGTCGGAGTCAGGTTTGAGTCTGTACCCTGATTCCCAGAGCTCTCAATAAAAGCACCTGCAGAGAATCTTACTCTGGGATTCTGTGTGTTCCTGAATGCTGCACCCTGACCCTCCCGGCTCTGCTGCCCCATCCCAGGGGAGGGAGGGAAGTTGGGAGCTGCACTGGGGTGTCAAGTGGCTCCAAATTTCCCCCCAAAAATGCTCCAGGAAAGCCTCGGGATCGGAGGGGCTGGTGCAGGGCATTCACTGGAATCAGCGAGGTGCTGAGGTGGGAAAAGCCCCAGATCACTCCAGCCCTTCCCCAGCACTGCCAAGGCCACTGCCCCGCGTGCCCAGTGCCACATCCAGAGGGCTTCACCTCCCTGCAGGGGTGGGCACCCCAGCCCTGCCCTGGCCAGCATTTCCAGCATGGAATTTTTCCTAAAATCCCACCTCAACCTCCCCTGGCCCAGCCTGACCCTCGGCACTCACCCTGTGCCAGTGGGCACCGGGATAATCCCCCCACAATCCCCCCATGGAATGCCAAGGGTGCCACCCAGGCAGCCAGCAGGAATCCTGCTCCATGATTAAATTTAAATATTGGGGAATTGAAGTAGTTCTGGAAAGTGACCTCGCAGCAAATTGGTTTTTCCCTGCACAGCAGCAGCTTTAGAGTAAAACAACACGACCCCCAACCCTTCTTTAGGCATTCCCAAATAGGTTTTTTTTTTCCCCCCCAGTTATTGTGAAAATTTTAGATCAGAAAACTTATTGGGTAAAAATATTCAATTTCCCACAGCCTGCAGAGCCTCATCAAAAATCCATTTGAAGTATTACTCTCAAATCCCTCATGGCAATGGGATATTTTAAGGTCAGTTAAACTTATTATTCACTCAAGATTTGCTTTCAGGTCCCTGCATATTTCAAACAGATTTTCCCTCATCTCTAACCCAAGTGTGTTACAAAAAGCCCTTTCCTCCTCCTCCCTCCTTTTTTTTTTTTCCTGAAAAGAAAAAAAAAAGTTGTCAAAAGAAAAGATCCTAATCAAAAACAGCTTCCGAAGCCTTAAAAGCTGCTACAGTTTGTACTCGTTACCCAAAAACACTGACGCTATCTCCAGATCCCTAAATCCCCTGGCTCCCAGAACACTGAATGGAGCCGTGCTCGGAAAAGAGGAATTAACTCAAATTTGTTTTTCTTATTTGCAATTCATTTCCTTGCAACAGGCTTTAGATACAGGTTTAATTTTTTTCTCCCTTTCCTCAAACAAGGAAAGAAAGCAACTTCCAAACCTGCAGCCTGGGTTATTTATAGATTATTTAGGAATTCCAGCTTGATGCAGTTACTGCTTCTACCATGCCTTTGCCCTCACAGGAACTTTTGGTCAGGCTTTTTTACATAAAGGTCACCTAAAAAATGCAATTTTAAAATTTCCTCTGAAGTACAAATCTTCTTTTTCAGCCTGGAGAGGAGAAGCTCCAGGGAGAGCTCAGAGCCCTTGCAGGGCCTGAAGGGGCTCCAGGAGAGCTGGAGAGGGAATTGGGACAAGGGATGGAGGGACAGGACCCAGGGAATGGCTTCAGACTGGAAAAGGGGAGATTTGGGTGGGATCCTGGGCAGGAATTCCTGGCTGGGAGGGTGGGGAGGGGCTGGGATGGATCTGCCAGGGAAGCTGTGGCTGCCCCTGGATCCCTGCGATGTCCAAGGCCAGGGTTGGGGACAGTGGGAGGTGTTGGGGTTGGAACTGGATGAGCTTTAAGGTCCCTTCCAACCCATCCAGCCTGGAATTCCCTGATTCCATGACCAGGACCCATCTGAGCTCCTGTCAGACCCTGTAGCACACAGTGGGGTGGGGCCGCTCCCAAATCCCCCCTTCCCTGGGACAGAGGGGATTTGGGAGAACCATCCTTACAAACCTTGCAATTCCCCAAATCCCCGGAGGTCACAAAGAGTGTCCAGAGCCCTGCCCAAAGCCACCACGGGAGGCAGATGGAGAGGAAGAGTTTGCAAGTGCCCTCGTCCTGCTGTGGAGAGCAAAGACTTTGGGAATGATTCCCTGAGCCAGGCACTTTCTCCTCTCTCTCAGGATTTTTCATAGAGGAGCAGAGAGAAGAAAGAGAAAACAATTTCTATTTCTGCTCCTTGTTTTTCCCATGTGGAATGTGTTTGGAGAATTGTTTCCCTGGGGTGATGCTTGGTTGGGTTCTGGTGAGGATTGTTTGATCCTGGTGGCCAATCCAATCCAATCCAATCCAATCCAATCCCATCCCATCCAACCAACCCAACCCAACCCAACCCAACCCAACCCAATCCAATCCAATCCAACCCAACCAACCCAACCCAACCCAACCCAACCCAATCCAATACAATACAATCCAATCCAACCCAATCCAATCCAATCCAATCCAATCCAATCCAACCCAATCCAACCCAACCCACCTGGGGCTGGGCTCTCAGAGAGGGTCAGGAGTTGGGAGTTGGATATGGGAGTTAGAAAAGTAGGTTTGTAGTTTTAGTATCTCTTTTAAATAGTAAATTAATGTATTACAGCATAGTTATAATAAAGAAATCATTCAGCTTTCTGGAGTCAGCCATTATTTCTTCCCACTGGCTTCACCTGACTGACAATAATTCCCTGCTCTGTCCCTGCATTTCTCCACTGACCCCACCAGAGCCGTGCTGCTTCCATCCCCAGCCCTGCTCCCTGCAAACCCTGCTCCTTCCCAGTGAGCCAGAGTGAAAGCCTAACAGGGTGGAAATCTATTTGCATTTAGGTGAAATGTGCCCCTCTGAGCTTGCTAGCATAAGTAAAATATGCTGTTAACTTGGTAGCTTTGTAAAACTGCCCCAGCTGAGGAGAAAGAACGCAAATTTCCGAGCTGAAAAGAGATAAAAAAGACTCCTCGGACCTTGAAACAGCACGGAGTGACCCAGGAGTTCTTTCTGTACTTTCTGACAAAAACTGAGTACAAGTGTAACTAGCTGTAGGTGCAACGTGAAATCAGCAGAATGAATATGCATAAACCTATTGTGAAATTCTATGCATATGCAAATTAGTAAGGAGTAATAAAAAAGGATCGGGAGTTCTCAGGGGTACAAGTCTCCTTTGAAAGGGAACCAGCGCTGTGATAAACATACCATCCCTACAAATCTTTATAGGAATTTAATTGATATATACCCCTTTGTAGGGGTTTGATTTTTCGAGCCAACCTGGCCCTCAGAGCTGCTCCCACCCATGGATTTGTCCCTGAAATTCCCTGTTTGCCCACAGCATGGCAGGGTGAGGTGGAATTCCAAGTTGGAACCCGGAGCCCGGAGGATCCTGGTGGATCCTGCCAGGAGGGGCTGGGAGGGGAGAGCTCCTGCCCGAGCAGAGCCCCCAAAAAGAGGTTTTCCCTTGGATCCCACACTGCTCCCCAAGCTGACACCACCCAGGCTCTGCTGGGCACTGGCACGTGGGATAACATGTGGGATAAAACATGGGATAACACGTGAGATGGCATGGGATAAAACAGGATAACATGGGATAAAACATGGGATAACACCTGAGATGGCATGGGATAAAACATGGGATAACACATGGGATAAAACAGGATAACATGGGATAAAACATGGGATAACACATGAGATGGCATGGGATAAAACAGGGGATAACACAGGGGATAAAACATGGGATAACACAGGGGATAGCATGGGATGAAACATGAGATAACACATGGGATAAAACATGAGAGAGATGGCATAAAACATGGCATAACACAGGGAACAACATGGGATAAAACATGGGATAACACAGGGGTTAAAGCATGGGATAGGATAGGATAAAACATGGGATGAAACATGGGATAGCATGGGATGAAACATGGGATGAAACATGGGATAAGACATGGGATAAGACAGGGAATAAAGCAAGGGACAAAACATAGGACAAAACATGGGATAACCCACAGCACAGAACGTGGGATAAGACATCCAGGCTGTCCCAGACAAGGTGTGGGATCTCAAAGCCCTTCTCCCACCAGCCCACAGCCCCACCTCTTCTCCCAGCCAGGATTTGGGATTTCTTCCCTCTAACAAGCAGGACACGCAAAGGAGAGGCCAGAACTGCAAAGAGCAGGATGGAGCAGCAGGAATGGGAACGTTGCACTGCTCCAGCAGCAAAGGCTCCACCACCTGCACCTCTGCCACCTTCCAAGGCCAGAGGAGGGTCCCAGAGTCTGTCCCAAGCTGTCACCCCCACGCTGGCCACGGGAACTGACCCACGAGCCACGAAGCTCCTTCAGAGCTGCTCTTTGGGATCAGGCTGAGCTTCCCCCAGGCACGGAGATCCCAGCCCTGGCTCTCTCCCACTGGAGATGATTTCCCTTCCCACAAAAGCCCATCTCCACCTTCACCTCCACTTGGGCTGCACCTTTCTGTCCCAGAGGCCACTGCAGGAGGAGCCTCAGCAGGGCAAGGAGGGAATTCCAATTCCTCACATCCTGCCAGGGCCTTCAGCCCAAGAACTGCAGGGCAAGGAGGGAATTCCAATTCCTTACACCCTGCCAGGACCTTCAGCCCAAGAACTGCAGGGCAAAGAGGGAATTCCAATTCCTTACACCCTGCCAGGACCTTCAGCCCAAGAACTGCAGGGCAAGGAGGGAATTCCAATTCCTCACACCCTGCCAGGACCTTCAGCTTCAGCCCAGCACTGCCAGATGTTGGGGGCTCTCCCTCCAAGCCATCCCAGGCCCCCTCGGATATTTAATCTCTCCAGTCTGGGGTGTGAGGGTCAGGCCCGGGTTTTCCTGCAGATGCTACAAATCTTCCCAGCTTTTAGCATCACCTTTTAACGAGGCTGTAAATCACCAGGCACTTCTCAGGTGACCCTGTAATTGCCCATTTGTGTCTCTGAGCAGAACTCAGCCCTATTCCTCTGTGGGAATCCAGAGCTTCACTCTGGCTGCCCTGGAACCCATAGACAGAGATCACTGACAGGCTCTACAGAGCCCCCAGAGACACTGGCTGTGATCTCTGTCCATGGAAAAGAGTTTTCAATCTTACAGGATCAATTACCACCTCTGAGTGTTTGATATCAGTAATAATTAAGTGTGGCACAGGTGCAAAAGTAAAATTTTAGGATTCTAGATGAGGGGTCCAAAGGGGACAAGATGGAGGAAATTGGGTGTGCCTTGTCCTTTTTCTCCTTCTTCATGCCCTCCATGTCTCACTGTGGTGTTGGCATTTTTCTGTTGGTTCAGGCTGGGGACACACTGTCCAACGTAGGTGACAGATATTGGCACGTTCTTGTAAATGCAGCCCAGGGAGTTTCTGGTATTGAATGTTTGTCACATCCCACTGAGGGCAGAGCCCCACACGCTGCCCTGCAGGACAGAGCTGGGCAGGGCAGCAGAACATGTGAGAGAGAAACAGAATAAACAACCTGGAAACCAGCACAGACCAATTATGGCTTCTGCTTTGGCAGGGGGCTGACAGACAGACTTTCTACAATTTTGGGATCATCAACACCACAGATTCCAACATTCCTCCTCCTCTCTGCAGCCAAGGAGAGCTGCTGGGAGCAAAGCCTGGGGTTCTGCGTGCCCTTTCCTCCTCCAGCAAAGCCCTCTCCTGGCATCTGTGCTTCAGCTGCAGCGTGGCAGCACGAGGAGAGGGCGAGGAGCTGATAGAGGAAGATGAAAAAAAGGTTGCATGGGTCTGTTCCTCATGTGAGCCTCGCTGCTCACAGCCTTTGATTGCCACACAAATAAAAGATGGAAATGCACTGCAGGCAAAGGAATTAATTAAGGGGAGAAGAAAGGAGCATCAGTCTGTTGGAGGCCTGGCATCAATTCCCAGCCCAGTTTTGAAGTGGCAACAGTTCTCCCTGTTCTTTTCCAGTTGCTCTCCTCTGTCCTGCACGGCGACTGGGGGAGCTGGCAGCACGTCTGGGGCCTCACTCTGCTCATCCTGAGCTGACCCAGCTGGCACAGGACGAACCTGCCTGGCTGGGGGGGCACCACCCCAGCACCTTCCACCTGCTCCCCCTGCCTTCCTCCGAGCCGCTGAGCTCCTCAAAGCGCTGGGACCCAGAGTGGTTTGGGGTTTTTTATGGACTGGGAGATGGTTTGGGTGTTTTCATGGCCTGGGAGCTGGTTTGGGGGTTTTCATGGTTCTGGGAGGTGGTTTGGGAGATGGCTTGGTGGTTTATATGACCTGGGAGGTGGTTTGGGGTTTTCACAACCTGGGAGGTGATTTGGGAGGTGGTTTGGGGGTTTTCATGGCCTGGGAGATGGTTTTGGAGGTGGTTTGGTGGTTTTCATGGCCTGGGAGATTGTTTGGGAGATGGTTTGAGGGTTTATATGGCCTGGGAGATGGTTTGGGAGATGGTTTGGGAGATGGTTTGGGAGATGGTTTGGTGGTTTTCATGGCCTGGGAGATGGTTTGGGGGTTTTTATGGACTGGGATGTGGTTTGGGGGTTTTCAATGGCCTGGGAGGTGTTTTGGGAGATGGTTTGGGGGTTTTTATGGCTGGGAGATGGTTTGGGAGATGTTTACATCTCCAAAAGGTTTCCTGACCTCTGCTGCTGAGGTTTTGCTGCGGGTGAGAAGATCTTGAACCATCTCCAGCCCCCTTCCAGCTCAAACTGGGGTTGTGTTCAAATACAGCTGCACCTTCACAGGCTGCTGGTTCTCCTGTTCCTGGGGCACTTTTCTTGTCTTCAGGACATGCTGGCTTCGAGCAAGAACTGAAACTCCCCCTGTGCCGAGGCTCCACGACTCAAAAATCATCAAATCCCTGGGAATGGATTCCGAATAAAATAATTTTTTTCTGAATAAGTATTATTTCCGAATAAAACCAGAATAAAACCACAGTTTTATTCAGAATGGATTCCAATAAAAGTGGATTCTGCCAATTTATTCGGAATGGATTCTGAATAAAACCACCCTCTCCTCCACCCTTCTGTTCAGCTGCATGCAAAGGGTGAGCTCTGTCCCCAGGAGCTTCCCAGCTGAGCCCAGGGGGTCTCACAGCCAGGTTTCTTTCCAAGGAACACTGCTCAGCCCTGCTCTGTTCCATCAGCTCCACGCCCACCCAGCAGCAGTGGGGTGGTTCTGGGGTCAGAGCCGGGTACATCACACACACACAGCTGAGCGTGGAAGTCATCAGCCCATGGTGCCATGAAACCAGAAACCCCCAACAACCAGGTGTGTGTTGACACTTGCAGCGATTTGTTTGCTTGTGGCGCTGACATGGGGCTCGCACAGCTGGGCACAGCTGGAGTTAGGTGCTCCCTGAACCTGTGAGCCTTTGTTTAAAAGCATGTCGCCCAGGAAAAAAAAAAATGTTTAGAAAAGGTCTTGCACCACCAGAGTGATTCGTGCTGAAAGGAATCTCCCCTTCCCAGTGTCTGTTCAGTAATTCAAGTTTTATGAGCCCCTAACATGACCGAGGCCTGGGTGTGATCCCTGCTCAGCCCCGTGCATGCAGGACACCCTCACAGGCTTCCTGATGCTCCTCAAAGCAGCCAAATATGAATTTTTCATGCTCACACCAAGAGCAGCACTGCACGAGGCTGTCCCTCATTATCTGCCTTGTAAGGAGACGGGGATCAAACGCAGGGACAGAGTGACACGTCCCTGCTGATGGCACAGAGGGTAATTAGCCGGCATGTCACACTCAGGCTAACGAGGGAGAGCTGCTGGGGGTCCCAGCCCCAGCCCCTGCCCAGGGCTGGGGGCTCTGAGGCCATCCCTGCTCCCCTCTGGTCCCCAGGGACCAGCTGGATCAGCGGGGCCGTCCCAGTTTGGGATGTTCTGTGACTCTGAGCTCAGCGATGTCCCCATCACGCCCCAGGGGCTGGGGGAGGTTGGGGTGATTGTCCCTGGTGGTTCCCTAAACCAGCCCAGGGGTTTGGGGCGCTGGGGACACCGACTGGGAGAAAGTGTGGGATGGGATGCAAACAGCCAGAGGGACACAGCCACCGCCCTGGGGGACACGAGTGACCTGGAGCCACCTGCCAGGGGTGACAGCAGCCACAGAACCGGGAGGCAGTGTGCTTCCATCTGTCCCACAGCACCCAAACTGAGCCCTGGGCTCCCCAAACTCCCTGCAAACCTCCGGCCTCACACCCGCTCCAAACACCAGAGCCATGCTGTGTGTAGTAGAGATAATTCACGCCATTTCTAGGATGATTTATGTGGTATTGAATATTTGTTGGAGTGTACACGTTTGTATTGGGACTCCCCCCCACCCTCGCAGGGAAACCTGGTGTGTGTTGGAACCCGATTGACACGTAAAAGGATGTGGCTGGCCAGGAGATGGGGATGGGCCATGGCTGGAGAGATGCGGGGACACCAGGAGCTGATCATTGAGTGAGCAAACTGAGATGGAGATCATGGACCTGAGATGGATACCATGGACCTGGGATGGATACCATGGACCTGGGATGGATACCATGGACCTGAGATGGATACCATGGACCTGGGATGGATACCATGGACCTGGGATGGATACCATGGACCTGAGATGGATGTCATGGACCTGGGATGATGGATACCATGGACCTGAGATAGATGCCATGGACCTGGGTTGATGGATATCATGGAAATCCTGGGGCAGATCCATGTGAATGCAGCGTTCCCATAAATTTCATCAAGGGATTCAACAACTCCACACATTGAATTGTTCTTCTTCATCACCAAAATGAAAATCTCATTAACCTATGGACTCTGAATGGAAGAAAAGTCTGACTGCCGAAATCTTGGCCTCAGGTGGAATTTTCCCTATAAAAACCAAATTTTCCCTATAAAAACCGCTCGTGCCAGGCTGGAGGTGTGTGGGCATGGAGGGAAACCTCTGCTGAGGCTGAATTCTGGTGCCGACCCCGGGCTTGGCTCTGTTCTTTCCTTGTGGCTGGCTAGATAGAATTTGATTGCCAAAGAAATATTTTATCTTTTCATATTAATTTGGCTGGACAAATTTTCATTTATAACAGCCAGGACCCCAAGAAACCTGGAAGGCCAGGGCAGGATGGTGAAATCCATAACCCAAAATACCACTCAGAGCTGTGAAGAAGAAGGTAAAGAATAAGGATTGGTTATTGCCTTACAGCTTTTATCTTAGCTCTCTATATATTGCTATATTCTACAACTTTAAACGTCAAGTTTGTGACTCTCTGATACGACACGCTTCTAATCAACTACAAACTCGTTATCCCAGTGCCATCCATCAGTTTTGGGGAGCTTTCTCCATGGCCTCGGGTCAAATGTAGAGTTCTCTGGGGAGTCAGAATCTGCCAGCACAGAAACTCAGCGTGTGGAGCTCCAGCAGCAGCCCAGGGATGCTCCCAGCCCCGTGTCCCACCCCAGTGTCCCACCCAGTGTCCCACCCAGTGTCCCACCCAGTGTCCCACCCAGTGTCCCACCCCAGTGTCCCACCCAGTGTCCCACCCAGTGTCCCACCCAGTGTCCCACCCCAGTGTCCCACCCAGTGTCCCACCCCAGTGTCCCAGCCCAGTGTCCCACCCCAGTGTCCCACCCAGTGTCCCAGCCCACGGAGCAGGACGGGCCGTGGGGATGCCGGTGTCCCTCGGGGCGCTGGCAGCAGCCCCGGCTCCTTTGTCACGCTCAGGGCTGTGACACTGCGGGGGGACGTTCCGCCTGCCCTGCCCCCAAAATCCGGACCAGCCGTGCCTCCCTCAACAAAACCCAAATCCTCGCCTCCAAGGACTTGGCAGCAGCGCCTCGAGTTTTTTCTCAGGCTTGTGTGGCTGCGGAAGATGAATTTGGGAAGCAGAGGGAGCGGCCGGTGGGTCTTGGGGATGAATAAATCCCCCCCCACGATCGCCGGGCTGGCACTGGCAGGAAAAGGGGGACAGCCCTGGAGAGGGATGGGGACAGCCCTGGAGAGGGATGGAGACCACGGGGACAGCGGTGTCCCCCCCGGGATATTGGTGTCCCCCCAGGATATCAGTGTCCTCCCCAGGAACATCAGTGTCCCCCCAGGATATCAGTGTCCTCCCGGGACATCGGTGTCCCTTCTGGGACATCAGTGTGCCCCCCAGGATATCAGTGTGCCCCCCTGGACATCAGTGTGCCCCCCAGGATATCAGTGTGCCCCCCTGGACATCAGTGTGCCCCCCAGGATATCAGTGTCCCCCCAGGATATCGGTGTCCTCCCAGGACATCAGTGTCCCCCTCACTCAGGACATCATTGTCCTCCCCAGGACATCAGTGTCCCCCCATGGACATCAGTGTGCCCCCTGGGACATCGGTGACCCTTCCTGGACATCAGTGTCCTCCCAGGACATCAGTGTGCCCCCCAGGATATCAGTGTCCCCCCCTGGACATCAGTGTCCTCCCCAGGATATCGGTGACCCCCCCTAGACATCAGTGTCCCTCCCGGGCTATCAGTGTCCCTTCTGGGACATCAGTGTCCACCCAGGACATCAGTGTCCCCCCAGGACATCAATGTCCCCCCAGGACATCAGCGTCCTCCCAGGACATCAGTGTCCCCCCAGGACATCAATGTCCCCCCTGGGACATCGGTGTCCCCTCCCCGGCTGCCGGGATTGATCAATCGGCTGCAGGGATTGATCAAGCGCGCTAACGATCGATCTATGGTGCTGCTGGGAATTGGGGGATTTCCTTGGTTTCCACTCAAATCGCCATTTCCTCCCTGGCAGGGTGGCCCTGGAGCGGGGGATCTGTCCCTTGGAATTCCCGGGGGGCACAGGGGGCTGAGGCAGGTGGGCACAGGGAGATACTTGGGCACAAGCAGCACCTACAGAATCCTCCAGAGAGGGGAAAATAAAATGCACTGAAATCATCTGATGTAGGGCTGTGGAGATGGCACATGCATTTTGGGATCCTGCCCTGATGGGGGCTTGATTTCACCCCCAGAAGGAATTACGGAGTTGTGGAATCACGGTTGGAAAAGCCCTCTGAGATCGTCCTGTCCAACCATCCCTGTCCCCAAGTGCCACATCCCCAGGGCTGCTAAATCCCCTCGGGGATGGGAACTCCACCCCTGCCCTGGGCAGCTGTGCCAGGGCTGGACAGCCCCTCCAGGAGGAAATTCTCCCAAATATTAAAATAGAAATTCAAATCAAATATCAAATATAAATTCACCCTGAGCTCCCCTGGCCCAGCCCGAGGCCGTTCCCTCTCCTCCTGTCCCTGTTCCCTGGGAACAGATCCCAAATCCCCCCCGGCTGTCCCCTCCTGGGAGGAGCTGTGCAGAGCCACAAGGTCCCCCTGAGCTCCTTTGCTCCAGGCTGAGCCCCTCAGCTCCCTCAGGAACTCTCCAGCCCCTTCCCAGCTCCCTCAGGAACTCTCCAGCCCCTTCCCAGCTCCCTCAGGGATTCTCCAGCCCCTTCCAGCTCCCTCAGGGAAGGGTTTGGGATGGGTTTGGGATGGATTTGGGGTAGGTTTGGGGTGGGTTTGGGATGCTGCGGCTCTGGAGCAGCTGGGAAGTTGCACAGGGCAGGAGGCCCCGGCAGCCCCACCGAGCAGAGCCGGGATGTCCCCCCGGGATGGGACCTGTCACATTCCCTGGCCCTTCCCATCAATCACCCCCGCGTCCCTTTCTTCATGATTTGTTTAAATTTGCATAACGCGGCTGCGAATCCCCGGCTGCCTCAGCCCGAAGGGCAGGGAAGGGGATGCCAATTCTTCACTCCAGCTACAGAAAACCCTCCAGGTGTGCCCAGGGCCAGGTGTGCCCACGGCCACAGCTCCCCGAGTGATAAATCAGTAGCAAAATGGTCAATCAGCCTTTCCCTGCCCAAGGATCTTAACGAGGTCACAGCCTTGCTCTCGCCACACTAATGAGTGGAGATTCCTAATAAGACCTCGGTGACAAGTGACTGTATTAATGTAATTCTCTCCTGCTCCTGATCAATTTTGGGTGTTAAGATGCAGAGCAGCCCCGGGGGCGTGGGAGGCTCCTGCCACCCCCTCGCTGGGGGCTGCTGGCTGGGAGAGAGGAGATTATTCCCCTCGTGTCCCTGCCTCCCACGAGATTTCCTTGCTGGAACACACCAGAACCACTCCCAGGAGGAGCCCAGCAGCTCATCCCACTCCCAAAGTGCTGCTGTTATCCCAAGCTGCCCAAAACATTCCGTGCTGGGGCTTTAACAGCCCAAATAGTGAATTCTTCTGAATTTCAGCCATTGCCTCACACATTTCAGCCTGGGAGCAGCGCTGGTCAGGGCAGTCTGTGCTGGAACAGGGATGCTCCCTTTGGTCCACCTCAGCCGTGCAAACCTGGCTCGTTCCTGCTCTCCAGGAATGACAGGAGCTGGACACTGTCCCCCAGCCCTGGGGTGACCTGCAGGACCCCACTCTGCCCCCCGTGCCCCCTCCCCGTGCCCGTGCCCCGCCTGCCACATCCACATTTGCATCTCAAACGAGTTTTTGGCTCAGGGTGACTCACTTCAGGGATTCCTGTGATCTCAGAGCAGAGCGAGAAGGAGGGGAAATCCAAGGAGCTGCTGTGAATTTTCCACCCAGGACTATCACCACATAAAGGTAAAAAGTGTAAAACCCGAGCTGAGACCTCAGCCCTGCCACGGGGAAAGCTCAGGGCTGTGACCACCACGAGTTTGTCATGGTGGGATTGGGGGGTCTGGGCTGTTCTTCACGTGGGGTGAATTTGGGCAGGTCCTGGCACTGGTGCCCAGAGCAGCTGGGGCTGCCCCTGGATCCCTGGCAGTGCCCAAGGCCAGGCTGGCCAGGGCTTGGAGCAGCCTGGGACAGTGGAAGGTGTCCCTGCCATGGCAGGGGTGGGATGAGTTGATCTTTGAGGTGCCTTCCAACACAAACCATTCCAGGATTCCATGAATTCCCACAGGAAAGCAAAGACTCATCTTAAACCACTGCCCTGACATGCCCAGCATGGACCAGCTCTTGCTGCCTTCACCCCTCAGACCAGACTTACAACCAAGTCCCACTGAAGATTCTCAGAACATCCTTGTGCTCCTCACTTTCATATTTTGGCCATCCCAAGAGCCAGGATGTGGGGAGGAAGGAGCTGCCAGACTCAGTCCCACCCTGTTCCCAGAGCCTGTCCTGCAGAGGAACATCCATCCATCCAATCCCTCATTCATCCATCCATCCATCCATCCATCATCCATCCATCATCCATCTTTTCTCCATCTTTTATCCATCCATCTCTCCATCCATCCAATCCTTCATCCATTCATTATCCATCCATCCATCATACATCCCTCCATCCCTCCATCCATCTCCCATCCATCCAATCCTTCATCCATTCATCTCCCATCCATCCATCCATCCATTCATCATCCATCCATCCATCCATCCATCCATCCATCCATCCATCCATCCATATCCCATCCATCCATAATCCAACCATCTCTCCATCCATCCATGATCCATCCATCCATCCATCCATCCATCATCCATCTTTTCTCCATCTTTTATCCATCCATCTCTCCATCCATCCAATCCTTCATCCATTCATCTCCCATCCATCCATCCATCCCTCCATCATCCATCCATATCCCATCTATCCATAATCCAACCATCTCTCCATCCATCCATGATCCATCCATCCATCCATCCATCCCTCATCCATCCATCTTTTATCCATCCCTCATCCACCCATCCCTCCCTCTCTCCCCCAGCTCCCTAAGCAGGAGGATTTCCACAGCCCTTTGAAAAGCCATTTAGAGCTAAGTCTCGGCATTAAACCTGGCCTTTCCTCGGGCAGCTTTTCAATCCCTGCCCGAGCCTGTTGCAGCAGAAAGTTTTTGAAAAGGTCAGGAGGAAGCTTTTAAGCATCTTTGCCAATTAAGTGCTGTCCCCCCCTCCCCGCCGCCGGAGCTGCCCGTCTCCTCCCAGGGGAAGGTAATTACTATTTTATAAATAAGCTTTGAACTCTCTTAAGTAATTGTCTCTCCTTGCATGAAGGCACCCTCTAAATCCACCGGCCTTTTCCACCTTCTGTCACTATCTAGAAAAAATCCAGGGGAAAAAAAAAATCCACCTAATACCTTTAAGGAGAAACTCCCAAACTTTCCTTTACACTGCACTGATCACTTCTCCAAGCTTTCAGTAATTCCACTAACAGAAGCCTTGTGGCTTTCTGGTGAATTTTTTGGCAATATTTGACATATTTTCAAAACTTCTCTTGAGTTACGTGGACAAAAAAAAAAAAAAAGCCATGTTTCCATATTTCAATTTCTACCCCCTGAGGTTACAACGGAGAGCACAAGAGAAAGGACAGGAATAAAGAAGCCTTTTCCAAAGGTATTAATTCCCATAATATTTTTCTTTTTAAACAGCCCTGTGATTTCTGGGTGTATTTAAGCAGCCTGGGATAGAAATGCTGGCAGATCCGAAATCCTTTAGGAACTCAGGTTACTCCTGCCCAGCCCGGGTGTAATCCCCCCATTTATTTAACAGAGCCGGAGACAGGGAAAGCATTCCTGAGCCGGGAAGAGCAGCTTCCACCCTGCAAATCGCAGCTTTTATCCCCAAAATCCCAACCAACATTAACAGGCAGCTCCAACCACCGGAGCCCCACACGATCTGAGCGACAGCACAAGGAACAGCGCGACTTCATTTCCCCCGGAGGCTGAGCCCGGCTCAAATTCGGGCTCCCAAACGTGCACTTGATGGGATCGGGGAGAAAACCCGGCCGTGTGGAAATAAAGCAATAAGAGCACGAGAATGGGGGCAGGAGGGTTGAGCTGTGCTCCTCAGCCCATCACCGACCCCCCAAAACAGGACAGGCACAGCCCCTCTCCCTCCCCAGCCGCAGCCATCGCAGCTGGGAGCCCTTTAAATGGTTTCGAATGTTAATTCCTCATCGTGGCAGTAAAAGCTATTTTTAATCCCACGTGAAAGCAGTTTGCAGCAACCCAAACTTTGCACGAATTACGGATTGCTTCCCAAGAGCGGGCAGTGCTGGGTGTGTGTCGGGGAGCAGAAAACAGGCACATCAGCCTGGTCCTAAGAGTAGCGCTGGGACAGTGCACGAAAGCCAACCCAAAACACTACACGCCTTAAGTAAAAGCTTTAATGTCTCTTATTCTTCGTTAAAATCAGCTATTTCTCAGGTTTCCCGCATGTTTTCTTTGTACTCCAGGTTTCATTTCCCAAACACGGAGGTGAGGATGCGGGGGAAGCTGAGACAGAAAGGTCTCACTTGTGAATGGAAGTGGAAAAAAAAAAAAAAATAAAAGATAAAAGATTGCAAAGTAATAAAGGCGAGAAGCTGCAGGGCTGAGCGTCTGCGAGTGGCCCGGGAAAACAAGGGCAGCTCTGAAATCGAGTCCATCAGGAGGGAGATTAGCGGTGCCGATGAATAAAGATAAACGTCCCGGAGCAGCTCCGGCCGCGCTGCTTTGTCTCTCCCACCTCTGCGCTTCCCCCAGGAAAGCTCGCCCTGGAAGGGGCCACGAGAGCGCTGCCAAAATCCGCAGCCCGGTGGCTCCGGAGGAGCCGGTTCCATTCAGCAGCTCGGCTATAGAGTGGCTCGATCTGTCTGTACAATCACAACACGCACAAAAACCCCTCCAGGCACCTACTTAGCTGCACTTTTCAGCTGCCAAGAACGCTCCCGGCAAAAGTCAAAAGAGCAGCGCCGCGGCCGCGTCCTTCCCCTGTCGCTCAAAGGCGTCGGGGTTGCGAGGTTCCGAGATAACAAAGTCTGGCTCAAGAAATCCTGGATGCCTTTCAAGAGCGTTATTCGCTCCTGTGAATGGGGCTGGCGAAGGGGAGGGGGCAAACCCCACTCCCCCTCCACCCCGCCGGAGGTTCTCCCGAGCTGGGACACGCCAGCAGGAGCACAGAGGGATGAGGAACCCCACGGGGAGTTCAGGAGGAACCCCACGGGGAGTTCCTCCCCACTCGTGCCAGATTTCGTGTTGGCAAAACCGAGAATGGAAAGTGAAGTTTGGTCTCTGAGAGTCTCGGAGCTCTGGGCTGGCTCTGCAGGGCCAGAGGATGCTCGGTGGGGATTCCAGCTCCTCGCGTCCCTCTGGCTGCAGGGGGACAATCGCTAGACATCCCATAGTGCTTTTTAATACTTCTGCTGCAAAGGGTATGAAAATAGGGGATTTTTTACAATTCCTACAACCCCGCTGCGTGCACTGCCAGGGCTCGGTCCCAAGGGACGTGGGGTGAGGGAGCCTTGGCCCAGCACCATTCCTGCCTCAGCCTTCCTTTGGCCCTTGGAAAAACAGGAAAAAACCAGGATGGAGGAGAGGGCCAGGGATCCCAGATCACACAGGGAAACCCGAGACAGGGGAAAACCCACTGACACCGAGCCATGGTGCCACAAAGCTTTGGGGACACAAAGATGGGGACCAGGAGACCTCTCTGGATGGGCTGCGTGGGGCTCAGAGCTTTGCACAGGATTCCCTCAGAGCTGAATTCCCTTTCGTGCAAGCCAGGCCCCTCTCCCAGCACCGCCAGGCTCCCCAAAGCTGCTGCTCCCCTCCTCTCCTGCCTCCATCCCCCCAAAAGCTGTGCCAAAGGCAGCCGGAGCCGCCGGGACCTCTGCGTGGGAAGCAGAGCGGCTTGGGCATCCCAAAAGGGAACAATCCCATGCCAGGATTCTGCTAGGCCCCCAAAACGTCCCCAGTGGAGCAGAGCAGTGCCCCAGGAGAGCCCCAGCCCCAGCAGACAAGGGGTGACCCCGTCCCAAATGTCCCCTGTGAGCCCAAACCCGCTCCCCCCACACCGAGGGGGTTCCTCAAACCCCTTCACCCCACAAATGCTGTTTTCCTCCATGCCCACGGGCACAGGCAGGACCCCCCACACCTTCCTTCACAGGCACTCCGAGGTTTGCAGTGGATTTCTGAACATCACCCCAAAGTGCTCGGATTCAGTTCAGCTTTTCCCGTTTGTCCTCACCTACATTCCCAAATATCAAACACAGTCCCAGGCTCCCAAAGGGGACCCCCCCCACACCCAGCAGCACGCCAGCATCACCTCTTCTTTTTTATTTAAGTTTCCTTCAAGCAGCACTGAGTGCCAAAAAAATTAAAATTGTGTTTTGCTTGAGGAGAAAACATCCCATCATGCTTGGATCAGCCATTAAATCATTTACGCTGCAGCCTCAAAAAGGTGTTTAATCTTCTTAGAATTAGCTAAAGCTGTAGTAACTCAAGGAATTCTGTAGGAGATGCTTTTGCAGAACATTTTCCTTTCACTACTACTACTACAAAAAAAAAAAAAAAAGGGCTTTGGGCCATTTCAAATTTAAATTAAATAAAACAATCCAGTAAGAATAAATTATTTCAGTCAGTGACTTAAAACAAACTACTCATCACCCACGAGGAGATGCTCCTGCCAGGGCAGGGAAATCACTACGGGACGGAGCTACTAAGCAAGAACAAAATAATTCTGGAGTGATACTTCCAAGGGAATTCTTTTTCCACATTTACTCAAAACAAGCAACAACCTACAGGTGCCTTCGGGCCAAATATGCTGGCGTGAGAAGCAGTTGGTGTAATTTCGGTTTCCTAGCAAGTTCAAATATTTTAAAAATGTTTACACCACTTTGGAGATATCCATAGGAAAAACCCGATTTTCTGTCCAACTTCTCTTTCCCTCCACTCCAGCACATCCCAGCTTTAAACATTTAGCTCTGTCTGGCTTTGCCGAGGATAAAATCCCTCGGTACTGCGAGGTCTTGTGAGAAGACAAAACAAGAGGCAGAGAGGAGAGGAAGCGAAGGGAAATAGTTGTGTGTGTGATTAAAACCACACTTTATGCAGCGTTCAAGTAAAACATCTCCCGATTTCTGCCTCGCCCCGGAGGATGCGGATTCTCCCCAGCCCAGAAAACCTTCGCCGCTCCATTTCTCCAAATTTACCACAACCACATGCGGGATCATCTCGAAACTGGTGTCAGGCCAAGCTCCCTGCAAGCACTTCCAGCACTAAAAACGCGCAGCAGGGCCGCCCAAAGGAAGATTTGATTTATTTCTGCGACTCTCCGCGCTCCGTCCCGCGAGCCTCGCCGAGCGATATGAGAGCGCTCGATCTTCCCCGCGTTAATGATGCTCTCGCAGTCATTAAAGTCCCGTTCTGCCAAGCCGGAGCCGGCTCGCAGTCCTCACCCCCCCCCAAAAAAAAAAAAAAAAGATGAGTGCTCATCATTATTGCTCCTCGAGCAGCGCGGACCCGAGCGGAGCGGAGGAACGAGCTCATAAATCAGGGGGATATTCGTGCAGCCGTAAAAATAAGCGCCGCTACTTAACTGGGTTTTGAAGGTGTGTTAAGTCTTAACTTTACAGCCCAGATGTGGGCTCGGAGAGCTGAAAGTCTGCGGGTAAGATTACCACTACAATTACTCTTTCCATTAAACACGCTGATTTTTCCCAGGTTGTTGCTTCGGCGAGGGTTGGGAGGCTGCAGCCTCCCCCAAAAGACGGAGAGAAACGCGGTATTCCCGCGGGGAGCAGGGGCTGGCCAGGCAGGAAGGACAGGGAGAGCTACTCCTTTTATGATTTTCAGATGTTTCCCCGGGAACACCACGGCGCTTTCATACATCGACAACGTTTGGATTGCCTTCAGAATTAACGGGGCAGATTCCACCCCCGGCTTCAAGGGACTTAGCGCTCCCGACTCCGCTTGGCCCGGCCGCTCTGGAGCTGGCCAGGAGACGCGGGTTTAATACACTCCACATGCACAGTAGCTGCTCTTCCGAATGTTTTATCGCCTGAACGGCTCAATCCCATCGAAACCCTCCAAAAAAAAAACAAAAAAAACCTTGGATCACTGCAGCTCTGCCCTCTGCCACAAACCCACCGAGGATCCCACGGATTCCCCCCTCGCCCGCTCAGGAGCAAGCCCGAGGTCCTCGCTTATTTATGTTTTTTTTTTTTAGAAACCACACGAATAAAACAATTCCTAAAGGAGCCCAGTGGGCAAACGGGGGCGCGGCTGGGGGGATAAAGCGCTAAAGGTTAAAATCGCGACGCCCGGGGAGCGAAACGAGCACATTTCTGCTGCCGGCTCCGTCCCTGGCCGGGCGGGATGCGGGATGGGAGGCGCAGGGACAGGGAGGAAAACGGGGACGAGGGGACAAGGGGAGCGCTTTTCACACTGCAGCAGCCCAAAAGCAGCCGCCAGCCCCTTCCCCAGCCCTGGCGGGGGTCGGGGCTGCCGCCCCCCGCTCGTCCCGCCGGGGACCCGCACCCTCCCCCGGCCCCGCTTTCTCTGCCGGGACCCGCCTGTTGCGGAGCCGGTCCGGGCAGCAATTACCGCATCTCCGCGCTAATTACCGACCCCCTCAATCACCCCCCCCCCCACCACCACCACCACCACCGCCGCCTCCTCACCTGTACCAGCGCAGCCCCTTCTCGTAGCACCTGTCGAAGAAGTGGGGCTCGGCACCCACCGCCCGCACCCCGGGGTGCGCCCGCAGGAACTCCAGCAGCGCCCGCGTCCCGCCCTTCTTCACGCCCACGATGATGGCCTGGGGGAAGCGGCGGCTGCCGCCCCCCGAGGAGCCCCCGGAGCCCCCCGAGGAGCCCCCCGAGGAGCCCCCCGAGCCCCCCGGCGCCGCGGGCAGCGCGGCGGGCGGCGGCCGCAGCAGCGCGGGCGGCAGCGGCTCGCAGGGCCCGGGCAGGCAGGAGAAGAAGTAGGTGAAGAACAGGATCATGGTGAGGAGCAGCGAGGCGCGGCGGCCCCCGGCGGCTCCCAGCAGCCGCCCGCTACATCCCATCGGGGGCCGCGCATCCCGCGCCGCCGCCGCGCCCCCCTCGGCGCTCCCCGAGCCCCCCACGCCCACCCGCGGGGCGGGGGAGGGCGAGGAACACGCGCGTGGGGCGGTGACGCCCCGAGGAGGGGAAGGGAGGGGAGGGAGGGGAGGGAGGGGATTGGGAAGGGGCGCGGCACACGCGGGATCCCCGCGGGGACAGACCCGAGCCCCCCTCCCCACTCCCACGCGTGGCCGCCACCCGCACGGGGCAGCGCTCCCGGCCCTGCCACACAGGGGACACGTCGCCCCACATTTCCCTGTGTTCTCACGTGTTTTCCCTGTGTTTTCCTTTTTCCCCCCCACGTTTCTGCTGGTTTTTCCATGTTACCCCACATTTCCCTGTGTTACTCCATGTTTTCACTTTTTCCCCACATTTCCCCTATTTATTTCCCCACGTCTCCCTATTTTCTCACATTTCCCCCATTTATTTTCCCACATTTCCCCTATTTATTTTCCCACATTTCCCCTATTTATTTTCCCACATTTCCCCTATTTATTTTCCCACATTTCCCTTATTCATTTTCCCACATTTCCCCTATTCATTTTCCCACATTTCCCTTATTCATTTTCCCACATTTCCCCTATTCATTTTCCCACATTTCTCCCTCTTTTCCCACATTTCTCCCTCTTTTCCGACATCTCCCCTATTTATTTTCCCACATTTCTCCCTATTTCCCCACATTTCCACACATTTCCCCGTGTTTTCCCATATTTTTACCGCGCTTCCCCGTGTTTCCACACGCTTCCCACGTTTCCCTGTGTTCTCACACGTTTTCCCGTGATTTCCCACATTTCTCCATGCTTCACCACTTTTTCCCATCCATTTTTCTCCCTCCCTGTATTCCCTGCCCCTCTCACCATTCCCGGGGCTCCTGTGGGTGTTTTTGGGGTCCCACTCCAGCAGTAGAGCAGGATCCCAGGCAGGCACCAGTGTGGTGTCTTAATTAGCAAATTAACGTAATTAACTCTCTTTAGAATGGAACTCCCGGGTTTTCCAGGAGCTGCCGAGTGGGGGGACGGGGATCCAGGGCCTGGCACGGGGAGGGGACAGCAGGGCTGGACTGGGGTCCCTGAAAATCCTGTAGGGCCACAGTGGGGACTTGTAGGATGGCAGTGCTGCAGGGTGACACGGGGACAGGGCTGGGGGGTGACAGGGCTGCAGGGTGACACGGGGACAGGATGGCAGGGTGACAGGGCTGCAGGGTGACACGGTGACAGTGACAGGACTGCAGGGTGGCAGTGTGGGGGCAGGGCTGCAGGGTGACAGCATCACAGGGTGACATAGTGACAAGGCTGCAGGGTGACGCGGTCACAGGGTGACACGGTCACAGGGTGACACAGTGAGAGGGCTGCAGGGTGACACAGTCACAGGGTGACATGGTGACAAGGCTGCAGGGTGACAGGGTCAGAGGATGGCAGGACTGCAGGGCGACACGGTCAAAGGGTGACATGGTGACAGGGCTGCAGGGTGACACGGTCACAAGGTGACATGGTGACAGGGCTGCAGGGTGACAGGGTGACACGGCTGCCTGGCTGCAGGGCTTTGTGCCCTCTCGTGGCTGCCTCTCGGGCTGCTGGAGCTCACAGAGGGACGGACAGGGACAGACGGGACGGACAGGGATGGACAGGGACGGACGGGACAGACGGGACAGACAGGGACGGACAGGACGGACAGGGATGGATGGACAGGGACGGACAGGATGGACAGGGATGGACAGGATGGACAGGATGGATGGGATGGACAAGGATGGACAGGGACGGATGAGACGGACAGGGATGGACGGGATGGACGGGACGGACAGACACAGGACGGACAGGGACAGATGGACACGGGCCGGAGCAGCCTGGAGCCCTCCCAGCGCCCAGGGAGCAGCGTGGCACCGCGGCGGCTGCCGGGGGTGCCGAGGTTTGGGCTGGGCATTGCCCGGCCCGGGGCTGCAGTGCTTTGTGACTCTGAGCTGCGTGTGCCAGCAAGTTCCCTCAGGCACACGGAGCAATCCTTCTCCAGCCTCACCAAAGACAACCATCACAAGCTTGTCCAGGCCCAAAAAGCAGAAACAACGGGGAATTAAAGAGAGAAAAACAAGGAGGACCTTCACTACCTAAAGCTATAATTGAACAATGAACCCCAAAATGCAAACGGACCAAAACTTACAGAAGCAGAGGGAGACCTCGTGCATTTTTGGGACCGTTTTGGTTCATCTTGTGTGCGGCCCTGGCCGGGCTCTTGCAGTGCCCAAAGTGGATCCACGGAGGCCTTTGGATAAATCCCTGCTTTATTCTGTAACTCTGCTCCAGCTCAGCCTTCTGCAGGCTCACTAGCGGAGCAGCTCCCTGAGCACAAACACACCCACCCGTGCCACCCGCCAGCCCGGGCGCCTCTCCGTGAGCCATTGGAAACAGGAGCTGCTCCAGCTCCCTGTTTGCCTTGGGAGGGGGAATGTTGCTCTTGGAAAATGCCAACTTGTCCAAATGGAAACGTTTGGCAGGAGCAGACCCGTCCGGAGAAAATCCTGTCCCAGCGCAGCCAGGGAGACTCCAGGAGGGTGGGAGGGGGGAGCAGGGCACCCACCCTCCTCGCCCTGGCAGGGCTGGTGCCACGGCGCCTCTTGGCACCGCCAGCTCCCCGCAGTGCAGTCAGAGGCTTCCTTTCTCACCTCCAAAATTTGGGAAAAAGGCTCAGAACACGAGTCTGCGGTCAGGGCCAGGCGCCGAGGGCTTGGGATGTGCCCAAGGTCACCCCAGCCCCGTGTCTGGAAGAGTTTGGGGCCCCTGCAGGAGGGTCCCTGGACTCAGGCCAGACCCCACCAGACAGACAGCTCAGGCAATGGAGGATGAGCAGCTCACATGCAAGCTTTTAGCAAAATCGGGGCATTTGGGTTGAAATAAATGAGTTGTGCAACGTTCTCCCTGTGTCTGGTGGCCCTGGCTGGCAGTGGCCACGCTCACAGCTCCGTGGCCACCCCGGGGTGGCCGTGCCAGGGCCTCGCCAGCCTCGACTGTCCCCACTGAGGCACAGCAAGGGTTCTTCTCCCCTCCCAGGGTCCTGGCAGGAGTGAGCAGCCCCTGGGCAGCCCCAGGGCCGGGCTGGTGGCCCGGCAGCTCCCTGGGAGCTGTGGCCACCGGGCGGGAGATGCTCCATGGAGGAGCGAGGCCAAATCCTGGCCAGAGCAGCGGGATCAGCTCTTCCCATAAACCCCGACCCAGGAGAAGTGACGAGCGCCACCAGGGCACAAACCCAGCGGCATCAGCACAGCACCACCCCAAAACCAGCAGCGTGGGACCCCTCTGATGCCCCCAGCACTGTCACCTCCTCCAGACCCCCCCTGTGCCCACCAGCGCGGGCAGGCGGGAGCTGCTTTGGGATTTGTGCGGTTTCCCCGGGTTTGTTGTTCCAAAGAGAGAAAGGAAAGGGCTCGGGGGGATGAAAAGCGCTTTAGGAACACGGGGATCATTTGGCAGGTCACCTCCGCGGCGCGGCTTGCGGGGCTGATAAAGGCGAGCGAGCTTCCCAGGGGCGCGCACAGCTTGATTGGGAGCGGCGGCAATTAGCGCGGCCGGCCCAATCCAATTAGCGCGGCACAAACACGGCCCAGCCAGAAAAGGCAGCTCGGGGAGAGGAAACCCCATCCCCAGGGATGTCCCCCCGCCGTCCCCAGGGATGTCCCCAAAGCCCCGCCAGGTCACCCCCGCTGTCCCCACCTCGGGCTCATGCACACCGGGATGTCCCCAGGAGGTTTGGCAGTGCCACCACCCTGCTCTTGTCCCATCGGGGGCTCTGCAAAGGCTTTGAAAAGGTTTTTCCCCAAGATTTTTTTTTTATCTGCTGGGTTTTATGGGGAAACCACCAGCAACGTGACGGTGCCGGGGGATTTCTCCCAGTCCTGCAGTGGGGAGAGGCAGGGTGGAGAGGGAAAATTCCAGGTGGGACCGTCAGGGCTGTGCCAGAGCTGCTGACAGAACCAGGAGCAGCGAGGAGGAGGAATGGGTCACAGCGCAGCACGTGGAGCTGATCCCACAGCCCGTGCCCATCACCTGGGGCCACCAAAAATTCACCGGCCAGGATTAAAACCCAAGCCACAGGGGCAGCCGAGGGGCTGGGCTGGGCTCGGGGGGCTGAGCCCCAGCCCCAGCAGCAGCTCCGAGGGGTTGGCTCCAAAATCCTGGCAGGCGGCCACGGCTGGGGTGGAGCCCGGCCCCTGTTATTAAAATGTGTGACAGCAGCTCAAGATGGAAAGTGAAGTTGTACATTCTCCATCTGAAACTCCGGGAGGAATTTCAAGCAGGGGAATGCAATTTCCAGCCTGGAGGAGAGCCAGCAGCGCCAGGGCGAGATTTTTCTTAATATGGTTTCGCACAACTCCCAACACAGAAAAATTGCCCGTGGCTACAGCGATTTTGGGGAGCTGCAGACGGCCCCGTGCCACGAGGAGGAGCAAAACCAGCCCCAGCTCCAGCAAGCTGCTGTCCCTGTCACCAGCAGGAGCTTTGGTCACCTCAGCTCCCCGTCCCCGCGGGGGTTTGGGGGCTCAGCCTGCCTGGACAGCACAACCCCACTGCCCCAGCAGCATCCCAGGAGGGAGAATTTGGCTCCAGCAGCCCAAGAAGGATTTGGGGACACCATCTGCGTGCTGTCCTGATGGAGTTTGGGACAGTGACCTGCAGGACCACGGGAGCCCCGGGTGGCTCCAGCAGCCAGGGTTGGATCCCATCCAGCTGGAGCCACAAAAGGAGCCTCCCCCCAATTTCTGCTTTTGATTTAAAATCGTCCCAATAAAGGGCTAAGGCAGCCAAAACCCACTGGTTTGGGGTTTTATTTTTTTTTTTCAAGCTTCAATTTGAAAAATAACCTCCGTGAAATGTGCAATTTTTATTGGGGCAGGCAGAGCCACAGAGCTGAGAGCAAACGCCATCCCTGGGACTCTGTCCTGGCCCTGCCCTGAGCCCAGTCCCCTCCTCGTTCCCCATTTTACACCCCCTGGGAGCAGTAATTCCCTCCGTGGTGCCCTCCTGGGTGGGGACACGGGAGAGACACAGATTTCACCTCATCCCGGGAGTGAGAAAGTCTGGGATGGGATGGGAGGGAGGCCCAAAAGTGACATTTTTTGTGTTTAATTTGCTGTAACCCAGCCACTGGGCACGCGGCTCTGTGGCACCAGAGGGATTTGCTTCTCCTGGCTGCAGGTGTGGAGCATTTCCAGGAGAAAAAGCCCCTTTGGAAGGAGCCAGGGGATGGCACACGAGGATCAGTGTTTGCAGAGGGTGAGGGATGCAGCCAGAGGTGAGGCCTGGAGCTTGTCCAGCTGCAGGCCACAGCTGGATTGGGGACTCCAGAGTGGCTCTGGCGGCCTGGGGGGTGTCAGAGCCCCAGGGATGAGGCAGGGTCAGCCCCTGGGGAGTTCCTGCAGCCACCTCTGCATTCCCTGGGCCAGGGCTCACCATCCTCATCCTCTCCATCCCCACAGATTCCTCCAGGAGCCTCAGGGCTGTCCTGCCAGCTCCTCAGCTGCCCTTCAGGAGCTCCTCCTGGAGCCACAGTGAGCTTTGTATTCATTGCTGAGCTCATTTAGAGTTCATTACAGGGCAAACAGACATCTCCCTAACGAGCCTGGAAGCGTCCCAAGAAGGGCTGGAGCAGGAATTCCTGCTGCTCTTCCCACACCCGCTGCTCACCTGAAGCTCCAAAGCACAAATGGAATTTGGGGTGGGGGAATGAGGCTCCAGGGAGGAGGGGAACACCAGGGAACCTCTCCTGGCCACAGCAGCGAGATCCAAGGCAGGGCTGGCCAGGGCTTGGAGCAGCCTGGGGTGGTGGGAGCTGTCCCTGCCCATGGCAGGGGTGGCACTGGGTGGGCTTTGAAGTCCCTTCCAGCCTAAAGCACTCCGGGAATTCCTGATTCTCTAATTTCTTGTTTAGAATGCACCCACAGCAGGGTCACTGCGTGGTTTAATCACATTTTTTTAGCCTAAAACCTTGCCCCTGGGGCATTTCACTAGTGCTGGGCTGGGGGTTGTGCCAAAGGCACTGGGACAGTGCCAGGTGGGACTGGGGAGCCTGGAAGGTGCAGCAGCACCCCTGAAGTGACAGAGGGTGGCAAAGGAGGGGTGGCAGCCCTGAGGATGCAGAGGGAAAGCCAGGAGGAGAGGCAGGAGTGGCTCTGGGCCCTGAGACAGGCCCAGCTCAGCACCTGGGAGGGCAGGGCTGGAGAATCCTGTCCCAAACACCCCCAGAGCAGGTGGGGATCCCGCAGAGCTGTTCCCAATCCAGCAGCGAGCAGCTGGGACTCATCCTCCTTCTCCTGAGTCACAGCCACGAGCTCCCCGTGGCCGTGCCCAATCTCTGTGGGAAATGGCTTTTTCCAATAAAATCATTTTCACGTTTCCTTTTTTGCCTTTTTTTGGTTTTGTTTCTTTTTTTCCCTTGCGTGTTTTTTTATGTTTTATTTTTTCAGAGGGGAATAAAAATTCAACCCATTTAGGAGCAGGGGGTGTTTTCCTTGTTTGCCATTAACAAATCTTGTTGCCAGGTGCAGATGGCCACGTTTAGGAGTCCGTGGAGGTCTGGCATGCCCCGTGCTAGTTCCAAGCACAGGTGGGGGATGGCTTTCTTCTGGCTGGGGTTCAGGCCAATATCCAGTGGCCAAAGGGAGAGAAAGGTGAGGGATTGAGGATTGGAACATCTGGAGCAGAGCCCAGCACAGTGAAACACAAGCGGGGTTTGAAGGAGAACATCTCGGATGGATGGAAGGAGGAAAGGGGGTTCAAAACTTTCCCTGGAGGCAGGAGGAGCTCCCAGTGTTGGTGGGGTTGGGAAACAGGAAAACAAAGAGGGACACAAAACCCAGCACTGGATCAAACCCTGGCCAAGCCTCCCCTGTGGGCAACACAGATTCCAGAGTTTAATGTGTCCAAACCCGAATTTCAGAAGCAGCAGCAGAATCAGGCTCCCAGTTCAGGCCAGAATCCTGAATTTTCACCCCACCCTTCATTCAGGGATGGTGCCACTCCCTGAACTCCCATCCCTGGAGGTGTCCAGGGCCGGGTTGGACAGGGTTTGGAGCAGCCTGGGGCAGCGGGAGGTGTCCCTGGCATGGCAGGGTGGCACTGGAGGGGATTTAACCCAACTCAAAGCTCCCCCTTCAGCTCCCGGGAAAAAGCCACAACAGCGGGGGCGAGCTCCGTGTGGAGCCCCCTGCCCGGCTGATCTTTTTAACAAAGAGCTGAACATTCATCAAGGCATAGACGCTGCTCATTTCAATTTGGGGGCTCCCCAGAGCCAGGAGCGTCCCCACCCCTCGCAGCACCGAGCAGGACACGGGGCCAAACCCCCCCAAGCCCCCCCATCCCGTGGTCACCCTGAACCTCAGATCTTCCTTGCTATTAACAGCACACGTGTGGGGCTGGCCTCCCCCGGGGGACAACATCTGGGCGAGAACATCTGGGGGACATTCATCACAGCCCCCCCTGGCCGGGATGGGTCACATCTGAGCGCTTGATGTGGAGTCATTACCATCACAGACTTCCAGCCCAATTACTCGAGGGATGAAATCAAGAGCCGCTGCCTCATGGTTCGCATCTGGAGCCGCCAAGCTCGGCCCGTCCCCGCCCGGCCCGGCTCTGCCAGCCCTGCCTTCATCTGGAGGTGCTTTCCCCCGGGCTGGCACACGGCAACACATCAAACACATCAAACACATCAAACGCCCCCTGAGCACGAACCCAGACCCTCAGCTCTACCCTTCAGACAGGAGGAGATGCCCATTTCCCACCCCACAAACTCCGGGGAGGTTCCCTCTCCCGGCCATCCCAAAACCCGTTTGCAGCTCCAGTTTTGCGAGCGAGCTGCTGCGGATTTCCCCCGGCCGATTTGACACAAAGGAGCGATTATGCTTCGTTCCTACCCCTTAGCACATCGCGTTCGCTTTCGGAGGGGAAGAAAAGGAATTGCATCAGAAATATTTGAGGTGCTGAAGTCAGCACGCAGGTGTTGCGTGACTCTGCCAGCGCCAACCCGAGCAGAAAACTCCGAATCCCGGCGATTAGGGCACAAAAACACCGGGGTGGGGATGGGGCTCACACCCCGGGCAGCCCCCGGGGTCAGCCCGGCCCCGCAGCTGATGGTTGGAAGAGGAGAAGTTTATTTTCCTCGCGGGTCCCTCGAGGAGTGGCTCCACTGCCGGGTGGGAAGCAGGGATCTCCAGAGGAGCCCCGAGACCTCCAGGGCCACCGGGGTCAGCCTTGGGCAGAGCGGGGATGGGCCTGGGTGCTGCAGGAGCATCATCCCTTGGGCACGGTTCTGGTGTCCTCACGGTGCTTGCCTGGCATGGAAGATGCCCATCCATCCATCCATTATCCATCCATCCATTATCCATCCATCCATCATCCATCCATCCATCCATCCATCATCCATCCATCCATCCATCCATCCATCCATCCATCATCCATTCATTATCCATCCATCCATCCATCCATCCATCCATCCATCCATCCATCCATCATCCATCCATCATCCATCCATCATCCATCCATCCATCCATCCATTATCCATCCATCCATCATCCATCCATCCATCCATCCATCATCCATCCATCCATCATCCATCCATCCATCCATCCATCCATCCATCCATCCATCCATCATCCATCATCCATCCATCCATCCATCATCCATTCATTATCCATCCATCCATCCATCCATCCATCCATCCATCCATCCATCCATCATCTATCCATCATCCATCCATCATCCATCCATCCATCCATCATCTATCCATCATCCATCCATCCATCCATCCATCATCCATCCATCCATCCATCCATCCATCATCCATCCATCCATCCATCCATCCATCCATCCATTCACCCCATCCATCCATCATCCATCCATCCATCCATCCATCATCCATCCATCATCCATCCATCCATCCACCCCATCCATCCCTCCATCCATCCATCCATCCATTCACCCCATCCATCCATCCATCCATCCCTCTCTCCATCCCTCCCTCCCTCCGTCCACCCCAGGGACGCGGCAGTGCCCTGGAGGCAGGCACCGAGCAGCAGAAGGAATTCGGGTTTCTTTCTTCCCCTCTAGCCCATCTGTCCTTAATTTCTTTGGGGGTTTCACTCCAAATTCCTCAGATTCTGCAGCAAATGCTTTGCAGTCCTCAGCCCCTGGCGGCTGCCCAGGAGCAGAGGGAAGGGAAAACCCCAGCCCTGCACATTCACCAACACTAACCCGTGCCCAGGGGTTATTTGCTGGTCCATGGGTTTTTGGTTTGTGATTTGCTGTTCCATGGGTTTTTTTTGGTTTTTTTTTTGGTTGGTGATTTGCTGTTCCATGGGTTATTTTTTTTTTTTTGGTTGGTTGGTTATTTTGCTGGTCCATCCCATCCCACCGTGCCACAGCAGGGGACAACAGATTTGGTGGCAGTGGGGACACCAGACCCCATTCCAGCCCGCCCGGGGGCAGATGTTGCTTTGCCAGAGCTCTGCTGGGAGCTTTTCCATTTCCTCCAATCGTTTGTAGTACCAAACCCCTTGTTTGGCCCTAATTTCACAATGTGGCTCCGGAGCGGGGCTGGGGAGCGCAGCCGGCCTCGTACCCTGCAGTCGCTGCTAATTAGCCGCTAATTTTACAAACTGCTTTATGGTTTGCAGTCTCTGGAGCTTCCTCGTGGGTTGTCCTGGGAAGCAGCAGCGAGGTTTGGCCCGGGTGGTCACTCACAGCCTGGCCCTGGTGGTCACTCACTGACCAGCCCTGGTGGTCACCCACAGCCTGGCCCTGGTGGTCACTCACTGACCAGCCCAGGTGGTCACTCACAGCCTGCCCAAGGTGGTCACTCACAGCCTGGTCCTGGTGGTCACTCACTGACCAGCCCGGGTGGTCACTCACAGCCTGCCCAAGGTGGTCACTCACAGCCTGGTCCTGGTGGTCACTCACTGACCAGCCCTGGTGGTCACTCACAGCTGGCCAAGGCTGAGCTCAGGTGGTCGCAGCTCCCTTTGGATGCTCCCACTTCCCCGAGATCTAAAATATCCTGCACAAACTCAGCCCCGCACAGCCCTGGGTGAAAACAATCCTGCCCCCACAGTGACCCGCAGAAACCCACAGGGAGGCTCAATCTGAGCCGAATTTTGCTGATTTAAACGATGCTTTGGATTACCAGGAGAGCTCAGTTCCCCTCCCCGGAGCCTTGGTCCGAGCCCCAGGTTTGATAAGCATCAGCACACGGAGAAATTAAACAAATACCTGAAATATTTGGGCGACTCACACACGTGAGCAGCTGCGATTGAAGACAGGACCCGTCTCGCCCTGATCCCCCTCGCCCCTCGGCGGGTGTTGGCAAATCCCAGCCCCTCCTCGTTCCCCTTTAATCCACCCCTGCTCCCTTTGGGGGCTCTGCCCAGCTTCCCCTGCCCCCCCCTGTGCCCACAAACCCTGCCCGTGCCAGCCGGAATTCCCGGGAAAGGAGCTCAGCAGCCCAGCTCTGTCCTGGGGGACAGCAGGGACTGCGGGGTCAGCACCCACACCCGGACAGACAGACAGACAGACAGACAGATGTGAGAACCCTGGGCTTGGTCTGGGGTTCCGTGCGCTGGAAAAGTCTCTCCTCCAACCCGAGCTTCCAAGGAAAGGCTCAGCAGTCTCTGTTGTTCAGTCTCGAGGTAGTTTATTGTGAGTTATCTAAAAGATTTTCTCCTTGAGCTGCTGTGGTTTGCTCACAGCTCAGGCAGAGGCACACACACACCCTGACATCCTCTCTGACTCCTTCTCTCCTTCTTCTTTCTTCTTCTCCTTCTTCTTCTCCTCCTTCTTCTCTCCCCGCCCAGGGCTGCTGCTCTCTTTTATATGGTACATTACGTGTTACATGTTTACAGTTTTCCCCAATGCCTATTACCTATATTAAATGGTGTTTTTCTATCTTTTATATGGTACATTACGTGTTACATGTTTACAGTTTTCCCCAATGCCTATTACCTATATTAAATGGTGTTTTTCTATCTTTTATATGGTACATTACGTGTTACATGTTTACAGTTTTCCCCAATGCCTATTACCTATATTAAATGGTGTTTTTCTATCTTTTATATGGTACATTACGTGTTACATGTTTACATTTTTTCCCAATGCCTATTACCTATATTAAATGGTGTTTTTCTATCTTTTATATGGTACATTACGTGTTCCATGTTTACAGTTTTTCCCCAATACCTACTACCTATACTAAATGGTGCTTTTCTTCTCTAAACCAATCTGTGAGTGCCAACATCACCAAGAACATGGAGGGGAGGAAGAAGAAGGAGGAAGAACAGGATCAGCCCACTTTCCTCCATCTTAGAACTTCTGACCCCCATGTACAAAGTAAACCCCCCCCTGTACAAGTGCTAAAACCCCCTGTACAATACTAAATAATTTTCCCCTCTACTTTGTGACTACTTCTACTCTAATATCTAAATTTTTGTGACTTCTTGTTCTTCCTGCAAGGTTGGTAACTCATCCCATGGTTCAAACCCAAAATCACAGCTGTTTCCAGCTGTGCCAGGGTCTCAAATGCTCCTGACCAAGGCCTGGAACCTCCAAAAATGTCTGAGGGACATTTTGAGTTCCAACAGATGGACAGACAGAGAGAGGCAGCACCTCCCGCCTGCCTTACATCCTGCCCGAGCCTTGCTGCTTCACCCAGCCCAGGCAGAAATTCAAATTAATCCGGGATTAACTCATTGGCAGCCCAGCTTTGGGTTGGATGCTGCGAGATTGGGTTCAAAGCAGGGAAGTTGATTTCCAGCAGAGCTGGCAGGAGCAGCCCCGGCCATAAAATCCCAAGACGTCAGAGGGGAGGGAGCAAAGATAGATTCTGATGCAGAAAAGATGCTCCAATTTAAAATAATCTGGGAGGAATGAGCACAGCCCGGCAGACACATGGCCCCAGCATCGCTCCCAAGTGCAGCTTTTCCTCTTTAAATAAACTCCACCACTTATTCCCTCCTGGTGGCTGAAAGTCTTTATTTTCCACCTAATAATGACGCAGTTTGAAATCCTTGTACCCTCCCAGGTGCTCTGGGAAGCTCCCACCTCATCCCAGACATAACTTGGAGGTGACCCCTGAGCACACAGAGCAAATTTGGGCTCTGCAGAAATTCTTGGCAGTGTTCCCACAGCTCCCCTACTCCTGAAATTAAAGGATCAAGCCCCAACAACTCCTGCATCTGAATTAAAACGGGCTCAATTTGCTGGTGGGGCTAATTGAATTCGATGAACTCCAGGCTGGAGGATCAGCAGAGCCTGCCCTCACGGTTCCTGGGTTTATTTTAATTTACAGTTCTGGCAAACACCAGCGGGGCTCCCAGGCAGAGCAATTTGCTTCTGGGCTGTTTTCATCTGCCCTGACAAAGCTGGCTGGGAATTCAGTGGGGTTTTTGGGAATTGTGCTGTGGAAGGGGTGGTGGATTGCTGGACCTCATCCTCGGTCAGGGGTGGCTCCGGGTGGTGGAAAAATCTCTCCTCCAGCCCGAGCTTCCAAGGAAAGGCTCAGCAGTCTCTGTTGTCTGGTCTCAAGGCAATTTATTGCAAGTTATCTAAAAGATTTTCTCCTTGAGCTGCTGTGGTTTGCTCACAGGTCAGGCAGAGGCACACACACACCCTGACATCCTCTCTGACTCCTCCTTCTCCTCTTCTTCTTCTTCTTCTTCTTCTTCTTCTTCTTCTTCTTCTTCTTCTTCTCCTTCTTCTTCTTCTTCTTCTTCTTCTTCTTCTCCTTCTTCTTCTTCTTCTTCTTCTTCTTCTTCTCCTTCTTCTTCTTCTTCTTCTTCTTCTTCTTCTTCTTCTTCTTATTCTTCATCTTCTTCGTCTTCTTCGTCTTCTTCGTCTTCTTCGTCTTCTTCGTCTTCTTCGTCTTCTTCGTCTTCTTCTTCCTCTTCTCCCCCCTGCCCAGGGCTGCTGCTGTCTTTTATATGGTACATTACGTGATAAACATTTTCAGTTTTCCCCCAATGCCCATTACCTATATTAAATGGTGATTTTCTATTCTAAACCAATCTGTGAGTGCCAGCACCACCAAGAACATGGAGGTGAGGAAGAAGAAAGAGAAGAAACAGGACCAGCCTACATTCCTCCATCTTAAAACTTCTGACCCCCATGTACAAAACCAAACCTCCCTGTACAGCACTCAAAAATTCTTCCCTCTACTTTGTGACTACTTCTACTCTAATATCTAAACTTTTGTGATTCTTGTTCTTCCTGCAAGGTTGGTAACTCATCCCATGGCTCAAACCCAAAATCACAGCTGTGTCCAGCTGTGCCAGGGTCTCAAATGCTTCTGACCTGGGCCTGGAACCTCCAAAAATGTCTGAGGGACATTGTGAGTTCTGACAGTGGATCTGGGGCAAAGGCTCCCTCTGGAGCTGGGCTGCAGAGCCCCTGGCAGTGCCAGGCTGCGGTGGCAGCACCCGGGGTGACACCAGTGTCACAGGGGGTGGCACCAGGGATGGCAGCAGCTCCTCAGCCCAGCCCACACCCACACCCACACCTCTGCAGGGCAGGACGGGAGCCAGCCTCACCTCTGGCTGCTGCAGGATCCATTCCCTGGCGCTGTTCCCATCCCGTTGGGACACAGCTCCCACCCCAAATCTGGGGCAGCCAAGGGCTCCGTGAGGGACAGCACAGAGGTGTGGGTGGGGAAGGAGAGCACAGCACCCTCCCTAACGTCGTCAAGAGAAACTTAATTAAAAAAATTCAGGCAGGAGGCTTCAATAAGCCCAGAGGACCCTGCCAAGAGTCGCACTCCCCATGTCCAAGAGCACAAAAGCTGGACATGTAAGACATGAAGGAAACACTGTCGGGGCAGGCCAGTGCCAGCCAGCAAATCTGTAACAGTGGAAACATGAAATATTAATCAGTGGTGCATAAAACAATAGGAAAAAGCTGCCTTTTGGGGCAGCCATCCATCCTCACTCAGCAGGGAACATCAAGAGACACTAATGCCATACAGGTTCTGCTTAAATATCTGCCTGCCCTAATGGTCACGCAAGAAGCATTCGCTTTGAAGTTGAAAATAGACTGTAAATGTCTTTTGTGTGAGATGAAACATGATAAGACATGAAACCAGGAGGCTAAACTGTAGTTAATCACGGCGGCTTTACAAGCAACAAATCATTCCTGCAGACAGTCAAGGGGAAGGTTTGAAAGAGCAGCCGCGTGGGGAGAGAGCCCCGGCGGGCATCGCCGTCCCTGCCCGGGGCTGGTGGCACACTGGGGTGGCCACGGGAGCAGCCACGGGGCTGGATGGGTGATCACAGGGCTGGGATGATGGTGGCAGGGCTGGGATGATGCTCACAGGGCTGGGATGATGTTCACAGGGCTGGGATGATGCTCACAGGGCTGGGATGATGGTGGCAGGGCTGGGATGATGCTCACAGGGCTGGGATGATGGTGGCAGGGCTGGGATGATATTCACAGGGCTGGGATGATGCTCACAGGGCTGGGATGATGTTCACAGGGCTGGGATGATGTTCACAGGGCTGGACTGATGCTCACAGGGCTGGGATGATGGTGGCAGGGCTGGGATGATGTTCAAGGTCCACATCCACACGTTCCCAAACTCCTCCAGGGCTGGCGACTCCACCAGCCACTTCCAGGGCTTTACAGCCTCCTCCAGGACAGAGTTTTCCTATGATCCTGTTATAAATGAAAATTTGTCCAGCCAAATTAATATGAAAAGATAAAATATTTCTTTGGCAATCAAATTCTATCTAGCCAGCCACAAGGAAAGAACAGAGCCGAGCCCAGGGTCGGCACCAGAATTCAGCCTCAGCAGAGGTTTCCCTCCATGCCCACACACCTCCAGCCTGGCACGAGTGGTTTTTATAGGGAAAATTCGGTTTTTATAGGGAAAATTCCACCTGAGGCCAAGATTTCGGCAGTCAGTCTTTTCTTCCATTCAGAGTCCATAGGTTAATGAGATTTTCATTTTGGTGATGAGGGAGAACAATTCAGTGTGTGGAGTTGTTGAATCCCTTGATGAAATTTATGGGAACACTGCATTCACATGGATCTGCCCCAGGATTTCCATGAGATCCATCATCTCAGGTCCATGATATCCATCATCTCAGGTCCATGATATCCATCTCGGGTCCATGGTATCCATCTCAGGTCCATGAGATCCATCTCGGGTCGCTCACACCATGATCAGCTCCTGGGTGTCCCCGCATCTCTCCAGCCATGGCCCATCCCCATCTCCTGGCCAGCCTCATCCTTTCACGTGTCAATCGGGTTCCAACACACACCAGGTTTCCCTGCGAGGGTGGGGGGGAGTCCCAGTACAAACGTGTACACTCCAACAAATATTCAATATCACATCACTCATCCTAGAAATTGCACGAATTATCTCTACTACACACAACAATCCCATCTAAAGCTCCCATGTGCTGCCCTGGGCAGCCGGTGCTGAGCACAGAACACGCCTGGGATGGGCATTTCCCACCTGGGACGGGCATTTCCCACCTGGGACGGGCATTTCCCACCTGGGATGGGCATTTCCCACCTGGGATGGGCATTTCCCACCTGGGACGGGCATTTCCGACATCAAAAATGAACCTGGTGATTCCCGGCGATGCTTACTTGGGAGCAGGAGATAAGACCCCCAAAGCAAGTGTCTAAGTATGACTGATTAACAACTAAACCCTCACTAATTGCCTTAAAAAGACATCTCGACAGCCAGGCAAAAAAAAAAAAAAAAAAAAAAAAAAAAAAAAAAAAAAAAAAACCGGATTAAAATTTTCCTCAGGCTAAACATTTTTCCGGCGTGCTCAGACTCGCTCTGGATGACTCCAGTCATTATCTCCCTCATTAACACACGCCACAAGCCGAAAACATTTCCCCACCTTGTGGCTCTGGGAGGTTCAGGGGGATTAAGCAAACCTGGGGAATGGGATAAGGCAGTGTCAGCCCCCGAGAGGTGGGGTTGGGACAGGGAGACGAAGCTGTCATTGCTGAACAAACTGGAATAAATCTGGGATTTTCTCCAGCTGGAGGTGCTGGGGACAGGTGAGGTCTGGCTCCTCTCCTCCTGCCAGCCCCGTGTCACCCAGAAATCATGACAGGGTGGGATATTTTTAAATTTCCATCCCTCTATTTCCTGTAATTAACGCAACACCTGCATTTTCACAGCCCCAAAAAGAACCCGAATCATCCCTTTGAAGCAAAGTGATGCCAAAGGCCATCAGAGGGATGGGAGCTGGCACAGCTTGGGATGAAGGAAATGTTTGCTGGGAATGACGGTGCCAGAGCATCCCAAATCAGGCTGTGCTCCCGGCCAAAGGGATGTGAAACCCCCCAAAAAAGTGCTGCTTTGGGGTCTTGGCCTTTTGGAGCGGGGAAAACTGTGGATCAAAGGATAAAATTCAAGAAAATCGCAGCAACATGAAAGGGGCCGTCCCTGTGATGCTGGAAACGCGGCTGGGAATTCCAGGGGTGCAGGAGGAGCAGCCAGGCACCGGCTCCAGGGACCAGCGGTAATTAGAGCTTCCGAGTGCCTCCAGGTCATTTGCCTTTTCCTTGGATAACATAATTTCTATAGGGCTTGTTGTCTTATTAGGGAATTAATCTAAATCTGGATGCTTTGCCGGCGGCTGGAGTCATCCCGAGGAGGGTCAGGGGCAGGTCCCGTGCGTGGCGTGCGGGGGGAAAAAAACGACAAAACTCCAAAGGGGAGGTCAGCTGGAGGCTACGGGGGAGGAAATGAGCGATTTCTTAAACAATCAGGGAAGTTGGTGTCGGCCTGGAGACGTAATTTAATTTGTGTCGTTAGAGCCGGGCTGGGGCGGCTGCTCCCGACGAAGCAAAATGCTCTCGTTAAGGCGGAATTGTCATTAGTGGGATAATGAGGGGAGGGGGAATGGCAGAGGGAACGTGGAGGGAGGGGGAAGAGCAGAATTCCGAGCGCTGGGGAGAGGGAGGGACCGCGTGTGCCCAGGAATGAGGGGGATGGGATGGGATAATGGGATGGGATAATGGGATGGGATGGGATGGGATGGGATGGGATGGGATGGGATGGGATGGGATGGGATGGGATGGGATGGGATGGGATAATGGGATGGGATCCATTGGATGGGATGAGATCAGTGGGATGGGATGGGATTAATGGGATGGGATAATGGGATGGGATGGGATCAGTGGGATGGGATCCGTGAGATGGGATGGGAAATGGGAATGGGATAATGGGATGGGATTAATGGGATGGGATCCATGGGATGGGATGGGATAGTGGGATGGGATAATGGGATGGGATAATGGGATGGGATAGGATCCATGGGATAGGATCCATGGGATGGGATAATGGGATGGGACCGGGAATGGGATGGGATCCTGAATCCTCAACACCAGGCGCTGCCTGGAGCTCTCCACCCTCAGGTCTTTAATATTCCCACTAAAACCCCATCTCCAGCCAGATTTCCATGAAAATGCCCCACCCCTATTTAAACCATCCCCGAGCGGGGCAGCTTTGCCTTCGGGGATATTTCCCTGCTGGTGCAGGGGATCCCACAGGAACATCCTCCTCCTTCCCTTCCCTCTCTGGAAGGCTTGGGAAAGGCACTTGCACCCTCCCGTGCCCACATCCACAAACTGCAAGGCAGCGTGGAGGAATCCCGTCTGGATCCGCAATCCCGGCTGGATCCGCTGGGCAGGACAGGGATGGAGCAATCCCAGCCGGATCCCCCCTGGCTGGCACAGGACGCTGGGCAGGGATGGGATGGAGCAATCCCAGCCGGACCCCCCTGGCTGGCACAGGACGCTGGGCAGGGATGGGATGGAGCAATCCCAGCCGGATCCCCCCTGGCTGGCACAGGACGCTGGGCAGGGATGGGATGGAGCAATCCCAGCCGGATCCCCCCTGGCTGGCACAGGACGCTGGGCAGGGATGGGATGGAGCAATCCCAGCCGGATCCCCCCTGGCACACGCTGCCCACCATGGGGAGGAAGCTCTGCTGTCCCCTTGCTGCTGTCCCCTCCCAAGTTTCTTCCCGTTGCAGCATCTCAGGGGAAACCACTCCAAAAATCCCTTCCAGGGCTCACCTGGATGTCACCTGAGAGAATCCTGGAATGGTTTGGATTGGAGGGACCTTAAAGATCACCCAGTGCCACCCCTGCCATGGCAGGGACACCTCCCACTGTGCCAGGTGCTCCCAGCCCTGCCCAGCCTGGCCTGGGACACTCCAGGGATCCAGGGGCAGCCCCAGCTGCTCTGGGCACCTGTGCCAGGTCTGCCCACCTCCCAGGGCAGAATTTCCCCTTAATGCCCTAAAATCCAAGGATTAATGAGTGAAAAGGCAGATTGGACCTTCAGACTGGAACCTGGTGAATAATTAGAGGTTGACCCGAGCTGAGGGCAGTGGGAGGAGAGCTGGCACTGGCTCCTGAGCTCCAGAGGGGACCTCAGCCCCTTGGAGCAGGGAGCTGGAGCCCAGCAAAGCCCAGCTCAAGCCTCCAGGCTCCAGGGATCTGGGATCCAGCTCCAAGGGGGTGAAGATCCCCTGTGAGACTGAGGGTTGTGGCTTCCAGTCCTGCAGACTTCTGGGGAACTTCTGGTGAGAACTTCTGGGGAACTTCTGGTGAGAAACTCATCTCCCTGTGCCCAGAAAATGCTGAGAGCCCAGGAAGTACCAAGAACACACTGGGAACAAGCTAAAACAGCTTCATTTAGGAAAAAGTGTTCAGTGGAGAGAAGAGAAACGTTCCCAGGGGAGCTTTGGCTCTGGCAATGCCCAGAGGCCTCCCATGCCTCAGCAACCCCCTCTGCAATGGCACAGGTGGGGAAATGGGAAGAGATTCCAGGTAAAAGCACACCCCCCCACCCCCCAGCCCTGCAGCAGGGAGCAGAGCAGGAGCCCACAGTGCTGGGATGCCATTCCCAGCGTGTTCAACCCTCCAACACAGTGAATCAGTGCTTTATTTCAACATGGAGAGGTACAAGACCTGCAGTGAGCTCCAGGGAGTGAGCTGGGCTGGCAAACCTGCCCTGGTGCCCTGGGATCCGTGGGATTGAGGGAAAACACGCGGAGGTAAAAGCCCGCGAGGTGTCCCCGAGTGCAGCTGCACCAGCAGCACAGCCCCTCTAAACCCACGGCTCAGCAAACAGCCTTTTCCCTCTTCCAGGGAAATCCTTTCCAGAGGAGGATTTGGCTCCTGGGCCAGGGAGGGAAGGCCAGGAACGAGGCACTGAATTGAGGAGGAGCAGTGTGGCAGCCCTTGGGAGCACTGAGGCAGCACAGCCACGATCCTGAGCCTGAGCGGTGCCAAGCGCAGCTCTGGGGCCCAATTCCAGCCTCCCTCCCAGCAGGGCAGAGCCAGGAGGGAGCCGAGTGCCCCTGGAATTTATTGCACAGTGCTGGATCGGGTGTAAGGCCAGGGCAGAGTCGAGGACCCCGGAGTGGAAACGTCTCTGCAGCGTGGGAGGTGGGCAGAGGGGGAAAACACCTGGATGCTGCCCAGAAAACATGTGGGACCATAAAACATCCCCGCCCCAGCACCCTGGAGGGTTTATATAGGGCAGTTCATACCATGATCCCAGCCCAGAATAGCTCCAGGGATTAGTCCTGACCCTGGCCTGGGCTAATCCTGCCTTAGTCCCTGCAAGTGGCAGCGGAGCCTCCCTGGAGTGCATCCAGTGCCTGCCTGGGCTCTGGACACTGTCAGCAGCAAACCCTCCCCGAGCTCAGCACAGGCACAGCAGCTCCTTGGATGGAGCTGGAGCAGCCCAGGGAGGAACTGGGCCAGGGAAACCGGGAGAGAACCAAGATAGGGAGAAGAGGAGAGAACCAGGACGGAGAAACCAGGAGAGAACCAGGGGAGAACCAAGATAGGGAAACCAGGACAGAACCAGGACAGGGAAACCAGGACAGAACCAGGACAGGGAAACCAGGAGAGAACCAGGACAGGGAAACCAGGAGAGAACCAGGACAGGGGAACCAGGGGAGAACCGTGACAGAGAAATTGAGGGGAACTGGCACAGGGAAAACAGGGGAACCCTGACAGGGAAATCAGGGAATAAAACCTTGACAGGGAAACCAAGGGGAAACCGTGACCAGGAAATCAGGGGAAAACTCGGAGCAGGAGCTTCCTCGGGGTTGCTCCTGCTGTGGGTCCTCTTGGCAGGACAGCACATCCCAAGGAGTGAAGGCAGGATTAGCCCAGGGCAGTGCCAGGTGCAGCAGCTCACTTATTTTTCCGTCAGGTCAGCTTTACCTAAAAACAGAGGAGGAGCAATCAGGGCTCGTGTTTCTTCCTCCAGAATCACCAGCCCTTTTTAAAATGGAGGTTTTGCTACACAACATCACCAGCACCACAGCCTGGCCAGCAGGACAGCAGCTCATGGCCTGGAATTCAGCCTCCTGAGGCCTTTCCTCCACAGCCTTTCCTTCCACAACTTCCCCAGGGAGTGGCCAGCAAAGCCCCCCAGTGCCAGCCCTGCCCTCGCTTTGCACCCCCAGAGAAACCCCCAAAACTCAGCCACCCCTCAAACCCACGGAGACCCGTGGTGCCGAGCTCGGGGAGCCCCGAGCTGAGCAGACTGAGCCAGATTTATCCCTGGCGTTATCAGCAGGGCCAAGGCCGCCCTGCTGAAAGCAGCACAGCGCTGCCAGCCTGCATGACTCCGGGGCTGGGACAGCTGCCAAGCCACAGCCGGTACCTTTCGGGAGGAACTTCAGCGAGCTGCTGAATATTCAGAAGCGGGACTGGCCCCTCTTGGGCCCATCGTTGAGGAACTCGTGGCCCAGCCCGTTGCCACACTTGCCACACGTCACCTGGAGAAGCAAGGGGAAGGGTTGGCAGAAATCTGGTTTTGATGGAGAAGCAGCCCGGGGATGATTTTTGTTCCAGCCCGAGGGTTTGGGGGTATTTTCTGTTCCAGCCCGAGGTTCGGGTGGTGTTTGTTGTTCCAGCCCGAGGGTTCAGGGGTATTTTCTGTTCCAGCCCGAGGGTTCTGGGGTGTTTTCTGTTCCAGCCCGAGGTTCGGGGGTGTTTTCTGTTCCAGCCCGAGGTTGGGGATGCGCACCTTTAGGGCTCCCGGGCGCTCCTCGCGTTTGGCCACGCTGTCCCCGCGCAGGGTCTCGGTGAACGCCGGCCACGGCGACGAGTGCTCGTACTTGGCCCGGCTGGAGAAGAGCTCATGGCCACACTTGGCACACACGTAAATACCTGCGGAGGGGCCGGGTCAGCGCGGGGACACGGCACCCGCAGGGCACCCCCAGGGCAAGCAGGGGGGTGCAGGGGCAGCACCCCCACGTAGAAGGATCCCCACAAGCGGCTCATCACGGAGGATTCCCCCAGCGGGACCCCCGCCCGGACCCACGGCTGGAGGATGCTCCGCAGAACGAAACCCCCCGGAACCCCCCCAGCCGCTCACCCGGCGGGTTCCGCCCCGCCGGGGATCCCCCCGGAGCCCGCGGGGAGCCCCCCTCACCCGGCTGGAAGTGGTCCTTGAACACCTCTCCCCCCAGGAAGGAGCAGAAGGACATGGCTGCGCCCGCCGCCCGGCCCGTTCCGTTCCGTTCCGTTCTGTTCCGCTGGCCCGGCCGCGCCCCCCGCCACGCCCACCCACCGGGCCACCCACCCCCCTTTCCGTGTGTCCCACCCACCGGGCCACCCACCCCCGTGTCCCTCCCACCACCGTGTCCCTCCCACCGGGCCACCCACCCCCGTGTCCCTCCCACCACCGTGTCCCTCCCACCGGGCCACCCACCCCCGTGTCCCTCCCACCACCGGGCCACCCCCCACCCGTGTCCCACCCACCGGGCCACCCCCATGTCCCTCCCACCCCCGTGTCCCTCCCACCACCGGGCCACCCCCCACCCGTGTCCCGCCCCTCTCCGGGCCACCCCCGTGTCCCTCCCCTGTCCCTCCTCCGGTCCCGCCCCAGCGGCTCCGCCCCGCCGCGCTGCGGGCCCGGCGGTGCCGGGGCGGTCCCGGGGCGGTCCCGGTACCTGGCGGAGCCCGCTCCGAACCCCCCCCCCCTTCATCCCCCGGGACCCCCGGCCCGGCCCGCAGCCCCGGCGGGGCGCGGGGCGGAGCGCGGAGCCGGCTCGGGGCTGCGGATGCTCCGGTACCGCCGGTGCGAGCGGGGCGGGCGCCAGCCCGGCTCTGGGCACCCGCGACCGGCAGCGGGACCGCTTTTCACCGCCGGTACCGCCACCGGAACCGGCACCGCTCCGGCCCTGCTATCCCGGCACCGGCGGCAGCGCTTGGATCCCGGCACCAGGAGCGACCGGCCTCGCTGACACCGGCACCGGCACACGGCTCGTCTTCCCCGGCACAAGGTCCGGTGTCACCGGCACCGGGACCGACCCGTTATCCTCCCGCGGCACCGGGACCGCTCCGATTCCCCGGCATTGCTCGTCCTTCTCCACCACCGGGACCGACCGACCCTTCCCCGCTCCCCGGGCCCCTCGCCCGCCGCAGGTACCGGCGCTGCGGGGCCCCGGGGCGGGCGGCGGGGCCGGGCAGCCCCCGGCTCCCCAGCAGGGCTGGGCGCGGTGGGGACCGGGGGTCCCTCGGGGCGGTGGGGATGGCACAGCAGGGACCACCGAGCCGGGGTCACCCGGGGGGATGCGGGGGCTGACCGGGGCCCGTCGTGGGCGCGGGGGGTCCCGGGGAGGAGGAGGAGGAGGAGGAGGAGGAGGAGGAGGTGAGAGCCCGGTGTGTGGCGAGGTGAGGGCTTTGAAGGTGAACCTGGGCGGGTTCCAAAGGGGCCGAGCTGCTGCGGCTTCCTTCTCCTTCCAGAGATCAGCGCCGCAAATCCCTCCTCGTGTAGCTTATCCAAAACCTCTCGCCCGGGCTTTAAGCTCCGCTGGAAGCGGCGCCTTCCTTGGTGCAAGAGGAAAAGATCTCGGTGCCCTCCGGCCAAAACCGGGGCTCTGGCTCCGCTGCCCTGCGGCCGCAGCCACGCTTGGAGGGATGCCCGCTCCCAAACGCCAAGGGGCTGCGGGACCCGGCGTGGGGCCGGCGCTGCCCTCTGGATGCTGCCGCTCTGAATTGAGGCCAGGCTCCATCCCGGGCGGGCTGAGCTCCGCTGCAGCCCCGGGGATCGGTGGCAGGAGCCCGGGCAGGCGGAGGAAGGGGCTCCGCAGCGCTCGGGAGGAGGCAGGGAGGGAGTGCGCTGCTTTGAAAGCGCCTCCCGTAAGATCCACCGAGATCAGAGGAGCGGGATGTCAGGGGAAGCTCCAAATAGACTCCAGGGCCCCGCACACCTTCGGGGCGTGGATTTGCAGGCAGTGGAAGGAGCTGCGGCTGGCAGAAGCTCTCGGCAGCATCATCCATCGGGTATCTGCAATTCCTGCGGTGAGGCTGTGCCGGCGGGAATGGGATGGATGTGGGAAGGGGCTGGATCCTGCAGGGGCCACGCAGCTCAGGAGATGAGCAGAGATTGGGAACGGCTGAGACACGGGAGTGAAGCAGAGCCCTGAGAGAGGCAGGGCTGGGCTCCAGGCCTGGCATGCACAGGGTGCTGGAGGGGCTTTGGGGCTGCCTGGCTCTCAGGCATTCCAAAGCCCACCTGGCTCCTTGCTCCTCCAGCAGCACAAAACCCGCTCCAGTATCCACCGGTAAAACCCCTGAGAAGCAGCGGTGTGATGTGGAGCTGGGAGCAGAGGATGGAGCTGGGATCCCACACGGCCCAGCCCACTGGCCAAAGTTACAAAATTCTGAGCTTGCAGAATTCCCTCAAAGCCAGCCCAGGGCTCCCTGATCCCGGGATAATGCGGAATGCTCCAGGGACAGCGTCACAGCTGGGCTCTGTCACGGTGGTTTGTGCAGATAATTGGAGAGGGATTTCCAGCTCCTTTGGCTGGGTGAGGAAAGCGCTGCTGTGGTGCCTCATCCCCCTCAGCAGCGTCACTGCCACCCTAATTAACCACAGAGGACTGAGGGAAGTTAATGAAGTTGATATTTCAATTAACTCCCTGATCCTACAACCGAAGCAAACACCAGGCAGGCGGTGCCCACCCGGGAGCTGCCACCGTGCCAGGCTGGGCCAGGCTCTGCTGCCTTGGCCATGTGAAGGAATGTTTTAGGGGAAGGCACTCCAGGGCACCAGCCCAAGCTGGGTCACAGCTCGTCCCTGTCAGGTCATGTCAAGGCCTGAATTTGAACCAAAGCCGGGAGCAAGGAGTGGAATTTTGGAGCTGGCATCCAGGGAGAGGCTCACGGATGGTCATGGCTTTGGTGTGCCCACATGCAGCGAGGGGGGACACTGTCCTGAGGGGTCTTGTGTCCCTGCCCTGCACAGCTGTGACCGAGCAGGGCTGGGTGTCCCAAGCAGTGCCCAAGCAGACATCCCACTCAGCCCCAGTCCTTCTCAGGGATGTCCTGGAAGAGCTGGGATCACCCCTGAGCGCTGTTTGCTGGCACCTCCAAAGCCACCGTCACCCAGCCCACCCAGCTGCCCCCACGACAACACTTTCAAGGACCTTCATGTCTGATTTATCCTGCAAAGAGAAAAAAAATCCCCCTGATCCTGCAGGGCCACAGCCTGGGGACGAGCTGCTGGGGCACCTCCACACTCAGCACTGGCTCTCTGAAGCCTGAGGCAGCAGCAAAGGCTCCCCTGGGGCTGCACGTCCCTCTCGGGGGGCTGCTGGTCCAGCAGGACACCCAGCAGGGTCTGTCCTGCTGCCCCCACCCTCCCCAGAGGTGGCTGCAGCAGCATCAGCAGCGTAGCCCCCACTCTACTCACCATCCCTGCCAGAGGAGAGCTCCCATACAAACCCAGGCTATTATTATCTCTGTCTTCCACCACGCTAATGGTCTCTCAGGAAACAGACTTCTTTTTTTTTTTTAGCTTTAAAAACCCACGAGTACGGGAGCGGTGGGAACGGAGAGCTGGGCACGGTGGAGTGGAGCACAAGGAGCACCCAGGCCAGTGCTGGGGTGACACTGTCCCCCTGACCTGGCAGGGACACGGAGCAGGGACCGGCCAGGACCCTCCAAGGACCAGCCCAGGGGTGTTCTGGTAGGAGCAGCCAGGGGTGGTGGACAGTACTGGGGATACTGGGGATACTGGGGATACTGGGAGTGGCTGTGATGGGCCACTGAGAGCCCTGCATGCTGAGGGGCAGTGGGTCCAGGCTGCAGTGCTGCCTGGGAGGTGGACAGTGCCCTGTGGTGTCAGGGGAGGGATCCCTGGGAACCACAGAACCATGGAATGCTTTGGTTTGGAAGGGAGCTTAAAAACCAGCCCTGCCATGGACAGGGGCACCATCCCCTCTCCGGCCCAGCTCCACTGCTTATTTCCCCTGCTCACTCCTCCTTTGGCTGTTTCGGTGGTGCCAGCAGTGCCACGGGCTGGCCAGCACCAGCCAGGCTCTGTGCCAGGGGCTGGGACCACCGGGACAATCACCGTGGATGATCTGGGGTTAACAAGTGGCTCCTGCAAAGGAGAAGCAAAGCAAGAGCTGAGATTATATAAAGGGGGCTGGAGGCAGTTGCGGCACAGGCTGTGATGAATTCCTGGCACTGAGGAGCTTTGAAGATCCAGCACGGAGCCTGAGGCAGCCCAGGGTCCCTGGGATGCATTCCTGCTGCTGTTGCAGGGCTGCTGTGAAGGGGAAGAGGGCAGGGAGGGGCTGAGACCCGCTGGGAGCTGACTCAGCACGGCGGTGGCCCTGTAGAGCCCGTCCTGCAGATCCTTTGTCCCTCCCAAAATCACCTGCAGATCCCTTGTCCCTCCCAAAATCACGGAGGGGACGCGGCTCGGAGCGGGTCAGCCCATGGCTGGGGCAGGAGTGCGGCAGTGAGGGGTGGCGGTGGCTGGTGGGGACAGGACAGCGCTTCCTTGGGGCCATGGAACCCCTCAGGACGCTGGAAACTTCGTGTTAGAGAAACTTCTGTCCTCTCCACGGCCAGTAAAGCCAGAGATGGCTGACTGGGCGCTGGGGGCAGCTTGGGCTGGATCCATTTTGGATTCAAGCAGTGCTCGAAGCAGGGGCCAAACCGTGAACTTTTAGAGGAGTCAGGGAGTCCTGCCCGCTGGCCCGGCAGCCCCGGGCTGGCACTGGGACCAGTGGAATATCCTGGTGCAGAAAATCCCCGTTCGGCTGCAGCCCTGGCTGGCAGCTCGGGGCTCTCGCGGCCCCGTGGCTCATTGCCTGGCCGAGCTTTGTCCTCCTTGGACAAGCAGGTTCCCACATGCAGCCATCGAGCACACCCCACACGCCATCCCAAAGCAGGCTGGCAGGCGCCCAGCCCGGAGCGAGGGTCCCGGAGATGCCCGCGGGCGATGCCGATGGGGGCGGCAGGAGCAGAGCGGGGGATGCTCTGTGCCAGCTCCGACAGCTCCTTCCCTGCCCCTCGGCAGCGCCGCCGGCGATGCGAGCCATGGCAGAGCAGGCTGCGGTGGCAGCAGAAGCTTCTCCAGCCCTGGCACCGTGGCCGGGCTCACCTCGCCGTGGGGACATCGAGGGATCGCCCCACGCCGGCGGCACCACGGAGCACGGAGGCGGCCGGGATGGCTGCGGGCTCCTTCCCACGGCCGACGGGGACACGAAGCGTCCCCCCTCGCCCCAGGCCGGGGGGATGCTCCTGGCCGACCTCCCGCGGGTCCCCCAGCCCCGGCTGAGCCCGGCCAAGTCGCGCACGGCTCCGTCGTCGCCCAGCGTGTCGCCGTCGGAGAGCCGAGCCGCGCTGCTCCGGCTGCGCGACGCCGGGCTGGAGGAGACGCGGAGGCGGCTGTCGGAGGCCGTGCAGGAGCCCCTGAGCCGCCTGAGCCGCCTGATGGCCGAGGAGAGCGGCCCCACGGGCCGGGCCAAGGAGCCGGGGGGCAGCCCCGGGGGCAGCCGCGGGGCCGGGGCGCGCCGGGTGCGGGACTGGACGCCCTGGGAGCCCACGCTGAACTGCCGCTACGAGATCTGCTCCTACGGGGACGTGATCCAGGTGGTGGAGGTGGCGCAGAGAGACGCGGACCCGCCGCTCCCAGCGCCCGAGGAGCCGGCGGCGGCGCGGGCCGGGGGCTCCGTGCCGGGCAGAGCGCTCGCCTCCATCGCCCTCCTCGCCTACGGCTACCTGGTGCTGCCGCTGCCGCCCTACGCCGCCGGGCTCTGCGTGGGGCTGCTCTGCGGGCTGCTGCTGGGCTTCCTCGCCATCCTCCTCCTCGTGCCCAAGGCTCCGCCGGCCGCTCGGGGACCGTGGGGCCGCCTGCGCCCCAAGCTGCTCCCCGGGGAGCCGCGGGAGACGCCGCACCTCCAGGTAGGAGAGGGGCGCTCCGGGATGAGGGGCTGGAGGTGCCCGTGGTGGGCGGGGGGCAGCCGGTTCCCCGTTCCCCCTTTTTCCCAGGGCTGGATGAACCAGCTGCACGTGTACGACCCCGAGCTTTTCCACCCGTCGCTCACGCACTCGGTGCTCGCCGTGCTGGACGGGGCCACCCTCAAGCTGTCCTACCCCAAGAGCAACGTCCCGCGCCGAGCCACCTTCGAGGAGGAGATCCTGGACTCCGTCTTCGTCAGCCACCGCTGCTACGACCTGACCGACGCCAAGGTGAGCCCGGAGGTCGCCAGGAGCCTCCCACGGGGACCCCCCGCGCCTGGCCCGGCCTCACCCCGCTCTCGGTGCTGCAGGTCTTCCTGTGCCCCCCCAGCCTGGCCCGAAAGCGGACGTGGAACAAGAAATATCCCATCTGCGTGCTCCTCCCCGAGCCGGCCGAGGGAGAGGGCAGCGAGGAGCAGGACGCGGAGCTGCAGGGGGAGGAGGGGACCAGGAAGGTGCCGGTGGCCGGGCAGGACATCCCGGGGGACGGCAGGGACAGGTGCCTGTACCTGTTTGGGCGGACGGGGCGGGAGAAGGAGGAGTGGTACCAGCACCTCGTGCAAGCCTCCCGTGGGACAGCCAGCAGCCACGGTGACACCAGGGCAGGTGAGGGGCAGCCAGCACCGCCTCTGCTCCGGGCCAGGGCTGATCCAGGAACACAACGCCTTGGTGGGCAGCAGTGAGCATGGAGGGACATGGAGGAAGCCAAAGTGTAGCCAAGAGGGTTCAGCTGGTCAGCACAGGGTGGGTGGCACGTCACTGGCGTCATGGACAGGGGTCATGTCACCCCTGATGCCATCCTGACCGAACAGATTGGATGTTCGGAACAATTATTTCACTGAAAGGGCTGTGCAGGCCCAGGGCAGGGTGGAGTGCCCATCCCTGGAGGGAGTTAAAGCCATGTGGATGTGGCACTTGGGGACACGGGGCAGTGTTGACCCGGGCAGTGGTTGGATTGATGTCATTAGAGGGGTTTTCCAAGCGAAATGAGTCTGTGATTCCACATCCCCAGGCACGGGATGGGCTCCGCAGAGCAGCGGCAGCAGCAGCGGGGGCAGCGCTGAGGACATCCCGGCCACGGATCCCTGCAGGGATGGGTCGGGCAGCACCCAGGAGATCTACCTGGACTACAGCACCTACATGGCCCGATTCGTGCCAGCACAGGGGGCAGCCAGCCCGGAGCAGAGCCCCTCTCACGGAGCTCCGGGCAGCCCCACGCCCACAAAGGTGAGCGGGACAAAGCCAGCAGCGGCAGCGGGACTGGAGGCTGATGGACCCCGCACAGAGTCTGTGGTTTGCTGGAGCAGCCAAGCCCTGGGGCAGGGGAGCCCAGGCCAGCAGGTCCTGCTGCTCACGGGGTCACCTTGTAGGGGCTGGTGGCTGCTGTCCCCCCCAGCGAGGACACGGCGAGCATGGCCTGGATGAACGCCCTGGTGGGACGCATCTTCTGGGACTTCCTCCGGGAGCAATACTGGGCAGAGCAGGTGTCCAACAAGATCCAGAAGAAGCTGAGCAAGATCAAGGTGAGAGGCAAGAGCACTGATCACTCAGGGCAGCCCTGTTCCCAAGGCCGCACATTGAGTGGTGACTGTCCCCCATGGGGGTTTCCCTCCATCAGCTCCCGTATTTCATGAACGAGCTGACGCTGACAGAGCTGGACATGGGCACATCCATCCCCTCGGTGCTCAGTGCCTCCAACCCCACCATCAATGAGCGAGGTAAGAGCCCCACAGAGGCACAGGAACCCCAATCCTGGTTCCAGGATGGCTTTACCGAGCTGCCAGCCCGGACCTCAGAGCTGGGAGGACTTGGCAGTGCACCAGCAGCTCTGAGCCCTGTGGTGCTGACCTGATCTCACCCTGTCCCTCTCCCTGGCAGGGCTCTGGGTGGACATGGAGGTCACCTACAGCGGCTCCTTGCAGATGACGCTGGAGACGAAGATGAACCTGAGCAAGCTGGGGAAGGAGAGCTCTGCAGAGGAGAGCAGCCCTGCAGAGGCAGGCAGAGAGGGGTAAGGAATCTGTCCGTGGACGGGCTGATCCCGCTCCTCCTGCCCCAGCGAGGCGAGGCCGCTGTCCCCAGAGCAGCCCTGGGCATCGCAGTGATCTCCTGGGGCTCGCAGGGCCAGGCCACGGCTGATCCTGCTGGCAGACAGCGATGCGGAGTCGTCCAGCGCCGGCTCCTCCGACGAGGACGATGGCACCGAGCCCCTGGGAGCCCCGGGGGAGCGGCTCCCCCCGCCTGGCACCGAGGGGTAAGGGGGTGCTGGGGGGCTGTGCCAGGGGGGCACCGGGAGGGGCCGGGGATGCACGGTGCCACGTCAGCACAGGGACGTGGGGACAGTGTCCCCACTGCAGGACACACGCAGAGTGTGCTGGAGTTTAGGACATCTTTTTGGCTGCTCTAGCTGTCTCGAGACCCTGGTAAGAAGTGAAAAACAGCTGTGACTTTGATTTTAGTTTGTACAAAAGACTGCCAGCTTTATATGAAGAACGTCGTGGCAGCTTCCAAAGGGGGACTCTGTCCCCGTAGGGTGCTGTGGCAGAGGGCTGGGGGACCCCCACACCCAGCAGGGCTGAGCTGGAGCCCCTCTTGCTTTAGGCACGTCAGCGGGAACAGCACGAGCAGGAAGATCCTGCGCTTCGTGGATAAGATTGCCAAGTCCAAGTACTTCCAGAAGGCCACGGAGAACGAGTTCATCAAGAAGAAGATGGAGGAGGTGTCCAACACGCCGCTGCTGCTGACGGTGGAGGTGCAGGAGCTGGCAGGAACCCTGGCCGTGAACATCCCCCCGCCGCCGACCGACCGCGTCTGGTACCAGCCCTCCTTCCCCCACGGGCACATCCTGCTGCCAGCGCCCCTTGCTCCCTGCAAGGAGCCACCTCCAGGGATTTGGGCTCATCTTGGGCACCAGCAGCCCAAAGGGGCTCTTAGACCTCAGGCTCACTCCTCTGAGTCTGCACCCAGGCCAACACAGATCTGGGGACCCTGAGGTGTCACCTCCTCCCTAAAACCCAGCAGTGGGGCTGCCTGGGCTGTGCACATCTGTGGCAGGTGATGCTTCCTGCCTGTTTGCTTTCCCCTCACAGGTACAGCTTCCGAGTGCCCCCGAGGCTGGAGCTGAAGGTGCGCCCGAAGCTGGGCGAGAGGGAGGTGACATTCCTGCACGTCACCGAGTGGATTGAGAAGAAGCTGAAGCACGAGTTCCAGGTGCCTGGTCTACTGTCCAGGGGCTCAGCAAACCCTGCTGAGGCTTGGGCGTTGCTGCCATCGGGGAGAGTCAACCTCAATTCGGGCCAGTTGTTTCTGCAAAAAGCCAGCACCTGGTCTGGTCTGGCCAGCTTGGAGCAGTGAAGACACAGAACCCAAATAACGAGCTCAAGGGCTGAGGAAAAGTGATTTCCTCCTGTCATTTGCAGCCCTGGGCCAAGCAGGGAGGGTTTGGGGTGTCAGGCAGTCCCAGGCAGACACCCCCCAGAAGGGCTGAATCCACCTGTCCGTTCTGGTTTGGGGATGTTTGGGAGATTTGTCTTCCCAAGGGTTTGTGTTCAGCCTCTCATCTCTGCTCAAAGAGCAGAAATGTCCCCACAGATATTTTGGGCCCCCCAAAAGCCACCCATCTGGACAGTTTCAAAATGCTGGTCCCTGCTCTCTGCTGTGACCACCCTGCAGCCATTGAGGTGGCCCTCAAAGAAAAACTGTCCCTGCTTGTCCCCAGGCTGATATCCAGAGCTGGGACCCTCCTGGGGCTGCTGCTGTGGGGGTGGGAGCCCAGAACCTGCAGGTCACAGCCCCAGTCCCTGACCTGGCTGTGGCTCCTGCCAGGCCACCTCCAGGCACTGTCTCCGTGGTGTTCAAAGCCACTGATTTGTTATTCTGGATTCTTCTTTGTAGAAAATTTTGGTGATGCCAAACATGGACGACCTCATCATTCCCATCATGCGCTCTGGCCTGGATCCTTGGCCACCCCAGGACCTGCCAGCCACGGGGGACAGGAGGCTCTGAAGCACAACCCCAGGGGCAGGGACACTGCCCAGAGCTCAGGGACCTCGCTGGGACATGGGGACAGCCAGGGCCTGGCCACTGACTGCATCCAGGGCTGTGCCTGGATTCATCCTCATCCTCTGCTTCTGCAGATGAGCCTCCTCAAATCCTGCAAGCACACGTTCAGGGCACAGCCAGGCTGCTGGAGACCCAGGAATTCCACGGCCATGCTCCAGGACTCCTGGTCAAGCAGGCAGCTCTGGACAGTGGAGGGCTGGGCTTCCCACTGTCTGCTTCCACAGAGGGTGCAGGACACCTGGGTCATGGCACCGGAGGAGTTGGGATCATCGCTGATCCAAAATTCCAGCTCTGGGGCATCCCCCCTCCCCACAGGCAGCTGGGCTGCAAGGAAAGCATGGGTGGGAAAGGATCCCAGGTGAATAAATCCATCGCTGCCCAGCCCTGCCTAGCAGCCCTCTTGTTGTGCAGAAATTCCCACCACTGCTGAGGGTTCCAGCCAGGGTCAGGGGGCTTTGAGCAGGGAGGAGCCCCCGGTTGCACCTCCAGCTTGGCAAAAGCAGTGCTGGAGGTGTGTGGGAGAGGCACTGAGGGGAGCCTGGGCAGAGGCAGGGCATGGGCAGCCCCAGTATTCCCAGTGGGCACTGGTGCAGAAGTGTTGGAATGTGCTCTGCTCTCTGCTGGATGAGAGGGAGACGAGACTTCGTGGTGATTTGGGTGAGAGGGAAAAATTCACTGGGTGAAGGAAAGGGAAGATCCAGAGGGCAGAGCAGGCACTTTGCTGTCCCAGTCAGTCCCTGCCCATGTGGGCCAGTCCCAAATGCCACTTTTCCCATCCCCACCTGCTGAGGAGCCTGAGAAGAGGCAAGAGACCCTTGCAGAAGGAGAGAGGAGCAGGCATGGCTTGGAGCCCCTTTATTGCAAGTGCCCAGTCAGGCAGCCTTGGATCTCTGTCCTTAGGGCTCTTCCTGCACACCTGGCTTCTCCTTCACCAAATGTTTCTTCTGGGGGCCCTGGAAGAGAGCAGAGAGGAGAGTTTGGATTTAGGGACACACAGACCTGGTCTGCATGATTGTGTCAGGGCTGTGGCAACCAGAAAGTCAGCTCAGGCCAGCAGCTGAAAAATGGGGTTATCCCACAGCAAATCAATCCTATGGGAGCAAGTGGCAGGAAATACTCATGTCCCTCAACTTCCAGACAAATGTGATGTTTTACCAGAGAATCCAAGGGGGGAAATGGCAAAGAAAAGAGCTGCACCCAGGTCAAACCTCCTCCTGTCACCGAGCTCCTTGTCACAGCAGCTCAGGGCTGGCAGTGACACAACAGGCTCTGACACTGAGCTGAAGGAAATCAGCTTAACCTCTAAAGAGCTCTGCAAAGGCAGTGCCTAACCAATCCCCCTGCCAGCTCTAAGGAGGCTTAAGCAGCTTCACATGGCATTTCTGGCTGACAGGCCACATCCAGACCCAGTTTATGTCTGCGTGGGACCCAGGCAGTTGTTTCTTTCCCTCTCCTTCTCCCTCTCCTGGTTTACTCAGTGCTTCCTCCTCTTCAGACTCAGACTCGCACCAGCCTGGGTGAAGGCTGCAAAACTATTCAGGGAACTGCTGTGTTTGGATTATTTAATTATATTAATTTTTGCCCTGGATTTAAGAAAAACACACTGCTTGGCCTTCTTGAAAGCTTCTGACAAAAGCAGCACAAATTTGCATCTGAATTTGACCCAAACTGTCTTTCTTCTGAGAACATTAAAGCTATAAATCATTCCAAACAAATCAAAGCAGTGCACAATTCCAAGTGAAAGGCACCATATGGCCAAGACAGTGCCTGCCAAGTTAACTGCTTGTTTAAAACTTCCCGTGGTGAATGGGAACTGGTTGCCCATATGGTCTTTTATTTGCTGGTTGAGTTGTCTTGGATCACTCACACAACCATCCTCTTCTTCCTTAGCACCATTTCTGCTGTGTGAACTGAGCTCATGGCTGCCTTTAGGCAAGAGAGTCTCAGACATTCACTTGGCTGTTGTATTGAGGAACAGATCAGAGAATCACGGAATCACAGAATCCTGGGATGGTTTGGGTCGGAAGGGACATAAACTCATCCAGTTCCACCTCCCTGCCCATGGAGGATGCTTGCTTGGAGTCAGTCAGTTGCTGAACCCCCCTGATGAGCTGGAGGCAGCCCAAGGAACTCACCATGAAAGCTCTCTTCTCCTGAGCTGTCTGGAAACGGCCGTGGCCGAATTTGGAAGTGGTGTCAATGAATTTGAGCTCGATGGCTTCATGGGCCCGGCGGCTCGTGTGCACCAGGAGGGACTGGGAAAGAACAGCCACAACATCAGGAGAATCCCCACAGACAGTAAGGACAGCTGGTCTCAGGCAAGCAGGGTTGGAATATCCTCTAAAGAAATATCTCCTCAAAAATCTGTGTTCTCAGAGCAACACCCTGGTGCTCAGGTGGTGGAGAGCTTACAGAGATGCTCTTTCATCAGCATTTCACAGAATCACAGAATCACAGAATCACAGAATCACAGAATCACAGAATCAACCAGGCTGGGAAATACCTCCAAGATCACCAGGTCCAACCCATGACCTGACCTTGTCACCCAGACCATGGCACTGAGTGCCACATCCAGCCTGTCCTTAAACACCAGTGACTCCACCACCACGTCCCTGGGCAGCCATTCCAATGTCCAGTCACCTTTCTGTGACAACCCAAGGTTTCATTCTGAAATGAACCACAGCCCTCAGAGCTCTGAAGCTCTCCATCTCCATCCACCTGCTGACACTGCACCAAGGAGCCGCCCAGTGCCCCTGCCCAGCACTTGGAGGGTTCTCCATGTGGGGAATGTGCTCCTGGGGAGCTGCAGCCCAGCCTGGTGCTCTCACCTTGCGGAGGGTGAGCACGCGCTTCCTGGTGCCCACCACGCAGCCCTTCAGCATGAGGAAGTCGTTGTTGACCTCCCCGTAGTGAGGGAACCCACCCTGTGGGGAGAGCAGAGGGGTTGGTGGGCAGGAGAGCTGGCTGGGAGGGTCACAGCCCTGTCAGCCCTCAGCCCTCACCAGAGGCGTGATGGTCTTCTCGGTGATGTCGTAGTTCGTCGAGGCGTTGTTCCTCACCACTTTGCCATCCTCCACGTGGATCCCGTGGCCAATGCGGTAAATCTGGGAACACACAGGCAGCGGAGATGGAGACTCTCCTGCCCCTTGCTGAGGAGCTTCACGGGGTGGCAGAATCCCCCCACAGAATCCCCTCAAGCAGCGGAAAAGCACCAGGAAAGACATGGAGATGTCCAGGGAAACACCCAGGAGGATGCGGGGAGCTGCGGGCACCGTGGGAAGGAGGATGGTGACAGGATGGGAGGCCTGAGGGAACCCCCTGGGCCACACCTTCTTGTTGATCTCGGTGCGGTGGTGGTAGCCCTTCTGGCCAGCCCGGGCGATGGAGTAGCCCACGCGGGCCGGGTGCCAGGCCCCGATGCAGGCCACCTTCCGCAGGCCCTTGTGTGTCTTCCTGGGCAGCTTCTTGGTGTGCCAGCGGCTGGTCACCCCTGGGAGCGTGGGAACAGAGGGCAGGGTCAGCAGGGAGGGGCTGGGGGAGGACAGTCCCATGGCTCTCCTGAGGGACAGTCCCATGGCTCTCCTGAAGGACAATCCCACCACTCTCCTGAGGGACAGTCCCACCACTCTCCTGAGGGACAGTCCCACCACTCTCCCGAGGGACAGTCCCATGGCTCTCCTGAAGGACAATCCCACCACTCTCCTGAGGGACAGTCCCACCACTCTCCTGAGGGACAATCCCACAGCTGTCCTGAAGGACATTCCCATGGCTCTCCTGAGGGACAGGCCCATCATTCTCCTTTAGGACAGCCCCATGGCTCTCCTGCAGTTCTCAGAGGAGTTCTCCTGCAGTGCTGGGAGGAGATCAGGAGCTGTTCTCACTGCCAGGGCTCTGATCAGACAAGGAGGTGTTCCACGCACACACCCAGGGACACCCACACCCCTGCACATGTGGGGTTTGTGAGACATTCACACCATCACAGGATGGTTTGGATTGGAAGGGACCATAAAGACCATCCAGTTCCAAGCCCTGCCATGGACAGGAAAACCTCCCATTAGAGCTGGTTGCTCTGAGCCTCCTGGGAGGAGGCCTTCACTGGCCTTAATCTCAGGGCAAATCTTCCCACCAGAGGTCATTTTGTCAGCTCCTCTGTAGCTACATCAGGGGTGCCCCTGTTGAATTTTTCCCTTGCTGGAATCCCTGAGATTAAGGAAACTGAGCCCTGACACAATAGAACTGGATATCATGCTCAAGATCCTGAGGCTTTTTTGCCCTCTACAAAAAGGGGTTCTCAGCGTGGTGAACACTGTCCTACCCCAAAACCACCCGATGGGCAGAGCCACGTGAGAAGGACAAACCCCTGCACCTTTCATGCCGTGCCCCTTGGTGACGCCGATGACATCGATCATCTCGTTCTGGCTGAAGACACTGTGCACAGAGATCTGCTTCTCCAGTCTCTCCCGGACCCAGTCAACCTTCTCAGCCACTGTCCCCCCGTTCAGCTGGATCTCCATGATGTGGGCCTTCTTCTGCCTCAGTGGGAGCAGCCTCATCTACAGCACACAGTGCTTTAGGGTGGCATGTGGCCCCTCACCCCACAGACAGGAGGGTGCAGCAGGGCTGGGTCACTCACAGTTTGTGAGGGGCACAGGGGTGAGCAGAGCCACTGCTTCACCTCTCTGCCACTGTCACCCCCTTTCAAAGCAGCCCTGGGTCAGCAGCTCTTTGTATCTGGGACTTTATGGGGCCAACTCCTTGTCCTTGAGCCCAGAGACCCTGTCTGGCCTTGAGCCAACGTAGCTCTCTCCCCCAGACCCCAAATCAGCCCTTAAATCCAGGGATTTGCATTAAAATGTGTATCCAGCAATCAGCATCTGGCAAAACTGTGCCTGCCCGTGGGGTTATTTTTGCCCAAACCATTTGACACCAGTTGCTAATTTGAGGTGATCATGAGGTCCGAGGTGCCTTGCTGACACAGGGCTCAGGACCTGCCCAGGCTCTGCCCTCCTCCTGCTCTCCTCCATGGGGTGTGTGTGCTCCCATTGGGATGTGGGGGCTCCCCTGTGCTCCCAAACCACAGCATCCATGGCAGCCCCAGAGCAGGAGCTCTGGGAGGGCACTGAGAGTCAGGAGGCAGCTGGAAAGGTCAGCCAGCACCTCCCATCACCATCTGAGAGAGACTCTGCTCCCTCAGCCTCTGTGACCCCACCAAAACACCCCCTGATCCCATTCCCAGGCCCTTCAGAGCTGAGGAAGCCCCCGAGCCCCCTGCCCATGCCAGGGGGAGGCTCTGACCTGGGTGTGCATAATGACACGGATGACCTTGCAATACTTCTTCATGGCTGCAAAATCCTTCTCCAGCTGCCTTTTCCCAGCCTCATCCTGCCATTTTTTGCAGTACTTGGTGAACGCCTTCTTCTTGCTCTTGTGCCTAAGGACAGAAGTGGTTTAACACCCGTCAGAGCTACTAAAGAGCTTGTGACAGCGCAGAGAGGGGACAGGTCACCTTGACAGCCACCTCCTGGCAGGCACAAGGAACCTGTGGATACCTGAGCCTCACCTGACTGCCAGGACCTTGAGGTGGGAAGAGGGAGGTGGATATTGAGCCGTGAAAAGGGCTCCTTCAAGGGTAATTCAAACCTTTCTGCATGAGGAATGCAGTTGTCTCGCACTGACTGACTCAGGCGCCAAATCCGAGGCGGGAGGAAGGAGGGATGGAGAGGCTTGGGGTGGGAGGGTGTCAGGAGATTCCTGCAGCCGGGAAACCACAAAGGCATTTACCTGGGGGTACCTGAGCCTCCCCTGCCTGCCGAGGGATTCGGCTGGGGAGAGGGATGAGCCCTGAAAAAGGCTGACAGGAGAAAACAGGGATCGGAGCTGTGTGCTGGGTGGGTCTCCATGGCGCTATACAGGAGACACAATTCCTACAGCGGGGAAATTCCTGTTCCCACTTCCCTCTCTGCTGAGGGGTGTTGGTATTTATGAGGGCCAGGGGGCACATTCTGCATTAATTTTTCCCCTGGCAAATCTGGTTTCAGTCCAACCCCCAAAAAACCAAAAAAAAAAACCCCAACCCCCCCCCCCAAAAAAAAACCCAAACCAAAACAAAAACAAAATACAAAACAAAAACAAAACAAAACAAAACAAAACAAAACAAAGAAACCCAAAAGAAAACCAAAAAAAACACAAAACAAATCAAGGATTCCAGTGATCTGGGGAGCCGAGGAGCCCGAGCTACACGAGGGAAAAAGAACCTGCCATACGATGTTGTGGAGAGAGCTACCTTGGCTCGCCTATTAGAATAAATTTACATATGCAAACGCTCCTCCCCAGCATCGCGCTGTGTGCAGTGTCCCTGTGCATGACTAAATAGGCAGCAGTTTCACTCCGCAGGAGCTGAGCTGTTCGAGCATCCCGGAGATGCTGTGGAATTCCTGCCAGACATCCCTCACAGGCCCCTACTCTGGGGAATCCCAGGATCACTGATGTGAAAAATGCTTATTTTATGATTGGCTTTTCGCAAATGTTACAATAAATATCATATGCGTAATGTTAGAAAGTTGTGCTATATTAATTCTCTGAAGTAATATATTAAATATAGTTTTAAAATAGAAACTATATATGTAAAGAGTTTTTTAAGAATAAAGTACACGCTTCAAAGAACACCTAAATCTTCAAAAGAAGAAAAATTTATGATTTTCGTATCAAAAAAACACTAATTTCTTCAAACCTTACTCAAACTCAAAGTGCCATAAAGATTAAAAGAAACAATTGACATACAACAAATGAAGTTTCTTTTTTTAAATAAAATCTATACATAACCATAAAAATATATAAGTGTACATCAGTATATTAACAAACTATATTTTTCATAACTTAATATCCAAAAACATTCAAACATCCATAATTCTTTACTTTTTATTATCTTATAATTATCCTAACTCTAAATTTTATTACTCTAATTACATCACTATTTTTATAACTGTTTTATTATTATTAAACTTTAAAAATTTTAAAAACCAAATAATTAACGTTTTTCACAACTGAGGTTGGAAAAGCCCTCCCAGATCATCGAGTCCGACCTGTGACTGATCCCCACCTTGTCCCCCACGGGTGCCTTGGACACTCCACCACCTCCCTGGGCAGCCCCGGTGTTGGATGAGCTTTTTTTGGGAGCACGTACCAGTTCTTGTAGAAGCGCCGCCGGCACTCGTCGCTGATGTGCTCAGCAAAAACAGTCTTGAAATTCCTCAAGCCCTTGGGTGTCTCGATGTAGCCCACGACCCCCACCACCACCATCGGCGGGGTCTCGATGATGGTCACGGCCTCCACCTCCTCCCGCTTGGAGATCTCTGCAGGGCAGCAAAGGGACGTGGTGCTCACCCTGTGGGGATCCAGAGCTTCCCTCTGGCTGCCCTGGGACCCTGGCAGGGGTCAGGAACCCATGGACAGAGATCACAGACAGGCTCTACAGAGCCCCCAGAGACACTGGCTGTGATCTCTGCCCATGGAAAAGAGTTTTCAATCTTAGGATGAATTACCAGCTCTGAGGGTTTGATATCAGTAATAATTAAGTGTGGCACGGGTGCAAAAGTAAAATTTTAGGATTCTAGATGAGGGGTCCAAAGGGACAAGCTGGAGGAAATTGGGTGTGCCTTGTCCTTTTTCTCCTTCTTCATGCCCTCCATGTCTCACTGTGGTGTTGGCATTTTTCTGTTGGTTCAGGCTGGGGACACACTGTCCAACGTAGGTGACAGATATTGGCACGTTCTTGTAAATCCAGCCCAGGGAGTTTCTGGTATTGAATGTTTGTCACATCCCACTGAGGGCAGAGCCCCACACGCTGCCCTGCAGGACAGAGCTGGGCAGGGCAGCAGAACATGTGAGAGATAAACAGAATAAACAACCTTGGAACCAGCACAGACCAATTATGGCTTCTGCTTTGGCAACAGGGCAGAAAAACAGAGACTTTCTACAATCTCAGAATCATCAATACCTCAGATTCTGACACGGCATCATCTGGGATCATTCCCTGCAGGATTCCCACTGCCACAGAGAGCGCTGGGGGCAAGGCCAACGTTTGATCTCAGCCAGCCCCAGCCTTCCCACCTCCCAAACCACCACCCACCACCCCAGCGTGCAGAATTCCACACTAGCCCATGCCGAGCTGGCCTTTGACCATCCAAGGTGTGCACAGCCAGGATTTAACCTAGAACCGTGGGCTCCACCACCCCTTTCCCAAGGAGCCTATTCCCCCCTCGTGGACGTGGCCCCTGCAAGCCAAGCCTTACTGAGCCCGGGCCGGTGCACCTCGCGCACGGTGTGGGTCATGCCAGCCTTGTAGCCCAGGAAAGCTGTCAGGTGGACTGGTTTGCTGGGGTCATCCTTGGGCCAGGCCTTCACCTTGCCCCGGTGCCGGCGGCTCCGCTTGTGGGGCAGGAAGCCCAGGTGGCCGTGCCTGGGAGCGGAGAACTTGCGGTGGGACTGCGGAGGGGAAGCACAAAATGGGGAGAAGGGAAAGATGACAAAAACGCAACAAAAAATCCTTCCCCCCTTCAGATGGGAATGTCACAGAGATTCCGGGCTCTTCCCTGAGTTGTAACAGGGCAGGATTTTGGTCAAACTTTTGTCATGTACATGGAGAAAAGGCATAGAATAGTGGAATGGTTTGGGGTGGAAGGGATCTTAGAGCCCATCCAGTGCCACCCTGCCATGGCAGGGACACCTCCCACTGTCCCAGACTTCTCCAAACCCTGCCCAGCCTGGCCTTGGGCACTGCCAGGGATCCAGGAAGAGCCACAGCTTCTCTGGGCACCCTGTGCCAGGGCCTGCCCACCCTCACCAGGAAAACATTTCTTCCTAGCACCCATTCTAAATGTACTCTCTGCCGGTGTGAACTTACTAAATTTCTGGACAATTGATGCCACTGAAATAAAAAAACTTTACATAATCTCCCTCCTTCAGCTTCTTCTGAAGGATTTTGAAGGAGAAGTACATTCTTTACTATGTCTGTTCTTCTGTGCTCTTAATTATAACAATTTATTTTGTATCCTGTAGCACCAAAAAGGCCTGCATGGAATTCCTGGGCTTGATGTCATGGAGGCAAATGGCACAAAACAAGCACATCCAAGGATCGGGAAAACAGGGGAAAGGATGCCCAAATAACAGGAGCATGCACAGGTTCTAAAGGCACCTTGAAAGCCAGATGAGAAGAGATACACACATAAACCTCAACCACAAGCAGCAAAGGGTTAGTCCTGCACCCCACTGCAGCTCCTTCCTAGCTCAGATCGGTCCCAGCGCCCGGCTGCACTTTCCACCAAGCTCCTTTTCCAGCCTGAGTGGAACTCTGAGGGTTCTGACCCCATCGCTGGCACCACCAGGAGCACAACCCAGCCCTGCTCGCCGACCCTCGCACACAAGCGGCTCCAGCAGAGCTGTACCGACCATGGGACGTCTTCAGCCCGGGGCAGCAGCAGAGAGAGGCTGCCAGGGAGTGCCTCCCCAGAGTAATACTTAAGATGGGTATGGGTCTGAAGACACAAATTTAGCCACTCGCTTCACCCGCTGCGATATTCATTTCATTCCTGGCAGGTTGGACACGACAGTTGTGGTGTGATAAAAGGTCACTTGCTGCTGGCTCAGTTTACGCTTCTCCCTCCTGAACAGCTCTAATGTGAAAGGCAGGAATTAGGGCAGTTTTCCGAATTAGGGCAGTTTTCAAAAGGGTATCACACACCCAGAGATGTGAACGCCTGCACCAGGTATCCCCAGCACAGGCTGAGAGTCTCTCTGTCAGCCCAGGATTGTGATCCTGACTGGAAAAGAGATGGAGGCAATACATCTCGGAATCTAATGTGAATGGCAGGAATTAGGGCAGTTTTCCGAATTAGGGCAGTTTCCAAAAGGGTATCACACACCCAGAGATGTGAACACCTGCACCAGGTACCCCCAGCACAGGCTGAGAGTGTCTCTGTCAGCCCAGGATTGTGATCCTGACTGGAAAAGAGATGGAGGCAATACATCTCGGAATCTAATGTGAATGGCAGGAATTAGGGCAGTTTTCCGAATTAGGGCAGTTTCCAAAAGGGTATCACACACCCAGAGATGTGAACACCTGCACCAGGTACCCCCAGCACAGGCTGAGAATCGCTCTGTCCGTGTCTGTGGGGTTTTTTTAAAGGAATGAGATTCTCACTTAGAGATTAGAGTCACAGAGCATGTAAATCTTCCAAAGAAGAATTTATGGTTTTCTTATCAGAAGAAGCTAATTTCTTCAGGCCTTGCTCGAACTCTAAGATACCGTGGGGATTAAAAGAAGCAGTTGAAATATAACAGCTTCTTGTTTTAAATAGAATATATGCATAGCCATGAAGTATGTATGAATATGCAACAGTGTGTTGTTTTAAAGGTTATTCCTTTGTTCACAAGGCATGATGCCGGGGCTTAAATGCCCGAGAACATCTGGACCTCCGTAATTCTTTGCCTTTTATTGTCTTGTAATTGTCCTAACCCTAAATTTTTATTACTTTAATTGTACTACTATTTTCATAACAATTTTATTATCTTCAAATTTTTAAAATTTTATAAAAACCAGGCGCTTTTCACAAGCAGGGAAGGGACAGTCAGGACAAGATGCGGTTTCTCCAACCCGCCCCATGGCGGGCTCCCCTCACGGCGGAGAGACTACAACTCCCGGCGTGCCCCGGGGCCGCAGCCGGATTCCCGCGTTGACACCGCCCTCAGGGGCCGCCGCCATCTTCCCGGAGAAGGTACTACAACTCCCGGCGTGCCCCGGGGCCGCCGCCGGGTTCCCGGGCTCCCGGTCCCCTCAGGGGTCGCCGCCATCTTCCCCCGCCGCCGCCGCCATGCCGGAGGATCACGACTGGGAGGCGTACAAGGTGCCGCCGACCCGCACCCCCGTCTCCGAGAGGGCAACGTCGGTGCCCAATCCCATCGATTACTTCCAGACCGCCTTCCACTATGTCCTCGACGCGCCCGTCACCTTCATCCGAGGTACCGGCGGGGTGAGATAACCTCCGTCCCACCCGCGGCTCCCTCCCACCCGCGGCTGCCGCCCTGTGGGAGTTGAGCGGGGACGGGGACACCGGGCTGGGCACACCGGGGCTCGGGGCAAAGGCGTGAGGACACGGGCATCTGGGCAGGCAGAGGGCACGCACAAGGACACAGCGACACCGGTGCTGACAGCGACAGCACGGGCAGAGGGACGGGACAGGAGGACAGAGGGACACTGGGACAGAGGGACACTGGTCCTGACAGCGATAGCACGGGCAGAGGGACGGGACACTGGGACAAACGGACATGGCACATTGACCACAACACAGCATGGACGTAGGGACATAGACACAGGGACATGAGACACAACATGTAGACGGGCAGACATGGACAGGGGACACACAGAACACAGCACGGACACAGGGATTCCCACTGCCACAGAGAGATGGGACACACAGAACACAGACAGGAACACAGCTTGGATAGTAGGACCGACACAGGGACATGGGACACTGCACAGACACGGGACACAGACAAGAACACAGTATTGGTAGTGGGACAGAGACATGAGGCAGCACGGACAGATACGGGGACATCAGGACACAGCTCAGACACTGACACATACAGGGACAGTTCAGACACTGGCAGAGGTGCAGGGGACGCAGGGACACAGTAGCAGTGTGGACAGGACATGGGACACAGCACAGAGCAGCAGGCACACAGATGGGCATGAGCCGGGCACAGTGTGGACCCGCTGCTGCTGCCGGGGAAGGTGGCACTGGGCAGTGCCAGCGCTCAGAGCTGGGCTGGGCTGTGTGACCGGGCTGTCCCTGCAGGCTGGATCGAGCGGTGGCAGAACAAGGACAAGTTCTACTACTACCACCAGAAGTTCCGCCGTGTGCCTGACCTGAGCCAGTGCCTGGAGGGTGACTACCTGTGCTACTACGAGGCTGAGGCGCAGTGGAGGAGGGACAGGTATGGCCGCCCCTGGACTGTCCCCAGGCGAGGCCACAGCAGAGCACACAGCTCTGGGACCTGCAGCGTTTTGGTGGATGCTGGGGTGCTGAGGCAGCACCTCCAGCCCTCCCCATTAAACATAGTGTCCTGCTGTCCCTGCAGCACATCTGGGCATGGTGGCATTAGGGACCAGGACGCCGACAATCCCAGGGCTGACGTGCCACAGGGTGTCCTCACCCCTGGGTTCAGCTTTTCTGTTGTCTCGTGGCTGCTGTTCCATCCCTCGCCATCTTTCCTGCAGGATGGTTGATCAGGAAATCGTGGAAATAATCCGGGAAAGGATGGCTGCGTGCAAGCAGAGGGAAGGGCCAAACCAGTTCCAGAACTGTGCCAAGGAGATGGAGCTGCTGGCACAGGTCACCAAGGCCTACCAGGACAGATGTGAGTGTGGCAGCAGCACACAGGGCAAGGGCTCCAAAGCCAGGGAAGGGGCTCTGAAACACACAGGGCTTGTGTGAGGCACTGCTCAGGCATCTCCTGTCTTTTCCAGACGGTGATCTGGGTTACCATGGCAATGCACGGACATGCCTGATGAAGCAGAAGCACAGGATGATGGAGGAGAGGAAAGCAGCACAAGAAAATCAGTAAAGCTACAACAGTTCCTCTCTCCATGGTGCTGGTAGCCCAGTGCATGCTGCTTCCTTGGCCTGCACAATAAACAGACATCTGTACAGCTGGGCTCTGTATTCATTCTTTGCAGAGCTCTGCAAGCCCTCAGCTCCACGCACACTGTTGGAGCTTGCCCTCTGGACCTTTTCCTTTCCTCCATGAGCCTCCAGAACATTCCATGTGCTGCTCTGCCCTGGCTCTGAATCCCCTCAGTCCCAGTAAAGGCCAGGCTGGACAGAGCAGCATTCAGTGGAAGGTGTCCCATGGCAGGAGCTGGAATTGGGTGAGCTTCCAGGTCCTTTCCAACCGCCCCATTCCATGGTCTAACCCAGCTGCCCACAGCACCAACCCCCGTCACACCAAGCACCGATGATTCCTGGTTCTCTGATCACTTTATTTCCTACAAAGCCCGTTAGGTGGTGGCCACAGCGGCTGCCTGGGTCCTCTGCACCGACACTCTCGTGTGGGTCTTGGCCAAATGATCGGTGAACTCCTGCAAAAAACACAACAGGTTATTCCCTCAAACCCCTCATGGGTTCCTCAGCACCACTGCCAAAAACACCAACAGGTTATTCCCTCAAACCCCTCACGGGTTCCTCAGCACCACTGCCAAAAACACCAACAGGTTATTCCCTCAAACCCCTCACAGGTTCCTCAGCACCAGTTCCATCCCTAGCGTATACTGGGGCTGGGTGGCTCAACTTTATACCTACCAACCCTTTGGGTACAGAAATCTAAATTTTAGGGGCGAGAAGGTTTGAGCTGTGAGTTACCAAAGTGCTCTTACCTGGTAAGGAGACTTGGTGAAGACAGTCTCTTTCCAGAGGTCAGGAGTCAGGTAGCTGTAGGTTTTGGAGATGGCATCGAAGGTGGCTTTAGCTGCAGAGAGATGTCACACACTGTCACACGCTGCCCGGCACCGGCTGCACAACCAGCCCGCTGATCCAACCCACAGCTCCAGTGTACCCCAGTCACACAAATGTGGAATTCTGAAAGGACCAGGGAGACCAGGGAGGGTCTCTCTGAGGAACCCCCAAAGCTCAGCTTGCTCTCTCTCTCCAGTTACGACGATTACACCACGGCACACAAGTGCAATCGCGCAGATTGGGAGATTCGGGAGTGTCGGGGGTGCAGAGCCACCACAAACCAGAGCTGCTGCGCCCCACCGGTGACAGAAGTGACCCCAAGCCCCGTGCCAGCCCCAGAGCTCACCGAAGTTGCCGAGGGTGGCCGTGCAGCCCCGCGCCGACGTGTAGCAGTCATCGATGCCAGCCATCATCAGCAGCTTCTTGGGGACAGGGGCGGACACGATCCCGGTGCCGCGGGGGGCCGGGATCAGGCGCACCAGCACGGAGCCGCAGCGCCCGGTGACCTGCGGGGACACGGGGGGTCAGCCCCAGGGCACAGCCCCGAACACCCAGGGCTGAAAGGACACAACGGGTCAGCCCCAGAGCACAGCCCCAGGGCCAGGCTGGGGAATCGCTCACCTTGCAGGGCACCGTGTGTGGCTTCCCGATCTTGTTGCCCCAGTAGCCGCGTCGCACGGGCACGATGGACAGCTTGGCCAGGATGATGGCCCCGCGGATGGCCGTGGCCACCTCCTTGGAGCACTTCACCCCCAGCCCCACGTGGCCGTTGTAGTCGCCGATGGCGACGAAGGCCTGCAGGCAGAAGAGTTTTCACTGCTCCATGCAGGATCTCACAGCTCACCCCAAACCTCACACACAGCTCTCAAAACCCGTTCTTCCCCTCAGAGTTCATCCTTCAGCCACAACCAGCCAACACTGGGATTCAATTCCCTGCTGCAGCCTCGCTCTGGGCAGAACTCCCCACGATTTTCCAACAGCATTCCCTACTTATACCCAAAACTTCTCCCTGGAAACCAAACGCTGCTGTGCAAGAAAAACTGGATTTTGCAGTGTCAGAAAAGTTTTCTTAAAAAGAAGTTTGAGAGTCTTGCAGCCGAACTTTTGGGCTAGTGGTGCTTTAAGGAAAATCTGCACACTGACATTTAGATTTGGAGTGATGACAATGCCATTAGAAGTGCATTAGTGGCACTTTCAGAAAGGGAAGCTGCGAACAGGAGGATCCAGAAAAACGGGATTACCTTGAACCTGGTGCGCTGCCCAGCACGGGTCTGTTTCTGCACAGGCATAATCTTCAGCACCTCATCCTTCAGCGAGGAGCCCAGGAAGAAATCGATGATCTCCGACTCCTACAAGAGTCAGGCACTGAGCACACAGAAATCATGGAATCCTGGGATGGTTTGGGTTGACAGGGACCTCAAAGATCAGCTAATCCAACCCCCTCCCAAGGGAAGGGACACCTTCCACTGTGCCAGGCTGCTCCAAGCCCCATCCAGCTTGAGCACTGCCAGGGATCCACGGCAGCCACAGCTGCAGGAATCTATGCCAGGGCCTCAACACCTTCACAAGGAGCAATTCCTTCCCAATATCCCATCTGATCCTATCCCAAGTTCCTCTCCAGCTCTCCTGGAGCCCCTTTCGGCTCAGAGGTGCCCCCGGAGCCTTCCTTCCCCAGGTGAGCAACCCCTGCTCTCCCTGCCTGCCTTGGAGCATCTCCCTGACCCTTCCCTTCCATATCCACAGCACCTCACCTTGATGGGAAGCGAGAAGAGGTAAATCTCCTCAAGAGACTTGATCTTCATATCCTTGACCAGGCGGCCGAGTTTGGTGACAGGAATCCACTGGCAGAGAAACCCAGGGCCGAGAGTCACCAGGTGCCAGCAGCAGGCGGGACGCGGCTCTGCTGCCGCACGCCGGGGGCTGGCAGCGCCCCCGTCCCGGCTCCGCGCTCACCTCCTTATCCTCGGCTTTCCCTCCGCGGGCCCCGCGGCCTCTCCCGCGGCCCCTCCCGCGGCCGCGCCCGCGGCCCCGCAGCCCGGTCCCGAATCCACCGCGGAAGCCCCCGCGGGCCGCTCCCGCTCCTCCCGCAGCACCGGCGTCGTCCGCCATTTGCTGGAACAGAGCGGGACGTCAGGCGGGCCGCGGCGGGCGCGGATGGCGCCGGATGAACCGCGCGGCGCCGCCGCTGCCGCCATACTTACGTGAGCCCTCAGCCTAGAAGGCCGCGCCGCGGCGCCGCGCGGTATTTATAGTGCGTGGGCATCTCGCGAGAGCAGCACCGGCCCTAAGAGCTGAATGATGAATACACCGCTGGGCGAAATGGACGGTTTGTGATGGATTATACAGAGCGCGGGGCGGCACGGCTCTCGGTATAAAGGGGCGCGCACGGGCGGAGCGCGCAGAGCGCGGCGGGGTGGCGAGAGGTGAGGCGCTCCTTCGCGGGCAAACGGGAGCGCACTGCCGCGTGTCCTTCCTTCCCTGGGCCTTCCTCCTTTGCAAAACCCTGCTGGGAAATGGTTACGGTGCTGCCCGAGCCGGAGCCCGCCCGCCTGGGGTGCAGAGAGCGTCCCGGGAAGGCGCTCCGTGGGCAGCGGTAGCGCCCGGCGCGGTCTGAAAATCATCCGGGGTCTGGCGTGGCCCCGGGTGAGATAACGGCGCCCACAGCATCGGGAGCATTAAAGCTTATTGCCCACGCCTGTGTGTGGGGAATGAAACCCGTGTTCCCACAAGCGCCGTGCCCGGCGGGGGCGGGCACCGAGGGGCTGTAGGCGCTGTTCCTCAGCTTTTTCTCTGCGCCAGGCGCCGTTCCTGAGAGCCGCGGGCCCGCCACGGCCATCCCTTCCCCGGAGGAGCGGTGAAGAGCACGGTGCTGCTGCGATGGACGGCGACGCGGGAGCCGCAGCTGGAAACGATTCGTTTTTATATTTTACTGTGCAATAAAAGATGAAACGTTTAAAAGATAAAGCGTCTGTCTTCTTTCTAATTGTTAAAGGTACTTTACGCTTGGGAGGGGTGGTTTTGCTGGAGAACGCTCCGGGTGGCGGAGAAGATGCAGCGCAGGAGCTGCTCGGGGCCGGGCTGCCGCCGCTTCCTCGGAAGAACGGGGAGCTTTTACCCGTTGAGGAACGGGGAAGTTTTATCCCGTTGAAAACGGGGAACTTTTATCCCGTTCCGCGGAGCCGCGCTCGCGTCGCTGGCGGCGCCGGAAGTTCTCCCTCACTTCCCGGAAGTGCTGACCGGAAGCACGTGGGCCGCGGCCATGGCGGACACGGACCCGGCCGCCGCTGCCGTCCCGGTGCGCTTCAAGAGCAAGTGAGGAACCGGCGGGACTGGGCTGGGGCTGCGAGGGCGAGCGATGGGCCGGGCCGGGCCGTGCGACCGCAGCCCCCAGGCAGCCGCCGCTCCGCTTTAACGGGGCCTTGCCGCGCGTCTTTCCCTTCCAGCTACGCCGCGACGCGGAAGATCGAGCCGTTCTACAAAGGAGGGCGAATCCAGGTAATGCCGGCTCTGCAGGGACACCGGGGAAGGTCGCGCCTCCTGGCTCTAACGTTCCCGGTCCCTTTTCTCCAGATCAGCCGCGATGGGAAGTTCATGTTCTGCCCCTGCGGGAGCAAAGTCAACGTCGTCGATGTGGAGACGGGAGCGCTCCTGCACAGCCTCCAGCAGGTGACCGCGATCAGCCTCTCCTGAGCGTTTTGCGAGGCTCCCGGAGCGTTTTCTCAGTGTGGATGCAAAGCTCCCAGGAGTGAGGAGCGCAGGGAGGGTGGGACGGAGCCGAGCGCAGGTTTTGGGCGGTCCCCGAGCTGTGCTCGGTGTCAGCAGAGCCGCGCGGGGAAGGGAGCTCGGAGATCTCTCCAGGGATGGTTTAATCGTGGCATTTCCCTTCTGGTTTCCCAGGATGAGGAAGAGGATGTCACAGCATTTGTTCTCAGCCCTGATGACGAGGTGGGTTTGTGCTGGGGGCTTTGAGCAGCCTGGCTGAGCCAGGAATGGGAGGAATTTTGGGGAGTCTGTGCAGGGCCAGGGCTTGGGCTCGATGATCCTTGTGCATCCCTTCCAGCCAGGGATATTCCATGGTTCTGTTCCACACCTGGTGTGCTTGCTGAGATCCCCGGGAGCCTTCTCAGGGGGTCAGACTGAGAGCTGTGGGTCAGAATCAGACCTGTGGGTCAGGCACAGGGACACGGGTCACGCTCAGAGTGTGGGTCAGACTCAGACTCTGAGCTGTGGGTCACACTCAGGGCCATGGGTCACACTCAGAGCTGTGGGTCACACTCACACATGGGTCACACTCACACTCAGAGCTGTGGGTCATGCCCAGCACTGCCCAGAGCCTGAGCTCTCCCAGCTCCCCCCTGTGCCATGTGGGACCGACAGGGAGCCAGAGGCTGCCCCTGGCCGAGCTGCCCCTGGCCGAGCTGCCCTGGCAGAGCTGCCCTGGCCGAGCTGCCCTGGCCGAGCTGCCCTGGCCGAGCTGCCCTGGCCGAGCTGCCCCGGCTGAGCTGCCCCTGGCTGAGCTGCCCTGGCCGCTGTGCCCAGGTGCTGGTGACGGGCAGCCGGGCGCTGCTGCTGCGCCGCTGGCACTGGAGGGAGCCCAGCTGTGAGCGCACCTGGCGAGCCGTGCACACCGCGCCCGTGGCCACCATGGCCTTCGACCCCACGGCCACGCTGCTGGCCACAGGTAGGAGCCAGCTGTGTCCCAGAGGGGCTTTCCTGGAGCTCCTGGAGCCTCTCCCGGGGCAGGGCCAGCAGAGCCCAGAGCCGTGTCTGCTCTGGGGATCTGCTGGGGGTCCCACGGCTCTCTCCTCCAGAGCTCACTCCCTGGTGTTCTTCTCTTCCCAGGTGGCTGTGACAGCACCATTAAGATCTGGGATATGACCAAGCACTACTGCACACACAACCTGAAAGGATCCTCTGGAGTGGTACAGTAAGGACCAGTCCTGTTGGTCAGTGCTGGGATACTGGGATTGAGGGGCAAGTCTCGAGTTAATGCAACGGGAAGATCCATTCCAGGCAGGGTCTGGGCTCCTCCTGGCTCCTGAGAGCAGGGTTATGGCTGATTCTGCCCAGAGAGGAAACTTGGGTCAAGAATTTTCATGGAATCACAAAATTGTTTGGCAGGGACACTTCCCACTAGCCCAGGATGCTCTGAGCCCACCCAAGCCGTCCTGCTGTGGGCTGTACATTATTTAAAAGTGGGTGGTTTATTCCTGCTGTGGGGTGTGCATTATTTAAGGGTTGGGTGATTTATTCCTGCTGTGGGCTGTACATTATTTAAAAGTGGGGCTTTATTCCTGTGCTGTCCCTCTGCTCCTGCCCAGCCTGGTGGAGTTCCACCCCGACCTGTCCCGCCTGCAGCTCTTCTCCTCCTGCATCGATTACAAGATCCGCATCTGGGACCTGAGCTCCAGCAAGTGCCTGGCAGTGCTGGAGGGACACTTCAGTGCTGTCACCTCGCTGGCCTTTGCAGATGGCAACAGCCTCCTCAGGTACCTCCTGGCAGGGCCTGGACCTCCATCCCTTCACCTCCTGCAGCTCTGGGGGATCCTGGAGGGTCTGGGGTGGTGCAGGTGCTCAGTGGGTGTCAGCACCCGTGCATTGGAATCATGGAATGGTTTGGGTTGGAAGGGAGCTCAAAGCCCACCCAGTGCCACCCCTGCCATGGGCAGGGACACCTTCCACTGTGCCAGGGTGCTCCAAGCCCTGCCCAACCCGCCTGTGTTCCTGGGAATACCCTGTGCTGGCACGGGGATTGCTGCTGCTCTCTCTCCCATGGCCTTTCCAGAGAGGTTCTGAGGTCCCACAGTATCAAATTTGCACCAGACCCAAGCTGAACAGGTTTAGCACTAAAACTGAGCTTTTCATCTGCAGCTCTGGCCGTGACAAGATCTGCATGGTCTGGGACCTGGAGACCAGGCAGAGCAAACGAACCATCCCTGTCTATGAGGTAAAAGTGCTTTTTGTTTCTTCCTTTGAGGCCCACTGTGGTTTCTAGGCCATGGTCTCCCTCTTTAGGGTCTGTAGGTTGTGCAGTCAGGTTTCTCCCCCTTCCCAGGGGTTTTCAGCCCTGGGTCTGTGCCTCTCTGACTCTTGCAGACCGTGGAAGCCGCTGTGCTGCTGCCTGAAAAGGGAGATTTCTCTCAGCTGGGTGTGAAGAAACAAGGGCTGCACTTTGTCACAGCTGGCAGCAAAGGTGAGTGCCACTTTTGGAGCCTGAAGGGTGGCACTTCAGTCCCTTCACTGCTGTTATTCCCAAGCTGTGTGTTCTCCATGTGGCAGGGGCCTTGGGTGGAGAGCAGAGCCTGCTCCCAAGTTCCTTGGGCAGGAGTGGATGAGCAGGATGGACCAGGCAATACTCAAACACATTTATTTCTATTTCCAAACTCAAATGAGTTTGATTTGCACCAAAGAAACAAAACCTTGAGGCTTTTCCAGCCACTGCATCCTGCCCAGACGTGCCTTGGAGCTGTGTGCCTTTTCCCACTGTGGTTTGGATGGTGTTCCCTGGACATCTCCTGTGAAAAGCAGTGGCTGTGCCACGGTTTCTCCTGTTTTGCCAGGCATGCTGAGGGTGTGGGACGTGGCCACGGCCGCCTGTGTGCACAGCCAGGCCGTGCCCTTCGTGCTGCAGGAGGAGCCCAGCGAGCACAGCCTCTCCCAGTGCCAGCTGGTGCCCGCCAGGAACGAGATCCTCACCGTGTCCATGGAGCACAACATCGTCTTCTACGATGCCCACAGCCTCCAGCTGAGGAAGCAGGTGACAGCCTCAGCCTCCCTGTCCCTTTGGCCGTGCTCCTTGGCTCCAGCCTGTTCTGGAATTGTTCCATGGGGCCAGAGAATTCCACTGGTCTGGGGGAATGTAGCCCAGAGACCAACAAAGGAACGAGAAAGCGGAACAGCCTTAGCCAGAAATGCCTCCTGTGTGTAATTGCACCCAGTAGAGATGAAAAGCAGTCACTCCCACCTTCCCTCTTGGGCTGTTCCCCTTGCAGCTCACAGGATACAACGAGGAGGTGCTGGATGTGAAGTTCCTGGGCCCTGGTGACTCTCACATCGTTGTGGCCACCAACAGCCCCCAGCTGAAGGTGTTTGAGCTGGCAACGTCCCACTGCCAGATCCTGTACGGGCACACAGGTGGGTGACAGCGCTGGCCTGGGGGCACTGGGCAGCTCTGCCTTTATCCAGCTTCTCCTGGGACTCTGGAGAGGAGTCCCTGAGTTCTTGGTGGAGCAGCATCACAGCAGGTTTGGGAGCTGTGTGGAGAGAGGATGTGTCCCCCTGTCCCTGAGGTCAGTTTGAAGTGGAGCTGAAGGTGCAGGTGTGTGACAGGCTCAGTCCTTAGGGACCAGTTGTGTCCCAGACCTCTCCCCTGGCTCATTAACTGGGTTCATTAACTGGGCTCATTAACTCACTTCTTTCTGTTGTCCCATCTCAGCATTGCTCTGCACCCACCAGCTTTTATTTCTTCTGTTTAGAAACAATCCTGGCTTTGGATGTCTTCAGGAAAGGCCTGATGTTTGTCACCTGTGCCAAGGTGTGTCACTGTTCTCCACTTAATGAAACTTTTCATTCCTGGTGATACATGTGGGCAAAATTATGTTATTCTTGGAACTCCAGAAAGGGCTTTTTGTTCATACAATCCTTGTCTGCTGCATGCCCTTTTAACATTATCCCTGGGAAAATTGGTTGTATTTTATTGGCCTGAAGGAGCTGTTTCCTTCTCCAAACATCCTGGACTGGTGTTAGAGTTCAGAAAAGTTATTACTGTGAGATTGATGAGGGAAAAGGTGCCAAGAGCCCTGACAGACCCAGAAGCAAAGCTCTGATCCAACCAGAACTAAACCTCCCTGCTGGAGCCCCAGAGCGGGGGCTGCTCTTGCCACCAGCCGTGACGGAGGTGAAGGCTCAGGCTGGAGCAGCAGAGACCAGCTCAGGGCTGTGGTGAAAGCTGCTGCCTCCCTGGAGCACTGAGGCATTTCTGTCCTCCCCCAGGACAGGAGCATGCGGGTGTGGCGCATGGGCAAGGCTGGCAGGGTCACCTGTGTGGCCCAGGGCCTGGGCCATGCCCACGGCGTGGGCGCCGTCGCCTGCTCCAGGTAACGCAGGCTGCGGGAGGGAGGGAATGTCCTGGTGGGTGCTGTCCCCCTCCCAGCTCTACTGCTGCTCATCCCTGCTCCCAGTTTGTCCTGGTGCCCGAGGGTGAAGGGATCATGGGATGGTTTGGGTTGGAAGGAGCCCTAAATGTCATCCAGTGCCACCCCCTGCCACGGGCAGGGACCCCTCCGCTGTCCAGCCTGGCCTTGGGTACTCCCGGGGATGGGGGAGTCCCTCTGAAATGAAAGAGCTTGGAAAGCCACGAAGCCACATTTCCACAGCCCGGCAGTGGCTGAGTGTGGAGATCCCAGCCAGGGAGGAGAAAGCACAGAGTCGTTTCCCTGCCCTTGATGCTTTCGTTCCTCTCAGGCTGAAGGAAAGCTTTGTAGTGACCAGCAGCCAGGACTGCACCATCAAGATCTGGAACATCCCGGAATCCCTCACTTCCAAAGCAAAAGCAGCCTTGATCTCCAGTCCAGAGCCCCTCCACGCCAGGGTGACTGAGAGGGGCCACGACAAGGTACAGCTCCACCTGAGCTCTCAGTGCTTCAGCCTCCCTGCTGCCTGCAGCCTCTGCTTGTTCCGTGTCCCAGAGCCGAGGCCTGACCCTCCTCCTGCTCCTCTTGTGGCTTCCCCAGGACATCAACAGCGTGGCGGTGTCCCCCAACGACAAACTGCTGGCCACGGGCTCGCAGGACCGGCTGGCCAAGCTCTGGTCCTGCTCCGACTGCTCCCTCCTGGGGGTTTTCTCTGGGCACAAGCGTGGCATCTGGTGCGTGCAGTTCTCCCCCGTGGATCAGGTCCTGGCCACCTCCTCGGCTGATGGGACCCTGAAGCTCTGGGGGCTTCGGGACTTCAGCTGTCTGAAGGTGATGAGAACTTCGCCTCTTGCCCTGGGTGAAACCTTGGGGTTCCTTAAGGATCCCTCCAAAACTTGGAGCTTATTTGGACCCTTTGGGGTCTCTCCAAAGGCCTGGCACTGCTGAGCTTCCTTTCTGTTTTTGCAGACCTTTGAAGGCCACGATGCCTCAGTGCTGAAGATCATCTTTGTGAGCCGAGGGGCTCAGCTGCTCAGCAGGTTTGTGCCTGCCCAGGGCTCTGGGGAGGTTCCCGGGTTAAGGGAATATCTGAGCTCATCAGCAGCACCAAGAGGAAAAACTCTCGTGTCCAAAGAATCTTTGGAAACCTTTATAGGAAGATGCCATGCTTAGGCCAGGCTTTCTGTAGAGGTTATTTTAATTTTCCTCCTCTCCAGGTGTCCCATGTGGCTGCTGTGGCATTGCTGAGTTGGGACAAACTCAGTAGACAAAGCTAAGGGTGCATCTTGCCCTCACATTTTTGGTTTTGCTCCTGTTTGGAAGGAGTTGGGATGGGATAAGTCCATCTGATATTTGAGGTGGGACAGAGCAAGAATGGATCTGTCCAGTGATCCTTTCTGTTGTGTTTCTCTTCCAAAAGTGGATCTGATGGTCTCTTGAAGCTCTGGACAATTAAAACAAACGAGTGTGTGAAAACATTAGATGGTCATGAAGATAAAATCTGGGGCCTTCACTCCAACAAGAAAGATGACATGGTTGTAACAGCCTCCAGTGACTCCTGCATCACCCTGTGGCAGGTACAGCATTGGCTCCTCCCTGGGGTAATAATTGGGGAAATTGGAGAGCTTAGCATCTCAGTGCCTTGTTTTTCATGTGCTCTCTTTGTCTGCAGTTTGAAATTAGGCCAGCAAGGCTGATCTGGGGGTTTGGGGGGTTTTTTTGGCCATCCTGTATGTCCCCAGAGCAGCAGATGGGCCCAGCACTGGAGCTTTGGAGGGAAGTTGGAAATTGCTGGATTTATCATTTATCAGTATTATAATGATATATTATATATATCATTATTATAATTATATATATTATAATTTATCATTTAAATTACTTGACCTTGAGATTTTGCTGCAGAAACTGGTCTCCACATCACTTGATGGCTAAATCAAAACCCTTCTGTATTAAAGCAGGATTTGATAGAAGTTTTATCCTGTTTTTTTTTTAATAGGATGTGACTGAAATTGAGGAGAAAGAAGCACAAGCTAAACAGGAGGAGCAGATTATGAAGTGAGTTGATCTTGTGCCATAAAGAGCTGTGAAATGCAAACTGTGCAGTGGAACTGTCCACACCTGGAGCCATCCAGCTCCACCTGATCCCAATATTGGAGTGAGGGCATTTATTGATGAGCACCACAAACTTCTTAACTGTCAAATCTGCTGCTTTTTCTGTACTTTTGGTTTTTTCCAGCACTCAAAGATTGGTCTGACTGTCACCCCTGATTTGTTTTCCAGAGAGCAAGAGCTTTCTAACCTTCTCCACGAGAAAAGGTACCTCAAAGCTCTGGGCCTGGCCATCTCCCTGGACCGGCCGCACACGGTGCTCACCGTGGTCAAGGGTGAGTCCAGAGCGTGCTCTGGAGGCATTTCCTGCCCTCTCTCCTTTCCTGGACACCTCTTCCAGCTAGTTCAAGGCTAAAAGTCCAATATTCAGTGTGAAAGCCTCAGTTTTCCCCGAGTGACATCACCCAGGTGTCCCTGCTGTCATTTCTCTCTGCAGCCATCCTCAGGGAGCCCGAGGGGAGGAGGCACCTGGAGGAGAACATTGCTCGGCTCCGCAAGGATCAGAAAGGTTTGTGGCAGACTGAGGTGCTGAAAGCTCTCAGGTCAGAGGCTTCTTCTGGCACCTGAAATGAGAATCCTGCAATCCTCCTGGAGTGGTTTGGGTTGGGAGATTGTTCAGTTTTACCCTCTACCTCGGGCTGGGACCTTTCCATTAAACCAGGACCTGGCCTGAAATTAGAATTCGGCAATACTGGAGTGGTTTGGGTTGGGAGATTGTTCAGTTTTACTCTCTGCCATGGGCTGGGACCTTTCCATTAAACGAGGATCTGGCCTGAAATGAGAATCCTGCAGTCCTGGAGTGGTTTGGGTTGGGAGATTGTTCAGTTTTACCCTCTACCTCAGGCTGGGACCCTTCCATTAAACCAGGACCTGGCCTTGGGCACTTCCAGGGTGGGGAGTGCTGCTGTGTGGGAGCTGAGCTCTGTGGGAGCCCTGGGATGCTCTCCAGTGTGGGCTCTGCTGTGTGCCACCCTGGCCAGGCTTCCTTCCCCCCAGAGGCCGTGCTGGCGTTCCTGGTGACGTGGAACACCAACTCCCGGAACTGCCACGAGGCCCAGGCCGTCATGGAGACCCTCCTGAAGCACGAGGCACCCGACAGCCTCCTGCAGTTCTCGGGGATCAAATCTGCTGTGGAGTCTCTGCTGCCCTACACGGGTGAGGCCCAGTGGGGACAGGCGTGGGCTGGAGGTGCTGACCCGGAGCAGGGATCAGGGAATGGGTTGGGGTGGAAGGGGCAGGTCAGTTAATTCACCCTTGCCGTGGCAGGGACACCTTCACCATCCCAGGCTGCTCCAAACCCTGTCCAACCTGTCCTGGGACACTGCCAGGGGTCAGCCACAGCTGCTCTGGGCACCTGTGCCAGGGCTGCCCACCCTCCCAGGGAACAATTCCCAATTCCCAATATCCCATCCAGCCCAGCCCTCTGGCAGTGGGAGCCATTCCCTGTGTCCTGTCCCTCCATCCCTTGTCCCCAGTCCCTCTGCAGCTCTCCTGGAGCCCCTTTAGGCCCTGGAGGTCTCCCTGGAGCGTTCCCTTCTCCAGGCTGGGCATTCCCAGCTCTGCCAGCCTGGCTCCACGGGGCAGGGCCGGGTTCTGTGCCTCCCCCGTGCCCCTGAGCCCTGCCCTCCTTGCAGAGCGCCACTTCCAGCGGCTGAGCCGCCTGCTCCAGGCGTCCACCTTCATCGAGTTCATGTGGCAGCACATGAGGCTGGCAGACGTGGCCCAGCAGGACCCGGGCACTCTGTGACCCCCTGCCCCCACAACCAGTTTCTCCTTCCCACCAGGATGGCAGCTGCATTTTTAGTGCCTGTATTTTATAATAAAGGTTTTAATTTCTAAACCAAGTCCAGCATCCAGTCTTCTCAGGGATGGATGAAAGGAAAAGGTCATTGCTTTGGCCAAGGTGGGGTTTGTGTTTTCACACCCTGAATTTTCAGACTCACAAACAGCAGTTAGTTTGGGATTAAAAAAAGGCAGAATCCCAACAAGCAGTTGGGATTTAAAGGATTCATGGAGCTGGGATCTTGTTTGGGCATAGCAGCCTGGACCAAAGCAGGGGTCTCACCTGTGCCCACCCAAAATTCAGCACATGAGAGGAAGAGGAGCAAACCTTTAAAGCATAAAACACAAACAGGCTTCAGAGATATTTACATGTGTTTTATTTCATAGATACAAATGTATAAAATTCAAACAACACAAACACCTTACAAGTTCTTTACAAAAATATTAACAGATACCTGGGAGAATAAGTACAATTAAAGCCGTCAGTGTAGAGAAAAGTCTTATTTTCCTGTAACTCTTTCTAACTCATTTCTAGCAAATGAGTTGAGGATTAGAATTGTGAGTTTCAGTAATTACCCAATCCCCTGGAAAGAGGAATGTTTTATCCATAAAAGTGACCTCTGTTGCCATCCCCAAGCTGTGACTGCCCTGGTTGTGTCCCTGTGCCAGCACAGCCATGGCTGGAGGGAGCAGGGATGAGGTTCCTCCCCAGCAGCTTTTTTATTCTCACAACCATTCACCAGATCCAGCCCATCCTTGTATTTCATGGCCTCTCCACTAACCTATTAAAAAAAACCCCAATCCTACATCAAAAGTCAAAAATATCTATAAAATAGGGGGTTTGGTAACTGCCATCATACATCCCATCCCTCCCCAGTCCTGTGACTCGCTCAGGGTGCCAGGGGTCACTGAGGCACTCTGGTGCCACTCCTTTGCCCTCCACGGTGGCTGTGCCAGCTGATCCTGGTGTCCCCAGCCCTGACACCAGAGGTGATGGATGTGTGTGTCCCTGGGGAAGGGACAGTCCCAAATTCTGACACTCCACAGGTGATGCAGGTGTGTGTGTCCCTGGGGAAGGGACAGTCCCAAATTCTGACACTCCACAGGTGATGCAGGTGTGTGTGTCCCTGGGGAAGGGACAGTCCCAAATTCTGACACTCCACAGGTGATGCAGGTGTGTGTGTCCCTGGGGAAGGGACAGTCCCAAATTCTGACACTCCACAGGTGATGCAGGTGTGTGTGTCCCTGGGGAAGGGACAGTCCCAAATTCTGACACTGCAGAGGTGCTGGATGTGTGTGTGTCCCTGGGGAAGGGACAGTCCCAAATTCTGACACTGCAGAAGTGATGGATGTGTGTGTCCCTCAGGAAGGGACAGTCCCAAATTCTGACACTCCGGAGGTGATGCAGGTGTGTGTGTCCCTGGGGAAGGGACAGTCCCAAATTCTGACACTCCGGAGGTGATGCAGGTGTGTGTGTCCCTGGGGAAGGGACAGTCCCAAATTCTGACACTGCAGAAGTGATGGATGTGTGTGTCCCTCAGGAAGGGACAGTCCCAAATTCTGACACTCCGGAGGTGATGCAGGTGTGTGTGTCCCCGGGGAAGGGACAGTCCCAAATTCTGACACTCCGGAGGTGATGCAGGTGTGTGTGTCCCCGGGGAAGGGACAGTCCCAAGCCCTGACACCCGGAGCCGCTGCCCACGGCTCGCAGGGGACTGCAGCGAGCGGGGTGTCAGGGCTGTCCCCGTGTCCCCTCCTGCCCAGGGCCGCTGTTAGCGGCTGGGGAGCGGCCGGGGAGCGGCAGGGCGGGCCGGGGAGCCTGCAGGGCACGCTTGGTGACGGTGCTGCAGCGCTGCAGGATCTCCTGCACCGAGGGACGGGCCGGCACCTTGGGCACGCCCGCGGCCAGCTCGGGCTCAGCGAGGCGCAGCTCGGCTGCGGACGACTCCACGAAGCCGGAGTCGTGGCTGTCCCTCGCACGGAGGTGCGGGGGGGATTCGCTGCCGGGCTCGGGACAGCTCCTGGCCGGCTCCACCTCGGGCAGGGACCGCGACAGGGCGGCTTTGCACGCCAGCCGGCTGTCCCCGGCGCTGCCGCTGCCGCTGCTGCTGCTGCCGCTGCTGCCGCTGCCGCTGCTGCTGCTGCCGCTGCTGCCGCTGCTGCCGCTGCCGCTGCTGCTGCTGCTGCTGCCGCTGCTGCTGCCGCTGCTGCTGCCCGAGCTCAGCGAGGAGCTGTCCAAATTGAGCTCCAGCTGCGGAGTGGAGCTGGCCCGGGGCAGCCGGAGGGAGCGGCCGTGCTGCTGCCGGGGCGGCTGCGGGGTGCAGGTGCCGGGGCTGCAGCTCAGGATGCTCTGCAGCTTGTGGTGAGGGTTCTGGTAGGGCCGGAGGCACAGCGAGGGCATGTAGCCAGTGCAGCCGTTGTACCTGAGGGCAGGGAGGGAAGGAACACTGAGAAAACCCTGCCAGCAGCTCGGGCAGAGGGGAGGGAGCGCTTGGGGAGCAGGTGGGCGCTGCACGGGCTGTGAGGACAGGGAAAGCGTCCCCAGGCAGGGACAGCCAGCCCCGGGGGGCTCCTGTGCATCCCACACGGGGAGGAAGAGCAAGCAGCTCCCTCGGGGAGCCGGGGCTTTGGGCAAGCCTCCTCACCGGATCAGCCACCAGCCGTTGTGGGATGTCCTGAGCACCTCCACGACCACCCCCTGGTTCAGCGAGAGCTCGTCTGCCTTCTGAGCCTCGTAGGCCTGCACCACAAAGTACAGGCTGCCTGCAGAGAGGGGCAGAGGTTGGGTTTGCCTTGTGGAGAAAATCCTCCCATCCCTGGGAGACACCAGCCCAGCTGTCCCCAAGAGTGACTTGTTTGCTCAGAGACCCCAGTCTGATCCATTTAAGTTGGATATAAAGAAGTTTTTTACATAAAGAGTGTGGAGGCCCTGGCACAGGGTGCCCAGAGAAGCTGTGGCTGCCCCTGGATGCCTGGAAGTATCCAAGGCCAGGTTGGATGGGGCTTGGAGCACCCTGGGACAGTGGAAGGTGTTGGGGTTGGAACATCAGATGGGCTTTAAGCTCTCTTCCAGCCCAAACCACTCATGATTCCATGACCCACAGGTGGTGGCAGAACCAACCAGAAGGGTCAGAGGTCCAGGCAGGGACTCCAGGCAGTGGGTAATGTGGTGGGGGTTTGCAGAACTCATTTTTTGAAGGAGAAACACACTTACCCTCCTCGTTTGAGCTGAAGGCATTCTGGATGTCCTCACAGGCATCAAGCTCTTCCAGGTACGAGGCTGGGAACCAGGCTATCTGCTTGTCTGCATTTTCCACCAGCCACCAGCCTAGAAAGAGGAAGAACACCCAGATTTTAACAGCCTGCAGGTCAAGACATGACAATAATCCCTAGGTAGAGGACACAAGAGACAGGAGGGACATTCATTGTCCCCCCAGGTAAGCACACACGTGCAAACAACCCAAACCCCTGACACTACCTCAGCCCAGCTATGAGTCCATCTGCCCATCTATCCCAAACACTGAATCCTCTCAAACCTACCAGTCATGTCCTTGATGAGCACTTCCACAATCTCCTTCTGAGCCACTGTGAAGGGTTTATTCTTTGTGTCTTTGGTCTCAAAGGCCTCGATGCAGCGGTAGCTCTGCGACGCCTGAGGGAGGGTGATGGAGAGGGGCTGGGGGCTCTTCTCCCTTCTGAATGCTGATGGCATGATCACAACACTGGAAAGTAAAGGTGCACGTCAAAAACTCAGGTAAGAGGTTGAGTTTAGTATTGATTCTGGTAAAATCATTTCTGCAGGAGGCTGAGAAAAGCTTCAAGCATCAGAAACAAAATTAAAAGCACCCAGCTGAAATGCCCTGGAGTGTAACTGGTGTTTCCATTCTATCCATATTCTATAACATTTCTGTTTCATGAACAAAAAAAAAATACAACTCATATTTCATACCTGTTTTCAGGGAAGGAGGGATCGAGGTCTTGAGTCTGTGCCTTGAAAAACTGATTCACCTCTTCCCCCCGGGAGATTTTCACATCAGTCTTCAGCAGCTCCTGGGAATACGTTTCCAGCAGTTTCAGGATCTCCAGACACCTGTTCAGCTTCCCACCCTTCCTCTGCTGCATAGTTATTCCTTCAAAATAACAAGGGCATCGTTATTGAATAATAAATAAATAAAATAAATAGGACAGCAGTAGATTTGGATCCCTGGGAGCAGCATCTTTTCCCTCAACACCAAGTGTCCTCACCCATCACCCCTCCTGCCCAAGCCCAAACTGTACAAAGTCACTGTCCCTGCCTCCCTGTCATTTTTAACAGTTCCTGATAGGATTTTTTAACATCCAAAATTTCTCTCTTTTTTTTTTTTTTTTTTCCTACATGGAAAGTTTCAAGAAGCTCTAGGTCAATATTTGAAGTGTAGCATTAATTTGCCAAGTGCAGCTATCTATTAAAAAAGCCTTTCTGGGTCATTTTAAGTCTGTACTAGACCCAAACAAGCGGATGTGACTCAGTGACACCATGGCAGGAGCAGGAGCAAGCCCCTGATCTGTTCCAGAGGGAGGTCAGGCTCAGAGATCTCAGTCTCTGTCATGGTTATGGCTGTCCCTGATCACTCTCATGTTTGTTGGTCCATCAGAGATCTGTCCTTACCTTTAAACCTGGGTAAACTCCTCAGTGACCCATTCTCAGTGGGGAATTTTCTCTTCAGCTCTTTCTAAAAGCAAGGAGAAGGAAAGAACAGTGATTCCTGACAGCTGACACACGGCCAGGATCCTTCCTCTCCCCAGGACAGGAACCTTGACATTGCAGGAATTGAAGTTCACTTACATGGAATTTCTTAAAGTCTTCAAACGTCCTGTAGATGAGAATGTTGTTCTGATCTGACCAGGACACAAACATCATGTAGTTCTGGGAAAAGAAAAGGGAAAAGAAAAGCAATTTAATCACAATGTTCCATTTTGGAAGCTTCCAGGCAATCAGCATTTGCTGTGGTTTAGTTGAGGTTTTTAATGTCACATTAAAAAAAAAATAAATAAAACATTAAACCTCCAAAAAGATTTCCTTAATTTCATAGTCCCAAATGGGTAATCATTGCTGAAACCAGGAGAATTTTATGGTGCTGTGACAAAAAGAGAGCAAAACCCAAGATATTAAGCTTATTAAAAAACAAGTGCCCTTGTCCTAAACCGCCAATCCAAATACTATGGGGAATAAGCAAACATATCCTTGGAAGAGTAAATAAAAAAACCTCTAGCCTCCCAGTTTGCAAATTATATTTAAGGAGGAAAAACACAAAGCCAAAAAGAAAGAATAAAAATTAAAATACCTTCTGTTTTCTGCACTGCATGAAGCCCACAGCCTTCACATCCACGGGATGCCTGTTGCAGCTCATCCTCCCCGCGGCCGCTGCTGCTCTTTGGCAGAGGGATGTGCGAGGGAGGGATGGGAGCTGGAGGGAGCAGAGATGCTGCTCCAGCCCGGGCGGCCGCGGTTAAATGCCCGGGGGCAGGAGCAGAGCAGAGGTGTTCCCGAGCTTCCTCCTCCGCCCAGCCCCGTGCACGAATCCCGTGCCAAACTGCCGCGTGCCTTTCACCTTTCCCCCCACCTTTAACATGCAAATGCTGCCCGCTGCAGGCGGGACATAGTTCAGGGAGCGGGGAGAACAAACGCATTATTTTATCACATCCTTACTAATCAGTGCCAGGAAGGAAGGGAAGGGAGCCGGGGCTGTTTACCAGCGCTGGGTTAGAGTAAGTCCCAGGGGCAGCAGCACCTGCCCCGAGATATTTCCGGGACACCTGTGAGGTTTTTATGGCTGTATTACACGGACCTGCGATTCAGGCTGAGCTCACTCCAGCCCCAAAGCCCGACTGAGAACAGTCTGGGTTAGGCACCATTAAACGTGACTAATATTTGTTGCAAATATTTATTTTTTTTTCCCTGCTTTGTCCCACCTGCCGAGTTACTTTAAATAGATTTCTGACAGTTTTATCAACATCTCCATTGAATGAACAGACACATCCCCAGGATGTAGCTAAAAGACTGAAAGCTCCTCGGGTGAAAATAAGTGATGGAAATTCGGCTCTGAGTGCTCTGCCCTGCGTCCAGCCAGGTGTCCACACCCTCACAGGGCAGGCAGCAGCTCTTCCTAAGGAGCAGCTCCAGTGCCCAGAGGCACAGCAGGAGAGATAATTCCAGCCTTGGCCAGCCTGTCCTCTCCCTGAACCTCAGGGCTGATGGGCACTGTGTGATCAAAGCTCCTCTTCTTTGATAAATCCTCAATTGAACCATTATCACTATAATTATCTTTATCATTATCATTATTGGAACCCAAACTGAGAGGCTCCCTTTCATTTCCCAGCTACACCTGGTGTCTCAAACCCTCAGCAGTGGCTGCAGATGATTTTTCATCTACCAAAAAAAACAACAAACCACCCCAGAACTGGAACACGAAGCCAAACCAGATTTTCTTCTGGAAAATACAGTCAGGAGGGTCTTGGTTTGTGATCCATGAGCACAGGAGGCTGCTCCCACCCAGCAGGGCAGCAGTTTCTGCAGACAAAGAAAGCAGGTTTATTGCAGTTGGATTTATTGCTGCTGGATATCTGTCCTGCATTAAAAAGGGAAAATGATCCAAAAAGCACTTTGGTTCGGTGTGGATTTTGGAGAGAAAATCTCTCCAACAGCATCTCCAAGGCATTTCCTGGCTCAGGAAGCTGCACAGGAGCTGCCCTGTGGAAAAGGGATGTGGAGCAGCTCCCTGCCCTCCACAGCTCTGGAATCAGACCCTCCATCCCTCTGTTAGCCTCCAGCCAAACCATGTGCTGGTAAATCTCCCCAGATCAAACAGTGAGGATTTTATGGAGTGAGAGGAAATCACTTCATCCAGCAAATTTATTGAGAAAATCCCAGACTCTGAGGTGCCAAAACACTTTGCTGACTCTCTGTCCTCAAACCTGCACTCCTTGGCTTCTCCTTGGCAGCCAAGCCAGGGCCAAGCTCACCCTCACGTGGCTCTGTTAAGGGGCTCTTGGAAATATTTGGGACCAAGACTCCCAGTGAAGCACCTTGGCTTGGTTTCCTGTCCCAGAGCAGACACAAACCACAATGTATTTTCAAGAACGTAAAGGTTTAAACATATTTATCCTGACTGGGAAAAGCGAAAGACAAGGAAAGCCTTGGAGGAGCTGCAGGATGAGGAGATAGCCAGGGAGGCTCAGAGAGCACCTTGATCTGCAGATGCCATAAAAACCAGAAGAGTAGGAAACAACCTTGGTTTTGCAGTGTTTCATCATTCTCAGGGGATTCAAGCAGAAAGAGGGGAGTGGAAAATGTTGAATGGAATGTTACAACAAGGAGGTGAGGTTACACAGGGGTTTACAAGTCACCCGAGGCAGAAGGACCAGCCCTGCAGTTTGGAGAGCTGATCTTCTGCAAAAGATTGGACTGACTGGCAGGTTGCTGGTGGCTGCGGTGTTGCAATCAAAGCAAATATGAGCAAAACTGCTCAAAACTCAATAATTAGTTACTGAGAAGATGTTTTGCGGAAGTGAAGGGCTCAGTGACACAGAACTGAGGTGCAGGGAGGGAGGGGGAAAGCCTGCCACTCCTCTGAGACACCAACACCTCTGGAGTCACCTGGAGGGCTCAGTTCCAGCCCTGCAGCTGTCACAGCAGTGTCGGAGCCCTGGCAGCATCAGGTGTGATGTCACGAAACGCTCTGCTCCAGAATGACCTCAGGAGCCACGTCACATCTGCAGCGACACCGCCTACGAAACCAGAAGGAAGCTGGGCCAGATGGCCTTTGGATGGGCACGGTGCTCCCCAAAGCTCTCCACAACTCTGGCCATGCCAGGGCCATTCCTGTTGGCAAGGAGAGGCCACAACTCCACTTCTCTGCTGGATGCATTTGGACTCGCTCATAAAAAACAAGACAAACATGGTTTTTCTGGCATTATCAAGTTTACTTTTTGTCTTCTACGCTTTCCATGTCATCCTGCCATAAATCAGTGCCTCCTCTTGGGTAATAATTAATGGTGGGGAGGGGGGGTCTGCCCAGAAAAAGTGGGACTCAGCAAGAATTGCTGGACACTGCTGTTTCACCGTTGATATTTATTTACACAGCTCTGAGGGCAGCAGTTAATTTTCCTTTAGTTGTTTTACAAGGTAACGAAGAGATCATAAATTAACAGGCAATATGTAGGAGGGCACTGCCCAGCTTTGCCAAGATACAGGAAACATGGATTTTTCCTTAATGACTCCCATGCAGTCTGCTCCAAGAGAGCCTCCTGCACCCCACCAAGGTGGAGCTCTGCTACTCAAGGAGCATCACTCCAGCTACAGACTGCTCCTCTGGGGACAGAAACACGTTTGTGTCACAGCAGGAGCCACACCAGACTGCCTGCCCCAGACTGCCCACGGCTGGGAAGATGAAGGAGGTCACCCAGAGGCTGCAGGAAGGCCCCAGAGCCACCAGGGCTGTCCCACAGAGTGTTTCCATCCCCAAATTGGCCTCCCTGCCATGACAAATAATCACAGATGCTCTGCTTTTCTTTTCATTTCGGTGTGGATCAGGAGTAACTTCAGCAGAAGCAGAATCTGAGTGCACAGATGCTTGGGGGCAGCCAAAGGCAGCTCCTCTGCAGCTCCTCCCGAGCCGTTTTCCAGGTGCAAGAAGAAACAGCCTTGTCCCAAATGCTTGGAGAGGAGCAGCTGTGTTCTGAACACCTTTCCTGCACACAGAAGTCGTGTCTGGGCTGCTGAGTGACCTGTGCCCCTCACAGCTGACGATGTGTGGGACTCTGCATCAGGGATTTCTCCTTCTACGGCCGGCACAGGAAAGGCAAAGAGAGGAAAAGTCCTCAAACCACCCTCAGGACTCTGCAGCTGCAAGGAAGAGCTACAGAAAGGAGCTGTGGGCACAGCCAAGGGGGGCCTGGAACAAAGCGGGTGGGAAAGCTTCATCTTTCCCTTGCTCACCTTCAGGATCAAAACCTGCCCTTTACTGTTCTTGAAGGTCACCTGTGATGACACATGACCTATCAGCACCTTTAATGAAAAGCCCAGATGCTAAAAGCCGATTTTAAAAGTACAAAGAGGTTTTAGACTTTTAATAAAGAGAGAAGTAGACCTTTATTTAAAAAGAATAATGAAAACCCAGCACTGCAGTTGACAAAAGTCTCCTTCACCTCGTGAACAAAGGAAGCAGTTGAACTTTCACACAGGCTGGGATGAGAGATTTTGCAGTAACTAATCCAGAAGAAAGTATTTCTTTTCATCCTAATTCCAGCACCTGCTGCAGGCACTAAAGCATTTCTCTGTGGCAGACCCAATTCAGAAACCCTTTGAGCCCAGGGAGCAGCTCAGCCCTTTCCCACTCCATCGTGGGAGCTTCTCAAGGTGCACATCCCTCTTCAGTGCTGGGGGCTGCTCATTCCTCAGAGGCAGCTTTATTTCAGGATCCCAAATCACAGCACCGCATCCAACTCCCTCAAACCTCACTCCCGAGGCATCACTGTCTTTGCAAAGCCCTTGGAATGGCCCCATCCAGCCCAGGGAGAGCTCTGCCCATCTCAGGAGCTTTGTTCTCTGCCCGAGGCATGCACAGCAGACAGGCTTCTGTTTACCAAGCACCTGTTGAAATGATTTCATAGTTCTTTTATAAAAGTGACATGTTTTCCTAAGGTTATACAAAATACAAAAGTGTGATTCAAGAAAGAATTTTCCAGAAAGGGTAAGAATGTAACTTAAGCTGTTTCAAGAAGAGGAGGTTCCCTGAATTATTTTCTCAGAAAAAAGCAGTGTTTGATGAGTGCATGGCACGAGGCCAGTACTGTGTGGACATGCTGGGGCTCAGGAACGGGATGTGAAGGGATAAGAAAAGCAGGGTGGAATTTCCAAGGGTGTTGGAGGCTCTGCAGTGCTCAGCCTGCCCTACCCATTCTGAAAACTGGTGGGAGAAAATCCCAGCAACACCAGGACAGCCAACAGCAAGCACTGCAAGCACCAGCAAACATGGAGAAATACTGTTTTCACTTGGGGAAAATCTGTTCTTACATCATGCTAAATATAGTAAATTGATCAGAGACAAGACCGTTGTGTTCCTTTCAGATTAGTCAGAGATGCTCATCCCACTCTTTCCCTTTCCTCATTCCCCACGGCCATCGAGGAGCAGAGTATGCAAAGCCTTATCTCTCCTGAGGATTCCACCAGCACCAGGAGCTCTGGCTAAAAGTTCACCCTTATTTCAGAGCAAAAACAGCAACTTGTGTTCCTTGGCCCCTTCAGAAACCAGGCAAAACCAGATCCAATCTTTACTCAAAAGCCTGGTGGGAGAAGAGCAATGTGGAAGGAATTGTTTTTTCATCTATGTTTAATTCTTAATGAGTCCAAACATAGCAACTGTTACCTGAGGAAAACCTCTTCCACTGAAGGAGACTTCCTGCTGAATTCCTTTGACTTCCTTTTGGAAAAAAGGAATCATCCCAAACCAGGGGCCACTCTCCTTTTACAAAGCCAAGAGAACAGGAGCTGCTCACTGAAGACTTTGTTTTTAAGGAACACAAAAGGAACCCCCAAATTTGCTGTGTTTATCCTCAGAATGGATGAACAGATTCCAGCGATGCTTGGAGTGGGTCTGGGAAGGAGGAGATAGATTGGAGCACAACACAAACAGGACCACCTAAACCAACCTGCAGAAATAATTTGGTTTTCTCCCTGTCCCTGCCATCACTTTTACTCATGGATTCCCATTTTAATCAGCAAGAGGATCCACACATAAAAATGGCACCAGCCTTAAAAGAACCAATTCAGTGTCGGGTGTAGATGCCCAGATTTGAGCAAGGCAGTGCCTTGTGCTGTCTTACACTCCAGACTGTTCTGAGCACATTTCAACAGTTCTGGATGGATCAGAACAGAGACATCTCACCCATTTCCTGGCAGGGGGGCTGCAGGCTCCTTTGTGGTATCTGGGAGATAAATGTTGGGAAATTTTGCAGGTGATAAAGTTCTTATATGCAAGCAGAGAGGATTGATATGATTCACTTACCTAGAAATAAATGTCTTTTTGTTGTTGTTGTTTCTATTTCCTAGTTGGCTGTAATTTCCCAAACAAGTCTATGACTAATTCCTGGTGATGACATATCACTGGTCAGACATTAGGCTCACATTCTTACATGTAAATACAAGACAGCTTCCTGCTGTATTGCTCTGCAGAGGGAAACAGTTACATTCAGCTGGAACTACCTACAAAACCATCACAAAAAACACTTGGTAAGGATCCTGAGAGGCACAGGGTACATTTCCCCCCCCCAAAAAAATATCAAAGAATCATGTTATGGTTTGGGTTGGAAGGACCTTAAAGTCCATCCACTGCCACCCCCTGCCATGGGCAGGGACACCTTGCACTATCCCAGGGTGCTCCAAGCCCTGTCCAACCTCAGCTTGGGCACTTCCAGGGATGGGCAACCAGGATCTCTCTGGACAACCTGCTCCACTTGCCTCGTTTGAAACTTCAAATAAATGACTGGATATTCAGTGTGTTTAGATTTCCAAATGAAGAAGGCTCCGAGAATATTATTCCTTGTCCCAGTCCATAGTGACCAACCCGCAGGAAGCTGGGGTCACACTGCTGGGAAAGAGTTGTGTGAATCCTTGGGATCCTCCCTCCTTGGGATCATTTCCCCTTGTGTCTCCTCTCCTCGGAGCCACCCCTCCATGCAGTCACCTGCTTTGCTCAGGGGCTGTACTTAAGCCAGGACTTCTGTTTTGCCCAAGCCCACGTGAGGATGCCTGTGCCATGGATTTTGCAGGGCTCAGCAGGGTGGGGAGGGTGTCCAGCCCCATTTCTTCTTCCTTTCCCCAGCCCCACTGTCAGCTGCCTGTTCCCAGCTCTCATGTAGCAGGCACAAAGGTAAGAGCAGAAGATCAAACAGCTCTGAGAAAGGCAAACACAGCCTGTGATTTTCTCCAGCATGGGCTTTACTGCTGCTTCCTGGTGACTGCTGTCAGCAGCCCCCGACTGCCCCATTCTCCATATGGGGACATACTCAGTGACATCTGTGGCTTCAGTGGGCCCAGTCTCACAGACACTGGTGCTCTGCTGGCACCATCTGTGCCCAGGAGCCCTGGGCAAGGACACCTTCCACCCTCCCAGGCTGCTCCCAGCCCTGTCCAAGCTGGCTTTGGACACTCCCAGGGATCCAGGGCAGACACAGCTGCTCTGGGCACTCTGTGCCAGGGCCTGCCCACGCTCACGGGGAAGGATTCCTCCCCAAAATCTAATTTGTGTGAGGAGTTTGTTTGGTAACAGGCTGTAGCACACTGCAGCTCCTAAATCAGCACTGGGAGCAGAGGGTTGGGTGGGCTGTCCAAGGGAGAGCAGGAGGGAATGTTCCCTCATCCTTCCTCGGCTCTGCACCACATTCCTTCCTTTGGATGGAACCAGTTTGGCTCTGCACTTGGATTAATTTAGATACAGTAAAGTTAATTTCCTTGCTCTGATTTGAATTGGAGCATTTCACCTTTTTTTAAACTTTTAAATCCAAGCTGATGCTGGATCTGAAGGCAAGTGGAGAAAATTGGGAGGATCTTTTCCTAAAGAGCCCATTCTGCTCCTAGAGCAACATGGAGCACAAATCTCTGTAGCCAACAGATTCCTTCAACGCTTTTCCTTTTCAATAAAAATGCTGATATTTTAACTGAATCCATAAATTAAATCACAATCAAGGAAGCAAAGTCTGCTAACAGCCAAACCAGGAGATTGCTGTAACTTGGAAACATCTTTGCACCTGTTTAATTGCTTCTAGACCAAACAATAAAGCTCTAGAGGAAATTCCCTCAGTATCTCATTCTCTTTTTTCCTGACTTTACAAAAATTAATGAGGTTATGAGCATCCATTAAAACATTTATTGCTGGCCAAGGAAAACAGACATAAAAATGTTGCTGTCCCTACTTGATCTTCCTTTGCGTGTGAAATTTATCTTTACAGTTTTTTACAACTTTAAACAAGTTTAGGAACTTCCAGAAGTTCCTACCAGTTACTCACATGTCTTCTCCCCCCCCCCCCCCCCCACACACACACACACAAAAATCAGCAAAGAAATACTCCCAAGAAATTGCAAATAAAAAAAATAAAGCAGCACTGGTAAATAGAGACCCCAAGACGGACACCCAGACTATCAGCTGAGTGCTCCACAGAGCAGGAACAGTTCAGCCATTTCCACATGAAATACACCAAGCGCTGAAGTATTTTTAAGGGCAAGTCTTTGAGGTATTTCTCTAAAATGATGCTTTTTCCAATACACATTTTACACCACACTGTGTTAAATAAAGCACATACATATATTTATATATAAGGTGAACATTTTGGTCCAGCTCCATCCTGGGAATACATTTGTTTGCATTAAACAAAATAATCATATTTTTCACTTGACCTACAGGTGATGAACAGGTGAAAAGTTGAAGTGGATACAAAATTCACATTGCTTACTTGTGGTTCTCAAACCTTTAAGAGCATGACAGAATCAAGCCAAAAAGAAGGATGAGAGCAAGTCTGTGCTGCTCTCCAAGTTTTCACCCTCTGGCCTCTATTAAGACTTTTGTGAGGCCACAGCTAATTAACATTTCCAAGGGGTGAAAAAACAAGCTCCAAAGTCTGATGCCAGGCTGGACAGTTGCTGAGGTTATCTCTCTCATGTGCTCACAAGCCTGTGGCTCTCTGGGAATAAAAGAAAAAATGTGAAATGTCCACACAAGACCAAGGCCCTGGGGCCAGGTCCGGCTCTCCATCACCCTGAGGAACCCAGCCACTCCCAGGCAGCGCCTGCTGTGGTGAGAGATGTGCCAACACCCTCAGAAAGAGGAAAATCCTCCCTCAGTATGGATCTATAAGCATGTGATGGATGTTAAAAACACGAAAACTTTATATGGGCGTGTTCCTATAAAGGAGCATGAGTTGAATGGAGTTATCCACGTGTTTGTCCATAAAATTGCCCTGTTGATTGTATGACTCCGCTGGAGATAATGCTGAGGTGCCTGTCAGCACTGCTGGCATGAAGGAGAGCTGCTGTGTGTCACAGGGTCTGCCACACCATATCTAAACATCCCAGAATCCCAGAATAGTTGAGTTTGGAAGAGATCATCCAGTCCAGCCCTCTGCCCAGGCAGGGTCACCTGGAGCAGGTGACACAGGAACGTGTCTGGGTGGGTTTGGGATGTCTCCTGAGGGAGACTCCACACCCTCCCTGGGCAGCCGTAAAGAGCTCACTGCAAAGAGCTTCTTCCTCATGTCAACATGGAACTTGCTGTGTTTTAGTTCCTGGGCACTGCTCCCCATCCTGTCACTGAACAGAGTCTGGCACCATCCTCGACACCCCTGGGAGGGATTTTATGGATTGATGGGATCCCCTCTCAGCCTTCCCTTCTCCAGACTGAACAGGCCCAGCTCCTGCAGTCTCTCCTCACTACAGAGATGCTCCACACCTCATAGGAACATATATTTATATGTATTTCTGTGCTCATTTGGGAGGGACATTTGAGAGGACTTTGACACTGACTGAAGGGATGTGGCAGAGCCCCCTCACACTCTCAGGAGGGACATGGCAGAGTTTCTTCACACCCTAAGGGGGAACATGGCAGAGTCCCCTCACACCTTGAGGGGGAACATGGCAGAGTCCCCTCACAGCCTGAGGGGGAACATGGCAGAGTCTCTTCACACCCTCAGGGGGATCATGGCAGAGTCCCTTCACACCCTCAGGGGGAACATGGCAGAGCCCCCTCACACCCTGAGGGAGGACATGGCAGAGTCCCCTCACAGCCTGAGGGGGAACATGGCAGAGCCCCCTCACAGCCTGAGGGGGAACATGGCAGAGTCCCCTCACACAGAGGGGAAGCAGAGGGAGAAGCACAGCCGGGAGTATCGTGTTCTCCTCGCATACGATATTTAAACACAGAGCTCGCTGCCGTTTATTAGTAAAAACACCGCAGAAACAGCAGTGGGGTCCGCGCCGGGCGCCAGCCCCGTCACGGCGGGAATGGCGCCGCCCCGGCCCGGCCTGCACCGCGGCGCCAGCATGGCGGCGCCCAGCGAGGGCCGCGCGGGCCGGGCTGCCGCGTCCTTCCCGGGCACCGACAGCGGCTCCTTCCCCTTCTCCGTCCCGCACGGCGCGGCGGGAGAGCCATCCAAGAAGCCGTGCCGAGCCTGCACGGATTTCAAGAGCTGGCTCCGCGAGCAGAGGAAGCAGGCGGCCCCGGGCAGCGCGGTGAGGCGCGGCGGGAGCCCTCGCTGGAGCCATGGCGGCCCCCAGTCCCTGCAGAGCTCCCTCAGTCCTCCATCCTGCCCCCCTCAAGTGGGATGAGGCTGCGTGTTCCCTTCAGGGTGTGAAGGAGCTGGAGATCCCCTTCCTTTCGGTGGGAATGGGAAGGGGATCCCCATCTTCTCCTCGGGGGTGAGGGGGCTCTGCCATTATGCCGCTGAGGGGGTGAGGGGGGCTCTTCCATGTCCCCTGAGGGTGTGAAAGGGTCTTTGCCTTGTCCCCACAGAGGGTGTGAGGGGGACTCTGCCATGTCCCCTGAGGGAGTGAAAGGGTCTTTGCCTTGTCCCCACAGAGGGTGTGAAGGGGACTTTGCCATGTCCCCTGAGGGAGTGAAAGGGTCTTTGCCTTGTCCCCACAGAGGGTCTGAGGGGGAATTTGCCATATCCCCTGAGGGAGTGAAAGGGTCTTTGCCTTGTCCCCACAGAGGGTGTGAAGGGGACTTTGCCATGTCCCCTCAGAAGGCGTGAGGAGGCTCTGCAGTGTCCCCTCAGAAGGTGTGAGGGCGGCTCTACCATGTCCTCAGAAAGGATGTGAAGGACCTGTTCCCCCCATCTCACCTTGCCACCCAGCGCAAAAGGGCTGTTTCCCCACCCAGCCCGGCGTCCCCTCACACCCCTCTGTCCCTCTGCAGGACGTGGCGGTGGCAGAGGAGAAGGAGCCCCCTCCGGACTGTCCCCTGGACAGCGAGCAGCTGGGCCGCAGCACCTGGGCTTTCCTGCACACCATGGCTGCCTACTACCCCGACCGGCCCTCCAGGGCACAGCAGAAGGAGATGAGGGACTTCATTCACCTCTTCTCCAAGTTCTACCCCTGCGAGCACTGCGCAGAGGACCTGAGGGAAAGGTGAGCTGCCTCAGAGGGTTTTTTCAGGATCTGGGGGAAGGTGAGTTTCCTCAGTGGGTTTTCTGAGGCTCTGGAGGACAGGTGATTGGCCTCAGCAAGTTTTCTGAGGATCTGAGGGAAAGGTGAGTTTCCTCAGCAGTTTTTTTTAGGTTCTGAAGGACAGGTGAGTGGCCTCAGCAGGTTTTTTTGAGGCTCTGAGGGAAAGGGTGAGTTTCCTCAGTGGGTTTTTTTGAAGATCTGAGGGAAAGGTGAGTAGCCTCAGGAAGTCTTTGTGCTGGAGGGGCTTGCCAGAAGTGCTGGGCTGCAGCAGCTAGTTTGCATATCAGCAGCTCTTCCTGCACTGGGGGTTTGTAGCTACCTGAACTGGTTTCTTCCATTATTGCATCAATCACAGATGCACTTACTCAGAAAACAAACACTTGTCCTCATGCTGTTGGGTTCTGTGCTGCCTCCAGGGCCTCACTGAGGTGATCTTGGAATTTTCTGGTTCAAAATGGGCTTGTGAACAGCTGTGGAATTAGGCTGGGATAATTTGGTTTTCAGGAGACAAGTATTCTTCTACCCTCTAAAATGCCCTGTGCTGGCAATCTGAGTAGTGGAGGCAAGCACTGAAATGGGCTGAGGTGTTTGATTTGGTAGAAGGTGTCTGCCCACGGCAGGGGCTTGGGTTGAGATGATCTTTAAAATCCATTCCAACCCAAATCATTCTGGGATTCTTTGATAAGGTTTTCTGATGCTCTCAGCTTCTTTCTCAGAAGTTTCAAATAATTTGTTTCCCGTTGCCTCTTTGCAGATTACGGACAAACCAACCCGACACGAGCACCAGGAGTAACTTCTCCCAGTGGCTGTGTCTGCTCCACAACGAAGTGAACAGGAAGCTGGGGAAGTCGGAATTCGACTGCTCCCGTGTGGATGAGCGCTGGAGGGATGGCTGGAAGGACGGGAGCTGTGATTAACCCGGAGGGATTGCTCTGGGAATCCAGCAGAGCAGTGCAGTACACGTGGAGCTGCTGCAGGGACAGTGGGACATAATAACTCTGTTTGTGTGGGACTGATTCAGAGCTGAACCAATGCCAAAAGGAGAATTGAAAATCCGATCCCAATGATATTTTGATAAGTAATGGTACCGGAGGGGTTAAGGCTGCCAGAAACCTCTGAGGCTGGGTCACTGACAAACTCATTTAATTATGACATTTCCTGATTTTGGGGACATTTGCTTATTTTTGTGGCTGTAATTCATTTTCCCTGAACACAGTGGTGTTCTCTGCAGGCATTGCCTGATGTTTTAGAAAAGGCATCTGATTAATTGTCACTTTCTGTTCTGATAGAGAATACTCATGCTGGGTTTGGTGCCAAGTCTGTACCCCTGGATTTCTCTCTCCAGGATCTCCAACATTTGTTGTTACTCTTGCATCCAGTTCCTTTGATAAAAGTCCTGAGGGCAGGTACTTTTAATTTAAACACTAAAATATGGAGCCCAGATTTCTCAATTTGGTTTTGTGTTTCAACTTACCATGTCAGAGGCCAAAACAGAGTCAAAATAATTTCAAGTTCTTCACGTAGGTCGTGATCTCATCCCTTCCTGCACTCCTGGCAGGGAGAGGTTTGCACAAACCCTGACAACAGTTTTTTTTTCCCTTCCCTGCTTCCTGCTGAGGTTTTCTTACCTATTTTATTGAGCTTCCTTATTTCATGCCCTACAGCACACCTGTGAATTTACCCTTGGGGATTTTTGGCAAGTTTTGACTGGATAGTTTAATGGTGCTGCTGTAATTAGAGCAGTGACACCTCTTATCTGAGCCTTTGGTCCCCACAGCACTGTGTGGGACTCCTCAGTGGTTAGAGAACCAGCAACACCTTTGGAAACACATTTTAACATTTTGTGGCACAGTCAAGTCCTTTCAAGCCGGGTCTGTTAGATGAATGTGAGACTTTTATGGACTAATGATTTCTGAACTTTTTACATCGTTACATTTCTAAACACAAACCCAAATGAGCCATTACCCAGGTACTGTGTGAAGAGTGTGATTGAAGGTGTCGTTCAGGCTACTAAAAGTGCTCAGAAAATTTCCCTATCAGCATGTTGAGGTTCTTAGAACAAATAAATCCCAGCTCTTGGGTTTTGTGTTTTGGTAATAAACTCAGCCCCCAAAGCAAAGCCCATTGGGATCCCCTAGAGGGGAGAGGACCAAGAAAAGGGCAGGTAGGACCCTGCTGACTCAGTTCTGCCAGGACACTTTTAGCAGCTGGGGGTGTGGGCAGGCGTCTCCCTCTGGGTTTGGTTGTGCTAAAGCAGGAATTTTGTGTTCTTCCACTGTTCTCTGTGACAATTCCCTCGCCCACGGAGCAGATGATGAGATTTCTCCCTCATTTGTTGCAGTGTAAACGAGCAGGTTGGTGAAACATCTGTCCCATCCTTTGTCACCTTCGTCTAGCAGGGGAGCAGGCTGGGGGCTTGCACTGGCCTGTGCCAGTCCTGGGGTGTGCTGGCCAGGCTCAGGGAGCAGCGGGGACATGGGAGCCTCCCAGCACACGTGTCCCCTCCCTGGGTGCACAGGGGGAAGTGAGCCTGCACCCAGCACATCCTGTCACTTTGTGTGCTGCCCTGCAGGAGGAGAAGCCTGTCCTGTCCTGGCAGGGGTGGGGAAGAGCCTTCAAGCTGAGTCTGTGTCTTTAGCAAATCCTGCCTGAAAATGAGGCCACCAGCTGTGGCCAGGATGCTTTTAGGACAGTTTCTATCTTTACCATGTGGCCATTTATGAAATGCTTGCACTTTGTTCTCTCGTGTTTTTGGCTTGGCAGAAGAGCTCTGGTGTAGTTCTCAGGCATATCCTCACCTCCATGCACTTGACCATGTGGGGATTGGGGGGATTTGTTCTGCTGCTCATTTGTACCACAAGTTTTAGTCTGGGGTAAGGAATTTCCATTGGAGGTCTTCACACTCATTGTGAATTCTCTGCTAACTGCACTTGATTAAATCTAGTTTTAAAAATCCCTGTATTCAAATTATATTTCCTGTTGATGTAAAAACAATAAAGCAACTGAGTGCACTGCTGGTTCACTCCTGCTGGGATCTTAGGGGTGGGATCTTGGAAAAGGAATCACGCTGTGCTGGTGGGTCTAACCTCTGCATGCCAAGATATTACTGTTATATATACAAAACAAGATATATATATATAATTATGGATGTGTATATTATAGTTTGGTGGCTCAGGGAAATTGTGTGATTCTGTGTGCATTGATCAGACAAGGTGGGGCTGCTCCTGGTCCTTTCCTCGTGTGCTGTTGGATTGATGCAGTTCTCTGTTGGCCCTACAGCAATGCAGGGATTTTTCCAGTGGTCCTGTCAAGTCTGAATTTGCTTTTATATGGGGACCAGTGGGAATTTTTATGGGATCCCAGTGATTTTCTTGACTTGCAGACAGCGTGAGGGGCAGCATTAGAGTTGGGAGTAGCTCAGCTCTTGCTGGTTTGGAGCAGGGTGGCATCTCTGAGGGCAGGGTTTGCAATCCCATTGCCTGCAATGAGGAGAGGAAGAGCAGAGTCAGGAGCAGGTGCTGCCTGAGGAGCTTGTGGGACCTTTCTCAAGAGCTGCTGCTGTGTGACAGGAACCTGACCAACCTTGCAGCTTCCCAAATTCCTCGCTGTTTTCATGGGCTGGTTTGCATCCAATCCATGCTTCACTTTTTTTTCCCCTTCTTTTCAACATTTTTATCCCATCCCCAAAAGCAAAGAGCAGGGAGCCCTGGGGGAATCATCTGTTCCATGGATGGCAGGCAGACTTGCAGATGCTGGCAGAAGCAGCACTGTGCCTTTGACATTTTTCCAGGGATTAGCTGTTCCTTTGCAGGGCGTTGGGTGTATGCAGGCTCCTGTTTGCAATAGGATTCCCAAGAGTTGTTTTATTTTCTCATGTCTTCTGCTTCAGTCTGTTCCAGGCAGTGTGGGAGACTCTTCCTCTTGGAGTTTTACAGGCTTGGAGAGGGAAGGGTTTGGATTTTTTTGTTTGTTTTTTCTTTCCTCTCCTTCTAAGCACTGATTTTTTTATTCCATTCCTGGAATGACTGCTCAAGGTTTTTGTCTAAAGGATGGAGAGGAGCTATCCAATATTATTTGAAGTCAGGATTAAGCACAACCAACAAGGTGATGTGAAGTCAACTCTTGATTTTGTAGGGTAATAAGGAAAGTAATAACACATAAAAAGCAAACCACATGTAATGGCACAGAGACAAACCAGTTAAATTTAATCCAAGGGGGTGAGGGTCAGCCTTGACACCAGCTGGGGCACTGCTCTGGATCAGTCCCACAGGGAAGTGTTGGTGAACACCAAATCCTGGTTCCAGGCTGGCCAACCCTCAGTTCAGGTGTTAATCACAGTGCAGGGAGCTGAGGGACGATGGTAGCTGGCACCTTCTGCAAAACTGTGAACAAAGCTTGTTTGCTGAGGATAAACGAGGTTTTATGCTCTTCTCTCTGCTGGTGCATGTAAAAAAACCCCAACCCAGATGGAGCTGATTTTCCTGTCATTTCTGAATATCTTTACTGCTGTTAAGACTTCCACAGGTAGGATCACAGTGAGAAGGCACCCACAGGGCCCACCCAGCTCCCGAGGCTGACGAGCCACACCAGCCTTTGCCGAGCTTTGCTGTGCTCCCCTTGGCATGGGACAGTCCTGGTGAGGGGTGGCTGGTCCAGCCCGGAGAGTTCTGCTGGCATTTCCCTGGGCCCAGCACCTGGCACGGGCTGGCACCTCGGCAGGGTCCCTGGCACTGGGACCTGCCCTCCACTCCCACGGGCTGTGCTAGTGCAGGCTGATGCTTTTCCTCCCGAGCACTCCAAACCCACAAGCCCTGTCCTGGTCCCAGTTTTCCCTCCCACCCAGCTGTGGTTCTCCTTGGCTTCTGCTCGTGGCTGCAGTGTGCTTCCCACGGGGAAACACGGGGAAAATTCCCTTCACATCTGACCAAGCCAACAGCAGAGGGCAACAGAGGATGTATTGCCGTGTATCTCCTTGTGCTTCCTTGACTTTTCCACCTCTTACCCATCTCTGGAACAAGACTGCTCCAGACACCAAATGTTTTACCTCATCCTAGTCCCTTTCCTGGGCCTTTGGGAGGAGATTTTGGTGCCTTCCGTTACTTTTCAAACGAGTGTGCAAGCCTCTTGTGTAATTACCACAACGAGGGATGTGTTATTCCTCTGCCTGCAGCTAAAATCTGCACTTGGAAGCAGAATAAAGCCCTGGATGCTGTTTCCAGCACATTTCCTACCTGATCTTCAGCCCATAGCTGGTGATATATGGAGATGTTCTGGCTTTTTTTGGTCATTAACAGATTAGAAAGGGTGAATTTACCTCACTGGATAATTTTGTAAGAGTGACAGGGCTCCTGCACAAACCAGAGGTGCGTACAGGAAACAATTCACAACAGTGACAACAGCCAGAGAAGTGCTCCAACTTCCTTGGCATTGTTGTCACCTGCTTTGCCCTGCATGGGAAAAGGTGGGAAGAAATCCCACAGAGTTTCATGGGAGTTTTGCTTTGGGTTAGCAGATCTGTGAGAAAGGAAACCGTTGAGTTAATTTAATGTCTGTCCCACCAGGCATTTCATGCAGCCCCTAAAACCTTCCACATTTCCCAGAACACCAAGCTTTAGCGTTCTTCTAAGCTCGAGTCCCACTGCTGGATGGAGATTTGCCCTGTGAATTCTGAGGATGGTCAGACAAAACTGGGCTTTCCCTGCTTTTTCCATCCAGGTGTGCATAAAAAAAAAAAAAAAAAAAAAAAATACAATGCCTTCATGGCCAGAGCACATGGCTGGAGTCTCTAGAGATCAAAATTTAGTTCTTTTTTAGTCATAATCTTCCTGCTAGACACCAAGCAAGTCACTTCATCTTCTGCGGCCACATTTTCACTTCTGCACAAGGGAGGTAAAATAGCTGTCAGGGCAGTCTTCGCCTGTATTTCCTGTTTAGATGAAAATCTCCTTCAGGGGGGCTGTTTTAATGGGCTTGTGCTGCACAAGCCTGGGCCTGAGAGTGTTCACACTTATAAAATCCCTCATCTCCATCCATCCCACAAATCTCTTTTCCATCAGCTTGCATCCTGCTGGTGAATGTGAGGACCTGCTGGGGTTGTGTTCAGTTAAGAAACGAAGCTTTTCTTATTTTCAGTGTATTTTTGGCAGCAAAGCTTGATGTAGCTGTGGATGCTCTTCATGCCCAGTATGGCTTGAACTGCCCCATGTCCTTGTACCTGTCAGCTGCAGGTGACAGGCACCAAGGTCAGCTGTTGGTGGCATGTCCCCAGCACGCTGGGACCTGCTGGTGTGCAGACCAGTTTGGGGAACAGCAAACACCTTGTTCCCCCTTTTCAAGCTCCTCCCAAGGTGGGGAGCAGTGGCTGAATCAGATGAGATTCTGGCTTGCCAAAAGCCCCGAAATTTTCATGCTGTGAGATATTTGGAGGAGCAGATGCCGAGTTCCCTCCTGAGGCGTTGAGGCCACGGCTGCACCGCTGCGAGGTGTTTTGGAACCCCTTGGGGTTTGATTCAGTTTGGGTTTTACACAAGCACTGAGATACCAACTCCCCTTTTCAAAACCACCTCAACTCACTGAGCTCTGTTATCTCAGTCTTCTCTCACTGATTTCTGTTAGAAAAGTTTTCCACAGTTTTTTCTGGCACACTTATCCTGGGTTTATCTGTGTACAGTAAGTGCTGAATCCCACCTGAGAAAGGTTTCAGAAGCAGATGAGTAACCAGCTAATAAATGATCTTCCAGATATTTTTGGATCTCTTAGGGTAAAAATCATGAAGAGCTTTCTAGTGACAGTGGGCTAAGGTACTGCTCATTCTCTCTGCCCAGATCCCTACGGACTTCTAAGCCCTTCTCAATATTCCTATTAACTCTCACTTTCATTTTCTCATTTGATGGCTGAAAGCAGCATCAGCCAAGCTCTAATGAAGGGCAAGCAAAGCATTTCAGAGCAACAACTAAACGTCTCTCAAAGTGCTGCTTCCAGCCTGCTGCCCGGGGAATGTGAAGGACAACCTGTTTTCCCACCCACGCCCATGTCAGGGCCAGCTCAGACCACGGGGAGCTGCTGCAGCAGTGGCTAAAATCCATGTCTGGAGCCTGCCCAGCTCCCTCGGGTGGGCTCTGCAGCCAGGCTGGGTCCTGCACGCTGGGATTGCTTCACTCCAAACACTCACTGGTGGAGCTGCTCCCAGAACAAATTGGTTTCACCCTGCTTTTCCCACCCTGGCCAGCTCTGGGGCTCCACATACAAGGAAAACGTGGATCTGTTGAGGTGACTGCTCACAGAGCTGGAGCCCCTCAGATCTGGAGCAGGGTGGGAGAGCTGGGGATGTCCAGCCTGGAGAAGACAAGGTTCCAAGGAGACCTTGGAGCCCCTCCCAGTACCTGAAGGTCAGCCCTTGGCTGAGTGGGTCAGGCTGACTGGAACAGGTTTTGAAGGAGAAAGATCCACATCTTATCTCCTCCAAGCTATCATCTCCACATACTTAGCCCTGATGGGTTTTTTTGTCATAGATACAAAGGTAAGAAGTTGGCATGACCAGAAGAAGCAAAAAGCAAATACAGGTTTTCCACTGCCTTTAATTAAACTCCTGTAAAATAAAACCATGGGCAGCTCTCAGGCATTTGTCTGTGTGCTGCTCTGTTTGCTTCCTGTCCTTGTTCCCTGTTCTGGTTCCCCGTCCCTGAAATCCAGTGGGAATGGTAAATAGAGACAAACCTTGTTCAAACCTAACAAATGCTCTGAGAAGTGCCCTTTCCAAACGCTGCTGTTCTCCGTTTGATGGGGGAAATGTGGGGGGTGCAATATCCTTCCCCATTATTGGCTGGCTCTGTGTATCTGTTGATTTGCAGCAACAGGAAGCGAGACAGAAAGACAGTTTGTATGTGGGCTGGAGATACCTCCTGTGCTTTATCTGAGCTGGTGCAGGGGGAGAAAACTGGCACCCCACGATGTGGGAAATGAGTTTATAAACACTGCACACAGCAGAAGTCGGGGGGATGAACCCCAAAGAAAGGGCAAGTTTAGGAGCAGAGATTTCAGTGCGTCATGGTCATGCCTTGAAGGGTATAAACCCCACAGCTGTCTGGAAATGGTTGTGATTTGTTCTAGGGCAACATCTCAAAGATTCAGGCAGTGTCCTGCTCCCTTGTGCTTTGCATTGTCCAAAAATTCCAGCTGGGACAGATGAGCTGGGCAAGACACGTAAGGAAGAGGGAGAAAAAAGTGTTTTCCCCAAAATCATCAGAAAACCAGGAGCAGAGCCCACAGGTCCACCTGGTTCCCTGTGCAGCATCCCTGGAACACGCTGCCTCCCTGGCACTGGCACCCTGGAGGAGCAGGGCAGCCCGTGCCATCACATGGAGCTCTGGGCTGATGGGTTTGGGATGGTTTGTGCCCAAAGCCTGATTTGGATTTTTGAGGATGCTGAAACAGCTGCTTCTAAACTGCTGGAGCTGATTGAAAATCCCACCTCGGGTAATCCCTTCCAGTTAATTTGGTCTTTGTTCCTGACCTGCAATTCAGGGATGAGCTGGCAGTGATGCTCTTGGCACTGAGGTCCCTTCCCTGGCCAGCTCCACAAGCCACCCTGCCAGCAGAAAGCAGGAGGGACCAACCTGCCGTTCTCTTCGTGGCCATTTCGGTTCTGCCTAGGAAAATGTGCTGGTTCCTGTGCCATTGAGGAATGAAGGGCTGAATTCTGCTTTTCCTGCTCCAGTCAGAAATAGACCTGGAGAGATGATGACTCACCTGTCATTGAGAAAAGCTGCGTGGCACCATTATGAGCTTCAACAGTTAAATCCTGATTCCAACCTGCAAGAAGGAGCAGCCTGAGAGAGCTGCAAAAGGAGCTGCAGACGGGATCCAGCACCCGGGAATCCTTGGCTCTGTGGCTGCCTCGTGTGTGGGAGGGGTGGGACACACCTGGCCCGCAGGTGACCCGCGTGCTGTGGCGGTGACACGGTCCCTGCCGGGGGAATGAGTGGGGCCGCAGTGGGGCAGGGGCCGGGAGAAGCCCCCAGCCCCACACCCCGTGCCGTGCTCCTCCTCCCTGCGCCTTTCCCTGCGGCTCCCGTCCGGAGCGGGGATGATGTCAGGGTTGTCATGGCATCGGTATCTATGGAAGCGGGATCAGCATCGCCCGTGCTCCAAACCAGCTCAGGACAGGTCCCGGAGCCGCGGGGGGAACTCCTCCGCAGTAATCAAGGGTTTCCCTCTAAGCTTCTTCCTTTTTCTCCTTCCCGCTGTTCCTGGGGAGGGAGCAGGGATGGGGTTTGGCTTCCTCCCCCCATGGCAGCTCTGGGTGCCTCTTCCGTGTGTGAGGAAATCCAGAGGTCAGCCCCATCCATTTTCACTTCCCTTTTCCTGCACCAGCTCTGAACGTGCGAGAGCAAAGAGCAGCTGCCCAACCTTGCCCTCTGCCCCGGGCAGTGGCCAGCAGAGCCTGGCTCGTGCCAGCTCTGAGCGCCCTCCTGGCTGCAGGGCCTCTGAGGGTCCCCAAGGGGTGACAGCCACCCTTTCTGGGGGTCTGGGCACAGAAGGGGGTCAGTGCCTGCAGCAGAGGTGAGCTGAGCAGCGTGGTGCTCCGGGCCATGGCATCGCCCTCCTGCCAACAGCCCAGCTGCTCCCAGGGAGCCTTTGCCATTGCCTGGTGACACTGGCATGGCACGGTGACACCTGCAAGGACACCCCACCCCTGCTCACAGCAGGCTGTCTCCAGAGGCAGCACGGTGACCACAGGATGGTAATTCATGGAACAGCTCAGTGACCCTGGCAGTGGCTGGTCTGTGGTGTCCCCAGCCATGGCACAGGGACCATGGCCACAGCATGGTGGCACTGGCTAGCCACAGCTCTGCTGTGGTGGCCATGCCCACAGCTCGGTGACAGTGCCTGTCACACTGTCACAGTGTCCATGACCACATCCCGGTGACAGTGCCAGTTACAGTGTCAGTGTCTATGCCCACAGCTCGGTGACTGCCTGTCACAGTGTCACAGTGTCAGTGTCACAGTGTCCATGCCCACAGCTTGGTGACAGTGCCAGTCACAGTATCACAGTGCCCATGCCCACAGCTTGCTGACAGTGTCACAGTGTCCATGCCCACAGCTTGGTGACAGTGCCTGTCACACTGTCACAGTGTCCATGGCCACATCCCGGTGACAGTGCCAGTCACAGTGTCACAGTGCCCATGCCCACACCTCGGTGACAGTGCCTGTCACAGTGTCACAGTGTCAGTGTCACAGTGTCCATGCCCACAGCTTGGTGACAGTGCCTGTCACACTATCACAGTGTCCATGGCCACATCCCGGTGACAGTGCCAGTTACAGTGTCAGTGTCTATGCCCACAGCTCGGTGACAGTGCCTGTCACACTGTCACAGTGTCCATGGCCACATCCCGGTGACAGTGCCAGTCACAGTGTCACAGTGCCCATGCCCACAGCTCGGTGACAGTGCCTGTCACAGTGTCACACTGTCACACTGTCACAGTGTCACACTGTCACACTGTCACACTGTCGCCGTGCTCGGTCTCGCAGCGCCGGGAGCGCGCCCCGCGCCGTTCGCGCGCACCTGCCCGTGCCCCCCACCCCCGTCTCCCCCCCAGCCGCCGGGTGGTTCCTCCCGCCGCCCGCACGCGGCGCTGCGGACGAGCCCACGAGGGAGGGGCGCGGGGGGGCGGCGCGGGGCGCGCGCGGCGGGGCTGGGCCGGGCGCGGAGCGGGCGCGGGGGAAGATGGAAGGAGCGTCCTTCGGAGCGGGCCGGGCGGGGGGGGCCATCGACCCCGTGGATTTCCTCAAGCAGCCGCAGACCCTCCTCCGGGTGACCACCTGGGTAAGGCGGAACGGCCGCGGGGGCGCGGGGCTGGGCAGCGGCGGCGCGGGGACAGCGCCCGGTGCGGGGACAGCGCCCGGTGCGGCGGGCAGTGCCCGGGCGATGGGCAGTGTCGAGGTGATGGAGACAGTGTCGAGGTGATGGAGACAGTGTCGAGGTGATGGGCAGCTCAAGAGCATCGTGCCCGCAGCCGGTGAATCGTTCCCGGTGTCGGTGCGCTGCCGGTGCTCGGTGCGGTGCCGGTACCGCGGGCGCTACCGGTGCCGGTGCTCGGTGCGCTGCCGGTGCTCGGTGCGCTGCCCAGCCCCGCGGGCAGTGCCGCTTCCCGGGGGAGCTGCCAGGGAATTTCCCCGGGCACGGGGCCGGGATGCGCCGCTGCCCCTGCCGCGTGCGGCGCCGGAGGATGCGGCTCGGAGCAGGAGGCAGGGGACATTTTCCTGCCTTCCGCGCTCCGTGCGTGCGTGTGTGTGACAGAAATTCGGGAGCCAGCCCTGCCCAGCTCCCGGTGCTGCTGAGATGAGAGGATGCCGTGTTTGTTGGACGTTTCCCGTCTGTGAACTCCCGCCGTGGAGCAGGAGGTGGAATGGGGGAAGGCTTTGGTGCTCCGTGCCCAGGGCGCTGTGCCAGGGTGCCCCTGTGGCCGTGGTGCCCCGATGCCCAAGGCTAAGGACAGCCCCCAATTTGCCTCCCCCAGCCTGGCTTTCTGCTGAGATGTGCAGGTGTGCAGGGCCTTGGGCGGTCAGGAATGCCAGGTCCTTCCCAAAAACCCTGCTGTGGGCAGGATCTGCCCGGCTCTCACCTGGCTCCAGAGCTTGGCTGGAGGCTGTGGATGAGCCTGGGGCTTGTCCTCGCCCTGTGCCACCCCTGTGCTGGCTCTGTGTCACTGTGGCAGTGCTCAGCGAGCTCCCAAAGCTGTGCTGGGGAGGTGCAGCCCCAGCTGGCATGGCTGCTGGCTCCATGGGGCTCTCCAGCCTGGGGTGCCCCGGGAGAGGCCCCGAGCAGCACAACGGGCAGCACAAGAGCAATTCCAGCTGCAGTCACATGCTCAGAGTTAAACCACACGCTGCAGTGTGTGCCTGATGGGAGCTGCTGTCCTTCCCAGGCCTTGGAGAAGGCCCACGACTCCATAGCTGGGGAAAAACGGGGCCAGGGATGGATCTGGGGCGTCCAGCTTGGTGTGGAAGGGGCGTTTTGGGCAGGGTTGAGGAACAGGCAGCAGATGTTTCCTGGAAGAAAACTTGGTCTGGATCCTCCTGGATCCTCCTCGGGTGGCAATGGCAAACTGCTGGCAGTGGTGTAGGGTTTGGGTACAGTTCAATAAATCTGCCCCACTGTTGGTGAGTTCAGCCCCTCCTAAAATAAATGTGTCACCTTGCACCCAGAGGGATCCCCACCCTTGTTGGATGGAGGGGATTGGACACTGCTGGGCCAGAGTATGGAATGGAGGTGCAAAATAAAAATCCCAGCTTAGGAAATACTCCTGTATATATTCACTGGTTTATTCAGTGGTGAAGTCCCTCCTTTCCTGGCTCTGTGTTCCCAGGGAATCAGTGACAAACGAGTGCTTACAACTACAGAAATGCATCAGCTTAACTCCAAACAAGTGCAGGGGCCACCAGTGTGGGTAAACTGGGGTGAGCATGCTGCTGTCCCATAAATGTGTGTAACATTCTGAGTTGGCCAAAGCCCACTGAGCAAAAAGGGACTTTTTTTGCTCTTTTCACTGGGCTGGGGGAACTCCCTTTGGAGCCCTTCTCCCAGGTCTCACACTCCCTCCTAGATCTGTCAGGGCTCATCACTGCTCCAGCCTGGGGGTTCAGAGCCCCAGTTTGGCTGTCTCAGCCCAGTTCCCCATGTCTTAAACCAGTTCAGCATTTGTGGCTCCTGCCCAGCGTGAGCTGGGGCTGCAGGGACACCATCCCCTTCCTGGCTTCCAGGCCAAACCCATGTCAGCACGGAGAGATGGGGTGGGGGAGGCAGCCAAAGGCTTTGCTGGGGTCCCTGCTGCCTTCCTGGCTGCTGTCCTGGGTGAGTGGCAGCGCTGTGGCACGCGGTGACATCCGTGCTGGTGGCCGGGCAGGAGCTGGAACCGATGCCCCCCGTGCCACTCCCTGACTGCCAAAGCAAACAGAACCTTGCTGGGCTTCCGTGCCCGCTGTGCCAGGGGAGATGAGCTGCCCGTGCTCACGGAGCAGCCGTGGGTGGGTGTTGAGCCAGCCCTGGGTTGAGGTCAGGTTTTGGGGTGAGCTTTGCACGTGGTTTCCCTTCCTGGGCCTCGGTGGCGCAGCTTTGTACCCCGGTTGACCCGGATCCCACAGCCCAACAGGAGCCTTGCCCCGCGTGTGGTGGCAGCTTCTGGTGGGCAGAGGAAGAGCTGCCAGGGTGGGCTGGTGTGGCTGGGGGTGGTGGAGGAGCCCCACAGGGATTTGGGGCCAGCCCCGGGTGCCTGAGGTGGCTGGTGGCCACTGCTGGGGCTTCCCACCACCAAAGGAAGCTCCAGTTCCCTTTTGGGACTCTGGTGGCTGCCTGGGGGACGTGGTGCTGGCACAGACATGTGAGGGACTGGCAGGTGAATGGTGACCCACACAGAAATCCCCAAATGTCAGCGGTGCCCAAAGGGGATTCCTGGTTCTGCTTCCCTCTCAGAGAGTAATTCAGAGTATCTGAGGGGGAAAAATCCACTCCTGGCTCGAGCTGTAAAATCAAAAGCTGGAAAGAACCATTTAACAGTTCCTCATTCATCTCTTCCCTCTCTGTCTGATGCAGTTTGTCAGATGAAGATGTGATCGCTCTTGTGGTTTCCTTTTGAGACATTTTTTGCACAGCCAAACAGAGTCGACATTCATGACGGGTGCCTGCAGAATCATGAGCTCCTTTCTCTGTGACTGCCCGTGCCAGCCAGACTTTCAAGTGGCCACTCAGCTTCACAGGGCAATTGTTCATTTAACGTAGGCTTAGGTTTGGGTTTTAAAGCAGTTTTGGAAAATAGTCTGGTAAAATTTTTCAGCAGTTCCTGTGAATTCATGCAGAGCAGCAGCAGAAGTGCAGTGCCAGGTCCCTCATCCATCCCATCCCATCCCATCCCATCCCATCCCATCCCATCCCATCCCATCCCATCCCATCCCATCCCATCCCATCCCATCCCATCCCATCCCAAAGTTTGAGCTGCCTCAGACTTTGCTCCTGGCCACTTTTCAGAAGGGTCATCAGATTTCTGCCTTAATTTTCTCTTTCTGCAGGCGATAGATTAAAGGCAGAACTTGAATTAAACATTTTGGTAATGGAATTAAAGCGGAGCTTTGCTGCATCTGAGCTTAAAATGGTTCTGAATTGCCACGCTCCTGTCACCTCTGGTTTCAAGCACTGCTGGTGTGCCATGTGCTCAGATTGCAGGACGAGATTAGGAGCCCTGAATGAACGCTGTGTCTCAGCCAGCATCTCCTTACCACATCAGAAAAAGTAATTCAGGAAAAATCAGCCATGTGGTCATCAACAGACATCCTCCCAAGCTGCTTAGCCTGGTGCCCGTGGCCCCAAAGCTGTTACAGCCAGCACCAGCCCACCTCGAAAGCAGCCAGGCCTTCCCTTGGTGCTCCTCTCCGGGGTCCCCGGGGAGATCAAAACCTCCCAAAATGGTGCAGATCAGTGCTGGAAACTTCCCTGTGGCTGACAGCTGCAAAGATAAACTGGGGAGGGAGCTGGGGGTGCTTGTCCCCCGTGCCAAGGGACCCCAAGCAGGGCTCTGCCCCAGGGGAACGCTCGGTGCTGATTTGACCTGTGCTAATTGGACCTGAATTGTTCTCCCTTCTCGTTTGGGGGTCCCTCCTTCCCTGGCTGGGCTCTGGGGGGGCAGGGACTGGGCAGGAGGAGTTTGGCTCCGGGAGGGAGTGAGGGATCCCCAGGGCTTGGCCCGGCTCTCTGCAGCCCTGGCTGGTGCCCAGCTCTGCTGGTCGGGAGCCACGGCAGAGCAAATGAGCTCTGGGCTGTTCTCCCCCGTGCACTGCATCTCCTCCACGCTGACATTAATGTGTGTGCAGTCAAAGCTGCCTTCTGCGGGCTCCTGCAAGCCCACACCTTCTGCTGGTGTTTTTTATAGGTCCCAAACGCGAGTGCAGCTCCTCAGCAGTGGAAGCATCTCACCTTAAAATGGCTGACAGCTCTCAGCGAGGCGCTCAGCTCCTGCTCTCCTCTCTTGTTTGCTTCTTGTTTTCCTTGCCTGGCTCTGCTCAGGCTCTGAGGTCTCCTGAAGCACATTTTAGGGGATGGGCTGCAGAAAGCTGAAAGCAACGGGGAGGAGAACTGAGTGTGCGCTGGGCTCCAGGCTGCTGGAGCTTCAGGAGGGAACGGGGAGCTGCAGAGCACAACTCCAGAAGAAAGGCAGGCAGCCTGGCCAGCCAGCACTCCCCAGATTGCCAAAACGTGCTGGAGGCAGGGCAGACACAGCTCCAGCTTTACCCACTGCTGAAAGGTGTGTCCACGAACACATCAGGGTCCCAGCACCCTGGGCTCCTGCCTGACGGGTCCAGCAGAACTGCAGAATCCTGGAATGGTTTGGGCTGGAAGGAGCCTTAAAACCCACCCAGTGCCACCCCTGCCATGGGCAGGGACACCTTCCACTGTGCCAGGCTGCTCCAAGCCCTGTCCAGCCTGGTCCTGGAAATTCCCAAGGATGGAGCAGCCACAGATTCTCTGGACACCTTGTGCCAGGGCCTGCCCACCCTGTGAGCAGAGAGACTGTCCCACTGTCCTGTCCCACTGTCCTGTGTCACAGAAATGCTGCCTGGCCTGCAGAGACATCTCTTCTTGCTTGGAAGCAAACTTTAAACTGGGAGAACTGGGCTGCTGGCTTTCATCAACAAGAGAGCTCCCAGCTCCTGCCTGGCGTGATGGAACCCCAGCTCCCTTTGCCCCAGCAGCCCCCCATGTCCCCGTGGGTCTGGGGGCTCCTGCCCCATGTTGAGCTCCCCCCAGGTGGGACTGAGGCTCCTTTGTGTGGTGAGGTGCAGCTCTGGATGGAAAGGATGGGAGAGGAGAGATTTCCTTTTTCCATCCCCCTGCAGCCACAGGCTCCGGCACTCGTGGTCTGCTGCAGCTCCTGCAGCTCCTGCAGCTGCTGCAGCTGCTGCAGCTGCTCCCAGCACTCAGAAACCTCCACACCAGGAGCCCCCAAGCTCCCAGCACATCCCCGTGGCAGCTTGGGCAGGATGCAAGGATGGAAAATGCAATTTCCCACTGTGGTGGCTGGGGACAATCCAGTTTTTGTACTGTGCGTCGCACCAGCTCGGCCAGGAAAAGCAGAATTTGTTGCTGGTGGTTTGGGGTTGTTCAGCTGGAAAATGGAGAGTCCTGTGAAGGCTCCTGTGCAAATCCTCTGAGGTGCTGCTCGGGCCCACCAAAGCTCGCTGGCGGTGGAAAATCTGACCTTGTATTTCCTCTTTCAAGTCTCTGATGAGCTGGCTGGGGCTTGGAGCCACTGCGGTTTGTGAAGGTGATGGGGAAAATGCACTTGTTCTGTGGGAACTTCAAAAAACACGGGGGGTTTATTTCTCTGCCACCCACGTTTCTCTTCATCCACCCACGTTTTCCTAAAATAAAAGCATTTTTACATCTATACTTAGAAAGACAACACCAAATTTATTCTCATTAAAATGTTTCACCAGCACCAGTGGGCTTTTTAAGAAAAACCATAACATCACAATGTTGGGGTGAGGGAAAGGTAACCCGTGGAAAGGCACGTTTTGACAGGAATATTCCAGGCAGTGCTGATGTTTTTGAACTCATCTATTAAATGTGTGCACTTGGAATTCGTTGCTCCTCTGGCCTCCCAAGGAAAAGCTGCGTGTGCTGTGTTTTGCACATTGAAATCTGGTTTGAGCCACTTGGGTTGTCTGGCAGAAGGAAGGATGCTCTGCTTTCCAAAATCCTTTGGAACTGGAAGTTAAGGGATGAAACATCCTTAAAAAAAAAAATAAATCTACATTGACAGCCCCAGGTGTGCAAAGCTGGTGCAGGCACCACACACCTGTGCTGTGACATCCTTAATTGCATTTATGGGAGCTCTCCCTCCCCACCTGTCGCTATTGGACACGAAATGAGTGCACAGAAGCTTGGGAAGTTCAAAAAAGACCCAGTTTTATTTTATTTAAACATCTGGCAATTATAGAATTCCAAAGGTGACTGTGGATTGGAGGATGGATTCACCACCTCTCCAACCACACTGCTCCAAAGCTCAATCAATCATTTCTCTCTATTTACAGAGAAATCTGTAAACTATTCCATTTATACATGAAATGGTATTACTCTCAAATATGTAACCGTTACCAGGAGGCTAAAGAAGTTTCATGAGAACTTTAAAACTTTCAAAAGAACTCTAAAAGAAAACTTACCACTTAAAATCAGGGCAACAGCTACCAAAGCTGGGGGCTCCCAGCAGGCTCCCAGCAGCCTGGGGAAGGTTGGGAATCCTGGAGGACCGAGTGGAACTTCCCGAGTACGAGTTTGCTCTCCTGCCAGAGAAGTGATGGCGTGGAGTCAGAGGTGCTCAATTATTCAGAAGCACATTACTCCTTCCCAGGGCCTGTTTCATAAATGCTGCTGCTATTTCTGATGGTAAAGAACAATTCTGCATTATTTACGAGCAGATTTTTACAACTGCTGATGTTACAGCTGCTGCCAAAGCCCTGGGAAGACGATCAGTGCTGTTTGTTGTTGGTTCTTCCTTCACAGCGTGGGGATGCTGAGGATGGTGATGGTGGTGATGATGAGGATGTGATGAGGATTTTGATGATGATGGTGATGATGATGGTGATGAGGATGATAGGGATGATGGTGATGATGCTGATGATGTTGGCAATGGTGATGATAATGATAATGATGATGATGATGATAATGATGATAATGGTTATGATGATGAGGATGGTGAGGATGGTGATGATGGTCATGATGATGGTGATGGTGATGAGGATGGTGATGATGATGGTGATGAGGATACTGATGGGGACGATGGCAATGGTGATGATGATGATGGGGATGATGGCAATGGTGATAGTGATGGAAGTGATGGTGATGAGGATGGCGATGATGATGATGATGACTGTGATGATGGCAATGGTGATAATGATGGTGATGATGATGGTGATGATGATGCTGATGATGATGGTGATGATGGCAATGGTAATGATGATGATGGTGATGAGGATGGTGATGATGATGATGATGATGACAGTGATGATGGCAATGGTGATAATGATGGTGATGATGGTGGTGATGGTGATGATGATGGTGGTGGTAATGATGGCAATGGTAATGATGATGATGGTGATGAGGATGATGATGATGGTGATGAGAATACTGATGGTGATGATGATGATGGTGCTGTGCCATCCCAAGTGCTCCCCAAGCACAGCACCGGCAAGGAACAGGGTGCAGGTGCCACAGGGTGACTTGGGTGGCCCCTGAGCTCGTGGCTGGTGCTCAGGGCCAGGGATGGATGCGGGACAGGCCCCCAGGCCATGGGTGAACTCCCAGAGGAGGAAGAGGAGAAGATCTGTCCCAGCGTTACGTTAAAGAGTGGCTGGACCTTGGGGGTGCTTTGCCCGCCGTGGGTTCTGCTCCATTTCCCCTGCTCCGTGACACGGCTTCCCTGGGAGCTGCAGGAGGTGGCACGGGGACCGTGAGAGCCTCCAGCCCTTCCCTGGCTCAGCTGCTCAGCCATCTCCTGCCCCTGGGGACACCAGGGGCTTCGTGGGGCCCAGCCTGGCAGCAGGGAGCAGCACAGCACTAATTCTCTGCAGGGACCTGCCCCATCTGGGTATTTTTTCCCTCCCCAGCGTGTCTGGAGAAGCAGGTTCTTACAGTCCTCTGCCCAGCGGAGCGCTGGAAGGCAGGAGGAGGTTCCAGGTCACAGAGGAGGAACACCCAGGTGCAGTTTGGAGCCACCAAGCAGAGGAGATGTGGCTGAGAAACGCCACGTTGCCACGGAGTCGAGGACGGGGCTGAATCCGGCGGCGCTGCTGTTGGGCAGCAGAGCTGAATGCCACCAGCAGCAGCAGCAACCTGTGCTCCTCTCCTTGCTCCTGCAGATCTTCTCCATCGTGGTGTTCGGCTCCATCGTCAACGAGTGCTACGTGAACAAGGACAGCCAGCACCCCGAGCTGCTCTGCATCTTCAACGAGAATGAGAGCGCCTGCAGCTACGGCATCGCCGTGGGCGTCATCGCCTTCTTCGGCTGCATCTTCTTCTTCGTGGTGGACCTGTACTTCCAGCAGATCAGCAGCGTCAAGGACCGCAAACGGGCCGTGCTGCTGGACCTGGGCTTCTCAGGTACCCCGCTCTGCTCTGCTCTGCTCTGCTCTGCTCTGCTCGGGTGTCACGATCCGCTGCTAGCGGGGTGTCGGGGTGGTTCCTTCACCGATCCCAAAGTGCAAAAGACAGCCACGCACTCACAGGGAAGAATTCCTTCTCAATGTCCAATGTAAATCCACCTTCCCGCAGCTGAAGGCCATTTCCCCTTGTCCTGTTATTCAATGCCCTTGTGAAAAGTCCCTCTCCGACACGTCCAGGGAGGATGTGCTGCTCCTGGGGCTCACTGAGGTCAGGCAGGCAAAACACTGAGATGACCCCACAGGTTTCTTTCGCCTCTGTTCTTGTGTTTAAAAAGCTCCTTTTGGGCCACAGCTCCCAAATTTCCTGTTCCTTTGGAAGCCTCGGTGGTTTGTGCAGCAGCAAAGGAGGGGTGCTGGGCAGGGGCAGCACTGACCACCTCTGCTCCTGTGGGAATTTTTAATTAATTCGAGACCTCTGAATTGCTTTAGATGATGGGATTTCTTTTTCTTATCTCCCACATAGACAGGAAGGGTGAGTTCAGCTCACATCTTCACAGCATGGCTCAGAGGGTCACAAGATCTTAATTATGAGACCTTTTAAAGATTTATTAACCAATAAAACACTGCTAACAAGGATGTTCATGGCTTTGACCCAATATTTTGTGTTATGGACCCATGCTACAGTGTGAGCTTTCTTAGCCAATCCTGTTACGACATAGAAGCTTACAGTGATGCACTATAAAACTCTAAATTTCCCCCACTTAACGTGCCTCTGCTTGAAACTACAAATCCACATTCTCACTTCCAGCACCTCCATTTGGGAGCCTTTCCCAAGGTCTCAGATCAAATCCCGGGTTTGAATCCAACCTTTGGCTTACAGACCCGGAGCGTTCCGTGCGTTTCAGGCTCCGACCTGTCCCCCCGCAGGTTTCCTGGCCTTCCTGTGGTTTGTGGCCTTCTGCTTCCTGGCAAACCAGTGGCAGAGGACGACGCTGACCAGGGGCTTCTCGCAGGGCGCCGACGCCGCGCGCGCGGCCATCGCCTTCTCCTTCTTCTCCATCATCATCTGGGTGAGGGCAGAGCAGGGCTGGAGTGCCCCGGGCTGCTGGGGGAGGCTGGGCTTTGCAGAAGTGAATCCTGGAGGGTGGTGAGGGGAGGTACTGTGGACTCTCCACACGTGGAACTGGTGGTTTCTCACCAGAGAAGCCTCAGCTCTGTCTCCTCCGCCTGGGGAATTCCAGGCTTCCCTTTCTCCCGAGGATGGGAGGTTTTGTTTTCCAAAATGTGTCACGAGCCAGGAGCTGCCCTGATTTCAGGACCTCGTTGGAGGCAGAGAGCCCCCAGGAGCAGAACTCTGCCCTGAGCAGCTTCATGGGGTGGTTGGGGGACTTTGGGAGCTCTCAGGCTCATCAGCTCCCTCCTGGGACACGCCAGGCTGGCCCCTCTGCTGTCCACCTGGAGAAGGGGCTCAGAAACCCCCCTGGCTCCCATTTCCAGCCCCCCCTGGGCAGAGGGACCCCAGCCAGGGCTGTGTGAGACCCTGGGGCTCACCTGGACCCCACTGGGGGGTTCCTGCCCCAGAGCTGAGTGTGCAGAGGCAGGGATGGCTCCGGGTTCCCTCCATCCCTCCTGCAGCTTCCCCTGGGCACAGGGATGTGCCCTAATTCCACGTTGCCTCACAAGAACTGGGGCAAAAGGCAGTGCCAGGTTCCCAGCAGCAAACCCCGCTCCGGTTCTCCCCCAGCTGAGCTGCTCCTGCTCTGATGATCCCAGGAAATCTCTTTTAATCCCAGCTCTGCCCCATCCCGCTGGCAGGGAGGGCAGTGGGTGGGATGTTCCCCGTCCCATCAGCATCTCCCCCCACCCCGGGAGGGCCATGGGGACGCCACTGTCACCCTGTCCCATCCCCAAGGATGGCCAGCGTGGTTGGGAAGCCATTCCTGGCCTCTACAGGCATTTTTTAGCCTCCTCAGAGCATCATTTACCAACTAATTGAATTGTTAATGAAACCTCCTGGAAGGAAATCCCTCCCGGCTTTGCCGCCCACATTTCCCACCGTTTGCAGCCTCAATTCCAGCAACCTGGAAGAGGGTGAAGGAGTCTCGGCAGATCTGACCTATTTTCCTGGGCTGGCTCTGGGCAGCTCTCCCTCCCCACAGCAGATGTGTTTATCTGGGCCAGCAGTGCCAGATGTGCACGGCCAGAGTCCCCCAGCCCGGGCAGAGCCCCGGGGGTCACCCTGGCCCTCAGAAATGGCTTCTGGAGTGTTGGGGTGGGCTTTGGGGCTGGATTTGCTCTGGGGTACCACGCAGAGGGGTGGCAGCCTGGGGGGTGCTGCCGTGGGCAGAGAGATGGGGGATGTGGGGTGCTGGGGGATGTGAGCTCCAGAGGGCTGTAGGGTCCTGGGGGGACAAGGGGACCCTGGTGGGATTCGAGGTCCTGGAGGTCTTGGGGGGGCCCTGGAGGGACATGGGGGCCTGGTGGGATCTGAGGTCCTGGGGGTTTTGGGGGACCCTGGGGGGACATGGGGTCCTGGTGGGATTTGAGGTTCTGGGGGTTTTGGGGGACCCTGGGGGGACATGGGGGCCTGGTGGGATTCGAGGTCCTGGGGGTTTGGGGAAACCGTGGGGAGACATGGGGTCCTGGTGGGACCTGAGGTCCTGGGGGTTTTGGGGGGATCATTCAGGAACATGGAGTCCTGGTGGGATTCATGGTACTGGGGGTTTTGGGGGGACCATGGTGGGATCTGAGGTCCTGGGGGTTTGGGGGACTCTGGGGGGACATGGGGTCCTGGTGGGATTCATGGTTCTGGGGGTTTTGGGGGAACCCTGGGGGGACATTGGGTCCTGGTGAGATTCGAGGTTCTGGGGGGACCCTGGTGGGATTTGAGGTCCTGGGGGTTTTGGGGGGACCTTGGGGGGACATGGGGTCCTGGGTGGGACTCGAGGTCCTGGGGGGACATGGGGTCCTGGTGGGATTCATGGTACTGGGGGTTTTGGGGACCCTGGTGGGATTCGAAGTCCTGGAGGGACATGGGGTCCTGATGGGATTCATGGTACTGGGGGTTTTGGGGGAACCCTGGTGGGACATGGGGTCCTGGTGGGATTTGAGGTCCTGGAGGTTTTGGGGGAACCCTGAGGGGACATGGGGTGCTGGGCTAATGTGAGATGCTGGTGCCACGCAGGATGCTGAGGGGTCCTGGGGATTCCGGGGGGTCCCGGGGTGCCGTGGGGCGGCAGCCCTGCCCGTCTGACGCCGTCCCCGCCGGGCGCAGGTCGTGCTGGCGCTGCGGGCGCTGCAGCGGTACCGCCTGGGCACGGACATGTCCCTGTTCGCCACCGAGCAGTTCGGCGCCGACCCCAGCGCCTCGTACCCCGGCTACCCTGGCGGCAGCGGCGTGGAGAGCACGGAGACCTACCAGAGCCCCCCATTCACCGAGACCTTAGAGCCCAACCCCAAAGGGTACCAAGTGCCAGCGTACTGAGGGGCTGCGGCGGTGCCAGCCTCGCCCGCTCCCCAGTGTCTCCAGCCCCGTTTCCTTGCCGTGGCCGGTCAGTGCCGGGTCCCTTTATTAGCTCGTTGTGCAGTGAATTCTGTACAGTGGTATTGGTTCTTGTCTTACCTGTCCCAGGGTTTCTAAAAGCAGTGTTCCCTCTAAGCCAGGAGGAAGGAAGGTTGGCACCACATCACCTACAGGCGGGGAGGAGGGGGAAATGTCCCCTCCGAGCTCTGCTGGCAAAGCCCAGGACACCTTTTCCTCTTAGGAAACAGCAGCTGAGGAGTTTTTATCTCGTTCTTCCAGAGCTAACACAGAATCCATCGAGGCTGGGTGGGGAGAGCTGGCCCTGGCTGCTCCCGCTGTGGAGCTTCCAGTCCAGGTCCCAGGAAAGTGCCAAATTCACAGGGAAATCAGTGGTGTCTGTGTTGTTTTCCTTTGTGTATACTTGCTGTACAAAACAAAAATCCAAACATGTGTTTCCAAACTTGGTTTAGAGGAACAGAGGGGGCACAGCAGGCCGGGGTTGGGATCGGTATCCAGAGTGCTTCTACACTTCAACAGGTTCTGGCTGAGGGTTTCAAAAGTGACTGTTTGAAAGAGGAAACCAGCAGGAGCTGGTTGCTAAATGGGGATAGCCTGTGATCAGTGGGAATGTGGCACTTTGTGGTTCCATTTCCTCGTGGGGCGATTGGGAAATTTGTAAATTCCTAAGGAATTTTTGGTTGGCAGCGCTGACACGTCCTCACTCCAGAGAGGTGAGGACCAAGGTGAGGGGCTCAGTCTTGACATCCAAGGCCATTAGGAGCAATACTGGACTTTTATTTTGATTTTGGGAGCAGCCACCATCTGTCAGCTGCAGCAGAGCCCCGGGTGGGGACACGTGTGTCACCCTGCAGCCTCCAGAAACGAGGGATTCAGGCAGGGAACTGGAAAGGCTTCAGAGCCCGGGTTTGGAAATGGTGTGGGAAGAGTCAGTGAAAAGCACCCAGGAAGGAGGCTCAGGTTGGGGGTTCAGCTGCAGAGAGCCAGGAAAAGGATGGAATGTGTAAAATCCAGCAGGTCCTGGCTGCCAGCTGCCAGCTTTCCCTGCCCGTGTGGCTGCTGGACCAGGCTGTGTCCCAGAGGGCTGAGCAGAGGGGCTGAAACTTGAATTCCCAGCCCCAGCTTGAATTCCCAGCCCCAACTTGAATTCCCAGCCCCTGGGGGGCAGCTCCATCCCTGGGGGCTCCGGGCTCCTGCCTCTCCTGCTCGGCAAAGCCACCACTGCCTTGTGACCTCCTGAGCAGCAATAGCCACCCCTGTCCCCTCCCTGCCACAGGTCCTGGTCACAGCCACGGCCACAGCTCACTGCTGCTGCTGAGCCGCAGATCAGCACGCTAATTAATGAGCAGCAGATAAACGCACTAATTAAGCAGCCAATCACCCCGAGAGGTCACTGCCGGTGGCGAAGTTCCTTGCCTTGGCTCCAGGTCCTGGCTGTGCCCAGCCCCTCACAGGTGCCTGACCACGGACACCCCAGTGCAGGATCAGCCTCGAGGAATTCCGAGATCTTTGTGGTTTTGTGGAGTCACTTTTGCTGGGAAATTAAAAAAAAAAACAAAAAACCCCGAGGCTTTTAATACAGGGTACGGTAGAACTGTAGCAATATTTTCCTTAGAGGGAACACTGAAACTTTAGCAGCACAAACAGTACTTGTGTTAATATTTTAGCAAAATTATAATCAATTTAAATGTTTAAATTGATTGTACGTGAGATAATGTTCGTTGGGTACGGTGTATTTTTTTCTAACTATAATATTACTGTTCCAGAGTTTCCGTGTAAGCGTAAAGAGCTAAAGCCGTGTCTGCCTGCGGGACACGTCCTGCCCCGTGTGCCCCCCGTGCTGAATATTACACGCTCTGAATGTCCCCCCGAGGCCTGCATCGCCTTTCTTTGCCCCCCCACGCCCATCCCACCACGCTCGGGGCCCTGGGGCAGCAGCAGGGACACGGCCAGGACGATGCCAGCACAACTCCTGGTGCTTCCCGAGGGCTGCTCCAGCTTCCCAGGGTCGCCTTGCCCTTGCAGGAGGCTGCTGGGCTGGGCAGGGAGCAGCAGGATGGGCTGGGTGCCCCAGAGGCTTCCCGGCAGCACGGGAGATGCTCCTTGATTCAGCCAGAGCTGGGAATAAAGAACCTGTCCTTCCTCATCGCTCAACAGGAGGGAGCTGAGCCCTGACCCTCAGAGTGCCGGTGCCAGGCAGCGCAGGGGTGGCACCGTGCCGGGGTGGCACTGGGACGGGCAGGAGCCACAGCGTTTTCCCAGGGAATAGCGCTGGGCTCGTGTCCCAAGGCCATGTCACCAGGCAGGATGGGACAGCCCCAAACTCCCCAGGGTGGGGAAAGCCTCCATCCACCCCAGCCTGCCTCAAACAACCCCAATCTGGGGGTTGTTGGTGCAGCGGGAGCCCTGGGTGACACCCGTGCCTGGAATCCTGCCCCAGAGCCTTTGGGAGCCCCCCCGGTGTCCCCCCAGTGTCACCGGTGCCCTGCGCTGGTGGCAGCCCCTGGGTGTGCCCCTGGGGCAGGGCAGGGTGAGGTGGGGCTGTCACCAACACTCCCCTGGCTGCAGTGACCGTGGGGTGCTGGGGGTTCAGGGGTTTGCAACATCCATTTTCCTCTTTTCTGCTCTTTTTCTCCCAGCTGTGCCTCAGCAGCACTCACCCCCTTGTCACCACCCAGGCCACATCCTAAGAGGACGTCAGGGCTGTCCCAAAATTGTCCCAAAATCATGCCAGGATTGTCCTGAGCGTGCCAGGGCTCTGCCATCCTCACAAGATGTTTGCAGCCCTCTGTTCTCCCCAGAGCTCAGCAGCACCTCGAGCTCACAGAGGGCTGAGCACAGCCCCAAAGCTTCCGCACAGTGTTAGAACTAAATTTGGGTGCAAAGAGCAGAATTCCAGCATTCTGCCTTTCCTGGGGCTGCATCCTGCCCCTCCCATCCTCTTGCTCCAGGAGGCTCTGTCACACCACCACCGTTCTCAGTAACCACACCATGCACTGTGCAGCCCAAGCACATTTAAAGATTTGGAATTTTTGCCAACATTTCAAGCTGTTCCTAGCAAAGGTGGAAGCTTTGCTTAAGTGATGCTCTGTAAAAAATATTTCCTGTGGATTACCTGCTCTGTGCCGGGGGCTGGAAAGCAAACCCCTCCACAGGACAGCACATTTGGGATCTCAAACCCCTCCCTCCACAGGACAGCACATTTGGGATCTCAAACCCCTCCCTCCACAGGACAGCACATTTGGGATCTCAAACCCCTCCCTTCACAGGACAGCACATCTGGGATCTCAAACCCCTCCCTTCACAGGACAGCACATCTGGGATCTCAAACCCCTCCCTTCACAGGACAGCACATCTGGGATCTCAAACCCCTCCCTTCACAGGACAGCACATCTGGGATCTCAAACCCCTCCCTTCACAGGACAGCACATTTGGGATCTCACTGCTCTTGTACCTGGCCACTGGGATGAGATTCCCATCACTTCACAGCACAACAACGAGTGACACCCACAGCATTCCTGTTCCCCTCCCATCAGCTCCTTACAGGGCTGGCTCCTGGCTCTGTTCCTTAGGAAATCCCAGCATTTTCCCATGCAGTGGGTATTTCTCTCAATAAAAACTCCTGGGTATTTCACAGACCCCTCCCAGCCCGTGCTGTCCCCAAGCAGGTGGCTCTGGTCCCCTCTGGTCCCATTCTCAGTTGCATTTTGCCCCTGTGTGTGTCACAAGCCCCTCTCTCCCCTCAGTGAGGCTCAGGCCCAGCCCTCACTGCCTCAACTTGAAGCCCCAGTTCAGCTGCCTGGATTTTGTTGCAATACACATTCAAACCTCAGCTCCTTTCAGAGTTTTAATCTCCAACAGCTCCCACCTGAAGGTCGGGAAGTTCAGTTTTTTTGCCAATACCTCTGTCCAAGCAGACGCTTCCAGGAGTTGCAGTTGTCACTAACCTCTGTGCAGTGTAGTATGAAGTGGACTGTGTATGGAAATAAGTTAAAAATGTTTACAATTTTGTATATATTATATATATAAAAATATCTTTTGAGAGAACAATCTGTGATTCTGTATTTTCGGTGTCTGTGTAACCAACTGCAACTTATTTTCAATAAAGAGCTAAAAATAAATAGAAAAAAAAAAAAATATTTGGTAATAAGTTTATTGAATCAGGTGAGCACAAGGAACAAGGAGACTGCAACATCAGGCCCCAGAGATGCAGCAGCTCGAGGGAAATCCCAGCAGCAGCTCCCAGGGAGCTCAGAGCTGCTGCTGGAGAAATAACTGAAACCCAAGGGAAGACAGAAGATGCTCCTGCAGGGAAGACATTTCACTCCCTGAATTTTACAAACCAAAGGGATGGGGAGAGTTGCTGACTGAAGTGGTGGTAGCACCCAGCCCACTCAGGGGCCAGGAACAGGGACTGCCAGGGGCTCCTGCACCCAAATCGCCCTCTCCAGCCCCTTCTGGGCCAAATCCAATGTGCACAGCTGGTCAGAACAGTCTTAAGTATTCAAGAAAAGAAACCCAAAGCACTTTGCAGCCTGAGAGCAAGCAAAAATAACACATGTAAGGCAAGGAAGAGTGGCTGTAGGCAGGAGTAGCTCTTGGGTAACACTCTGAGCTTGATTTCACAGAAATGATGATGCTAGAAAAGCTGTGTTTCATCACTACAAATTACATAAATTAACGTCAGCTTTATTCCTACACCTTAGAAATAACTAAACCAGAGACTGAACTACAGCCAGGGGGGACTCCTGGCACTCCATCACCTCAGAGCTGCTGCTGGAGGAGTCACTTCAGAGGAGGAAGAGATCCCCCTCTTCCTCTGAGGAGGAATTTGGGGGTGCTAAGGAACAGGAGCAAAAGGAGGTGCAGGTGTCAGACTACTGTAAACAGATAAATGCACTTAAAGGCACTGCAGAAAACATGGTCAGTAATCAGCAGCATTTAATGTCCCAGGATGCTGTTGGGAGCTCCCACCAGTAATACATCCAAGAAATTAGAAACATGGCAGTCATTAAATAAAATTCTCGTGTGCTTTACAGAGAGTAAAGCCTTAATGCTGTTACTGTACATGCAGGGCTACAAAATCAGTTTCTTGAAAGAACTTTACAGAAAATGTCAGAGGCAACTTCAAATCTTGCACAGATCAGCCCAATTCTTCAAGCAGCAGAATTGACTCTGTTTGCAGAAAGGGAAATTCTGCAGCCCAGTGTTTGCAGCTCTCCTGGTCACACACCCCAGTGAGCAACACTCTCTTGCACCTTTTACCCCTGACTAGTGTGATCTTCACTGAAATAGCACAAAAAAAATTAGAATGTTATAAGGGAAGCCACTTCCATTCATTTCAGTGATCCATAAACTTCCCCCACCCCAAAACCAGAAAGAAACCCCCAAACCAGAAGCCTGTCCCCCTATTGTGTCCCCTGGCATTCTGCAGATCCAAAAGGATTCCCAGCTATTGCATGTTCCAGGAGGCAGGAGCCCTGCCTGCCTGCCCCCCCTGCAGCTCAGCCTAACCCCAGCCCGATTTGGGAGCTCAGGCAGCGGGTGGGGACGAGCTCTGGCACATTCCCGTGATCCCTTTGCCCAGGAGGGCTTCCCAAGTCACCTGCTCCTCACTGCCTCAAGGGCACCAGCCCCCAGCTACTGCCAAACCTCGTTCCAAAGTGCACATCCCCAGCCAGAGCCTGGCTGGTGGCCCTGGGGAGAGCTAACTGATGATCCTGCTGATTGCCTGCAGCGAGGGGAACTCCTCATCCTCGATGTGCAAAGCTTTGTGGGTCACCACGTCCTGCTGGGTCAGCACCTGCCTGCACGTGGGGCAGATGTAGCAGTCGAGGTCGGCGGGGGAGTCCGTCTGCCAAACATTCTTTTTGTTCTTTTTGGGTTTGTTGGAGCTTTGTTTCTCCTTGATCCGGAAGTCGTTGTGAGCAGAGAGCAGTTCCTGCTGCTTGGCTGTGTCTGGCAGCAACACCAACAACTCCTTGAAAATCTTCTTGAAGTTTTCCCCCAGCAGCTCCCGGCAGCTTTTGTAATACTGAGCTGCAGAGATCAGCCCCTGCAGGGGACAGGGAAGGGCAAGAATCAGAGGAAAATGAATATTTATATATTAAAAATCCCACTAGAACTCAGGCCTCCCAGCAAAGGAGGCTTTGGGAACCCACTCACCTGCCTGAACTGCCCAGAATGAGTTTTAAATTTATTGAACTTGGACTCGTCGCTCTGAAGAAATTCTTTAATGGATTGTATGAGCTGGATGTTCCTCTGCTGGAAGTTCTCAGGTATCAAGTATGATCCATGACAGGATTTTGGCCTGTGTTGGAAAAGACCAGAAGTGACCCTGACACTGGTTTGTGTCACACAAAGATGTCCTGGGACATAAATCACAAGGCTGTTCTGGTTTACAGCTGCACGTCCTTCCTCCACCCAGCTACACAAAAGCAGCACACAGTTGTCTTGTCAGGATAATAAAATATGGGATTTCCATATCAGATTCCAGCTTTACACAAACAGAATGTTTAAAATCCAAGTCTAACGTGGTCTTGATGAGCTACTCTGTGAGCTGGGTGCACTCAAAAGACCTGAGCAAAGACCCCACAGTGAATAAACCAACAGGTAATGCAGGTTCTCTATAAACTGACAGGTTTTCCTCCCCCTTTCCCAAAAACTCCTCTTTCTATCCCAGAAGGAACCAGAGAGCAGCTCCTGGAAAGATCAGAGCAGTGAAGGTCACCAAGGAGAACAAGCCTCAGCACCCTGCTGCTGGGACTCTCACAGAATCGATGGGAAGCACAGGAATATGTTGGAGCTGCAGATTCCCAAATAAACCTAGGATAGACCAAGGTCTGAGCAGCCAAAACATTGCAGAGGTTTGCAGTTCCTCAGACTTGTAACTACACAGGGCTGTTTTATGGCTGTTTAATGCAATTCTCCTGAATCCAACCCTGGGACTTCCCAAGGGGAACCTTCCCCCAGCTGGCCCCGCTCGGAGTCACCCCCTGTGTGCTGTTTGGGCCCCTGTGACACGAGTGAGGTGTGAGGTGTCCCACAGCCCCTGGCAGGCCCTTGACTCACTCTTTCAGAGCTGTAGTGACGGGTTCAGAGAAGGTGGAGGACGGGATGACAGCAAAGCCCGGGGGGGGTTTGCTGACAGGCACCGACAGGCCCGGAGGCGGAGGAGGATTCTTCAACAGCACCACGGAGTTAAAGCCTGAGGGAAGCAGGGAAAGGGCAGGAATTAGAGCACTCACAGACCCCTGGCTAAAACCCACACCAGTGCCCGACACACTCTGCAGAAGCACCAAGAAGAGTTTGCAGTGCAGACATCACTGTATTAGAGAAAACCTAAAAAAAAAATCTTCAAGAAGCATTTGAGAGTGGCTGATGTTCCTCTACAGAGAAAGTGCTTTAATTATTCATTTACTTTCTCAATGGAAAATAATTTTGAAAGCCCACTCAGAGTCACAAAGGAAAACACTTTTGCATGATGAAAGTGAACACAAAGCACGGGAGGAGGCAGCGGGCCCAGCCTGGCCTCCCCCAGCAGGAGCTGCACAGAGCGGTGCCAGGGCCTCCCGATGCGATGCCACTGCCATGAAAACCACTCCAGGTCACGTCTGCTCCTGTCTCCCTGCTCTCACAAGGTCACGGCTAAAAGCACAGCAGGAAACCTCTGCCAGCACAGGAGGAAGTGAAGTGACAAGTGCCAGCAGGGACAGGACACAGCCAGATTCCCTTTGCCTGCAGCGGCTTCCAAGGCAGATCTTCGAGCACAACACACGGATGTGTCAGCCCTGGGGACAGGGAAACACCAGCTCCACATCCATGAGCCACTCCCAGCAAGCAAACACCTCCAGCTGTGGGGCAGAGGAGACTCCCAGAGGACATTCCAGCCCCGCTGTGACACCCAGGCTGCCTCTGTCTCCAGAGCCCAACCTGGCACCTGGTGGCAGAACCACAAGAGAGCCAGGAGGAGTTTTCACAACACATCCATGTGTTCTCTGGGCTCTCCCCGAGCAAAGCTGGCCGTGCTCAGCAGTGCTTCCCCATCCCTGGAAGTGTCCAAGGCTAAGCTGGAGCAACCTGGTCTGGTGGAAAGCAACTCTGCCCATGGCAGGGAGTGGAATGAGATGATCTTTAAGATCCCTCCCACCCAAACCAATCCGTGACTCTGAGATTCATTCCCTGCTTACCTGGTGGCGGGGGCATCCTGGCTGATCCTGAGCTCCCAAGAGCTGGGAAGTCTTCCTGAGGTAAAGGGCATTTGTTAGTCACTGGGGGCTTTTTAAGGCCGGGGGGCTCTTTGGGTGCAGCACAGCCAGCTGATGGCTTCTCCGAGTGCCCGTTGACGACAGCGGTGGCTCTGTCGGGGCCGTGAGCAGCAGGGAACACCCTGCAGGGCTGCTCTGCCTCCAGGGGCTTCTCTGTGGCTGGCCTGGGCAACAGCGTCTCCTGGGGTGGGCGTGGGGAGGATGGGCTCTGCTTCTCAACCCCCATCTTCTTCTTCTTGCCCACTTTCGTAAAAGTTTGTGAGGTAGAAGCTGCCAGCAAGGACGAGACGTCGAACATGGTCGGGGTGTTGCGGATCTCCTGGGTGGTCAGGCCACCACTGCCGTCCTCGTCGTCCGATTCACAGAGTTTATTGCTCTTCTTGCTTCCTTTGGAGGTGTTCAAGGATGGTTTTTTGGCTGGCTGGTTGACACAGGGGCTGGCCATGGCTTTGACCACGTTTTTACTGGAACCGTTGTTCCATGCAGATGTGATGTGAGTTACCGTCCTATTGGTGGGCTTCACTTTGGACACCAGGGCTGGGAAATCCTCCTCCTGGAAGGCTGCTTTCCTGGCAGTGGCCGTGTACATCAGAGACATCCCTGATGAGATGGTGGGAGCTGCAGAGGAGGACAAGCTTGGGAAATCTTCTTCTTTGAGCTTAACCAGTGCTGGCTGGGCAGAGCTGTGAGGACAGGAGAGGGTTGGAGTTACTGAGGCAGCAGAGCCCCAAGGGACAGCACAAACCCACAACTCTCCTCTCCTCCTCAGACTGTCACTTAGGGTGACACAACAGGACCAGATGATCCTTGTGGATCCCTTCCAGCTGAGGATATTCCATGATTCTATTCCACGATTCTAAGATCAAGCCAGGAGCTGAAGCAATGCCTGATGCTGCTCATGCTGGTGAACAGTACAGAAACAGCTCCAGGCAGGAAGGGATGGGGCAGGGGAAACCTTGGAGGGATCAAACGAGCTGGAAAATTATTTTCCCCAGAAATGCAGAACACATCAATCAGCTTCTAAACGTGCTTTGTCCCTGCTGCAGCCCTGCAGACTCACCCTGGGAGAGGTCCTGCTGCAGAGCCGATTGCTGGAAAGTCATCCTGGCTGAGCACTCCGTTAGCAGCTGCTTCTTTTGGAACAGGGACAGAAAGAGCAAAGACATTGTTTTCAACCCAAACCCATTCATTCCAGAGCAAGGGCTATCAATGGCTGTGACAGCAGCACCACCAAGGCCTATTTTCAGCAGCTGATGATGCCATTAACTGACATTCCAGAAGAACAATTTAAATCCATGCATCACTATTTCCTTCAATTAACTGTGTTGCCCATTATGTCATGGCATTCAGGAAATTCATTATACTCTAAATGAGTAAAACATGGGTAAGGCAGAACTTTCTGGGGGCACCTTCCAGACACTGATATGCCCTGCAGCACCTGTCCAACACTCACCTGTGACATCGTTTGAAGACTTTGGCACACGCTTGGAGCCCAGCACGTCGGGATCCCTCAAATCCTCCTTTCTCCCCCTGCTGCTGCTGCCTTCCTCTTTGTCCTCCACCCTCTTCTTCTCCTCCTGCCGTTTGGCTGCCACAGATGCCCTGACTGCTGCTGCAACATCCCTGTCCTCTTCTTCCCTGCAGGACAGGGCAGACTCCCTTGGTCAAACAGCAAGGATCAGGGAGCAGCTGCCTCGCTGCATCTCACCTCTGCGGTGCCATCCCTGATCTCGTGCTGCCACCTGCTGAGAAGCCCAAACCAGCCCCACCACTCAATCCACCCCAGCCAGGCAACATTTCCTCTCTGGATTTCCAAGTTCCATGTGTGGGAATAACAATCTAAGCCAGAAGCAACCGGGGTGAACAGGGAGAGACAGGACCAAGGACAAAGGGGGCACCTATCTCTCCCGTTCATTTCCAAATGTATGGAATCATTCTTGGAGGCCACAGGAACTCTCTGAGACATGGCTGGGCATGAACTCTCAACACATGCACGATCCACATGCGACACCAACAGAGGAGTGTTTTGGGATGGACTTTTTTTTTCCCCCGTGGAATCACCAATAACAAACCAGCTGCCCACCCAGCAAGAAAAAGAGAAAATAAGATGTGCAGGATGTAAAAAGCACTCGGGTCTGGTGTGGATGAAGAGACATAGAAATGCAAAGTTTCATTTCAATACTTAACCCCCTTCCTTTTCCAAAGCACTCAGTCTGGCCACACAGAGATCTGTTAGTTCGATGAAAAGCATGGTCCTTAGAACAGGAATTTCATGACTACCCAGACCAAAAACTCCATTAAACCTGCACAGACTTGTCACCTACTTCAGAAAATCCTATTTAGAGAAGTTTGCATAAAAACAGCTGCTGGAATTAAGTTAGGGTTCTGAGTTTATTTAATCCAAAAGTTGACGGTTGATTACTTGCTTCTTGAGCTAAAACTTCACACAAAATAATTCCATGATGACCCAGCACATAGCCAGGACATAGGCTTGAACTCACCATGGAGGTTTCCAAATTTTGTATCACTTCTTTCCTCCTAATCCACCAAAATATTGTGAATTGGCAGGTAAAAGCCAAGACTAAACGGGAGTAAAACTCCACACAAGGTTGTGCTACTCACCTCTTGTACCTCCAGCTGCCTCTCCTGTTCTGCTGGCTCCCTCGGCTGCTCAACCTGCCCGCCCTCCCTTGCCTGTTGAACCTGTCAACCTCCTCGTAGTCGTCTCCACCTACAACACCTAAAACAGGGAGGAGGGATGATCAGTCTCAAGTTATTTCTCTAGTGTGGGCATCGCACTGCGCCTTAAAAATGCAAAAATATACACGTACAAATAAATTATCTTCATTTCTTTCTGATGACCAAGTCAGCAGTTCTCCTAAAATCACCTGTCCTCATTAAACTCACATACAGGGAAAAAATCCTGCAACAATTCAGGCAGGAAAGGATGTCTGGAGATCACCCGCCTTTACTCAAAGCAAGGCCAGCTCTAAAACCACATCAGAGGGCTTTGTGTGGGCAAGTTCTGGTTATCCTCAACTTCTGCAAGCTCTCAGGTTGGAGAGGCCTTCTCAACCTCTACAAAGTTCTTGGGTTGAAGAAGCCTTCTCAACCTCTGCAAGCTCTCGGGTTGGGGAGGCCTCCTCAACCTCTGCAAGCTCTCGGGTTGGGGAGGCCTCCTCAACCTTTACAAAGCTCTTGGGTTGGGGAGGCCTCCTCAACCTCTGCAACCTCTTGGGTTGGGGAGGCCTTCTCAACCTCTGCAAGCTCTCGGGTTGGAGAGGCCTTCTCAACCTCTGCAAGCTCTCAGGTTGGGGAGGCCTTCTCAACCTCTGCAACCTCTTGGGTTATAGAGGCCTTCTCAACCTCTTGGTGCTGTTCCAGGGCTTGTCTACCCTCTTTGGAAAGAATTTCTTCATGGCTATGAAATATTCACCAGGGATTCTTGAAAACGCGTAGAGAACAAGAACCACAGAACGGTTTGGGTGGTAGGAGGACCTTAAAGAACACCTTGCTCCTAAGCAAGGACACCTCCCACCAGCCACACCAGGCTGCTCCAAGCCCCGTCCCAGCGCGGGCGCTTGCAGGGACGGAGCTGTGCCTGCCCACCCTTGGGGTGCCCCTGCCCGCCCGCGGGGTGCGGCCGTGCCCGCTGACCGTCGGTCCTGCGCGGGTGCCGGGGGGCGTAGGTGAACTGCAGGTCGATGTGGCGGTTCTGGCGCGCCTCGGCGCGGCTCTTGCTGTGGCAGGCGCTCTTGTGGGCCTTGTAGTCGATCTCGGTGCGGAAGGCGTGCGTGAACTGCTCCGAGCTGCAGCGGCCTTCCTCGCACAGAAAGTGCTTCTCCCTGAAGTGCTCCCGCAGGTATTCGTAGTCACTAGAAGGGAAAACACAGAGCTGACCCTTCCTTGTCGGAACCCCGGCCTGGTTCAGGGGTTCCGTGTGGTGGAAAAGTCTCTCCTCCAACCTGAGCTTCCCAAGAAAGGCTCAGCAGTCTCTGTTGTTTGGTCTCAAGGCAGTTTATTGCAAGTTATCTAAAAGATTTTCTCCTTGGGCTGCTGTGGTTTGCTCACAGCTCAGGCAGAGGCACACACACACCCTGACATCCTCTCTGACCCCGACTGCTTCTTCTCTCCCCGCCAGGGCTGCTGCTGTCTTTTATATGGTACAATTCGTGTGACATGTTCACAGTTTTTCCCAATGCCTATTACCTATATTAAATGGTGCTTTTCTATCTTTTATATGGTACATTACATGTCACATGTTTACAGTTTTTCCCCAATACCTACTACTTATACTAAATGGTACTTTTCTACTCTAAACCAATCCGTGAGTGCCAGCACCACCAAGAACATGGAGGTGAGGAAGAAGAAAGAGAAGAAACAGAACCGGCCTACATTCCTCCATCTTAAAACTTCTGACCCCCATGTACAAAGTAAAAACCCCCCTGTACAGGTGTTAAAACTCCCTTGTACAATACTAAAAAATTCTTCCCTCTACTTTGTGACTACTTCTACTATAATATCTAAACTTTTGTGACTCCTTGCTCCATGTTCAAAGTTGGCAAATCATTCCATGCCTCAAACTCAAAATCACAGCTGTTTCCAGCTGCCTGCCAGGGTCTCAACTGCCTCCGACCAGGGCCCGGAACCTTCAAAAATATCTGAGGGACATTTTGAGTTCCAACACTCCCTAATAATAAAAGGGTTTTAAAATCATGGGGATCTGGGGAGTTAAAAGGAAAGCTAGGCTTAGCAGACCCTGGGAAAATACCCTGGGAAAGTATAGACCTTGTGCTTGCTAGAACTGCACCTGTCTCACTAGTATATGATAAATGCTTTCAAACCTAAATTCAAAGCACACTCAAGGAATTTTACTTCCAAATTTAAGCTAGAAAAAGGAAATTTAAGCTGGAAAAGGAACTCATATCAGTAATGTGCTTGCCTGTAGTACTCCTGAGCCCCCTCAGAGTCACAGAAGTGGCAGAAGTAGTGATCCCTGCGCAGGTGTTTCAGCAGCTCGTCGTTGTCCAGGTAGCGCTCGTCGCAGAACTTGCAGAGGGGGTGGCCCCGGTGGGAGGTGTCATCGGGGTCCCCGTGGATCCGGTGCCGGGCCAGGTCCTTCCTGGAATACCATTTCCTCTCGTAGGTGAAGATCTGGAGAGCAGGTATTGTGTTAATACATTGGTACTTATAGATTTGTACTGCTTCCTATGGACACGGAACCAAACAGAACGAGCCAGGCTGTGTCCAGCTTCTCCATCTGTAGGGGTGGAAGACTTGCTTCCAGAAAATGCAGTTTGACCACAAACACCTACAATTTTTGGTGGACAGGAAGTAAAATTCAAGTGATGGATTCAAATTAAATCTAACTTGCATTTCTCTGAACACTGGAAATGAACTTAATTCACTTTTTTTCCATTTGGAATCTTTTTATGCTGTAACGAGTTTAAATTATAATCTCTGGAGTGGAAAACGCCTAACTATGTATTTATCAACAAGCAGTACTTTGCATTCTCAAATTTAGAAACCCCAAGGGAGCTGCTTCAGTTTCCTCTCACAGTAACCATCCCAAATAGCTGCACAGAGAGGAGCCACTTCAGTGAACAACTTGTGTATCACAAGCCAACCCTCTGTCCCCACTACCTCGTGAGGTCTTTTGGTAGGAAGGGTTCTGGAGATGCCAAAAATATTAATCCAGCCTTGAGAACAGAATATCCTTTATTTCTGGCCTAGGCAAGGACTGGGAAATTGCTCTGGGAAAAGATTTGTTTGGCTTTGCCAAGGCTGATGGACTGAAGCTTCCACAGTTTTAAAAGTTTCTTCTCAGTGGGTACGAGTAACATGTGACTTTTTTCTTTGAAATAAAAATCTCTACAGTATTCTGAAATTAAAAAGCAACGGTTTTAATACTGTTTGTGAGAGAAAATGGCAAACCAGTTCCCTCAGTGCTGGCTACGTACCCTGAGCATGAAGCACCTCACCAGAAACCAAAGGAGGTCCTGCCCTCCTTTCCCACTTCCCTTCAATCAGCTCCAGGAATTCCAAGACCACAGGAAAGACTCAGCTCAGTTCCCCAGCTTATTAGGGTTCATTTAGGTCAACCTGCTCACTCCTGGATCCCATCCCTTTTGGCAGCAAACTCCAGTTCACCTGGCACCAACCAACTGTGGCACCACCACCGTGGGGTTTAATTTAAAACCTGGAGAACCTCCAGACCCTCTTCATTAATCAGTTTATGGAAGGAGAAAGGCTTAAAATAAAGCAACTGGCCTCACTGCAGGAAGAGGGAACTTAAAGAAATCTGTTCTGCCTTCCCATCTTCCCAGGAACTCCTGGAGGGAAACTCCCCTCCTTCCCACACATCCAAGCAGAGGCCCAGCTCACCTTCAGGTGTTTAACACAGAGTTTGCAGCAGAAGAGTTCGTGCTGCTTCCTCATGTGCTGCTCCAGATCTGCAAAGGTGTTGAAGGGCTTTGCATCCGGGCACAAGGGGCACTCGTGCTGCAGCAGCTTCCTGAGGGACGAGAGAGATTCCCAAAAATGATCCAATTCCCTCTCAGCACCCCGACACCTCTAGCAAAACACAAACTTCCATCCCTGGCAGAAGGCTCCAGCTTTAAGGCTGCCCCTGCAAGCTGCAGTGAGGGTGTGACCTGCTTTTTGCAGGAATTCTGCTGCACGGCAGGAACAGGATGAAACCAAACTACACCAAGGTTCCAGCTGCTGGAGAAGAGCTGAGCAGCCACAGAGGAGCCACATTGTCACTGCAAAACTGAGCAAACTGAAACAAACCCTTCCCCTGCTGGAGATTCCTGCAGCATTCACATCCAATTCCATTACACTTCCCACTGTCAGAAACTGAGGAATACGGTGGGGAGAAATAAATTGAAATTAAGGACTTGTATTAGGAAAGGAGGGAAAATGCCTCCCCAAAACCCCACCACACAATGGTTCCCAGAAGAGCTGAGCATTGGTCTCACTGGGAGACTCCCACTCCCTCATTCCCATAAATATCAAGCCATGCAAAACTGTAAATGTACCAAAGTTACATTCTCAGCCCAAATCAGACTGAACATAATGCCCAACTTGCCAAGGAAAAGGTTCCACTGTCTGCATGGCTTCGTTTTTTCCACTCCTCTTTCCATTATGTCAAACCCTACCAATTAAGATTATTATGAAAGATATTTGTAGAACATGATGCTAATGCCACGTTTTTATTCTGCACTGGTTTTTCCACTTCACCTTTTTTCCCCTCCCATTCAGAATTAAGATCTTTGTTTGAAGACCTTGTTACTCTTCATGCAATACTTGGCACACCTGGGTTTGGCTAGTCCTTATTCAGCACAGCAGTAATTAAAACTATAACAGTAATTAAGTCTTTATCAATTTCCACAGCAGCCACGCAAGGAACGGGCAGGCTTTCAGCAAGTTCGCTGCTGTTAAAGATGGCAAAAAATGACATTTATTGAGAGAACAAAGCTTGTGTGTTGCGTTGAATCCAACAGCACAGCCCCGAGGAGCTGCTGAGGGCTCAGGGCCCTGCTCCGGGCTGTCACCTGGCCAAAAACACCTGCACGGCAGGTGACTCACATCCCAGCAGAATTCCAGGAAAGCACAGCACCGCCCTCCCGCAGCAGCGCTTCCTGCCACGTGCTCGGGGACATTCCAGGGAGGAGCCAGCGCTCACCTGTACAGCCCATACACCTCAGCATCCATGAAATAAATGTCGTATTTCTTCTCATGCTGCAGCTGCTGCAGGGCTATGGAGGAGAAGGACGGGAGCTTCCGCCCGAACACCACCTGTGGGAAGAGCAGCGGGACGGGGATTGCGGGCAGGACCTCTGCGAGCTGCCCACGCCCACAGCCTGGTGCCAGCCCCAGCTGTCACCTGCCCCAGGCACTGTCCCCTGCTGTCAGCAGGGCACATCTTATCAAGCCGCCAGGGAAACGTGGATGGCCCAGCCTGGCCTCTGGAGTTTGAACGAGATTAGGAAACGCTTCTGCTGTGTTTTGCTCCCACAGCTGTTCCCAGAGTAAATACCCCCAAGCAGCACAACCCCTCTCACAGCCAATGCCTGGCAGGAGCCCTGCCCTCAGCTCCTCCCCGTCTCCTGGGGGATCACCGGAGTCTCCAAGTGACAAGTGACTCAGTGCCTCAGGGTGGCACAGAAACCACTGCTTCCTCTTCCCTTAACTCCCAGGACAGCGAGGAGCTAAACACACAGCACCTCCTGAGTTAGCAGCAACACACAGCCCTCCCAGGGCATTCCCTGCTGCCCTCCCAGGGCATTTCCCTGCCGCCCTCCCAGGACATTCCCTGCTGCCCTCCCAGGACATTTCCCTGTTGCCCTGCCAGGGCATTTCCCTGCTGCCCTGCCAGGGCATTTCCCTGCCGCCCTCCCAGGACATTTCCCTGTTGCCCTCCCAGGGCATTTCCCTGCCGCCCTCCCAGGGCATTCTCCTGCTGCCCTGCCAGGACATTCCCTGCTGCCCTGCCAGGGCATTTCCCTGCCACCCTCCCAGGACATTCCCTCCTGCCCTCCCAGGACATTTCCCTGCTGCCCTCCCAGGGCATTTCCCTGCCGCCCTCCCAGGACATTTCCCTGCCGCCCTCCCAGGGCATTTCCCTGCCGCCCTCCCAGGGCATTCTCCTGCTGCCCTCCCAGGGCATTTCCCTGCTGCCCTCCCAGGACATTTCCCTGCTGCCCTCCCAGGACATTTCCCTGCTGCCCTCCCAGGGCATTTCCCTGCTGCCCTCCCAGGACATTCCCTGCTGCCAGCTGCCCCGCTGGGCTCGGAGCACTGCAGCTCCCACCTCCAGCACACATTCCCAGCCTGGGAATCGCTGCGGGAACAGCTGGAGTTACCAGCCCCAGCCCGGAAAGGCTGAGACATAGGTACACTAAAGAAGTTCAGTTCTTACAGCAAAAGCTACATTAGAAATCTAGAAGTAGATTCCCAAAGCAGCTGGGGCTGCCCCTGGATCCCTGGCAGTGCCCAAGGCCGGGCTGGACAGGGTTTGGAGCACCTGGGACAGTGGGAGGTGTCCCTGCCATGGCAGGGGTGGCACTGGGTGGGCTTTGAGTTCCCTTCGAACCCAAACCATTCCAGGATTTTACAATTCCATCACCCCCCTAAGAGCTGATCCCTCCCGGAGCAGGGAGCAAAGGCTCCATTCTGCGCTGCCAGAGCGAGCCCCGCTGACTCCACACCATCAACATTCGCTCCAAACTCCATTTTCTTCACACTCTGCTCCCCACCCTCCCGGGCGGCGGCGGCGGCACCCCCGGGAGCGGGGCTGAGGGCGGACAACCCGGGATAACCCGGGACAACCCGGGATAAGCGCGGCCGCCCGTCCCCGCCGGTTCCACCCCAGCCCATTCCCCGCGCGGCCCTGCTCGGGAGCGGCCCCGGGCCCGGCCTCACCTGCCGCAGCTCCTCCCGGCACACGGCGCAGTAGCGGACGCCGCAGAGCGCCCGCATCCGCACGGAGCAGCGGTAGCAGATGGGGTGCTCGCAGCGGCCCAGGGCCACCACGTCCAGCTCCCCGCAGCACAGCACGCACGGCCCCTCCGCCGGGCCCGGCCCCGCGCCGGCCATGGCGGCCATGGCGGCCTCGGCCCCGCGCCGCCCCGCCCGCACCACGGAGCGCGGCCCAGAGCGCCGCCCCACCATAGAGACGCGCGGCCACAAAGCGTTCACCGGCCGCCGAGCCCCGCCCCGAGCGCCGCCGCGCTGCCGGAGCCCGCTCCCCCGGCGGCGACAGCGCCGCCCCGCCGCTGTCCCCGCGCGGTCCGCCGTAGACACGCGGCGCGGTGACCATAGAGATGAGCGCGGCGGAGCGGCCCCGGCGCGGCCGCTCTGGCTGCCCCTCGGGGGTGGCTGTGAGGGAAGAGGATCCCGGGGCTGTGAGGAGACATTTGGGGTCCTCAGGTCCTTCCTGGCTGTGGGGACATGAGGGATCAGACTCTGCACCTCAGTGTGTGGGGACATGAGGGATCAGACTCTGCATTTAGTGTGGGACACGGGGAGCTCAGACTCTGCACCTCTGTGGGGACATGAGGGATCAGACTCTGCATTTAGTGTGTGGGGACATGGGGAGCTCAGACTGCACCTCTGTGGGGACATGGGGGAGCTCAGATTCTGTACCTCAGTCTGGGGGACATGAGGGATCAGACTCTGCATTTAGTGTGTGGGGACATGAGGGATCAGACTCTGCACCTCAGTCTGGGGACATGGGGGATCAGACTCTGCACCTCTGTGAGGACATGGGGAGCTCAGACTCTGCACCTCAGTGTGTGGGACATGGGGGCTCAGACTGTGCACCTATGTGGGGACATGAGGGATCAGACTGCATTTAGTGTGGGACACGGGGAGCTCAGACTCTGCACCTCTGTGGGGACATGAGGGATCAGACTGCATTTAGTGTGTGGGGACATGGGGAGCTCAGACTCTGCATTTAGTGTGTGGGGACATGGGGAGCTCAGACTCTGCACCTCTGTGGGGACATGGGGAGCTCAGATTCTGCACCTCAGTCAGGGGGCCATGAGGGATCAGACTCTGCATTTAGTGTGTGGGGACATGAGGGATCAGACTCTGCACCTCAGTCTGGGACATGGGGACCTCAGACTCTACACCTCAGTGTGTGGGACATGGGGGGCTCAGATTCTGCACCTCAGTCTGGGGGACATGGGGGATCAGACTGCATTTTAGTCTGTGGGACATGGGGAGCTCAGACTCTGCACCTCAGTGTGTGGGACATGGAGAGCTCAGACTCTGCACTTCTGTGGGGACATGGAGGGCTCAGACTGTGCACCTCAGTCTGGGGACACGAGGGATCAGACTCTGCATTTAGTGTGTGGGGACATGGGGAGCTCAGACTCTGCACCTCAGTTCTGGGGGACATGGGGAGCTCAGACTCTGCACTTCTGTGGGGACATGGGGGATCATTCTCTGCATTTTAGTCTGTGGGACATGGGGAGCTCAGACTTTGCACTCAGTTTTGGGGACATGGGGAGCTCAGAGTCTGCACCTCTGTGGGGACATGGGGAGCTCAGACTCTGCACCTCAGTCTGGGGGACATGGGAGACCCCAGGGCCGTTCCTGCCACCTCTGGATGTGGGGACGCGGGGGATCTCAGCCCATTGCCGTGTCCTGCTGATGATCAATGTGGGTTTTCCCAGTACAAACGCCATCCCTGGGGTGCCAACAGACCCTCCATGGATTCATCAGCCAGCTCCGCCGCTTGATTTAATTTTAAATTTTATAACCTAGCTGTGCGTTTCCCCAGGTGACGGGGAAAATAAAAGAGGGAGGTGATGGGGGAAATAAAAGCCTTAAAACTATCCCCTCCGTCCCGAGGCACAGGCGGGAATTGCTGCTGCTTGGACAGGAGAGGGTGCTCCAGGAGCAGGGAAAAGTGCTTTAACAGCAGCCATGTTCCTCTGGAAGTGGGGAAAAAATAAAAAAGAAAAAGATAAGAGCTTCTTTGGCGACAGCGCAGAAGAACACACAGGAAGCTTTTCCAAGTTTGCTGTCTCCCATCTCTTTTTTCTTCACAGATCCCTGCAAAGTGAACAGCGTAGGATCACTGAGTCATAAAACCTTGGAATGGTTTGGGTGGGGAGGAACCTCAAAACCCACCCAGTGCCACCCCTGCCATGGGCAGGGACACTTCCCACTGTCCCTTGGTGTTTTAAGCCCTGTCCAGCCTGGCCCTGGACAATCCCAGGAACCCAGGGGCAGCCACAGCTGCTCTGGGAATTCCATCCCAGCCCCTCCTCACCCTCACAGGGAGGAATTCCTTCCCAATATCCCATCCATCCCTTCCCTCTGGCAGTGGGAAGTCATTCCCCCTTGTCCTGTCACGCCAGTTCTTGATGAAATTCCTCCTGAATTCCTAGGGTCTTCCTGAGATCTGATTAGCACCTTTATGGTTCCTTCCTCTTCCCTGAATTCCTTGTCATTTCAGTCAAAAGTTGCTCTTAGTTTCCTTTGAGTCACAAACAATCATTTCAGGACAAAGCAACTCATCAAACAGATCATTAAAATATCCCATGATGTTCACCAGCCTGGGTTAACGACATCTGCGCCATCAAATAAATTAAGTAATAGGTTTGTTAAGTGTTTGGGAGCAGATAATGAAGGATTTGAACGATTTGGATCATTGGGTACAACAGGTGATATTTGCTTTCTCCTAGAGAGCCCCATTTATCCCTCTTGAGCGTGGAGTGGGATAACACACGTCTTGCTAATCAACCCTGAAGTGTGTTTGGGTGGGGCTGCGTGGAATAATTAGGAATGACTGGTGATGCTGGCTGTAATTATTCCAGGAAATGTTCCCCGAATTAATGACACTGTTGAAAATGTTTTTGCGCCCCAACTGCATCACCCAATTTTGGAGAGCAATTAGCACGAAATGAGCTGGAGGCTGCTGGCAGCGATGTGCTGCCCTGAGTGTCACTTGGCTGGGGAGTGACACCGTGGCTCGGGATCATAAACACACCTGAGGAGCTGGCATGGAGAGGGACATTACTCACTGCCAGGACAATGGGACACGGACACTCAGCAGGAGCTGGGGTGTTTCAGAGTTCAGCTCTGCTTGGTGGCATCACTTCCCACCAGCCCAGGAGCACCAAGGACCTGATCCAAAGCCCTGATCCTGCACAGTGTGTCCACAGCAGTGTGGTTTTCCAGCCCAGGAGCACCAAGGACCTGATCCAAAGCCCTGATCCTGCACAGTGTGTCCACAGCAGTGTGGTTTTCCAGCCCAGGAGCACCAAGGACCTGATCCAAAGCCCTGATCCTGCACAGTGTGTCCACAGCAGTGTGGTTTTCCAGCCCAGGAGCACCAAGGACCTGATCCAAAGCCCTGATCCTGCACAGTGTGTCCACAGCAGTGTGGTTTTCCCCCAGGAGCTTGTGGTGTTCCTGGTGCTGCTGTTCACCAGGCAGGCAGCAGCTCCTCAGCTGGGGCATTTTCTGCTTTTGGGATGATATTTGTTATAATCAGGGTCTGGAGGGGAAACCACTGAAGATTCTGTGTCCTTTCATGGTGCAGGTGAACTTCCCCCAGCTCCAACAGCTCTGCCAGGGCAGATCCCATCCTCACTTCTCAGATCCAGGGAGTTCCTTTGGAACAAAGCCCACGTAAGGATATCATAGAATGACCTGGGCTGGAAGGAACCTTATAGTTCATCTGTGATCCTTCCAGCACGGGCTGGAGGCCAGATCCATCCCTGACCTCCACATCCACCCTGGGATGAGCCAGCCCAGCCCAGATCCCAGATTTTGGCACATTGACATTGCCAAAATTGGGTGTCCTTAACTCCTGCCTCTTGCTCTTCCTCCACAGCACCGCAGAGAGAGGCCTGGAGCAGCCCTTCCATGGCACCACGGCCTCAGGCTGCACCAGGGAACCTTCAGGTTGGATACTGGGACAATTCCTTCATGGAAAGGGCTGTCCAGCAATTTGGAGTCCCCATCCCTGGATGTGGCACTTGGGGACACGGGTTTGTGGTGGCCTCGGCAGTGGTTGGACTCAGTGGTGTTGGAGCTCTGTTCCAACCTCAGTGATTCTGTGATTCCATGATTCCATCTCCTGCTAATGCAGCTCTGCTGCTACCATGACTTTTTCAGCAGTTGGACACATCTTTCCACAGCTGTAAAATGCCAAAAAAAAACCCCTCTCTGTTCCATTTTGACATCATCACACAAGATATTCCCACTCTCCTGGCATTCCCACCATCATCAAGCAGCACAAAGAAATGCTAAAAAACCAACATTGAAACCTTCAAACTTGATCAAATCCTGTTTCCAGCTCCTCACCCTTCTGGAAAACCATCCTGCTGGTGCCTGTGAGTCATGTCTTGAGATTAATTTATTTTGTGGTGCAGAGAGGTTTTTATAAGCCTGTTTGAAGGGATTGAATCATTCTTTGCTGATGATTTAAATATGCTGTTTTATTTCTCTAGTGATTGCAAATGAAAGCCGGATCTTAGCGCTGAGTGTGACCCCAAAACATAAAGAAATAAAATGTTATAGAATTAGCTGGGTTCTAATTATCTTAGTTGGTGCTTAGTTCAGTGTGTTGGCAGGCAGGGAATGTTTCCTTCCCAAGAAAAGGGGTTAATATTGTCACTTGGGATAGTTGATTTCCATGTTTACTCACTAAATATCCCATAATAACTGCAGGAAAAGGCCCTTCTCCAATCATTTCATCATAAATAAATACACTTTGGAATAATTGATCAGTCTGGAGATGAGCACAACAAACTCATTCCACTCAGCAGAGACTCAGATCCAATATTTGTAGTTCAGCACTGAGATCCTGTCCAAGTGTAGAACTAAAGGTTAAGCCTTGGATTAATTTCCCATTCCCAGCTTGGTGCCGACGCTGCTCATTTGCAGCCAAGGCTCTCAGTGCAGAACAGGGAAATTTGTCTTCACTGGATGAAGTTTCTGCTATAAGTGATGATTTTGTCACCGTTTTAAGGAAAATAAGTCTCAGCCAGCCCCTGAGCAATGGCTTCTCACAGGTACCTCATTGCATGAAATCCTGGAATGGTTTGGGGTGGAAGGGACCTTAAAGCCCATCCAGTCCAACCCCAACACCTTCCACTATCCCAGAGTGCTCCAAGCCCCATCCAACCTGGCCTTGGACACTGCCGGGGCAGCCACAGCTTCTCTGGGCACCCTCCCCACCCTCTGAGTCAAGAATTCCTTCCCAGTATCCCATCTAACCCAGCCCTCTGGCAGTGGGAAGCCATTCCCTTGTCCTTGCTCTCCAGGCCCTCATCCAAAGCTGCACCAGGGGAGGTTCACGTTGGATTTTCAGGAAAATTTCTCCATGGAAAAGGTTGTCACGCCGTGGCACAGGCTGGGGTGGAGTCACCATCGCTGGACGTGCTCTGTAAATGTGTGGATGTGGCACTTGAGGATGTGGGTTAGTGGTGAATGAGGAGAGGCATCTTAGAGGACTTTTCCAACCTTAACCTGTGCAGATTTGTCTGAAGGCAGATTTATTCTCATCTACCCCTTCAAGCCCTCCAACCATCTCCCACGTGTGCACTGGAGAGCCTCAGCTAATTACATTTCAGGAAAACAGAAGAGCTCTTGGGAGTTGCGTGGGCTTTGGTTAAGAGATCTCAGGACTGTCAAACGAAAGATTCATCTCTCAGCTCTTTCTCCTCACAGCAAACTCTGCAGAGCAGAGCCAAATTTACTCTGCACTTCACACATCTGGGTATTAACTCGCTGGTGGGGTTGGGAATTACTTCCAGGAGAAAGCCTGACTCATGGACTGGAGGGGGCTGAGGATCTGCTCACATGTCAGATAGCAGCCCATGGCATCTTTTCTCCCTTCTTCTCAGAGTTTTTGTCTTTGCTGCTTTCCTCAGGCAGCACTGGCATCCCACATGGTGGGGAATTTCTCATCATGGTTCCTTGGTGGTGTTATGTCACACCCAAACCACGCTGTGATGCTGCTGCTGCAGCCCTTGATGTGTTTGAAGACTTTTGATCTTCTGCCAAGCGCAGGAGAGGCAAAATACAGGGCAGGGTGAGCAGTGATGTCTCACAGTCCATCCTCTCACCACATATGCCCCACCAGAGCTGGGTTCTCCAGCTGCTAAGTCACCTCAGGAGTGAAGGGTCGCTCCTGCAGCTTGTAGGATGATGGACAACTTCATTAAGCTGGAGGTGAGGACCCTTCGGTGGGTTTGGTGAGTCTGGACCTGTGCTTGGTTTTGGTCTCCCATCAGTGATTCAGTGATTCCCTCTCTGTACCTGGGTTTGAAGCAGAAATAATTCCACTGACTCACCTGGAGCTTAGCTCTTGTCTGTAAAGGGCTTTGAAATCCTAAAGGATCAATGCCTTGAGAGTGTGGGTGATTGTGGTGTGAGCTCAGCACAGAATCCAAGTGAGGAAACCGATTCCCTTGGCTTGGAGCAGCAGCTCCGTGAAGCTCTGCACAAGTATCACAAGTCTGCGGGATTTTTCCCTTACCTTTGTGTTAATGGATCCATTGTTTCGTGTAAAGGTTTCTCCTGCTCTTGTTCTATCCTGTGTGACATTTACAGTACTCTTTGTTCCATTAGCAAAGTAATTTGAGATAGTTTATTATCCTTTGGAGACTTCACTGCCTTCTGTTTAACTTCCACGTGACTGGACCCTGAAGACAAAACCTCTTAAAATAGTGTGTGAGGCTAAAAATAGTGGGGAACGAGTTGCTTCTTAGGAGTCAAATAATTAATTTAGTGCACTTTAGCAAAATCTGCAACATTAGGAAACACCCCTTGTTGTTTCCTCTTTCTCTTCAGAGCCACCAAAGACTGCAGCAGCTTTCTCAGGAGTCAAGGTGTGTTTTACCTCACAGCTTGAAACCGTAATTTGTTTGTAGCAACTACAGCTCCTTTATTTCAGAGGAACAGACAAATAGCGTTTAATCACGTTCTGAATCACCAGGGGCAGGAATTGCTCCATGATCCGAGTTTGTTACACAAGGACACGCTGGAGATGCAAGAAAATGGCAAAGGTTGTTATTGCTGGGGCTTTCTGGAGTGCTGCCACCACAGCACCTGAGGCACCGAGGCTGTGTGGGTCCCCCTGGCCGAGTGCCTCATCCCAGCCCCACACAAACACTGTTCTGATTCCCAGGAGCTCAGCAGTGGGACGGGTGTTGGAAAACATCAGGATTTACTGAGCCACATGTGTGGGAATATCCTTTTCTTGCCATCAAGGCTTTGCTCACTGCCAGGTTGAAGAAATGCAGGAGGCAGCAGGGATGTGAATCTGGGGAGGGAGGGGAAGTGCAGGAATTTGGTGTCTGGGCAGAGATGGAGCAGTGGGCAATCAGAGCAGCGACCTGGGCAGCAGGGTGTTCACACAATGTGACAAAAATGTCACAGTTGTGAGTGGGACATGCAGTCCCAGCTCGCTCAGCTGCTGAGCTTCCAACCTTGTCTGAAAGTCCCCTCCTCACGGCAGCACCAGCTGTGCCCGGCCTTGAGAAGTGCCTGGCACTGCCTGCCATGGCATGGGCACCAACACTCATCCCTCTCCAACCTCCAACTTCAGTTCTGTGCCTCCAGCTGATTTCGAAGAGGTGCAGCTGCTTTTGGCTGATTTGTGTCCACCTCTCCAAGGCCAACCTGCACAGGAAGGCAGAGCAGGCAGTGGCCAGGTGAAGGCCCTTGGAGCAGCAGGTTCCAAGTTACTTGGGCCAAACTTCTGTTCCTTGGGCCAAACTTCTGTTCCTTGGGAGGTCTTTGGCAATGTGCTGAACGTTTTGTGTGCCTCCGTTTCCCAGCCTGAAGAACAGGATGATCCCAATTAGCAGAGTTGGATGAGTTTGCAGAGTGCAGGAGGGCAGGCTCTGTTGCCCTTCATCCAAGTGATGTCACCTCCATCCTCTCATACTCCCACAGGGACATTCTGGAGAGCCCAAATGGCCAAAAAATGTCATGAATAGAGCAGGCATTAATGCCCAAGAGTGCAGAGGCTCCATGGCAGGGCTGGCCTCTCCGATTGCTTTGTTTTCCTGCTCGGCTGAGTTGCTAACCTTCCAATAAATACCAGAGTCATTATCATAAAAATGTGGAAAATGCTGTCATTAAACCTCACCGGTTTCGCTTTCAAGTGCCTCTTTCTGGGACATCAAATTCATTTAGCTCATTCTCCAAAGCCACAAATCTGAGTGGCTGCAGTAATGTGTGTGGTGGGAGGTGAGAGCACAGCAGGAATGAAATCGGGTGGAGAGGCTCTTTGGAGAGCTCAGCTGGGTTTATTGCAGGGGTGAAGATGTGGTGCCTCCAGTTGCTCACCCCTCTCTCCCCTCAGCCATGGGGTCCCTCAGGATGTTTTCCAGAAATCCCAGTTCATGCCCTGGAGCTGTGGTGGAAATGGTGGGTGCAGTGCAAAAATTGGAGGCACCCTCTGGAGAACCTGAGCATCCAGCAGGATGGGAGTTGCAGCAGAGCCTTCCTCTTACAAAAAGAGTGATTTTGTTCCAAAATAAAAGAAGAAAACTTTAAATTCTTTGAGTAGCAGAGCCATGTGATAAATCCCTATGGTTAGGTTCCTCAGAGAAGCTGGGGCTGCCCCATCCCTGGAAGTGTTCAAGGTCAGGTTGGACAGGGCTTGGAGCAACTCAGGATGGTGGAAGGTGTCCCTGCCCACAGCAGGGGGTGGGACTGGATGGCTTTCAAGGTCATTTCCAACTCAAACCATTGATTCTGTGATTCAGTGATGATCCCATTCCCCTTCCCCTCAGCAAATGTGGAATGACATCGTTAAGGGTTCATCCGAGCACTGGGATGAACCCCAGCACTGGGAGCTGTGTCAGTGTGGTTGGGAAATGTGATGCTGGAGTCAAAATCTGAGGGTTTAAATAAAAACATAAAAATGGGGTTTCCAAAAAGGGCTTGGGGTCAGCTGGACCCTGCCCGGGGTCGACAAACACCTGCTGCTATGGAAATGACCTGAGAGGCTGAGATCTCACATTCCTGTGAGTCTGTACCAGACTTCCATAGGAACCAGGACTTGCTCAGAAGTTTTTTATCTCCCAAAAATAAGCAGGATTTTGCTCCTCTGGGGGAGTTCCTGGCACAAGCCCACCCCGGAGCAGCACGGTGCCATGTGCCCGCTGACGTGCTACAGTATTTGAGGAGCATCGTCTTCTGCGAGGGGAAGAAGAATCCTAAAATTATCTTTACTTACTTAGAATATAAATAGAAGACAAATTGCTTATCAGCTGTTTCGTTGGAAAGATATTTAAAAATTCCTGGGAGAGGAAACGTGCACTCTGCTGGAGATCTGGGGCCGTGCTGTATCCCCAGGGTCTCGGTGCCTCGCAGACAGAGCTGCTGGCTGTCAGCAGGGATCACTCCCAGGAGGAAAGAGTTCAGTTCATGGAGACTTTAGCAGGGTGACAAGTTACCCAAGTCACACCAAAAACACACAGAAAAGACACTTCGGGCAGATCCCTGGGAATGAGAAAATCTTCTGTTCCTGGCTGGGAAGGCTGAGCCCACGCTGGAGCGTGGCTGCAGTGAAACAGGAGCTGCTGAACCTGCCTTTGTTTGGGCACAGGGCAGGTGCAGAACAAGCCAAGAGGAGCATCAGGTGCTTCCTGATGGATCCTTCCTCGTGGGGAGGAGGGAGTGCCATGGCTTTAGCCGGGGGAGCGGAGCCCTGCGTGTCCCGTGCCGGGTGACCGGGGATGCGCTGTACCGCTGCCATTCATTAATGGCTCCAGCAAACAGGAAAGTGCTGGGGCCCTTCCAATGTCCAGAGCACTCAAGGGGTGACAAAAATAGCCCATCCAGCAGGGATTGGCTCCGAGTGAGACGGGAGCCAGGCTCATCCTTACTGTAAACCTGGGCGCTTCCAAGAACTCGAGCTGTGGCTGAGCTGGCCTCTGCTCTGGTTCATTACAGGAAGGAGCTGTGCTCTGCACAGACATAACTTCCAGCATCCTCTCACACAAGGCTGGATCCTCCTCTTGCCAACTGGGATTTGCATTCACTCCCATCCTTCTCAGAAGAGGAAAATCCACACTGACATTGCCCATCCCTGCCAGGCCAAGGGGCTGGTTCCTACAGGAGCAGGACGTTGCTTGGCTGAGATCCCACACTCCACGGGGTCCTCAGCATGGCTCTGTGCCCAGTGTGAGCCTGGGAAAACATCCCCCAGAGTGGAGAGGTGCAGAACACCAGCAACTGCAGGCTGGGCTGACAAAGTTTCCACTGGGAACTTGTGCTTGTTGGGTGGACGAAGAGGGGGCTGGATGCTAAAGGACTGGGGGTCCCAGTGATGGGAAGCAGCCTGCATGGGATTCCTTTGGACCATGTTAAAATAAAATCCACAAGGAGAAATTCCAACCTCTGCCCAGAGCAGCTGTGGCTGCCTCATCCCTGGAAGTGTCCAAGGTCAGGTTGGACAGGGCTTAGAGCAGCCTGGGATAGTGGAAGGTGTTGGGGTTAGACTGGACGGGCTTTAAGGTCCTTTCCAAACCAAACCATTCCATAATTCTAAAATGCTGAGATGAAACTTAATTTCTGTGTGGCCTGAAAAAAACCCCTAGAAATTATTTAGTCCTAGTTCAGCGTATAAAGCCAAGAAGTTCCCTAATAAACAGGAGGAACTGGAATTGCTCTCTGATGAGCATAAACTTCACCTGCTCAGTTTCATTAAGGAATCTGGGGAGGGTGAAATCAGCTGACTGCAAAGGCAGAATTGATGGTGATATGGTCTTTAAGAAGAGCTGAGTGGCAGAGGAGGAGGGCAAGCAGCCTGACAAAGCCACTGCAAATGTCCTGAGCACTTCACCGCGGGCAACGCGAGGATGCTGATGGATGCTTGGGATGCTCCAGGCTGCGGGGGAATGCCCAGAGGATGCTCGAGGCCATTAGGACGATGCTGAAGGAGGATGCTCCCAGACGCTCGGGTTGCTCTGGGTTTCAGCGGGATGCTCAGAGGATACTCAGGGCCATGGGGAGGATGCTAAAGGCAACAAGGGGGGATGCTCAGGGGTGCGCGGGATGCTGCGGCTTGCAGGGAGACGCTCGGGGACGCTCCGAGGATGCTCGGAGGGCCATGCGGAGGGTGCCGGCATCCCGGGGGGCGCTGCCGCGGGAGGAGGCCGGGGGCTGCCGGGGCGGAGCCGCGGGGCCCCTCCCGACGGCGCTATAAACCGGCGGGGCGCGGACACGGGGCAGCCGTCGCTGGGGTGCCCGGGGCCGGGCACAGCCCTGCCCGCAGCCTGCCCTGCGCCATGGCGAGGGGACAGCTGTCGGGGGGCGCCTGGGGGGCCCTGGTGCTGCTGGGGCTGATGCTGCCGGCCGCCCCGGCGGGCGCCTGGTACAAGCACGTCGCCAGCCCCCGGTACCACACGGTGGGTCGCGCCTCGGGGCTGCTGATGGGGGTCCGCCGCTCTCCTTACCTCTGGCGGCGGGAGCTGCCGGCAGAGCCCCTCCGGCATCCCGGCACCTCCGGCGGGGACAGCCCCCCGTCCCCGGGGGAGAGCCCCCCGGCCGCCGGCCCGGCCCCGCCGCCGCCCGGCCCCGGCCGCCTCCTGCAGCGCCTGCTCCGGCGGGGCTGGGGCTGGGGCGGCCCCCGCCCGGCCCCCGCCCGGCCCCCGCCCGGGCCCCGCCAGCCCCAGGTAACGCGACGGAGCGGGCCCGGGGGGATCCGGGGGGATCCGGGCGGAGCGGGCGGTCCGCGGTGCTCCGGGATGCTCTGGGATGCTCTGGGATGCTCTGGGATGCTCTGGGATGCTCCGGGATGCTCCGGGATGCTCTGGGATGCTCCAGGGATGCTCTGGGATGCTCCAGGGATGCTCTGGGATGCTCCGGGATGCTCCGGGATGCTCTGGGATGCTCTGGGATGCTCCAGGGATGCTCTGGGATGCTCTGGGATGCTCCAGGGATGCTCTGGGATGCTCTGGGATGCTCCAGGGATGCTCTGGGATGCTCCAGGGATGCTCTGGGATGCTCTGGGATGCTCCGGGATGCTCTGGGATGCTCCGGGATGCTCTGGGATGCTCCAGGGATGCTCGAGGGATGCTCTGGGATGCTCTGGGATGCTCCAGGGATGCTCGAGGGATGCTCCGGGATGCTCCGGGATGCTCCAGGGATGCTCCAGGGATGCTTGAGGGATGCGATCCCCGTGCGGGGTGTGGAGCCGTGCGCTCACTCCGCGGCACCCCGGGGGCTGGGGGGTCACCAGGTCACGGGGAGTGTGGAGCCTTGCAGGGGTTTCATCAGGAAATTGGGGTTCAGGGAACTTTGGAGGGTGGCACCAGGTAAGTGCGTGTTTGTAGGGGCTACGCTTGGCCTTTAGGGCGCAAACAGATCTGGATGAAGCGGGCAAGGTCAGGTTGGACAGGACTTGGAGCAACCTCGTGTAGGGGAAGTTGTCCTGCCCATGGCAGGGGGCAGAACTGGAGGGATTTTAAGGTCCCTTCCAACCCAACCCGTTCCAGGACTGTAGGATTTCTGTGCATTTTTGGTACATCACAAACCCTGCACTCTGAGGGACCGAGCTGCCCGTGCCCGAGGGTGTCCATGGGGTGTCCATGGGGTGTCCATGGGGTATCCATGGGGTGTCCATGGGGTATCCGTGGGGTGTCTGTGGGGTATCCATGGGGTATCCATGGGGTGTCCATGGGGTGTCCATGGGGTGTCTGTGGGGTGTCCATGGGGTGTCCATGGGGCTGGCAGCCTGGTGATGCCCAGATGCTCCCAGCATGGCCCTCCCCTGCTCAGGACCCTTCTCCTGCCCCTCAGGGCTCATCCAGGCTGCGTGGGACTGCCTCGGGGCCAGCTCCAGGCTTTACATTTCTTTCCTCTTATGTAAAGCTGGAGCCAACATCCAGCTGAAATCCACCGAGGCTTTTAGCTGTTGGATCAGCCCCTGAAACATGTAGCTGTATTCCTCCCCCACTTCATTTTTTTTGGAGGAAATCTGGGATAAGAATCATTTTGGGAAAGCCCAGACAGGTCAACCCAGCCCTGGATACGTCTGTGCTGTCCTGGGCACCGCAGGCTCTGACCTGGGTACACCCTTGCATCCCTCTGATTTCCCAGCCAAAATCCCACTGGCAACTCTGTGGGCAGGTCCAAATGTAGAATTTGGGTCTGAGTGGGGTTTATTTGTGTGGGGTTTATCTGAGTGGGGTTTATCTGCATGAATGGTGGCAAAAAGAGAACCTGCAGGTCAGAGCTGAGCCTGTGGAGGAGGAGATTTAATGAAACTTGTGAATGGAGCTGTGGTTTCAACACGGCACTGGGGGAAAACGGGGTCCCACGTGGGGAGGGAGGTGCTGCTGGAGCTGGATGCTCCAAAATAATCCAACCCCTCTTCTCCTTGCAGCTCTTCCCGCTGGCTCGGAGCCGCTGACGGACGTGGGGGAGATGCTCCGTGTGCCAGAGGAGCCCTGGCTGCCCCGGCTGGGACCTGCTCACCTGGCTGGCAGGGAAGGTCTCCTCGGCGGATCTCCGGGTACTCCGACCTCTCTGAAACCACACAGACAGTGACATCCCAAAAAATCTGATTTCCCACGGCCGCTGCCCAGCCGCAGCGGCAAATCCATCTCGTTTCCAGGTCAGCCTTGTGCTGTGAACTCGGGGAGAAAGAAACAGGGGAGATATTTATTTTTGTTTATTTTTTTTACATTTCTGTACTGGCTTGTTTTCAATCGGATAGAAACATGTACTGTTCGCTTCCTCGGAACCTGCCCTCATTAAAATGAGATGTGATCAAAGGAAACTTTGGCTTCCCGGTGCTGTTGTGGGGGTCTTGGTGGGGTTTTTTTGAGAGCAAAACCTGATCTGGCTCTGCACGGGGCAGACACGTCAGCAGTTGGGTCACTCCCAGATTTTTCTGACATGATTTAATTCCTTGACACAATTTTTTCTGCAGTTTTACAGTAAATCTCTTTTACTGCCTGTTGGGGAGTCACTGCCAGGCCAAGTGCCAACTCAGATGACAAAATTTCGGGATATTTCCTTGACTGGGCTGTACAAAAGCTCTGCGAGCCCTCACTGCTCTGCTTGTGTTTTCGGGTTTAATTTCTATATATTCCCACTGATGGAAATAAATGTCAATCCCCATTAAAAGAGGGAGAAGCCTCAGGGCTGGGCAGGAGCATGTGGGGAAGGGGCGTTGGAGCGGCTGGGATCTGGGATTTAGAGAAAACTGAGGTTTGGGGGCTGAGTCTGGCACTGCTGAGCTTTAACCTGCCAGCGGATTTTGCAGGAAATTTGACAAAAAGAAATGTTTCCACCCCTTTTAGATGAACCCCCTGCTCTGAGGGGGTTTGTGCTGCCTTTGGTTGGGTCTGGAAGGAAAAATCTCGCCTGGGGTTTGTCAGGGGAGCCAGGCCAGGCTCTCCCCTGCCTCCCTCCCCTCACCCCAGGGCTGCTGTCATCCCTCACAGGCTCTCGGGAGGATTTCAGGGGCTGTAACCCATGAAGGATTGTTCTCTCCCTGTTGTTTTCCTCCCCAGTTTCTCCTCCAGTTCCCCTCTCCTTGCCCCCTCCCACAATTTTCCAGCTCCTGCCCTTCGATGGCGCAGTGCTGGGACTGATGAGACTCAATTGCTGCACTTGAATCCATCCTTGGCAGGAGCCAGCAGCCCCTGGAGTGGCCATGAGGCCAATTTCTCCCAGAAAAGAAGGGATAAAATGAGGTAGAACAGGTAAAACTCTGCTTTGAGCAGGAGGGTGCACGGGGGGTGGAGGATGGTGGCATGAGAGACCCTCATCTGTTGGCAGCAAACACCTGAACGTGCCAGTTGCTGGAGTGAACCCAGCGAGACATCCAGTGAACCACAAACCCTTCACTCCTCACCTTGGGAAATCATTTTTCCTGCAGAACTCCAGCTGATTCCTCACCGGGGCTGTAAAATAATTCCCTCTGTACTCCTGTTTCTCTGGAGGCATCTGGGCCTTCCCTGGGGGTCAATGAGCCAAATAAAAAGGAAGGAAGCTTAAAAAGGCAATTAATTCCCCTCCCTCCTCAGGGCAGGACCCAGCCATCCCTAATGGATGTTAATCTGATTCCTTGTAATGCTGGTCCTGAGGGAGATCCCCCATTCTTCCCGTGCTGGACCAGGGGATCCCACGGCCACAGGGAGTCCCTGTCCAGGCCCCAGGAATGCTCCAAAATGAAATGCAGCCACAGGGATGCTCAGGGGGAATGCCAACATCTGGGATCTGCAGCTGGGAGCAAAGTGAGGGGACAAAAGCTGTAGAGAGGAGCACGGAGAGGCCCAGAGCTGCAGCAGCACATCAGCTCCCAGCCCTATTTGGGGTCCTGGTGCTGCCCCAGCTGTGCAGGGAAAACTGCAGCCGAGGAGGTCAATTCCCCATCCCACTTTGGGATGGGTGGGGGGCTCGGAAACCCCCAGGTGCCACAAGTCACCCCTTCCCTGTCACCCCTTCCCTCCCGCCGTGTCCCGGAGGCTGTGGGGCGGTGGGCAGGAGGTGCCAGGAGCGCAGGTGGCTTCCCCAGACCCTCTTGTGCCCACCACGGGGGTGAGGATGAGCCCTGCCACCATGTCCCCATCCCTGCACCCTTGCAGAGCAGGGAATTGTCCCCGTGGGTGCCCCTCTGCCAGCGGGACCCCAGCCAAGGGCACAGGTCCTGGAAGGGATGGGCGCTCCGGCTCTCTCCTGTGGCCCTGCCCCGTGGGAGGGTTTGGGCAGCGCAGGGATGGTGCTGCTCGGGGTGTATTGTAAATGCAGCTGAACCCAATGGGGAAAATGACAATGCCTGACTCAAGAAGACTGAATTATTTCTTTATTATAACTATGTTAAAATACATTAATATACTATATAAAAGGAGGATATTAAAACTACATCCTGCTTTCTCTGACTCTAACTCGAACACAACTCGTGATCCTCTTTGAGAGTGCAGCCCCAGGTGGGTTGGATTGGATTGGATTGGATTGGATTGGATTGGATTGGGTTGGGTTGGGTTGGGTTGGATTGGATTGGATTGGATTGGATTGGATTGGATTGGGTTGGGTTGGGTTGAGTTGGATTGGATTGGATTGGATTGGGTTGGGTTGGATTGGATTGGCCACCAGGCTCAAACAATCCTCACCAGAATCCAACCAAGGAATCACCCCAGGGAAACAATTCTCTAAACACATTCCACATAAAAAAAAAAAATAAAGAGCAGAAATAAAAATTGTTTCCTCTTTCATTTCTCTCTGTGCACCTCTATAAAAATCCTGAAAGGGAGAAAAATGTGCTTGCCACAGGAGTGCCCACACAGCACACCTGGGCAGGAGCTGGAGGTGGCCCAGGTCCGTGCCACGCTGCCTTGGCACTCTGGGTTGCAGCAGGGGCTGGCGATGCCCACGCTTTGTTCCAGGCCCAGAGGAGGGGGAATCCCAGGGGCCGTGGCAGGCAGGAAGATGTCCCACCCCAGCCGGGGCAGCTCCCTTTCCTTCCCGGCTGCCCGGCCTCTCCCAGGGGAGCAGCAGCAGCCAGAGGGGCTTTGGGAAGGGCAGAGGCCGGGCAGGAACCGGCCCTGGGGAGCAGCTGTGAGCTCAGCCAGGGCTGGCCCGGGCACACACAATGGTCCCCGCGGGCACCGGGAGGAAGAAAACTCCCCGAGGAATTTCCTCCCCCGTCCTCAGGGATGCAGGCCAGGGCTGAGCACGTCTCTGGCCGTGGGTGGGAGCTCCTTGCACGGAGCTGGATGTGCCGGCTGCTCCCTGCAATGGCCCCAAACGTGGGGAGCCCTGGTGCTGAGCTGGGCTCTGCCAGGGATCCCATCCCTGCCACCCCTCCTGTCCCACCAGCCAGAGGACGGATGGGCACTGGAGATCAGGGCTGGGAGCTGCAGGGAGCAGGAGGTGATGCCACCTCTGTCTCCAGGGTGCCCAGGGCAGTGGCAAACGGCTGTGGCACAGAGACCCTGTCACAGATGGGCCCTGCAGCAGCCCAGGGCCAAGGCCAGGAGGAGATGTTGGGTCAGGGACCCCTCGGGTGTCCCCAGGCCCTGGCAGCGGGAGGTGCCACCCCCATGTGGAGTGCACACAGGGCTGTGTTTGGGGAGTGCCCGCTCTGCTTTGAGCAGCTCAGCTGCCACAGGCACCTGCCACCAGGAGCAGAGGGGACCTGTGCCACCATGGGCAGAGGGACCTGTGTCACCAGGAACAGAGTGACCTGTGCCACCAGGAACAGAGTGACCTGTGTCACCAGGGGCAGAGTGACCTGTGTCACCAGGGGCAGAGTGACCTGTGCCACCAGGAACAGAGGGGACCTGTGCCGCCATGGGCAGAGGGACCTGTGTCACCAGGAACAGAGTGACCTGTGCCACCAGGAGCAGAGGGGACCTGTGCCACCATGGGCAGAGGGACCTGTGCCACCAGGAACAGAGGGACCTATTCCACCAGGAGCAGAGGGACCTGTGCCACCAGGAGCAGAGGGACCTGTGTCACCAGGAACAGTGACCTGTGCCACCAGGGGCAGAGGGACCTGTGCCACCAGGAGCAGAGGGACCTGTGCCACCAGGGGCAGAGGGACCTGTGCCACCAGGAACAGTGACCTGTGTCACCAGGGGCAGAGGGACCTGTGCCACCAGGGGAACAGAGGGGATCTGTTCCACCAGGAACAAAGGGACCTGTGCCACCAGGGGAACAGAGGGGATCTGTTCCACCAGGAACAAAGGGACCTGTACCACCAGGGGAACAGAGGGACCTGTACCACCAGGAGCAGAGTGACCTGTGCCACCAGGAGCAGAGGGGATCTATTCCACCAGGGGAACAGAGGGACCTGTACCACCAGGGGAACAGAGGGACCTGTGCCACCAGGAGCAGAGGGACCTGTGCCACCAGGAGCAGCAGCTGGTGCAGCTGGGGGTGGATGCTGCCAGGACTGCCTGCCCCTGGAGGTGGATGCTGCTGAGGATGAGTGCTCACAGCGACAGAGGGTCCCAGAGCCAGCGCTGCTGTGACACCCATGCCCTTGCCGTGGCAGGCACAGTGACATGCCAGCATGGCACCATCAGCAGCACCAGCTCAGGGGATGGGCTGTGCCAGCAGCAGCCTCCTCAGGACCCAGTCCCTGTGGAGCTGCCTTATCCACGGGGCTTTCCTGGGGACACCAGACACATCCCAGCTGCTCCGGGGAAAGGCGTTGTCCTGCCTGCCAGAGGCAGCGGGTGTCTGTCCCACGGGGAGCTGGGTGTGGAGCAGATCCCCGGAATTCCCACGTGGAGCCTCAGGTGTGGCCAGGCTGGCTGGGCCCGTGGCCAGCTCCCAGCACCCAGCAGCACCAGCCCGGCTCAGCTGCCCCAGCTCTGCCACTCCTGCGGGCAATAAAGGAGCTGCCAGCGTGGGCAAGATGCATCTCCCGGCTCTCAGCAGCGTGCCTGAACTTTCTGGACTTTCACAACCCACAAAACCTGTAATTAATCCTCCTAATGATCGCTTCTCCTCCTGTCCTCATCAATCTAACCTGGGGAATGTTTACAGCTCAATAGTGCCACACGCAGAGGCTCGGGGAAAATGAGTTGGTGTTTTTTATGAGCTCTCCTCTCATTCCTGGTTCCTCCGGCAGCACAGATAAATCATCCCCTTTGAAATCATCCCCTGGGAGCAGCCAGGCCCGGCAGCCCCACGCTGAGCCATGCTGAAACAAGGCAGGAATGAGCACGGAGCATCCGAGCCGCTGGGAAATCCCAGGACTTCATTTATTCCCAGTTAGAGCCGATCACTGCAGTGCCAGGGGCTCTCCCAGCAGGGATCCCCAGCACCGGGAGCAGCTCTGGCTCGGCCACAGCTCCCTGCACAGCCAGCAGAAGGTGCTGGGCTGCCCAAACTGCGGGGAGGAAAGCTGGCTGTGGATAAACACCAGCACTGAGGAGGAGGAGGAGGCTGAGCGGGAGGAAGAGCAGCTCCCACAGCTGGGAAGGAGCCAGGAGAGCTGGGAGCAGCTCCCAGCCCCGAGCAGGATGAGCTCAAGCGACATCCCGGGACAGGGATGGGCTGAGTGGGACACGGAAAAGCCACCAGAGCTGCCCAGAGCCACTCGTGGAGGCACGAGGGACACACAGGGCTCCTGGCACCTCAGCTGTGAGGAACCCAAAGGCACGTGGAAAACTTCCCATCCCTCTGGAAGCTCTGGCACAGCCCAGTGACTCCATCATCATCGACCATCCTCCTCCTCAGAGGGCTCCTCACCCTCCCACTGCCTCAGGAGCAAAGCTGACTGCGCAGGTTTGGGGGCTCAGCTGAGGATTTCCCAGTTTCTGCAGGAAGATGGACTTTGTGGGCTCCCCAAAATCCCCACTGGCAGCTGCCAGGGAGCCTGGAGGCCGACTCTGATTTCTGCCGCTGGGAAAGTCCTCCCAGCACCTGCATTTTGGATTATGTTGCAACAGCATCAGGCCCGAGGCAAAGGGAGGAGGACACAGGTGGGATTCTCTGTCACCGCCCAGAACTGGAAGCAGATGTCGACCAAAAAAAGCTCCAAACCCTTCCAAGGCACGGAGCTCACAGGTCCCTGCACTGCCTCTGCCTCCAGGCAGGCCCAGTGTGGACTGAGAGATGTGCCTGAGTCAAAACACCCAAAATTTACATGGAAAACTTCTGCCTGAGCAGGATCTGCAGGGTTTACCCACGGCTCTGCCATTCCAGGCGCAGGAACCTCTCTGGGCTCTCTCCTCAGTGAGACCTGGGAGGATGGGAAAAGGCAGGATGGGGAGAACCAAAGGTATTTTGTACCTCGGGAGGATCTACCTTTGCACGATGTATTTTAATGTTCCTTCCAGCTCCTTCTCCACCAGCTGCAGGGAAGAAATGCAGGATTTCCCTGTGATCCATGTTGGTGCCCAGGGATGCACCCTGGGATGATCCCAGGACAGCCCAGAGCTGTGTGCCAGAGGCACAGCCACAGCTCCTGAAGTACAGCGATCACAAAATAAATGTTTTATTTTAGGATCACAAGGTGCTCAGGCAAAGATCCAGTGCTGAGTCAGAGCTACACTGACTACAGCGTCCCCTACATCCTCCACAATAAATAAATGGGGTTTTTTGGGGAAAGAATGCCCAGGGCACACTTGAGAAAATGCTTGTGCTTAAAAAAAACGTAAACAACTGTTTCCCCCCTTTCTGAAATATTTTCTCTCTGTTTTATTATCTTTTAAAAAAAAAATTTCATGCTCCCAATGCTTTCAAAAAGATATTCAAAAGGGTTCAAATATTCACTCTGACCACCTGAAAGATTTTCTCCCACTGTGTTTTTATTGCGCCAAATCCAAAGAAAAACTTTTTGGTTCAAATAAACTTGAAACAATTCCTTCTCCTCCCCCTTTCCCTCCCGTATTTTGGTTTAGCCAGCGAGTGGAAAAATCAATTCTTCGCACTCCTCCAGCCCGACAAAAAGCTTCAGGACTCCACAAAGAGGCTCCGGGGAGCAGCTGTGCTGTACAGCAAATAAACCTGCCTCAGTTTCTCTGCTTCCTCTGGGTCACCCAGGACTTTGTGCTGAGGTCGGCGCTGCTGGGGTGACACAGGCAGTGCAGGGGCCAAAGAACCATCACTGGGGAACTAAAACATCCTCCTGGTGGGACCTCAGATCTTCATGGGGGACTAAAACATCCTCCTGGTGGGACATCAGATCCTCCTGGGGGACTAAAACATCCTCCTGGGGGACATCAGATCTCCTGGGGGACTAAAACATCCTCCTGGGGGACATCAGATCCTCATGGTGGGACATCAGATCCTCCTGGGGGACATCAGATCTTCATGGGGGACTAAAACTTCCTCCTGGGGGACATCAGATCCTCATGGTGGGACATCAGATCCTCATGGGGGACATCAGGTCATCTTTGGGACATCAGGTCCTCATGGGGACATCAGATCCTCCTGGTGGGACATCAGATCCTCATGGTGGGACATCACATCCTCCTGGGGGAACTAAAACATCCTCCTGGTGGGCCATCACACCCTCCTGGCTGCCACACGTGTCTGGAGGCAGGGCCTGAGCCCGTGCCCACCCCACGGTGACAGACAGCCCAGGGGACAGCACCGGTGCCCCCGGCAGCCCCTGCCCTGCAGCTCCCAGAGCCACAGTGCCTGCAGGGAACGAGGATTGGCAGAGATAAATAATGCTGTGATTTCTCAGGATGCAGTCTCCAAGCATGTTTGTGGTCCCGGGGTTTTTAAGGGTGAATTTATGTATAACTACAGTGGAAGTAGGGTTTTTAAAGCAAACTACGCATTAAAATAAATCAAGATTAATTTCTGGAGCCTTTTCTTTCCAGCCTCCAGCTGGCTGCTGTGTTTGCTTCAGCCCTGTAAAATCTGGGAGGAAAGCGGATGAGGAAGGAGAAGCTGCAGAAGAAGGCCTGAGAACCTGTGTCACAGGAATGTGACACTCGGGGCCAGCACTGTGACAGCTGCTCTGGGTCACGTCCTCTTGTAAAAGATTTCAAGGAAATGAAGGTGAGGAATGCAAAAAGGTGAAGACGGGGATCTCTGTGTTCCATTAAACAAACTCAGCCCAGGTGAAACCTGGGTGGCCTCTCCAAGCTCAGCCCAGATGGAGCCGGTGCCTTTCCCCACCAGGAGTCATTGAATTTGGAACGGTTTAGGTTGGGAAGGGCCTTAAGGGACTTAAAGCTCCAGTGCCATCCACCCAGTGCCACCCCTGCCATGGGCAGGGACACCTTCCACCATCCCAGGCTGCTCCGAGCCGCGGCCAGCCTGGGGACACTTCGGGGATGCAGGGGCAGCCACGGCTTCCCTGGCACCCGTGCCACAGGGAGCCGTCGGATCGTGCTGCTCGGGGCTTCTGGCCCCGGGGCTCCACCAGCCGCTGGTGCCGATGCCGGTGCCGGTGCCGGTGCCGGGCCCGGTCCCGGTGCGGCATCGGTGCCGGTCCTGGTCCCGATGCCGGTCCCTGTGCCGATGCCGGTGACGATGCCAGTCCCGGTCCCGGTCCCGGTGCCGAAGCCGATGCCGGTCCCGGTCGCGATCCCGGCGCCGATGCTGGTGCTGGAGCCGGTCCCGGTGCCAGTGCCGATGCCGGTGCCAATGCCGGACCCAGTGCGGCGCCGGTGCCGATGCCTGTCCCGGTCCCGATCCCGACACCGATGCTGGTCCCGGTGCCGATGCCGGTGCCGATGCCGGTGCCGGTGCCGGTGCCGGTGCCGATGCCGGTGCCGGTGCCGGTCCCGATGCCGGTGCCGGTGCCGATGCCGGTGCCGGTCCCGATGCCGGTGGCGGTGCCGATGCCGGTGCCGGTGCCGATTCCGGTGCCGGTCCCGATGCCGGTCCCGATGCCGGTGCCGATGCCGGTGCCGGTGCCGGTGCCGGTGCCGGTGCCGGTGCCGGTGCCGGTGCCGCCCCGTCCCTCGCTGCGGCTCCGCCCCGTCCCCTCCCGTCCCGCCGCCGTCCCCGCCCGCCGCGCTCCCGGTGCCGCGGGGCAGCCGCAGCATGGCCGAGCTGCGCATCGCCCCGGCCCCGGCCCCTCGCCCCGCTGCTGCCCCGCTCCCACCGCCGCCCGCAGCCCCGGCCCCGGCCCCGGCCCCGTCCCCGTCCCCGGCCCCGGCCCCGGCCCCGGCCCCGGTCCCGACCCGCCCCTCGGCGCCCGCCCCGGGCCGCCCATAAAAGCGGCCCCGCGCCCGCCCCGCTCCGCCGCCGCCGCCGCTCCGCCGCCGGCCATGGCCAAGGACCAGCTGAAGCCGCGGCTGTGCCGAATGCTGAAAGGGGAGAGCGGCTACGGCTTCCACCTGCACGGCGAGAAGGGCAAGAGCGGCCAGTTCATCCGCAAAGTGGAGCCCGGCTCGCCCGCCGAGGCGGCGGGGCTGCGCGCCGGGGACCGCGTCGTGGAGGTGAACGGGCTCAACGTGGAGCAGGAGACGCATCACCAGGTGCGGGATGGAGCGGGGCACACGGGCACCGGGGCCGAGCGGGGCCGTGCCCGCTGCAGCCTCCCTGCGGCGGGCAGAGCGGGGGTTTCACCCAAAATATCCCCGCCGGAGCATCCCCGGCCGGGCAGCGCTGGGCTGGCCGCAGCGGTGCGGTGGATGCTCCCCCGAGATGCCGGGGCCGGGCTTTGCGTGGCCCGGGACCCGCAGCTCCGTGCGGGGTCGGGCTGCGGGCGCAGGACGCTGCAGTCGTGTCAAGGTGGGGAAGGCGAAGGTGTGCGGGGCTGGGCAGGGCTCTGCCGCGTTATGCAATCTGTGGTGGAAAGGAATGGGGAGACCCGGGCTTTATTTCCGGCTCTGCCGTGGGTTTTCTTGGCTGCTTCGGGCGAGCTGCGCCTGCCTGTGCAGCCCCGAGTGTGGGAAGATGCCTGAAAATCTGCAGATAAAGCCGTGCAGATGTTCGGCAGTTGGGCTGGCCGGAGAGCGATAGGGCTCGGAGGGGAGCCGTGGCTCTCCCTGACCACGCTGGGACTGGGCAGGTCCAAGGCTGCCGTTTCTCTGCTCTCCAACAAAAGCTGTTTCGGGCTGTGGCATTTTCTCCTTGTAAAACTGAAACTTGGATTTGTCAGACAGTTTAGTCTAAAAAACCCAAAAAATGCGGAAAAAACAAAACAGCAAGCAGCGAGGTTCGAGCTGCTCCAGTCCTGCTGGACACTCGGAGCCTGGCAGGGGCACAATTTGCCTCGTGGTTTGTGGAGCTCTGCAGGATTTGGTGTTTTAGTAACTTAAAACATCTGCTCAGCCCCGCTGCCAGCGCTGCATGGGGGCAGAGCTGGGATGTGCCGTGACCCCACAGAGTTTTGGGGGGCTGTGCGTTCCCAGACCTCACTCCAGGTGTGCATGTTGCCATGCTGGAGGTGAAACAGCCTTCCAGGTGGCTCCAACAAAGCCTGGTGGACTCCTCTGGATGAGCCTGGTGGGGTTTGGTGGCGAGTTGAGCTTGTTTTGACGCTCCGAGCCAGCCGTGTGAAAGTTGATGTTTGTCCTGAGTGGGATTTCAAACCCCTTGAAGGAGGATCCCCATCTTTGATGTGGCTGGCCAGGAAGGAGGGCTGGGTTCCTGTGGTGCCTTGGAAGCCACCAGAGCTCCCTGCTGGCGCTGGGCTGCTGGGGACGGGCGATAGCGGAGCCAGCTGTGCCTTTGAAACGTGCTGGGGCTTCCCAGTAGGTCAAGTGAAATGGGAGGGGGAAATTTCCATTTCTTCCTTTTTGTTTTTTCGTTTGTGTTTTTGCTGCTGGCGGCAGGATGGAGCGCTGGCACTCGCTGGCTGCTGCAGAGCAGTGATTGGAACGAGGTGTCCCCATCCAGGGTGTCCAGGAACTCGCCCGGTGCCCGCTCTGGCTGCCGTGGCATCTGAGAGCGAGAGTGCAAGCGCTGGGATCACCCTTTTTCCTGCCTCAATACCACAAGAACCTCTTCTTCCCCCAAAACCTCGCCAGCACTGATGGGCCGTGGCGAGGGCGATGCCCTGGTGGGTCACACGGTGGCTCTGAGCAGCCACCTCACCTTGGCCCTTCCTCGTGCTGCTCCTTGCCCAACCTTGAACAAGTAACACTTCTCCATGTGCCATGGGGAGCCCGCAGCACACAAGGCCTTGCTCTTTGGGTGTAACTGTGTTTCCAGCCGAAGCTGGCAGCATTTTTGTCTTTGTTCTCTTGGTTTTTTTTCCTGGCCTTGCCCAAGGAGCGAAGGCAGAGCGTGCTCTGTCTCAGAGTTGCATCCTGGGTTCCTCGGAGCCGGGCAGAGCCGCAGCTCCTGAGCACAGAAAGGTGCCCGGGGAGCCTGGCAGGATGGAGCAGGGCACGGGCACCTCTGCAGGAGCTGCTGCTGCTGCTGGCACCGTGAGTCCTTCCTGGGCGCTGCCGTTTGGCGAGGGTGGAAGGGCCCGGGGCTGGCGCTGCCGGGCTGGCGCTGCCGTCGCCAGGGGTAAAGTCTGCTCGGGTGGGGCTGCGGAAATCCTGGGGCTGGGTCGGGTGCTGAGGAGGTCCCAGATGAGCAGGACGGGCTGCATTGTCTCCAGAAGCCTGCGGGACTCCAGGCTGGGAGCATGGCTCGGAAGCGGGTACGGTGCTGGGCAGGAGCTCGCCGGGAGCTGCTGCTTTGCCCCCCACCTCTCTGCTCTGTCCCCAGGGAGACCTGCTGCCTTGGGGGGCTCCTCACAGCCCCTTCTGCTCATCCTGCTCGTGGGGAGGGGGCAAGGGGCTGCTCTGTGCCACTCTCCACCCCTGGCACTTGTACCTTTGCTCCATCGCTGCTCTCGCTGTGGCTGTTGGGGGGCTCGGCCATGGGGTGAGCCCAGCACTGCTCCACACCAGCTTTGGACCCTTCTGTGGACCCTCTGAGCATCTCTGCGGTCTGTGGGACCCCTGTGATCCCCTGTGCTGCCTGCAGCACCCGAATTGTGGGCTCTGGGGGATGGCACTGCAGGGCCAGCACCTTCCCCGTCCGCATCTTTGCTGCCGAGCTTTGACTGCTGCTGCTGCCAGGTCCCCTCGGGGAGAAGTGCCCCTGCCCGGGCACTGCTGGTGCCAGCAGATGTGAAGGGATCTGAGCGGGAGCAGATGGATTTTCTGGGCCTGATGGATCAGCCCCTCCAGGCTGCTCGGGGGTGGGCTCCCGGGATCGCTGCAGTGGATGGCTTAGCTCAGCCCTGGCTGCAGCCTGGACATTTCTCGCAGGCTGGTTTTTTTTTTTTTATTATTTTGTTTGCAGATACCGGCTCTGTTGACCTTGAGTGCAGCTTGCAGAGAGTAAATAAACGCTGGTTAATTGCGTATTAGGCTCGTTTGTCGCTCTAACCTTGCCGTGTCTGGCCACTGTGACCTAGATCAGTGCAGGAGCCCTGCAAGGAGCCCCGGGCTGCTTTTGGGGGGTTCCCAGCACGTCTGGGGTGTTCAAAGCCACCCCATGGCTGGGGATGGCAGCTGAGCAGCAGTGCCACCCCTCCTCCTCCTCGGGATGAAGGCCTGTGCATGGGGGAGGTGCCTTTGGCAGCTGCCAGCAGCGAGTCTGGAGGTGGTTTCCCTGTGGCTGTGCTGGGTTTTCCCTGTTTCCATCCCAGCCCACTCTGGTGGGATTTACCCCCTGCCTGCCTGTGGGATCAGCTCCTCCTGGCTCTCCGCAGTGTCGCAGCCTCTGCCAGTCCCTGATCCCCGCAAAGGAGCGGCCACAGCAGGACAATGTCCCCATTCAGCCCTGCCTGGAGCAGGATCCTGCCAGGGACGGGCTCCTCTCCTGCTCCCAGCCCCGGCTCCCTTCTCTGCTGGTCCCCAGCACGGGCTGGGGATGGATGCGTGGATTGGGCTGTTTCCTTCCTAAATCTACCCCGAGCCTGCACAATGGTGTGGGAGGGACAGTCCAGCACCTCACTGCCCACACTGGTGCTTGGAGCCTTCCTGGCTCATGCCCTGCCCTGGGTATGGGAGTAGGAGGACGCCGTGGATTGAGGAGAATTTGGGTGTTTGCTTGGTGGGACAGACTGGGCTGTCCCTGTGCAGGACAGTGCCAGGCAGAGCTGCTGATGCTTGAGGGGCAGTGACAGCCTCTGGAAGCTGTTGACTGAGCAGGAGGCGATCCCAGCTGGGCAGGGTGGTCCTGGTGGTCTGGGCAGCGCTGCTGTGCGGCCGTTGGACCAGAGCTGTCCCAAATCTGTGTTCTTGCCCTTTCTGCCCCATCACCCGCAGCTGGGAGCGTAACCCTTCACCCAGGGGGGAGCTGAGGGCCCTTGGGTGTCCCCCTGGGCTCCAGCTGAGCTGTCCCTGTCGTTTTTCCCAGGTGGTGCAGCGCATCAAGGCCGTGGAGACGGAGACGCGCTTGCTGGTGGTGGACAAGGAGACGGACGAGTACCTGTGCAGCCTGCGGCTCACCTGCACCGAGGACATGGTGCACAACGGGATCCTGCTGGGCTCGGCCCTGCCCCCAGCCAAGGGCCTGGCCGCCGACAACGGCGAGGTCTGGAAGCCACAGCTGGACCTGAGCGGGGGCAGCCTCCAGAGGCATTCCCACAGCTTCTCCTCGCACGGCAGCAGGAAGGTGAGGGCACAGAGGGGCCCCCCTGGCATCTCCTTCCTCCTTCAGCACGGCTTGTCCCACCAGCCAGAGAAAACCATTCTGGGGGTGGCTGTCACCCTGGAGAGCCCGGTGTCCCCGGCTGCCCTTTGGGATCCCTCGCTCCAGGCAGTGCTGGGGGCTGTGCGTTCCCTCCCCTCCGGTGTCCCCGAGGGGCTCTGGGGGGCTGCCAGACCTGGGGACAGTGACCCCACGGTGCCCCAGCCGAGGTGGGTATCACAGGCTGCCCAGAGCAGGGCTGTGGCCAAGCTGGAGCTCGTGAATGAGCTTCTCTCCCTCCGTTATTTGCAGGAGGGAGGGAACATCTGGGCTGAGCGTGTTCGCAGCTTTTTTGCTGGAATAGGAAGTTAATTGGCTCTTTTTAAGAGGCCTGGGTCTGGCCTGGGATTCGGCACTAAGTGCCTTTTATTGGTAAACTCCTTTCCAAAAGGGAAGGAATTCGGGGTGGAAAACGTCCAGTTTCCATGGCTGCGGGGCTGGGGGAGCCGGCGCGGGCTGAGCGGGGCTGGCTCCGGGCTGCCCCTGCCCCAGCTGGGTGGGCTGTGTGTGACCCTGCCCCTCGGCCATCTGTCCCCTCCCATTCGTGTCCCCCCTGTCCTGTGCTTGCTGCTCTGGGCTGCTCCACAGCGTCCTGAGCATCCCCCCACCTCCTCCTCCTCCTCCTCCTCCTCCTCCCTGGGGCCCTGCAGGGGCTGCACTGCCAGGTCTGTCTCTATCCCCTCGCCGTGGGGGTGGTGGCTAATGCTGGCCCAGAAGTGGCCACTGGGCTGCCAGGAGGACATCCATGGGAAAATGGGAAAGCCTTGTGTCCTCAGGAGCCCCTGGTGCAGAAATCCCCCAGTGCAGATGAGGGGTGATGCTGGTGTGAGGCAGGAGCAGCCTGGCAGGAGAGGAGGGTCTCACCTCTGCTCCTTCCCTCTGGAGCTGTTTGGAATCTTGCAGAGAAGGATCCCCCTTCCCTGGGGCAGGCTTGGAGGCAGTGTTTTATTTTTATTTATTTATTGCCCGATCTGAAGCTGTCGGGAGGTCTGTGTGAGGCTGCTGGTGGCTGTGCTGCCCCTGGGGGTTGAGCGCCCTGGGACAGGGCTGGGAGAGGAGCCATTCCCAAGGAGAGGGTGGCTCTCCACACGGGCATTTCCTCTGCTGTGCTCTGTGTGCTGGTCGGGATCCAGCACTGGGAGCTGACGGGAAGTCAGGCCGGGGGAACAGGACGGTCCTTTCCGGCCTTTGGCTTTTGGCTCCTCCAAGGAGAGGGTGGGACAGGGAGAGCAGGGCAGGGCTGGGAGTGGGGAGGGGGAGAAGAGCCCGTGCTCCCCCCCAGAGGGGCTTTTCAGTGCTGGAGACAGGGCTGATGTTTGGGCTGGATGAGGGGAGCTGGCTCTGGGGGTGATTCCCCTCTCGTGGGGATGGGCTCGGGCTGCTGAGCACCTTGGGGTGGTTTGCTCCTGCCTCGGCAGCTCTCGGGAGAGCTGGGCACTGCCAGCTGCCCTGCCAAGGTCACTTCTCTGTGCCAGGGCCCCGTGTGGCTCTGGGATCAGGTCAGGGGTGGCCGGAGCAGCAGGACCTGCATCCTGCTCCTGTGCCTTTCCACCCTGCCAGATTCAAGGTGGTGAAACCTGCTCCTGGTCTGGTTGGTGTGTGCCCTTTGCTGGCTGCCAAAGCAGCAGGAGGCCAGGTCTTGGTGGAGAAGGGGTGATGGACCCCGATTTCTGCCCTGCTCAGCCCCCAGCACTGCGTCCCCCCATGGGGCAGTTCAAATCTAACCCTAATCCAGCAGATCACAGGCACTGGAATGTTCAGTTCTCAAGTGTGAGGGGTTTTTGGGAGATCTTTGCTGCAGTGAGGCTGTGACAGCTGGGATACACTCAGAGATTTGTCCCCAGCCAGATTTGGGGTTTTTCTGAGCTCTCCTGGAAGCGTTCAGTGAAGGAGAGAAGGCAGCTCCTTCCCCCCCCCGTGGCCCCAGGCTGCCCCTGTGGGAGTGGGGCTGGTGCTCGGGGCTGCTCCAGGGAGCTGCATTTTTGTCAGCAGCGTTTGTTTATAGAAAGGCTGGAGTTTTCCTGCATTGGGGTTCTTCAGGGCGGCCTGAAGAGACGAGCAGCTGAAACAAAACCAGGAGGGAGATCTGGATGTGATGGAGCAGGGAGGGTGGGCACAGCCCTGCCACCTCCCCGGAGCTGCCATGGGTGGGGAGGTCACCCTGCAGGGACCTGGTGCCCAGCACCTCGTGCTCCAGGAACCCTCCAGGAACCTCGGTGATGCCATGAATAATTCAGCAGGTGTTTAAAATCCTGCCCGGGGAGCAGGGCTGGCAGCCAGCAGCTGTGGCTGTCACAGCTCTGCTGTCCCCAGCGCCGTGGGGACAGTGCCCTGTGTGGCCGTGGTGGCACGGGGAGCCAGGGCTGCCCTGCCCTGCCCCACAGAATTGTGCCCATTCCTGTGTCTGCTGGGCTGGGGGGGTTTGTCCCACTCTGTCCCCTGGCAGGGCACGTGTCCTCCATGCCAGGTGCTTATTGTGAATGCAGGTGAGCTTGGGGGGAAGAAATGCTGGTGTCTGACTCCAGTTCAGAGGCTGAATGATTTCTTTATTATAACTATACTACAATACATTAATTTACTATTTAAAGGAGATACTAAAACTACAAACCTACTTTTTCTAACTACCATATCTAACTCACAACTTGTGACCCTCTCTGAGAGCCCAGCCCCAGGTGGATTGGATTGGATTGGATTGGATTGGATTGGATTGGATTGGATTGGATTGGATTGGGTTGGATTGGATTGGATTGGCCACCAGGCTCAAACAATCCTCACCAGAATCCAACCAAGCATCACCCCAGGGAAACAATTCTCCAAACACATTCCACATGGGAAAAACAAGGAGCAGAAATAGAAATTGTTTTCTCTTTCTTCTCTCTGTGCACCTCTATGAACAATCCTGAGAGAGAGAAGAACATGACTGGCACAGGTGCTCCCCTGTCCCCAGCAGGTCCTGGTGGCCACCAGGCTGTTCCCAGGGCTCTGGCTGTGCCCTGCCTGGCAGCTGCAGGGATGGGGCAGGGGGTGCCAGGGTGGCAGGGGCTGCTCCAGGTGCTGGGTGTGAGCTGCTTGGATGGCAAAGGTGCCTTTGGGTGGCTGCAGTGAAACACCTGGGCTGGTGGTGTGTGAAAGGCAGGGGAGCTGCAGGGCTGCCAGGACCTCACCTGGGTGCTGCTGGTCCTTCCAGAGGTGTCCGTGGTGGGCAGCTGTCCTGGCCAGGGCTGGCAGCACCTCTGCAGGGGCTGTGGCTCTGCTGTCCCATTCCTGCTGGGCACTGGGACCCTGGTGTGGCCATTAGGGATGTCCTTGGGACGTGCTGCCTTCTCCAGGTGTGTTTGTAGGAGAAACAAGAGCAACAGCAAAGCCAGGGAGGCGTTGGGGGTGGTGCAATTCCCTTCCTGCACGCTCTGGTGTGCAGGGGGTGGGTGTGCAAAGGGACCTTTACAACCTTAGTGAAGGATAAACTCCAGAGTTTATCCCGTGGAGGACAAACCCACATCTGGGAGCTGCTGGGGATTTAAAGGAGGGGAATTAGTGGCTGTTGATTGTCCTGTGCTGGGGAGGGATGTGTCACCTGAGGATGGCAGCTGGCAGGAGCTGGAGGCAGCAGCCTGGTGTCCCTGGGGTGACAGGGGGGTGGTGGCAGCTCCTGAGCCCCCTGCGTGTCTGGGGACAGCTGTGGGGTCAGCGCTGACCTCGAGGCAGTCAATATTTACCCTTCTCTTTGGGTCAGGAGTAAGAACTTTTGGTCTGTTGCAAATAAACCCCCTGTGTTGTGATGTCTTCTGCCACAGCCCCGCGAGGGGAGTAACTCGGGACAGATGTTTCTGGAGCACTTTGCCAACTCAGTCGAGGCCCAAAATTTAGGGCTTGTAGAATAACCACAGAGATGTAATAAAACCGAACATGAGCAGAAATGTCTGCAGCAATTATGCAATTTAAACAAAAAAAAAAAAAATAAAGTGGATGGTTTGAATTAAAGCACTTCCCTGCAGCATCTTCCACTGCCCGCGGCAGGCTCGGCTCTGTGGCAGGGGGAGGATGGCAAAGCTGAGCCCTGGCACGGCCTGGTGAGGCTCCTGCTGTGCAGGGAGAGGTGTGGGGAAGCCCTCGGGCACAGAGCCCGGGGAGCTGTGGCTGTGTCCCGTGAGTTCCCTGCCCTTCCCACGGCAGCTGTTTTTGGGGGTGCCAGGGCAGAGGCGAGGGGAAGCCGTGTCTGTGCCCAGGGGGCAGCAGGGATGTGCCACCCTGGGGGCTCTGCTTTAAAAGAAAACCACTTTGCAGAGCCAGCCGTGCACCTGCAGCGTGGGGGCTGCCGGCGGGTGAGGGCATGGGATGGGTGAGGAAGGCAAGGTGCCCGGAGAGCCTCTGCCAACCCCGGAGCGCTTGCCATGGGCACCCCTGTGCCCTGAGGGGTTTGTGCGGGGTGGGAGCCCGGCCAGGCTGGCACAGGGATCCCTGGGGTTGGGATTTCCGTGCCAGGGCGGCGGCAGCAGCCGGGCGGAGCGGTGGGACGCTGGCGCTGACCCCGCTGCATTATTGATGTCGCCGGGCTGTGGCATCGCGTGTCACCCGCTGGGTGGGCTCTGCAGCGGCTCCAGCGCGGCACGGGGGGCTGGGGCAGTGCGGGTGCAAATCCTCACCCCTGGCAGTGCCCAGGATGGACCTGGCAGCAACCTGGCGTGATGGGAGGTGTCCGAACGAGCTGGACTTGGAGGTCCACAGCATTCCGGGATGCTTTTGGGTGCTGGTGCTGCCGCAGAGGCTGGGAGGCTCCGCAGCCCAAAGGATGGCGCAGATCCCGTGCCCCACGCGGCCCCGGTGCCCATCCCCTGTGAAATGACCCTCTGGTGGTGCGGGTTTGGGGCCGCCCGTGGGGTTGTGGAGTGGGGCTGGTGTGCTGGGCACCACCGCGACCCCCGGAGCAGGCGCTGGCAGGGGCCCGAGCCCGGCGTGCGGGGAGCGCTCCCGGTTCTGGGCGAGCCCCGCGGTCCCGCATCCTCCCCGGGCTTCGGGAAGGGGCTCGGGTGCCCGGAGCTGCTCGGGCAGGGGCAGGGCAGGGGCTGGGGGCTATTTCGGTGCCAGGGCAGGGGCTGGGGGCTATTTCGGTGCCGGGGCAGCGCAGGAAGCCCCTCCCGGGGAGGAGAGCATCCACCCCGCCGCACGGACTTCCTCCAGCGCGGTATTTTTAGTGAAACACAAAGCCGGGGGTGGGGAGGAGAGAGGCAGATTAGCATCGCGACGAGCCGTGCCCTGCCAAGAGCCTTTGTTCCCGGAGCCACACGCTCCCGAGGGGACACCGGGGTCACCCCGGGACCCCCCCAGCTCCCCCGGCTGCTGCCCCCAGCCCGGACCCGGCTGCAGGGCTCCAACAGCCGGGGATGCTGCGGGTGGTCCAGCCGGTGCTGATCCCCTTCTGCATCCCCGAGTAATCAAAAACTTTCCCTCGGAATGATTGGGAAGCCGATATTAACTTGGAGCTGCTGGAAGTGCAGCTCTCCCCAGCCCCCTCGGCTCTCAGGGATGGGCTCCAGCAGCTTTCCTTCAAACCCAGCCCCGCTCACTAGCGGGCTCCCAGCCAGCTGTCGATGGTTCTGTTCAATGGCAGGACTATTAAATGGTTTAGAATAAATTAAAAATCTTCTGGCAGCGGCGGGGCCTTCAGCGTGTGCCCTGGCAGCAGCACAGAGCCTCTGCTGTGCCTCTGCTCCATCCCTTGGAGCTGCTCCAGCCTGCTCGGGCTCTGGGCTTGACATGGCAGAGGAAACCTTAAAACAATATTGGGTTTGGGCTGGTTTTATTTTTTTTTTTGGATGCTCTGTTTATTCCCGAGACCCGTGCGAGTTGCGGAGAAGGGGATGTGCTGCACACCCTGTTGATCCAGGGCTGTCCCAGAGCTGCTGGGCAGTGTGGAGGGATAAATCATCCCCAGGGTTGGACCTGGACCTGCTGGTGCCTCGGGTGGTGCCGTGGCTGTGGGGGAATCCCCTGCACATGGGGCTGCTCCCACCTGGGTAGGAGGTGCTGGAGTTTTAGGATGGAAACACTGGGAGCGAAGCTGCCAGTGCTGCTGATTTCCAGTGTGAACTCCCAGGCTGGAGGGGGCCAAGGCTTCCAGACACGGCTGACTTACAAAAGAGGTTCTAAAGAGCTCCTTTTCACCCCTGAAGCACCATCCCTTGAGTGCTCACAGCCCTGATGATGTGGCAGCACTTCTGTGTTGTTCGTTCCTGCCCCCCACTCTGGGGGAGTGAGGGGGAATGATGTACCCAGCACTAGAAAAGAGCTCAGGGTGCAAGTGAAGGTCTGTTCTGAGCTGGTTTTGTCTCCCAGTCCTTTGCTCCGTCTCTGGGTGTGGAGATTTTAGAGGCACTGGTGGTGGGAGACTCCAGGCTGGGATATGAGAGAGCAAAAATTAAACTTGTAATCAGTTGAGGCTTTCTGCAGATCCACGGGTCTCTATAAATAAGGAATTGAAGCTCAAGTTGTTGACATAATTCTTTCTGGCAAGATCCATATTGTAATTTAATTTCATTACATTTTGCCTGGACTCCTGAATGTTTTGGTTCCATTGCTGTGCACGTTCAGACCCTGTCCAGACGTGGAGCTGGATTTTGTTGGCTCAGTGTCTCTCTTTTCCCACTAAAGCTTTGCAGGAGTTTGTTTCCAGGTACAATAAGCTGGTGTGAGATGCTTGTTAGTGGTGAGCCCGTGAAAGCCAAATTTTAGTAGTTTTATGAGCACTGGGAAGGGGAGAAAGAGACAATTCCCTGCAGGTGCCAGTGCTGTGAAGGTGTGAGAGGCTGCTCAGTGGGCAGAGGATTTTGGAATGGGTTTCGGTGGAAGGGGCAGGTCAGTTAATCCACCCTTGCCATGGCAGGGACACCTTCACCATCCCAGGCTGCTCCAAGCCCTGTCCAGCCTGGCCTGGGACACTGCCAGGGGTCAGCCACAGCTGCTCTGGGCACCTGTGCCAGGGCTGCCCACCCTCCCAGGGAACAATTCCCAATTCCCAATCTCCCATCCAGCCCTGCCCTCTGGCTGTGGGAGCCATTCCCTGTGTCCTGTCCCTCCATCCCTTGTCCCCAGTCCCTCTCCAGCTCTCCTGGAGCCCCTTTAGGCACTGGAAAGGGCTCTGAGCTCTCCCTGGAGCTTTTTCTTCTCCAGGCTGCACAATTTGGACTGCCTGGCTGTGGCTCTTCCCCTTGGGAGGCTCTCCAGCCTGGCACTGAGCTGTCCTGGGGATGCTTGAGGAAGGAGTGGGGCAGGAGCAGCAGTGCCTGGGTGTCCCAAGGTATTCCTGGGCCTCTCCGTGCCCACGTGCTGGGAGTGGGGTCACTGCCTCCCCAGGCAGAGCCCCGCTGCTCCCGGGGTGTTCTGTGCTTAAACCCTCCCTGGAATTACAGGGACTAATCCCCTTAAAGACACGAAAGGTGGTGGGAGGGAGGGTTGAGCTCCCAGCCTTGGGAAGGTGGCCCTGGCACCTGGCTGGGTTGGCATTCCCTGGGCACTGGTGCTGTGCCCTGGGGAAGCGCTCCAGGGGCTCTTCCCAAGCCCTGGCAGCTCCTGCCTCGTGTGTCCAGCACAGGGCTGGCTCCTTCCCCACCAGAGCAGCAGCCAGAGGCCATCCCAGGTAAATCAGCTAATTCGGGCCTTGGGGCCGTTCATGGTTAGCAGGATTTAATTAAGACAAGCCCTAATTAGTTGTAAGCGGGTGAGTAGCAGGCTTTGCCTGGAAGAGTTCCCTGCTCTTGCCTGGCAGCTGGGCTGCACTGGCATCGGGGGGCTGAGCCTTGGGGATGTGGGAGACCCTGTAAGGTGCTGGAACGTGGGGACAAAGCCCCCCTGGAGTGGCTGCTGGGTCGTGCTGGGCGCCCAAATCCCTCTTTGGGTTTTGCGAGCGCTGTTTTGGGGCCGTTGCCCCTTTCTGGGGGCTCTGTGCTCCCCTTGCACGGGTGGCAGCATGCCCAGCGCCCCAGGACTGGCACTGGCACCCCCTTCACCCCGGGTTTATCAGCAGGAGCAGCTGGCTCTGGGGTTATCTCAGGAGATCCTCGCCTGCCCAGCTCCCAGGGCCACCCCAGCCCCTTATCTGCCCCTGCTCAGTTGGAGATAAGCTCAGCTCCCTGCCAAGGGGCATCCCTCGTCTTTAAGGAGCTTGGTTTAAAAAATGTCATTTTTGGAGCTCGGAGGAAGGAGCCCTGATGGTCCCAGGTTGATCCCGGGTTTCCCAGCCGTGGTGTGGGATGGTGCCAGCATTGTGCAATGGGGGCAGTGACAGCAGGGCTGAATTTTGGAGGGGGAGCTCGAGGGGAGCCCCAGCAGAGCTGGAGGCTTGGGGTGCTGTGCCCAGCTCAGCGGATTTTGTGCAGGAGGGGTTTTATTGGGGTTTTTTTTGGGAGAATGGAGTATTTTACGTGTCGAGCTGAGGGCTGGGCCCGAGGCCCTTCACCCCCCTGCTGCTTGCTGGAAAATGGCACCCCTGGATGTTTTATTGCAGGGTTTCTAAACACAAAGGGCCTCGCACTGGGTGACCCCGAGCGCGGGTGCCCCGGCGCTGGCCTTGCTGGCGGTGCAAGGAATGCAGAGGATGTTTGGAGCCCTCCCCCTGCCCCATTTCCTCCAGCGAGCTGGGCTGCCCGGCCAAGACAAATATTGGGAGTAAACTATTGAACTTCCCTGGGCCCAGCACTCACAGAGCAGCGCCTGTTCTCCCCTGCCTGGGCAGGGGCCGGCCTGGGGGTGCAGATGTGTCCCCCTGCCCCCTCGCTGCCAGGGGGGCTGGCTGGCAGAGCAGGAGGAGAAAACCAGCCCCAAAGGGACAGCAGGATGGCTTGTGCCTTCCTTCCCACCCTGTTGGGCTTTCCTGGGCTCTGCAAGGCTGAGTGTAGCACCCGTGAGCTCTTCCTTTAGGGTGGGGGGTTTGGGGGCTCGTGGAGAGGACCAGGATTCGTGTCCTTGCTGGCTTGTGGTGCAGATCAGCTTTCCCCATTCTGTGTGAGTTGCCTTGACTAACAGCTGGCCTCCTGCAGGGCGCTGGGATTGCAGCCTATCCCTAAAAATCAGCTCTCGGGGCAGGTCCTGGTGGGTTTGAGCAGGAGGTGCTGGCCCTGGTGGGCTCTGGGGTTTGCTGTGGTCCTGCCATGGTGACCCCCAAGCCCTGGCACGGGGAAATGCAGGAGCACAGAGCCTGAGCAGCCTCAGTCCTTTCCTTGGGAAAGGAAAATACCATTCCTTTCCCAAGAACCCTCCCTGTCCCGGGGTGTTCCCGGGGGTGGGAGTGCTCCTTGCAGTGCCTGGTGCATCAGAGCCCCCTGCACCTGCAGGGGTGTTCCTGGGAGCCCTGGGTGCCAGGCGAGCTCCGTGGGAGCACAGAGCTGCAGGACTGGATTCCTGCTGTGACCCCGGGTCACTGGAGGCAAGGAATGGGGCCAGCTCCAGCCAGTGTTTGGGGATTGCTCAAGGCCTGGCCTCCAAAGGCAGCTGGGGAGGCTGGGCAGAGCCTGGAGGTGCCCGGCTCCAGCGCAGAGCTGGTGAAAGCCACGCTGAGCTGGGCTGGGAGCCGTGCCTGGCTCTGCCCTCTGCCCTGTTCCTGCTCTGGCTCCTTTTGGGGTGTGCCAATGGGGGTGGCAGCGCTCTGATCTGGGGTGTCCCAGCGTGGGACAGGAGCTCTGTGCTGCAGCACAGCCCCTGTGCAGGGAGGGAACGCTGTAGGATTGGGGGAGTTTATTCCCAGCTTCTCCCTCTGCCCTCCCATTGTCCAGAGCAATCCCTCCTCTGGCCTGGGGGTTTGTGGTGAGCGTGGGAAGGACTTTTCCCCTGCTCCAGCAGCTCCAGCACTGCTCAGTGACCGATGCTCTTTCCCTCCCACCCAGCAGAAAACGGATCCCTCTGGATCTGCTGAGATCCCTTTCAATCCAGAATGGAGATTCCATGTTTCTCCTCTTGGACAAACCCCAGCCTGCCAGGACCCACATTGCTGCCCCACATCGTGCTGGCGCTGATCCCTGTGGAGCAGAGGAGCTCTCTGGTGCCCTGGCTGCGTGTTCCCTTGGCAGACCCTGCTGGAAAAGTTGTCTCTCTCCATGAAAACACGTGCACGTGGCGCTTTCGGCCTCCTCCATCCTCCCTCCCTCTGCCTGGGCTGGGCCAGCTGCTCCCAGCTCCAGCCAAGGCTGTGCTGCTGCTGCTGCTGGCTCCAGCCCTGCCCGGGGGGAGAGCGTGGGTGCCTGAGCTGCCTGAGTCTGGAAAACATCCCTGCTTCCCACAGCTTGTGCCTGAGAACCTGCCCAGCTCTGGGGCTGCCATGGAGTGGGGCACAGCTCCTGCCGGGGGGATGCTGCACCCCGTGGGGCTGGGCACGGCCGGTGTGCCCACAGCGGGGCTGTGCCCACGGGGACACGAGGTGCTGAGCAGGACACGGCCCTGCAGCCCCACTGGGGACCCTCACAGGGACACGAGGTGCCAGGCAGGATGTGTCCCTGCAGCCCCATTCGGACCCTCTCTGGGCCTGTCCCCACTGGGGACACGAGGTGCTGAGCAGGACATGGACCTGCAGCCCCACTGGGGACCCTCACAGGGACACGAGGTGCTGAGCAGGACATGGACCTGCAGCCCCACTGGGGACCCTCACAGGGACACGAGGTGCTGAGCAGGACATGGACCTGCAGCCACACTGGGGACCCTCACTGGGCCTCTCCCCATGGGGGACACAAGGTGCCAGGCAGGATGTGGCCCTGCAGCCCCACTGGGGACCCTCACAGGGACACGAGGTGCCAGGCAGGACGAGGTGCCAGGCAGGACGAGGCCCTGCAGCCCGGTGCTGAGAGGTTCCTTTGTGCTCAGGGATTTCCCTAATGCTGCGGGGATGTTGGAGAGGGGCAAATCCAGGCTTACCCCGTCCCTGGGCACAGCCATGGGCAAGGCAGAGCTGTGATTTTTTTTTCTTTTGGCAGGAGGTTTCCTGGAGGCGAGGCCCTGCTGGGAGCTGTGAGGGAAGTGCTTTTCCCAGTGCCATCCCACAGCCTGGCAGCGCTGCCACCACGGGCTGCACCCCGGGCATCTCCACATCCTTCCTGCTCTTGTTTAATCCTGCCTGGCACTTTCCTGGGATCACAACCCCCTGGCTGTGCCTGGGGCACGGCTCTGGCAGGGTGCTGGCACAGGACCAGGCTTGGCAGCGAGCTGGACACTTGGGTGGAGGGCACAGGGAAGTGCAAAGCTCTTCTTGCTGCTGCTCGGGTGGCATGGGATGGTGAAGGGCCTCATTAACCTCCTGTGATGACTTTTGCACCACCCTGGCACCAGTGACCCCACCACTGCGCCCTCAGCTGTGCCCAAAAGGGCTGCAGGGCTCAGGGAGAGCGTCCCTGGGGCCAGCAGGACCCTGCTGAGGCTTGGTGCCCACTGTGGGCATCATCCTTCCCCTCCGTGGAGGGAGCCACGGTGCAAGCCCGTGTTTTCCGTGGCATGGCTGATCATCCTCCTCCTCCTCTCAGGGACTGCCACCAGAAAAATCCCAGAAATATCCAAATTACCCCGTCAGCAGCAGCTCGGCCCTGGGTCCTGCCAAGGAGCTGTGGCAGGACGTGTGCCATTGCTGATTGGAGTCACTCCCTGCCACCCTCACCTGCTGCCTGCTGGCACACAGAGTGGTGGGATGCAGCCAAAGGGCACTGGGTGTGTGCTGGTGCAGCCCCCCAGGGTGGCAGGAGGATGCTGGGGGAGCAGCACAAACCTCACTGTCTGCTGCCCAATAAATACCTAATTTTTTTTTAATGTTCCTATCACGCAAACTCAGCTGGAGCAATGGAAATAATTGGATTAATTGGAATAATGCAGGAGATTTGGATAAGCTCCAGCAGCCCAGTGCTGGGGGCAGGCAGGTGAGGGGGCTGGGGGTGGCACGGGGCTGTGGCACCCAGGGGAGGCACAGTCTGTGCTGGCACCCTCGGGAGCCTGCAGCAGCCTGCTCTCCTCCTGGGCGTGCTGAAGGTGACCCTGCTGACTCCAGGCTCACCACAGACTCTCCCAGAAGCTTTTTGGTGGCAGCTCAGCCAGGTTTGAGCTCCTTCTTTGCTGGGGGCACTCTGCAGTCCTGGGAGCTGCTGAGACTTTGTCCTGCTGAGACGTGGAGGTGGGAGATGCTGGGAGGAAGGAGCCCAGGTGGCTCCGGGCTGCCAGGTCTGTGCTGGGGAGAGATGTGAGGTTTTCCTCTTCTGACCATTGATGTCAGAGCTGAAACACCTCCTCTGGAATGGGAGTGGGTGGTAATTACAGTGGTGGCTGCTGGAAAACGGGAGCAGGTTGTTTGCTGTTCCTGCCCAAGGATTTATTCCCATGTGCTGCTCCTGCCCAAGGGTTTATTCCAGTTTGCTGCTCCTGCCCAAGGATCCAAGGATTTATTCCAGTTTGCTGCTCCTGCCCACGGGTTTATTTTCCCATTTGCTGCTCCTGCCCAAGGATCCAAGGGTTTATTCCCTTTTGCTGCTTCTGCCCAAGGATCCAAGGATTTATTTGCTTTTGCTGATCCTTCCCAAGGGTTTATTCCCTTTTAGTGCCCCTGCCAAGGATCCAAGGATTTATTCCAATTTGCTGCTCCTGCCCAAGGGTTTATTCCCATTTGCTGCTCCTGCCCAAGTATCCAAGGGTTTATTTCCATTTCCTGTTCCTGCCCAAGGGTTTATTCCCTTTTAGTGCCCCTGCCCAAGGATCCAAGGATTTATTCCCATTTGCTGCCCCTGCCCAAGGATCCAAGGATTTATTCCCTTTTGCTGCCCCTGCCCAAAGGTTTATTCCTGTTTGCTGCTCCTGCCCAAGGGTTTATTCCCTTTTCCTGCCCCTGCCCAGGGATGTATTCCTGGCTGCTGGAAAACCTCTGCCTGGGCTGGGTTTCTGGATGCTGGAGCCTCACCTCCCTGCCCGGTCCCAGCTCTGGCCCTGCAGGGAAGGGGAGGAACATCTGCTTGTGTTTGGTGCTGCTGGCGTCCCACCAGCCCCTCTCCCCTCCCCCTCTGTTATTTATAGCATTTCACCAACATCTGGAGCTGGAGCCCGCTCAGGCTGACTGCGGCCGGGGGATGGGGCTGGGGGAGACGTGTGGGGCCAGCAGGGAGGGAGGGAGGGATGGCACCAGCCCCCAGCCCCCCCAGCAGCATGCAGGGGGCTGCAGCATCCCAGCCAGGCCTCGGGAAGCCCCGGGAGCATCCTGGCTGTGCTTTGCCAGCCCTGGGGATGGGGGCAGAGCTGCTGGGTCCCCTCCCCACACTGCAGACCCGGGGGTGCTCTGCCTCCCCCAGCCTCAGTGCCACTGCCTGGGTGGGTTTGAGGCTCCTTTGCCATTTTCTGTCCCTCCCCAGGTGGGTTTTGAGGCTCCTTTGCCATTTGCTGTCCCTCCCCAGGTGGGTTTTGAGGCTCCTTTGCCATTTTCTGTCCCTCCCCAGGTAGGTTTGAGGCTCCTTTGCCATTTGCTGTCCCCTTCCCCGAGTGTCACCGAGGTGCCCTGGCCCTGGGGGCTGCAGGGCTGCAATAGCCCCCTTTGTGGTGCTGCTTTAATGGGAAAATTTGAATCATTCCTGAGGAAAGGGGAAGGGGGAGTGAGCCCAGCCCCGCTGAGCAGGAGGAGGATGGAGACAGCAATCCCACTCCAGCCGTGGCACCATCCCAAAGCCTCCTGCTTCTCGTGGGCACTGCTGGCAGCACGGCGAGGGCTCCTGCTTCTGCCAGCTTTCCTCATCTTGGCAGCGTGGAAGACAGTGGGGTTTCACCCCCTCCCCTTCCCAGACCGGTGACAAAAATCTGCTTAAAGTTAAGCACGTCCCTAAATCCGTGCACAGGCAGCAGCCTTTGAGCTGTGGTAATAATAGTGGCAATTAAAGCTCGCCCGAGGCTCGGCTCAGCTCCCAGTATAACCAGTAGTGCCAAGGGAGGGTGCCCCTGGCAGGGGGTGTCAATGGGTCCCTTGTTCTGGTGGTGAAGTAACCCCTGGGCCCTTTTCCTGCATTGGGTTCTCCCCTTCCTTGGCTCTTTCCAGGCTCCCAGTGCTGCCCCTCACTCCTCTGCCTGCTTGGATTTGGGTCAGGATCCTGCATTTCTGCTCCCCAGCCCCCAAAGTGGCTCTGCATCCCCTCCCTGCATCCCTCAGTGCTGGCCTGCACCGGAGCATCCAAAGTGCAGGGGTGGAGAGGCCCCAGCTGGAGCCCAATGGACATTTCCCAGACAGTGGGAAAGGACACCAGGGCTCTGAGCAGTGTTCCCTGTCCCCTCAGGACATCTCTGTGTCCCCCAGCCCTGGTGGGTTCTGCTGCTGAGATTTGTTTGGGAGGGAGCAAAGAAGCCATTTTCTGCCCAAAACCACAGGAAAAGGAGAGGAAACACCGTGGCTGCTCACTTAAAGTATGTTAACAATGTAAATTAGGCAGGAGTGCTCCTGCCTGGGTTTTCTTCAGCTCTGCCCAGCAGGGATGGAACGGTTTGACCTGTCCTGGCTGATCCTGGAGTGCATCCAGGTGCTGCCATTCCCTGCAGGGGCGACTGGAGCCGCTTTGGCAGAGCCCCTGGCATGGGCACGGGGGACAGGCTGGTGTCAGGAGCAGGGTGGGGTGGTGCCAGGCAGGCCTGAGCCCATTAGAGCCCTGACTCCAGCGATGATGGGTGGCACAGCCAGGAGATGAGCTTGGTGGAGTTCAGCAAATCCCCACTCCAGAGCATGAGCAGGGCTGGAGCTCCTGCTGCCATGGTGGGACACCCTGAGGGACACCCTGCCTGGCCCAGAGGGTCCCCCCAGCCTGGGAGGAGGTTTGGGGTGACCCCTGTGCTGAAAGCTTGGTGACATCGTGGCCAAGGCACTGCAGGAGCCACCAGGATCCCAGGGTGATGGTACCAGCCTGGCCTCTGGAGTAGCTCTGTGTGTGTGTGTGTCCTCCTCTTCCTCCTCCTCTTCCTCCTCCTCTCCTGGAGGACACAGGAGAGCTGGTGTTCACACTGGCACTGGTGTGGAATATATTTTTTTTTATTCCTGAAATAAAGCCCCAAGTGGCTTTTGAGGCATTTTAGCCCATCGTGGGCAGGAGTTTGTGGGGCAGAGGGGCTGGGGACAGGCCAGCAGCGTGGCAGTGGCACCTGGGGTGTGGAGGGACCACAGTGTCCCTGCAGCTTTCTGGGCTGGGGCTGAAATGCCCTTTCTAACCCTGGCCCTGCTCAGGGTCAGGCTGAAGGTGCAGGTTGGTTTTGTGAGTCCCTGGCCTTGGGGACAGCGGTGACACTGGGCTGTGGGTGGCAGGGGACATCCCTGTCCTGGGCTGTGGCTCAGCAGTGGCAGCAGGAGGGTCTCTGGCGCTGGGGGTGTGAGCTGGGGAGGGGGTTTTGTAGGGGCAGGTGGGTTTGGTTGGGTAACAGAGCTTTGGGGGTGCTTCTGCTGCCCCTCAAAACCCAGGAGGGGAGTTTGGCTCCTTTTGGTGCTGCTGGGAGTGGATTCTGCTCGCAGGGAGGCTGCCACGTGCTAATTAACGGTGTGGAACCCCCTGGTTAATCAGAGCTGGTGACATTTGTGACACCAGCCCCAGGGAGCAGCCCTGGTCACTGCAGGGACCTGCCCGGGGTGGCACCCATGGCACGGGGTGGCACAGAGCCAGGGCACCCCATGGGCCATGGGGGAGCTCTGGGGAGCCCCAGGACTTTGGGCTTTGGCTCTGGAACACCCAGAGTGACCCCAGGTCACCCCATGAGCCGGGGGAGTGTCCCTGAGGGACCCCAGTTCCCATCAGCAGCACTGGAAACTCTTAAGGGAAATAAAAAAATCAGATGCTGCAAAGAGTTGCCATGAGATTGTGGGAGCTGGCAACACCCAGTCAGTTTTTTTAATTTTACTGAAAGCGTTTCATTGTTATTTTATGTCTTGTTTGTGCGTTTTTAAATGGACCGGCTCGAGCTGCGCTTCCGAAACCTTTTTCCTTGGAAAATGCAGCTGGGCTGCCCCAAGCTGCAGCTCCAGGGATGGGGTGTGAGTGCAGGCAGCATTTGTTTATCTGCACAGACATTCCTGGGCATGGCACAGACAGGGATGGAGTGTGCCCTGCTTCATCCAGCTCATCAAATCAGTGGCTGCTGCAAGAGCCTGGATTCCTGGGAGGGGAAAAAAAATAATTCCTTTTGCAATTTTTTTTTTTTTTTTTTTTTTTTTGGGTGAATGTGGGGTAATTTTGGCTTTCTGAGACCAAAAAAACCGAGTTGAATTTTGTTGCTTTACAGCATCCATGTGGATGTAACTGAATCCAGGCTGGCTGTGAGAGGCAGCTCAGGCTCCTCTCTGCAGGCAGGGTCCTGGGAAGCCCAGATAACGCTGCTGGAACTTGGAGCTGGGCTTTCACAAAGGCCAAATCCCCGCCGGGAGCTCGGGAAATCTCTTCCCAGAGCACAGCCAGGGAAAGGCTGGCACGGCTGAAAAGGAAAAGAAAGCGAGAGGAGCTGGCAGGAGAGGCAGGGCTCCGTGTCCTGGGGGTGTGAGCAGGGGCCGGGGCAGCGGCAGCCTCTGCTCCATCCCAGAGCGGGGCTTTGCAGAGCTCAGCTCCAAAAGCTGTTTTTTCCAGCAGCCAAGGATTGCGTTAGCTGGGAGGTTTAAGAGCCCAGCAAAAAGCCCCAGATCATCTCTGCGGGAGGATAAGCAGTTTTCCCCGAGGATTTCTGCCCAGAACAGATGCTGAATCGGGATTATTTTTTTATATGTATGTATTTAAAAATAAATGCCTTGAATTCATTCCAGTTAAGGGCCTTCAATTCGAGATTCTGCAGTGGGAGCAGCCCATGGAGGACGTGGCACAAGTCAGCAGCCTCCCAGCCAAAGGGAGCCTGCAGTGAAGCTTTTCCCTCTGTGGGTTATTTAGTGAATAATTTGATTTCACTGCTGATCCCAGGGGATGCCCTGCAGGAGGAAGGACTGACCCTGCCAAGGGATCCCCACGCTGGGACAGCACCTCCAGCACAGATTTTGGGCTGATTCTCAGGGATTCCTCTGTGTTTTCACACTGCTGCAGGAGCTCTGAGCCTGTACAGATGGAGCGGGAGGAAAATGGTTTTAAAAGGTGCTTTAAAAACCCGAATAGGTGATGCCAGGTGGATCTTGGTGATCCCAGCTGCCCTTTGGTGACCCCAGAGGTGCTCCCCTTGTCCTGCCACACAGAGCCCCATGTGTCCTTTAAGGTCACTCGAGTCCAGCCCTCTTGGGCCAGTTGAATCATTTCCTGTTTTCTTCAGTTTTTGAAGAACTCCGAGGCAGGCTGGAAACGTTTGCAGATAGGGTGAACTGGCTGCTGCGGGGCCATGGGAAAAGTGCAGCAGGGTCAAACGTGCAGAGGGAGAGGATTGGGGTGCAGGGTGTGTGTGAGCAGGTAGAGGAGGGGCTTGGAGCCCCATCCTGGTTTGGGCTGTTCACTGATAACTTTTCCCCTTTAAGAACCGGTCTGGGATTGAGATATCAACACCATGAGGTGTTTTTTAATAAAAACTCATTTGCTAAGGGAAATTGTAAAATTCAGCAGGTTTGAGTGTACCCTCGTGCCTGTGATGGGCACTGCTGGTGGTGGCCTTTGTGTGGGAGCAGGTTTTAAGGAATTTGGTGGTTAAGGTGCCCTTCCTGAGGAAAGTGAGAATCCTGAGTGATGGGCTCTGGGGAATTCTGCTTGAACAGGGAGATTGGACTTGCATGACCTTCAGTGGTTCCTCCCCACCTGAGCTGTTCTGTGTGTAAAGGCTGGTCATTCTGCATCCCTGTTTCTTCCTGGGATTGGGCTGGTCAGGCTGAGCCCTGATCCACATCTGTCCCCCTGGGCATCACAGCCACAGCCAAAATTGCCCAGAGCAGCTGGGGCTGCCCCTGGATCCCTGGCAGTGTCCCAGGCCAGGCTGGACAGGGCTGGGAGCACCTGGGACAGTGGGAGGTGTCCCTGCCATGCAGGGGACTGGAACAAGGTGATCTTTAAAGTCCCTTCCACCCCGTCTGGAATTCTGTGCACATCCCATCCCCCAGCACAGGATCCCTTGTAGTGATCGCTCTGTGTGTCCCCACTTTGTTCTCCTCTGTAAAATCCCTCCTTGAGGGGCTGAAGGATTTGGGAGGTTTGGTGTTTCATGGTGCCTTTCAGCCAAGAGAGGGAGGAGGAGGAAATTGCTGCCTGGATTTTTAATTTGGAGGGAAAGGCTGTAAGAGATTTCCCAGTGAATGTGATCCCAGACAAATCCTTTCCGTGGGCAGGCAGGGAGCAGTGGTGCTGCTGCTGAGGGAAGGTTAAAACTCATCCAGGGGGGATGTTTTCCTTAAACCCTGGGTGAAAATGAACACCCAGAATCTCCAAGGTGCCTTTTGCAGAGATGTGGTGCTGTGCCACGAGCTGGAGCTGCCTGGCACGAGGGCTGCTGGTGGGAATGCAGTGAAGAACCTGGAGAAAACCAGGCTTTGTTGCTCCCTGGCCACCCCAAGGAGCCACAAAGCGTTTTCCATGGCATGAGGAGGAGCACTGAGCTCCTCACGTGTCCCTGTGCTGTTCATCCTGCCAAGCTCAGCCTTCCCCAGCTGCAGAGAGCTCTTGGATGTTTGGGTTCATCCTCCTCGCTGGGAGGGGATGGCACCAGTGGGTGACACTGCTGTCATCGAGGCCAAGGGAGTGGCACTGCCTTAAATACCTGTCTGAGGTTAATCCCAGGTCTGGGTGAACCTGGGCAAAGCACAAGAGGGCCTTGGTTCCTCCCTGCCCGGTGCTGGGGCTCTGTCCCAGCCTATGGGTGGGTTAATCTGAGCCACTCCTGCCAAAGGAAATGCATTTTTTGTTTTGTTTTCATTTTTCTGGAGTGGTTTTGGACAATTGGGTTTCGAAAATAGACTCAATGAGAGGAAATGCATTTGTTAACCTGTCCCCAGGCTGAGGACGGGGGGCAGATACGGCGCTTCCTCGGGGCTTTGGTGGCGCTCGCATCTGCCCGAGAGCCGCCCCGAAGCCATCCATTAACCCCCGTGCCCTGTCTCCCCCACCCTCTCCTCCATGAACCAGGATTTAAACTGCCAGAAGGAGCTGTGCCCACGTCTGTGCCACCTGAAGAAAGGCCCCAATGGCTACGGCTTCAACCTGCACAGCGAGAAGTCGCGGCCGGGCCAGTTCATCCGCTCCGTGGACCCCGACTCGCCCGCGGCCCGGGCGGGGCTGCGGCCCCAGGACCGCCTGGTGGAGGTAACGGGGGGCAGCAGCACGGGTGGGACCCCGGGTGAGCTGGGAGCACCCCCAGCCCACCCCCTTCCCCATCTGATCCCCCCGTTCATCTCACTGGGAGCGCCAAGGCTGGCGGGGCTGTTCAGCTCTGGGGGCTCTGCGTAGAATTGCACAGTGAAATCTGGAATTGTTTAGGCTGGGAAAGCCCTCCAAGACTCCTGAGTCCTGCCATTCCCCAGCACTGCCAAGGCCACTTATGTCCCCAGGGTGCTGTGGTGGCTCTGGCTGGCACCGAGCAGGGCTGGGCAGGTGACTGTGGGCATAAGGCCGGGCTGGTGCTGCCCAGCTGAGCTGATGTCCTGCCAGGGAATGTTTGGAAAAGCAGAAGAGGCTTTGCAGAGATTCTAAGACACAAAACTACGAAAGATGGGGGAGAAGTGTTCTTGGAGGCATCTTGCTGGTTACCACGTGCTGGACAAGACCTTTTGTCCAAGATGGGGCTGGGAATTGCCCTCTCTTTGGCCTGTGGGTTGTGTTGTTCCTGGAGGAGGAGGTTCCCCCATCCAGAGCCGCCTGTCTGGGCAGAGGGACAGGCAGAAACACAGCAGCCATCACCCCTTTCCCTGTGGGAGCACATGGATATCCCCTGCTTGGGCTGTTCCCCAGGAGTTTGCACCCCAAAACCACCCCACAGAGCTGTGGCCCTTGCTCCTGCCTCAGAGCAGCAATGGGATTGGCACCCCTGGCAGAGTGTGAGCTGGGGAAATGCTGAGAGCAGAGCACTCTCCTGCTTTCCAGGCCCATGAAGAATGATTCCCCAGGCACTGGGAGCTGCTGCCTCTTCCCAGCAGCTGAAAGTTTAATGCTGGGAGCAGCGTGGGGCCGGGGCACGGGTGGCAGTGGCTGGGTGGTGTCACATCCAGGGGTCCTGTTATTTATTTATGGGCTTGGCCCAGGGCCTGGCACACACAAAGCAGCTTGGGGTGAGCTGGCGAGCTCAGAAACCCGATCCCCTCCCTGCCTGCTCTTTGGGGCTGGCATAAATATTTGATGCCCCCCAGCCCTGTGCCAGGGTGGGGGAGAGCAGCCCTGGGCATGGATTGGGGTGAGCTGGAGTGGCAGGACAGGGATGGAGCGAGGCTGTGAGCTGGCAGCTGGGCTGGCAGTGCCTGGAATGAGGGACAAATCCTGGAAGAGGTTTCTTCTCATCCCAGCCCTTGCAGCTGTGCCCTGAGGAGCAGGGGGAACCTGCTTCCCTGCAAAGGGGATCCCAGAGGTTGGAGCTCTGGCTCTGCTCATCCCCTTGGATGAGGCCCTTCCCAGCAGGACAAAGGGTGATTCATTGCCACCGAACAATGTCCTGAGTCACCATTGTCCCCTCCAGCAGGAACAATTGGGATCACGTTCCCTGGAGGTCCTGGGAGGGGTGAATCCCTGCCCCAGGACTCGCCCATCAGGGGGGACAAATTTCCATGGCAGAGGGTGAAGGATGGCACAGGGGTGCAGCCAGCCCCGTGTCTGTGCCCACAGGCACTCCGAGATCCAGGGCACATCCAAGGGGAAGGCTGGGTTTGACAGCACCAGAGGCTGTTGGTGGGCTCTGGGGCCTGTGGTTGCCCTGGATGTGTTTGGGATGCAGCCAGAGGCGTGAGGTAACAGGGAGGATGCTCTGGCAGGGCACTGGGGGATTTAGGAACCCCCCCATGCTTGGCTGGGGAGGGGGAAGGAAAAAGGTTGTGGCCTTCCTATCACCCCAACAGGAATAAAGAAAGGCAAATGCCACCCTTAGGGAAAGGGGGTGTGTGGGAGGCAGGAGCAGCCCACGGGTGTGGGTTGTGATGCTGTGGCTGTGCAGGTGAACGGGATAAACGTGGAGGGCCTGCGGCACTCGGAGGTGGTGTCCCACATCAAATCCAGGGAGAGCGAAGCCAGGCTCCTGGTGGTGGACCCCGAGACAGACGAGTACTTCAAGAAGCTGGGGGTGACCCCCACGGAGGAGCACACCAAAGGTGAGACCTTCCTTTCCCAGGGTGAGCTCCGTGACTCACGGCGCCGCGGGTGGGACTCAGGAGTGAGGGAGAGCCACATTTCCCTCCTGCCTCATCCCTCGGCAGTTTCCTGAGCACCACCCAGCTATTTATAAATGGTGAGAATACACCCTCAGCCAGCCAAAAAGCACTTTGTTGCTTTTACACGGTGAATAATTAACTCTGATCTCGCTGCCACCAAGGGGCTGAGGTGTGCTGGGGTTTGGGGGCAGCCTTCAAAGCCAGGTTGGACAGGGCTGTTCCAGTGGAAGGTGTCCCTGCCCGTGGTGGGACTGGGTGAGCTTTAAGGTCCCTTCCAAGGCCAAGGACTCCACGATTCTCTGATTCCCTGATGGCTCTGGAGCCTGTGGGCACCTGGAGAGTCCCCGTGCAGAGGGAAGGGCTCCACGCCGGCTGATCAGACGTGGCTGGGGCAGCAAATGTTTTCCAGGCTGCTGAAACCTGGCAGGGAAAGCTGCTCATCCACCGCCCAACCTGCCCCACCAGGGCTGGGGCCAGGCCTGCCAGCCTGCTCAATGGGCAGCTCTGTTTCCCAGCACAGCTGTTCCTTATCTGATCCCCGGGATGCTCAATGGGCAGATTTGTCCCCAGAAATGGGTCAGGCACTGCTGGGGAGCCACAGGGTGTCAGATGCTCCGAGGAGGAGCCGGGGCTGGCTGCTGGCACTGCCATAAAGGGCTCCTTGTTCCACCGGGGAGGGGACAGAGCCCTGGGGAGGGTGGCTGGGGGCTCCAGGTCCCGATTCACCAGGGAGCAGGAGCTGGGTCTGCCTGGCACCTGCCAGGTGTCAAAGGGCTCTGGCAAATTCTGCTGTTTGCTGGGGAAATAATAATTTGCTGGGAGGAAATAATAATTGTCCTATTGAACTGGACTGCTTCGACCTCAAACTGACACTTCCCAAGCCTTGCAGCTCATCCTGAGCACCTCAACCTTTAACCAAATGAGTGGCTTTTAGATTAACTATTTCTAGATATGGCTAATTTGCTTTTGAAGTCCAGTCCCACTTTTCTTATTCCATGTCATCTGAAGCCTTTCATTTAAATAATTTAAAATTTATTATTATACCAGAGACATAAACATCTGTGTGAGCTGACTCTTCTCATACTCTGAGCTTATCTTACTCTAAACACGAGCCCAGCATTCGCTGCAATAAAATATTTAAGGATCCCAAAGCCACACAGAGGTTTTTGCACCAGCACACTCTCAAAAATCACAATTTAGGTTTATTTTTCTGCTTTGCTCCAGAAATCCCTGCAGTCTGCAGTGATGCAGCCCCAGCCAGTCCCTAGGGAAAGCATCCATGCTTGACATGATTCAGTTATTAATCCTGTCCCAATTAACGCATCTGTTAGTCTGGGACAGTGAGACATGGTAATGCCTGGGGTGATGACTTGATCGTGGTGACTTAAATGCATAAAATTTGCCATTGTGTGGGCTATTGTTAGAGTAAATCGTTGGAAGTGAGCAAAAAAAAAAAAAATTCCAGAGTGGTTGGAGAGCGGGCTGTGTGCCAGACACTGCTGTGACAACACCATGATGCTGATTCTGATGAAGATTTTTGATTAAAGAACTTAGGAAAAAAAAACTTAGGACCTAATGGTCCAAAAAGAAAAATGAAAAGGGAGTGTGCTGCAGATAGTGGCTGTAGAAGGAGGATACTTGGTCCTCTTCCTTGCAGGTGTTTTCTTCTTACCAAAAGGCTGAAGTGGAGTGAATTCAGGGGATCTGGCAGGGATGTGGTTCTAGAAGGGCACAGGGAGAGGGGAAAGGCTTTAGTGTGGGCTGGGAAGCAGCACAGCACAAAGTGAGGGGACAGGATGGGCTGGTGGGGCTGGCAGGGCGATGAAGGTGTGGGTGGCAGGGCGATGAAGGTGTGGGTGGCAGGGGGATGAAGGTGTGGGTGGCAGGGAGGAGGAAGGTGTGGGTGGCAGGGGGATGAAGGTGTGGCTGGCAGGGGGATGAAGGTGTGGCTGGCAGGGGGATGAAGGTGTGGGTGGCAGGGAGTTGAAGGTGTGGGTGGCAGGGCGATGAAGGTGTGGGTGGCAGGGGGATGAAGGTGTGGGTGGCAGGGGGATGAAGGTGTGGGTGGCAGGGGGATGAAGGTGTGGGTGGCAGGTGATGCTGCTGAGGCAGCAGTCCCAGCTGTGGGTGCTCACTGTGTGTCCCCTGTGTTTATTCTGTCCAGGTGTGCTACCCCAGCCCATGACAAATGGATCTGCACAGACTCAGGTGAGTCCTCACCTGCCCCGGGGATGTGTTGGAGGGACCAGGGTCTGTCCCTGGATGCCCAAGGCTCATTTAGCTCAGCTTTACTGCTGCCTGGTTTTAATTCCTCCCCACTACAGCTTTAATTTAGGGGTTGAGCAAGGCCAGTTTCAGCCCCATTGAGTCCCAGGGAGAGAGGAGGAGGTGGCAATGTCCCAGCTGTGGCAGGATGGGACCACGCTGTGCCCGGGGCTGTGGGAGAGCAGCAGCTCTGCTGGGAATCCCAGGGAGCTCCCCAGTGTGCAGGGAACCCTCAGCAGAGCATCCCCTCCCTCCAGGCTCCATTCCAGCCCTGGGGCAGCCCAGCCTGGGCATTTATTGTGTTTAGCTCTGCCTGGCACAGACCACACTGACCTTTTCCTTTCCTCCAGCTGAACGGAGGATCCACATCTTCATCTCACAGCGACCTGCAGAGTCCTGGGAAGGAATCCGAGGTAAAAACCCCAAACTCCTCCTCCTGTCCCTTTTCCACCCTGCTGTGGGTTCAGTCCTGCTCACAGTGCTGGGCAGTGCTGAGGTTTCAGTTTATCTCCCAGACTTGGCTTCACTTGTACCCACCCAGCAACCAAAACCCAGGGTTTTCTCTCATCCCTTGCACTGTGGGGGTTCACTGGCAGCTTCCTGGGCAGTGATTCCTGCTTGGATAGTTTGGGAGGTGAAGGGATGTCTGCAGGATTTGAGGTGCACTTACACTGATGAGCTACAGCAAGGCTGGGGATCCATGAGGAGCACAACTGTGAGGTTCAAGTGCTGCTAGCAGGACAGGCTAAAATTTAAAAAAAGCCAATTATTATTTTTCAGTTTGGAGCATGGTGAATTTATCACGGGGTTTAAAGGAAGGGAGGAGTTGTTTTTGGTGGTAGGCTGGGCTGAAGAGGTTTCTGTGGTGTGGCTCAAAACTGGAAGGGGACAAAACTTGTTGGGCAAGGTGAAGTGGCAACAAAAAGTCAACACAAGGCATAGATTGGCATCCTCAGGTGTTAATTATTTAGCAGGGTTTTTTTTTTTTCCTCTTAAAATAAGAAGTGGGGGTTTGTATTAAGAAGTAGGGGATTTGCAAAGTGCCCAAAAATTTATCTTTAGTACAAGATTCTGCTATAAATAGAGCAAAGTCTCCATGCAGGTGCCCTGGGGGTCTCTGCCATGCTGTCCCCTGCCCCAGGACACCTGGGAGCAGGAATGTGGCAGCACCAAGAGCTCAGGTGGCCTCTCGGAGCACCCACAGCCCCAAAGCTCTCGGGCAGCAGCTGTGGCCAAGCGCCTGCAAGCTGCCAGTGTCCCTGGGAGCACTGAATAATGCATGTCCTGATGCACTGCTCTGTCCTGGCACATCCATGCCAGGCCCTGTCCTGTGGGGAGCCTTGTGCTGTCCCCCCAGGTCACCCTTGTGTTGGAACTCACAATGTCCCTCAGACATTTTTGGAGGTTCCAGGCCCAGGTCAGAAGCATTTGAGACCCTGACACAGCTGCAAACAGCTGTGATTTTGGGTTTGAGCCATGGGATGAGTTACCAACCTTGCAGGAAGAACAAGAAGTCACAAAAGTTTAGATATTAGAGTAGAAGTAGTCACAAAGTAGAGCCCCCAGAGACACTGTCTGTGATCTCTGTCCATGGGTTCCTGAGCCCTGCCAGGGTCCCAGGGCAGCCAGAGGGAAGCTCTGGATCCCCACACCTTCCTGGGAGGGGTTGTTGGGCACTGGAGTGCCCAGGGAGGTGCTGGAGTGCCCAGAGGAACGCCTGGCTGTGGCTCTGGGCTGGTGCCCAGGTGGGCACGGGGCACAGTGGGGCTGGCTGATCCCGGGAGGGTTTCTAGGCTCGGGGATGCCCCGTGGGCACCAGGGTCTGTGGCAGAGCTGTGGCAGTGCTGTGGCAGTGCTGGCAATGCTCTGGCAGCATTGGCAGTACTGTGGCAGTGCTTTGGCAGTGCTGGCATTGTTGTGGCAGTGCTGGCAATGCTCTGGCAGTGTTGGTAATGCTGGCATTGCTCTGGCAGTGCTCTGGCAGAGCTGTGGCAGTGCTCTGGCAGTGCTGGCAGCGCTGGCAATGCTCTGGCAGCATTGGCAGTGCTGTGGCAGTGCAGTGGCAGTGCTGTGGCAGTGCTGGCATTGTTGTGGCAGTGCTGGCAATGCTCTGGCAGTGCTGTGGCAGTGCTGGCATTGTTGTGGCAGGGCTGGCAGTGCTCTGGCAGTGCTGGCAATGCTCTGGCAGTACTGTGGCAGTGCTGGCATTGTTGTGGCAGAGCTGGCATTGTTGTGGCAGGGCTGGCAGTGCTGGCAATGCTCTGGCAGTACTGTGGCAGTGCTGGCATTGTTGTGGCAGAGCTGGCATTGTTGTGGCAGGGCTGGCAGTGCTCTGGCAGTGCTGGCAATGCTCTGGCAGTGCTGTGGCAGTGCTGGCATTGTTGTGGCAGGGCTGGCAGTGCTCTGGCAGTGCTGTGGCAGCCCTGGCAGCCGTGCCCTCGCCCCGCAGGACGGCGACGCCGACAAGAAGGACCCGTTTGAGGAGAGCGGGCTGAGCCTGAGCCCCACGGCCGCCGAGGCCAAGGAGAAGGTGAGGGCCAAGCGCGTGAAGAAGCGAGCGCCGCAGATGGACTGGAACAAGAAACGGGAGATTTTCAGCAATTTCTGAGCCCTGCTGGTGCCGCTCCCTCCCGCCCCAGCTCGGACGTTTCTCAGGGGCCCGCGCCCCGTCCTTCGGTGTCCACGTGAGATGCTTTGTGCTCTGCTCTTCACTGGTTGCTTTTACAAGGCGTATTTTAAAGTCCTTTTTATTTTTATTTTTTATTATTATTGTTGTTATTATTATTATTGTTACTCACCAGCGATTCTCATAAGAAAAATGTGACCAAAGCTCCTTTTCTTGCTTGCTCTTGAGCCCGGCTCCGGCTGCCCGCCGTCCCTTGTTCCTGTGAGAAAGGACTGGAAGAATTTTAACTTTTGTTTCTTACCTGCATCATTTAGGCTTCTGTTACTTCTTTTTTACTTTTTATGTGGGGTGTTTTGGCTTTGTGGGTGTCCCATGGGATGCTCGGTGCACTGTGGGAACATCTCATGGCTTGTGGTGGGGGTGCCAGGGACCCCCCCCAGCTCCCCGTGCCCAGCATTAGCTACCCCCACCATGGGAAAATGGACTGTGGCTGGAAATTGTTCGTTGGCTTTGCTATTGAAGCAAAAACATTTGTTTTGTTGGTTTTTTAGATTTTTTTAAATGAAGTCTCATGTGTTTCCAGTTAGTTTAGGAACATGTCCCCCCACCAGCAGCTCCTCCTCAGGTAGGAAAAGCCCATTTTTCACCCCAAACAGCTCTGCAGAGGGGAGAGGGTGGGGTTTAAAAGCAAACCCCAAACCCAAAGGCCACAGCTCTCCCCACCTGCAGCCGTGGATGTGGCAGGAGAAAGAGGAGCAGAGCCACTCCTGCCACACGGAGCACGAAGATGAGAACCACGAGGTGCTACAAAACCCCTTTGGACAGACCTGGAAGTGGGGATGACCAACATCTGCTTCCAGGAGGGAGCACAGGGATGCAGCTCTAACTGAGGCTCGGCGCTGGGGCTGCTCCAGGTCCCACCTGGGCTGGGATTTGGTGTCCCCAGCCCGGGAGTGTCACCGTGGTGAGGACATGCTCCGTGTCCGTGGGCTGTACAGGTGCTGTGATGGCGTGGGCAGCACCTCTGCCTTCCCAAAGCCCACTCTGGGCATTGTGTGTTTAAAGCACTACGGATGAAGTGCATTTAAGCTCTTTGTTGCTGCCTGTGGCTGTGTGGGTGAAGGTGACTCAGCGCTCCCAGGAACCAGAGCTGAGCTCCCAGGGCAGGCTTGGGGCTGCCCCATCCCTCCCACGCTCCAGCAGCGACCCCAGCCCTGCTCTGGGGACACAAAGCCACTTTTCCCAGCGAGCTGGCCACGGATGAGGTGGGAGCACAGAGCTGGGGCTGTGCCCTGTCCCTCTCTCCAGGATAGAACCCTTGGCTGCTCAGTGTGCAACGGGTGTGGGAACGGCTCTGCACGGATTTCCTAAGGGATTTCCAAACTGTGGAGCTAAAAGGTGCCTTATGCCACCCTCTGCTCTCCTCAGCACTGGGTGTTTGGCTCCCCTGGGCAGCAGCTGGTGCCTGTGGCCTTATGCTGCTGGCAGGAGAGAGTGGAGAGCCTCAGGGGTGAAGGAGATGAGTTCTCTTGATGAAAGTTATCTTTTAGGATTGTTGATGGGCTGAACAGGTTGAAAATAATGACTTTGGAGAGGAACTGGTGCAGGTGTTTGGCTGTGGGTGATGAGACGCACTGGGGTGATGGGGGATGTGGAGAGGCTGCCTCCCCTCGGGGCTCTGCCATTAACAAGACACCTCCTCCCCATCCCACTTCGAGCTACCTGCACTCTTTTTGGCCCCCAAAATGCTGTCTTCTCTCTCTGGGTAATGTTTGGGAGGAGCCTTTCTTTTTCATGCTGTGCACGCCGCTTCCCGTGGCCAAACCCCGGCAGTGCCCGGGCTGCGTGGGCAGAGCAGCCCCAGGACAGCCTGGTGCACGTCCCAGAGCACAGACCTGGTGTCAGCACCCCACCTCTCATCCCAGCCTGCTGGACTTGAGGGGGGGAATTCAACAACCTGGTGTAGTGTTGACTGTAGATCAAAAGAAATCAGGTGTGCGAATCCGTGTTGGTAAAATTGAAAGTCTTAATCTCTTAGTCCATGGAAACTGCTCCTGGTTGAAGCATTACTGCATTCATCTTGTTGTAGCTCAGTAGTAATTATTCAGTTCCTGTACATTTTAACTTGGAAAAGAAAAATCAATAAAGTCTAAGGCTGGCAGCAGCATTGCAAACCCACCATGTACACTGTAATGTCAGTAATAAACTCGGTTTGCCATGTACCCAGCACTTATCTACTCCTTCCTCAGCTGCTCAGGGAGCCCAGGGCGGAACTGCAGCCCTTTAGCACATTGTAAACTTCTCTTCCTCTTTCCAGAGGAGCTGGAATTACGCCTTTGAAGCTCCACAATGAAGTCAGCGCTGCCCTTTCTTTGAAGAACAAAACGCAGGGGTGGTGCTGTCCCTCTGTCAGCTCCTGGGGACACAGCCGGGCTCCCGTGGCTCTGTAACCCTTGTGGCACGCACAGAGAGGCGCTGGCTCAGCTCCTGGCCCTGTCCTGCTGCCAGGACCCAGAGGCTGCTCATCCAGGCAGCGATTCCCTCTGCTCCTGCCTTGGCAAGGCTTCAGCTGCACCTCAGAATCCCAGGACCACCAAGGCTGGAAAAGATCTGCAGGATCATCGAATCCACCCTGTGCCCCATCCCCAGAGCACTGAGTGCCACATCCAGGCCTTCCCTGGACACCTGCAGGGGTGGGAGCTCCACCAGCTCCCTGGGCAGCCCCTTCCAGTGGTTAACCACCTTTGCCATGAGGAAATTTCTCCTGCTGTGCAGCCTGGATGTCCCCTGGCACAGCTCCTGTCCTGCTGGCAGCACAGCTGGTTGGGTGGCAGGGCTGGGCAGCTGTGTGCTGCCTGCTCTCAGCCTGGTTCAGCCTTGCTCAGCTCACCCACCTTCTCCTCCCCCCAGCCAGTGTCACAGAAAACCTCGTGGGTGCAAAAAAACCCCTCACCACCTTTATTAAACGAGTATTTACAAGCAGCAGCAAGTCCCTGGGGACAAAAGCTTTTCTCTCCAGTGACTCAGTGTGGCACAGGTGGGCTGTGCTCAGCCATCCACCCAGGCTGGAGCCTTCAGCTGTGTCCCAGCAGCATTGCTGCCCCTCAAAGCCCCTTTTTCCTCTGGAGAGCTGAGCCATTGCCAGTGGCTGTTCTCTGGAGCTGCTCAGCCCTGTGCCAGGCCCAGCTTGCCCAAGCAGCTCTCCCAAGGCTGGGTGATCCCTCAGAGTCTCGTGGCAGCTGGGCAGATGTCTTGGTTGAGGCACTGGCTGCAGCGAGGCTTCACAGGCAGGCAGGTCTGCTGCCCAAAGCCCACCAGGAGCCAGTTGATCTCCTTCCAGAGGTCCCTGCAGTGAGGGGACAAACAGCACTGGTGCCGTGCAGCTGCTTGGAAGGGGTGAGGAACAGCCTGTGGTGTTATTGGGATCCCTTTCCCCTTCTGCTGTTCCTCCTGAGGTGAGTCCCAGCCCTCCCAGATCCCTGCTGAGAACAACCCTCCCAACCTTTCCTGGTCCTGCTGGGCTGGGGGGGAGCAGTGCCCGTGCTCAGGCATGTGCCAGGTGTGGAGATGTCTCTGTACATTCCAGCTGATGTTTGATACTGAAAATTAACCACAGTGAAGGCCAAAATCCAGCCCTGAGCTGAGGCTGCTGCGGCCACTGGGCTCAGCAAGGCCCTGTGTGGAAAAGCTCCTGGCTTGGGTCATGGTCAGCTTGGTAAGGCAAAAATCAGGGATCAAGAGCTCCACTAGTGACTGATCCACCTGACAGCAACACAACCACCACACAGGCGAGATGCTGCTGCTGTAGCTCTGGCAGAGAGGAAACACCTGCAGCTACTGCAGCCCTGGAAGGAGGAAGGAGCCAAAATGCAGCCCCTGAAACCACCCCAAGCAGGGCTTTGTGCAGACATGGCTCCTGCAGCCAGCAGGGACTCAGAGCTCACCTGGGCAGCCACTCCTCCAGTGCCACCCGGGTCTCCTCGGGGCTCTTGGTCTCCTTCTTCACCCACTTGAGCCTGTTTGAGATCCTGTGCACGTGGGTGTCCACAGCTGGGGAGGGAGAGCCCAGAGTTTAGGTGGGGCAGGCACACCTGAATGGAGAGAGCAGAGCCAAAGCTGCCTGTGACAGCCCCAGGCCCAGGGCAGGGCTTGGGACGGGAGCGCAGGGCAGGGGAGGCTCACTCCAAGAACAAACATTTTCTTCCCTGGCCTGGATCCAAAAGCATTTGGGGCGTGTGTCTGTCCCTCCCCAGGCTCACACAGGCCGAGCCAGCCTCTCTGCCAGGGCTCCATGGAGCAGGCACAGGGCCTGGCCCCCGTTCCCTCTGCACCTCCTCATCCTCCCGGAGTTTCAGCTGAAGTTACGCAAATCGTGATCTCTGCCCCTTCCTCTGCCCGCATGGAAAACACATTTCATAACACCCACCAGCAGAGAGGGCTTGGGAGGCTTAGAGCAGTGTTTATAATGTGCTTTGAGCTCAAAAGCTCTGAATGCAAAGCGTGTTATTGTTAGATCAGCAGTGATAAACCTGTCTCTGGGGCTAATTGGGCAAACCCCAGGAAATGGCTGTAAACAGGAAGACTAAGCCTTGCCTCCCAAATCAAAACCCAGCACACAATTATTTGCAAAGCTCTTGGCTGGTTTGGCTGCCTCTGGACTTCCCCGCAGCAGGAGAACAACAGACCCCAAGGGCTGCTGGAAGCAGGACAGGGGCCACGGCCTCTCCAGCTGATGGTCACCAGAGGGGCTGCAGGATCCAGCTCCCGCCCACTCGCTCCTCCTGGCTTTCCCAGGGCTCTTCCATCAAGCAGCACATCCTTTTGGAATACTCATCTGTCCCCAGGGGCCTCAGGCCAGGACCTGCAGGTGATGGTCCAGCCCCATTTGGCACCAGCTCCCCAGAGCTGTGACTTCCCTTGGGAATTTCTGCTATCAAATTCGGGGTGAAACAGCAGCTGCTCAAATTCTACAACTCCCTGAGTGAGTGGCTGAGGGTCACATTGCTCCCCCACCTCTGCAGATGACTGAACCAAAGGGATCTTACCGGGCTGCTGGGGCTGCAGTGCTTCCCCTGTGCCTGGGAAATGGGCTGGGATTTGGGAGAGGGATGGGAAACACACGGTGCAGGTTACCTATGCCAGCCACGCTGTCCCAGGCAATGTGCATGGCCAAATGGGCCATTTTGGGCCCAACTCCTGGCAGCTGCACCAGCTCCTCCACAGTGCTGGGGATGTCACCCCCGTACTTCTGCTTCAGGATGGCTGTGGTCTGCTTGATGTACTTCACCTTGTTCTGGAAAACCAAGGGGAAAGGCACACAGTCCAAGCTGCCCTCCAGCACAGGGAAAACGGACACGCAGCCCAGAAAATCAACCCTTCCTGAGTGTGTGTTACAGGTGAGGCCACACATGGCAGCTGTGGAGGACACAGAGCCGTGACTTTGACATGAAATCAAAACTCTGAGAGCTGGGAGCTCCAACCTCCCTGCACACTCCAGGCCCTGCAGCCAACAATCTCATCCTGCTGGCAACACCAAGTGCCAAAAGCGGTGTAAAATCCAGCTTCTGGCCTGACTCCAGTGAGAGAGCTCCCCACGAGGAGGGCACAGGGGGTTCCCCCATGTCCCTGCACTCACCCTCCAGAAGCCCACGGGATAAATGATCTGGCCCAGGGTCTCATCATCCATCTGCAGCACGCTGTCCACGCTGAGGCCGCGCCGGCGCAGGCGCAGCATGGCAGCGCTCGTCACCTGGTCCTTGGTCTGGCTGGACAGCATCAGGGCCAGCAGCACCTGGTAGCGCATCACCTGGTGTCAGGTCGGACCCCAAATGAGCACACAAGACATTTGGGAAGTTCAAAAGAGAAAAAAAAAACCCAGTTTTATTTTATTTAAACATCTGGTATTTATAGAATTCTAAACGTGATGTGGATCGGAGGATGGAATTACCACCTTTCCAACCACACTGGTCTAAGGATCAATCAATCAATCATTTCTCTCTACCCACAGAGAAATATGTAAACTGTTCTATTTACATATGAAATTGTGTGGGAACTTTGACTCTCAAATATGTAAATATTATTAGAAGGTTAAAGAAGTTTTATGAACTTTAGAACTTTCAAGAGAACTATAAAAGAAAACACTTTTAAAAATCAGGGCAACAACCTGGGGACACAGGGATGCCCTGGGGGGATCTGGGAGGATCCAGCACCTCTGGCACCACCCTCAGTGCAGGGTGTGCTCCCACCCTTCAGCCCTATCTGCCTCCAAGTTATCAGAAGGCTACAAAAGGAATAATCCATAACCTTTTAATTCCACCACACAACAAAGGGAGGAAAGAAACACCTTCATGTTCAGTTGTCAGTACTTGTGAGAGGGCAGGGAGCTCTGCCTGCTGGCACCTCACTCCAAAGACAGCAGTGCTGAGCCACAAAGGGCTGGACAAAGCTTTTCCTGAGGATGGCATTCCCAGGAGGCCCACAGGATCCACAGGCACAAACGCCCAATGATTTTTTGAGCATCTTTTGAAAGCTGCATCTTTAAGCAGCTTTTGAAAATCCCAACCCTTTCCCCCTAGGCTTCAGTAGGAACTGGGTGTCTGGCTCCAGTGAGCTCCTCAGGGAACCAACTCTGAACAACTGGGAAGACAGAGACTGGGAGAAGGAGGACAAAACCCAGGAATTCCTCTGCTGCTGCCACACAGGGTTTAGCCAGGCCATCACCTCCTATTTCCCAATTCTTTCTCTCCAGATGTGACTCCATCCCAGCAGAGTGACAAGGATGATGCAACTAACCCAAGATGACCCAGGATAACCTGGACACCATCTTCCCTCCAGCTCTCTTGCAAAGTTTACAAAACCACAGGTGCACCAGGAAAAATCCCTGCGTGCGTGGAAGCAGGATAATCTCAGGGTACAAAGAAATGCTGTGAGGAGCTGAGAGTTACAACATCCACTTCTTGGAAGCACCAAGGCAGCTTCCCCAGGGAAGAGAAGCTATTTCCGTGTGCTCCCCTGGCCCCACAGCTGCCAACCCACGTGGCTGGGAGCGTGTGAGGCTCTCTGGCTCCGGGGTCACAGCTCATCCTTCTCCCCAGGGACCCAAGCCCAGGGCAGGATGCCAGCAGCAAGGACAGCGTTCCGTGTGCCAAGGCTGTCCAGCTGTGTCCTCCAGAGCCCTCCCTCGGAGCCCAGCACGTCCCACTGCTGCTCTGAGCCTGCCTCTGGATGATCCCCACATTCCCACTCCAGAGGCGCCTGTGTTGGGGTTGGATTAGCTGCTCTCCAAAGTCACTTCCAGCCCTATCAATTCTGGGATTCTGTGATCCTCACATTCCCACTCCAGTGGCTCCCACTGCTCCTCCAAGCCTGCCCCGTGTGCTCCCCACATTCCTCTGCATTCCACCTGGCTGGATACTTTCCTTGGAGTCCTACAGAGATTTTTAAGGAAGAAAAAAAAAGAATGTGGCTTCACACCCTGCCAGCCAGCTCCATAAAGCAGCGCTGCCCCTCACGTGGCACCAATCCCAGCCCAGAGTCCTGATCCAGTTTCTGTCCTGGAAATAACCCAAGTGGGACAGATCCAGGGGCAGCATGAGCATGAGGGAGGCTGTGCTTTGCTGTGCCTGCCGGAGCTGGCAGCAGGATGCTGTTCCTGGTGGGAATGCTGTTACCCATGGATGCTGTTTCCTCTGGGAATTCTGTTATCCATGGATGCTGTTCCCTGTGGGAATGCTGTTACCCATGGATGCTGTTCCCTGTGGGAATGCTGTTACCTATGGATGCTGTTCACTCTGGGAATTCTGTTACCCATGGATGCTGTTCCCTCTGGGAATTCTGTTCCCTGTGGGAATGGTGTTACCTATGGATGCTATTCCCTCTGGGAATGCTGTTCCATGTGGGAATGCTGTTCCCCATGGATGCTGTTCCCTCTGGGAATGCTATTTCCTCTGGGAATGCTGTTCCCTCTGTGAATGCTGTTTCCTCTGGGAATGCTGTTACCCATGGATGTTGTTCCCTCTGGGAATGCTGTTACCCATGGATGCTATTCCCTCTGGTAATGCTGTTCCCTGTGGGAATGCTGTTACCCATGGATACTGTTTTCTCTGGGAATGCTGTTCCCTGTGGGAATGCTGTTACCTCTGGAGGTGCACTGCTGTCGTAGCACGTCTGCACTCCCATCTCATCCACGGGAGCATCCCTGCTGCTCCTCATGTCCCGGATGCGCTGCAGCTGCTCCCGCCAGCGCGGTGGCTCCCAGGGTGCCCGCCGGGGCTCGGCGCCCTCGCCCTGCCCTGCCTCATAGGCGATGGCCACGCTCTTCCTCCTCCTGCTCTGCCGTGGGACGCCGGGCCTGCCCTGCGTCTGGCTCCCTGCACGGCACGGCAGAGATTCCAGGCTGCAGGAAACTGCCTTCACCCCTCGGTGACAGCCCCGTGTGCCACCAGCCTCATGGGGACCCTGAGCAGGGCGAGTTCCCTGCCCTGAGTCCCAGCCCAAGCACTGAACATCCCCCAGTGCCAAGCAGAGCCAGCACAGGGCAAGGGATGGCGGAAGGACCTGCGAGACAAGTGGCACCAGGTGCCAACAGTGGGGTCACCTGTCACACGATGGGGACAGTGTCCCAAACACAGTGAGGCTGCTGGAGGTGCATCCCCAGCCCAGCACAGCCACATCCCTCACTCCAAGGGGGATGTGACAAGGGCACCCAGCCCCTGTCCCAGCCAGGCTGCAGCCTGGTGCAGCCCCAGCCGCTCCCCGTGCCTAGCACAGCCCCGATCTCCCTTCCAGAGCAGCAACTCCCCCTCTCCCACACACCCCGTGTCCTCGATCCCCTCTTCCCATACCCGCAGGAAGCCGTGATCCCTCTCTCATATCTCCATCCCCCGGGACCAAGAGATGTCCTGTATCCTCACCCCTGTCCATACCCTCCATCCCCTGCCCGTACCCCATTCCCTGCCTGTACCCCATCCCCTGCCTACACCCCCAGTTTCCTGTCCTGTATCCCGATTACCTGCTCGTACCCCCAATCCCCTGTCCCGTACCCCAATTCCATGTCCCACACCCCATCCCCTGCCCTGTCCCAAATCCCCTGTCCCGTACCCTATCTCGTATCCCAATTCCGTGTCCCATACCCCATCCCCTGCCCTGTCCCAAATCCCCTGTCCTGTACCCTACCCCCTGCCCCGTACCCCAATTCTCCTATCCCGTACCCCAATTCCCCTGTCCCGTTCCCCATCCCTGTCCCGTTCCCCATCCCTGCCCGTTCCCCATCCCCGTCCCGTTCCCCATCCCTGCCCGTTCCCCATCCCTGTCCCGTTCCCCATCCCTGTCCCGTTCCCCATCCCCTTCCCATCCCTGTCCCGTTCCCCATCCCTGTCCCGTTCCCCATCCCTGTCCCGTTCTCCAATTCTCCTATCCCGTTCCCCATCCCCGTCCCGTTCCCCATCCCCTTCCCATCCCTGCCCCGTTCCCCATCCCTGTCCCGTTCCCCATCCCGTCCCGTTCCCCATCCCCGTCCCGTTCCCCTCCCCGCCGTACCCCCGCTGCCCGCGGCCGATCGCAGCCGCCTCAGCCCGGGCCGGGCCGCGCTCATGGCGGCGCCGGGAACTACCGGGCCCGGGGCGCACCGGGGCCGCCGGAACGGGCGGGGCGAGCGCGGGGCGGGGCCGGCACCGGGCCGGGCACCGGGCTCCGGGCACCGGGCACCGGGCACCGGGCCCGAGCGGAGCGGGCCGGGCGGCGGCACCGGGCCGGGCCGGGCCGGGCACCGGGCACCGGGCCCGAGCGGAGCGGGCCGGGCGGCGGCACCGGGCCGGGCCGGGCCGGGCCGGGCTCGGGGTGAGTGACGGGGCAGCGGCGGCGGGCCGGGGGCGCGCTGAGACCCCGCCGTGTCCCAGCCTTGTGTCCGGGGCTGCGGGGTGACCCCGGTTGTGTTTACTGGGGTCTGCAGGGTGACCCCGGTTGTGTCCGGGGGCTGCAGTGTGACCCCCGTTGTGTTTTTTGGGGTCAGCAGGGTGACCCCCGTTGTGTTTATTGGGGTCTGCAGGGTGACCCCAGTTGTGTCCGGGGGCTGCAGTGTGACCCCGGTTGTGGTTTTTGGGGTGCAACCCCGGTTGTGTCCGGGGGCTCTGGGGTGTGACCCCCGTTGTGTTTTTTGGGGTCTGCGGTGTGACCCCCGTTGTGTTTATTGGGGTTTGGGATGTGACCCCCGTTGTGTTTTTTGGGGTTCTGGCATGTCACCCCCGTTGTGTTTATTGGAGTCTGCGGTGTGACCCCCGTTGTGTTTTTTGGGGTCTGGGATGTGACCCCCGTTGTGTTTATTGGGGTCTGCGGGGTGACCCCCGTTGTGTTTTTTGGGGTCTGGGATGTGACCCCCGTTGTGTTTATTGGGGTCTGCGGGGTGACTCCCGTTGTGTTTATTGGGATCTGGGATGTGACCCCCGTTGTGTTTATTGGGGTCTGCGGTGTGACCCCTGTTGTGTTCGGGGGCTCTGGGATGTGACCCCCGTTGTGTCCGGGGTCTGCGGTGTGACCCCCATTGTGTTTATTGGGATCTGGGGTGTGACCCTCGTTGTGTGTCCCTAAGAGGTTCTGGCACGTCCCGGTTTGTGGGTGGGATGTGCCGTGTCCCGGTTATATGCTGGGATGTGACATGTCCCGGCTTGTCTGGGGGTCACAGGGGACAATGTGCCATCGCCCAGGGTGGGTTAGGGCTCTGGGGGTCCCCAGGGTGGTGCACTCTGAGTGTCCCTGGGGACAGAGGGCTGGGAGCTGGCTGTGTCCCCAGGGATGGTGGGCTGGGGTCCATGGCGTGTCCCCTGGTGACACTGGGCTGGAGCCCATGGCGTGTCCCCTGGTGACACTGGGCTGGAGCCTATGGCGTGTCCCTTGGTGACATTGGGCTGGGGCCCATGGCGTGTCCCCTGGTGACACTGAGCCAGGATCCAGGGCCATGGCGTGTCCCCCAGGTGCAGGGACAGGCTGTGTGGTGCATCCCCAGGAGCAGCAGGGATTGCTGTGCCCAGGCTGTGGAAGGCCGTGGGATGTCCGTGGGGATAGAGGGGGTCTCTGGGGTTCTGCAGGGTCGTGTGCCCTTGGCAAGGCTCCCCAGGGGACAGGGGGAGGCACTTTCTGGAGGTTGTTGTGGCAATGGCCATCCCTGTTCTTGTCCCACCTTTCTCTTGCCATGGCAGCTATTGGGTGTTCCAACATTCAGATCTGTAAGTCCTTCCTCACTTCCACATGGATGGTGTGCTTGGCCTTTGCTTTGGGAACAAGTATCCAGCTCACACCCTCCAAAAACTGTGTGCACGTGGGCATACGGCAAGAATCAGCCTGTGTGGTGGGCTGGGCACTCACAGCTCCCAGGAAAGGGCATCCCAAAGGCCCCGTGTTCCATGGGGAGCCGTGGGATGCGGCTGCTGAAGGCAGGAGCAGCACAAGCTCCTTGTGTTTCCTCAGTGTTGGGCTTCTCCCGTGTTTGAAAAGGCTCAAGACACCCAGGCTCTTTGGAGAAGCCCTGCTGTTATTGGGGTTTTCCTGCTGAAATATTCCCCTTGGGCTTCCCTTCCCAGAACCCTGTTCTGTGATTGCAGGGCCTCGGCGCTTGGCAGCAATGGCAAAGCCTCAGAGCAAGGATTCCGGGCTGAAGGAGAAGTTCAGGAACCTCCTGGGGCTGGGAACATCCCGGGGGAGTTCCAAGTCATCGGAGGGCAAGCAGACAGAGTTTATCATCACTGCAGAAATACTCAAGGTGTGAGAACTGAGTGGAGTGAGGGTGGGGGCAGTGCCTGGGGCACCTCAGCTGAGAGGATCAGGAGAGCTTGCTCCTTTCCTGGGTTCCTCAGTTCCTCTCCATCATTCCCTCTCCTGATCTCTCAACTCATTCTCTGTTGAACTGGATGTAGAACTCACCTAGTTTGCAGCTCCAGCATTTGAGTTATTCACTCTTTGAATATTTTGGAGATATTTGTTATGTTGGGTTACAGGCAATTTCCCTGTCCCCTTGATTTTTTATGGTCTGAGCTTGATGAAGTTTCTGTGGTGGCAGTTTCCACAAGCTGGGAACTGTTTTTGTTTTATGAAAGCCTTATGGTTCTGTGGAAATGAAAAGTAAAATAATTTATTCCAGTAATTGGTACCACAAGTCTGTAAGCAGAATAGTTGGCACACAAGGAAGAAAATACAAAAAAAAAAAAAAAAAAAGGGAGAAGGAGACCAGAATTCCTTCTGCCCTTGGAGAAATGGATAAGTGTTTCTGGTAAGATAAACTGTTAGCTTATTTCTCCATTTCTTTCCAGGAACTAAGCATAGAGTGTGGATTGAGTAACAGGATACGAGCAATCGGTCAAATTTGTGAAGTGGCAAAAACCAAAAAAATTGAAGAGGTGAGTTCCAAAGTGTTCAGTGAGTCTTGGAAGGATGGAAATTTAAGCAGCAGCTCTCAAACTATCATAAGGGACTCCTGTTGTTTAGAAAGCTTTTTAAAATGGGTGATCCCAGAGCCTGATTTGTGCTGTAAAAGAGAATTAGTCTGCCCAACCTTCCAGCTCTGCAGCAGAGGGGATGGAGCTGTTTGGCTTCCTGGACCTTCCTGGAAGGAGAATATTGGGGGTATTCAGGACAGCTCATGATGTTTAGAGAGGTTTCCTTATCTCCAGGCTTGTTAATAAGCATCCCCCAATTGGTTTTGAATTCATCTTGTAGCAGGGTGAAGGTTTCTGCACAAATATTCCCACCTGCAGTGAGTGTGGAATGAGGAATTGCAGTTCCTGGGGCGTAGGGCTGGATTTGGTGTCTCCTGGGGTTATCTGAGTTTGTCACCAGGTGGGTGAGTGTCCCCCAGAACAGAGAACTCCGCACATGGAGCCCCTGGATCTTCGTCATGAGTTGCCATAATTCATTGTGACCTGCTGCTGGAGATCCTGGAGGGAGCTGAGCTTTCCTGCCTCATGCTTTTGCTTTGGTTTTGGTTTTTGTTCCTGCTGCCAGCACGCCGTGGAGGCCGTGTGGAAGGTGGTGGCTGACATGCTACAACCGGAGCGTCCCGCCGAGGCCAGGCACGCCGTGCTCCACCTGCTCAAGTCCATCGTCCAGGGACAGGTGACAACAGCCCCACGGGGCAGGGGACACCCACCTCAGCTGGGTTTTGTCAGGGGGAAATGGGAAAAGCACCAGGGAGCTCTTCCCTGCAAAAGTTCATATTTGTCATTTTGGTTGTGTCTCATAAATGAGAAGAGGAAGCGTTTTAGTTTTAAGTTTTGATTTGACCTCGTAGCAAAACTCTTCCTACAACTCATAGAAAGCTGTTCTGTTTTGGGGTAATGCTCTTGAGAAAGAGGAAATACTTTGGGTTAAGTTCAGCATAATTCAGCAGATTTTATGTGGTCTTTGCCCAGACCTTCTAGTCCCAGTTTGTAGCTGGTTTTGATGTCTCAGGTATGCAAGGGGTTCTGTGTGAGACACTTCCAGCCTGGCCAAGTTCAGCACACAACGAATTCTTCAGATTTCCCAACGTGTTGCACAAACAGGGGGCTGAATCAGCCCAAAGCTGTCGTTCTCAGTGTTCTGAGAAAGCAGGGCTGGGTGCTGATGAAGAGAATAGGCATTGATTCAACAAAAAAGCTGATGTAAAGCATGAAGATTGCTGAGGTACACCTTGATAATGTCCAGGCCTTAACCCCTTCCCTTTTTTCACTTCAAGGGTGAGAGGCTGGGGATCCTCAGGGCCCATTTTTTTAAGGTGATTAAGGATTATCCCTCCAATGAAGATCTGCACGAGCGGCTGGAAGTGTTCAAGGCTCTGACGGAGAACGGACGCTACATCACCTACTTAGAGGAGGAGCTGGGTGAGAATTGTCCCAGCCCCTCTTCAATCTGGGGGAATAAATCCAGGCACAAACACCCAGTGATAACAGAAAAAGGTAGTGGTGTCATTCCTGGGCAGAAGGAGTATTGTAATAGGGTTTTTTTTCTCCTTTAGCTGATTTTGTGCTACAGTGGATGGATGTTGGGCTGACTTCTGAGTTCCTCCTGGTTCTGGTGAACCTGGTGAAATTCAATAGCTGCTATCTGGAAGACTATGTAGCTGACATGGTCCAGTAAGTTGTTTTTTTTTTTAACTCCTGCCTGCTTATTCCTGGTAAATTAGAGAGAAAGTTGAAGGTCAATATACAGACAACTGGGATATTTTTTGTCCTTATCTGGTTCTGTTTCATCTTAGGTGATTTCTGACAAATATTTGATTTTCAGTTCTTGCGGTGTTCAGATCTGTTTTAGTTTAATTAAATGTGCTTTCCCCATTCCATGGGGTGGGCCTGTTTGCAGTGCTTAGTCTCACAAGGATCTGTGCTGTGGCATTACCTGAGCTGCATTTCTGTCTCCCTTTATAAAAGAGCCTGCAGAGCTCTTGGGGTGCCACCAACATTGCCACAGGAAGGGCAGTGAGGAGTTAAATAACATGGCAATTAACCTGGCTGTTCTGGCTCTTTGTCATTTGCCCAAAATCATGTGGAGCAAACAGTTCTAATTAAATGTTCTTTCTTAACAGCAAGATCTGCCTCTTGTGCATTCAGACTTCATCATCTATGGACATAGAGGTCAGTGATCTGAGTTTCTTTTAGTACTGCAGGACTCTTTGAAGTTCTTTGTAACTTTTACAAACAAAATCAGAACATCAGATTCTGGGTTTATTCTCGTCTTTCAAGAGAGCTGATGCAATATTGTGTTATTTATGAACCAGTAAATCTCATACTCCATTAATTTATCCCAAAGCAAACAGAGCATTAATCAATTTGATAAATGAATCGACATTGCTTTTTAAAAAGAAAAAAAAATTCAAAAACATCTTCATCCTTTTTGACTTCCAGAAGATTTCCTGGGTGTGCCAGGTGAGGATTTGACCTGATTGATTCACAGAGAAGAGTACAAACATTTTGTTTTTTCCTTTCCCAAAGATTTCCTTGCAAGTCCTGGATGCAGTTGTTTGTTACAACTGCCTGCCCTCGGAGAACCTGCCCGTGTTCATCATCACCCTGTGCCGCACCATCAACGTGAAGGAGCTCTGTGAGCCCTGCTGGAAGGTCAGAAGCCCTGCTTGCTTCCATGAATTCACTCCTGCAGGAAGTGTCAGACTTGCCTGTGCACTAGTTTCAGCTTGCTTTTAAGAGTAAATTAAAAATGTTGAGATATTGAGGGATCAGCATCCGTGGGGTTCAAGTCCATGGGATTCTCCCCTGGTTTCAGCTGCTGTGACAGGCTCCTGTCCTGGCTTGGGAAAGGCAGGACACATTTACTCCAGAAGCATGGCCAGTTAAATCCATGTTTAGGCCACTGAGTGTTTTAACAATTGGGGATTGAGGAGTTCTTTCTGAATTTGCAGCTCATGCGGAACCTCTTGGGAACTCACCTGGGACACAGTGCCATCTACAACATGTGCAGGATCATGGAAGACAGGTAAGGGAGGAGGATCCAACCAGTCCAAGAATTCAGTAAGGTCCTGGTGAGATAGACAGGGGGAGTCACCAACCTCAGTAGGACAAGCTGGAGGTTCTGGTGCTTAATTTCCCTTTCTGGTTATGCTGCTGAAGTGCTCATTTAGGGCATTTCTGAATTTAATTTCCCTCTGTTTAAAGTTGTGGTGAATGATTTTCTGCTTTTCGTGTTTGTCCATTGCTGTGCAAAGCCCTGATGTGTAACAGCTGGGAATTCCTGTTGGGACAGTGCATATTCCTATTGACTTTGTATGCTGAAATAATTGTGGCATGGTCTGAGACTTCCCTTCTCCCATCCTTAGATCCTACATGGCAGATGCAGCCCTGCTGAGAGGAGCTGTGTTCTTTGTTGGGATGGCTCTGTGGGGGGCTCATCGCCTCAATTCCCTCAGGAACTCCCCCACTTCAGTGCTGCCTTCATTCCTCAAGGTAGGCTGGAACTCCAATTACAATTATACACAAAACAATTCTATAAATAAAATTAAAAACTATGACACCCCCCCCCCTCAACACACACACCATGGCAATACACTCATTTTGCCTGAATAAGCTTTAATTACTTGGACAAATCTAAACCAAAAATGTGGCCCCCTACACCAAAGAGATCTTTGTAGGCCTGAGGGTGAGAGGGAGAAATTGGGTGTGGGGTGAAGCAGGGAGAAACAGTAAAACAAGTAAAACAAGAGGATCTATGTCTGTAGCTGAAGCCTCCTCCTCACATATCTTTGACCAGAAAAGCAAAGTCTGAGTCCTTTCTAGCAAATACCTACATTATGGGTACTTTACCTTAAAAAATAAAATGTAAAACAACAACTTTCACTCTTCCCAGTGGGTGGTACAAAATGTGAGGGAGGGTGTCTACAGAGGCAGCCTCAGAACTCCCAGAAGTTCCTCATCTGAGTGCCTCAAGCAGGAATTGCTGGCTTTACTCCCCTTGTGTGCCTGTAGGATGGGGCTGTGTGTCCCATCTGAGCCACAGCTGCTCAGGAGAGCAGAACTGCCTTGAGAAAGTGGTTCTGGGCTCTGCCCTTTGTGTGCAGAGGCTGGAATGGATTTCTCTCAGGCCTCCAGGCTGATTTCCTGATTAATAAGGCGTGTTGCAGTTGGGTGCAGAGGGTTTGTGGGCTCTGCTCCCCACCTGCTCACTGACTGAAGTGCTTTGGCTTCCAGGCCATGACCTGTCCCAACGCAGTCGTGTCCTACGAGATCGTTCTGTCCATCACACGCCTGATCAAGAAATATGGCAAGGGGCTGCAGGCTGTGACCTGGGATATCCTCCTGGACATCATGGAGAGGCTGCTGCAGCAGCTGCAGGTGGGTGTTGGGCCTGCCTGCATGTGCTCTCAGTCCCAAGGCTTTGCTAGAAATCGTTCTGCAAATTGATCAGTTTGTGCTCTGTGGAGAAATGGAAGCTGAGAAAAGCTTAGCCCAATTCTCACTGCTGTGGTTCTCTGAGTTTTCTGTTGGTGTTTAAAATTAGCACTTTTTGGCAAGGTGGAGCTCTTTCAGGAATGGTTTTGTCTCTTTTCAGGTTCTGGAGAGCCAAGAACTGAAGTCCATTGTACATGATCTTTTGACCACAGTAGAAGAACTCTGTGACCAGAATGATTTTCATGGCTCTGAAGAGAGATTTTTCGAGCTGGTGGAAAGATGTGCTGATCAGAGACCAGTAAGGCTTTATTATTTTCCTCCTTTTGAGTCTGTTCTGTTACAGCTGAAATTTGAGAGTCCTAAAATAAAAAATGGTCGGAAAATCCCAGCAGGGATTTTCCATGAGCCTTATTCCCATGGAGGGGGTTGGGGGAATGGATTTGTTATGTTTGCTTATACACAAAAAGCATTTCTTGGTCTTTCCATGAAGGAATCTTCTGTGTTAAACCTGATAACATACAGAGCTCAGTCCATCCACCCTGCCAAAGATGGCTGGATCCACAACCTGCAGCTCTTAATGGAGAGGTTCTTCAGGTAGGAAATCATAACTTTAGGAACATCTTACTTTTAAGAAGCACTTTCAAGTGTTTCTTGCCACCTTGTCACGTTAGATAATCTTGTTTTCTGAAGTTCTAACGTTCTGAAGTTCTAAGTTAGTAAGTGGCTGCTGAGAAGTGTGGTAGTCCCAGGGCACAGCACATGAAAGGACTTATTTAACAAAAGAGAAGCTTTCCACTGAGTTCTTTATACTGCTTTTTTCTTCTTCTCTTTCATTCTATTCAGTACTATTCCAATTAGCTTAGGCAGTTGTGTTCCACTCCACAGCACTTTGTAGTACTGACACCAAACAAGATTTTCCTGTTCAGCATTAGGATTGCATATGGTTATCCAGTATTCCAGTTATCTGGTTTTGAATTGATGCTCCCTGAGGGATTCTGTGCTCTGAAACATCAACACAGAGCAATAACAAACTTCTGTCTCCTCTGTGAAATGCTGCCAAAGAGCAGCTCTTCCTCAGTGCCATGTGTTTGGTTTTAAATTTGCTCACCAGAGCACTTGTTCTTTTGACATGTGCTTCCTAGTTTGGATTGGAAATGGGAAAGCTGCAATTACAGGTCTGCAGAAGGAGCAAAAGCTGAGCTGGGATTTGAATTTCCAGTTGTTCTTGAATCTGATTTCAGGTGTAGAGACATTAACTGAGGACTCAGCTGATCTTTCACTGTTCCAACTCAGAATAAGTTTCTTGTTTTACTTTTCTTCCCCCACTTCCCTAAATACCAACAACTCTTATTTTACTCGTTTTGGGTTTGCTTTTCCCGTTTTAGGAACGAGAGCCGTAGTGCTGTTAGGATTAAGGTTCTGGATGTGCTGTCCTTTGTGCTGAGCATCAACAGACAGTTCTATGAGGTGAGTGTTTGCCTGGGGGTCCCAGGTGAGGTCTCAGGTGGGTGGGAAAGCCTTTGGTGGGGCACATTGTCCTGGGGGTTTCAGGTTCCCTCTGCCCTAGGGGAAGGCACAGCCCTGGCCTCTAAATCTCCCCCACACACCTGTTTCTTTGGGATGCTTGTGGGGGGAATTGCCATTATTTGTCCTTAGCTGGATACAGGAATGTGCAATTTGCAGTGGGAGCTGCAGGGTTTTGAGGACAGACCTGGTTGTGTCTTGGCTTCCCTGTTTTAAGGCCATGATTAATTCCATGTCCATTTTGTTTTGGAAGAATTGACAGTCAATGTGAGAGGTGCAAAGTTGATTTAAAATCTTTGTAAAGGATGGGGACTGGACAATTGAGCAGTGACTGGTCTTGGTGCTTGCACTTTAATTGCTGTCCAAGATGGAAATTCTGTGGGAGAGGAGTTAGGGAAGAGCTCCAGGGATATCTTGAGCTCCTCAGGACGTGCCCAAAGTGTCAGAGGGCAGGAAGGGGCAGAGATGCTCCTTGGATTCCTTCAAGATTTGTGAAAACATGAAGCTGTTGGTGTTTCCTCTCTCTCAAAAAAATAAGGCCCAGAAATCCCTTGTCTGTTTGAGTCTGAGCTGTCAAATCTATAGGTCAGACAAAACCCAAAGCACTGAAAAGTTCAGTAAAAATCACAAATATCTGGAGGGTTGGCAGACAGAAATACTTGTTGGATGGAAGAGGAGATGAAGGAATGGAGCAGTGGAGGAATAAGCTTGGTATCAGAATAGCTGAGTTCTTTTGTTTGCAGTTCTTTCTCTTAACGTGCTGAACATCTGACAGCTTAGGAGGGTCTGTCCTCTTGCAGGAAGAGCTGATAAACCTGGTGGTGATCTCCCAGCTGGCTCACATCCCAGAGGATAAAGACCATCAGGTCCGAAAATTGGCCACTCAGCTGCTGGTGGACCTGGCTGAAGGCTGCAACACTCACCACTTCAACAGCCTGCTGGATATCATAGCCAAGGTGCATTTCCCAGCAGGGGTGACTTCCTGAGGCTTCCCTCCCCTTCCAGCATGGAAATAGAGAAAGGATGGGCTGCAGTTTAAATAATTTGTTGCATTTCTCTTTCAAAGGTGGCTGCACATTCTCTGTCATCTCCTTCTGAACTGGAAGAGAGGGACTTGCTGTCATATTCAGCTTCTCTGGAGGATGTCAAGACAGCAGTTCTTGGGCTCCTGATAATTCTTCAGGTAAATGCTGCAGAGCATTAAACACAAATTTTTCATAATACTCTTCTGCTGGACTTGGCTTTTTAGATGACTCTTCTCCCACTATTAAATATTCTGTTGAAATATTTAATATTGTAGGCCTTGTTCTGGTCAGTCCTTTGATTTTGAGCACTGTGGGACTGTTTGCTAAGTGTTCTATTTTCCTAACTCCCATTGCACAGCCCAGATGAGCACATTTTCCTGTGTGGAGGGAGGATGTGGCCATAAATGAGCAGAAAGGAGGAGTTCATAACCTTGAATAGATTTAATAGATCTGTTGTGTTTGGGCAGCACGTCCTGGGCTGTGGTGAAGAGCAGGCTGTTCTCTGGAGCAACCAGAGCTGCTCTGGAGTGTTTGCAGAGGTTCTTTCCAGAGCCACCTGCTCGTGTTAAAATGAGGATGAAGCTTCTGCTGCATTTCTGCTGGACTTGGCAGTGCAGCCCCAGGTGTGTGACAGAGCCCTGGGGCTGGGCTGTGTTTCTGTGCCTGCAGACCAAGCTGTACAGTTTGCCCTCCAGCCACGCCACGCGCGTGTACGAGATGCTGATCCAGCATGTCCAGCGCCACTACAAGTACTCCTACAGCCTCCCCGTGGCCAGCAGCATCAGGCTGCAGGTAGGAGAGCCCCTGTGCTCCCAGAGCTGCACAATCCTCTGGGATTCCTGGGTGGCAGGTGGGGACTGGCTGCTCTGGAGCTTGCAAGAGGCAGAATTAAACGTTCCTTGGTCACACAGGTACATAAAGGAGGTGTGACTCCAGCAGTGGTGCCTCCTGCAGAACAAACCGTGGCTTCTCTTAAAAATCCCTTTGCACCTGGAGGAATATCATGTGGGGGTGGGAGAGTATTGCACTGGCTCAGGGTTTGAGTGACTCCAGTGTCTTCCCTGTTGCAGGTGTTTGATTTCCTGCTGATGCTCCGAGCTGACTCCCTGCACCGCCTCGGCCTTTCCAACAAGGATGGAGCAGTGAGGTTCAGCCCCTACTGCCTCTGTGATTTTGTGTAGGTTTCTCATTGTGTTAGGCAAAAGAATCACAGAGTGGTTTGGGTTGGAAGGGATCCTGGAGCTCATCCAGTGCCACCCCTGCCATGAGCAGGACACCTTCCACTGTCCCAGGCTGCTCCAAACCCCACCCAACCTGGTCTTGGACACTTCTTAATTTATTTTTTATTTTTAAAACACTGTTTTTCAAACTAAATTGTGTTCTTGCTGAGCTTAATGTTCCATCAGTAACGATCTGCAGTTTTTCCTAAATCTTCCAAATCCTAGACCAGCTGTAGTTACACCCTAGGATTGTCTGAACCAGTAAGGCTTTGGTGAACTGTTCTTACAAATCACTTACCTGCAGAGCTTTCCATCTCAGACATGAAATTTAAGTTCCTGCTCACAAAACTTACTCCAAAAATGTGCAATTTTTTGCCTCAAACCAGTTCCATACTGAATTTTGATTCGATGATTTGTACAAATCTGGCATCTGAGTTTTAATTTTATAGCTTGTCTAAAATTGTGTAACACAGTCCAAAAGATACCTTTCTAAATTACACAGAAAAATCCTTCATTGATCAAACTGGCTGATTGCAGTGTGTCTGCTGGGAAATCCTGTTCTTTTTAAAATTGAAAATGCAGATTATATTGTTCAGTCTTCAAACAGGGTGGCTCCCAAACAGGGTGGTGCTGTATGTCACATGAATAAGCTGTAAAAATGACATGTATTTTTCTCCCTTTCTGTGTTGCAGAGAGGCAGAGAAAAGGGCTTCTGAGAAAAAGCCCCCTGGCACCCTGTCCCCACCTTCAGGCAGCCCCAGTGTGCCTTCCCAGGGTGGCACCGTCCGGGTGGGACACCTGCCCTACTCCATGGTCTTTGGGGTCCTCCTGCAGTGTTTGAAGCAGGTAAGTCCCCTCCTGGCATCTTTGTGTCCCCTCCTGGTATCCTTCTGTCCCCTCCTGGCATCTTTATGTCCCCTCCTGGCACCAATCTGACAGCTGCCTGTCAAATTCCAGCCCAGAGATCTTAAGTAAAGCCTGAAAAGCAATTTTTGCTCCTTCTGCTCAAAATCTGGGTGTGATTGTGCAGCTTCACAGCCACCAGTGGGAGCAGCAGTCCATCTCTTCAGAAAATAAGCACAGCTTTCATTGCCCTGCTTCAGAGCAGGCAAGGGCAAAAGCTGTGCTTGTTAAACAAGATCCAAGAAGCCAGCCTGCTTCTGAAAGGGTATTTGGAATTAAAACCTCTCCCACTGCAAGTTTGTGAGGTGTTTTGAGAATTTGTGAATGTTTCATCACCAATAAGCTGTAAATAGGAATTGTTCCTGAGGGTGGCATTGGACACAGTTCTGTGCTGAGGGCTTGGCTTGCTCTGGGAGTGAATTGGTGCTGGTGCTTAGGAGAATTGAATTCTGGTTCTCAGATCTCAATATAATTTCTCTTCCAATTTGTGGTGCCAGTATTGCACCTAGAGCTGGGTGACAGACAGGGGGAAACTTGTGACATCTAAATGCCACTTCTTTTTCTGTATCAACCACTACAAGACCTACATCTGCCTGGGAAATGACACATTGTCTGCAGTTTGATTGATCTTCCAAACTCGAGTGAAATCATGCAAAAATTTTCATCCTTAACATTTTCTGTCTTTTCAGGAGACAGACTGGAAGGTGCTGAAGTTGGTTCTCAACAAATTACCCGAATCTCTCCGCTATAAAGTGCTATTTTTAACTTCTCCTTGCAACATAGACCAGCTGGCCTCTGCACTGAGCTACATGGTAATGCTACTGAGGCACAGTCCCCAGCTCCTTGGTTTGCTTGGGAATTGCTTGGAGGGGATTTTTGAGTGGTTTTTTTTTTTATCTTCAGACAAATATTTTAAAGATTAGCAGTCTGGTTGTCAATTCTCACTCGCCCTCTCTTTTGTGAGGGTTGCCTAGGTACAGAATAGGTAATAATTGTATGTTTTAATGCATGTGTGTGAATATATGTATGTACAGGTGTTGGGGAGCTGTGGGCAGTGCCTTGTGCTGCCTTGCAGAGGGTGTTTTAGGGAGGGGTGCCCTGACTGGCTGTGTGATGTGTCAGCTCACAGACAAGAAGACCACGGACAGGCTCCATGGGACCCCCGAAGGCTTTTCCCGCACGGATTTGCACCTGGCTGTGGTCCCTGTTCTGACAGCACTGATATCTTACCACAACTACCTGGACAAAGCCAAGCAGGTGTGGGGAGATGGGAGGGTGTAGGGAAGGCAGAGCCTGTAGAGCATGGTTTAGCCTGGGAACTGGTTAGGGGACAGAAGTGCAAGGTTACACTGCCCTTTTCTGCTGGGAAATGCTGCATCTGCTGAATTTGGGGTGAAAAAACACTTAGATGACTCCATGTAGGATTAACTGTGGGTTCACTCCTCACCTCTCCCACTCACAGGTCACTGAGTGACTACCCTCTGCACAAGACCCTTATAAACACAAAATTTCTGCTAAATCAGAAACTTAAAATCTCAACTACCTTCTTGACTGGAGTTCCCTGATAAGAGTTTGGCTTGGGGTATCTGCAGCATTATTTACAGCTCAGTGTTACACTCAGCTGTGTCACACAGGCTGGCAGCAGGGCACCTTGCAGCAGGGGTACTTTGCAGGGTGTTGTGGGGTGCTGTGGGAGTCAGGAGGTGGTGTCAGGGAGCTCTTTGGTGTGCTGAGTGTTTCCCTGCTCTGGCAGCGAGAGATCGTGTACTGCCTGGAGCACGGGCTCATCTACCGCTGTGCCAACCAGTGCGTGGTGGCACTGTCAGTCTGCAGCGTGGAGATGCCCGACATCATCATCAAGGCACTGCCCGTCCTGATTGTCAAACTCACCCACATTTCTGCCACAGCCAACATGGCCATCCCTCTGCTGGAATTTCTGTCGAGTAAGTCGTGATGTTCTCCAGTTCCTGTAGGTTCGGCTGTGGAATGTTGGGGGTTTGATGGTGTTGGTGATATGGAATGCGCTGTGATGTTCTTGCTCAGGTTATAAATGTTGGAGCACCTCATTTGTTACATTTTCTGTATGAAGCTTTTGCTCTGAGGAGAGAAACACACTCTATGTTGTGCAGCCATATGGAAATACGAGCTGCATTATTCTCCTTGCGTGACATGATTTTAACTTCATGTCACTGATCATTCAGAAAAATAACAAAAAATTAGAAATTCAACTGCATTAGGATGTTGAAGGGTTGTGTTGAGGGCTGACCTGTGCTGGTTTTGCTGTTGCACTGTTGCAGCTCTGGCCAGGCTGCCTCACCTGTACCGGAACTTCGCGGCAGAGCAGTACGCCAGCGTCTTCGCCATCTCCCTGCCCTACACAAACCCCTCCAAGTAAGGCCACAGCAATGTGCTTCTCTCTCATCTGTGAAACTGAGAGCTTGGAAAGCCTTTTCTTGTCGTTTTTGGCTCAAGGTTATCCATAGGATGTTGCTCATTCTGGTGTTACCAGGCTTTTCTTGAAAAAGGGGTATTTCTGTCCTGTGAGGGTGGGGAGATCCTGGCACAGGGTGCCCAGAGCAGCTGTGGCTGCTCCTGGGTCCCTGGAAATGTCCAAGGCCAGGTGGGATGGCACTTGGAGCAACTTGGGATAGTGGAATGTGGAACTGGATGAAGTCTTAAGATCCCTTCCCCCGCAAACCATTCTGTAATTCCATGATACAATTCTAGGACATCATCACCTTGGACAAAAACCTGTTTCTCTTGAACAGAATTTTTTGAGGTTTGCTTTTTTTTTTTTCTTTACACTTTGAGTAGGTAAGGGAGCAGTTCTGTGTGCCAGGCTGAGCAGTGCACACTGAGCTGTGGGTGTCTCTGCTGCTGCAGGTTTAACCAGTACATCGTGTGCCTGGCCCACCACGTGATTGCCATGTGGTTCATCCGCTGCCGCCTGCCCTTCCGCAAGGACTTCGTCCCCTACATCACCAAGGTAAAGGCACTGCTCGGTCCAGCAGCACTCAGGAGAGCCGACTGATCAAAACTCATCTGACAGCTTTGAAGGTTCTGTTTGAAGCTAGCAGAATTCTGGCTTTCTTGTCAGCATCTCCGTGAGCTCTCCCGCTTGGAGCTGCAGATTTTGAGCTGCGCGTTGTTCACGTTGTCACCTCTTGTCCCCACGGCAGGGCCTGCGCTCCAACGTGCTCCTGTCCTTCGATGACACCCCAGAGAAGGACAGCTTCAGGGCTCGCAGCACCAGCCTCAACGAGAGGCCAAAGAGGTAAATTCTCTTCGACCCCAGCAGGGTTTGGTGTTCCCCACCCCGGTGCTCTCGCCCTTCCCTGCGTGTCCCTGACAGAGGCTGGGTGTAGTGATCCCAGTCTGGCAGTGCAGCAAGCAAGCAAAGTAAACCTCTTTAGGTTAGAGACAGATGAGGCTGGTGAGAAGCTGGGATGCAGCCAGGCTGGCAGCCTGGTGAGGCAGCTGAGGCAGCACTGCCTTTTTTCTGTTCGCTTCTGAAAATCAGCACTTGTGGCAGGTTGGGGTGTGTCAGTGCAGTGTTACCAGAGATGAGAGAAGAGGGTAATACCAGAGATAACAGAATCCCATGTTCACGTGGATTGCGTGAGCTCCTTTTGATGATTGATCTGTAACGAGTCATTTTCAGATGATTGCCAGAGAAATGGTTGTGATCAACGACCTGGATAAATTAGAGAGCCAGTATTGTATTTTTCCATGGTGTTCCCAGTCAGGTCTGTGCACTGGCTGGGACACAGCTCCTTTCTTTCTGTCTGGATGTCCCAATCCCTTTTTTTTTTTTTAATTTTTGAAGCCATTGTGACAGTTTTAAGCAAAGCCTTCAGAAGTCAGGGCATTTCTTGCTGGTAATCATTCAAAGTAAGATTTGCCAGGGGAGGAAGATATTTCTTGGAAGGCATTCAGGGTTTATCCAGTGTCCTTTTACCTGCAGGGATTACCTGAATTGGTTCACTTAACTTGCTTCAGTGTTGTGAGCAGTGAGCACATGGTGGCATCTGAGCCCTGGGGAAAGTGCCTCTACTTCACCTGCAAGGCTGCAGCAGAGTCTTGCAATGCAGAAACACCATCCCTGCCCTACTGCTGAAGCTGTAAACCTTGTGTTGTGTTTCATCTCTCCCATCTCCTCCTCTTTCATCCAGAAACTTGGAAGAGAAGCCTTTTGACACTCATCTCTCCAATTAGAATTCCAACTAATCTTTTTTTTTTCTTTTTTTCCCTTAAGAAACCTTTTAAATTCTACCAGGTTGGAATACTACTGTCTCTAAAGGCTTTTGCTGGATCACTTTCCACAGAAATCTCTGCTGAGGAGTGTGGCTGTACTCAGGCAGTGCCCAGAGCACTGGAATAGCAGGATGCCACTGCCTCTGGGTCTGGCTGAGCTTGGATTCTGGCCAGGGCACAGAGGGAAGGCCTGAAGCAAATTCTAGTTTCCTTGCCTAAGAAGCTTCTGGGCTTGGTTTTCAGTCCTGAAGCTCAAAGAATGTTTCCCTGCCATAGCTGAGGTGCTGGGTGTTCCAAGGGATAAGAATCCCAGCAGTTGCCAGGGCTGCTGGGTGTCCTGATGTTGGTGTAGGTGATGGTCCCTGAGCATGAGCCTGTGCTCTCTGCAGCAGTTGTGGCCAAAAGTGATCTGGGAGAGGCTGCTGGGAGAAGGACAAAGAAATTCTGCTTCCTCCAGGTGGCAATCTGAGATGTAAGAACTCACCGAGATGAGGATGGCAAATAAATTGTGTTTAGAAACAGCCAGAAGGGTTAAATTAGTGCCTGCATTTTATCCCTGGGGATGGAAGCTGCTGGACCAACTGTTCTGCCCAAATTAGCCCCGAGCCTGGCGTGCATCTCAGTGACTAATTAAAGTGCCTCTTGGATCTTAATTGCTGTCATCTCCCGTGTGTTCCTGGCACTTGCCAGTGTGCCCAGTAATTTCCTTTCTGTGCCAGCCCAGAGCCCAGGGGGTTCCCTGGAGCCTGGGCTGAGGCAGCTGGCGTGGCACAGGAGCATCCCCAGGGGTGTTTGTTGGCTCTGCAGTGTGGCAGGGTCTGGAACAGGGGGCTCAGTGTCCCCAGGACCCCAGCTGGGCTGAGGGACACCTCTGGGAGGCCCTGGGTGTGTTGTGACTTGGGGAAAAGCTCAGCTTTGGGCCAGGCTTATGGGGACAGAGATGTGTGTCATGGTCCCTGTCTCTTGTTAAAAACTGCTGCAACCTAGTCCAGGTAAAGCATTTTAGGATCTGTGGAAACCTTCAGGTGTTGAGTCATGGTGAGTTGGGACAGCACAAAAGGGGGTTGAAGTGCACAAAACTCCTCAGCCTTGAGGAATTTGTGCCCAGGGAGCCCTCAGGTGCCCTTGCCTTTGCTGAACAGCCCAGTATTCCAACTCTCATTTCAACCAGTTTTTTTCTTTTAACTTGTACTAATTTCATTTGTTTTGTAGCACATTTAAATTCTTGTTTTCAAAATGTGGTTTGTCTTTTTAATGCTTTGCAAGCTCTGCTTGTTTGTATGTTTTAATTTTTGTTTCCCTTTTTTTTTTTTTTTTTTTTGGCATTTGTTTTATTTTCCATCACCCTCCGGGATCCCCCAATATTGACCCTGTGACTGTGACCTTTCAACCTACATCCCTCCAATGGTTTCCTCCCTTCTGTGACCTCTTTTGGGGCTTGGTGCTTCTCCACATAGTAGTTTAAGACTAGCCAAAAATGCAAAGCAAGGCTTGAATAACTCTCCTCCAGTGAAAGAGCTGAAAGAACCCTCTGCAGTTGATGCCTTCCGATCCCGCAGCATCAGTGTGTCTGAACATGTGGTCCGCAGGTAGAGGCACTTTGGATGGGGACAATCCAAGAGCAGCTGGGCCCTTGGAGGTTTTGCTGCAAGGGTGGGTGGAAGCAGGGTGGATTTGCATGTGGGATGCTTGCATGACTTGGTTCTCCCATGAGAAACCGGCCTCAGCCACAGGCGAGGGTTTTGGGAAAGCATCCCGAGGTTTCCCAAGGCCACGTCACACCCCGGGTGTCTGTGGTCACCTTGCCACGTTCTCTGGTGCTTTAGCAATGACAGATTCTATTTTCAAAGTAAAGGTGGTGAAGGGGAAAAAAAAAAAACAACCAAACAAAAAAAAACAACCCATGCACAAAAAAAGGAAAAAGGTTGCATTCTGCACAAGGGGGAATCCTGGATACAGCACACTAAAACTTGAGCCTCCAAAGCAGGGGTTTGATTTAGGAGAGGCTTTGGAAACTCTGCAAAGTCATGGAGAGCCTTCCTTCCAGTCTAGTTCTGGCCTCAGTTTAGGATTTGTTCTTCTGAAGGAGCTGATGAAGTGTCCTGGTGTCAAGAATGATGCCATGAAAAACCTGGATTTGTCTTTCCAGAGAGCAGTGAGAGGTGTGCTCAGCCCATATGAATTGATGCTTTCACAACTAAGGAAAACAAGATTTGGTTACAGAGATTGATTTGGTTGATTGACAGGTTTTGATGGCAAGCATTGATCTGCTCCAATGAAAGATGTGAAATAATTGATGCCAGTTTTAAAAACATATTTCTGCATCACTTCCCTTGAGTGATAAACTGCTGAACCTGAAGATTTGTGCCTTAACCTGTAGGATTGCTGACAGTGGAACTTGAGTTGGTTTTTTTTAATTTGTTTTTGTCGCAATGTGTTGTCTGGGGGAGAGAGGCTGAAGTGACTGCAATTGCAATTATAGTTCTGACACTTCATGTTATTGGAGAAATTCTTCCCTGTGAGGGAGGTGAGCCCCTGGCACAGGTGCCCAGAGCAGCTGTGGCTGCCCCTGGATCCCTGGCAGTGCCCAAGGCCAGGCTGGCCAGGGCTGGGAGCAGCCTGGGACAGTGGAAGGTGTCCCTGGCCAGGGCAGGGGTGGTGCTGGATGGGCTTTGATGTCCCTTCCAACCCAAACCCTTCTAGGATTCTCTGATTTCCCCATTAATCATGAGGTGATTTTCTTCTCTTGCATTTCCATGGAAATGGTAGCAACAAAAAGTTCAGATAATTGCCCTTAATGAAGCCAAAGAAGTTGCCACATGATAAAAATTTTGGCTGTGCCTCAGCTTAGTTTGTATTACAATGACATAAGGGGTTGTCTTTATCAAATATTGCAGTCCAGCCTAAAACAGAAATGGTTTTAAACTGCTTTGCTGATTTGGCTGATTTGAAGGTAGACCTTCTCTCTATTCTTGTGCCAATTTCCTGTTCAGAGTGCAATGTTTTTTCCTATTTCAAGTTAAATTAGGTTTTACCTAGCTATTGAATTTGGAGGGGAAAAAAAACAATATACGGAAGAGATGCAACAGAGAAAAAAGCAAACCACAGGACTATAAAGTGAAGTCTGGAGTGCCCCAGTTTCTGGCTCATGGGCAACCTGCTGCCTGGGAAGCTGGTGCTGGTCATGGGATGCTTGCCCTCAGCATAGATTAGGAGCTGCCACTCACTCCTTGCTTGGTGCACTTGCCCATGGGCCACCAACGTCACAGAGTGCCGGCCTGGCCAGCTGGCACCGGAGTCTCTCCAGAGAAAACACACTTCCTGCAGCAACAACCTGGGAAGCACAACATGAGGCTGATCCCAAATGATCCCAAAATCTGTTTCCCAAGGCCTGGGTGTGTGGCTGGCACGTGCATGCACAGCAGGGTCTGCGTCCCGCCGGCTCTGGGGACGGGGACGTGGTGCCATCTCATCTGTCTCCTGGGGACTTTCTCTTCCAGCCGCATCCAAACGTCCATCACCAGCTCCAGCCTGGGCTCTGCAGATGAAAACTCCATGGCTCAGGCTGATGACAACTTGAAAAACCTGCACCTGGAGCTGACAGAGACCTGCCTGGACATGATGGCTCGATATGTCTTCTCCAACTTCACTGCTGTGCCCAAGAGGTCAGGCGGGGACCAGGGACACACGGGTGGGGTTCAGGGTCATGTTTCACTTTGTTTGTGGAAAAACGTTGGGATTCTGGCAGGCTTGGGCTCTGAAGCCTTTTCTCACTGATAAAATCTTGGCTATAAAGGAGATGAGGGAAGGCTGGAGATGAGAAGGCTGTGGCGAGGCCTCAGAGCCCCTTCCTGTGCCTAAAGGGGCTCCAGGAGAGCTGGAGAGGGGCTGGGGACAAGGGGTGGAGGGACAGGACACAGGGAATGGCTCCCATTGCCAGAGTGCAGGGATAGGTGGGATATTGGATGGATTTTTTTTCCTGTGAGGGTGGTGAGACCCTGGAATGGATTTCCCAGAGGATGCCCCATCCCTGGAAGTGTTCCAGGCCAGTTGAATGAGGCTTGCAGCAGCCTGGGATGATGGAAGGTGTCCCTGCCCATGGCAGGGGGTGGCACTGGATGGACTTTAAGGTTCCTCCCAACCCAAACCATTCTGTGGTTCTGTCAAATCCACTGGAGAGAAGCAACCTTTGCTTTAGCCTGGACCTGTCTGGAGGAGATGCCCTGAAGGTCTGGGAGCAGGGCTTTGCTCCGTGTCCTTGCAGGATAGTCCCAGTGTGCTGCAGCAGCTCATCCATCATCCTGATGGATAACAGGGATGTGTCAGCCAAGGGGGGTGGCACAAGGTGGTTGCTTTGTAAAGGAGAGCAGGCAGCACCTCCTCCATGGTTAATGGCACCAGCTCTGTTCTCTGCCTGCTGAGAAATCTTCATCCCAAATGTGTTCCCAGGTCTCCTGTGGGTGAGTTTCTGCTGGCTGGAGGAAGGACCAAGACGTGGCTGGTTGGTAATAAGCTGGTGACCATCACTACAAGTGTTGGAACAGGGACAAGGTCCCTGCTTGGCCTGGACTCTGGAGAATTCCAAAGCACCCCAGAATCAAGGTAGGTGTTGCTCCCATTTCTGCAAATCTCCACCTGACACAGCCACCTAAACCACTGCTACAGCTTTGTAGTTCTTCCTCTTGGCATAAGAGGAATGTTTTATTTGTCCAGCATGGCTGAGTCCTCCCTCAGCATCACCAATATCTCCTTTCCTACAGCTCAGACCCTGTTCTGCAAGTGAGACAGACCAAGGAGGCTCCAGCCAAGCTGGAATCCCAGGCTGGGCAGCAGGTTTGCAGGAGCTCCCGCAGCAGAGTCCGATCCATGTCGGGTGAGTTCCCATCCTGGCCTCTCCCTGCCACAGCCTGAAGGTCCAGGTTTCTCCTGTGTCTGAGCTAATTGGGCATCTGGAGCTGTCTGGTGTTTAATGTCAGGTCAGCAGGAGCTGTTGCCTTCAGGTGTGTTTGGGCTCCTCCTGCTTCTCTCTCCTTGCAGGAGAGTTTTGATGATCACATAAACTGGTTTATAAGGAACACATGGAACATCAAATTCTCTTCGTGGTTTAACCCCAGCTGGCAGCTAAGCCTCACCCAGGTGCTCACTTTGTCCCTCACAAAGGGAGATGGAGGAGAGAGTTGGAAGGGGAAAAATCAGAAAATTTTTGGATTGAGAGAAGAGCAAGTTTAATAACTAAAATGAAGAAATAGTAACAATAATAATTGTAATGACAAGGGAAATGAAACCAGTATATTGTGTATGCAGCTGCTAGAAGAGGTTAAAAACCTCATTCCTGAGATATTTTAGGGGCTAACTAAGCGTGTCTCTCCCTTGGATTGTGTCTGTCCTGCCAGGTGGTCATGCCTTACGTGTTGGTGCCTTAGACAGCTCAGCCTCCCATTTTCCCAGTGGCTCAACTTCCCAAGGGACACAGGGCCCTCCTGCTGCTGCAGCCCGCCCAGAGAAGGCCAGTCCTGCTCCACAGACACCCCTGCAGAAGGAAAAAGCCAACTTAGCTGCCTATGTGCCACTGCTGACCCAGGGCTGGGCAGAGATCCTCGTGCGCAGGCCCACAGGTGGGTACCTGGGATCTTGGGGAGGTACCAGAGCCTGGGGGAAGGACAAAAATCCATATTTAGTTGTAAATGAATCTGTTTATGGCTTACTGCCTTTTGAAACTGTAGAACCATGGGATGAGTTGGGTCGGAAAGGACCTTAAAGACCACGCAGTGCCACCCCTGCCATGGGCAGGGACACCTTCCAGCATCCCAGGGTGCTCCAAGCCCTGTCCAGCCTGGCCTTGGGCACTGCCAGGGATCCAGGGGCAGCCACAAGTCTGGGCAGCTCAGCTGTGTTTGCTCTTAGGGAAAGAATAACAACTTGTTCAAGGTCCAAATGCTTGAACACCAGTGTGTTCAGGAGATTAACAGGAATTATCTGTTTCAACTGAAAGCTGTTTCATGAGAAAATAACTGACCTGGTGTTAATTAGGACACCTGAGTGTTTTGGATGCCTTTGAGAATCTGCTGTAACAGTGAGTTACCAGGGTTGGGTTTTGAGGAGCTTGGGGTGAAGTGCAGAGCACTGGGAGTAGCAAATTAATTGAGTCATTCTGCAGAAGAACTCACTGCTCTGTTTGGATTTTTTATCTGCAAATTCCAAAACAATTTGAGCATTTTCAAGGGGAGCTGTAACATCTGGGAGAGCTGGGTGTACTGACCACTTCTCCCCATTGTCTGGTGCAGGCAACACGAGCTGGCTGATGAGCCTGGAGAACCCGCTGAGCCCCTTCTCCTCAGACATCAACAACATGCCCCTGCAGGAGCTCTCCAACGCCCTGATGGCCGCAGAACGCTTCAAGGAGCACCGGGAGACGGCTCTGTACAAATCCCTGTCCGTGCCCTCCTCCAGCCTGGCCACGGGCACGGCCAAGCCCTCGCTGCTGCAGCGCTCCAACACAGGTGGGGGCTGCTGGCAGGGCAGGGACAGCTCAGGCTCTGCTGGCTCCCTGCAGGCCTTCCAGAGCAGCTGGGAGTGTGAGGGGGGCCAGCAATGAGAAAGGGAAGCAGTTCTTGTCCCTAGAAGTGAAAAATTCTCTTCCTCCTTGCTTCTGCTGGCGCGTGGGGGAAGAGGAAGGACGGGGGAGTAACGGAGCTGCTTTGGAGGAGTCGTGTGTTCGGTGTGTTCCCCAAATGAAAATGAACAAAGTCATGGATCTGTTCCCTCTCCCACTTGTTTGGGGCTGATCTGGGCATCCCACTTGTGGATGGATCTTTCCATGCAGTGTTTCCATTTCCATTTGTCTTCAGTTTGGGAGTCTGTGTCAGGCGCTCGGAGCTGCAGGTTCCTGGGGCATGGCCTGTTCCACCCCTTGCCAGCCAGGAGGAGTTGGTTGCCTCTGGCTTTTACGGCAGAATGCAAATCCTGGTGGATTTACCCACCTCTGAAAAGGACTGTTCAGCCTGCAGTTGAACCACTTGAGTTTCATTTGCTGGCTTGATTTTAACACAGCGGCCAAGGATTTTCACTCTATTTAATGTGGTGCTAGTTCCTCTAAAAAAACTGTTAATGTTGGGAGAGTGGTGTTGACCAACAGCTGCAGTTTTTAAAGCTTTCTGCAGTCCCTGCTCAAGCTCCTATCAGTGATATCCAGCACTGAGGCTCTGAGCACTGCAGGCACCATCAGAATAGAGCAGTGGTACCAGCAGACCAGGCTTTGCTGGGGAAAAAGGGATGCATTGTCTGGAAATCTGGTAAAAATGCCAGTTTTCAGTTTTGTTTTAAGCGGGGCAGAGTGTGTTTTAGTATTTCAGAACGTGTAAACACAAAATTGGAGCCAAAATCAAATTATCACCTCTTAGAAACAAACAAAAAAATTATTCTCCATAAACACTTTTGTGACTCTAAAACTCTGTGGTATGTGGAGCTAAGTGGACAGCTGAACCCATGCCACCTGAATGCCACTTCTGTGCCAGTCTGGGAGTCATTTCAGGCACATTCTTGCTAACCATACTCGCTGGAGCTGGCTGGGCAGTGACTGGAAGAATTTTTGCTGTCAGACTTTCACATGCCTGTTCTGCCCCTTTAGAGGTTAAACCTCTGTGAGTTTTCACACAGATTTTTTAGACTTTTCTGTGGGTTTAAAAGTGACCTTGTGCAGGTCAGGAAAGGCTCAGCCTGGTTTCCTGTGTGTGTTGGGATGTCAGGAAGGGATTTTCTGTTCCTAAGCCTCACAAAATGCATTCTGCAAAGGGAGGAGTTGGAGCCTGCACTGTTGGATGTGTTTATTCCTTCTTATTCCTGTTGAGACCTTGTGCACTTAAAGTATCCCTTTGGCATCTGGTGAGCTTATCCCAGCTTGTTCTTTCCTTTGTTTCATTTATTTATTTGTTTGTTTTAAACTAGGCTCTTGGTTACATTTTAAACTCTGTGCTTTTTAATTTTTTTATATTTTTTTCATATAGTCTCTCCTTCCTTTTGATGTAGCTGCTCACTTGATTTCCCTTTGCAGTGGCCTCTTTCTCTTCCATGTACCAGTCCAGTTGTCAAGGGAAGTTGCACAGGAGCATATCCTGGGCAGGTATATTTATATATCTTTAAGGAAAAAACCAACCAAACAGTATTGCCATAGAAGAACACCTCTGATTCATAGAAAATGTATCCTTCATCCCTCATTTTCCCCTTCCATGTCTCCTGTCTGTCCCCAGTCTCATCACTCTCAACAAATGGGATCTTGACTAGCATGAAGAAGTCCAAGCCAGATCCAACATTTGCAAGTGCAGACAGCTCCTCAAAGCAACTTTGCTTATAGCTGGGGTGGCTTGTGAGTCATGAGGCCAGTGTTAAATGACCTGTCAAAACATGGCTGGATTAATTCATTCTTCATTTGCAGCTTCATTTTCCAATTGGCTTTGTGTTCTGCTCAGTGGAAAAGCTCCCAGCTGTGAGGAGAGCAGTGTGTGCTGCAGGACAGGCTCCCCTTGGAGCTGCTCAGCCCACAGGGATCTGCCAGAATTGGGCACAGAAGGATAAAAAGCAGCTGATAATATGTATATGTTTCATATATGGATAACATTCAGCCAGCATGGAGCCTGGTTAAGAGCTTTTTAAATAAAAAAGAAATATATTTCAGCAGAAAACCTGCTAAATTCTACCTTTCAGAAGCTCTGTAATAACGTAAAATCTTTCTCCACTTCAGTAAAATTGATTTCATAATTAAATGAAGTGGAGATCAAATTACACACCTTATGAGCACAACACCTGCATTGCTTTGATAACCTGCAATGCTTTGTGATTTTAATTAGAGGGTTCAAATGTCTTTCTGCCTCTTTCCTTCACTGGAAAACTCCCAGCAGAGCAGTGGGGTGTTCTGAGCTGCTGCTGGTTGCTCTCAGAGGCCTCTCAAAGCAACACAAAGCTGCTGCAGCTCAATATTTTTCTGTACTTCCCTCTGCTCCTGCTATTCTCTTCCCACCTAAGGAATAATTAGTGCTTGGGTTGTTTCAAAGCACCAGCAATCTTGGCAGAGGTGTAGGAGGGGAGCTTGGCAGCACTGGGTGTCTGCAGGTGTGTTCTGGCTTGGACAGCTAACCAGATCAGCACGTTGTTTTGGTTCCTTTTGGTTTGTTTTGTATTTTTAGAAGGTTTGTGTGTGCAATGCTAACTCTTAATTGCTTCTTTGAAATAACTTTGGTCCTGCGAGCTGAAATCAATCCAGGAAAAGCTGCTTTAGTGATTTTTTTTTCCTTTGTATATTTTTTTTAATTTTGCTGATTTTCTTTATATTTTTTGTGTGTGCTAATTTTTGGTTTTATTACTTTTATTGTTATTATTTTGGAAAACAAATCTTGGCCTTTCAGATTGGTCTTCCAGTCCCTTGTGTGCATAATGGGAAGCCTCCTGTTCTCCAGCCTTTTCCTCAGGACAAAAAGCAAGGCCAGGAGGAGCCTTTGGTCAGACTCATCCCTGTGGTCAGTGCTTGGAGCAGATCCAAGGTTAAATCCTCCACATAGGCAGGGCTTCCACGGAGCGTTTTTGTCAGTGTGGTTCCACTCCCTGTGTGTCTGAGCAGATGCCACCAGTGTCCCTGTCACCCCTGCTCTCGTCCTTCCATGTGTTCAGGGCTGAGTTGTTCTGCTCCTCCTGAGACGTTCTAGGAAAGCTGCCAAACCGCAAGGAAATGGCTCCTAGGAAAATTTCTTATCTCCTTGTAGGCCTCAAGGCATGGGAGCGTTCCATTTCAGTACAAGAAAAGCTCCCTTTGAGAGCTGATGTCTCCAGTGAGCTTTTATCCCGTACTTTTCTACATCTCTGTAGTTCCTGTCTGTCCTGGTAACCCACGTCCAAGGTCCCGTTTCCTCATCCTGTGCCCTGTTGTCCATCAGCAATTGGAAAAAACCAGCTGCACTTCCTTGGCCCAAGGCAGGCTGTGAGGGAGAGGTGATTTATTCCCTGGAAAAAGGGGAGCCAGGAGCGAGTCTGACGTGACAAGAGATGCCAGGGCACTGACTCGGCATGGCCTTCCGTTGAGATCCCGTAGGGAAAAGGCTGGGACTTGAGAGGAGAGGAGAGATGGGGGCCCGTCCCCGCGTCCCCTCTCCACAGCCCCCGTGCCCGTGTCTCCGTAGAATCCGCCGTGGTGCTGGAGGAGGGCAGCCCGGGGGAGATGGAGCTCAGGGAGGCCGAGTCCCCCGCCGAGTCCCCCGAGAGCGAGGACACGGAGACCTCGTGTTCCGAGCACGTCCTGAGCGAGGAGAGGTTTGGAAAAGCCCAGGACTCGTACAGCAGGGTAAGGACAGGGTGGGCAGGGGTGACAACCAGCCATGACCTCCCTCATGGCACCCTCAGGAACTGCTCGCTGATGGCACTGGGGGCATGCAGGGGAACATCCTGGTTTATGAGGGACCTCGATCCACCTTTCCTTGGAAGTGTTGGGGTGCCTTGAGCCCCAACAGCTTTTATTCTGGCTGTCAGGAAAAGGAAGGAATTGTTCCCTGTGAGGGTGGGGAGGCCATGGCACAGGGTGCCCAGAAAATCCTGTTTTATCAGAGACCTTGATCCACATTGCTTTGTGCTCCTTTCTGCCCACCTTTCCTTGGAAGTGTTGGGGTGAATACAGCCTTGCTATTGTCAGCAAGGAAGGAATATTTCCCTGTGAGGGTGGGGAGGCCGTGGCACAGGGTGCGCAGAAAATCCTGTTTTATCAGAGACCTGGATCCACATTGCTTTGTGCTCCTTCCCACCCACCTCTCCTTGCAAATGTTGGGGTGCCTTGAGCCTTGCTGTTGTCAGCAAGGAAGGAATATTTCCCTGTGAGGGTGGGAAGACCCTGGCACAGGGTGCCCAGAAAATCCTGGTTTATCAGAGACCTGGATCCACATTGCCTTGCTGTTGTCAGCAAGGAAGGAATATTCCCTGTGAAGGTGGGGAGACCCTGGCACAGGGTGCCCAGAAAATCCTGGTTTATCAGAGACCTGGATCCACATTGCCTTGCTGTTGTTAGCAAGGAAGGAATATTTCTCTGTGAGGGTGGGGAGACCCTGGCACAGGGTGCCCAGAAAATCCTGTTTTATCAGAGACCTGGATCCACATTGCCTTGCTGTTGTCAGCAAGGAAGGAATATTTCCCTGTGAGGGTGGGGAGACCCTGGCACAGCGTGCCTTCCCCTGGATCCTTAGCAGTCTGACAGGGGGATGAGCATTCAGGTCTATCCCAACCCAAACCGTTCCGCGATTCTCTGATTCCATTAAAACTGTTTTATTTTTTATTTTTTCCCCGCAGTCCTCCTCCACGTCCAGCCAGGAGGAGAAGTCGCTGCGGTCGGAGGAGCTGGCGGAGGGCGGCATCCCCATCGGGCGGGCGCTGGAGGAGCTCTCCTTCCAGCCCTCACAGCCCCTCAGCAAGTCCAGCTCCTCGCCGGAGCTCCAGACGCTGCAGGAGGTGCTCAAGGACGCCAACGGGCGCGAGGTGCCCCGGCGGCTGAGCACTGAAGCGAAATCCAAGTCGCAGTCGGGGAACCTGGAAGGGGAAGGGCTGGGCGGCTGGCTGGGCCCCGGGGAGGACGGCAGGGCGGCCGGGCCGGGCGCTGGCGGCGCGGCCGCCGCCTCGCCCCGCTCGCCCTCGGGCCACCGGCCCCGCGGCTACACCATCTCCGACTCCGCGCCCTCCAGGAGGGGCAAGAGGATCGACAGAGACGCCTTCAAGGGCAGGGCAGCGGCGTCCAACGCCGAGAAAGTGCCTGGGATAAACCCCAGGTGGGTGCAGAGCCCCTGGGCTGCTCCATCGGGGCTCCTTCAGCGGGGTCTGCGCAGCATCCGATTAAAAAATTAATGACCTGCTTTATTCAGGCTGATGCAGACCCGTAGGGCACACTACCACCGAATGGACTTTGGGGTTGGGAAACAGAGCTCCCAAATGGTGAAAGAAATAGATGGGTAGTTCCCTCCTGTGCTTAATGTACTCAATTTAGGGGCTGTGGTTTGACCGCAGGTTACCCAGAGTTAGTTTTGTTGTGAACGGGGTGAATTGCTAGTTTTGCAGTTCAAGAAACATGATGTGCAAAATCCTAAGAAGAAGGAAAAGAACGATTGTAATAGTTGCTTTTTGAACCTGGGATATTGTTAGCTGTCCAAAATTGCACAATGAGACAATTCTCATCTGATTGAGGGCAGGAAAAATGCAAATGTCTGTACAATCATGTGTCTGAAAGCCCAGAAATATCCCCAGAGCTATAGAGAGCATTCCTGCTCCTCCATTCTGTGCCTTTGAACAGGGAATTTGTGTGGCTGCTGCTGTTTGACACATCACTGTTTTTCTGACAGGGGTCTGTTGCAAACTGCAGGTAGTCAGGCACTCAGAGTGTCTCTAAAAGATGAATAATACCCTGTTAGCATTTTAATTCCTCCCATTTTTTCTGCTGTACATAACGTTCTTACCTCCAACAGATCAAAACTGACATAATTTTTATGGTAACAGACTTTTCCCTCCTTCTCTCCTTCAGCTTTGTGTTTTTACAGTTGTACCACTCCCCCTTCTTTGGTGATGAAAACAACAAACCCCTCTTGTTGCCAAATGAGGTAGGCAAGGAGTTGTATAAATCCTTAATTTTTTTAACCTCATGACTTTCTTAGAATGCAGATGATAATTAGAAATATCCAGCTCAGGTGCTGCAGTTTAAAGGCGTTTCCTACCTGCAGTGCCACAGGTGGGAGGTCTCTGTGTTGAGGTTGTGGAGGGGATTATTTAAAGCTGGCAGAATGCTGGGATGGTTTGGGTTGGGAGGGATCTCCCAGGCTGCTCTGATGGGGTCCCTGTTTTGGTTGCAGACGTTTGAGAGGTCAGTGCAGCTCCTGGATCAGATCCCATCCTATGACACACACAAGATTGCAGTGCTCTACGTTGGGGAGGGCCAGGTGAGTGTGTGCAGGGGCCGGGATCCATGTGTAATGTTGGGAACCTCTCCAGCTGTGGGATTTTCCCTGTTCCTACAGCAGCCTGCCTTTTCCTTAATTTCCTGTGCTGAAAATCAGTGCCTGCATGAAACCCTTCTGTGAGGGCAATCACCTCATCCCAGGAAGGGGTCTGTGGTGCTGGTGCAGTGCTGCTGGTACTGAGTGTGACATGTGGCGTGTCCCTGTGTCCCAGAGCAACAACGAGATCGCCATCCTGTCCAACGAGCACGGCTCCTACCGCTACACCGAGTTCCTCACAGGCCTGGGCAAGCTCATCGAGCTCAAGGACTGCCAGCCAGACAAGATCTACCTGGGTGGCCTGGATGTGTGTGGGGAGGATGGACAGTTCACCTACTGCTGGCATGATGACATCATGCAAGGTGAGCTGGAAGGATGGTTTGTGTCTCCTCACCTTTCTTCCACACCGTTCCTTCCCAGGGAGGTGATGTCCTGGGCTCTGATCCCCTCCTGTTCTCTCTGGTAGCTCTGCAAGCCATGTGGTAAAGGTCAGGCCAAAACATACCTGCCTTACTTAACGAAAACATTGCATCATTTTTATAATGGTTTGCTCTGTAAAACAGTCTGCTCTGTGTAAAAGATCTGCTTTGTAAACCTTTGAAATTACCAGCTTTTTAAAGGCTGGCAGGGTTTGGTTTGGAGATTTAGCTGCTGTCCCCAGCTGCTGTAAAAGCTGTTCACTGAGGGTGGCGTCAATATTGCTGTGTTTCTCTGAAGAGCAGTTCAGAGCTGTGGGCATGGCTCATGTCACTGCAGTGTCACCCAGCTCCTGCAGCACCAAGCAGTGCAGAAATCATTCAGGATCTAGCAGGATATGATGAACTTCCCAAATTTTTCCACACAGCTCTGTGCTCATCACATTGAGTCCTGTTCCACCTGGGGCTCTGCAGAGCCTCAGTTAGGGCAAGTCCTGCTTTAAGTTCTTTTGCGTCTTTCCTCCCTAACCCAGGGTCTCCTCTCCATGCTGCTGTGTCCTTCCCACTGGCTGCTTCACTCCAAGCTCCAGGAGTCCTGGAGCATCCGGTGGGACTGGATTCAGCTGTCACAAATGGGGACAAACCTATTGAGGGAGCACAGTTTGTATTTTTATTACTGGCATGTGCCCACTGCTGCTTTCCCAGCCCAGCCTAAGGATCTCTGTGTTCCCTCTCCAGCCATTTTCCACATTGCCACTCTGATGCCCACAAAGGATTTGGATAAATACCGCTGTGACAAGAAGAGGCACCTGGGGAATGATTTTGTTTCCATTGTTTACAATGATTCTGGAGAGGATTTTAAGCTGGGCACAATAAAGGTAGGGGATTTTCCTCGTGGGTGTTTTACAGTCGGAGCACAGGGTTGTAACCTTCATGTGTTTGGGTGTTACCCTAAAAACTGTGTGGGGATGAGGTGGGGAGCTGTTGGCTGTGGTGGGTTCACTGGTGTGTGTTTATGGCTTTCTCAAACCACGGTGCTGCCAGGGAAATGTTTCTGACTCTTTCATTGGCTTCTCCTTAGGGGCAGTTCAATTTTGTCCATGTGATCATCACCCCTCTGGACTACGACTGTAACCTGGTGACGCTGCAGTGCCGGAAAGGTGGGAATTCCTCAGGGAATGTGCTGGGGGTTTGTGTTCTAAAAGTTAAAACTTCCAGGAGAAACTCTCTGGAACCAGTTTGCCCAGTTACACCTGGGTTTGCCCTGCTCATGTACCTTCTCTGGATTGTTCAAGCTCAGGACCCAGTGCCAGCAGCAGAGCAGATCCCTCCCTCCAACAGCTGCTTGGGAATGCTGGAGGACATTCCCAAGCAGCTGTGGAGGGCTCAGCAGTGCTGGTGCAGGTTTTACCAAAGGTGTTTCTGGCTCACACGTGGTTCATGTGAGCCCAGCAGGCTCTCCCCAAACCCTTATGGAGCAGCCAGAATTTGGGAGCCAGACCTACAGAGCAGGTTCTGTCAGAGCAGGAGCTGTGGAGCTTGTGGGGACTTGGTTGATACAATGCCTCAGGTTTATTTGACTTAGCTATTTAATCACTGGCAACTTTTTGCTTCTTCTTAACTGTCTTACGAGAATTTTTTCTTATTCTTTAAATTAAAGACATGGAGGGTCTGGTGGACACGAGTGTTGCCAAGATCATCTCTGACAAGAACCTGCCCTTCGTGGCCCGTCAGATGGCTCTGCATGCCAACGTGAGTACCCCCAGCTCCCTGAGCTTCCAGCTGCTGCCTTGGCCCATCACCCTCTTCCAAGGAAACAGGCAGGGCCTGCTAAAGCAAAGAAACAACTTTTCTACTTGACCTTGAAGCCGGAGTTGGCACCTGAGCAGTCCTAACTCAGAGCTGGATTGCAGTTGCTGTCAACCTGCACTGAAAATTTGGATTATTTTATTGCTGTGGTTGTGTTAATGTGGCTCCTCTCTTTTCCTGCTTCTCCCCACCCTTCCCAACCCAGATGGCTTCCCAGGTCCACCACAGCAGATCCAACCCCACGGACACCTACCCCTCCAAATGGATTGCGAGGCTGCGCCACATCAAGAGGCTGCGGCACCGGGTGAGTGCAGCTGCTCTGAGGGGTGGGACTGGGCTTGGCTGAGGCTTGCTGCAGCTGAGGCAGGTGAAACCAGCTGTCAGAACCAGCTGAGTGAGAGGGGGGCTGTGTGTACAGAGCTTAGAATCCAGCTGGTCATAGAATCACAGTTTGGGTTGGACCTTAAGGATCATCCAGTTCAAGTGTGGCAATGTCAAACAATTTCACTGGCAGTTAGGGCTGTGGGAAGCTTAAGCCTGGAATCCCAGAATCACTGATACTGGAAAAACTCTCCAAGCCCATCAAGTCCAACCTGTGTCCAATGCCTACCTTGTTCCCAAGCCCAGAGATTGCCACCTCCAGGAATTCCTTGGACATCTCCAGGGATGGGGACTCCAAAACTCCCTGGGCAGCCCCTTCCAGTACCTGACCATCCTTTCCGTGGGGAAATTCCTCCTGATGTCTCATACCTGGACACAGAGTGGCACTGCCACTGTCCTGGTAACCTGCCCTGCCAAGATTTGGAAGAATTTTGGAGAGAATGGAGCTCACCTGCTTTCTGTTGCCTTTCAGCTCCGTGAAGAGACACAGTACCAGAGCCCTGGCCTCCCCCTGCAGCTGCACCCCTCTGCCCCCACCAAACCCCCTCCCCAGATCCCCCAGGACCCCCCTCCCACCTACGAGACGGGGCAGAGGAAGAGGCTGATCTCCTCCGTGGACGACTTCACCGAGTTTGTGTAGGGCCAGGCTCGGGGTGTCCCTGCTGGGACACTGAGGCTGTGGAATTGTGTTCCCTGCCTGCTGATCCCTGCAGCTGCATGGACACGGGGATTGGGAGGCGCAGCCTGGCTGCTCCTTGCATGTGGACTTGGCACAGAACCTGCCAGGAGCTTTGGGTGCCCCTGAGGATGACACTGGATTCCCAGCAGAAGCTCCCAGAGGACCAACCCACTGTGTTTGGTTAGATTTGAGCTGTTTCAAAGCTTCTGTGTTGGGGAATTCCCTGCAGAACCTTTCTTTGGACTCCTTCCACACCAGCTCCTGGTGGAAGCAGACAAAGGATGATACTCTGCAAATCCTCGTGTGAAGGTACAGGAATTGTGGGATTTTTGAGGACTTTATTGGGAATGAAATATGAAGTATTGAAAATCCAGTTGCTATTTCTGAGCACCCCAGAATCCCAGCTTCTCCCTGAACCTTGGAGCTGTCAGCACTTGGACTCTTCAGGCTCTGACTCATTCTGCTGCCAGCTCTGGAAAGAGTTAATTTGGATTCTCTCCAGCTCCAAAATGCTGCCTAAATTCCCAAGGTTTGTCTTCATTTTGACCATCTGCAGAACTTCCCTGGTTGCAGGAATGCTGGGGTGTCTCACCCTTCCCCATGCACCTGATAAATTCCTTTTTGTCTGCTGACAAGTCTTGGGGCATCATGTCCCCACGAGTTTTGCTTATTCCCTGATGGGGAGGGTCTCAGGGGAGACTGAAGCAGTTCAGTTGGAGCTTCCAGGGCAGGTGGGCACAGCTGGCATGGGACTTGCAGCCCATCCTGAGGCAAGGAGGGCACCAGACACTACACCACCCAACTGGGAGGCACCTCATAAGCTGGACTATACTGTGAGACCTTCATCTCCTGCTTGGTCCGTGAGTGGGAGCGTGGCTTTGGGAATGGCTGCCAGCAGGGAGATGAAGACAAGTGCAATGTGCACAATGTGGGACTGTGAAGGGACAGGCGAGGGGACAAAGGGACAGCCCTCGCCTGTGCAGGTGTGTGGGAACACCAAGTGTCCGTTGTGTTCGAGTGTTTATGAGTCGTAAAGGAAATAAAATATTTGTCTGATCATGTCATGGGAGAGTTCAATATAAATCCTCCTGTCCTGGTTTAGTTTCCCAACCTGTGTTGCTCCTGGAGCCACCCCTCCCAGTGCTGGACACGGATTCCTGGCTGTATTCCAGTCCCTGGACTGGGATATTCCCTCTGTGCTGGGAGGGGACTTTAACAATTTGTCCTTAATTAAAATTATGGATGCAGGGAGAATGAGGGTGGGGTGGAGAGGAGCACCTGGAGCAGGACAAAAGCACCCGAGCCAGGTTTTAGCAGTCAAGTGTTTATTTGACTTTGTCACTTTGTACGAAACATCCCCACAGTTACAAAATCCACCATTTTTGTTTGCAGTGAAATGCTGACCAGACAGGAACTGTTGGCATTTTGGTCACAATCATTGTTTAAAAAAAAAAAAAATAGAAAAAATAAGGCACTTACAGAAGTCCCTCCCTCTCCCTTGGAACGAATGGATGGGGGTCTCATTTTTCATTTAAGCAGCTTGATCCTGATACATCACTGTGAGATTCAAGGCAATAAATAAGACACCATCTCTCAGTGACTACAGACACAAAAATATACATTCAGGGGGATTTATGGGCTTTGAGTCAAGTTTATTGCTGTGAGGGTGAAACTCCGTGACTGAATCCCTCCGGCTGCAGAGGAGCCTTAGCTGGGACACGGAGGGGAGCCTGGGACACTGCTGGAGCTGGCACAGGAGCTGCTGCACTGAGAACTGAGTGCTGGGAGCTGTGGGGCTGCCCACCACGCAGGGCTGGGCTTTGCAAGGAGCTGTGGGTGGCAGAGCTGCTCTCCGTACTTCAGGGAAGTAGGGCAGTTGTCTGATCCTGTTTCTGCTCCTCTGGGATCAGGAGGAGCACTTGGTAAAGTCACACACACACAGTCACACTCACACACGCACACGGGGCAAGGAACAGGCACTTGGGAACACAAATCCAGAGGGATTTGGGGGAATCTTTGTTCCAGCTGCCCCTTAGCTTAGGAATGGCTGCTCAGAAACATTTGGGGTCCTGCTGGCCCCTCCTACTCCCAACCTCTTCTATTGAGGATACTCGAGCTGAGAACTGACCATCAGGAACTGCACTTTTTGGCTCTTCAAGAGACTTCCAAGACCTGCTTGGTTGGTTTGGGACATTTCAATCACTGAACATTCCCACAGAGCCCTTGGGGTGGCTGGATCTACACCCTTGGTGCTCCACACAGGTGAGCCGGGTTGTGTCAGGGCAGGTGTGTGGGGAAAGGAGCTTTGGAGCTGGAGGGACTCCAGCCCTGGGGACATCCCAGCTCTCTGGGACACCTCACCACTGCTCCTCTTACTGCCTTGCTTTGGGAATGTGGCACTGGCACTGTCCCTGTCACCAAAAAGGAGTCATGGACATGTGCCAGAGCTGAGCCTGGTGCTGTGCTGCCTGCAAAGGTAAAGGAACAAAAAAATCCAAGGTAAATAGTTTTCTATTGAAAACCAGGGTTTTATTTCTGAGCACAGAGCTACCAGCACCTGGTCCCAGCTCTGGGCTCAGCCTCCAGCTGTTGGTTCTGCCTGCTGCAGGCACCTCCCTGTCCCACTCCTGCCCTCTTCCCCCCGTCCTGGTTACCAGGATTGCATTTCTCCCCTCTCCATTTGTCTGTGCCCTCTGCTCTTCCAACACCTCCACGCTGACCAAGCACCACCTCACTTGTCTTCTCCTGCCCTCATCCCTCTGCAACCTTTCCACAACATCCGTCTTGCACAGCACCTGAGTTTTCCAAAGGTAACTTAGACCTGTCCCAGAGGCATCCCAGAGCAGCCAGTGTCCCCAACTCACATGGCCAAGGGAGCACATGGATGCTGGAATGAAATCTTCACAAGTATCCATCACAGCTGGGGGCTGGGGGCAGCCTCAGGAGGGGATGGAGCAATGGAAGTGCTTTAGGAGCCTCCTCTCTCCGCCTGGAAAAGTCTCCCTGCCCTGGGAAGGTGCTTCCAGGCCCACCAGCACCAGAGGCTGCTGAACCCAAGGCCCCTGCCCTGCAGCTCTGCCCCCCTCAGCCTTCCCTTCCACCCTCTCACCTGTCCAAAGCATGGAGCAGGTTCTGGAACACACCGAGGAGCCCACTGGGGGCTTTTCCCATCCACCTGTGGCCAGTGCCCCGAGCCAGCCCAGGAGAGCACACGCACCACACACACATAGACACCCAATCCTTATATACACGGGACATTCCCAGGAAGAAGCACTTAATACATCCTTTAAATAACTCTGACAATAGTGTTCTGTCTCCTATCTACACGTTTCAAACACGGTACCGATGCTATGAAAATATAGCAAACATACAAAAATATATACATTTAAAAACCAAACAAACCCCATATAAATTACTTACAATAGCCATAAGGTGAAATGGGGCTGAGGAGGGGAAGGCAGCTCCTGGGGGGGGCTTCAGGCACCCCCAGGCTGTGATCTGGGGGGCCCCATGGCACAGGCCAGCTGTAGCCCAGCAGCTGTAGCCCAGCACATGGTGAATCCCAGCTGGCAGAGCTGGAGGGACCCCAAAAGAATCTCCCTCAGGGCTTCACCTGCCTCCTTTGTGCTCAGGGAAGGTGCTGGCACGGCTGCCTGAGCTGGGGCTGCGCTCCCCTGCTCCCTGCCTATTTCAGTTCATGGCTTAAACAAACAAAATACTGCTTTTGTGATATATTATCCCATTCTTAGCTCGCACGTGTCACTGGTAGCTGAGGAAAGCCTTGTTTAAAGTGCTGGGCAGTACATAGGAACAAGTAAACCAAAAAAAAAATACATATACTTAGGGCAATACATTCCTTGGGTTAGAGAAGCCAAGCAGCCAGCGGCGCCTGCACCCCGGGGCCACGGCGGGGGGACAGGACGGGTGGGGACCGCAGTGACACCAGCACATTGGGAACCCCACGCTGGGAGTTGGGAATCCCCCGCTGGGAGTTTGGGAACCCCACGCTGGGAGTTCAGGAACCCCACGCTGGGAGGTGGCCGAGGCAGCCCAGGGGTCTCTCGTCCCCAGCTTGCTGCAATGTCCTTTGTTTTAAATATTGGATTTCTTTAAATACAAATAATAGTACCAATTTCTGGAGGATAAAAGTAGCCAATACTGGAAATTAACTGCTCTGGGTGTAGATAGCATTTCTCTATATATCTATTTATGCTTAAAAAACAAGGTGGGTTAAATACCTTCTCGAAAGCTGTCGCTTTCCTCCACAGTGCGTCTGGTCGACAAAAATCCAAGACTTGGTTCAAAACTTCAAGGCCTGGAGCTCTCCTCTCCCTTTCCCATCCGGCACAGCCAGCAGGGAAGTGGGGGAGCTTTGTCCCCCCGTGCCCAGCCCAGTCCCACCTGTGGCCGGCTGCAGCCGGGGCCGTTGAACACCCCCAGCCGCTCCCTGTGAGCCAGCAGGGATCTCTGCACCTGCTCGTGCCCCGGGGAAAGGCTCGGCCTTCTCCCCTTCCATCTTTGCCCCTGGAACGCTCCGTGGGGCCGCTTCTGGAGGGCCGGTGGCCGTGCCAGCGGCGCGGCCGGAGAGCCCTGTGCCCGGCCGGCCCAGCCGCCGCGGCAGCTCCGGGCGGGCACAGCCCGCCCAACAACGCCCTGCCAGGGCATCGCTCCCGCACCCCCGTTACTTGACCGTGGGGTGCACCCTGTTCTTGGCCCGCAGGGGCCGTTTCCTCCTGGCCGCGCAGGGCTTGCCCGGCGTCCCCGCGGCCGCGCTGACCCCGCGGCTGGCCCGCAGCAGCCGGCCGGGCACCGCGCCCCGGCCGCCGGGCACGGCCCCGGCACAGCGCGGGGACAGCGGCTCCGTGTCCGGCGCCTCCGGGGACGGGCCCTGCTCCGAGCCCCCCTCGGGCCCGCGGTGCCGCCTGCGGGCGCGGCGGCTGCGGGAGAACTCCAGCAGGTGCTCGATGCGGGACACGTCCTCCGTCACCTGGTTGACGCGGTCGAACTGCGCCAGCAGCATCTCGAAGAGCGAGAGGAGGCGCTGGATGTCAGCGTCCACCTCCAGGCTGTCGCGGGCGCTCAGCACCAGGCTCAGCCCGTCCAGCTGGCTGGAGGACGTGGAGGTCCTGGAGCTGTCGGAGGCAGCGCTGGGAGTGGCGCCGCGGAAGGACTTGGAGTCGCTGGAGTCTCGGGAGGGCAACGGCTCCATCCCCTCGAACCTCACCTTGTGCCGGAACTGGGAGGGAAGAGGAGAGAGGGGCAGGGTTAGGGCAGGAGCTGGGAATGGGGAACACTCCAGACAGCTCCAGGCTGCTCCCAGCCCTTCCTGGCATGACAGGCATGGGCTGGATCCCAGATACAGCCACGTGGGGCTGAGAATGGGCAGCTGATGCCTGTACATCAGCTGGGCCCCATCTCTCGGGCCCCCAGGGTTGGCCACTGCTCCGAGCCCTCACCTACCAGAGGAAGCCGGCTGCAGGAAGCAGCCAGAGGCAGGGAAAGGCTAAGGATGGCGGATGCTGCTCTGTGCCACCCGGCCCCTTCTCCACAGAGCCCCCAGGCCAGCCTCACCCAGGCTGGCCTCACCTCCTTGGCTTTGCTGAAGCCCATCCACATCTTGAGCCTGCGCACGAACAGCTCGACCATCTCGTAGTCCTGGGGCTCGAAGGCGGGCCGGTAGAGCTCGAAGTGCATCTCGCGGTAGCTGTGGATCAGCACCGCCGCCAGCAGCCGCAGCACGATCCACACCTCCAGCACCACGTAGGAGGTGCAGAAGAGGCAGCAGAGCCCCGAGGCCTCGGGCAGGCAGGGCCGGAGGCTGGCACTGCCCCGCAGAAGGGCCAGCAGCAGCAGGAGGCTGCTGCCCACGCTGCGGAAGGACTCGGAGGAGGAGGAGAAGAGCTGCGGAGGGACAGGAGATGTGTGAGAAGGGAGCAGCAGCAAAACATTCCCCTGACCTTCAACACCCCCTCCCACACGGGCCCAGAGGGGTGGCCCACCAACGGGCTGGGACAGGGACAGATCCTGGCCAGAGGTGCCGATGGCAGGGTGGGCACAGAGTGCCCAGGGGACCCAGGGGCTTTGCTCATGTCATGCCAGGGTGAGGGAGAAGGGGCAGCAGGACCACCAGCAGCCCCTCTGTGAGGGAGGGGGACGGGGTGGTTACCAGGAAGCCGAGCTGGGCGTAGGCCAGGAGGAGGAGGGCGAAGGCCACCCCTGCAGCCATCAGCTCCTTCACGGATTTCTGGAAGGTCTTTCCAAACACTGACCACTGCCGGACAAAGCGCAGCTGCTGGGCAGCCTGGGAGGGGAGAGGAGGGAGTTACAGACACACCCCCAGCCCAGGAAGGGTCTCAGATACGTGAGACACCCAAACCCCAGCAGAGCACACACACCCCAGCCTGCAGGTTGCCTGCAGACAGACAGAACCATCCCATCAGCCACACATGGCTGAATTCCCAAGGGAATTGAGGGCCCAGAGGCCTCAGAGACCCCGAGTGCCCAGCAGAGACACACGTGGCCTCCCTGCCACCCCCTCCCCTGGCAGGGCTGTGCAGGGCTGACAAGCACAGCGGGGCCAAGGCACCCAGCACCCACGTGCTGCTCCCCCTGTACCTGCACGGTCAGGAGGAAGAGGAGGGACGCGGCCAGGCTGCTGAAGACGGAGCTCAGGAAGGCCACCTGGTAGAAGTTGGTGAAGCCCCTGCGGTTGCTGAGGTACCTGAGCCACTGCTGGTCAGCCAGGGTGGCCTGGCTGAGGTGCACAAGCACGGTGCACGTGGTGAGCAGGATGAAAACCCACTGGCTGTAGTTGCCCCACAGGGTGAAGTAGGCTCTGCCTTCCTTCTTGATGGCCAGAGACTCCGACACCACAAAGTAAACCACAAACAGCATGAGGAACACCTGGGGGAGGAACAGAGAGGTCACAGGAGAGGTTATGGAGACATTACCAGCAGAGGAGGAATGGAGAAGTCACCAAGAGATGGGAGGACAAGCCCTGACTGCTGTGCTGCACTGGGGAACCCCAGGACAGCAAAATCCCCCCAGACCAGGCCAAGTTCCACCACTGCACATCCTGCCCTGCCCTCCTCGCCCATCCAGCACCCCAGACCCTCCTGAAGGCCCCCAGTGCCCACACCCAGTGCCCCTGTGGCAGGGTGGCAGCACCCAGGGGATGAGGGCTCTGCTGACACCACACCCAGGCAGGGCGACAGACGAGGGGACAAGTGGCCTCAGGCAGAGCAGCTCGAGTGCCAGTGACCAGGCTGGGTGAGGGTCCCCAGAGCCCCCACGCAGAGAGCACGGGGTGCAGGGGGGGCCCCACACTGACCATCATGAGGAGCTGCAGGGTGACGCCCCCGCTGAGCCGCAGCAGGGGGAAGGGGCTGACGGTGACAGCGGCGATGGCCTGGCCGGCCCCAGGGAACTCCAGGCGCAGGGTGAGGGCCACGTGCAGGTCCACGCTGGGGTTGTACTGCAGCAGCTCCACAAACACTGCCCGGCTCCTGCAGAGGGACAGCAGCAGCTCAGGGGCTGGGACAACACCGGCTCTGGGGCCACTCTTGGGTGGGACATGGATCCTGCGCCCCTGGGACACTCCAGCAGCACCCCGAGGTGACAGCAGGACACCCCTGTGGCCCTGCCACACTCACATGTTGTCGATCCACGTGTGCTGCTGCAGGAACTCCAGCTGAGCCCGGCTCTGCTCCAGGGAAGGGCCCAGCTCCTGCACGTAGCCGCTGCTGTCGTAGAAGGAGATGTAGCCCCAGTACCAGATCCTGCAGAGGAAGAGGAGCCGTGGGTGAGGCTGAAGGACACTGGCTGCTCTAGTGTGCAGATGCAGATCCTGCCCCTCAGGATTTACTGCACAAGACAGATTACAGGAGTGTCTTGATCCACCTCAGAGTTCCCAACCTCAGAACAGCCCCAAGCCCACACTTGCATGGAGATGATGCCTCTGGGGACAAACAGAGAAGAAACCAAGGGTGATCTATGTCCTGCCCAGGGTGCAGGACAACCTCCTGTCACCCCCTTGAGCAGAAATCTGGGCTGCTGGGTTCCCCTGCCCTGTCTGTGCCCTGGAAGGAGCAGAGTTGAACCCCCTGCCCCTGGGCCCCCAGAACAGCACAATGCTGCTGTTCAGGCCATTCGGAATTTGTGTGTCCATCCCCCCTTTGCCAGGCTCAGGGGCTGAAGTGAGGGCTGAGAACAACCCAGGGCACCTGTAAAGACCTTGGAGAGGTCTGTAAGGGTCCCTGGAGGAGGAGCAGGGGTGGGAGCAGGGGTGGGGGCAGGCAGGACAGCCCTTACCCCGCCAGGTCGGGTGCTGAGTGTGCCCACGCCGCCGTTCCATTCCCGGCTGTGCTCTCCCAGCCCACTCCATAGTCAGCAGTGGCAAAGCTGTGCTGGTCAGTGCAGCTCCTCTGGGCACTGCCCATGCCCTGCAGGATGTCCTGGGCACTCTGCTGGCACTCAGCTGCAATGAGACCACGCTGTGAGCCCAGCACAGCGCTCACCTTCCCTCCCAACCCCTCCAACCCCATCCCCACCAGTGCACGGGGGTGAGGGAATGGGCATGCACAAGTCAGGGATTCAGAACAGGATGGATATCATTTATAAAAACAGCTGTCCAATTTAGGAGTCATGATATATCCATGCCTCAGGTCAGAGTGGATTAGGTGGGTACAAGTGGAGAGAACAGAGACATCCCAATTGGGAAACTGGGGACCTGCACTCTGGTCCCTGGATACATCACTGGCTTCAAACTGCCAGAGGGCAGGGCTAGATGGGATATTGGGAAGGAATCTTCCCTGGGAGGGTGGGGAGGCCCTGGCACTCAGAGAAGCTGTGGCTGCCCCTGGATCCCTGCAAGTGTCCAAGGCAGGAAGTGGAAGATGTCCCTGGATAGACTTTAAGGTCCATCCCAGCCCAAACCATTCCAGGATTCCACCATCCACTGCCCCAGTTCATCTCTGCAGAGCAGAGCCACTGCCTCCCCAAGCTGTGCTGCCTCCCCTGAGCCCCAGCTGCACCCAGAGGTGCCCATTTCAGCCCTCCAGGGCTGTCACCTCGCACTGTGCCAGCAAAGCCACCCTCCCTGGCCTCCCTGCTCCCTCCTACCTGCCCGCAGGCGCAGCTGGCGCAGCCGGGCTGTGCCCAGCGTGGTGCTGTGGCTCTCCTGGCCAGAGCCGTTGTTGTACAGGTAAGGGAGGAACACCTGAGACATCCACACCCAGAACTGATCCGACCTGCAGGGGGAAGGGGTGAGATTGCCCAGTCAAACTTCCAGGGCCTTTGGGGCACGAACAAGGCACACGGATGTGCACAGAGAGCCCAGGGCTTTGCAGGGACACACCCTCAGCCCAGCGACCCCCAGTGCCAGACTGGGCTGCTGGGAGCTCCCAGGGGTGCAGAACATCAGCTGGGAAAACTGAACCAGCTAAACCCACGGGAAGAGCGAGGAAAGGCAGATCTGGCCAAGATGGCATTTCTGGCTCTCGTGAGTGACCCTGTTCATGGCCAGAATATGTGGCTGTAAATTCTGGAGACAGAGGAACTCTTGTGCTTTAGAGCAGCTCCAGAAAGATCAACATCAGCTCCCAGAGCCCCTTCCCACTGGGGAAACCACTAAACCTCAGAGAAATTAAACCTCTCAATCCCCAGAGGCCCCTCTGCTCTCCAGGGGAGCAGCAGAACCACAGAGACAAACAGGACCTGCTGTTTGTCCAGCTCCACATGGGCACCAAGGAACCTTTTACGGGACAGACTGTGGAGCACAAGCCCAAGAGACGCCCCCTGACCCCCCAGGGGCTGGCAGGTACCTCTTGATGAGCAGGAAGTCGTTGCTGCCCAGCTGCTGTTTGATGGAGCTCTGCAGGAGGAAGGCCCGGCTGGTGCGGGACGCGTCGCCGTAGTTGGTCAGCAGGACCACCAGCAAGAACATCATGTAGATGAGGAAATTCTGGGAAGCAAAGAGTAAAAATGAGATTGCATGGAAGGGCTGGATCCCAATCCTGCAGCAGAGCAGTGCTTTCCATGGCCATGCACCAGAATCAGGCCCAGAGGCTGAGAAACTGAGGCAGGAGCTAGAGCCAAGCACTCAGGGCATGCCAGCCGGACTGGGAGGATCCACACTCAGATGTGTCTGAGCCCTGGGCACCAGCAGCAGGAGATGTCCCACCTTGAGCATCCTGTGCAGCAGTTTGACCTTCCTGGCCTCCTCCTTGGCCTGGAAGAGGGCAAATCCCTGCGGGGGCCGGACCTTGCTGATCCTCTCGGACACGTGTTCCACGCAGGGCTGCTCCACCAAGGTGTCATCCTCCTCTGGGTGCAGCCTCTTGGCAACCAAGGAGAAATAGAGGGCTTCCAGCAGCACCTGGGGCACAGCGAGAGTGCTGAGCCTGCAGGGAGCTGTGCCACCTCAGCATTCCAGCAGCAGCTCCCGTGGGCCCCTTGGCACAGCCAGCACAGCACAGCTCCTGCCTGGACCTTCAAAACCAAGTGCCACCAGCCCTGCCAGCAGCCCTGCCTTTGGTGTCCACATCCTGCCCTTCCTGAGGGGATGGGAGAGACCACTGAGTGCACAGTGTCCACTCTGACCTGATTTCTTTGTGGAAGGCGTTGTCAAGCACTGCAAGGGGCTGCCCAGGGCAGTGGTGGATCCACCACGCCTGGAAGTGTTCAAAAGCCACATGGATGTGGCACTTGGGGACATGGCTTAGGGGTAAACATGGTGGTGGTGCCTGATGGATTTGATAATTTTAAAGGGCTTTTCCAACCTTAACAATTCCATGACAGTGATTAGCAGCTGGACAAGTTAATTGCACATGCAGGTCTGGGCGACTGCACTCGTGCCACGCTCACCTTCAGGGGCTCCCAGAGCAGGAACGATGCCAGAAAACTGAAAATCCCTGAGATGAGCCACATGAGGGCCACGCTGGAGGAGAAGCCCACCCCGATCCACACGGAGACGCCGGCGGCGGTGGCCAAGAGCAGGAGGCTGATGCCGTGAGCCAGGAGGGAGCACCAGGGCGGCAGCAGGCGCTTCCTGAACGTCTGGTCTGCAACTGGGAGCAGCAGGAGCAGGAGGGAGAGCAGTGTGAGCACCACTGCAAAGGGCCCCGTGGACACAGGAAGGGCTGGGCTCAGCACTCACCCCAGCAGAGAGCCCACCACCAGCCCTGGGTGAGTTTGGAGGGATCATCCCACACATTTCTACCACTGGTAGCTGCAGGGCAACTGGGGGAGGAAGGAGCAGAGCCTCCCCAGGGGACACTGCAGGGACTGTCACAGCACAAGTGCTGGCCCAGGGCTTGCTGAGATCCAGCTCCAAGAGAAGCTGGCAGGAGCAGTGATATCCCAGGCAGGGAGCAGCCCTTCCTAAGGCTCCTCTTCCGTTTTATTTCCGATTTACCCCACTGTGCCTCCAAGTGCTGTAGTGTGGATGGGCCCTGTGCCCACACAGCCCGGGGGCACAGCCCTGGTACCTGTCCAGGTGGACTTGGCTGATCTGCTGACTTCCCTGGGAGGAGGTGCCACGCTCTGCCCTTTGTCGTTCAGCCTCTGCATCATGACAGTCTCCACCTTCTCCCCGAACACGCTGGACCTGCTGTGCACAGGGGGAGCCTGCTGAGAGCTGTGCCACTGCTGGCTCTGTGCTGAGCAGGCTGGCACCAAGGGGGCTGTGCTGGAACATCACACACGTCCCCAGGGTACAGACACTGCTCTGTGTCTCATGGACAGGGCCTGAGAATCCCTCCCTTCCCTTGGCCTGCCACTCTGCAGTGGCTGGTGGGCTGCCAGCCCTGGGAGTGGTGCTCAGGGTGCCCAGCAGGGTGTCCTGGCCTTGGTAACCCTACAGAGATTTGGGTAGAATCCCCTTCTCCCTCCCATCAGTGCCAGGAAGGGAACGCTCATCCACCACTTTGCCCACAGTCCAAAACTGCTGGAGACACAGCTGTGGCTTTAGAGGAGGTTCCAGGTGGCTCCTTGGAAGGGTGGCAGTGCCCTCCTGGAGCTGTGGAGGCTGCAGGAGTCATGGCAGCAGGGACAGTGACCCTGGAAAGCATCCCAAAGCCAGCTCAGCTCCGCTGGGTGCGAGGGCAGGGGGTGGGAGGCTCTGGCCCACAAACACTCACAGGCCTGAGATCAGATCTGTTTCTGCCCTCACGTACGGCCCCAGGTCCTGGGAGATGCCGCTGGCTCCATCTGCCAGGATCTGCCGGATCAGATCCTCATCTGGGAAAGAGAGAGCACAGACAGCGTTGGCAGGAGCTCAGCTCCCAGCACCACCCCAGGCATGGCTCAGCCACCTCCTGGGACAGGGGAGGAGGACGAGGAGAAGGGTCACAGCCATGTCCTTCTCCCTGGGACAGCCCTCCCCTGCTCCCTGGCCTCCAGCTCCTGTCTATCCCAGCTTGGCCACAGAGTTGGGCATAGAGCTCATAAACCAAGTTCTCCTTCTCCAGCCACCTCCAGATCCTCAGGGACACACCGTGGCTTTGAAACCAGTGAGGAAGTGCTGGTTGCTTGCAGCATTCCCATGGGAACACGCCTCTCCTGGCTCCCAGCCTGCTGGCACCGTGCGACCGCCCACCTCAGTCTGATGCCCACCAGGATTTCAGGTTTTCCAGACTAAAACCCCCCCTGAGCAGACACAACCCCCCTCCCCTGCCCTCCAGAGTGCAGCCAGTGCTGATGGCAGCAGCTCTGCTGCCCCAGGGCTCACCTGAGGCCGAGAAGTAGCGGGGCTGTCCCTGGTGAATCCCGAGGGACAAGGTGTCCTCCTCGGCGGCCAGCGGGGCCTCCAGCCCCAGGTGGCGGCTGGCCCGGCCTCTCTTCAGCTTCTGGATGGTGTTGTCCATGATGGAGGGGTCACTCAGCAGGTCTGGCCAGCTGAGCAGGGCCTCGCTGGAGGGCCACGGCACCAGGCTGTGGGAAAAGGGCAACGGGGGCGGTCAGGAACCGGGGGAGCACAAGAAAAGGAACTGTCGGGAAAGTTTATCCACAGACATCAGAGGTTTATGTCCAAAAAGGAGATAGAGGAGTCCTTTTACTTTATCTGAATAAAGGGAGAGGCCCAAGGGGCATGACCCTGGGGTCTCTCAAAAGTTTTGGAGGATGCAGCCTCCTTTTTATCCCAATTTCCCACATTTCCCTCTCTTTCCCCATGGCTGAGGTACTTGACAGGTTCAGACTTCCCAAAATGCCCGATACCAAAGATTTCACTCAAATGTATAACCCTCCCATGTAATTTTAAATTCTTATGGAATTTAGGGGTTTCCCCGTTGTTTCTTTCATCTTTCAGTGTCCAATTTAATTTATCAGCAACCCTAAAGTTTATTTGTAAAAGCAAATAATTTTTATCATTCATCCATCAGTGGAATCCTCCCCATTGTTTCTTTCATCTCTCGGTGCTAGTTTTATCTACCAGCAGACCCCCAGCTTGTTTGTAAAGACAAATCTGCTATTCCTCTCAGAACTGAAGAGGGAAACAAGTGTGGGAGCCAAGCCCAGCCCAGCAAAGCACAGACTGAAGTCCTGCTTGCTCCATCTCACCTCTTGGAGTCCTCCAGGAACAGATCTGTTTTGGTTTGCTCAGAGAAGGCCTGCGGGGAACAGGGCAGTTTCAGGAGCACGACACAGGTTTGTGCTGGTCAGAGCAGTGGCTGGGAGCTCCAGGAGCCACCGAGCTGCTCCCAGCCCTGGGCTCACACCTCCAGGAGCCTGCCCAGCTGCAGGGAGGGATGCACTTACCTCTGCCTGCAGCCCGGGGAAGGTGGGGAAGGAGCTGTCAAGGATGGAGGAGTCCAGGTAGTTGTCGATCTCCAGGGACTGCTGGTCTGAGTGAGTCACGGTGTGGCTGATGGAGACCTGAAGGGCACACAGGAGGGACAGAGGTGACACTGCCACTGAGGCAGCCACATGCCCACCATCCTCTGCCTCCCAGACACCCGTAGCCACACGTGCCACAATCAAGGCCACCCAGGCTGTCCCAGCTACAAGTCTGAAAGCTTTTCCTGTGTGCTCTCAGCAGCATCAGCCACATTTGCTGCTCATCAGTGCCCAAGCAGCTGGCTGCAATACTTAATGGGGCTGCTAATTGTGCTTAACTAGTCGGTAAATCCCCAGCTAATCCCTGCTCAGCTGCCTCAGCACAGCTCTGCTCAGCCAGCTGAGCTTTGCCCAGGGCAGGCATCAGAGAGGCTCCACTGAGCAGCTCCTGGGCTCCTGCATCTGGGTGCCTGTCAGACGCTGAAATCCTGAGGGAGGAAGTGCCTGAACAGCTTCTAAATTCTGCCTTGTGGTGCCTGGGCACCGACAGAGGCCAGCAGTGATCTGAGCTCAGGGAGCAGGGCAGAGAAGGGTCTGGCCCTGGTGCAGCACAACTGGGCAAGTGCCGAGCCCAGCTGGAGGAGTGAGGTCCCAGGAAAGGCAGAATTCTGCCTCCCAAAAGCAAACCTGGTGGCCTCCCACCCACCTGAGCAGCCTGCAACCATCCCCCTCCTCCTTACCTTGCCACGAGCCATCCGGAAGAGGAATAAAATGACCAGGTAGAGAGGGTAAACCACCACGCTGGACACCAGGCCAACAGCCACCGTGTCCACGCTGACAGGGATCAGGCTGGAAACGGCCACGTTGCTGCAGGGGAGCAAGAGGGATCACAGAAAGTGGCAGCATTTGGGCTCACCAGGTGAGCAAGCAGCAGACAAAAGTGCACAGCCAGCAATTCCAGGTGTGCAGAGAAGGAAACGGGCCTGAAAACCAAAATCAGGCTGGTTTTGGTCATCCATCAGCCATGTCCTGGTCCCAGACTCCTTAGAATGGGGAGGGCACACCCAAGGCACAAGCAAGGAAGATCTTCCCAGCAGATGGAAGATGTGTCCTGCCCCAGCAGGACAGGCAGGAGGGCCCCAGCAGGGTGGGACTGGTTGGGGACACACCTGAGGTGGACGTTGCCCATCACACACCTGAGGTGGACGTTGCCCATCACACACCTGAGGTGGACGCTGCCCACCACACCAAACACACCTGGGGTGGACACTGCCCTTTATACACCTGAGGTGAACACTGCCCAACATGCCATGCACACACCTGAGGTAGACACTTCCCATCACACACCTGAGGTGGACACTGCCCTTTATACACCTGAGGTGGACATTGTCCACCACACCAATCACACACCTGAGGTGGACACTGCCCACCACACCAAACACACACCTGAGGTGGACGCTGCCCACCACACCAAACACACACCTGAGGTGGACGCTGCCCACCACGCCGTACCACACGGCGTTGGCGCAGAGGAAGAGGAAGATGAGCAGGCAGCAGCAGGTGGCCCTCTGGACGCGGGTGAAGCGGGAGCGGGGCGGGCGGTCCCACAGTGACAGCCACACGTGCTTCTCGAAGAACCCGCGCTGCAGCTCCGCCACGAAGATCCGCCAGGAGCTCCTCAGCTCGCTCTCACCTGGCCACAAGGTGACAAAGTGACACGCTCAGGGTGGCTGCACCACCGTGGGGACGTGGCTGAGCCGGCCACATCTGTCCCAGAAACTCCAGAGTAAGCACACTCCATCCACAGGGGCCCTCCCCGTGCTCCAGGTCTGAGGATGAGTGGCTGGAAAAGCTGCCAGGCAGAAAAGGATCTGGCAGTGCCAGGGGCTGAAGGTGAGCCCAGCTGTGCCCAGGTGGGCAAGAGGCCAATGGCACCTGGCTTGTATCCCAGGGCAGCGCCTGTCCCTGGCACAGGGCACTGCTGAGGAACCTCCAGCCCTGGGGTCAGTTCTGGGAACCTCACAAGAACAAAGACCTGGAGGGGCTGGAGAATGTCCAGAGAAGGGGAAGAGTCTGGAGCTCCAGGAGTGACTGAGGGAACTAGGGGGGGCTCAGCCTGGAGAAAAAGAGGGGCCCAGGCACCAGGGGTGAGAAGGAGCCAGGGGATGTGGGGCACTCACTGGCAGCAAACACCTCCCTCTCCACCAGGCCATCGTTGTCCTCGCTCTCCACCGACAGCCAGTCGTTCACCAGGAAGAAATAGCTCTTGCTGCTCTGCAGGTCCCGCACGATGACGTGCTGCAGGTACCACGAGGGGCTCAGGCCTGAACAGGGGCAGACAGAGGAATTATTTCATGGCACACACTCCCTGCGTGAGCCCACGACGCTGAGGGGCCACATGAGCACTGCCAGTGGGACAGGGACACGACTGGCACTGCACAGGACCCACCAGGGAAGCATGGCACAGCCACCTCGCCCTGGGGTGACATTTATGGTCACAGTGCATGGCACATTGCATCCTCTGTGTCTGGGGTGACATTTATGGTCACAGTGCAGGGCACATTGCATCTTCTCTGTCTGGGGTGACATTTATGGTCACAGTGCATGGCACATTGCATCCTCTGTGTCTGGGGTGGCACCTGGCCAGTCTGTGAGGGAGACTCCACGTCCCCCCACAACGTCCCCCCACAATGTCCCCTCGATCCAGGGGTCAGCACAGGCCAGCTGCCCCTGTCCAGGGCCAGCACGTGGCCCCTGCGTGCCCCACCTTTGTTGTCGTGCCAGATGCGGATGCGCCAGACGCTGCCCAGGCTGCGCTCCGTGGCGATCTGGAACACGTCCAGGCTGTTGCGGTGGAAGGCGTTGTCCCCATCCAGGTGTCTGTGGCCACTTTTGTTGTCCACCCCGTACAGGGCGATGCCCACGTGGGCTGTGGTACCTGCAGGGAAGGAAGGGGATCCCTCAGGGAAGCTCACCCGAGGTGCAGCTTCTCCCCAGCCCTGCCTGTGACAGATCTATCCACACACCCAGCCCGCGAGGAGAAGCCAAATTTTGTGCCTGCCTGCTGTTGGGAAGGATTCAAAACAGTGATGGATCCTGGAGGACAGCAAAAGGAGCCATCCAAAGGGCCAGGTGGGCAGGAGAGGGTCAGAGGTGAGGAACAATCTCTGCCTCTGCAACCACAGCCCAGTCAAGGAAGGCAGGATGGGGGAATTTCTCTCCTGGGTGGTTCCTTCCAGCAGCAATTGCTTATCCCACCACAGCAGCCAGTGGTGGAGCAGCCTGGGCTAGTGGAAGGTGTCCATGTCAGGAGTTTGAAACTAGGAGGTTTTTGAAGAACCTTCCAACCCAAACCATTCCCTTGACTTGCCCCATCACCACACAACAAAACCCAGGAATGCTGTGGGAAGCCCTGGACTGAAGCTGCAGCTCAGTTCTCGGAGCATTCAGAGCGTGACGTGCCCTCAGCACGTGGGGCCTCAGGTGAATACAGGTGTCCCCCTGGGAACCAGGCACGGGAGCAGGCTGTGGGCTCACCTGACCCTCTGCCCCAGCCTGTTTTCACCAGGATCTCGTATTTGTACATCCCGTTCTTGCCGCAGAAGGGGATCACCCCCACGCGGTTCGTGTCGATCACGTCCAGCTTGTGCACGATCAGAGCAGCCACCGAGTAGGTGACGAAGCACACAGCGCACGTCAGCAGCACGATGTAGTTCAGCCCTGGGCCTGGAGCCTGGAGAAGGGAAAAGTGCTGAAAGGCAACCCCAGGAGGACCCTGTTCCCATTCCCTGCCTCCTTGCAGGCTGTGGCCAGCAGCTCCCTGCTCCTGCTCATAGCACAGGGACACGGCCAGGAAGAGCTGGAGGCCCCTGGGAAGCAGGAGCAGCTGCAGGTGTGACTCCCTGGGATCAAACAGTGCTGGGTGACAGCTGGGAGGAGCATTTGGCATCTCCCTAAGATGCAGACACAGTCAAGGTGTCCAGAGCAGGGACTAAAGCCATCTGCAAATGTCTGTTTCCAGCCAGGATTCCCAGCCAGGGGACACAGCTTCTCCTGAGCTGTGCCCATCTGCACCTCCCAAAGGATCCCAAATGCCTGTGCTTTGACACGAAACCAACAGGAGCCTACGGCTTTGCTCCAGGTGACAACAACCTGTTCCATGTGTGACAGCACTGCACAGCCTCCGCTTTGTTGTACTCACGGGAAAGATGAACTGGACAGAGTTTGGGGGCACAAACAGGCTGGCCCCAAAGGCTGTGAGGTGCTGGGTCAAGCACACGGCCTGGTCTGGCCTGGTCTCCTCCAGGGGGACAATTCCTTCTGTCTTCCAGCGCTTCTCCTGCTCGCTGAAGTACTGGCACAGGGACGTGTAGAGCCCCAGGGTCACCTCCACTGCCGACCAGCTGAAGTGGTTGGTGATGTTCAGGTAGTATTTCTGGACGGGGTCATCCGTTCTGGAGAAGGGAAAGAGCAAGGAGATGACTCCCCTGCCTCCTGAAGGGATACCAGCCCCGTTCTGGTGGAGTGTACCCTTGGAAAGCTTCCAGCCACAAGGGCAGGGACGCACTCAAAAAGGAGGAAAAGCCCAGTGAACGTGGTGTATTTTACACCTTTCAGCTGTGCAGGTACTTGGGGGCTCCACAGACCACCTGAGCACCCCTCACACGCATCCACAGCACAGCCTGAGGCTGACAGGACTGCCCGGGAGGCTCCTCTTACCTGGGTGAGGTGAAGAAGGTGTAGAGCTTGTGGTCACTTCCAGCCAGGGCGTCCAGGCTGATTCTCTTGGAGGCAGAGCAGTTGTGCTCGTTGGGCTCGGGCTCGTGATGGAGATAGGCCATGATGAAGGGCTCGGGCTCACTGGCCAGGTAATGCTCTGTGGGGAGGAGAAGGAACAAAGGGCTTTAAAAACCCCTGGCAGGCTCAACCACAGGTCTGCTGTCAGCACCAGGGCTCGGGGAAGAAGGAGTGCAGAGAGCTGTGGGAGATGCTTCTCCAGACTGTGTTCCCTCAGTGTGCTCCTCAGAGGATGCCTGAGCACTGCATACCACTGGGCCTGCCTGGGAGAGGGACTGGACAATGCCTTCCAGGGCTAATGTGGCTCAACAGAAGGGCTAGGAAAAGCAAAAGGCTTCCCAGGGCCAGAATCCACAAGCAAGGATGACACTGGGCATGGAGATTGTCCAGGACAGCCAGAACCTGGACCATGCAGTGTGGAACCTGCTGCTGCCACCCAGCATCCCTCCCCACACTGGTTACCCCTCACACCCAGCCCTCCTCTCCCACAGGAAGGACTAACAGAGAGATGGATTTGCCAGCTCTACCATTGAGGACTCTGTAGGTGAGCTGAAAGTGCAGTCCTGCTTCCCTGTTGTTGCTCTCCATGATCACAATCAGGTTCACAGACGTTCTTGCCTCGATGACTTCAGTGCCAGCCACGAGATTTTCGGGCTCTGTGCTGTTTGAGACCATCACAGTGATGGCTTTTTCAGAGTCCAGGCTCCCGATGGGGATCTGCACCCCGTTGTGTGTCTGGAACTCCATGGAGGCCACCTTGGTGGACACGGTGTAGTTGCTGATGTAGCCAAAAGGGAAGGGGTTGGAGTCCACTTGGAACATGACTTGGATGACATCCGTCAGGTTGGAAAGGGTGGAGTTGAAGGCCTGGGGGATGGAGAACTGGCAGTTTGGTGTGTTTTCGTAGCAAAGCAGGTTAAAGGGGTCAGACCTCTTGCCTGTGGCCTTAATTTCTCCTCCCACCAGCTCGAGGGGCTCTTCGTTCAGCACCCGGGACTTCATGAGGATTCGCATCAGGCTGGAGGACAGGTTGTAGGCTTTGGGAGCCAGCAGCAAATTGTGGGAATCAGCAAGCAGCTCCTGGGGCTTGGATTCTTGTGAAACTGTATTGACAAGGTGGATTAGGTCACCTGCCAGGAGAGAAAGGAAGAGGAAGTGGTAAATGGCTTGGATAACTGCTACAGTCAGGTGAACACCTGACACCTTCCCAAAGCAATCAGACAAGGTTTTCCTTGCTGTCTTCTCACTGTCCCTCTGCACATGATCTCCCCCACTGGACTGTTCATTGCCCAGAGCTAAAAGCAAAGTTGTCAGCAGTTCCTGCTGTCTCTCTAATCTACCAGGTTTGGTGAGGAATATTTAATCACATCTGAATTCCCCCCCTGTGTAGTGAAGAGAACCACAGCTCAGGAAACAGGGAGAGAACAGATAAAATAAAAATATGTTCCTAAGCTTTTGCACTAGAAAGTGCACAACACTCAGAAAGGAGTGCAGAGGTAACAAGGGCTGCAGAGAAGGTGTCTCTGCTTCCCCCCAGGTCACCCAGGTGGGAATTTCCACACAGTGCTCCCAGATGCCCCAGTGAGGCTTGACAGCCTCCTTGGACTCCAACCAGGAAGACAAGCATCTGGAATCCATAGCTGTTGCTCATTGTTTACTAAAAAGAGAATCCCCTGGAGTATTAGTGAGCTTATTAGGAGTATTAGTGAGTTATATTAACAACTGTCAGATGTAAATGTCCACAGAGCAGCTGCCAAAGCCAGCACAACCCTGGGAAAAGCACAGGGAGAAGAGAAGGCTGGGATGCCACGCTCCAAATGGCAGATGGAACTTTCTAAAAATTTGGGCCAAAGCCCAAAGGGCAGAGGAAGGAGCCTGAAAGCTCCCCTGAGCCTGCTCCTGCCCCTGAGCCTGCTCCTGCCCCCACCCAGAGGACAAGGTCACCTGTGATGTTGAGGATGTTGTCAGCGATGCCGGTCGGTGTCACCGTGCCCTGCGTGGTCTCCCCTTGCAGAATGGTCATCATGGTCTCCAGCTTGTTCAGGGTCCTTGTCAGGCATGACTTGCACACCAACTCCTTGCTCACCACCTGCAAAGGGACCAGGGTCTGACAGGGCAGGAACAGCCCAGGGAAAGCCCAACTGGCTCTGTCCTCAGGAGACCTTTTCCCTCTGGAAAAGGGGCTGGCAGAGGCTGCCCTGCTCACACTGACAGTGGCCAGCAACTTGTTGGTGGCTCTAAGGCTCTTCCATCCCCCTCCCATGACATTCCAAAGTGCCAGTGTACAGGCAGGCAGAGGATACCTGGCAGAGGATGCTTTTGGGTTGGGAAGAGGAATAAAGGCAGGAAATTGTTGCCCAAAGAAGCTGTGGCTGCTCCATCCCTGGAAATGTTCAAGGCCAGGTTGGACATGGCTTGGAGCAAACTGATCCTTCCAACCCAAGCCATTCCAGGATTCTGTGATTCTAAATTCGTGTTCCCTGGTGTGCTCTCCTAAGGACCAGGCACACCTCCCCTCTGGGACCACACACAGCAACCAGCCAGGACGAGCTGGATGGGATTCCTGCATCCAGTCCACGACCTCCAGTGGAAGCAGGATTAACCCCAACTGAATCCATTTCGGGGTCCAAAACCTCCTGGAGGCTGTGGGAGGGATCCTGCCACTCAGGCATGATGGATGTCCCTCCCCCTGCTCCCAGATGTGTCCAAGAAACAGAATGTTCCAGCCATGGCCTGGAGCTTCCTGCACTCTCCAGGGCTGGATGGGAAGGACTGAGGAACACATGGAAGCTGTTACAACCCCGTTCCTCGCTCTTATTCATCTTCTTTCTTTTAATCATCATAGGATTCAGCCGTGATTCACCATATGTTTTGGTGAAGAATCAAAACAGCATCTGCAGGTCTTGAATTCCCCCTCTTCTGCTTTATTTGTAAGCTCTGAGAAGCCAGGACAGACTGTGTGAATCGGAGTCAGGAATCAGGGAGGTGGGGAAGACACTGGGTTATGGGGAGGAACCACCCAAGGGCAGCTCCTACTTAGGGAGGAGAATCGACCAAGAAGTTCAAGATTCTTTTTTTTTATCCCTCCAGGAGAAACTAATTCTGATTTTTCCTCTCCCTTGTAGGTAAATTCAAAAATGTATCAGCCCTCATGGACACTTGTGCAGCAAAGGAATGTGTGAACTTCACTTGTCTCAGCCACTTGGGAATTTCTGGAGTACTGTTTTCCTAAGATTTTCATTCCTGCCCAGAGCACCAGCTAATCCTGGAATGTCAGCTTTCCCCGTGGAATAAAAATTCTATTTCTAGACCTAAGCTCCCACAGCAAAATCAAGTCATGAGGCAGGAGGAGGTGGGAGAGACAGAAACAAACTGCTCCAGCATGGAATGGGATGTGCTCAACCCCACAGCCCAGGCAGAGGGGAACAAAAAGAAGGGGTTTTTGAGCTTTGCAGGCTCGGAAGCAGGGAAGGGAGCAGCTCAGGACTCTGTGGGTGGGATGCAGCGCCTGCCCACCACTGACCTGGCTGCAGGGGAAGCACAGGAGGGCCAAGGAACCTGACCAGACCCCCCAAGGCAAAGGCTAGGGAGGGAAGGAGGAGGAGCCAGTGCAGCCTGGCTGAACACCAAGGCACAAGTGCTTTACCCAGCTGGGCTCTCTTCTCTCCTAAACCCACCAGGCAGCAGCCCCAGCACTGGAACTGGTGCTGCACACTGCCAGGATCTCAGTGCTTCCAGTGAGCAGCAGAGCAGAGCAGAGAGGGGTTTCTCATCTTGTAGGGCAGAAACAGGGCTGGGAGGAGCATCAGACCTGGGCACTGCCCCCTGGCCCAAAGCAGCTCTGCTGGTGTTACTCCTGATGGGAGCCCAGCCTGTCCTCACAGATTCTGTGACTCCCCCAGTTTATTCCAGTGCTTCTGGAGCCCCTCTGCTCTGGGAGAGCTGGGGGTGTCCAGCTTGGAAAAGAGAAGGCTCTGAGGAGAGCTCAGAGCCCCTTCCAGTGCCTCAAGGCTCCAGGAGAGCTGGAGAGGGGCTTGGGACAAGGGATGGAGGGACAGAACAATCGGAATTGGCTTTAAGCTGAAAGAGGGTAGATCAGATTGGATATTGGGAAGGAAATGTTCCCTGGCAGGATGGGCAGGCCCTGGCACAGGGTGCCCAGAGCAGCTGTGGCTGGCCCTGGATCCCTGGCAGTGCCCAAAGCCAGGCTGGACAGGGTTTGGAGCAGCCTGGGATGGTGGAAGGCATCCCTGACATGGCAGGGGTGGCACTGGATGAACTTTAAGATCCTTTCCAACCCAAACCATTGCATGGTTCTCCAATTCTCCAGCCTGTGGAGGCCTCTCCTGCTGCTGCCAACCAGGGTGGGCAGCAGAGGAGCAGCACAAAGCTGCCAGGGGCAGAGCTGGCAGCGCCCAGGACGTCACCGCAGACACCCCGATGGGGTGGACAGTGACAGCTGCCCCGTGTGTGTTTGGAGAGAGCCAGGCCAGCCCAGGCAGGACTGAGGGGCTGCCCCTGCAGGCTCAGAGGTGGGGAGGGGCCGTACCGTGCACTGTGCCAGGGCAGCTGAGATCTGCTGGATGTCATCCACCGTGTTCACCTTCAGCGCGTTCAGCGTCTCCGTGATGTTGTTGCGAGTCCAGGTGCGCAGCTCGAATTCCTGCCCAGCCTCGGGCTCCAGCAGCACGGACCGCTCGTACTGGGGGTGGCAAACAAAACAGGAGGAGTTGAGGAAGGTGGAGGGAGAATAACAGAGTGAAGAGCGGTTTCAGAGGCTGCCGAGCTGAGCTGGAGTCACCTGTTCCCTGCACTCCACATCTCCTGCCTCTGCTTCTCCCCAGAGGGATCTAACAAGCTGGTTTTCCAGCAGAGCTTCCTCACTGTCACTTCTGCTCTCCAAGCAATTATCTGAACAGCCTGGCACTCAGCAGCTAACAGGTACCTGGAGTGAAGTCCTTATCCACCTAAGCAGGGTGCCTGTGCCCAGGGGAATTATCCCTGCCCGGCTTCCAGGTGTGGAGCAGCCTCTTCCCAGGCAGGGAAACAGCAATACAGCCCCGAATTCCTGCCCTGCCTATAGAGATCATGGCACAAAATCTGGCCCAAAAATTCTCCTGGTGAATGCAAGGACTTCTGGATGCCCCTCTTGGGCAGAACAAGCTGTGTTACCTCATTTAAGATGGTGATGAGGGCCAGGGAGTACTCAATGACCTGCTGGGGGTCCCCTTGTTTCACCAAGCCCTGGAGCACGGTGTCAGTCTGATTGTAGAGCCAGTGGGAGAGGCTGGGGAAGCCCTCAGGGAGGCCGATTTCCATGGAGCTGCAAGGAAAGAGGGATTTGGGTGAAGTGCAGGCTGGGCTGGCAAGGGACAGGAGGGGAGGCAGGTGGGTGACCCACAAAGGCAGCGCTGCTGCTGCTGCCCTGGTGCCCCACGGACCTGCAGCCTGGCTCCTCTCTGGCCCAGCCCATGATCCCAGGAATCTCTTCCTACTTAACAAATCCACGATTCTACCAAAGCAGTGAACTCCTGGGAAAGCCTCCCCCTCAAGCAACACTCCACAAAGCCTGGAATTTTTTTGTGTGCACTTCTGCTGAGCCTCCCTTCCCTTTCCTGCCAGCAGCCTCTTCCAGCAGGCGATCCCTTCAGCCAGGATCAGGACAGGGACCCGCCACCAGCCTGGCACTGGGGAGCTGGGGCTGGGCACGGGGCTGAGCGCCAGCCCAGCAGCCTCTTACCGGTTGACAGCCACCACGGTGGCTCCCAGCTGGTCCTGCACCAGCACGGCCACGGACACCTGGAAGCCGCTCTCGTGGAAGCCGGGGGGCAGGAAGGCGCCGTGCTCGGCCCGGCTGCCCTTGTAGACACAGAACTCGTGGAAGTGGCCGGGCCGGTGGCGCGAGGCCAGCAGGATGAACACCAGCGGCCCCTCGGTGTCCTCCGTGTCCCGCCAGCCTGCAAGGAAAGCCCAGAGGGCTCTGACAGGGCCGTGGGGAGCTGCAGGCAGCGCCCCAGAGGAGCTGGCACTGCCCCTGCCCCTGCCCTGCCCTGGGGCGTCCCGTCCTGCTCAGCCCCGCAGCACAAATGGGGTTTGGAGCGACCTGGACTGGGGGGGTGTCCCTGGCAAGGGACAAGATGGCCTTTAAAGACCACTCCAAACCATTCCAATATTCTCTGATGGTTCTAGGGACAAGATGGTCTTCAAAGACCACTCCAAACCATTCCAGTATTCTCTGATGGTTCTAGGGACAAGATGGCCTTTAAAGACCACTCCAAACCATTCCAGGATGCTCTGATGGTTCTATGGACCTGTCCTTGCTGCTGTCCCAGCAAGAGTCCCCTGCTCTGGCAGCTTGTCCCCAAAATGAGGACAGCTCAGGGACTCCATCAGGCTGGATGAGTGCCTTGGTTCTCTCAGAATTTTTGTGATGTTTAGGGGTTTCTCCTTGGGTGTTTGGGTTCTGTAATATTTAAAGGGGTTATGAAAAATTCATGATAAAAATAAAAAGGAGGAATAACTCTGCTGGGACTGGGAACAGGAGTGACAAAAGCCACAGCTGCTGTACAAGCCCTGCAAGGCCTGACCTTAGACAGAGGCTCAGCTCTCCAGGAGCTCAGCAGCTCAGGAACAACTGGGTACAGGATAAAACCCACACAGAGGTTTCCCTGGAGCTCCCAGGAATTATGTGGAGTGTGATGGGAGCTGGGCAGTTGGGAAATTCACTTTGTTTGCCAGTGAGCCCCAGTGAAGGTGCTGGCATTGCCACTGTGTCCCATGTCTGTCACTTCAGCTTAAAAGCAATCACTAAGAGCTGAAATTCCCGCCATTCCAAAGAGGAATTGATTCCAGCATTATTCTGGATAGCTCAAAACATAGCAAAGTTAGAACCCCACAACCCTGAACACATTTCTGCTGCTCCCCCAGTTTGGTGCCCAGCCCCCTGGAAGCAGCAGGGCTCATCCCCTCCCAGCGTGGCTTCCCGGCACTGTGCACAAACAGCTCTAATCTCCAGCACCGATCATTTGGGGAAATCTGGTTTGCAGAGGCACTCAGTCCTTGGCCCAAGGCTGTGGGACATCGGCCAGGCCACTTTTCCAAAGCTGGGCTCACTGTTGCTGTCTCTGCAGCTGGTTGGGAAGGTGGCTGTGGTGGGAACATCCAGCCCACACAGCAGAGACGGCCCCACTGCTTTGTCTTTTGATTCTTCCCACATACTGTGACTCAGTTTTGGGCACCATCTTCTTTTTCCTGCACTGAAATGACCAGTCCCTTCCACAAGAACTGGCCTGGCCTGGATCTCACCACTCACCTACGTGAGTTAGGAATTTTTAAACCGCCTGCCCGCTGCGGGGAGTTTGGGAGCTCCACAATTTGGGCACACAAAGCTGCTCATGCACCAAACCACTGCTGAGCCCAGCCCTGGCCAGCAGCACCCCGGGGCAGGAGTTTGGGGTGCAGGGAACACCCGTGGGAAGAGCAGCTGGCAGTGAGAAGCAGGGGGGGCTGGCAGGTGCTCTCACCTGCACACTCGAAGTGCACCTTGGTCACCAGAGCCCTGAGGGGTCCCTCGGGGGACAGGCGGCAGGAGCCCCCCACGGGGGGCTGGTTGGGCAGCAGGTCGATGGAGGCGAAGCCCTCCTCCCCCGTGGTGAGGTCTGTGATGTGCAGGGTGAAGGTGTAGCCCTCGCCATCCCTCAGGGCTCCTGGCCTCAGCACCAGGTTCATCCCCGTGTCGCCGGTGGACGTGGTTGTTTTGTCCAGGATGAGGGACTTGTTCTTAAAGCTGTGAGCTGCCCACCTCTGCAGGGATGGACGGGGGAAAGACACGAGAGGTTCGGTTTGAAGCTGAAGTTATGTCCTTAAAATGTTTTCAGATTGAGCCTTTTATAAAAAGTAACAGATTTCTAGTGGGAGCGTCTGCCAAATTTGCAGTTGATAATTCGGCTTTATAGTCTTGTGTGCTACAGCAACAAGAACTGGAACCTTTCCAAAATGTCTGGTGGGAATATTTCCACTGTGAGATCTACTTTAGTTTCTGGAATTACATCACCTTCCAACAGAATATTTCATAATACAGAGTACAAAACACAGGAAATAAATGAAGGACTGGTGGAGTCTCCACGGGATACCGTGTTTTATGTGCTGGGTGGTTACTGTTAATAGCACAAACCTACAATTGTGATAACGGGAGAAACAGTGAGATAACCAGGCAGAAAATGCCAGGCAAGGACATGCTGGGCTTGCTGAGAGCAACAGGACTACCAGTGCTGAGAGCTGCTTCACTCCACAGGCTGCAGTGGAAGCTGGAATTAGAGGTGGGCACAAGAGGAGAGACTGAAGCACCTCTGCCTGAACCACCAGAATAACGGGCAAAATGCCAACCAGCAGGGAGAAAAACCACTTTACAGATTATTATAGAGAAGAAAAAAAAAAAAAAGTGGCTTTTGTGTGGAAAGACCTGGTCACTCATGGCTTTGGCTTAGAAATGACCCCACAAGGACTCAGCCAGACCCATCTGCTGCTGCTTGTGGCCAGGGACTGCTTCCCCTCGTCTCTGTGACAATCTAGGTCCAGGACTTCACTTCTCTTTCCATTTCCACCCTGACCCCTCTGCCCCTTCTCCCAGAGCCCCCAGAGGTGAAGCAAAGCCTTGTGACTTTACCCCAAGCTTGGAGTCGTTGTGACAGTTCTGGCAGGTGCCCTCCAGGTACACGTAGGAGCTCTTGCTGACCTCGTAGACAGACTGAGCCTTGCAGGACACGCACTCCAGGGACACAATAGGGACTCCTCCCCTCTTGATGAACACCTGGGAAGGGTAGAGGCTCCATCAGAAGGTCTGACACCAAAACACAGACACCTAACAAGTAAGGACACACCCCAGCACCTGGTGCTGCAGGGAGGAATTGCTCTGCACCAGCTCAGTCTGTGCTAAGAAACAGCAGGAAGGGATTCCCAAAGGATTTGGGGTCAGATTTAAGCTGCATCTCTGCTCTTACACTGCCCATTTCCATCACTGTTTGCAGGAGCCACTCAGTGTCAAGCTGGGCCGATCTAGGTCGTTCTGGATTTATTTGTTTACAGTTTTTAACAACATAAATTACTTCTGACATATCCCTCTGGTCCCTGGTGCTGAATTCCCAGCAAACCCTGCTTGTGCTGCCAGGTGGGGATGGAAGAACCACCTTTTCCAGGGAGCAGCACGTTGTTCCAGGCTTTCAGCTGGAATCCAAGTGTACATCTCCAGACATCCACCACACCTTCCTGGCAGAGCACTCGAAGAGCTCCAGAGGCACTGGTGGCTCAGACACAACAGCAGCTGAACTCCGACTCCTGCGCTCTGGCTAAATTCCTTTCATCCCTGAGGAAATGGGCTTGTCCAGCACTGGACTGAGCCCTCTGCCCTGGCATAATGAGCATTATGAACTCAAAGGCAGCAATGAAGACATTGTTTAACATGGCAGACTCTTAAAAGGGGATAAATATTCCCCAGCACTGCGCTGGAGCCCCATCCATCCCACCAGGATCTGCAGATTTCCTGCGACACTGGAAGCATTGTTTTGTGCTCCTGCATGGAAACCAGATAGTACGGAATGTCCTTGAAAGACTATCAATTTCATTTTTTTTCTTTTCATCCCGCAGCTCTGGTTTCAAACCCAGGCTGTAAGAGTTTCCACTCCCAGCCTGAGTCCATCTCCAATTGCCAGCTGCACCACGGTGGATGTTCCTGACAGGAACTGTGCGGGTGCGCTCAGCATTGGGATTCGTGGGGCATAAACAACCTGCACTGAAAACTCCTTCCTTAAAAGAACCTGGAAGGTGAGAAGTGAGGAATTGTTGACAGTAAAGTTGAACCCTGGCTCTTAGGATGCTCTCTGGGTAAAATGAGAGCAGAGCCTGTGGCATGTGAAGAGCTGAGACTGCTAAAGAGCAGGAAAGGAAGTTTCCTTTCTCTTACAGAAATTTCCTTGGGAAAGGGATTAAAGGGATTAATTCTTCCCTGGGAGGGTGGGCAGGCCCTGGCACAGGTGAGGTGGCTGTGCCAAGCAGAGAAGGTGACAGCTGGGTGTGGCACGTACGGTTTGGTTGGTGGCTTCGGGACTCATCCCTTCCTTGCTGACGGTGAGGTCGAACGTGTACTCCACATCTGCCTCTAATAGAGCTTTGGAAATTGTGACAATTCCTTCCTTGGCACTGAAATTCAGAGAGCACCCTGCAGCCGAGCTCTGCTTGCAAGGAGAAAAGAACTTTCAAACCCTCCTTGGTAAGGGTGCACATCGGGTTAGTCCACAGCCAAAACATTCAGGTCCACACAGAGCCACTGTCACAACCTTGCTGTGCAGTGCCACCACTGGGGTGGGAGAAACAGGGAGTGTGTGGACAATAAAACACATGATCCTACTCTTCAGGTTAGTAAACAGTAGTTGGAATATTCCTGTATTTCATCTGAGTTTTGTATTTGTACTTTACAGCAATTATTTCTTCATTAAATACTTTACAAACATTGCCAAGCAACACAAAAAGCTCACATTAAACCAAAAAGTCTAATCCCCACACTCTTCAAATTTGCTATTTTGAGACAAAGCTAGAAAACAGGACATTGTACAAGCAAAAGAGTTCCACATTCAATCAGAAATGCTGCTGAGGTGGATTCCCATTGGGATTTGCCAGGCAGTTCTCCCATCAGTGCAGGGTCAGATCACCTCAGCACGTGAGCACAGTGACCTGCCAGTGACCACAAGCTGTGGTCACTTGAGCTCCCCAAAGTCTATCTTTGTCCCCTGCTGGCATTAGAGACATTTATCTGTTAATGGGAGAGGGAGCAGAGCCCTGAGCTCCCAGCCTGCATCAGCAGCTCCATAACACCCTCAGTGCCTGGAAGCAGCAGCACTGACCCAGGGACCCGAGGCCAAAGGGAAGCAGCAATGCCCATGCCTCCCTCCCTGAGCCAGCCCTTCTGCCCTGCCCACGGGCACTGCACTGCACCATACCTCACAGCAGTTCCTGGATCATCATCCTGAGCTGGGAACTGAACCTTTGCAACCCTCCTCCCAGAGCAGCTCTGTTAAAGGTGCTCACAAAAGCTTCCCTCGAGACCGTTTCACCCCAGACACGTTTGTGGTGGAGCTGGAGCTCCCAGATGGTCACTCTGGCTGGGCAGGGCTGCTCTTACCTTGGAGGAGGATGTGCAGGACCACTCGTACAACAACGGGGTCTGTTCCCCATCATCCAAGTTCGGGTCGTAGGATTTCTCCCCATCCAGGACCAAGTCCTGAGTGTTGGACCATACCCGGTATGATCCCCCATCGATGATTGGGACCAGCTTGCTCGGGATCACAGTCACATTGGCAAAGATGCTCTTGGACAGCGGGGTGTCTCCAAAGGAGACGATAAACATGAAACAGTAGCTCCCAACTTCCAGGCCGAGCTTTGGGATGACCAGCTGGGGCCTGTTCACATCGACGTTCGGCAGCCGGATCCTGCTGGAGTCATCCAAGTTCATGCAGCTGGGAGCTCGGTAGATCTCCCACAGGTGCTCTGTCTGGTACTTGATGCACCCTCGGAGGTCAATCTGTGCCTCCAGGTAGTTCCTCTGGGATCTCTTCATTACCACCTGCGGTGGCAGGGCCAACTCCACTTCGGGCTCCTCGCACTCCAGGACTTTGACGGTGACAGTGAGCTGGGCTATGAAGAAGCTGATGAGATTGGTGGCATTCACCTCCACCAGGTAATCCCCTGGGCTCAGGTAAGAATAGTTGGCCACTGCAACCCTGGTGGTTTGAGTGGAAGAGCCATCCCCAAAGCTCCACAAGAACTCAACGCTCCTGCTGCTGGGCACCACCACGGCCTCAAACAGCGCCGTCCTGTTGACAAAGGCATTGGTGGCACTGAGGGACACCTGGACTATGGGGTCCTGCACCTGCATGGTTCTGGTGATGTTGACACTTCCCAAGTCATTGAAGGCGGTGAGGTGGATCTCCAGCAGCCCTGCAGCTTCTGGAGCATATGAAACTCTTTCTCCTGACGCAGCAACCACAGACCGGCCTCGCTCCTTCCACAGGCAGAACTGCCAGGAGAAGGACACGCGGGAGCCGCTGCCCACACGGGCACTGAAGCTCTTCTCCGTGCCCGTGGGAATGCCCTCCTCGCAGCAGTTCAGGAGCCTGAGGTCCTGGATGGGCTCCAGGACAGAGATGAGCACCTGGGCGTGGGCGATGCTGATCTGGTTCTGCACGGTCACGGTCACCAGGTAGTCACCGCTCTTGGTGAACTCATGGCTGTACCTGGAGCCGTTGAGCACCACGGAGTAGTCCCCACTAATGCTCACCAGGTAACTCACAGAGGTACCTGACAGCATCCTGATCTCAAAGGTGACCTGTTCCCCTGGCTCCACCACCTTTTTGCTGGCGACAACTTCCAGACCTTGAATCCTGTCCAGCACCGAGATGTTCCTGCTGGCCAGAGCCCAGCTGATGTGGTTGGACGCGTTCAGATGGACCGTGTACAACCCTGCCATGGGGAACGTGACTGCCACGGACTGGCCACTCAGTGTGCCATTTGGCACCAGCCACAGCCAGGTCACTTCAGTCCCCCTCTGCAGCTCTCCCTCAAAGACCACCGTGGAGCCTGAGGAGACGTACCTACAGTCCAGCTCTGCTGTCCCTATAGTCAGCCCCTCAATGACCTCCTCCACACACACAGAAACAGTGGCATTGGTTGAATTCAGCTTGTTTTCTGCTCCAACAGTGACCTCAATCATTCCAGAGCTTTGGAATGAGTGTATAATAAAGGGTTCAGAGGTGACAGGAGAGGAGCCATCCTCCAGGTACCACACGTACGTGACGCCTGTGCCACTGGTTATGGTGGCACTTATGTTCACAGAGGCATTAATAGCAGCTGGGTTGGGGAAGGCATAGGGCCTTAGGACACCAAGGCTTTCCATGAACTCCAGCGTCCTGTTAGCAGTGGCACAGCCCAGCATGTTGGTGGCCTTCAGGTAGACAGTGTAGTTCCCGGCCTCCAGGATGCTCAAGGGGAAGGTTTTCCCAGTGAAGGTCTGCACAGCATTGCCATCCCGCTGGACCACCCAGCTGTAGGAGATGTTTGTGCCCTCTCTCACCACGGCCTGCAAATGGAGTGTTTTGTTAGTTGGGAAATACATGTCCTCCACCAGGTCAGTGCTGGCCACCTGCAGGCCCTCAATCTGCTCCAGCACATAGACATAGATGCTGTCCTGCAGTGAGCTGATCTTGTTCTCGGCCGTGACGATGACGTTGAACGTGCCCACGGAGCGGAAGGTGTAGGAGATGGTGGAGGAGCCTTGGATGGGAGTGCAGCGATCGCAGAGGATCCACGAGTAGCGGATGGCAGTGCCAGCCCCCAGGGTGGCTACAAAGCTCACCGACCCATTCAGTGGCACCACTGTCCTGCTGGCATTGACGGTCAGGCCAAAGAGCCGCCGTTTCACCGCGACGTCGATGGTGGTCTCGTTGGAGCTCACATCGTTCTGCCCCGTCACTGTAATGCTGTAGTGGCCTGTGCTGTTGTAGGAGTGGGTGGCCACTTGGCCAGGCTGGACGGTGCCATCCCCAAAGTCCCAGCAGTAACTCACCTTGGTTCCATTCATGCTGGCAGAGAACAGGTAGATCTGGTTCAGCTCCAGAACATCTGTCCCGTTATACTCAATCTTTGCTACCCCAACTGGCTCCTGGACCTCCACAAACGCCGTGTCGTTGTTGAAGGAGACATTGTTGGAGACGGTCACTGTGACCAGGAAGACTCCTGTGTTTTTGTAGGTGTAGGTCACCTCAGTCCCACTCGACCTGGAGGACTCGTTGTTGCCGAAATCCCAGCGGTAGCGGTACTGGTAGGGAGGCACGGCACTGACCTGGAAGGAGGTCTCTTCCCCGAGCCTCACAAAGCGTTTGGAAGGGAGGAGGGTGACGTTGAGGATCTCCGGCTCCACACAGACACTGGTGAAATAGTTAGCCTTGTTAAAGCTGCTGGACAGGGTCAGGGTGAGCGGGAACGTCCCGCTGCGGGTGAAGTTGTGCACCACCACAGGGTCCCCGCTGACAGTGACATTGGAGGAGCCATCTCCGAAAGTCCAGTCGAAGATGTACTCCTCAGGATTCCCCGTCACGTAGGCAGTGAGCTGCACGTCTGGGTGCTCCAGGATGCAAGAAGTAGGCTCTATTTTGAGTATTTCCAGGACAAATATCCGGATAGGAACCGCCTGGGAGACAGAGTTCACAGGATTCACAGCTGTCACGTTCACGGTGCAGTTGATGTCCTTTATGTACACGTGTTCTACCACCGGCACCTGACTCCTCAGCACTGTCCCGTCCCCCATGTCGAAGATCCAGGTGATGCTGTCCCCGGTCTCCACGGAAGCGTTGATGGTGACAGCTGCTCCCTGCTCCGCGGCCTCGGCAGCGGTAACGCGGAGCCCCGTTACCTCCTCGAACACCTGGTAGCACTCCACGGTCTCCACGCTGCTGACGGTGTTGTTGGCTGTCACGGTGACGTTGTACACCCCTCTGCGGGAGTAGCTGTAGGTCACTGAGGGCTGGGTGTCTGTGAGCAGGGAGGAGCCGTCCCCAAAGTCCCAGGTGTACACCACGCCGTACGGGGAGGGCAGGGGAGCGGCTCGGAAGGTGACCGGCTGGCCCACGACCAGAACATCCTCCTCTGCCTCCACCTTCACGTCAATCAGGTAACTGTGAACCTGGACTAGGCTCAGGTGGGTGAGGTTCTCATACTGGTTGGAGACAACAACCATCAGGGCATATTCTCCTGCGTTGGGAGAGAGCAGAACAAGGGCAGGGTGAGGACAAGCCTGTCAACAGCTCCTCAGTGCTGTGGTGGGGTGGGGGGTGTGGCAGGGGCTGCAGGGGACACTCTGCGCCGGTGCTGTGTACACTCTGGGCGGCCCTGCGCCAGCCCAGGACGAGCAGGATTACACCAGACCATGCGTGTGGGCACCAGCATCAAGAAAGAAGCCAGTCCAACAGGTAGAGATGAAAGATTTTCTTCCTGCACACCCACAGAGCAGAACCTTCCTGCTGCCCACCCCTCCTACCAGCCTGGGGCTTGCCTGCCCCTCGTCCTTCTGCTGAGACTGCCCAAAAAGGGGCTGAGTGTGGTGGACTTGCTTCTTACAGCATGGCCAGACTTCCCTGGGAAACACAGTTAGAGAGGATGGCAACTGCTGGAGACTTCCAGTCACTCTGGCTGTTTGCTAAGGGATCAGGCAATGATCTCCAAGCCCTGGTTGTTTTGGAAGGTGCCTTGTACACCCCTCATACCAAAAATGCCTGAGCCCCTCCTTCCCCAAAGAACCTTGTTGAGCATACCTGGGTCTTGGTAGACGTGTGAAACGTTGTGCTCAATGACAACCTCATGGACACTGGGATCAGGAACAAGGAAAGACTTGTTGTAGGGAGGTTTGAACAGGTACGTCTCCTGAACACCATCTCCAAAATCCCACCTGGAGAAACAGGCAAACCACGTTACACTGCACAACAGGAGAACCACAAAACTCCCAGAGGAATCCTGGCTTGTCCTTCAGGTCAGAGCTGGGTTCTCAAAAAAAACAAAGGAAGCAGAATGCCAAGTATCAAAACAGCAGCTGTGCTGAGAGGAGGAAGAACCCAAATTAAAGCAGCATCGTGCTTGCATAAATGGAAAGGATTTCAGCCTGGATTACAGGTGTGTGACTGACCCCCACTCCGAGATTTCACATTAACTAAACAGCAGCTGAGATGGACCAGTTGGCCACGGGAAGAGAAACTGTGCAGGCAAGGTGCACAGAAAGATCCTAAGTTTGTGCAAGCAGCAAAGGACTCACAGGAATAGAGCCTCCACAGCCGAGTCCACGTGAACCCTGGCACTGAACTCCACGCTGCTGTTCTGGGGCACCACTGGCAGGGCCCCCACCACGCTCAGGTTCCTCATCTTGTTCATCATCTCCACTGTCACGTTGTAGTTGACTGTGAAGTTGCTGACATGGTTGGAGGCGGTGAGCTGGGAGGGACAAAGAATGGGGTTGGGGTCTCCTTGCTGCCCTCAGAGTGGGGCTTTGCTGGGCTGAAGAAGCACCACCAGGCTAGTGAGCAGGTCAGGGCAGAGAGCGTGGCCACATGTTCACCACTACAGCCAGTCCAAGGACGGGCTGGTGCTACAGCAAGAGGCAAAGGAGAGGAGCTTCTCATCCTGAGCCTCCTCTGGCTCTGAACTTGCCAGCTGTCCCCTTGCCTGCTCTCATGTGCCCTGCAGCTCCAGCTGCTGAGCACAGGCACCTGCTGCCACCAAGGGGACAGGAGCCATCCAATTTCCTCGGGAGAGTGGCAGGAAAGTGCCTGTAAGCACAGAGCAGGGATGGGAGAGGCTCATAAAACCAAGCACACCAAGTGCAGCTCCAGGATCCTGATGTGGTGGGCACAGAAAGGGAGAGCAAGGCTGGGCAGAGGAGGGAAAGAAAGGGACACAAGAAGAGACATGACAGAAGTAGAGCAGAACCCTCACGATTTTCTAGGCATGTAACACTGACAGAGCATCTTCACCTTCTCACCTGCAGGAGAGCAGAGCTGCTGGCAGAAGGGTCCTTCAAACCCACTGGAACAGACCTCCTAGCCCAGCAGGGCAGAGCAGCTCGTGTCTGGGCTTCTGTGGATGTGCTGCACAGAGCCCAGAGCCCCCCAGGCTAAGAGCACCTTGGCAGCTCTGCAAGTGAAAGCAGCCCAGGCCCTCAGCACAGTGCTTCACCCAGCAAATTAGTGCTGCAGCCAGCAAATTAGTGTAAGCATGGCCTTAGGGCTGGGCTGCTGTCTGCTCAGGAGGCCAAGAGTCACCCTGAGAGCAGATCCAGCACCTTGGACCAGAGCAGACTCTGCAAGGCACAACACACAGAGATGTGCTGGCCAGAGATCAGCTCCTGTTCCACAACAGACAGCTCCCCTGGCCCAGACTCTGCTCCATCCTTCAGGGGCCATGGCAAAACCCAGCGCTCCAGGCTGCACCAGGAGGAGAACATGGCAGAGAACACAGGAGCTCCTGGGAGAAGCCTTGGCCTGCCTGTGGAAGTCTTATGATGCATCCTGCCTCTGCCAGGTTCTGAACCCAAATCTCCTGCCAGCCAGAGCAGGGGCTCCCTGCTAATTCCTGCTGGGGAGGAGGGGGAAACACAGACACTCCATGAACAGAAAGGGGAGCTTGGAGAAAAGAGGAGAAAGCACAGAGGAAGAACATAGCACAGTAATGTAAAAGTAGAAAAAACTATTTGCATTTGCAAGGGCAGCTCTGCGAGAAACAGCAGACAAGCACAGTGAAAACCTCAACTCAACTCTGCCTTCTCTCCCTACTGCTTTTCCTGAGGAGTTTGTGGGATGAGATGGAAACCCAGGGGTGAAATGGTGTCATGGGAAAGGCCTTGGCTTACCGAAAGCTTGTACACAGCTGGGCTTTGGTAGATAACGTTGAAGACAACATTGTAAAAAGTGAAAGATGGCTTATCATCTACTGTCCATCGGAAAGTCACATCTGACCCAGCCTCCATCACAGGGATGTAGCTCTGAAAGGCACGAGAACATTTCACACTGGTGCAAGAGAAAAGCATGCCCAGCACTTCCCAGGAGATCTCCAGCTGAACTGGAGAGGGAGCAGAGGCAGACTGGGAGGCTCCCACACCTGCAGTGCCCTCAGAGCATGGCACACAGGTGACAGATCATCTGTGGATCTCCTGCTCATGGAGAAATGCAGACCCTGACTCCATAAGTCCCCAGCAGAGCTGGGAGCAGATCCCACACTCCCTGCTCCCACAGCCCAGCACTCTGCCCTTGGGATGAGGTCCCTCTTGCTGACTAAAAAACCTCCTGAAATCTTTGTAGAAACAGCCTGGCTTTAGCTACACCTGTAAGCTGAGCCTCTGACCCTCCTGCAGGGATGGTGCCTGACCCAAAGACTGAAGGGGTTGGACAGGGCAGGTCCCTGCTCACTCCAGCAGTGCCCCCTGAGCAGCCTGTGGCAGCAGGAAGGGTGAGACCGAGAGGTGTGGGCAGAGGATCTGCCAGAAGCAGCCAGAGCTTGTACAGAGCATTTGGGGCAGTTACTGAGCAGCTTCCCAGGGCTGTAGCTCTGGGGATGGGGAACTGGAAAAAACAAGACTGCAAACACCAGAGGAACTCCAAGACTTGGAGGGGTGAAACACCTCTACATCTTCAGCCAGCTGATGTAAGGATTTAGCAGAGCAAATCTAAACACCTCAAGGAATGACTACCGGGACAAGGCAAGACAAGGTAAACACTGACCTTTCCTAACACCGCCGGTGTCCTGGGGAGCTGGACAGGCAGTGATCCCTCTCAGGAGGCACTGCCTTACCTCAGGGGGCCCAGGGGAAGTGCAGCTGAGCTGCCTCCCTGCTGGAGAGCACCAGCGCTGGTGCCACGTGCACGGCCTGGCAGCTTAGCAGCAAGCAGTGCCCCCCTGCCCCGAGAAAAACACACCCCGAGGGCTACAGGGGAGGGCTGCACCCGCCAGGGAAGGGCTCAGAGCAGCAGCAAACACTCACCACCCGCGTGTTCAGCAGCACTCTGCTCTCGGGGTCGGGCATGGCCCTCAGCCCGCGGATGGGCTCCTCCACCTTCACGGTGACCGTGATGTTCTGGGAGCTCACCGAGTTCTCCGCCAGCAGCACGTGGGTGCTGAGGCCCTCGCCGAGGCCGCCCAGCTGCAGCACAGCGAACCAGGTGTCGTTGGTCTCCCTGGCGCACAGCGCGGCCACGGCCGGCGGGCAGGCGGCCACGAAGGGCACGCTGCGGTTGTCCCCCAGGCAGCTGGCCGTGGCGTTGACCCCCGAGGAGAGCTTGAGCAGCAGCGTGGTGTGGTTGGTGGGCAGGTAGACCCTGGAGCCCTGCGGGGCGGGGTGGATGACGCGCAGGCCGGACACGCGGGAGGCCACGCGGAAGCCGCAGGACAGGTTGGCGCTGAAGAGCCCGTTGCCCACGCTGGCCCGCACCGCGTAGGCCCCGGGCCGCTCCAGCCCCGCGTTGTGAGGGCTCAGCACCGGCGCCAGCTGCTCCTCGGCGTAGCGCACCCGCAGGGAGCACGCCGAGCCGTCTGCCCGGGCGGCACCCGCGGGGCTGGGGCACGAACCCGCTGCCCACGAGGAGCAGTTCCCTCCGCCCAGGGACGGGGCTCTGCGGCCGCACCGGAGGAAGGAGCCCGAGGCTGCGTCGTGCTGGATGCTGAAAACATCCCCAGCCCGGACAAAGATGTTTTCTTTGCTGAATGACACCTGCAGAGAGGGGAGAGGGCTTTGGATTAATGCCTGATGTTAAGAGCAGTCAGCACCCAGCTCCTGCCCAGGCTCGGTTCTGGGTTTCCTGCCCAGGCTCGGTTCTGGGTTTCTTGCCCAGGTTCAGTTCTGGGTTTCCTGCCCAGGTTCATTTCTGGGTTTCCTGCCTGGGCTCGGTTCTGGGTTTCCTGCCCACGCTCAGTTCTGGGTTTCTTGCCCAGTCTCAGTTCTGGATTTCCTGCCCAGGTTCAGTTCTGGGTTTCCTGCCCACACTCAGTTCTGGGTTTCCTGCCCACGCTCAGTTCTGGGTTTCCTGCCAGGTGGGAACCAGCAGAAAAGGTGCAGATCCCAACACAGCATGGGGAGACCTGCACCCACCTAACCCTCTTTGGCCTCTCTAAATCAAATGTGCCAACAGAGAAATCAGCTTTATACTCCATCTCCACTGTGTTAATGCCACGGGAATAGCCCATGGAATCTGCACAGCCTTTTCATGGAAGCACAGAATGGCTTGGGTGGGAAGGGACCTCAAAACCCATCCTGTTCCACCCCCTGTCATGGGCAGGGACACCTCCCAGCATCCCAGGCACAGCAGGGGACTGCAGGGAGCCCACGGCCCGTGTGCCACTGGGCATTTCCTTTCATTCCAATGGACTTGTGTGGCTCCATCTACCACATGGAAACAACCCAAACTTACCTGTTGCCCTAATTTTTAAAAGTGTTAAGTTTTCTTTTATAGCTCTTTTGAAAGTTTTGAAGTTCTCATCAAACTTCTTTAACCTTCTGATAATGTTTGCACATTTCTACTGAAGTTCTCATGCACTTTTCATGTAAATAATGATTATTTTGCATTCTTCTTTGTGGAAAGAGGGAATTAATGGACTATTAGTTTGACCAGTGTGGTTGGAGAAGTAACAATTTCATTCCACAATCCACTGTCACTTTTAGAACTTTATATATTGCAAAGTCAGAAATAAAATTTACTCTCTCTTTTGAACTTACCAAGCTTCTGTGTACTCAGCTCGTGTCCAATAGCGACACTTACCCAAAGCCCTCAGGAAAAAGTGCCCCACGACCCCCTGCTCCCAGCAGCCAGCACTGACCTGGTACTGGGAAGAGGGGCCAGCTGGCACCGTGAAGAGGAACTCCTTGAGGAGCTCACGGCTGGGCTGGCTGTGGCTGGGCTGCAGGGCCCCAGGGGCAGAGCTGCTGCCAAAGGAGCTGTTGGCACACTCGGTCCCATTGCAGCAGCTGTTGTGGGATGAGCAAAGGCTCGTCAGGGGACACCACTGCAAACCAGGAGGACAGTCCAGCAGCGTCCAGTTCCCGTCATCCTGAGCGCTGGGGAATGGCTCCGTAGTGTTGTTTTCCTCCTGGTAGTCTGGAAGAAGTGAAAGAGAAATCAGTGATAGCCACTCTGAATACTAACACTACTAATGCTCTCCTCTGCTCCAAATTCACCATTTTTTCCGTTTTGATGATGGCTCCACTTTTAGCAAAAGCTGCAACTGCAGCACATCCTGCTGCTACATAAATGTCCTGTTTTACTGGAAAAATCCACCAAGATCATTAAACCCAAAGTTGTCTCTTTTCCAGCGAGAACGTATCAATTTGCATTCTAAAAGGATCTGTGCTACAGCAGAAGCGAGTCCAAGTGAAAGCAAGAGCTGGCCTTGACATTGAAAACACATTAAGCAACTTTTCTGAAGTTAATGTTTCCATGTCAAAGTATCAGCTTGTCAATGTCAAAAAAGATCCTTTTGTAACCAGCCAACCCCACGGCTACAACAAACATTCTGCTGCAGAGTTAATTGTTGCCAAAACTGTGACTGTTGAGCTGTTGTACAAGGAATAAAAGGCTTTTTAGATTATCTCATCCATCAGGAAGAAATGGGCTCAGGAAAATGTTCTTCCTTGTTAACCCGCGGGGCCAGATGGACCAGAACACATTCCCATTTGACATGTGTCTTCACAAAGTAAAAAGTACAGCTCAGAAGATTAATGAGCTTCTCCACATGGTCCTTACACTCACACTCTCCTCAGGCATTGAGAGAGCTTTCTCCTCTGTTATTTTCAGTGTATAACCACTGCCCCAAGGCTGTGGATCCTGCTCACACTCTCCTCAGGCATTGAGAGAGCTTTCTCCTCTGTTATTTTCAGTGTATAACCACTGCCCCAAGGCTGTGGATCCTGCACTTTGATCTCCTCAAAGAAACAGAACCAAACCTCTGAGCCTTTAAGGGTCAGAGGACCAGAGGGGCCACAAGGCCAGCCCCAGTTTGATGGTGTCACCTCCACCAATCCCACAGGCGTCGAGGAGCAGCCTCACCTTCTCCATCCATCAGCCTGTGCACCTGGAACCTCACTTGGACGGGCTGGTGCAGCTCCTGTGTCACAAACTCCAGGGCAGTGAGAAAGCCCTGGTGCCTGAAGGCCAGCTCCGGGAACTCCAGCACCTGCAGAACATGCACAGCTCTCACCTGCCCGTGTCCCCAGGCGTCCCTGGGCAGCACAGGAGGAGCAAACCCCCCTCACCTCCTCAGCCTGCCACGGGTCTGCCAGCACGGCCTCGCTCACGCTCTGCACGGCCTCCTCCATGCCCAGCTCAGCCTCTCCCTCAAAGAAGTTTTCGGCGTTCAGGAGAACTCCTGTTTTTACAAAGGAGATATTGGAACAAAGCCCGTGAGGCTCAGCAGGGCCCGAGGCCATCCCCTCCACCCTGTGAAGCTGCAGCAGGAGAGCAGCAGCTCCATAATCCTGTATCTTCCTTCTCCTGACAGGTATCTTGATTTCTTCCTCATCCAGCACAAATAACATCTTCATTTGCAATGCTCAGCAACTCTGACTTCTAGGAACTGTGCAAGTAATTCTCCCTTCAACAACTAATGATTTGCTTGGAATTTCTGAGTGCCAGGTGCAGCTTCTCATCCTCCCTGTGCCCCTGGATTTTTTTGGGAAATATGGCCACGACCAGCTGGTTTCCACCAGTGGCAAACACCGGTGGCTCTCTGGGCACTGGGCAGCTGCTGCTGCCCCTCTGACCAGGCCAGTGCCCTCTCTGGCCATGGCTTTTCCATCTTACATAAATCTTCTCCTCTGTTTCATGTCCATTCTACTTCTCTTTCTTACTTCCTACACTGGTGTGGAAGATTTGGAAAGCTGAATAACCACAAACCTGCACATCACCTCACACCTCACCTAATCAACTTTTTGAGCCAGCCCAACATCTCCCAAAATACACAGCAAAGGCCACCAAGCCACCAAGGCAGCAGCAGAGATTGCTCAAATAAGAGGGAGAAGCTATTTCCAGAGCTTTGCCTCAGAACCTTGCTCCTCTGTCTCTTTCTGCTGACGGCAAAGATGGGAGTAAGCCAAACTCTTCCTTTTGGGCTGAAATTGGGTTTCTAGAAGTTGGTTTTGGGAATATTGCTGCAAGTCACACTCATTTTGTGGTGATGCCCTGGAGGAAGATCTCCATGCACCCCTCTTTTTCCAGTGGAAGGGAGGGGACACCTGCCCACCCTGGGTGTCAGAATCTGTGGTATTGATGATTCTGAGATTGTAGAAAGTCTCTGTCTTTCTGCCCCACTGCCAAAGCAGAAGCCATAATTGGTCTGTGCTGGTTCCAGGTTGTTTATTCTGTTTATCTCTCACATGTTCTGCTGCCCTGCCCAGCTCTGTCCTGCAGGGCAGCGTGTGGGGCTCTGCCCTCAGTGGGATGTGACAAACATTAAATACCAGAAACTCCCTGGGCTGGATTGACAATAACGTGCCAATATCTGTCACCTACGTTGGACAGTGTGTCCCCAGCCTGAACCAACAGAAAAATGCCAACACCACAGTGAAACATGGAGGGCATGAAGAAGGAGAAAAAGGACAAGGCACACCCAATTTCCTCCATCTTGTCCCCTTTGGACCCCTCATCTAGAAACCTAAAATTTTACTTTTGCACCCATGCCACACTTAATTATTACTTCTATCAAACACTCAGAGCTGGTAATTCATCCTGTAAGATTGAAAACTCTTTTCCATGGACAGAGATCACAGCCAGTGTCTCTGGGGGCTCTGTAGAGCCTGTCTGTGATCTCTGTCCATGGGTTCCTGACCCCTGCCAGGATCCCAGGGCAGCCAGAGGGAAGCCCTGGGCTCCCACCCTGGGTGGCAGCAGGGCCAGCAGAGCCCACCTGGTGGTTTGTACTCGCAGACGTAGCTGTGCTTGGCCATGCACAGGTCCGTGTTGCACTGGCCCGTGGGGCCCATGCGCACGCAGTGGTCAGCGTTGGAGGGATGGGGCTCTCCTGGCAGCCAGTTCTGACAGCTCTCCAGATTAAATCCTTCCCCTCTCTGCTGCGCTCCAGAGCTTGCAAAATCATTGAATCCGATCCAGACGTCAAGGCTCCTGCAAAATAAAAAAAAAAAAATTAAAAAAAAAAAAGAAGAAGGGGGAGGGGGGTTTCAGGAAATCATGAGTATTAGAAAGAGCTGGGACAGCTGCCATCTATGGCTCTCTCTAAAAATAACAACAGCTCCATCGGGGTGTCATGGGCTGCATTTCATGGAGCCTTTAATAACTGAAGGGTTTCAGTATCCACTCTACCACCAGAACCTCAGGAACTGCCCCTCCACAGCACAGCACTGCTCTCCTCCAGCATCCCCACCTCTGTCCCAAGAGCCTGGGAGGGTGGGGAGACCCTGGCACAGGGTGCCCAGAGCAGCTGGGACTGCCCCTGGATCCCTGGCAGTGTCCCAGGCCAGGCTGGACAGGGCTTGGAGCACCTGGGACAGTGGGAGGTGTCCCTGCCATGGAAGGGGTGGCACTGGATGAGTTCTAAGATCCCTCCCAACCCAAACCATTCCATGATTCCATGGTTCAGGCTGACTGTCACCAAATGACCCTCCCAGACTCTGCCAAGCCTGCCTCAAGTCACGACCCAAGAGGAATGATCTGGTCACACAGAACTGTGGGGGAAAGCTGAACCCCTCAGAAAACTTGTGCTGGACAAAGAAAGAAAACTTGACTGGCTGGAGAAAGGGCACTCAGAGGAGCAGATTTAATCAAAGGCTGACACTTGCGGGATTTACCACCAGTCCGTTCTCCACTGCAGGTGGGACTGGCACCAGGGCAGGATTAAAGCTCAGCAGGGCCAGGTCTGGGAATTCTCCTGGATGCAGCTCCTGGAGATGATGAGCTGCTCAGCCACCATGCAAAGGCAACAGCCAGAGGGGACAAGCAGAGGCTGGAGCACTGCAGGCAGCTGAGCCCCACACACAGGACACTGCCAGGCTCCTTTAGGAGATGAAATGTCTCTGCCCCATTTGGAAACTGGCTCAATCCCAGCAGAGATCCTGGTGGAAAGTGCTGAGAGGTCTCTCACGGCCACAAAGACCCTGGAGAGCTGTTTCTAATCTCAGCCAGCAGGAAGGGAGGCATTTGTCCCATGTTAACTTCTATTAACTTCTCCACATTAATATCCTGCACCCTTCCAAGCTCTCAGCTCCTTCTCCACGCTCCCTCCTGCAGGTGGAAATCAATCCTACCATGGCCTTGCCTGCCCCAGCATGCTCCCAGCGTGGTACCACAGCTCTGCAAAGCAGACTGGGGAGATAACTGGTGCTAACTGGTGCCTCTCCACCCCCAGGCTCATGCCAGATGAAATGATTCATGAGGTCATGCTGAAAAACGATGACAAAAATAACTTGTTCCATGAATCAGTAGTTTTCACTGCAAATGAGATTAAAAGATAAATAAGGGCTGTGTTCTGCTCCCGAACCATTGGCAGGGAATTAGGGAGAGCAGGGTAGGAAACCGCCTGCCTGCTGCCATCAGGATAACTCAGTGGAGATTTTCCTTTTCTAATTCCAGCTATGATCTAACTGCAACCCATTAGGAAAAAAAAAATCAAAAAGTAAGAAAGAAAGAAATAACTAAAAGACAAGCTGCTGGCTGGCTCCCACCCTGCCCCACTGCCCAGCCCATTCCACTGCAGGGGGAACAGGAGGACTCTGAATAACCCTTTTTTAAAGGAAGATGTGAGCTCTCCTCTGCCTCTGAGGAAGGACTGAGCTGCCCTGCTGGGGCAGGAGGAGCAGAGCACACCTGGGGAGGCTTGGAAGGGCAGAGGGGCTCTCTGTGCTGCCCAGAAAGTGGGGAACCCCTGGATGGTCCCATCCTCTGCTTCTGCAGGCAGGGAGGGACCAGCTCAGCACACGCTGCTGCTGGGGAGGCCATCCCACACCAGGAGCAAAGGAGAGGAGACCTGCCCAGTGCCCTAATGGGAAACAGCTTCCCGCTTCTGCCACCTTCCCACAAGAAACCATGGAAGCTGCACCTCCAAAACCCTGCAGCTCGGCCCGTTCGCCTTTCATCACCAGGGAAATCACATCCTGGAGCTGCCTCCTTCATGTTTATCTGTGTGGATTGATAAAACAAACAGATGGGCTGGAGGGGGCTGGGAGCAGAGGCCGTGGGGCAGCAGCTGGGGAACAGCCTCGCTCCCTGCGAGGCGCCGCGACTGCCGCAGCCCGGCAGCTCCACACGCAATTCCTGCCGCAGCCCAGCACCCAGGAGCAGCTCTGAACCCTGTGAGGGACAGCCTCCCTTCCCCGGAGCAGGGAACGCATGTTTGCAAGCTCAGGATGCAACCCTGACAGGGAACAGGGACAACGTGGAGAAGGGGCTGTCAGCCCTCGAGCGGGAGGCTCAAAGCCCGCGTCACGGGCAGCTGCTCCCTTCCATGAGTTTTCTGGGATGTGTTTGTGAGCAGCCCAGCTCCACAGCTGCAGCTGGCTCTGCTGACAGGGCTGTCAGGCCCTGAGAGCTCTCCAGGTTGTCCTCCCTCCCCCAGAATGGCTGGCTGGAGAAAGGGCACTCAGAGGGGCGGATTTAATCAAAGGCTGACACTTGCAGCACTCTCTGTTTATAAAGCCCAGGCCTGAGGTGGAACAGATGCTGCTGGAGAGGAGCACTGCTGCTTCCCAGGATGAGAGACAGGAGGGGAAAGGCTCTGGGCTTTGAGCTGCAGCCATGTCTAAGGGCACAGCATCCCTTTCCACACTTCACAGGCATCCACAGGCCTGTGGATAATATAAACAAGGGGTACATAAACATAAACGAGGGGTACACAAAGCCCACCAATCTCTTAATTCCCAGTGTGATTTCCAGCCATTCTGCCCCATTCCTCTTCCTCCCTCCACAGCCTTTAAGGAAAGAAGCCAAGTCCAGCAAGGGCTCAAGCTCTGCTTGTTCCTCCTCTCTATTCAGCAGCCTCACCCCCACCATCTCCTCATCCTCAGATCCCTCTGCCCTCAGGAAGCCAAAACCTGTCCCTGGGTGATGCCAGCCCTTCCCCTCCTCACTCACCTGATGACATGGGCCACCAGGAAGCTCTGGATGTCGGGGCTGCTGACAAAAGCCAGGTCTCCATTCCCAAGCTCCTGGCAGTGCCGCTGTGCCTCCAGCCACTCCGCCTTCTCCACCACCAGCTGGTAGCAGTGGTTATTTCCCGGGAAAACCAAGCCCTCAGGGGGGCACATGGGGTGGACTGCTGCAGAAAGAACATAAGGGTGATGTCCTCTCTACGGGCCACGCACCCCAACCCAAACTGGGCAGGCAGGCTCCAGGAATGTCCCAGCCCTGAAGCCAACAAAGCCTGTCACTGTTAAAGAGCAAAAAGTTAAAGTGCATCCAGCTTCCAGCTGCCTCCACAGCTCAGGGAGCCAGGAGCGCCCAGAGGAGCCACCCAGACTGGGAGGGAAGGCAAAGGGGAGCCCAGGAGGCAGTGCCACCCGTCCCAGCCCCGCAGGAGCCCTGCTCACCCCTGCCCAGCTGCCCGGCCTCGGCGGTGATGCCGTAGAGCACGGCCAGCCCCGTGCCGCCCCTGTTGCGGATCCGGATGTCCAGGCTCTCGTTTGCCACCACCAGGGAAGGGCACTGCAGCTCCAGCTGCTGGGGTGAAGCCACCACCTCGATTTCTGCCTGCTCCTGCAGCAGCCTGGAGCCCACCAGGAGGGTGGCAGTGACGTTGTAGCGCCCGGGTAAGGCGTAGCTGTGCACAGCTGTGTGTGCAGTGGTGTTGAGAACCTCGCTCCGGTCCCCAAATTCCCACAGTAAAGTGCTGGCAGCGATGGGAATACTGACATTGAAGAGCACGGGCTGGTGCAGGCTGTAGCGGGGCTGGAGCCCTGTGAAAGACACAGGCAGCTGTGCCTGGAAGGGCAAGGGGACGAGTGAGGGGCCACCACAGCCCTGCCCAGAGAAATGCTCAGTGCAAAATGGCAAACAGCCGGAGGAAGAGTTTGTTTCGTGGGCAGTTCCACACACACACTGCCCCTGGGGGCTGAAACCCCCATATTCCTGCTCTTGGGAGTAACAGAGGGCACTGCAGGTCTCCTCGCTGAGGTTCCCAGGGTGGACAGATGTGAAGAGGATGATAAGCTCAGCTTCTTCGGTGTAGTTTCCTGTCAGGCACGTGATGTACTGAGCTCCTGCAGGACAGAACAGAAGATCCTCTTGCAAAACAGACTCTGGGATGCCATGGATTGGTGAGACCCTCCAAGAGAACCACCCCACACTCCTGGGAATGGAATTCTCCTGCTCAGCTCCCACTCTGAGTGTTTCCTTTCTGAGACTTGCCTGGGAAGTCTTTAATCCCCCAGCAACAGTTTCCAAACTCTTTATGCTAATTAGTGATGACAGAAATAACAAGCCAGTCACACAGATTTATGGAGCAGCAGCACTCAGTAAATAAAACAGGGCTTTGGAGAGCCTGACACTCCCATGGGACATGGAGCCGCCGAGTCTGACACTCAGAGGAGCCCACAGGACTTGCTACCAAGTGAGACCATGACTAAAGGATGTCCTTTGGTGGCACCCTGGCTTGGTCGGAGCAGAATGTTTCACCATGTGCTGCCTGAGACCTCCGGCAGCAAATCCAAAACCAAACACCTTTGGGCAGTGGCACACTGGGGACACAGGGGAGACACCGACGGACCCTCCACCAGGCCCACTCCCTGAGGCACTTTTCTCCATGGGGAGAGCCAAGATTGCCCCTCCTTGCAGGAAAATGTGGTGCTGGAGCGGAGGGCAATGCCAGGCCCAGGTGCAGGGATGCCCAGGGAAAACAACTAGGACAGGGAACAGGGACACAGAGCCACGACAGCCCCAGGCCAGAGGAACAGCTCACTCCCTTGAGTGTCATCCCCCTCTCTGGCTTGCAGGGGTGGGACATTTCCCTGCCACAAACACCCAGGCAGGGCCTCTCCCTCGGCCTCTGCCCACGTGGCCCGGCCACGTTTGCGCCGCCGCTGCCGCCGCCGGTTGCTACAACATCTCCCCAAACATCTCAACAGCTCCAGCCTCGTGTGATCTTCCCAGACCTAACCCATCCAGCTGTCCAGCTTCCTGCACGGCCTTCCTGCAAACGCTGAGCCACTTCTCCTAAGAACAGTCCCCAGAGAGGAGCACGGCACGGGAACTGCTCTGTTTTCCACCACCAGCTTGGTCATTCTTCATCCCCTGTCGGTCCCTGAGAACTGCCAGGAGCTGGCAGGCCGTCCCAGCCTACTCCCATTACACTGAATTACCCAGAAGGCAGCCTCACATTATTGTTTCCACACTGGCTTAAAGTAGTTCAAGAGGGAACAGTTAATTATCAAAAGCAGTAACAGCGCCAAGTGTTTTTCACTTTGATAATTCCTGCAAGATGCTGCAAGCTGGGATAGCTTTGCTGGGGGAAGAGGAACAACCACCACCTGGATTTTGGTCCTGGGGAACATTGCTCCTCACCAGGCAGCTCAGCTGGCTCCCAGCACCCTCAGCTGGGTCCTTCAGCCTGATCCCTGCATCCTCCTGTCACACAGCTCTGGGTCCCCACCCCTGCATCCTCCTGTCACACAGCCCCCAAATTAAAGGAGATGCCTGCTGCCTGCCCTAGGGAGCCCTTGCTCTCCTTCCCTGTCTCTTATTCCAGAATAACCAAGCATCCGGGCAGGATCAGTTTCCTTAGGGCTCTCCCTTTTCCAGCAAATGACATTTCTCCTGGCCAAGCAGTCAGTAAAATGCCCCTGGAGCAGGTGGCTGTAGACCAGGGCAGTTCATTCTCCCCCAAAGTGGAGCCCTGCCACCTGTATGTCCCCAGGTGCCATCACCTCCCATGAGGTTTCAGTGCCTGAGGTCAGCCTGTTCAAGCCCCAGAGAATGACAGCCTGGGGCTGCAGGTCACAGAGCCAGAGTCCTGTGGTGTCTGCTTGTGCCAGGCACATTCTTCTCTCTCTCAGGATTGTTCATAGAGGAGCACAGAGGGAAGAAAGAGAAAACAATTTCTATTTCTCCTCCTTGTTTTCCCATGTGGAATGTGTTTGGAGAATTGTTTACCTGGGGTGATTGCTTGGTTGGATTCTGGTGAGGATTGTTTGAGCCTGGTGGCCAATCCAATCCACCTGACAATCCAATCAGGCTGGACTGTCAGAGAGGGTCACCAGTTGTGAGTTAGTTAGATATGGTAGTTAGAAAAAGTAGGTTTGTAGTTTTAGTATCTCCTTTAAATAATATATTAGTGTATTATAGCATAATTATAATAAAAAAATCATTCAGCCTTCTGAGCTGGAGTCAGACACCATCATTCCTTCCCACTGGCTTCACCTGCATTTACAATATCTGCTCTGTGGTCAGGGCTGATCTCAGTCCTGTTGTAACTGCCTTGGTCCTTAGGGCAGCAGGGTACAGAGTGTGTGACCAACACCTGATTAATTTAATTAGAACTGGTCACTCAGCTGCCCCTGAACCCATCACTCCCCCTCAGCCAGCTCCATCCCACAGCCTCTCCTTACCACAGGTGGCATTGAGGAACAGGACATCGAAGAGGGACAGGTTGGCCACCTCAGGGGGGTGGGCACATCTCGTGTCTGACGCCTCAAGGACTCTCACTTTTCTGTCTTCCACCCAGCGGGGCAACCAGGACAGTTTGCAGTCACAAACAAATGGATTCCAACTTAAGTTTCTGTCAGAGGGAGATCAGAACAAGTTAGGGATTCATGTGACGTGTGCTAAGCCTTAATTACAGCAGCGTGCTGAGCCCTCCCTGTTCCCATCTGTGCCACTCCACTGAAAGGCTTTGGAATAACTGGGAGAGGAGTTAATGAATAGGGAATCAAGCAATAATTAACATGATTTTTCTAGAGGCTAGAATTAGGCAAGTACTCCAAGTACTTTTTTAACTCTACAAATAATTGTTGCAATTAGAAGCAAATGACAGACACAATCATATATCTAAAAAAATCTGCCGTGCAGGAGCCCCAGGGTATGAGGGCAGCCTCTCCTGCTCGGGGAGACTATTTACAGCCCCATTAAAAAACAGCCAAGAGAATAAAATTGATCTGTCAAAAAAAGAAATGCAAAGTCAATGATAATCTTTCCATGTGGCAGTTCAATGAAAAGAGGGAAACTTTAATTGCAGCTAAGTTTGATCCAAATTACAGCCTTTGACACTCGGCTGTGAGCAGGACAGAGCTGGAGCTGCGTGTGGAGCTGATGCCAGCGGGGCTGGGCAGTGTTTGCAGGGCTCAACCCTGACCCTGAAATCACCACTCTGGCACCAGGCTGAGCAGGGACAGCTCCCTGGGACCCAACCCTGGGCCTCTGTGTCCTTCCAGAGCCACCTGTGAGCCAAAGTGAGGATGCTCCTTGTGTCCTGTCCTCAGGGACAGTGTGGGGCTGAGCTTTTCTCCTGCTTGCCAAGAGGGTGTGCACGGGGTTAATCCTTTGGCTCACCCAGAGGCAGAGCTGCCATTTGTGCTGTGGCTTCAGGGATCCCTCCCTGAAATGTGTGGCTTCCCCTCATCTCCCTTCACTTAGACTTCAATTATAAAACCAAACCTGAGAACTTGAATCACTTAAGGACAACCTCTGGGAGTGACTTGCACACCTCAGTCAGGACCTACCATGCTGCAGGAAGCACTGGATGCTCCAGGCCCAAGGGGTGACCATGCAGACAGGATAGTGTGACCAAGGTCACAGACAAGGAGCTCAGCAGAGCTGGTGTGGGAGAGAATAAGAAAAGAAGGCAGCAGCAGAGGTTGGAGATAGCCAGGAGACAGAGGCAGGGACCAGGAAGAGGCCAGGAGGAGAACAGGACCCAGGAGCAGGACACAGCTTGAGGAAGGAACTGGAGACACCCCAAAAAGCAGCTGCTTGGGTGGGCACCTGCCCAGTATCTCTCCAAGTCAGCACAGCCTCCCCCAACAGAGGAAAAGGAAGGGATGCTTCAAGGTCTAAATAAAGAACTGGGAGACAAAGAAGATGAACTTACATTTCACTTAAATTAAATAAATTATCAAATATTCCATCTTCTAATGTAGAAATCTGGTTGTGGCTTATATCTCTGTAAAAGAAAGAAAAGTTCATCATGTTAGAAGCAACTTCCTTGTCACTGCAGCTTTTTCCTGGCAGGGTGGGCAGGCCCTGGCACAGAGCTGGGGCTGCCCCTGGATCCCTGGCAGTGCCCAAGGCCAGGCTGGACAGGGCCTGGGATGGTGGAAGGTGTACTTCAAGGGCTTTAAGATCCCTTCCAGTACCAACAGACATGTTGTGATAATTCTCTTTCTCTGGCCTTGAGATCCTCTCCATCCAGCAGTACAGAGGGTCAAACCCTGCCCGACTCCAAATGCCAATAATTCCCAAATCACTGGAGTGAGCAGCTAAAGGCTCAGGGAAGGAGCCCAGGGACAGGACAAGGTGGGGCTGGGGAGATGAGGTGGAGCAAGAACAACACAAGCCAGGGCCCAGCTCAGCCGTGCTGGGGGCACTGGGAGGACTGGGGGGCACAGCAAGTACTTACAGCTTTGCCAGCGAAGTCAGGCTTCTGAACAGCTCAACATCTAAACCACTGATCCTGTTATTGGAAAGATCCCTAGAGAAAGCAAAAAAAAAAAAAAATTTCAGCCCTTTGTTCAACCCCGTTTTGTCACACCTCCATTAGCAGACCTCAGAAGAGCCTCTCTCCAAACCCCAGCCAGAATCCTGACTGGAAACGTGATGTGTTGAAGGCAGAGCATTTTTCCCAGCCAAAGAAAACACCTTTCCCAAAACCATAAAGCATTTGCTGCTCATATAACCTGCAAAAAGAGATCAGGAGCCTCAGGACGTGCCCCCACTTTGCAGCACACCTGGAGCAATTACACCATGCCACATGTGGTACTAAATGTGATGCTCCCTCTTAAAAGATATTCAAGTCTAATCTATGTTCAAAGAAGTCATTAAGAAGTACTTTAGACGCAAGTAGTAATTAACTCAGAGAAAAATTTATTATGAACTTCCAAGTGTGTTTCTCGTGCCAAAGCCCTGATCAGTAATTACAAAATTGATGCGTCAACTCTACGTTTTAAACATCTTTTTGTCTCTCTTTGGAAAAGCTTAAAATGGAAGAAGAAGCAATAAAGAATATTTTCCATTTGAAATCAGGACAGATTGTCATTCTAAAAGGAAGGCTGCTTGAAAAAGTCTCCAGTTGCTCCCAGTAACACCAACAGCCTTCAGCTCATCCAAACCAAACTCCCCATGTCCAGCCCAGCTCTCTCCTCACCCACCATCTTCCTCCCCAAATTTAAATATCACTCAGAGAAGAAGCTAAAGTTTCGCTCATCAGTCTCCACTTGTTCCCAATAAAATTCACTATTCGTTTTTCAGAAAAATCTCCTTTGGCCTAAGCTTCCCTTGAGCAGCATCAAAACACTTCCTCCAAGCCCATGTGATGTTCTTACCCTTCCTGGGTTTCTGGCTGAGCTCCCAGGAGAGGACAGGGCTGGACACACTTTGCCATACTCCTTTCTCACTTTTTTCCCTTTAAACACCTCCTGTCACTTCTCCTGGCTGTCTCAGCTGTTATTTCTACCCCTTAATCAATTATTTCTTGGTTTGATCTGACATTTAAACTTCATTTATCCAAATGAAAATAATTCTGCCAAACTGGCAGGAAAATTACATACGATTCCAGGAAACTGGGGATAAGTGACAGGGATGGATGCCTCTTTAAAAGGTTTATTTTCCCCTGATTTTGCTGTCTGGGAGTTATTTGCCAAGCTGAGAGTGGATTCAGAAGAGTTCACCAATACAGAAGTCCAAGAAATGTGCAAAATAGCAGCTCAGTGAATACATTAACAAAAATATCTGATCACGGCAGTGATCTCTGTCCCGAAGCAGCTGGGACAGCACTGGAGGAGCACAGAGCATCCCTGGCTGAGCCACACTCTGCCCAGGGGACAGCAAAGTCACCCCCAAACCTGCTCCCAGCTCCCACTGGAGGAGAGCACAGAGACAGCTTGGACTGGAACCCAGGAGCTGAGGCAGAACAGAGCTTCCCTGGGGACACCCCAGCTCCACCTCTCCTGAGCATCCTCTGTGCACTGAACCCCTCTGTCCTGCTGTGGGGAAGCACCAGAAGGGCCAGAGCTCCAACCAGGCACCCTCCAGGGAGAGCAGCACAAATATTTCCCTCCTCTGAAAATACCTGGAAGTCGCCCATTTGGTTTTTAGGCAGCACCTCAAGTCCAAGGAAAGGAAATGGGAGTTTCAGCTCAGATGCCTTCCTGCTCCTCGCCCAGACAAGCAAAACCTCCAAAACAAACCATTCAGCTGCTGCAAAAACAGGGCTCTGCCATTTCCAAGAGCCTCTTCCAAGGTGCAGGGGGAGCTTGGGAAGGTGTCAGACACTCAGATCCTGTCTTTGGGGTGTCGTGTCTCGCAGCTGGAGAGGGCTCCTGTGCCTTGCTGTCCTTTATTTGCTGACAAAGGACCTTGGCTGGCATCCTGCGCCCTCCAGGGCCCAGCTGCCATCAGGTGTGACGGGCTGAGCTCACCCATCCGAGCACCCTGAGCCACAGCCCAGCGTGCAGAGATGCTCACCAGGGCAGAGCTGGGGCTCAGCCCCACGGCTGAACCCCTGGAGGCTGCCAGTAACCCTGGCACTGTCACTCCACTGCAGCTCAGATGCTGCCCAAGGACCCCCAGCCCTTGGCTCCAGCTGGGTCCCACGCCCACAGACACTGCTGAGCTCCATCCAGGCCAGGCACCAGCCTGGAGCCTGCAAACCAGGACAATTCCCTTGCTGTTTCCTACAATTCCCTACCTGCAAACCAGGAAAATTCCCTTGCTGTTTCCTACAATTCCCTACCTACAAACCAGGAAAATTCCCTTGCTGTTTCCTACAATTCCCTACCTACAAACCAGGAAAATTCCCTTGCTGTTTCCTACAATTCCCTACCTACAAACCAGGACAATTCCCTTGCTGTTTCCTACAATTCTCTACCTGCAAACCAGGAAAATTCCCTTGCTGTTTCCTACAATTCCCTACCTACAAACCAGGACAATTCCCTTGCTGTTTCCTACAATTCTCTACCTGCAAACCAGGAAAATTCCCTTGCTGTTTCCTACAATTCCCTACCTACAAACCAGGAAAATTCCCTTGCTGTTTCCTACAATTCCTTACCTACAAACCAGGACAATTCCCTTGCTGTTTCCTACAATTCCCCCAGGAAAATTCCCTTGCTATTTCCTACAATTTCCCTACTGGCACCTACAAACCAGGGCAACTCCCTTGCTGTTTCCTTGCCCTCATGATCCCACGAGGAACTGGTATAAAACCCCTCATTTTTCAGCCTCCCTGACCTCCTGCAAGGGAAACAGAGCTCCTGGTTACAGGACAACTGGGAGAATAAGGAATGGTGGTGGATCCAGCACCTGCCACCTCCAGCCGAGCTCCAGGGAGCTGCTTTCTCCCACTGCTCCCTCTCCAACATGCATGAAAAATCATCTTATGCCTTCCTGGCATGGGAGAGGCGGCTGGGAACCAAGCTGGGAAGAAAACAAACCAGGAAATACTGTGGGACAGAGCTCAGCCTGGCAGCACCACAGACTGCCACGACTGTATTTTCCCAGCCCGCTGCCAGCCTGGAGGAAATTCGGAGCAGGTTCAAAGCAGAGCTGAAGCCAGCAGCAAACAAGGCTTTCCTTTGACACTCTGCACACACAGCCTGACGCCCTCCCCACGAGGAGAAAGAAAAATGTCCTTTCCTGTGGCTCGGGGGTCTGGAGGAACTCGCTGTGCCTCCTGGAAAAGGGCAGCCACGAGTCCCAGCTGCTCAGTCCTGCCTCAGTTTCCACAGCTGTAAAGTGGAGCCATGCGGTGTCATTCCATAGGACATGGGGCACCAAAAGTCACCACAAGGCACAGGACACAAACTGTGTCACTGAGAGCTCCCACACTGCCACGTTCCACCTCCCAGCCCAGCAAAGGGAGACACTCAAATACTTCTGGAAAAGGGAGGTGGCTTAGCGAGGAAGGTGAAGCTTTGGGAAATAAGGGAATATTCAGCAGTGAGGGCGTCAGCCTGAGCCTTGGGAGCCTTCAGCTCCATCCCAGCCCTGCCAGCACTCCCTGTGTGGTGCTGGGAGCATCCTGGAGCTGGCATCCCCAGCTCATAGAGAGGGAGAGGCTGGGTGCAGCACACACACCACCAGCCCGACCTGCTGCCGAGGGACTTGGGCAATTCTGGGGAAAAGGCACCGAGAGCTGGCTCCTTCCTCACCCACGGAGGAGGCAGGGAACCAGAGCACTGAGGGCGACAGGAGGGAGCAGGAGGGCTCGGTGCCACCACTCCATGCCTCGCTGATGCTCAGGAGCCCCCTGAGTGCCAGCCTGGGGGTTGTTCCGCTGTGCCAGGCTGGCTCTGGGCACTGCTGTTTGCTCCCTCCTTCCAGGGAACATCTCGAGCTCGGCAGAGCAGGGGCGGCCCCGCCGCCAAGCCTGATGTCATGCTCTCATTATGTCATTTGTGGGCCCGCTCTGCCTCCATTTCACAAAAAGGGAGGGAGGCAGAGCGAGGGCAGAACTTCCCCAGCCCCTCTGGTGCAGGGAGCCCTGCCAGAACAGTAATGGGAGAAGCATCCAGAGAGGAGAAGCGTCGGAGTGAGAGGAGCCCGCGTGGCTGGGGCACAGCCCAGGACAGGAGCTCCAGGCCAAGGCCACCACCAAGGCTGAGCTCCTTGTCAGGTCAGCTGCTGAGACCCCAACAGTGGCTTGGGGTCACTCCTTGTTCCCCTAGCCCAGCAGCCAAGGGAGAGGTCTGGATAGGTGAAGTCAATTTTTCAAGGTTATTTATTTCTCCTTATCTGTAATATTTTCTCTCTGACCTGCCATCTCTGCCTGGTACAGAAGCCACGGCAGTCTGGGTGCCCTCTGGGTGGTTTTACCTTTTATATTAAAAGTTACATACAGACAGTTTATAACAAAGCACCAATATCTGACATCTGTGTTGGACAGTGTGTCCCCATCCCAAACCAACAGAAAAGTGTCACCATCACAGCAAGACACGGAGGGCAAGAAGAAAGAAAAGAAGGCTAGGACACGCCCAAATTCCTTCATCTTGTACCCCCTTGAACCCCATTCTAAAAATCTCAAAAATTGTGTTAATTCAACTACCACACTACTCAAACCCTTGTGGTTTGTAATTCCTCACACAAATTTGGCAGCTTTTTCCATGGGCTAAAATCGAAGTCGCAGATGTTTTTGACTTCGTGCCAGGGTCTCTGAGCCCCCTGCCAGGGTCTGGAGGCAGCCAGAGGGATGTGCTGGGTTCTGATAGTGCCTGTGGGGCAGCAAAGGCCCAGAGGGGCCAGGGAAACACAGCAAAGGCCAGCAGCTCCCATTTCTTACCCAGCACACAGCCGTGGCTGCCCTGGATCCCTGGCAGTGCCCCAGGACAGGGCTTGGAGCAGCCTGGCACGGCGGGAGGTGTCCCTGCCATGGCAGGGTGGCACTGGATGGGATTTAAGGTCCTTTGGAACCCAAACCACCCCAGGATCCTGTGAAAAGCCAGGCTGCACCATTCCACACGCTGTGACACAGGGACACATGGGGTGGCTGGTGAGACACGGCGAAGCCCAGAGCTTCCAGAGCCTTCCACGGCTTCCAGAGCTTCCAGAGCCTGCCAGGCCCACGGCTGCCCCAGGGATGCCCTGCACAGCCCAGGGCTGCCTCCACTGCCACGGCCAACACCTGCCTGTCTCCAGGAACAACAGGCAGCCTGGAGCTGATCCTGCCTGACACAGAACAGACTTGCTAGAAAAGAGCAGGAAAAACTCTCCGTGCTCTTGCCTGCCCGAGCCAGGAAAAATTACAGGTTTTTGCTGATCAGATTCCTTTTTTCCTTCGTCTTTTGGCTTGCGCCTCTCCAAGGAAGCGCAGCAGAAGCAGCAGCGCTTGTGTGCAGAGGTGAGGATAGAGATTATTTCCACAAATGGCTCTGGAAAGCTGAAAAAACCTCGGATTTTCCTGTGTGCAGGGCACGGGGAGCAAGGCTGTGGTCCTGCAGCAGGGGCAGGGACACCCTGCCTGACAGGAACAGCCTCACAGCTCTCCTGCACCAGGACTTCTCTGCCTTTCAACACAGACAGGAGGGAAATGGCACATGGAGCTCTCCACCCCCAGTTACTGCTTTCAGTCCTGCTGAAGCAGGGATTTTCCAAGGCAGAAGGATTCCAGCTCCACCACACATCACCCCAAGAGCTGCAGCCCAGCACCAAGAGGGCCTTTCATGGTGGCAGGCAGCTGTGAGCACCCTCACATCCCCGAGGCTGTCACAGCACGATGACAATTCATCTGTTCATTCTGAATTTATCAAATGCTGGCTCAAGTCCTTCTCTCTCTCTGAGGAATTTGCCCCAAAACCCTTTTTCACAAAGATTCATCTAAAAATGGAACGTTTTTCTTCCTCCAGCAAAATCCTGATTGTTGGTATGAAATGCAAGGTGAGATGAGCATCTTTGCCATGTTCTGTACACCCTGTGCTGTCCTGGAGAGAGCAGAGCCCTGGCAGGGCAGCAGGGCCAGAAGCAGACCCAGATGTCTCTCCCATCCTTGCAGCACCACGAGCAGGTCACCCCATCACTGTGGACAACCTGAGCAGACCCAGGTGTCTCTCCCAGTCCTGCAGGACCATGAGAAGGTCACCCCATCACTGTGGGCCCCCCGAGCAGGGGGATGAAGCAACGCTGCTCCCTCACCTCAGGGCCCTGCCTCATCCTGCTCAAGTCTCTCCCTGAGCAGCAGCACAACAAAACCCTTGGGTGTGCAGGAGCAAATCCAAGGCTGAGGCCACAGGCTCTTCATAGCTCAGGAAAGGGAGCTGTGAGAGTCTGTGCTCTGAGCAGCAGGGAGAACACGGAGCTGGGAGCTCAGGACAGCCCAGGGGACACTGTCCCTCCTACACTCCCTGTGCCCCTGTGCCCGTGCCCCACCCTGGGGCAAACAGAGGAGGTGAGGATGCAAAAACTGCAGGATGCACAGGCAGGGCAGCCCTGCCACTGCCAGGGTGTCCCAACCATGACCAGAGCATTGCAACCACAGCTGTGGCACCCCTGCCACAGCCAGGGTGTCCCAGCCATGATCAGAGTGTCCCAGGCACAGCCAGGGCATCCCAGGCACAGCCAGGGCATCCTCACTATAGCCAGGGCACCCCAAGCACGGCTGGAACATTCCGAGCACGGCCAGGGCAGCCCCAGCAAGGTCAGGAGAAGCCTCCCTCCAGGTGGGAGCTGTCTGCAGAGCAGCTGTGCTCCAGGAGCAGCTCCTCACAGCCCTGCCGCCGGCAGCTTCCCGCAGACTTTCCCAAATATGGCTGTGGAGCCGAGCAGGGATGGAGGCCCTGGAACAAAGGGGACCTGTGACCTCATGCAGGACGTCATGCTCTGGCAGGGCTGTCCTGCAGCCATGGCACCGTGTGCTCCATCCCTCTCCCCTGCCCAGGGGGCTGCGAGGGGGCTCCCAAAATCCACATCCTCGTCCACGTTATCCTTGCCCTGAGCCAATTCCATCCCCACATTCCCAACACCACTGGGGTGGCACCAGGGACGCTTGGGGAGGCCAGGAAGGGGCTCCAGGGGGACAGGGAGGTGGATAGAGGGGTGGCCACGGTTCTGAGAGCTCCCTGCTCTGAGCCACCCGAGGGAGCAGGAGCTGGCACTGAGCAGGGCTGGCACCGGCCGCGGTCCTGCCCTCGCTGCCAGGGCTGACTTCACGTGGCACAAATGGAGGAAGAAACCTCAGGCACCACCCAGCCCTGTGAGAGCACAGCAAGGATGGGAAGAGCAGAGAGCTCCAGCTCAGGAGAGCAGCAACCCAAAAACCAAACGGAGCTGATGTCCGTAATTAGCGCCGCACCTGAACGAGCTGCCTGCAGCTCCAGCCAGGCCAATGTCAGCCCTGCAAATACTCATCTGCTTCATGGAAAGTCTGCAAAGCAACTAAAGAGCTGAGAGGTCCAAGTATCTTCCTAGCACACGTGGCGCAGCTCAAGCAGATCCTACTGCAGCCCAAAGCCAACTGCTTTCCATGCAGATGCCCACTTCTTCCCTCAAAACATTTCTGCTCCACGTCCTGTGCCACTGCGTGCCAGCACAGCAACTGCAGTGCCCAGCTCTGCTCTCCTGAAAACCCAGCACCTCCCCAAGTCAGCATCTTGGGAAACCAGGAACATTTGATTTTACCATAAAAAGGGAGCCCTCTGGAAGCTGTAATTTAGGGATTACACAGCTGAGCTACTCAGTGCTTAATCTTCCTTAAACAAAGTGAAGAGTTTTCAATAAATGTTTAGGTATTACTGATATTAACTCACCACTGGGACAGGGAATGGCGTAGATAATCTTTGCCTCCTGGTTTTTTATTACTCAATTTATATTTATTTAGTAAGTGAGGCTTTTCCTTGGACAGCTGTCCTCTAGGGATGTGAGAAACAGTAAAAACCCCAATGCTATTTAGTCCCAGCACTGTAAATTCTGCAGTCCACAAGAAAGGAGCCCCAGGCAGGGTTCATAGGATGCAGGAGGCTCAGGATAATGCTGGACTGATCACAGGGATGTGTCACTGAGCTGACAGGGGAGCTGCAGCCAAGGGACACGGAGAACTCCAGGAAGGCTTCTCCAAAGCACACGTCCCATCTGCAATCGCTGGTAAAGTCTCACTGGGTTGTTCCTTGGAAACTTTCTGGGGTACCTGTGTTTTGTACCCCAAAAGGAACAGGAGAACCGTTTCCCTGATTCTTAAGATTTTTTAAAGCCTTTTGTGTTTACATTCTGTTAGAAAACTTTCTTACACATTTTTTTATAAACAACATATTGTTTTATATTCCTTTGTCGGGGTAGAGAAAGTTGATGTACTGGTGGTTTGTCCAATGTCTTTGGAGAGGTGGCCCATTCACTCTCCAATCCACTGTCACCTTTAAAAAAGTATAAAAGTTAGAGTCAGAAAATAAACCTTCTTCTTTTTTACCTTGCCATCACAGTGGCTCGTGTTGTGCTTTCTCGTGTCCTAGAGCAACAGGGAACAATTTGGATGTCACTGATACAGAATGAGAGCCACGAACCAGGGACTGGCTGACCCTCCAAAACACGGGGAAGATCTGTCAAAACCTTCACCCCACTTCCGAGCTGAATTCAGAGCACAGCCCAGCTGAGAGAATGTCAGACTGATAAGGCAGTACCAGATCAAAAGTGATTTCTTCAAACAGTTGGGAAACAAGTCTCCCATTTCTCACACAGGAACAGTCAGTGCGTGTCAGGCACCGGCAGCACAAACAACGGGAAAACAAAGCCACAAGCAGCAAAACACAGCCCTCACAGGGGATCAGGGAATCCTGGAATGCTTTAGGTGGGACCTTTCAGATTACCCACTTCCACCTCCTGCCACAGGCAGGGACACCTTCCACTAGCTCAGGTTGCTCCAAGCCCTGGAGTTCACAAAGGATTGATGATTTAGGAGAAACAGCAGCCACCAGGCAAAGCCTCTCAAGGCAGGAGAAGGAGACACACAGAGGACACAGGAGAGTCTCATGGCCAAAGGCACGAGGTGGCTGAAGGAATGTCACCACTTCCCTCCCACTGCTGGAGCAGCACAAAGCTGAGCAGACCACATGAAAGGGTTTTGATCTTTTCCTCCTGAGTCCTTTGCAAAGTCTGAGCTCCACGTCCTGTTCCCAAATTCCCCAGCCCATAGCACCTGCCTGCAGGTGGAGCACAGGGATGGGGATGGCCAGGACCTGCCCCAGTGCCTCCCACTGCCCCCGTCCCCAGACCTGGACTGTCCCTTCCCAGGGCAGGCAATGCTCCTCAAAGCTGTCCCCTTCACAGCTGACAGTCCCAATCTGTTCAACCTTCAGCTAACAGCCCCCTCCGACACCTCCAAGTTTTCCAGTTCCTGAAGAAAAACAGTTTTCTGTCTATTTTAGCCCCGTCTGTCACTTGATTTTCATCTCCAATATGTTTTACCAACATTTCATTTAAGAGGCTCCCCGTTTCAGGCTCTCACCGACATCCTTCAGCTCCAGCCTGGGATGTTCCCTGAAAACACTGATGGGGAAAAGGACAAGAAGAAAGGAAGAGCCACTCAGACCAGGCAGAGCATTGTCAGTGATGGAGACCAACTCTGAGCAGGATTTTGCAGCACAGCCTGTGCTGGAGAGCTGATGAGCCTCCTGACTTACTTTCCTCCTCCCAGAGGGAAAACTCATGGATTTGGGGTTGTCATATTAGTATTTGATATGTTTAAAAATAGCCCAAAGTAAACTTTGGTGCTGCTCTGTGATGCTGAGCACAGCCCTGAGTTCACAGCCACTGCCTGCAACAGAAAATCCCCAGAGCAGGAGGGCTGGGAGCAAAAAGTGCAGCACGTTCAGACCCCCAGCCCTGGCCCACAGCACAATCCTGTGCTGTTTTCCCTGCAGTCCTGATCTTTATTCCTGGTGCTTCATCCCAGCAGCTCAAACACTGCAAACCATCAGGTTCCACACACGATTCCTGCGTCGAGCCCGAGCAGGCAGCTCCAACCTTCCAGAGGATGTTCCCATCTCACATGAAGACTGGGAACCACTGAAAGGTCTGGGCTGCAGCAAACTGATGGAGTGGGAAGTGTCCCTTCCCATGGCAGGGGGGTGGAACTGGATGGCCTTGACGTGTTTTCCAACCTAAACAATTGTTTGGGTCAAGTCTGTCGTTCTGTGAAACATTCTGAAGCCAATGTTTAATCCCTTTAACATCTGCAATGTTGGTTTCTTCCATTCCAATTCCTAACAAATACATGTGACATTGAGTCAAACTCAAAAATTTGACTCAGAATTCAAATTCTGACTTCTTGCAGAAATCAGATGTGTATTACATCAACGTCAGCATCTTCTGCTCCTCCATCTGCAAAGTTACTTAAAAGGCAGAGGTTTGGGAGATCTATTTTCCATAAGTGGATTTTCCATGTTGACTGCCACTAATTACACCATACCCTTTAATTTTCAGCTAATGCCATGCTAGGCACAGCATTGTTTCATCCTGGGACAGAAAATCAGGACATTGGGCTGATAAATGTTTGTACCTCCCCATTTACCTTCTGTTAACACTGGCACCATGTTTGTTTTGATCCAGTCCCTGGGAATCTCCCTAAGGCCCAAAAATCCATTAAAAGCGAACATTAATAGCCCAGAGGACTCTTCAGCCAGATCTTTTAAAATTCTTGGATGCAAAATATCTGAACTTGCTGGTTTAAGAAGGTCTAACATTAACAGCAGCTGTTTAACATCCTCCTCGGTTACTGTTGGAGTGGAAAGTGTTTCATCATCCTCATATGATACAAATACATCACCTGGCTTTTTTCCAAATAGAAAACAGAAATATTTACTGAGCAGTGCTCCCTTTTCTGTATTTTCATTGATAATTTGACCATGTTCATCTATTAACAGACCAGTATCATCTAACTCCTTTAATTCTCAGTATACTTGAAAAACTCTTTACTCTTCTCAACCTGGCTGGACACAAACTTCTCCTTAAGATTCTTTTGCTTACCACTGTTCAATGGGCCTGATCTGAGCCCACGCTCATCACAACCAACATTTCCCTTTCCTATCTTGTATATCTATTTTCTGTAAGGGTTTCCAGTTCTCTTTCAGGCTCTCACAATGCCAGAGGCAGAGTTTTGAGCATCCACAGCTTCTCTGGGCAACATGTGCCCTGGAAGAGTTCCAGCAGCCTCACAAGAAGAATTTCTCCCCAGTATCCCATCTCACCCTCCCTGTGCTGGTGTGAAGCCATTTCCCCTTGTCCTGGCCCTCCTGGCCCTCCAAAATCCCTCTGCATCTTCCCCTGTGTCCATGACTGACCTTTCAAGGGCTCCTCTTTAAGGACCTGATGCCCCAATGCTTTGTTCTCCCCTTCTTTGCAGTGATGATGATAAGGAAAGAGAAAATCAGAGAAGTAAAAAAATGAACGCTCCGCTATCATCCTATTAAAAGAGGACCAGCCCCACCACATATCCCTCAGGGATGGTTACAGCCTTAATTTGAAGCTCCTTAATTTGAAACTGTTCCATAAATAGCAATTTTCAGTCTTCTCCACTCTCCACGCAAACTAATTTTTTTTTTTTGTGCAATTATATCTCATCTTCCCATTTTCTCTAATTCTGGCACATCCACAGCAACTGCTTTGTCCTTGACATGCACAACCCTTGGATACCTGTGGGAGGTTAATGATGGAACCCCAGAATGGTTTGGGTTGGAAGAGACCTTAAAGCTCATCCAGTTCCAATCCCAACACCTTCCACTGTCCCAGGCTGCTCCAAGCCCTGCACCTGGTGTTGGGCACTGCCAGGGATCCAGGGCAGCCTCAGCCTCTCTGGGCACCTGTGCCAGGGCCTGCCACCCTCTGAGACAAGGATTTCTTCCCAATATCCCACCTAACCCTGCATCCCTCCAGTTCAAACCCAGCAGAACCCTGGAATGGTTTGGGTTGGAAGGCACCTCAGAAACTACATCATTCCAAGCCACCTTATCTGCACCCAGCCAGCCAAAGCTTGCACAACTCTTCCAGAAAACAGGAATATGTGGCACTGTGTTGAGGGACCCCTCTGTGCCCATCCCAGCCCGGAACCTTCCTGAGCTCCAGCAGCCCCTGGGTTTCCATGCCCAGTGTGGGTGCAGCTCCACGGGCTCAGTGTGTGTGTGTTTGTTTGGGATTTTGTGAATAGGGCTGCTGAGCACGTTGAGTCCTCCCCGCAGGGCTGATGTGTTAGAGCCCATTGGCTCCCTATTCCCCGAAGGAAACATCTGCACATTCCAGACACATTCTGTAACGGGAGTGAAACCCATCCTTGAAGTGAAATTTTACAGCCTCCACAGCGCAAAATAACGATCGCTGGCAAGGGCCAGTGGAAAAGTAATGTTTAAAATATTATTACAGGGAAGCGGCTGCCAGAGCCTCAAATTAATCACTTGAACGTGGCTCTGGTGCGTTATGTAACGCTGGGCCAGCTCCCACCCGGAGCACAGCTCTGCTCTGGTCCCATCCCACTGCCCACCTCTGCTCCAGCTACATCCCAGTGTCCAGCTCTGCTCTGGTCACATCCCACTGCCCACCTTTGCTCTGGTCACATCCCAGTGTCCACCTCTGCTCCAGTCCATCCCACTGCCCACCTCTGCTCCAGCTACATCCCAGTGGCCAGCTCTGCTCCAGCCACATCCCAGTGTCCAGCTCTGCTCCAGCCACATCCCACTGCCCACTTCTGCTCCAGTCCATCCCACTGCCCACCTCTGCTCCAGCCACATCCCAGTGTCCAGCTCTGCTCTGGTCCCATCCCACTGCCCACCTCTGCTCCAGCCACATCCCAGTGTCCAGCTCTGCTCTGGTCACATCCCACTGCCCACCTCTGCTCTGGTCACATCCCAGTGTCCAGCTCTGCTCTGGTCACATCCCAGTGTCCAGCTCTGCTCCGGTCCCATCCCACTGCCCACCTCTGCTCCAGCTACATCCCAGTGTCCAGCTCTGCTCCAGTCCCATCCCACTGCCCACCTCTGCTCCAACCACATCCCACTGCCCACTTCTGCTCTGGTCACATCCCACTGCCCACCTCTGCTCCAGCTACATCCCACTGCCCACCTCTGCTCCAGTCCATCCCCCTGTCTGTCTCCCCTGCCCTCCCCCAGAGTCAGGACAGACCAGGCTCCCACTGCTGCCATGGGGACAGACATCTCCTTCTCTGAAGTCTCTTTCAGGTGTGGGGACCACATCTCTTCCAGGTGTCCAATTTTTTCGTGTGCTAAAGGAAATCCCAGGAGCGACAAGGACAAGGGGTGTTTCCCCATCCCCTCTGAAAAGCAGCATCCATCACAGCAGCAAAAGGAGCTGCTTCCTCCTGTGGTGCCACAGGTCTGCTGGTTAAACTGGTTTGCTGGTTAAACTGGTTTGCTGGTGGCCCACCTGGTCTGGCCATGGGGCAGGTGACAGAACAGGGACATTGTCCTCTCCTCGTGCAGTGATCACTAACTGGCAGTGTGCAAATATGTTAACAATGCAACTGAAGTTCAAAATCAAATTTCAAAAAGCCTCTGAAGGAAAGCAGGAGCAGCAACAGCAGGGGATGCAGACCCAGCTCCAGGGGAGGAAGGAAGGAGACGCTCGGCAGCCTGAACCAGCAGCAGGAAGAGAAGGAGCAAAATTAGTCCAGCAGAACCAGGAAGAATCCTGCAGGCCCTCAGGAGGGATGTTCCCCCAGCAGAAACATGGGCAGAACTCTGCTGCCCACCAGGCTGAAGATACCATGCATGCAGGCAGAAACTTTGCTGATGAGGATGTCTCCATCTCTGCTGTTCCACAGCTGATCCAGCCCTTCCAGGTGCTCAGCCCAACCCATACCAAATTTCAGTCTCCTGCAGGAACACGGAGCTGGAATGACACGAGCCTGACACCACAGCCAGGAAGGGTCTGGATCTCCTGGGTTCAGCAGGACTTGTACATCCAGTTCTGCCCATTCCTTTGAAAACCTGAACTCCAGAAAAGAAGAAACCAAAACTATAACATGATCTGCCCAAGATGAGTTATTGTCCACGCTTCTGCCAAGTAGCAGGGCCTGAGAAATCCACTCTGCAACGTATGTGGAGGTATGGGGTGGACACCAAAGGACAGATCCCTGGAAAGAGCTCTGGAAGAATGCTTCAACCAAGTCATCAGCTTATCCTGGAAAGATGCAGCTGACCTCGAGATAACCTGCTTGCACTGCTGCCCTCAGCTCAACTCTTCTCCTTGGCCTGGACTGATCTCCACCTGTCCAGAGCAACAAGAACAATCTACCCCTGACCTCTGGCTCGGTCAGACCCTCCTGGGCTTGTCTGGCTGGCTGTAAAAGAGCTCCTGTGCAGCTCCTCTGCAGCCCTTCAGCTGAGATGAGGTGGTCTTTAAGGTCCCCTCCAGCCCACACCACTCCATGATTCTGTGATTTTTCTGTGAGGAATCAGAGGAAGGATAATTCCATTCACTTCCCACTACAGGTCCTGACAGGCATCTGTTAAAGGGAGGATCACCACAGTGCCTGTTCCCTTCTCTCACAGGACCAATGCCTCTAATCCTTTTATAAGAACATCATTAGGTGGAATAAACTGTCTAAAGGAAAAAAAAAACCAAAAGGTCTTGCAACTCTGCTAATCTTCTTAATGATTTAATACCTGCAAGTACTACTGGGAGGTATCCCTTTCCTGATCCCATTAAACACTGCTGTACAAAACATCTCACACACTTCAGCATCCCACTGTGGACCTTGTTTAAACAAAGCCAATTTCCCTGGAGAACAAGCGAGGGTTTCTGATCCCACAGCCCCACCAGTTTTAAAGGATCTTCTAAACGTCTGCCTGGGCGATTCCAATAAGTCCTGGCACAGATCCTCCAAATAGTAGCAAAGCTAAACAGGGCACAGCTGTGATTGCAGAGATCTCTCACTGCCAGCACAAATACACAGCCTGGGCCATTCAAACCTTTTACAGCAGGAAAGGCACGGACAGTTGATGATTCACAATCAGCATTTTCCCTTCTACTGCAGCCACCCCTTTTCTTTAATTACTCCACCTCTCTGGCAAGCAGCTCTTCCCTGCAGCTTTTGTGACACTTTTCCCCCCTGATTTCTTCATCACATTGACAAGGACAGGGCACATCCCAAAGTCCCCTGTTTGATTTCTCCATCTGTCACAGGCTGGTAAGATATCCCAGGCTGGGTTCAGCCAGCCAGCCTGGCCATTCCCTCATCTATGGGACAAGAACAAGGCTGGAACACTCCATTTCTTTGGAGAATTCAGAGTAAGGCTGAGGTGGCTCCATGGGCCTTGTTTGTGCTGGATCATCTCTTTTTCTTTGTGTATGCACAGCCAAGAGACATTTCCTTCCCAGGTCAGTATGTACATATTTGTAAACATATGTAAATATATGCAGTATTAAATTGTTGCCTACTCCCCACACAAGCACATGCTGGGACTGACACTGGTACTGATTCTTCCTCTCAGAAATCTTTTCTTAATTAGTCAGTTTAAATCTTCCTCGGCTCAGGGTTTTTCCAAAGTTCCTCAGCACAGGCTCTGTGTTGATTCACCTGAACTCCAGGTGTAAGTTCAACACCCAAAGTCCCCACACATCACACAGTGAAAAACTCATCAAGAAAGGGCAAATGAACCACGAGAGACCCACCAGGGCAGATGCCCCTGGAGATGACAAAGACATCTTAAAAGAGAGAAAGTCACACCCCTTACAGCCCATGGATGTTTTCCCTACAGTAAAACAGATTGGTTTTGTTGTTGTTGCTTTGATCATGCTGGTTAAAGCAGAAACCCAAGGCTGAGCCCCGTCCCTGGCACAGGGCGACTCAAACATGGACAGGGCTGGCTGAGGAGCCTCTGGGGAGGCTGATGCTTCACTTCAGGTTCAGGTAACCATCATGGATTGTGCCTCAGTTTCATGATTAAATCCAAAATTACTCTTCCCTGTTCCCCAGAAAGCCACGAGGGTGATTGTGTAAGAGGGTGTTCGCGGCGCACACAAACCACCAGCAAATCTGCTTTGTCTAAAAGGGAAAGAAGAGCAAGGAAGCACCAAGGCCAGGCCAAGACAAATAAAATGGCACAGACAGAGTGCCTCAAGGAGCCAGGGCAGGCAGTGTGCTCTGTGCCCAGCACTGCTCCCAGCCCTGTGGGCACTGGAAGGTTCCCAAAGCAGGCTTGGGTGTGCAGGACACACCTGAGTGCAGCCTGATCCCTCCTCAGGCTGCACACAGGCACTCTGCAAGGTCTGCATGAACATCCTCGCTAAACTCTGCACACCACAGCAACGTCAAGAAGGATAGGACTCATAAATCAGCGCTGCTGGCAGAAGGAGAATTTGCCCATCTCTCTCAGACACAGCATCGCCCTCAGGATTTGCAGCAGACACTGAGTTAAGCTGCATCTTTGATCTCATGCTAAACCACCTTCTTGCCAAGGCTAAAAATTGCTCCATGGCGTAATCACAAACTGAGGCTCAAGAGCGAAATAATAAATTTTGTTCCCATATAATAATAACAAGTTAGGTTTCCATAGCATCCCTCTTCCTCTCAGATCCAAGAGGACATTACTGACTTGCCTCACTGCAGCAGGCTCCATGCATGGGGGTTATGCAACCCTCACAGCCACTGCTCTGAGGATCCAGCATCACAGCTCAGCTCAACAGGGAGAAAAGGATCACCAGTGCACGAGGAAAAGGCACGGCACAGGGCAAGAACTGGACCCTCCACAATGCTCCTGATCCAGGCTCTGCTCTGGCTGGACAAGCCCTCCAACACCACGGAGCCCAGCCCGTGACCCGTCCCCACCTTGTCACCCAGCCCAGAGCACCAAGGGGCTGAGCAGGTGGGAAAACCCCTGTCAGAGAAGCTCCTGGGCCAGGCACCAAAGACAAAGCAGGTCCCTTTTCAGCTGGGATCACTGCCCAGCCGTGCCTGTGCCAGCAGCTGCCCACGCTGGGCACGGCGCTGTCACTGCCCCGTGTCACTGCGGTCAGGAACACGGAGACCCCGAGGCTCTTCCCAACAAGCAGCCAGTCTGTCTGTCTGTCCCACCTCAGCCCACGAAAAGCTGTCCAAGAGCTCCTGTTTCCCCATAAGAGAAGCAAGCTGGGAGCAGAGGGAAGGAGCAGGGATGGAGAGCGCCCGGCGTCGCGCTGCCACCGAGGCACACGCGGCCGCACGCCGCCCGAGCTCCACTCTTCCCCTCCAACATTTTCCACACCCTCCTGCCAAAAGAGCCCTGAGAGCTGCCTCCTGGGCTGTCTGAGAGCACTTCCCAAGCAGAGCAGCCCCGCAGAGCACAGCCTGCACACACGGCATGAGCACAGGGCTGAGACCCTTCCCACAGCCTGGCACGGGCTCGGGAGGGCAAGGGGTGGCTCTGGAGCACATCTGGATTTTGGGCGCTCCACACAGCTCCTGCAGCACAGAGGGATGATGCTGGGGCTATCAGCAAAGGAAGGGAATTGTAGAATCACAGAAGCATTGGGTTGGAAAGGACCTTAAAAACCAACCAGATCCACTCCATGCCATGGGCAGGGACACCTTCCTCTAGACCAGGCTGCTCAGAGCTTCATTCCACCTGGCCTTGGACACTTCCAGGGATGGGAAGAGGGAAGGGAGGGCATCAGAAGCAAGATAATCATCTTTTGTCCATGCTCAGCCTGGGCTAGAACTGTAGAGTGGGTTTTGTACTCATCACTAGTGCTCCCATGTAAGACAAAAAGGCAAATCATAGAATCACCATGGTTAGAAAAGACCTCTAAGATTGCCACCTCAGAGGCCTGAGCATACATTTCACATATTTTTGTTACATTCAGAATCATTTAGACATTGTTGTGAAGCAACCTAGAGCCCTAGCTCCTACATTCAGCTGAATTGGAGCAAATAAGAATTTGCATATGTTTCTTGTGTGTTGGGCTGCTTTTTTTTTTTTTTTTTTTTTTTTTTTTTTTTTTCCTGCTGCATGAAACAGGAGGAGCAATAAAATCAAACCCTTGGAAACAAATGACAACTGTTTAATGGAGTAAAAAGAAATCCCAACACCATCCTGGGCTGTTTATGCCACAGCTACTCCATGCACAGCTGAGTACACAGGTAGAAGAACAGGCTCCAAGTCCAGACTTCCTCACTTTTATGGGTTTAAATTGGATCCCACTCAGTGTTTAAGGCCATTGTTGAGCTGCTAACGCATTCTGCAGCATGACTAACACCAGCTGGGTTCTTTTTCACTCACATGTGAAAAATTCCTCTACTTGGTCCTATGGTATGTGGCTCTACATCACTCATCTTTACCCCAAAAAGAATTAGAAATACACTCAGTCTTTGTCCTAAAAGAAGCGGTGGGTTCCCTTGTCTCCTGGAATCATGACATTAAATTATAACCTCTACTTTTTCCTTCCCTTCTATTTTGCTGAAATCTTTTATTCCTCTGTATCTCCTCAGTGAGAGACAGAGATGCTTCCAGATGTCTCCTACATGGGAGTTCACAAAACACAAAAGGCATCAGCATTTGGCCTTCTTTAGTTTCTTTTTAATCTCAAGATTTATGAGAGGTAGTTGACTCATGTTTGGGCTGGCAGAGCTGGACTTTTGTAAGTAATTGCATTCTTGCTATTTTATCAATTAAGGTAAGTTCTCTCACTTTTGTTTGAGTTGTTGGGGATGGACTACTGTGAGAAAAATACAGATTTTCCCTGGGTCCTGGGCAGGTGAAAGTGCAGACACTTCCTTCTCCAGGGCCTGGCCCAGGCACACGAAGGGAAAGGTGCAGATATATCAAATATCCCAGCACTGTTCAGCTCTACCAGACCATCCAAGCATCCCCTCTCAGAGGGGAGCCCCACCCTCAGCACCAGGCAAGAAATCCTGCACACACCAGGGCTACTGTGAGTTGTTAAGTGTGGTTTTGCTTCACATACCCCCACTTCCTTTCCAGCAACAGCACCAGAAAAAATACTGAGGAGAGAGTTTGTAGCTGAGGAATTCAGTGGATGATTAACTCCATCCTACCTATTAACCACTGCCTGCACTCCCTGCTGCCTCCTGGGAGCCCCAGTTCTGCAGCAGAGCTGTGCCAGCACCTGATCCCCGTGAGTGCAGTGCACAGTGCTCAGGTGATGGGGATGGTTCTGCCTCTGAGCCACAGCCATGAAGTGCAGCAATGATTAATCCAGAACCCCAGCACAGCTCCAGGATGAAACTTCGCTCCCCTGTCCCACCGAATGGCTCCTGCTGCCTGGAGCTCACCACAGAGGCACCTCCATGTCAAAATCTGGGGTATTGATGATCCCAAAATTGTAGAAAGTCTCTGTCTTTCATCCTCACTGCCAAAGCAGAAGCCATAATTGGTCTGTGCTGGTTTCCAGGTTGTTTATTCTGTTTATCTCTCACATGTTCTGCTGCCCTGCCCAGCTCTGTCCTGCAGGGCAGCGTGTGGGGCTCTGCCCTCAGTGGGATGTTACAAACATTAAATACCAGAAACTCCCTGGGCTGCATTTACAAGAACGTGCCAATATCTGTCACCTACGTTGGACAGTGTGTCCCCAGCCTGAACCAACAGAAAAATGCCAACACCACAGTGAGACATGGAGGGCATGAAGAAGGAGAAAAAGGACAAGGCACACCCAATTTCCTCCAGCTTGTCCCCTTTGGACCCCTAATTCTAGAAACCTAAAATTTTACTTTTGCACCCGTGCCACACTTAATTATGGGGCTGGGATGTCTCTGTTTGGGAAGCTGATGGCTCTGCCCTGAACAAAAAGTACAAATTGGGCAGAAAACAAAACTTTGCCTCTTTTTCCGATCCTTTAAAAGCAAAATTAACAGTTCTCCAGCTGTGGAAGCACAGCGGGGCCCTGCTGGCTCCAGTACCTGCCACTCAGGATGTTCCCCCAAGCACAAGGTTGTGTTTGGCTCGGACGATGAGGAAGAAGAGGCTGAAGGCCAAGCAGGGGTGGGAAGGCAGGACCAAGGGTACCAATGAACCTGTCAGGGTGAGCCCACATCTCCATTTTGCTCAGCCTGAAGAGTCACCTTCCCAGGAGCAGCTGAGGGATGTCTCACTGCCTCCTCACCAGCGTGGCAGAGCACCAGGCAAGCAGGAGCCACAAATCCAAGGCAGCCAAGCACTCCACAAGCACCTAAATCCCAGCAGCCACCAGCACAACCCTCAGTGAAGCCTCAGCCCATGGCTCAGCCAGGGAGAGGGATGCAGAGGGAGAGGGATGCAGAGAGAGGGAGAGGGATGCAGGGGAAGGGAGAGGGATGCAGAGGAATCGCTGCCAGCCCAGCCCACACCAGCAGGGCCAAGCTGCACACAAAAGCAGGAGTCCTGCTTCCCCCTGCAGTCCCAGCTCTTAGACAACACTGCCCCCAGTAGCTCAGCTCTCCTCCCAAGCCAAGGTACACACGGCACTGCCCTGAGAGCCCAGGGAGGACACAGGGAAGCTCCTCCTGGCCTTGCCCACAGCCTCCATGGCTGCTGCAGGACCCAGCAGCTTCCAGCAGCTGCAGAGCAAGCCAGGAGAGGGAAGAGCAGCCCCAGGAGCTGCCCCTGCTCTGTGGGAACACAGGAACTGGGCTCAGTCTGCACAGGGAGCTAAAGGTGCTGATCTGAGCACCCACCTGCCAGAGGAGCATCCGGAGCTGGGCTGCCCATCCTCCAGAGGGGCTGGTCTCAGCGAGCTTGGAGGTGCTTTCCAACCTCAACCATCCTGGGATTCTGTGAAAAGACCCTCTGATGACTATGGGATGTCCTTCCCAAGCAGCCAAAGCGGACCTGCCCCAGGGGCAGCTGTGGGTCCTGTGGGAGCAGGGGTGTTTGGGACAGGAATTTCCACACTCTCCCAGCTCTCCCTGGAGACTTGGATGTGTCTGGCTAATCCTCAGGAAGACAGAGCACAGCAGTGGGCTCTGCTGGCTTGTTCCAGAGATCTGATGGCCAGCTGTAATTAACCCTTTAATTGCTGCAAAGACTAACTTATGCCAGAGGGAAATATTCCCACCTGAGTGGCTGCACAGCACGGGGCACTACACGCAAAGCAAAGCAAAGCCAAGTTAATGCCACTTGAATTTGTGGCTGTACCAGATGCAATCTGTGCCTGTAATCAGAAATTCAACTCCCCAAGGCCAGTGGCATTGCTGCCTTGACAGTTCACTGTCTGCAAGCACTGAGAAGGCACAGAGCTTCCCAAGTAATGGTTAATTACTGGATGCAGGGAGTGACAGAGGGAGCACATTGAGGGTTTCAGAGCTCGGGGGCTGGCTGTTGGGCTACTGAAGTTATTGTGTTGCATGAAACACAGATTCAAGAACCAGTGATGCTCCTGGCACTCCCTGCAGAAAGCAGGGTGTGTCCTCCCTCTCAATTAAACCTTGGGAATTGTCTTGTGTCAGCTCAGCAGAACCTCGAGTGCCACCCAGAGAGCTCCAGCTTTGTCTCCACAGTGCTGCTTGATTTGTGCTGTGCCCTACACAGCTTTCCTGCACACAGGAGAAGCACCTTTCCTTTTAATTTTCCTTAAATGAAGCCCTTCCTTACTGCTCTAGGAACGCAATCCACCACAGATACCAGCTACAGTGAATTTTCTTAACACAACTCAGAGACTAACAAAGCCTAACCCTTGGCCTCTTCTAGCTTTTCTTTTCCCACCTCAGTTTCGTCTACGCTAATTTTTTTAAGACTTCTGATCCAAACTTTGCACCGATCCATGCAATCAGAGGTCGCAGAGCTCAGTCTATAAAGCCACTGACTTCATGTTTTCCCTCCGTAGGAGTAAAATAATGTTCCCACAGCCTGATAGAAACCTTTGCTCTGCACAGATTTAATTCATTACTTATGAATCTCTGGCCAACGCCACTCTTCTCATGGCAGTGGCTCTCTATTTGCAGCTGTCCCCAGAGTCTGGGAGGACAGGGAATCTTCTTTTTGCTGTGTACTGAAGGAGCTGAGAGGGGATCCTGACTAATGGCTCCACCAACTCCTGCTCAAGTGAACAGTCCTCTTCCCGAAAATCACCCAGGTAGCAGCAACGAGCTGTCCTCTACAACTCCTTCACAGAGGCTTGGGTGGGAGCCAAGCTATTTTCCAATGGAAACTCTTCTCCCAGGGAATCACTCTGCTTCATATTTCAGATGAGTGCTGTGCTTGCCTTTAGGGAATAGAAGATTTCTTTTTAACTGTGCTATGCTTAGGTGCGAGGGCCACAAATCACTGAGGAGTCGGTGAGCATCCTGCTGGAATCATTGAGGGGGCTGGAATGGCAGCAGCTCTGCCAAGCTCAAAGGCAAGTGCCCAAATTGCAAGCTGATGCTTTCTCAGGATTGCCTGGCTCACATACAGGTCTCAGGTAAGAACTGCCCTTCTGCTGTGCCTGCCCCAATCCATGAGATCCCAGGGCTGGTAGAGCAATAGGAAACATGGAAGGTGCCAGTTGATTGCTCTTTCCATTGCCAAACTCCTCCTTTGCAAGCTCACTCTTTCCACAAAGTTTTCCAACCCTTTTTTTCATCTGGGGAGGGGTGAAACCCAACTCTGCTGAGGGCCAGCAGCACCACACTGCCTGCACAGGGCTCTGCCAGAGCTCAGAGCCTTTTCCCCGTGCCCCTGGCACCTGTCTGGGGGTGACAGGGCTGTCACCACCCTAAAAACCCTGTCCCTCTCCTCTCTTGGTGAAACAACACAGCTTAAGCAGAGGTGTCTGAGGGGGCACAAAGCACAGCAAAGAGGAGGGAGTGTGGCTGCAAAGCTTTTCTTAGAGGCTCCACTCTGCATCCCATTGTGGTTTCCAGCTGCTCCCTGGGCTCTCCAAGCCCCAGGGGAGGAACTGTGGCACACGCGCCGTGCTGGGAGCACGTGGCATGGAACAGGGCCATGATTCTTGTTCTTATCACCCCACAGAGGGGCTGGCACTGCCTGCAGAGCGTGGCTGGATGGCTCCCTCTGCTCCCAGCCAGCCACACAGCCCCTGCTCACAGGAGGGCAGCCCAGGAAACCGTGAGCATTCCCAGAGGAATGCCAGCAGGACGCTGGGTGCCAGTCCTGGGCTGCACACTGGGCCATCCATGAGCATCCCCTGCAAGGGAAGGCTTGTTTGGCACCTCTCCTGCAGCCCCACTCAAACACCCAACGCCCCAGAGGGTGCCCAGCCTGTGCCAGGAATGGGCATCCTGCTCTTGGCAATGTGGCATTTGGGAGCACGGGCAGCAGAGGCAGGAATGGAACAGCTGGATTTTCCAAGCCACACGTGGAAAGGCTGCATTCATCCCGAACACACACCCAGCCAGCTGTGAGGCAAGCGGGTGAACGGAGAGGTACAAAAATAGGCACTGGTGTAATGCTTCTTCAAGCAGCATTTTTGCACTACAAAAATACACATTAAAAAAAAAGAAAAAAAAAAGAAGATCGCAGGATTTTTTTTTTTTCCCAGCTCTGAAAGGGATCCACGTGCTCCTATCACAGTTTTAGGGATCAAGGGATCATCCCCCCCAGCCCACCACCCTGGGGCTGTGTCAGTGCAAGAACCTCCCGGGAGATGCTTTCACCAACCTGTCCCAAACCAAAACCCGCAGCTCCAGCCCGGCCTCACTCCACCCCCTTGCCGAGGCGTGGTTTGAGAGAGAAACGCTCAACTTTGGCCAACACAATCCGGCTGGGCTCTGCTTTCCCAGGCTTAGCTGTTCCTCGGGTTCCTCCCTCCGGAGGACTCAGCCCCACACCCCGGGTCCTTCTTTGGAGCGCCACTCCCACGGCCCGGCCGGGGAGCCGGCTTAACCCATCCCAGAGCCGGCTTAACCCATCCCAGAGCCGGCTTAACCCATCCCAGAGCCCGTTTAACCCATCCCAGAGCCCGCTTAACCCATCCCAGAGCCCGCTTAACCCATCCCAGAGCCGGCTTAACCCATCCCAGAGCCGGTTTAACCCATCCCAGAGCTAGCCTAAACCATTCCCAAAGCCCATTTAACCCATCTCAGAGCCTGCTTAACCCATCCCAGAGCTGGCCTAAACCATTCCCAAAGCTCATTTAACCCATTCCCAGAGCTGGCCCATTCCCAGCAGCCCAGTTAACCCATTCCCAGTAGGGACAGAGCCCCCTGAGCAGCCCAGTTTACCCATTCCCAGCAGAGCCCATTCCCAGCAGCCCAGTTAACCTATTCCCAGCAGGAGCACATTCCCAGAAGGATCAGAGCCCATTCCCAGCAGCCCAGTTAACCTATTCCCAGCAGGAGCCCATTCCCACCAGGAGCAGAGCCCATTCCCAGCAGGATCAGGGCCCATTCCCAGCAGGAGCAGAGCCCATTTAACCCATTCCCAGCAGGAGCAGAGCCCATTCCCAGCAGGAGCAGTGCCCCCGAGCCCTGGCACGGGGCTCCACAGCATCCCGGGTGAGCTCCCAGGCCAGGGGCAGGACGAAGAGGAGCCGCTGCCTGTCCCGGCAGGGAAAATCCTCCTTGGCCTCTGGATCCTGGTGCTGTCCCTGCCAGAGGAGCCCGGAGCAGCCGCAGGGATCCTGCGGGAGCCAGGGCTGAGGGGCTGCCAGGGGATGTTGCAATGGAGCTGGGATGGGGCCATTGCTGGGGATCTGCAAGTGCCACAGGAGCAGGGGATCACTCAAAGCTCTGGGCTGGGAGGGACCTCAAAGCCCATCCAGTGCCACCCCTGCCAGGGCAGGGACACCTTCCATTGTCCCAGGCTGCTCCAAGCCCTGTCCAGCCTGGCCTGGGACACTTCCAGCTTCTCTGGCAACCTCACAAGGAGCAATTTCTCCCCCAGAATCCCATCTAGCCCTGCCCTCTGGCAGTGAGAAATAATTCCCCCTTGTCCTGGCACTCCATGCCCTTGTCACACGCCCCTCTCCAGATCTCCTGGAGCTCTCTGAAGGACCAGGAAGTCTGTCCAAGAAGGTGGGCACAGGCTCTGGGAGGGCTACAAACCCCACCCTGGAAATGCCCCTTCCAAACCAGGGATTAGCCCCTGTGACTCCATCACAGACAAGCAAATTGCACACACAGAGCCCAGAGTGCTTCACACAAGGAGCTGCCTGCACAGGCTGGCAGAAAATGAGCTGCCCAGCTGTCAGCAGGAGAAACAAGGCCACGCCGTGGTGGCCAGGGACAATTTTGGATGAATAGAACAGGCTGGTGGAGTCGTGGCTTGGATCCAGACTCCGTGCCACTGCAGGCTGCCCCGCAGGAACGAGCTGCTGCAGGCTCTGGCTGCTGGGACAGCAAGCACAGCCCTGTCCCCACAGTCCCCAGAGCATCTGCCAGCACAGCTGCAGTGAGAAACGAGGATGCCACCAGCTCCCAAAGCTGCACTGCCAGCGGGCACCCCCAGCCCCAGGCTGCAGGTACAGCAGGGCCACGCTCCAGCACCCAGAGATGCCGTAGGTGGGAGATGTGTTAGCACGGAGCGAATGAACATCCAGTCCTGCCACCAACCCAGCCTGCCACACTGCCTCAGCACGGGCTGCTAATTGAATTCAGCACGACAGCAGGTTCAACAGAATCACACAGGACCATATGCCACGTCTGAAACTTCACTGCCGAGCTCAGCTCAGCGAGGTTTTTCCAAGGCCTGATGCCAGGAAGCTGAAGAGATTTACCTGTTCCTAACCTGAGGGCAGCTATTTTGCTGTTAATGCAGCAGGAACAGCTGGCTGAGGAATTGTTTTAATTATGTGTTTGGCTTATCTGCACATTATCAAAAAGGATGTGATCTTCCAAGGGAAAGGGAAGAGCTGGAAAGCTGAGGAAGTTCAGCCTGCAGAGGAGAAGGCTGCACGGAGAGCTCACAGCACCTTCCAGTACCTGAAAGGGTTACAGGGAAGCCAGAGAGGGGCTGTTCATCAGCACCTGTAATGACAGGACAGGTGGGAATGGGTTCCCACCTAAAAACTGAATTATTTCCATTTAATATATGGAAAAAATTCCTCCCTGTGAGGCTGGGCAAGCCCTGGCACACAGGGTGCCCAGAGCAGCTGTGGCTGCCCCTGGATCCCTGGAAGTGTTCAAGGCCAGGTTGGACATGGCTCGCAGAAACCTGGTCTAAAGGAAGATGTCCCTGCCAACAACAGAGGAGTGAAATGAGATGCTCTTTAAGGTCCTTTCCCACCCCAACTATTCCAGGATTCTGTGATTTATGACAGAATCTCTTCACTGGTCACGGTTCCTATAAATACTCTGCCAACGCTACAGCTTGCACGTTGTTGATGCTCTTCCTGATGACAGCTATCCTTTAAATAAACGTCAATGGCAGCAATCACATGACTTTTGCTTTTTGTGCCCTTTGCAAAGCAAAAACCAACACTATGTTTCAATTGACGTTTTTAGTTTTGGCAGACAGAGACGCCAACTTCGCTTCAGCATCTACGTAAAGAACAGTGATTGGATATGAAAACCAGGCTCACTCTTTACTGCAAAGGAAGGCTGAGAAATAAGGGCTGGAGAGGTCTGGTGGAACACCACCACCCTCCTTTGGGACAGCTAGTGACCTCCAGCACAGCTTGTCCACGCAGCTGAAGGGCAGCGTGGCCGGCAGCTCCGCAGCCACTGCGGCTTTGCAGCCTTGGAGCCACATTTCAGCAAGGGCTGGAGAGAAGGGAGGGATGGTGGGGAGGGAGAGGAGTGTGGTTGGATGTGAGGGGAGAAAAGGGTGGGCTGGTGAGCAGCAGCAGCCATTCCTCTGAACAGCAACAGCACCGTAAGCACAGCCCGGGAGCAGAGCTGCCAACTTTCCACTGGGGAAAAGATGGGAAATTTTCCCTTTGAGTCTGACAGCGACTGCCTAAAATCGTGCTGGTGGCCGTGGAGGGACTAACTCACAAGTGCTGTGTCCCCCAAAACCCACCCTGTTCCCCCCACTGCTCCGTGCACTCTCCTCACATGAAGAGCAAGATCCAGGCAGCTCCCAGCCCGCTCCGCCCTGGAACGCAGAGCTTTGCTCTTGAGCTGTCCTCCTTCCCCTGCTCACTCTGTTACTGCCTTACTACAACTCAGATAAATGTTTGGGGACATGTGGAGTAAATAAAGCACAAAATCAAGCTGAACTGCAGAAATGAATCAAAGGACAACAAAGCTTGGAGGAACGGAGAAAGGATGACGCCGAGACGCGTTATGGAAACCACAGTGTGGAAAACGAGGCATGACAAGAGATAAAACAAGGAATCCCATTAAATGGGATAAAAGGCAGAGAAGCATTAACAAACCATATGAGTTCTACCTTCTGAGTGAGTGGTTTTCTTTTAAAGCCACTCTTTGTGTGAGCAGAATGAAAGCAGCTGAGTGAAACGCAAAGAAACCTGTCGGGGGCTTGGCAGCAGGAGAAGAGCAAGATCAGCCCTCACTTTCACTCCAACAAGGAAACACCAACACACAGAAAAAGACCACCAGGAAACCTAAAAATTTCAGGAAACACAGGGAAAAATCAGTGCAAACAGTGCACAGGAAAAAACACACTGGGTGTCAGAAGAAACCCCGAGGGTCCCACCAGCAGCTCGTCCTGCCTTGTGGGGATTTCCAAGATGTTTAATTACAGTTCTTTAAACATGTGGGGTTTTGTCACTACCTGGTGACAAAACATTTGTAGGTTTGGCTGCACCAAACTACAGATCACAAAAGTGAGACATGTTAATGCTGTTCAGGATTATTCAATTGCAACTTTTGCCAAGAGCAGGAGCACCTTCAAATCCACCTCTCTGGTGGATGCCTGCTCTTCCTGAGCTGCACATTTTTCTTAATACACTTTGAAACACCACTAAGAAAAGTTTGAATTTTCAGAAAGTTTCTCAGTCGTGGGAACAGCACTGAGAGTTCTCTGCAGCTTCAGGAAGGAGCACAATAAACAACCCAGCCCTGTCGAACAGCAGAGCCCGTTCTGCTCTGACACAACACCACAGAATCACCTCCTTGTTCACACTCAGACTATAGCTACGAGTTTCTTATGGGACTGGTCCCTTCCACAGGCTGAAAGAATCTCGCTGGCAAAATATTTATCTAGCACCTCATTTGGGCCTTTTTCCCCTCTCCAAAATCTCTTACAAAAGAGAAACGCTGCCTTGTTTTTGCTGGGATATGGCTTCCTACAAGAATGACATTCCAGGCTGTCTCAGTTTTTTCTAGGAACAGCAATAGAGCTATTTTGCTTTTATGGCCTGGACACTACTGTACAGACACTCCACTGCCTGTGGGTTTACCTGAATTAGATTTTAATTTAAACTGGAAAATTTTTTCCCCTGATAGCTTTTGAAGATACCTCAAGCCTTGAAAAGGCTTTTTCTGCATCGTGCAATAATATCTAAATCTACCAATCATTGCTGATCCTTGAAATTTAAAATACCAGACTGCAGGTTCCTGAATCATAGGATCTGTTTATTTTAAGGTTTATTTAGGTGAAGTCACCGGCTGGGCAGTGCAACCCCAGGGCTCACTGCCAAATCCACAAAAAACCCCACTGGGTTTTGGATGAAAGTTCTGACCCCCAGATCTGCTTCTGCAGGAGCCTGGCCATAGCAGAGCTCCTCTGATCCCAGCTTCTCCTTCTCACCATCCACAAATACCATTCCATGCTAATGAGGGGAAAATAGAGGAAGTTTCCACTCTCATCCTTTTACACTGAGATTCTAATTTCCACTTCAAACCTGCCACGCCACCGAAGATGCGTCAGAAAGAATCAGTATTTGCAAGGGAAAGTCGGAAAGCCTTGATGAGATTTATTTCCACTTGAGGAGTGAAATAAGTGATGAAAGCTCAAGAAACAGCTCAGGCTCAAATAAATGCGAACAAAATCCGGTAGTGCTGAGAGCAAAGCACTTGAAAAGAGAAGGATCAGAGCATTCCTGGGATGGAGGAGCTCAGAAGTGCAAATGCTGCCGCTCGAAGCGCGTCGCTCCCCCAGTTCAGTTTTGCGTGTTGCGCACTACGGATTATTTGGAAAAACAGATTTTGCTCCTGGTTCCAGCCAGACTCTGCGTTACACTTCAAGAACCTGACTCTGGCCATGGGAAGGGGCCAATATTCCCACTGGGTCTGCCTGGAGACTGCTCCCAGCGAGGTATGTGGTGTCTGCGAGCAGCAGAGCCCATTTCCTTAGTGATTCTTTGGATGGGACACTTCCCCGTGCTCCTGGTAACAGCGCGGCCGCAGTTGGCATTTATTTCCTCAAAGCTGCTCCATCTAAAACGTCGGATACAAGAGGAATTCATTTCCTAGGCCTCGCTTCCACAGCCACAAATTCCAAATCGCAGTTGCTGAGTGCTGCTGCAAGAAAACGCCCGGGAATTCTGGCATCGGGAATTTTCAGAATTTGGCCTTCCTAAAGGCTGCTTTCATTTCAGAATAATTAAATTCTTAAAAAGGGGGTTGTTGAGCTATTTAAGAATAATTTTTCCTCTAATGAGAGAATATATAAATGTTATTTATCTGTCCGTGTTCAATGAAGGGAATGTGAAATTATTAGGCAAAATTGCTCGCATAACCTCACTGAGCCACGAGCCAGAGTCCCAAAGAAACAGATCTGTAAACTGCTCATGGTTATAAGGAGAGTTGGTGCCATCACCAGGAGGCCAACCAGGGCAGGAAACCTGGAAGAAACCCACTTCAGCACATCTTAACCCACCCTCAGAACAGGACCAGCACACACACAGTGATGTGACAGGGATGACTCCACAGCCTGAACTCCCAACACGAGCTCTGTGCCCCACACAAACACCTCTGCAATCAGAACACGGTGCCACCAACACCATCCATCGCTCTGGAGCATCTCCCCTTCCCATGGTTTTGTTCACCTGCAAGAGCTTTACGTCCCACTTCCATCTGTCACTGCTCAGTACCTGAAACATTCAGGGAGCTTTTACAACTCAGCACCTCTGGACAACAATAACACAGTCTCAAACACTTACTACTGATATTAATAACCACAGAAACACATTGTAATAGCCCCAAATCCTCAAAAAGCTAAATGAAGGACTGATCATCACAGCCTTCAGGAGGCTGCTCCACAGTGACCAGTGAGCAGCCCGGGGAGCTGCAGATCCACATCTCAAACCAACAACAGATAACAGAAATCCAGAATCTCCTTAATAAAAACCAGTCTTTTCCCGTTAGGGACTTTCTGCAACAAACAATGGCTGGTTTGTTTGCATAAGTCTAAATATATCTAGCAAGAAAAGAGCTGGAAAACACCTTGGCTGCTGGATTTAGAGATGTGCACATTTTCCTGAAGTTAGTCCAGTTGCACAGCCTGCAAAACTTACAACGCATGTTTACCGTGGTACTCCACAACTTCTGCAGTATCTCTGTATTGACACAAAAAGTGGAAGCTTAGTTAAGAGTATCCAAATAGAAAAGCAGCGAAACATCACCAAAAATTAGTTCATGTGAGATCCATCCACTGCACCAGGCCCCACGTCATCTTTCTTATATGAATCACTCGATGCTTTTGTCTCGTCGAGAACTGAACAGTCGCTCCCTACGGAAAGCCAAACTTTCCCCTAGGTCTGTTCTTGCGTCACGCAGTGAGCTGGTTTCAGTGACAGAGCACATGGACCGTTCAGTGCCCCTCCACGAACACGCCTGACTGACCCAGAACACCCAGCCACAAACACATCTGTCATCCCACCCAAGGGACGTTTGTTACTTCTCAGCTGCGTCTTTCGGATTCGCTTTAAAATGTGTTTTAACCCCCATTCAAACGCTCCTTCCCCAACAGCCTCCTCCCGTCATTCCTCCAAGAACCTCCTGAACACAGAACCCCCCAAACCTAATTCCCTGCACAGAACATCCCAAACCTAATTCCCAGCATGGAACCCCCCAAGCCAAATTCCCTGCATGGAAAAAAATCATCCCAAACCAAATTTCCTGCACAGAACCCCCAAAACCAACCTCCTGGCATAAAACCTCCGAAACCAAACTCCCAGCTCGGAACCTCCCAAACCAAACTCCTGACTCGAAACTTCCCAAACCAAATTCTCAGAACGGAACCTCCCAAACCAAACTCCCATCTCGGAACCCCCAAACCAAACTCTCGGAACGGAACCCCCAAACCAAACTCTCAGCTCTAAACCTCCCAAACCAAACTCTGGGCTCAAAACCCCCAAAGCAAACTCCCAACTCAGAACCTCCCAAATCAAACTCTCGGCACAGAACCCTCAAACCAAACTCCGGGCTCGAAACCTCCCAAAGCAAACTCCTAACTCGGAACCTCCCAAACCAAACTCCCTACTCAAAACCTCCCAAATGAAACTCCCGTCTCGAAACCTCCAAAACCAAACTCCCGACTCAAAACCTCCCAAACGAAAATCTCGGCTCGAAACCTCCCAAACCAAACTCCCAGCTCGAAACCCCCAAACCAATCTCCCGTCTCGAACCCCCCAAAGCAAACTCCGGGCACGGAACCCCCAAAGCAAACTCCGGGCACAGAACCCTCCAAAGCAAACTCCCGTCTCAGAACCCCCAAACCAAACTCCCGTCTCGGAACCCCCAAACCAAACTCCCGTCTCGGAACCCCCAAAGCAAACTCCCGTCTCGAAACCCCCAAAGCAAACTCCGGGCACGGAACCCCCAAAGCAAACTCCCGTCTCGGAACCCCCAAACCAAACTCCGGGCACGGAACCCCCAAAGCAAACTCCCGTCTCGGACCCCCAAACCAAACTCCCGTCTCGGAACCCCCAACCAAACTCCGGGCACGGAACCCCCAAAGCAAACTCCCGACCCGAACCCCCCGCTCCATCCCCCCTCCCAGCCCCCCGGGCGGCGGGCCCCGCGGCTCTCGGCAGCCGGCAGGGCCGCCGCCCCGCAGCCGCGGTGCGCGGTACTCACAGCGCGGTGGCGGCGGGGGGCACGGCGGCCCCCGGGCGCTGCACGCCGCGGCCCGAGCAGTTGACGGCGCAGGCGGGCGCGGCGCAGGCACAGCCCGGGGCGCAGGGCCGGCAGGCGGGGGCCGGGGTGGCGGCGAGCCCCCCGCACAGCAGCGAGCAGAGCAGGCACCAGCCCGGCAGCCGCGGGGCGCCATGTTTGCGCTGTGCTCCAGTGTCTCCATTTCCCAAAGGCATCTCTCCCTACGGGCATGGCATGGCCCCGGCGCGCCGCCGCCGCCGCCCCGGCCGGCCCCGCCGCCTCAGCGCCCGCCCGCCATGGCCCGGCCCGCTGGGGCCCCGCTCGCCGCGCTGACAGCCCCGGCCCGGCCCGGCGCCGCTCGGCTCTGCCGCTCCGCCCGGCCGCGGCCGCCCCCGCTCCGCCTCCCGCCCGGCGGAAACGCGGCGCCGCTCCAGCCCCGGCCGCCCCCGCTCCGGCCCGGCTCCGCCGGCGGGGCACGGCGGGCACGGCGCCCCGGAGCGGGGTCCCGTGGGGAGGGGGTGTCCGGGGACAGGGGGGTCCCGTGGGGATGGCTTAGGAACAGGGAAATCCCGTGGGGATCTCGTGGGGATGTCCCGGGAACAGCGGGATCCCGTGGGGATGTCCTGGGAACAGGGGGGTCCCGTGGGGATGGCTTAGGAACAGGGAAATCCCGTGGGAAAGGGGTGTCCTAGGAACAAGGGGATCCCGTGGGGATGTCTTAGGAGCAAGGGGATCTCATGGGGATGTCCTGGGAACAGGGGGGTCCCGTGGGGATGTCCCGGGAACAGCGGGATCCCGTGGGGATGTCCCGGGAACAGGGGGGTCCCGTGGGGAAGGGGTGTCCTAGGAACAAGGGAATCCCGTGGGGATGTCTTAGGAACAGGAGATCCCGTGGGGAAGGGGTGTCCTGGGAACAGGGGGATCCCGTGGGACACGAGGATCCCGGGGGACAGAGCACCCCGAAAGAACGGGGATCCCGTGGACACGGAGGTCCCGGGGGACAGGGCTGTCCCTGGGGCAGGAGCACCCCGGGCTTTCGGGGCGCAGAGCCATCCCAGAGACTACGGGCATCCTGAGCACAGAAACATGCCGGGCAGCAGCGGCATCCCGGGGAACACGAGCATCCCCGGGACAGGAGGGTTATCCCCGTGCGGGGCTCGGACACCGGGCAGGGCAGAGGATGCGGCAGGGAATTGTCTCCCGCTGCCTGGGCACACAGGGCGCTGTGCCCACCTGAGCCCGCCCCGAGGCTGCTGCCCGTTCCCGAGGGCTGCGGGATGCAGTGGGAGCTGCATCACACCCCCAGCACAGCAGGTAACTCGGGTACCTCGGAGAGAGCAAGAACAAGGCAGGTACTTTCCAGTGCTTTTTTTTTTTTTTTTTTTTTTTTTTTACCATTAAACACAGCAAATCTATCACGTTTCAATGTCACTTTTACCCTGCACTCGCCCCAGGCACTGGCTGTGGCTCTCAGCTGGTGAGATCAATCCATCATCCCACAACATCTCCTCGGGAAGCTGAATTGTTTCTGATTTGAAATGATTAAAAAAATCTAGCTAAAATAAAATCCCCATACAACCAAAGGAAGCATCATTACAGAAGGCATGTCCCCAAAACCAGCCCCAGCCCCACCTGGAAAGGATGGAGCAGTTGTGACAGCTGATTATTGCACCCTAATTTGTTGGTGTTTCACATGTGCTGTGTCTGCTCGGGACAGAGAAGGGTTAGCCAAGGTGATGGTTTGGGTTTGAAGCACGTAGGATTTTTGAAGGTACTTGTGATTTTGGGTATGTGGGATTCTCTAGGGGCCCTTCAGCACTGCATGTGCATCCACTGTGGGCTATGAATCCCACCCGGAATCAGTTAAGTTGGAAAAGACCCCAGATCTGGCTCTACCCAGTGGGGTTGACCCAGGATGGTCCTGATCCAACAGAATCCATCAGCACCTGGGTGGTTTTAGCTTTGGGATTGTCCTGCTGAGGCTCTGGCTTCCTGTATGCAAACTCTGAACAAACCTGAAACGCAAAGCCTGACAGCATCCAACCCCACTCCTTGGCATGCTGCGTAATGTATGTGAGAATTTACTTTCCAAAAACATTTTGTGCCTTGAATGTTGGGCTTGAAATGTGCTTGAAAGACACATCATCCTCTGCATGATGTATTGTGCCCAAAATAGCTCCATGGTTACTATTTCCGCATGTGACTACAATATATTTATTTCCGCTCCCTCAATTGTAAATTGCTTTTTGTAGGGTTCTCTTTCTTTTCTTTTGTACTGATGCCCATATTCTTTCAGATAACAGCAAGGAGAAAATATCCTGTGTGTGGATTGTAATCAGTAGATTAGCTGGCTAATGGAATCCAGCTGATGGAATGAAGTTAAGGGCTCTCCCCCAAAAGCCAGGGCTGCCAAGCTGTAAGGAGGGCAGCGAGCAAGGAAATACTTGAGTGAGTGTGCAAGGAGAGAGCACACTTGACAGAGCGGTGAGAAAATCATTTGTTCACATCAAATCACGATTTTTGATCTTGGAGGGAAGTCTTGTCGCTGGGATGGGTTTTAAAACAGCAGCTGGGGAAAATGATGGAAGTGGAAAAAGTACTCTGGGGTTGGGAGGCTGCTGCTCACTGCGAGGCTGGGAATGGCTCGTTGTGGGAAGGGATTCTGCTGCTTCCTCCCGCTGGCGGGAACAGGAGGGTTTCTCAACACTGTTTACTTGAAGCAGAATTAAAACCCCAGTGAAGAGGCTGTTAATTCTCCCTGTCCTCCCAGTCCTGCATGCAGGCACCCAGCACATCCCAGACACACCATGCTCAGCAAAACGTGACAGAGCTGTGGCTGGCCAGGAATGTCCCTCCTGCCTCCAGATCCCCCAGCCAGATCCCAAAAACACTGCAGATGGCTTTGGACAGCCCTGGAACCCCGCGGCAGCCTCTCTCCAGCACCCATGTCTGCACATGGAACACAGTTTGGCTCCTACAGCACCAGGTGCAGCTCCAGTGCAGGCACCTTCTTGTCCAGGTGTGTTTGTGGCCCACTGAAGGGAAACTGTGCAGCTGGAAATTGGATTTGGGCCAGGATGGCTGAGCCAGGACAGGGAGCCTTCTGCCCCATCCACTGTACCTCGTGTGGGGCTTGCGAAAGGCAGGCAAAATGCCCCTCCTGACCTCCCTGGTCCCTTGCCAAGAGCTGTGGGCCCTTGGAGAGCAGCTGTATTTATGTATGGCCTTAGTAACAGCTCCATTTGCTGTCATTTCCCCGTTTAGAGGTAACTCTCACCTGGTGCAGGTAGCACAGCTGGTGCTCAGCGAGTGTCTGGGGGAAAGAGCTCTCCAGTGGGAGTGGGATACAGGATCCCAGAGGAGCTGGGGATCCCTGTTCCTCGGGGGAGGAGGGGGCTGTGTCCCTCCCTGCAGGTTGTTGGACAAGACGTGGCTGCAGTTTGTGCCCCCCTTTCTTGTGTGATCATAGAAACATGGAATTCTTCAGGTTGGAAAAGAGCTCCAAGACCACCGAGTCCAACCGTTCCCCCAGCACTGCCGAGCCCACCCGTGTCCCCAGGTGCCACCTCCAGGGATGTGTTCAATCCCCCCAGGGATGGGGCAGTGACGCTCCCTGAGGAGTGACCCCTGCAGGGACCATCTCCATCACCCAGTCCTGGCTCCTCCACATTCCATCACCCACTCCTGGCTCCTCCACATTCCATCACCCAGTCCTGGCTCTTTCATATTCCTTCACCCAGTCCTGGCTCTTTCATATTCCTTCACCCAGACCTGGCTCCTTCATATTCCATCACCCGTTCCTGGCTCCTTCACACTCCATCACCCAGTCCTGGCTCTTTCATATTCCATCACCCGTTCCTGGCTCCTTCATATTCCATCACCCAGTCCTGGCTTCTTTGTATTCCATCACCCACTCCTGGCTCCTTCACATTCCATCACCAGGTCCTGGTTCCTTCATATTCCATCACCCAGTCCTGGCTCCTTCATATTCCCTCGCCCAGCCCTGGCTCTTTCATATTCCCTCACCCAGTCCTGGCTCCTTCATATTCCATCACCCAGTCCTGGCTTCTTTGTATTCCCTCGCCCAGCCCTGGCTCTTTCATATTCCCTCGCCCAGCCCTGGCTCTTTCATATTCCCTCGCCCAGCCCTGGCTCTTTCATATTCCCTCGCCCAGCCCTGGCTCTTTCATACTCCTTCCCCGGTTTTCCCGTCCCTCTGCTCCAGCCGTGGCCGGGACAGCAGCCGGCAGGTCCGGGAGCTCCACCGCCCCGAGCCGCGGCGGGCTCAGCCCGGTGCCGGTGCCGGTTCGCGGGCCCCGGGCGCCCTCTAGCACCGCCTCCGGGATAGAGACCGGGAGCAGACCCGGAACGAGCCCGGGAATCACGGAATCACGGAATCTCAGAATCCGGGAGGTCGGAAAAGCCCTCTCTGACCACTCAGTCCAGCTGCCCCCCCAGCAGAGCCAATGCCACCTCCAACCCGTGTCCCCAAGTGCCACATCCTTTTTTTAAAGGACAAGCGGGGACGGCTTCCCGCTGACAGAGAGCGGGGATAGATTGGGAATTAGGAAACGGATTGCTCTCCAGAGCCCTGAGTGCCTGGAAGCGCCTGGCTCCGGGCTGGCCGTGCTGCTCACACGCTGTCATTTGGAATTCAAAACGAATCGCCAAAGCTCGCTAGATTTTTGCTAAGAAGAAATTTCCTGCCTTCCTTAGGAAACAGCCTTAAAAACTCGGAGCTGCGTCGTCACGGTCATCGCCCAGATTGTTCATTACCTGGAGCGCACGCTCAGCTTGGGAATGTCACCTCAGGTGTGTCAGAGCAGAAAGACAAAAGCTGCTGATCCTGAGGCTGATGGATCCCACCCAGCCGTGTCTCATCAGCCGTCTGCCACCAATTAGCGCTGATGAACGCCTGGCACTCCTTCGCGTGTCCCCGGGCGGGTGGGAGCTGGGTTTGCTGGGTTTGCTTTTCCTCCAGCCCCTGGGCCAGCGCTGCCACCCATCCATCCCCTCGAGACGCAGCGGGAGCTTCTCCCCAGCTGGCCCTTGGCTCTCCAGAGCAGCAGCTTGACGAGCCCCTGCACATTTCCATGCTGCTCATTACCACTGTTTATTGTTTTACAAGGGCCCAGAGCGCTGCTCACATCCCAGGGCTGGCCCGTGGGAGTTCTTGAGCTCTGCAGTGCCAAACTCATTTCCAAAGATGAGGGTTTGCAGGGATTTATTTGTTCCAGCTCCGTGGGCTCGGCTGTGGTGGCTCCAGGCAGTGCCAGGCTCAGGGCCACTGGCTGGGCTCATGCTCCAGCCACGGTCTGGCTGCTGGGAATCGTTCCGGGATGGAAATGGCCAAGTGTGAATGGAAACAGAGGCACCTGTGACATTTATACCCTTGCTTTTGAAACCACAGCCACAGTCTAAGCCTTCCCTGGCTCAGGATGTGTTTGTGTACAGCTACAAAATACCTCAGATATTTCCAAGCTGACATGTTATATTCCTAAAATATTTGATGCCACTGAGGCATGTCTGAAAAGCATCTAAAATATACATACAAAATAGACTGAAAATATCTCATATTAGGGAGGCTGGGGATTTGTGTTTATGTCCCTCTGTTTCAAAGGCCTTTTGAACATCCAACTCTGCATCCTGTCTCAAAGTCCTCGTGGGTGACTGCTGAGCTGGGGCCTGCCCTGCACTCAGCCCTCTGCTCCTGACCTTGGCTCCTGTCAGTCTTGGCACAAGGAAAATTAATTTCCTGGCTCAGCCCAGTGCAGGCTCATTAGGAGCTGGCACCATCACCCTTTTATGGGTGGGAGGGGGCAGTGGGGGCCCGGGGCAGCACCGAGGTTCCCTGGGGATGCCCATGGGGACATGCCAGGCATTAGAGAAAAACTCTGCTCCAGAGGAGGGGACTGAGCACCCTTGGCCCCCATCCCATCCTCCTGCTGCCCACGGTTTTGCTGCCAGTGTGGGTCCTCCTCTTAAACACTGTTGGGGATGGTTTTTGGTGTTTTCATTGCCTGCCTTGGCCTTTTGGAGAGGGAGAAGGGGCTAATGGGGCAGTTTGGTGGGGGAAGAAGGGCTCAGGCTCTGCCCCTGGGCTGCACGTGCTGAAAGCTCCATGTCTGCCCACCTCCAGTGTCCAAACCCTCCTGAGGAGCTGGGTGCTGCTCTCACAGGTTTGAACACCAAGAAATGGAGTCAAAAACAGGCTGGGCTCTCCAAACCTCCCCAAGGAAAACATTGGCAAAGGCTGGAGGGAGCCACAGGTGGGAGCTGCCCCTCAGGATGGGCCAGAGAAGTGGAGGAGATTGAACCAGAGGGACTCTGCGGAGGAGAGATGGAAAATTAAATATCCAGACAAAGGGAAGAGGTTGCAATTGTAAGATTGGGCTTGGCAGTGTAAGAAAGGGAAGAGACAAAAGCAGTCTCCGAGCAAAATGCTGGAATTTAACTTTCACAGCTGCAGAAGGAAAACAATGCCTTCCCACACAAAACTCGCTGATGGGCTGCGCTGATGAGGAGATGTCTGAGGAATTTCAATTAAAAGCCAGCGACACTGACAAAGGCGATGAGATTGAAGTGTTCAGAGGTAAGTGAGCGATGGGAGGGGAGAACAATCACTGGCGAGGGAGGGAACGGTGCCTGCTCGGTGCTGCGTGGGCTGGGCCCTTCCCAAGGCAGCAGAGTCCTTGCCCACCCTGGCAGGGAGCTGGCATCCAGCTCCAGCTGTGTCCCGAGCCTTGTGCACCTCCCTGTGCCTCCCTGTGCCCTGCATGGGATGTGCTGGCTGCAGCAGGGCTGTCCCCTCTGTCTGACCTCTCCGGGGGACATTGCTCCTCTGCAGGATGAAGCTGAGCTCTCTGGGTTTGCCTGGCCCCAGCTGCCCGCCCACACCTCCATCCAGGTGATGCCACTGCCTTCAGGCTCTTCCTCTACAGGCAGAGCTCTGTGTGCCCTTGGCAAAGGAGCTGGAGCAGGGCTGGCAGAGAGACACGGGATGGGAGAGTCACAGTGTGGTTTAGGTTGGAAAAGGCCTCTGAAGTTCAGCCAGCCCAGCTATTCCTCAGCACTGCCAAAGCCAGCGCTGTCCCACGTCTCCAAGTGCCACATCCCCAGGGCTGCTAAATCTCCTCGGGGATGGGAACTCCACCCCTGCCCTGGGCAGCTGTGCCAGGGCTGGACAGCCCCTCCAGGAGGAAATTCTCCCAAATATTAAAATAGAAATTCAAATCAAATATCAAATATAAATTCACCCTGAGCTCCCCTGGCCCAGCCCGGGGCCGTTCCCTCTCCTCCTGTCCCTGTTCCCTGGGAACAGATCCCAAATCCCCCCTGGCTGTCCCCTCCTGGCAGGAGCTGTGCAGAGCCACAAGGTCCCCCTGAGCCTCCTTTGCTCCAGGCTGAGCCCCCTCAGCTCCCTCAGGAACTCTCCAGCCCCTTCCCAGCTCCCTCAGGAACTCTCCAGCCCCTTCCCAGCTCCCTCAGGAACTCTCCAGCCCCTTCCCAGCTCCCTCAGGGATTCTCCAGCCCCTTCCCAGCTCCCCCAGCCCCGCCTGGGGCTCCAGCCCCTTCCCCAGCCCCGTTCCCTTCCCTGGATACACTCCAGCCCTTCCATGTCATGAAGGGCCTAAAACTGACCCCGGGATTTGAGGCAGAGCTTCACCAATGCCCAGCAGAGACAGAGAAGCCCCCAGGCCTTGGCTGGTGGCACTGCAGCAGGTGACAGCAGAGGCACCACGGGCAGCACATGGAAAGAGCCTGCAGCATCCTTCCTGCCGTCACCATGCAAGGAAGATGAACGTCTTCCAAGCTGGCACAGCCGACATCGTGCCTGATGGGAATAGCTCGTCCTTGCGGGCTGCCTGCTGGAGAGACGGCTCTGCTCCCTCCGAGCTGGCAGCAGGAGCTGGCAGCAGGCTGGGCAGGCTGCTGGGAGAGGCAGGGACGGACAGAGCCCGGCCGGGCAGCGCGGGGGCAGCTGTGGCACGAGCCGGCTTCGGAACAACCCGGAGCAACGGGAGGAGGCAGGCGGGGAGGGAAGGCCTCACACCGAAATATCTTGCTTGGCTCTGAGCACGGCGTGGAACTTCTGGCACACGGAGCCCTGCCAAGTCCCATGCCAAAGAAAACAGGCAGATTTAAAGCCCTGAGGCACAGTGTTTGTGCAGAGCAGCTGGGCAGAGCACGGTGCTAGGCCCCGGGTGGGCTCCTGGTGTCTCCAGCCCTGTGCAGAGCTCTGTTCCCTGCTGGGGCTGGCTGAGCAAAAGGCAGGTGCCATCGCCATGGCTGCTGGCACAGGTGGCACTGGTGGCACCATCTGCCTCTCCACGCTCACATTTATACAGCAGCACAACGGCTGACTGACCATCCTGATGGGGACAAGCTGTTTTTCTGCCTTTAAGGACAAATTTACATCTATGTAGATGGCTCGGAGTAGCGGCTAGCCCTGCTCAGAGCCGTGCCAGATGCTGCTTCCCCGAGGCACGCCGTATCTCCAGGCGTCTGTTGTTCCATTAAGCTATTTTTAGCAAATATATCCCCCTTAGTTCAGCTGCCGTTATCTGATTAGTTCCTGTAACTATCTGAGGAGCAACATCTCCAGGCGTGGCTGCGATTCTGAGCAGGCTGTGTCTGTGCACACGCCTTGCCTGCAGGAGGGAAACCTGCCGGAGATGCTCGTGGCCGCGGTGCCCCGAGCTCTGCCGAGGCTGATTTGGGGGCTGGGGCCAGCGGGATCAGCGCAGGACCCCTGGCACGGCCGGAATGACCGGGGCGCGTCCCGGCTGCTGCCGCCGGTGCGGGGCCGCTCCTCCGGCGTTGCCCCGGTGCGGCGGCGGTGAGCAGCTGGCTTTGTTTGCTCCGGAGCACGGGGCCGCTGATGGAGATTTCCATCCTCTTCGCCCGGGGATGGCAGCGGGGCAAAGTCCTGGCGCAGCGGGGCGGGCGTGCCCCGAAGGTGCGGGGTGCCAGGGCAGTGCGTGCCCCCTTCCTCCCGGCGGGGACCGCCAGGAAAAGCCGCACCGGGGACCGCTTAGAAACCCGCAGCCCACAGATGGTTCCAGCGCTGCACTTTGTTCCGCGGCCTCAGCCTCTATTGACTGCAGCTGCCCTGGAAAATCAGATTATAGTGCGAAACCGTGGCATCCAGTCTGCTCCGCCGAGGCAGCTTTTCCATCTCCCGCCTGGATCGCCGGGATGCAGGGGAGTGGGATGATGAGCCTCCAGTGTGACAGCTTTTCCTTCAGCCTCAGCCGTGTCGGAGGAGCGCTGCAGACCCAGAGCTCCTCAGCATTCCCGGAGCGTGTGACCCCCCCGTGCCCAAGACTCGGGGTGGCAGCAGGGGGATCTCACCCAGGAACCGTGCACAGGGGCACCTAAGCTGGCCCATCTCCCTTTTCCATGGTCAAATCCATCAGAGCCCTGCTGCTTGCTCCTCCTCCTCCCCACGGGGTGCTTCAGGGCCCTTTAACAGGGATTAACCATAGATTTAAGTGCTCCCAAAGGGAAAATCTCATCCATGCCCACAGTGAGAATGACCCCTCAACATCACCACGGCTGTCACCCGAGCTCTGGCGCTGGCCCCGGGCTCTCTGGGATGCTGATCCCTGCCCTGTCAGCTGTCACTCCCTGTGCCGGTGCTGTCACTTGCTCCATCTTCACCATATGCCTGCCTGGCTGCTCCTGACAGTGATTTACTTCTCGCTCCCGCTTCGCTGTGCCTCTCCACACCTCCATTCCCGGCCAGGCTGGGCCGTGCTGCCCGAACATGTCACGCAGCTGACGACATTGATTCCAGCCGAGAGACCGCCAGTGCCTCGGATGACATTCGGGAGCGGAGAGAGGCGCCAAACGTTAATCTCTGTTGCCGAGACGCACCGGAGGAGCCCGGGCTCCCGGTCCCGCAGCCCACGCTCCGTCCCCCCGTGGCCTGGAGCCAGTTCCACCCTTGCCCCCCCGAGGGATGCTGCCGGCGGCGGAGGGTCTGTGACTGCACCGTGCCGGCAAACCCGAGAGGGATGGAGGCGGCTGCGGGACTGAACCAAACCGGGCTGCGGGACTGAACCAAACCGGGCTGCGGGACTGAACCAAACCGGGCTGCGGGACTAAACCCCAAACCGGGCTGCGGGACTGAACCAAACCGGGCTGCGGGACTGACCCCAAACCGGGCTGCGGGACTGAACCAAACCGGGCTGCGGGACTGAACCAAACCGGGCTGCGGGACTGGCCCCAAACCGGGCTGCGGGACTGGCCCCAAACCGGGCTGCGGGACTAAACCCCAAACCGGGCTGCGGGACTAAACCCCAAACCGGGCTGCGGGACTGAACCAAACCGGGCTGCGGGACTGAACCCCAAACCGGGCTGCGGGACTGAACCCCAAACCGGGCTGCGGGACAGATCCCAAACCGGGCTGCGGGACTGAACCAAACCGGGCTGCGGGACTAAACCCCAAACCGGGCTGCGGGACTAAACCCCAAACCGGGCTGCGGGACTGACCCCAAACCGGGCTGCGGGACTGAACCAAACCGGGCTGCGGGACTAAACCCCAAACCGGGCTGCGGGACAGACCCCAAACCGGGCTGCGGGACTAAACCCCAAACCGGGCTGCGGGACTGAACCAAACCAGGCTGCGGGACAGACCCCAAACCGGGCTGCGGGACTGAACCAAACCGGGCTGCGGGACAGACCCCAAACCAGGCTGCGGGACTAAACCCCAAACCGGGCTGCGGGACTGAACCAAACCGGGCTGCGGGACTAAACCCCAAACCGGGCTGCGGGACTGAACCAAACCGGGCTGTGGAGCTGCACCCCCTTCCCACTGTGCACCCCGCCCGCGGGGCTGGCGTGTGCGGCGTGGGACACGCTGCTGCCCGGGGTGAGGGTGCCAGCCCCCATTCGCGGTTCCCTTCGCTCCTGCAGAGCCACCAGAGGCGCCTCCCGGTGCTCCTACGGCAACGCGCCTCGGGACCGGGGCGTGCAGGGGCGGCGCGGGGAGCGGGCACCGCGGGGAGCGGAGCCCCCGTCCTCGCCTCCCTTCACGCGGGCACGGACCCCCCGCACCCCCGTTGTCGCCGTGCCCGCTCCCCCCGGTGCCCCCGGTGCCGCCCGCTCCTCCCGGTGCCGGCGCTGCGGGGCGCGGGTGGGCGTGGCCGCCGGCTAGGCCCCGCCCCCTCCCGCCCTCCGCGCGCCCCCATTGGCGGAGGGCGGCGCGGGGCGGGGCCGGCGCGGGCGGCGGCGGCTCCGCGCCCCCCAGCCCCGGCGCGGCGGCGGCGCCGGCCCCGGGATGTCGCGCAAGAAGGCGGCTCGCAGCAAGGGCGGCGGCGCCGCGCCCTCCGCCGCGCTGCCTCCCGCCGCACAGGCCACCGGCCGCTCCGCCGCCGCCCCCCGGGGCAGCTCCGCCGCCGCCGCCGCCGCCCCCGAGGTGCCCCGCAACGGCGGCGCGGCGGCGGCCGGGCGGCCCTCGCTGAGCAGCAGCGGAGAGTTCTACGACCTCGCCTTCAAGGTGCGGGACCGGAGGGGCAGCGGGGAGGGCTGCGGGAGTGCGGGCTCAGGACGATACCGGGGACGTCGCCGAAGTTCCCGGGGGCCAGGACCGGGCGGGCATCCCTCCGTCCCTGCATCCCTCCGACCCTCCATCCCTCCGACCCTCCATCCCTCCGTCCCTGCATCCCTCCGTCCCTCCTTGCCTGGATCCCTGCTTCCCTCTCTCCCAGCCCCTCCGCAGCCGCCCGGTCGGGGTCTCGCTCGGCGGGGGCTGCGCCCGCAGAGCCCCCGGCAGCGGGGCTGGGGCTGCGGGACTTGTGCAAGTGATGGCCAAAGGCTGCTCCGGGGAGCCGCTGTAACCTCCCGGATCCTCGCTAATCTACAGAAAGCCCGGGCTGCGAGCAGGGTGATGGCACCCCTCGAGTGGCACGGAGCGTGCTCCGGCTGCTGCTGAGATGTCCCCAGCCTTGCGGGCTCCCATGGCTTCTCTCGCTGCTTCAGACCCCGGCGAGCAACTCACAGAGCAAACGTCTCTGCTTCCTCCCCACTTCCCCCTGAGACTTGGTGCAAGCCCGGCTCGGAGCTCATTAGATGATTTTGGGGCTCATTTAGTGATTTCGGCGGGGGGCACGACTCGGTGAATCCCCTGTTGGTCTGTGCCGATCCGGGGGACCGAGCCTGGGCAGCGCGGGTTTGCCCTGGCAAGTGCCACCTTGGTGCGAGGTGCTGAGAGCTCGGTGCCTGTGGCAGTCGGTGCAGCCCTCGTGGTGCTGAGGTTTGGGATGTGGGCTAGGGGTGTTAAGGTTTGGGATGTGGGGTTGGAGAGGGACGTTCCAGAAACGTTCTTGGTTGCTTCTGTAGGTGGTTGGTCCTGATAAAGCTGCATTAATGGTTCAACAGCTTCCCCAAAATGGAGCCACCTCCGTGTTTGCGCTGGTCCTTGGCTCCTGGAGCTCACCTCTGCCTGCCCAGGCTGGGGCTGTCCCTAGGGATCGTCCCCATGGCACGAGGGGGAGCCAAATGTGTCTCAGATAAGCCCAAACGCACCGGGTAGACAAAACATCTGCCAATGGTCTGGCTGATTTTGACCCAGTGGCAGACAGAAATTGCTTTGTAGCCAGTAAAAGCCTGGTTTATTAAACTTTCTCCTTCCCTTCGCCTCTCCCGGGGCTCCCGATCTCTGCCTGATGCAGTGGCCAGGTCCTGGGCACAGAGCTGGCACTGCGTGCCTGGGTTTGGTGCTGCTGAGTGGGGAGCAGCTGCTCTTGAGGGTCACCTGTTCTAAAAATACATCTAGAAAATACTTTAAAAATCAATATTTTGTAGTAAAATGACTTTTTTTCCCCCTTCCCTTGGCTTCACACTAATACTCCCATGGGCTCTGGCTTCCCTCACCCCTCTGTGCCAGGGCTCGGTGCCTGGTGCTCCTGTGGGACACCAGTGTGAGGCTCTGCTGGGGCTGTGGGGCACTGTGGGCAGACCCTGCCCTCCTTGGCGATGCCAAAACGAGCTGCACCTGCACCTGCGGCTGCTACTGCCTCTCAGGGCTGGGCTGCAGAGGGGTGGTGGCATTTGCCACTGCTGGCAGCTCCTGGGAGGGTTCGGTGTGACCCAGGGCAGTCCCTGCTGCAAAGCCATTTCAATCCTGTCACGGGTTAATGGCTCGTGGAAGGCTGATGGCAGAGCCTTGGGAGGGAAGGAACCTGGCACTGCAGGTGTGGAAGGGGCTGGCACAGCCCGGCTCCCTGGTCCCGGGTTTCTCTGTGTCATCCTGCCGAGGGGAGCAGGGTCAGTGCCCTGGGGGGCAGCGGGGCTGTTGGTGTGGGCAGAGGTTTTGGGGAGCTGCGTTTGGAAGCAGCCCCAGCTTTGTGGCGAGGAGCTGCCTGCCCTGTCTGTGCCCAGGGGGGCTGCTGCGTGGGGAAACTGAGGCAGGTGGCACCGGGAGCTGCTCTCTTGCAGCTGGGGACTGCAGGGTGGCTGTGGGCACGTGTGGGTCCCACTGAAGGTGAAGGTGGCACTCACGGCTGGGATCTCACCATGGGCAGTGTCACCCCCCGGAAAGCCCCACACGTGGTGGGGAGTTTTGTGGGGACAGCACGGGCAGCTGCTTGGTTTTCAGATGCTTTGTGCCCCCATGAAGGGACTGTTCAGTGCCTGTCAGGGGAAGGTGTCTCCAGCTTGGTGACATGGTGCAGAGTGGGGAATAATCCCACTGTGCGCCTCCCCTGGGTCCGAGGCCATCGCTCCTGGACGTGCCACTGCTGTGATGGAGCAGGGGGATGGCTGCAGCGGGGCTGCCTTCCCAAAACCTGGGCCCTGACACCCCTGCCTCCTTCCCTCCCTCCCTCCTCCCTCCCTGCAGGTGATGCTGGTGGGCGACTCGGGGGTCGGCAAGACCTGCCTGCTGGTGCGCTTCAAGGACGGCGCCTTCCTCGCCGGCAGCTTCATCTCCACGGTGGGCATCGACTTCAGGGTGAGTGCCCGGGCCTCGGCCCTGCCAGGGCTCTGCCAGGCTTTTACAGAGGAGCAACCAAACGTTGCTCCAAGGATTTGAACCCCTCCGGCCGTGCCAGCTCCAGCCGGGGCGCTCGGGGTGTGCCAGCAGCATCGTCTTTGTTCCGGCTTTGCACAGGGATGGGGGAGCCTGTCCTCTGCTCAGCATCCTGGGGATAATTCCTGTAACAACTGAGGCCTGACATCTGCCCATGAAAATATTTCCCTAAGGCAGTTTCAGTGGTTTTTAAGAGTTGTTAAGTTTTTTTTTTTTTTTTCTTGAAACAGCAAAACTGAAACTGATAAAAACCAGAAGACCCTGGGAGAATCTCCTGAGCTCCACTTCGGGGTGCTGATGTGGGGATGTTTTGTGCTGAGGGATCTCTCAGGGCTCTGTTTGGTTGGTAGGAACTGGAGCTTCCTGATGCTGGGAGAGTCTGGGGGCAGTGGTCGGAGCTGTGCAGCTCCAGTGAGGACAGTGGGAACCTGCTCCACACAGGGGGACTGGGGGGAAGAAAGGGGATCCGCCCTGCCCTGCAATGCCCCAGTGTGCCCAGGGCATCCTTTGCCAGGCAGGAACATCTGAGAACAGACTTGTAACCTTTTCTTGGCCATGTTTCCCTGTCCGTTCCGTGCTGGGGGGGCTGCCTGGGGTCTCTGTGGTTCCCTCAGGCCCTGGCCAAGGGGATCCCCACCCGTGGGGTGGGACAGCAGAGCCACAGGAATGGTGACTTTACAGAGGTGGCACCAAAGAGCCTTTCCAGCAGCTGTGCAGGGCACGGGGCAGTTCTGGCACCAAAGCAGCAGCCAGCAGCACGCCTGGCTTGCAGGATCAGCTGCTCCCTGTCCCTCACCAGTCCCCATCCATCTGGTCCCTCCAAAGCAGAGCTTGTCTCCTCCCCGGGGTCTGGGCAGTGCTGCTCTCCCTGCCCTGCCCCCGGGCCACCGGCTGTCTGAGCGATGGATTTGGCTCCGTTTGGGGGCTCTGCTGGGTGCTCTGAAGAGCTCCTGGTGATGCCACACACCAGGGCTGTGACTTCCCAGCAGGATCTGAGATCCTGACTTTTCCTGGAGGATTTCTGGGAGATGAGTGTCTCGTGTAACCTGCTGCTTGGCTGGGGTGTGAGTGCTAGCTCTGGTGCAGTGAGATGGGGAAGGGGTGAAGGACAGCTCAGGAAGCCCTGAGGAAGGAAGGGATGTTCCGTGCCCAGCCAGGCGGGGGGCTGCTGCAGGTGAAATGGGTAAATTGGGGTCTGTCATTTTATACAAAGGTAATTACACAGTTTCAGGTGTTCTTCAAATTAAAGCGTTTCCTTACTGATCGCAGTGATTGATACACAGGGCAGCCATAAAGCCCTGTGACTTATTGATTAGAGTGCTGAAATGACTGTTACTGAGAAGCAATCAAATTAGAGTTAATTTACTTCTCTAATAGACCTGCTAGAGCTACATGTCTCTGAAATGGGCAGATTATACAGTGGGGGAGATCATGTGTATGCCCTAAAACTCATTATTATCATCCTTGTAAGGCATTCATACTTTTGGGGGGACATGGAAATAGTTTTTTGATGTGCCTCTGCGTCCCCACCAGGATAATCCTGTTTGGTAATCGCCCCTCTTGCCGTGGGCACTGCTACACAGATGATGCCCTGGGGTGGCAACGCTGGAGGCTTCTGCTGGTTTTAATTAGTGTCTTTTTAATCACGGAGCTGTCGTTATCACAGCTCCTTCTCTCCGCAGCCCCGGAGTTTGGCAGGGTGGCAGCGGTGGGAAGGTGTCCCTGGGGTTTGCTGTGCTCTCTTGGCCCGCTGTGAAGGGTCTGAGCGAGCACGGGGGGTTTATCCTGCGGGCTGGGCAGGGTTGGTGCCAGACCTGAGCCTGGCTGGCACCAGGGAGCGCCGGGCCGTGCCCAAGGCCGGGCGTGTGGCAGCTGTGCTCCCGTGCACGCGTGGCCTTGTCCGGGCCCTGCCGGGTCCCTGCGCCCACCCTGGCTCAGGAAACCTCGGGCACGGAGCTGCCCAGCTCCACACACTGTCCTGGGCACCATCTCCACTCCCCCCGATGCCATCTGGTCCCTGTGAGCGCCCTGGAATGGGATGGAGCCGTGCTGGGGGCAGCCCCAGGCCAGCCCAGCTTCCTCCTCTCCCAGTCCATCCGCTGGCCCCAGTGGGCTCCAGAACCCGTCGCTCATTTTCAAGGACATCAAAGCATCAGATGCACCCAAAGCTGTGGCTAATGCATTACACAGGCCAGAGCGAATGTAAATGAATAGAAATCCATTTAAAATTAATCTGGCATTACTATTCCTAATGGACCCTGAGGTTTGTTCCCTCCTACTGTTTTATGTGAGGGAGAACCTCCCGCGACGTGTTTGTTTATTATCGTCTCTTAAACAAAGAAGGATGTTGATCTGAATGTGTTTGGAAAACAAACCACTGATGCTGGAGAAATAAAGATGATTGTAATATTTAAAAAGGCATCAAAATGGCACCTGTTGGCTTTGAGCTTTGGAGGCGCCGAGTCCTCAGCGTTCCGTCCTGGGAAAATTTGGTTTGCTGGGGGAGCATCTTTAGCTCCTGGGGATGATTCCAGCCTTCCCAGTTCAGCTGGGACAGGGCCAGGCGTCCCCAGGCCGAGGGTTTGGCTGGGGGTGCAGTGTGGCTGAGCCCCCATTGCAGGTGCCAGGGAGGAGATACCTGGGTGAGGGGTCCTGCTCCCGGCAGAGCTTTGGCTGAGCAGAAACCTCTGAGCAGAAACCTGTCTGAGCTCCTGAGCTGTCCCCCCAGGCTGGGGGACAAACCCCTCTCTGCCTTCAGCGTCTGGGTCACAGGTGTCACCTTCAAGGTTGCATTGCTAGATAATGAGGGGCTTAATTACTGCCCTCCACGAGCTGTGCCGAGCGTGGCACCAGCTCCTGCCTGGGTGCCTGTGCTTGGGGGGTCTCTCCCCACAGATCCCCAGTGGCGAGGGCACAGCAGCTCTGGGCACGCTGTGTGTGCTCTCCTGGCTCCATCCATTCGGGTTCCAGGGAGAAGGGGCTCCTGGAACAGAGCAGGTTTGCTGCTCAGGGGTGTGAACCCCGATTTCCTCTTCTTGTGATTTTGGCCAACGCTTCCGAAACCTCGACAGGAATTCAAGCTGTGCAGCCAGGGGGACTTGTGTGCTGAGTGATGGGGGTCTCACCAAAGTGAGAAGCTGTGTGAACCCCCTGTGCCCCTGTCCCCAGGGCCACCTGGGCTCTGTGGGGCTGCCCAGCCCTCACAGCCCCGAGCTTCGCAGGGCTGGCCAAGGGAAGATTTTTGTACTAATTGGACCCAAAAGGAGAAGAACATAAAAGAAAAAAATTAAGGCTGAGCCTTTTCTCCCTGGGAAGAGGTGCTAATGAGCTTCTTTGCATTAGCAGGGTGATGGTTCCTGTGTTAATCAGGGGGTGAAAGCACTGGGAAGTTTTTGGTGGGGCTCAGAGCAGGGTGCTGTCCCAGGTGTGCAGCGGTGTCGCTCCTCTGCTGCTGCCAGGACAGGCAGCAAAGCAGCATCGTCCTGGCAGCCAGCCCCGGAGCTCGGCACAGCCCCGAATGCCAGGGCAGGCTCTGGGCACAGGGCACGTTTCCTTTGAAGGCTCAGCTTTGATGTGCACGGGTTGGCAGCGCTGTTGGGGGGCTCAGCTGCCCCCCGGCACAGCCCCCTCGGGAGGCTCTGTGCTCTGCCTTGGCTGTGCCCTGCTTCATCTGGGATGTGCTGTAAATAAAACCCGTCCCCGGTGGCCCTGAGCTCTCAGGACTCCTGATTACACTCAGCCTGTGTGGAATCAGCAGTGTGTAATGTGGTTTTTTCTATGTGGGAGATGCATTGCATCTCTGCTTATTTTTTGTTGCGTTTGTGTGCGCCCCTTCCACGGGCTGCCCCCGGCTCCTGCAGCGAGCTGAGCTTTGCAGGAGCATGGGAACCTTTGCTCCAGCCCTGCAGGCGTGCAGAGGAGCAGGGACCATGGTTTGGATTCACCCAGACTGGTCCTGGGCGTGCATGAGTGGGAGAGGGCTGTGGATGCCCTGAGCATCTGCTGGTCCCCAGTGGGCACCCACATCCCTGCCCTTGGGGTGGTCCCCTGTCCCCTGCAGGTGCCCGCATCCCACCCACATCCCACCCACATCCCACCCACATCCCAGCCCTCACAACCTTTGCCTGGTGCCTCCCTTTGAAGGACTGGAGCCTCCTGAAAGCCAGGGCTGGCTTTTATCTCAGCGGTTGGCACGGAGCATTAGCAGGGCTCATTTTCTGATGGATCAATCTGGAAAAAGTGGGAGGGGAGCTGCTTAGGCCAGAAGAAAGGAATGGAAATAAATAAATTTCAGCGTCTTTCTGTGCAAATTTAGCCCTGGATGTTAGAGGGAAGGAACTGGGCAGTGTTTAGTCTCTCCTTTGCTGCTGGTCAGGATGGGGGTTTGCTGCAGGGGGATGGGTTTAGGTTGGTCTCCAGGGCCAGACCTCTGCAGGGAAGTGGCCTTTTCCTGGGAGAAACATCTTGGTGCTGCCAAGTTGCTTGGACCCTTCATGGGGCCTTGCCAGTGGCAACAGAGGTGCAACCAGGATGGGGAAGGTGGGGCAGAAGTGGGCAGGGGATGCCTGGGCTCTCACCTTGAGTATGCCCGTGGCAAATGCTTGGAATTGGATAACCTTTAAGGTCCCTTCCAACCCCAAACATTCCATGTTTCTGTGTGTTTCCAGCAGCTTGTTGTCTGAAAAATCAGTTTGTTCTGCAGCTCCCATTGCTGGATGAATTTTAATAGCAGCCAGTAGCTGATTTCATATTTTTGCATTTCTCACTGTATGGAGAGCTGAGCTCAATTTGCCCAGAGGAGATTTCCATCCCTGCGAGTGTTCAAGGACAAGTTGGATGGGGTTTGGATCAACCTGGTCCAGTGGAAGGTGTCCCTGCTCTGGGCAGGGGGTTGGACCTGGATGGTCTTTGAGATCCCTTCCAACCCAAACCATTCCAGGGGTGTCTGATGGTTCCTGTGATGCTCCCCTCGCTCTGCCTGGCTCCAGGGTATGCACACCATGCTGTCACCAGTGCTCTAGGGGCCAGCTGTGCCCAAATCCAGCACGGGGAGGCAGATCCTGGCAGTCTTGCCCGGGGAGGGCATCACTGGTCAGCAGGGATTGTCCCCCGTGTGTGGCTCTGAGGGTGCTGCTCCTCCACAGCGGCTGCTGGTGCCCGTTGCCCGCTGCCAGGACGGGCTCTCGGGGCAGTAAATTCCCATTTTCTGTGGGAAGCCAAGCCCTGCTTTGCCTGCCGTGGCTGCTGCTGCCTCGCAGAGGGACACCAAGAGCTTTGCAGTCGGTGCCTGTCATTTGCATGCAGGGGCTCAGTTGCCAAGAGATGCTGCGAGCGGTGCCCGTGGCGGCTGTGCCCGCTCCTTGAGCTCCTCGAGCTCCTCGAGCTTTTATCCATCCTCCTTTGCCTCTTGCTTCTGGAAAATGAACCCATAAACCCCCCCCAGCTCTGCAGCACAGCAGGAAGGTGCAAACCCCGTGTGCAGGCGGTGATCCCAGGGGCTCCGTTCCTGCCTTGGGGAAGGCACAGAAGGAAGATGAACATCTTCAAAGCAAAGAAGTGCCTGAGCAGCTGGAGTGGCAGCCAGCCCCAGAGCCTGGTTAAGGAAACTCTCAACCAGCTTAATCCTCTTTGCAGGATGGTGGGAAGGTGCCTTCTCCACCTCCTTGGTGTCTGAAATGCCACCCAGAATAGTTTGGATGTGGAATTTTTTATCCATTCCAGCTGACATGACAGCACTGAGGATGGGGGGGTTTGCAAGATGCTTCTAGAAGAGCACCAGTGTCTCCAGGCTCCTGCAGTCCTGCTGGTGCTTGGTGCCTGTTGATAGCTGGTGTCCCCGTGGGTCAGTCCTGGCCTGGGATGGTTGGAAAAATTGGGTTTAATTAGCTCAGGGGGACAGCAGAAGGCCTGGGCTGCTCAGGAGCTGCAGTGCCAGGACACAGGCAAGGAAAACACCAACTGGCAGGTGCTGGTGGAAGGAGGGAGGCTGTGAAGGTGCTCAGCACAACCTGCCTCTGCATCCTCCTGGTTAGAGCTGTGTGGGAGCCCAAAACCCCTGCAGAGGATGGGAACCACGGGAAACTCCCTGGGAAATGCACAGTGTGTCTGGGGGGTGGGTCAGATCCCTGCCCCTGCCCTGCTCCAGCCTGGCAGGATCCCTGTGAAGGGGCAGCTGAGCAGGAGCTCGGGCTGGGGAAGGCTGTGGGCACACGGCTGTGCTGTGCTGGCTCCTGCCTGGCTGCTGCCAGCTGGGAAATTGGCTCTGGAGAGGCCAATTTGGGCACTGGAGCATCCACTGCCATGGATCCAAGCTGGGCTGGATCCACTCCCAGTGCCAGGACCTGGGAGGGAGCGTTTTATAGTCGGTAAAACATTTAAATGGGGCCAGAGTAAGTCTAAATGGTTTCAATATTTAATGGAATACATTTGGCTTAATTTCCCTTTCATCTTTTATTTGTGATAAAATATTGAACTCAGCTGTGCAGAACTGGGTTGTTCTTTGAAAGCAGAGGGAAGGTGCCCAGGAAAGGTGGGACAGGTGGGTTTTGGGGTGTCTCTGACCCTCTGGCTCTGACTGCCCCTGGGATGGGCATTTGGGGTGTCCCTGCCCTGTGGCTCTGCCCTGCTCAGCTCCTGGGGTCCCCTGAGCCCTTGCTGCCTCTCTGCCGAGCCACTGCCTCATTTTGTTAATTAATTATTGCTCCCAGCAGGCTTTGGGTTATTCCTGGGGTGGATGTTGATGATCTCTGTAGGGAAGGGTGAGGTGCCAGTCCCAGTTTTGGCAGTGCTGCAGTGGCAGGAGCTGACTCTGGCTGAGCTGCGTGCTGTGGGGCTGCTTGCTGTGTGTTGTTCTTCCCTGAAAATCACCTTTCCCTGTTCCCCTTTCCCCAGAGAGCCATTTCCCTGAGACCTGAGCCACGGAGTCAGTCCCATCCCTGGGGCTCTGCTGGACCCTGTGGTGGTGGCACTGAGCATCACCGTGGCCAAAGGCAGGGCAGCAATCAAATGTGCCAAAGCCTGGAACAGCGAGCAGGTCATTCTCCTTGGGGAAAAATGGGAAAAAAACTGGGGAAAAAAATGGGAAAAAACTGGGAAAAACCACCCCCATCCAGGCAGGTCAGAGCTGTGTTTGCAGTGCAGGGAGGCACGGTGTGGTGTGTGCCTGTCCTTGGAGGGTGATGGGCCACACACACAGTTCCTATGGCAATGGGGGAGTGAGGGATTGGGGGCTTTGCCTGCAGAGCCTTTGGAAGCAAAATATTCTGTTGTTGCTGGGCACTGCCCGTGCAGCTCCTGGCCCCATCCCACGGTGCTGGAGCTGCCCTGGCTCGGGGTCCCAGAGGAGCCCTGGAGCTCACACAGCTTTGTTTGTCTGCCAGGGACATACAGCATTTTTAATCGTGGCTCAGCACCGAGTCATTGCCCTGAGGCATTGGTGAATCTCTCCGAAGCAACAGCAAATAATTCATCTTCATGCCTCCGCTGGGAAAAAGTGCTTCTCCCTGATCATAACTAACATGAGCTGGGAGCTTGTGGTGCTCCAGTTTAGAGGGTGATGTCCATGGCCCTGGGCCGTGCTTGTCCCAGGGTGAGGAGGAGTTTAATGGGTGCTTTGGGGGTCTCAGTGATGCTCTGAGCCTGAAGAAGGTGTTGGTGTGGTGGGGCTCAGTCAGTTCTTCCCTCAGGAGGTCAGTGGGCAGAAAGGGTCATTTCTAGGGGCCATAAAACCATGAGCATGTCTCTGAGGTGTGCCTGGTGCTGGTGTGAACACCCGGATGGGTTTCGTTCCATTTTATGTGGGGTTTTTCTATTTAATGTATGGAAAGGAGGGGAGTGCTGGGAGCTGTGCCCAGCTGCTTGGGGCAGATGCCACGAAGCCACAGCCCCCACCTGGCCAGCCTTTGTGCCATCCTCCCGTGTCTCGGGACGTTCTCCTGCTGCCAAGCCTCGATGTTCCCGGGCTCAGTGACACCCTGGGGAAATGGAGGCTTTGGCTTCTCCAGCTTTGCCTGCGCAGCATCTCCACGGCAACAATCCCAGCAAAGGCTCGGTGGCATTGACGCTGCTGCTCCGTGCCCGCCAGCCCCAGCCTGTGTGTGCCAGGCTGAGGAGGAGCTGGGCTCCTGCCCCACCAGCAGGAGCCTGGACTGGCCCCAGTGCCTGGCACATCCCCCCGGGACAGCTGCCTGTGGGTCCTGCATCCCAGCCTCGGAACAATCCCCAGTAATCATCATTTTCCCCAAAAAACCAAGTGCAGGAGGCTGCTGAAGGCCCCTGGGCAGCTCCAGCCTGTCTGGGGAGTGTTGACCCCACCCGTGAGGGTTTTGCCCTGTGTTGGATGCTGAATTTGGTGGAAATTGCTGGATTTGCTTCTCCTGCCTTTCAGCAGCAGCCGGTCCCACCGGTGCCTCCGTGCCTCGCCGCTTCCTTGGAGCTGATGATTAAGAAAAGCACAGCTGCATGTGTGGATGAATAATTCAGCCCAGCCTCGCTGCTGGGGGGTCAAAGTCATCCCCTCCAGGGATCTCCCTTGGAGGGGAACGGTCCCTGGATGAGCACCCATCCACAGGGCCCTGGGCAGCACAGGGTGAGGCCAGAGCCCTTTTTGGGAACAGGGGAGCCCTTCCTGCAGCTCGGGGAGCCCGATGGCCAGGCTTTCATCCGTTCTTCTTTGCTCCCTGGTGTCAAGAGCACTCAGCTCTGGGTGGGGAAACAGGCAAGCTGCGAGCCCTGGGCTCTGCCTCACCCCGTTTTCCTCAGAGGAAGAGCTGGGGCACTGTTGCTGCTCCTGGTGCCAGTTTTCAGAGCTGATCTGGCAGCAGTGCTGGGCAGCCCCCACAGCCCCAGCCCTGGTGAGGGGCTGTTTCAGGCTGGTGGGGATGGCAGCCCCCCGTGCCCTGTGCCCGTGGCAGCAGCGTGGCAGGGGTGCCCTCCCTGCCCAGAGGTTCAGTCAGTCAGGAGCTGGGCTGGGAGAGGCAGTCCAGCTTGTGGAGCTGCTCCCCAGACCCCTTTGCATCAGGGTGACACGTCCAGGTGGCCTCTGGCGAGGCTGGGGCTCAGCCCAAACTCCCTCCAAGCCGTTCATCAGCTGCACTTATCAATGTGCATGAATTAATGGGAGAAGTGCTCAGCAAAGCCCAAAATAACTTTGTTCCCAAGCAAGCGCTAATGCCTGGCAGATGTGATGTGTTTTTCCCTCCTGAATAACACACAGGTGAGGTCAGGATGTTCCTGACAGCCGGCTGTGCTGGGGGGGAGCAGTGGGGGCACAAATTCTCGGGGGATCAGCCCCACAGCCCAGTGCAGAGCTGGAAATCCTCTCCTGAGGACCTGGCTGCTCCAGCTGCAGCTCTTGGCTGAGGCTGGGCTTCCCAAACATTCAACAAAACAAATCAATGTCACTGTCTGTGGGTTTTGGTTCAGTTTTGTTTGTAAAAGGGTTTGCAGTGTCTTGGAACAGTTTCCCAGGAGCCTGGTCTGCACTCCAGCACCCACAGTGAAGGATTTGGGGTGTTTTGCCTCCCTGGGGTGATTTCCCAGCCCAGTCCTGGCTTGCAGCTTTCCTCCAGAGCCCCACATGGGGAGAGCAAATGGTGGAGCTGGAGTGGCCAAACTGGTCTGTCTGACTGGGGTGGTTTTGGGGTGGAAGTGGTGGCGATGTGCTGAGCGTGCTGCAATTCCTCAGCACCTCTGCATCCCCCTGGTGGTGCCCAAACTGGGCAAGAGCCTGCTCCAGTGGAGCAGAAAATGGGAGAGCTGGGACTGCTGCCAGGGAGAAGGAAAAGCTTTGCAAAGATCAAAGCTTGGAGTGCACAGTGCCTGCTCCTGTGCTGTGGCTTCTGCCCCGTGCCACCCGTGGGGCACCCGAGTGGCCACCCCAGCACTGGCACAGCAGGGATGGGCAGGGCTCTGCCCCTGTGTCCCCAGCTCTGCCCAAAATTTCGGGGCTGTTCTTGCACAAGGGGCACCCGGCCAGGCAGGACCTTGGTGGCATTGCCACACGTGGCAGAGTGACACCACTGTGGTTAGTGAGGAGGGGGTGAAACCTCAGAAACTCCTCTGGACTTTGGGGAGCAGCCACAGGGTGAGGAGGGTGCTGCTCTGCAGAGGGGGCCGGGACCTGCTGCTGGGTGCAGCCATGAGAAAATCTCAAAAATCTCCTCAGAGCTGTTGAGTCACTCTCCTCTCCTTGAATCCTTCGAAGAATCTGGGCTCAGGTTTGCTGCACAGCAGATTTTGGGAGCTGTCTGCCTTGGCTGTGCGTGAAGGATGGGAGTGTTTGGGATAAAAAGCTGCAGATTCCTTTGTCAGGTCTTTGGGGATTTCATTTTCTCTGGGGATGAGAAGTGCTCTTTAATAATGCTGTTTGCAGTCTGTCTGCAGACGCTGCCGTGTTACTGCTGGGTGCTGACAGAATATTTGCTGCTGGATGTTCAGCCCTGATTTCTCTTTAATTGGATTGTAAAGTCTTCTCAGAAACTTCAGGCAAGTTTTCAGCCCAGGGCTGGCTGCAATCACTGAGGCAAATCCCAGAATCGTTTAGGTTGGAAAAGACCTTTAAGGGTCTGCTAGGCCTTATTTCTCCCCAGATAAACGATTCCCTGTCCAGTAGGACCTGATGAGCCATTTTTCATCTCCGTGGCACTGAAGGGGCCGTGTTTGCTCCAGATGAGAAATGATAGAGCAATAAATGCTCCATGGAGATCCCAGCTCAGCTTTGCAGCGTGGCATGGCCTTGATGAGGAAAATGAAGATAAATATGTCGAGCACCACGTTGCTTATTCCCAGTATTGGCACGGATCTGCGTGAGCCATCTCTGTCCCCTTTGTTTCCAAGGCTTCCTGGTTTAGAAGTAAGCGGAGATATTTTTAAAAACATCCCTTTTTCATAAAGCAGAGGGAAAAGAGATGGAAGGGGTGAGTAATGCAGGCCAGGGTGGTGGGGGAGCTGTGCAGAGCATCCCGGGGTGGGGAGGATCCCATCCCATGCGTTGGAGCTGCAGGGATGAGCTGCAGCCCTGCTGCTGGCTGGTGCTTTCGGGTGGCTCTGCTCTCCAGGATGGCTGTAGCAGATCCCAGCCTGAGGAATTTTGGGGGTGGGTTTCTCTGGCTGCCTGTGGGATTGGGGATCGGGCTCACTCCCGCTCTCAAAGCTCACACAGCCCTGTCTCTCTCCTGCTGGGGTGAGCCTGAGCAGCCCCGCAGGGCTCGGGAGCACCAAATCTCCTCTGCCTGTGCCTTCCTGAAGGAACCTTCCCGTGGATCATCCCAGGACTTTGCTGCTCTCGGGGAGCAGCCAGGCTGGAGGAGCACGAGCCCCACCCGGGACTGCGAATGCTGCGGGCGATGCCGAGGAGCAGAGCAGGGCTGAATTTAAAATGTATGATCCTAAGCAGATCCTCTTACCTCTAATCTGTCCCTAAGACAGGATTCTCTTCTTGCCAGAAAACCCTTTTATTTGCAGACTGATGTGACTAGAAGACGATAAGTCAGGAAATCTTCAGCGTGTCTGCTGGAACAAGGGCCTGGACTCTTATCTGGGCAGGGATGGCAGCCTGGGAGAAGTTAATTGGGATTTAATGTAGTGAACGGGCTCTGGACAAAGGCTGGTGCTGCTGACATCCCTTGCTGGCTGTGTGGGGAAGGGGCTGTGCCCAGCTGGACACCGGGGCTGGGGGCATTGATGTAGGGCCAGGCTCGTGGCTCCTCCAGGCTGGACGTGGCAGAGGGGACAGGATGGGGTGACCCCTCCGAGGGTTTTGGGGTGCCTCTGGCAGCAGAGCGGGTTGGAAACGCTGTGTGCAGTGAGGGGCCATGGGTTCATCTGCATTTCCTGGGTTCTGCCCGGGAGCTGAGCAGCCAGAGTGTTCTCTGAAAGGATCTTGGCAGCGGCTGCAGGCAGGAGTGTGCAAGGCCTGGGGAGGAAAACATCCCAAGGCAGAAGCTTCTATTTTTAGCTGCACAGTGCAAATGCACAGAGCTGCTGAGGAATTCATCACCTGCCCCGGGAGATGGATGGCTGGGATTTCTCTCTGAAGGGGAGATGGATGGGAGAGGCAGAGGGAATCGTTTTGGCCACCAGGGTCTCCCCCAGGCTGCTGCTGAGTGTCTCTGGTGCTGGCACAGCTGAGGAGGAGGAAGAGGATCACTGCATCCCATCCCCTGGGATCATCCTCCAGCTCCACACAGCGTGGCTGGAGCAGAACCATGTCCAGCCCTGCCTCCAGCCACGTCCCTGCCCTGCTCTCCTCGCTCCCAGAGGCTTTCTGCAGGTTCCAGCACAGCACAGGCTGTGTCCTCCCCTCTCCTGCAGGGACTGCGCTCCTGGAAGGGCTTTCCCAGGCTGGAGTGGAGGGCTGGCTGAGTTCTCCATGGAGGTGCTGATGCTGGGGGTGCAGGATCAGACACTGCTTGGATTTAGAGGGAGCAGGTTTTTGTGCCAAAGACCACCCTGGGTCACAGGGTGGCTCTGTGTGGTGGAAAAATCTCTCCTCCAACCCGAGCTTCCAAGGAAAGGCTCAGCAGTCTCTGTTGTCTGGTCTCAAGGCAGTTTACTGTGAGTTATTTAAAAGATTTTCTCCTTGAGCTGCTGTGGTTTGCTCACAGCTCAGGCAGAGGCACACACACACCCTGACATCCTCTCTGACTCCTTCTTCTTCTTCTTCTTCTTCTTCTTCTTCTTCTTCTTCTTCTTCTTCTTCTTTTTCTTCTTCTCCCCCCGCCAAGGGCTGCTGCTGTCTTTTATGTGTACATTTTGTGTTACATGTTTACAGTTTCCCCCAATGCCCATTACCTATATTAAATGGTGCTTTTCTACTCTAAACCAATCTGTGAGTGCCAACATCACCAAGAACATGGAGGTGAGGAAGGAGAAAGAGGGAGGACAGGGCAGGCCCAAATCCCAAATCCATCTTAAAACCTCTGACCCCCATGTACAAAACCAAAACCCCCCTGTACAGCACTAAAAAATTCTTCCCTTTACTTTGTGACTACTTCTACTCTAATATCTAAACTTTTGTGACTCCTTGTTCTCCCTGCAAGGTTGGTAAATCATCCCATGGTTCAAACCCAAAATCACAGCTGTTTGCAGCTGTGCCAGGGTCTCAAATGCTTCTGACTTGGGCCTGGAACCTCCAAAAATGTCTGAGGGACATTTTGAGTTCCCCCATTTTTGGAGCTCTGAGGGAGCAGAGTGGGGCTGCTCCTGGATCTGGCCTCAGCAACGGGCCAGGATGTCCCTGAGCAGGTGCTGAGCCACCAGGAGCAGCTCCCTGGCTGTGCATGCCTGGGAGAACCTCCAGGTTTTAACAAGCAAATTAATGCGGTGTCCTGCTGTTTTGGGCAGATTTCCATATCGATCCCTGATCTATTTTTGCAGCCGCCGTTGGAGGTGGTGGTTATTTGTGTGTCTGCTACATCACAACTCATCCCATCTCCTCCTGGCACAGGAGTGTTTGTGCTCACAGGGGCTCCCTGGCCTTTGCCAGGTGGGAATTTGGCTCTGGTCTGGCCTTGGCGTGGGGCTGTGGTGCTCCAGCATCCCTTCAGCCAGTCCTCCCCTTCAGGTGTCTCCTGGTTCCCGAAATAAAGGATAACCCAATCTGTCCCTCGCTCCCGGGTGGCCTGGCCTGGTGACACCACAACCTAATGACATTTCTGGGTGGCTGCGCTGTCAGTCCCGCAGCTCGTTACTGGCACTAATTAACCCTGTGCTGCTTTGATCTAGAGTCAGCAATGCCATTTATCCTCATTTTGACAGGAACTTGCCCCCCCTCAGCTGCAGGAGATGCCTCCAAGGCCAATAATGACATTTGAGGGGCTTCTTTTCCACGGTAGAAGTGGAGCCCCCGGAGCAGGGGGTGCTCAGTGGGCACTCCTGGGCAGCGCCAGTCACAGGCTCAGGGAGCCAGCTGGGGGTGCCCTGTTGGGGCCTGGAGGGTGCCAGTGAGCAGCTCCCCCTTTGTCCCGTTAATTGCGAAGCAAATTGATCCATGTATCCAATTTGAAGGCTTTAATGAGCGAGTTCATGCCTGTAAGAGCTGGGAGAGGCCGGGCTGGCGGCGATGCTGCTCCTGGGCTGTGCTGCAGCGCCGCTGCCGTGGGCTGAGGCACCCGGGGACGTGCCAGGGGCTCCTGGTGGGACTGGCACTGTGGGGACCCTGCGAGCCCGTGTGGCATTTGCCCATCCTGCAGCTGCTGTGGGGCAGGGCAGGGCAGCAGTGCTGGGTCTGTGCAGTGTGGGAGCATCTGTGTCTGTGCACGTTTTGGCCCCGTCGCCTTCCCCTCCCTCCCTCCCTCCCTCCCTGCTGCTCCCGTGGCTGTGGGATCGTGCCAGGGCTGCAGCCTCGGTGTGTGATAGCGCTGCTCTTAATTGAGCACCATCTGCACTTGGTAATTTCATTTTTCCTGCATCTGCAAGGTTCCAACTTTGTTGATGTGATGTCCTGGAGATTATTTCGCTTCACAGCATCGTGTTTGTCCAGCCCAGGCACTGCAGGCATTCCACTGCAGCCCTGCTAGATGAGATTTCAATAACATTTGCAGTGCCCCAGGAAAAAGGACACAAAAACTGAAATAGGGAAGGGTGACAGCAGAGCTGAGGTGCGGGGATGGTTTTGCTGCCCAAAATGTGGCAGGACGCTGCTGGGAGCGTTGCCTCTGTTCTAAGAAATGGTGAGATGAGCAAGGAGCCCTGAGCAGCACAGCCCCTCCCTCACCAGCAGGGCTGGCAGCACATTTCACATCTCAGTGCCTTGACACACGACGTCTTTTGTCTTTGGATGCTTATTAGGATCTCAGCCCCCAGCTGTGCCTTGGAAAGGCTGACAGGAGGAAATTGAGGCATCTCCTTAACAAAAAAAAGAGAAAAAATTGGGAACTGGAAAGTCACTTAGGTGTGGTGTGGGGGAGACCTGGGCATCTGGTTCATCTGAACATCTTGGACACTTCCAGGGATGGGGCAGCCACAGCTGCTCTGGGCAGACTTCTCTGGGATGCAGGCAGGGATGCCAGCACGGGTGATGCTCTGCCTCACTCTGGCTGTGTCTCCTGCCTGCAGGAGCACTTCTGCAGCTTCTCACCCTGGAACCCTGCTCTCTTCCACACCCATCCTCAAAAAATCAATTTTTTCCCCCAGGCTGGTCCAGCAGCACCTGGATCCCTGTGCAGACTTTAATTAGGTCTAAGCATTTACCTCCCTAAAATATAGGTCAGCCATAATTAGCGTGACTCCTGCTGCTGCTGGCTCCGTGTTAATTAACTCCTGAAGTGGAGGTCAGTGCATGTGGGGCACCTTTGGAGCTTCAGCTTTTTTGGCTGCTCACCAGATGCTTCAAGGAGGCTTTGGCCTGGATGGTCCATGCTCAGGGCTAGGGCCACGTTCTCTGTCCTTGCCACCCGTGGTGTCCTGCCAGCCTTGGAGCACGGCCACACTGGGGACATGGCCACGTCCCTGGGCACAGGCACACACTGCTCTGAGCTGGAGGTGCTCGTGTGCCCATGGGGCAGGGCACCTGTTTGCTGCTGGTGATCACTGTGTCCTTGTCCCTTGTCACCATCCATCACACCAAGTGTCCTCAGCCCCTCGTGCCAGGAGCCGGGGCCGCTGGTGAACACGGCACCTTTGCCTTCCTCTGCGGTCCCTGGCACAGCCCCTGGCAGGTGGCATTGGCAGCTGGCTGCCAGCACCTGGGAATGGTGGTAGGAATGGCACCGTGCTTGCAGAGCCTGTGGGACGAGCCAGGGTTTTGGAGAGGCAGGTGAGCTGGCAGAGTGGATTCCTGCAGAGCACAAACCTCACCCGTGGCTCAGGGTAGGACAGGGCTGTTCCCCAGCCCCTGGGACGAGCTGGAGGCACAGCTCAGTGCCTTTGCTCTGGTCTGCCCTGGCCATGGCTCTGGCCCTGCTCACCCGGGAGCCCCGGGCAGAGGCACCAAGGTCCTGGGAGCACTTTGTGGCAGTGGGAACTCTGGGTTTTAGGCACTTCAAGCCTTCAGGAGCCCCGGTGTCACATCCTGGGAAAGGCTCAGCTCCACCTGTGGGGAGCCCTAAACCCCCAGCAGGCTGAGTACTTCCCTGCTCCCCCACCCCAGTCCCTGGCTGCCTATTTTTGCAGCTCCCGGGCTGTGAATCACTTCTCTCCCCCGTCTCAGCCTTTGAAGGTATTTATAAACCTCGGCCGTGTCCCTGAGCAGACAGAGGATCCAGGATCCAGCTCTCTCCTGCCCTCTGCTCCTCACCAGGTCCTTGTGGAGATGTGCAGGAGGTGAGATGATCCCTCTGCCCTCCTTAAAACCATCAGAGAAGAGCCTGGCCGGCGCCTGGAGGGGTGTGGGATGTGCAGGGATAGATCTCCATGGATCCCTGGGGGTTTGGTGGCACTGGAGTGGCTGGTGGCGTGGCCAGTGCCGGGGTGGACGAGCCAGGGCTGAGCCAGCAGAGCCCAGCTGGGGTCACGGCAGCCTTGGCCACCCATGGCCACGTGGCACGGGAGGTGGGAGCATCCCACAGCAGCTCCAGAGCAACCGGAGGAAATGGGATTTAAATTATCACCAGAGCAGCCACCAGCTGCCTCGTCCCACCGGTGTGCTGTTCCCTGGCCGTGTTTCCAGCACGTCCCACTAATTACTGTGCTAATTTCTATGGATCTGGTGAGCAAATTAATCTCTTCTCTGCTCCTTCCCCTGGGACCCCTGCTCTGTAGGCTTGCATTCCTGTAATGTTTGGACAGGCTGGTGCAGATTGCTGGGATGGTGGTTGTTCTGGGACACGGTCAGGATCCATCTCCTGCCCTCCCTGTCTGGCACAGCCACCCTGAGGGCACTGAGGGGCTCCCACACAGCTCCCAGCTCTGCCAGGGCATCATTCCACACAAAATTTCCTACTGGCTGTGGGGAAAACCCATTGTGGAGGGACACTTCCCCCTCTCCTCCTCGGTTCCACCTTTCCTAAAACTAAGCAAAACAGGGGGGAAAACATACTAAGAGAGAAACCAGGAGTAAAACAGGTCCAAGAAGCAGGAGCAGGAATTATTTTTAATTGGTGGCTGCATGTGGAGTGGTTGACTGTCTTTTGAAGGCTATTAAGGTGGGATTCTGATGCTCATTAATTAGGCCAGAGGTCTTCAGGCTGAGCTGGTGTGGCATTGCCAGGGTTTAGGTACCCAAAGAAATGCAACTTTTGCAGAAACAGGGAGAGATCCTCTGGCTGGGCTGAGGTGAAAATGGCTCTGCAGGTGCTGGGACCAATGGATGGGAGTTAAAGAAGCAGGAGAGGGGATCAGCCCGAGGTTTGGGGGAAACATGGACTGGGATGGGGGCTGGCTGTGTCTCCCTTGGCGTCCTGCAGCTGTGCTCAGCCCTCACCAGCCCTTCCATTCTCTTTCAGAACAAGGTGCTGACGGTGGATGGGGTGAAGGTGAAGCTGCAGGTATGTCTCCATGTCCCTGGAAGATCTCCCTTGCTGCCCTGGCTGTTCAGAGATGGCCAAAGCGCCTCAGAGGACAAAGAGAGGAGCATCCCCAAAATGGGACCAATCCTCTATCCTTTGTGGTGGTGTCTCCTGCTCTGGGACAGCCTTGCAGACCCTTCTGGCTGCTCTGTCCCCCAGCCTGCAGAGGGCTGGGGGCTCTTCTGGCCATCCCAGCCCGTGTGCCCCTGCAGCCAGAGCTGCTCCAGCCCCCTCAGAGCTGACAGTTTCTCCGAGCCCTTTGCCTGAGCTCGGTAGCACAGATCCCCCAGGCAGCAGTGTGCACTCTGCAAACCTCCCGCTGCATTAAGGGCTGATAAATCACATTAGCAGGTCCCCATGCATCCATCTGCTCCATGGATTTTCCAATTAATGGCCTTGTTGGGAGCCCTTGGCCACGTCGTGTCCCCACACCGAGGAGCGGGAATAGGCTGCTTCCAGACATTGCTCTGGTCATTTTTCCTATTGATGTCCCTGGGAGCAAAAGCTGGAGAAGCTTCCTGGGGTTGCACCATTCTGTTTGGGCTGCTTTGGGTGGGTTCTGCTCAGGGCTGATCCCTCTGCTCCCGTGTACCTTGCAGATCTGGGACACGGCTGGGCAGGAGCGCTTCCGCAGCGTCACCCACGCCTACTACCGGGATGCCCACGGTAAGCACGGCCACTTGGGCTCCCCGAGCCCCTCCTGCCAGCTCTCGGGGGCCCTGAGCTGCCACTGCAGGCCAGGGGAGCCAGGAGTCACTGGAGAGGCTTTCCACGGGAAGCAGTGGGTGCAGGAGGCTCTGCAAACACAGCAGCGTGAGGTGCTCTGTGCTGGGTTTCAGCGTGTTCTGTGTCTCACCTCACGTCCCCAGCTGTGACCTGCCACGGGGGCTGTGTGCTCTGAGCCATGGGCTCGGTCTGGCAGAAGCACTAACGGGCTGTCCCTCTCTCCACAGCCCTGCTCCTGCTCTACGATGTCACCAACAAAACGTCCTTCGACAACATCCAGGTACAGCAGCAGCCCCGGCCCCTCCAGCCGCCCCTCACGCGTGGCTGGCTGGGTGTGGGCGTGGGTTCCTTCTGGAGGTGTGTGCTGCTGTGGGAGCTGGGGTCGCTGGCAGAAGGGTTGTGCTTACTGCTGAGCACCTGCAAGGACAGGCAAGGGACAGGAGAGAAGGTTTTCCCTTTCACAGCACATAAAGGGTGATGGATTCACTGCTCCGGCCAATTAACACTGTGTAATTACAGCACTGGCAGAGAACTTGCTGTAGTAGCTGAGCACGGGAGCTTTCTCCAGCGAGCTGATCCCTCATCCCCCTCTGCTCCTCCAGGTCACAGTGGGTCGGGGTTGGGCTCCTCACTGCCACCCCAGCTTAGTCCAAACCTGGCAGGGAGGGGGTCCCAGCCCACCTGCCCTTCCTGCAGCCTTGGGGGCTTCCTGGTGCTGCCCAAGTTTGCCCCTTCCCTGGGTCCTTCAGGGCAGCTGGCCAGTGCTGCTGGGGCTCTCCAGCCTGGCAGAGGGGGAGAGCAGATGCTGCCACATGGCAGCAGGGGGGTCAGGGACACCTGGGCACTCAGTGTCCCCTCTCTGCCCCACCGGCCCCGTGTGGCTGCTGGAGGCCACCTGTGCCAGCGCTGCCAGAGCACGTCCTGAGCCGGGGAGCAATTATCCCTGACTGAACTGGATGTAATTGCTCGTGTCCCGGGCATGAGAACGCCGTGAGCATCCACGGGGAGCAGCCGTGCCTGCACACACACCCAGGGCTGTGGTGGCATCAACACCCTGGGGCTGGGATGTGTCCCACGGGCTCCTGGGGTCCCACAGCTCTTGATCCCCTGTGGGACTGCAGCTCTCCCTGCTCCGGAGCATCCTTCCCTCGGCAGCACCACACGTGCCACCCCTCTGTGCCTGCAGGGACAGGGCAGGGACAGGGCAGGTCCTGCCACCCTGCTCCGTGTCACCGGCGCTGGGAATGCTTCCCACCGTGTCCCCCAGGCTCTGGGTCTGCTCGGGGCTGGTGGCCCTGTGAAAGAAAATCCTGTGGAGGTTTCACATTGCTGGGGAACACGGCCCTGCCTGCAGCATCAGCAATCCTGAGGACACAGGAGAGATGTCCCTGCAGGACACACAGCCCAGTGGGAAGGAACGAGCACCCAGGGGAATTGCCAGGCTTTGGAGAGAGGGGTGGGGGCAGAGAGCAGCCAAAGGGAGTTAGGAGAGACTCCAACCCACGATGGAACGGAGCACCCTGAGCCCAGCCTGGGTGCAGTGCTGTCCTGAGGTTGCAGCCTCACGTGCTGGGTTCCTGCTGGGTTTGGAGCAGGGACCACCAGGACCACCAGGAATTGCCATGAGCCCTGCAACAGCACTGGAGACAGCAGGAGGCTGCTCACACCACGGGGTCAGGGATTACAGGGAATTAGAGCAGGTTTGATTGGATTAGGCTGGATTAAAGGGCAGGGAAGCCACCCCACGGCTCAGGGGCAGCACGGGCAGGACACGGGCACAGGGCACATCCCAGAGCCAGCCCTCGGCCTTGTCCTCTGAGAGGAGGTTCAGTCTGAACATCCCAGCTGAGGGGAAACTGGGGTCAAAGCCCTACAGCACCAGATGGAATGGGCAGGGGAGGTCAGAAAGCTGCTGTTACCTGGGAAATGGGGATCTGGTAGCAGCCAAAGTGGGTCCCCCAGGGCTCAGGGGAACCCCAGGGTACCCCCTGTTGTCAGGGATCATCTCTGGGATTGTTTGGGATGCAGCATTGCCTACTGAGGGTGTCCATGCCAGGAGTGGGGCAGCTCCCCATCATTCCCATTCCCCTCCTTCTCCTGGAGCCATTGCCAACCCCTCTCTTTGGCTGTGTCCCTCCAGGCTTGGCTGACAGAGATCCATGAATATGCACAGCAGGATGTGGTCCTCATGTTACTGGGAAACAAGGTGAGCCTGGGCTTTGCCACGGCCTCCTCTTCCTCCCACGCTGGAGGCACAGGCAGGGGAGCCTGGCAGGGCATGAGGGCACAGGGAGGTACCTGCTGGTGGCCTTCCAAATCACCACAAATTGCTCTTTGCCATTCCTGTTGCAGGTGGATTCAGCCCAAGACAGAGTGGTGAAAAGGGAAGATGGAGAGAAGCTTGCCAAGGTAGGTGAGGTACCTGAGCATGTCCCTGAGAACCAGGTCACCTGGAGACCAGTCTGACCCAAAATACACCTGGGAGCACTCGGTGTTTTTCCCTTGTCATGCTCTCCCCTTTCTCCTTATCTGTTCTTCCTTTAAGTTTCTACTAGTATCTCTTGATTCTGTCCTCAAAAATTACTCCCAAGAGCCCCTGGGAACACCCTTGGTGCCACTCCTGACAGGGCTGTGTCTCATCCCACAGGAGTATGGAGTGCCCTTCATGGAGACCAGCGCCAAGAGCGGCCTCAACGTGGAATTAGCGTTCACAGCCATCGCCAAGTAAGTGACCCGAGCAGGGGCCTTGTCATCCAAAGGAGCTTTAGCAGTGTCCAAGCCACGCTGAGATCAACTGAGCTGGGCAAGGCAGCTCGGAATCATAGAATCCTGGGATGGCTTGGGTTGGAAGGGACCTTAAAGCCCATTCAGTTCCAATGCCTTGCCATGGCAGGTTTCCACCATCCCAAAGCCCTGTCAAGTCTGGACACTTCCAGGGATCCAGGGGCAGCCACAGCTTCTCTGGGCAACCTGTGCCAGGGCTTCACCACCCTCACAGGGAAGGATTTCTTCCGGAGATCCCATCTATCCCTGCCCTGCCAGCAGGGATAGATGGCTATTCCCTGTGTCCTCTCACTCCATGCCCTTGTCCAAACTCCCTCTCTGGCTCCTTCCAGACAAAATCCTCTCCCTGCCAGAAGCAGCAGCATGAGAGTAACATCTTTCCCCTTTCCAGGGAGCTGAAGCACAGGTCCATGAAGCTGCCCAACGAGCCCAAATTCAAGCTCCACGACTACGTGAAGAAGGAAGTGCGAGGCTCGGGCTGCTGCAGGTCCTAACGTGCATTTGCAGAGACTCAGGCCCGTGGGCAGTGTGTGCATGTCTGTCTGTTGTGTCTGTGTCTGCCCCCAAGGCCAGCTGAGACCAGGGCACAGGAGCAGCAGGAAAAGCTCTCTGGGATTCTGCAGCCCCGTCGGCTCCGGCTCCCCTGGCCAGCATTCCTGCCCTGCTCACAGGTGGGAGGTGGTGCTTGGGAAGGGGCTGGGGTCTCCTCCTGTGCCTGCTCTGTGAGGCTGCTGTAACCTTCGTGAGAGCCAGGGCGTGATGCAGGGGAACCAACACCTTCTCCCCACCTAGGAGGAAAGAAGTCCTGATTTTTTTCTGGGTAGGAGAACGTCCTGAATTCCCTTTTCTTGCCCTGTGTCCCTGGAATTCAGCTGAGAGCCCTGGCCTGGGGCATACAGGATGTGTTTGAAGGCAGCCATTCTTGTAGTTGTTTTCTCCTGTCTGTCCATCCCTGTGAGGTGGGACAAGCTTCCACAGTGAGGGATTCTCCTGTTCCCTGCAAAGGCAGAGCTTGGCTGTCCAGGTGAGCTCCTGCACACCTGGCTGTGTACAGAGATTTCTGAATGTTCATCCCTTTGGGAAAGGCTCTGCTTCTTCTCCTTCCGCCTTTCTAGTACTTTGAGAAGAAACCTAATGTATTGCAGCTTATTCTAAATACCTTCCTGTAAGTGTGATGGTGTTTTCAGACTGCAACAACGCTTTGATATCTTCAAAGTTCTCTCGGGCAGCTCTCTCTTTGCACCGCAGAGAGCTGGGGGGAAGCTGCAGGCAGTGATTTTACAGGCTGCAGACTCTTGCCAGCTCTCTTCAAGGGCCTCCTCACCCCTTTGGTCTGTGTCAGGCTTTTGGCTGTTTTTTTTGTCAAGCTGCACTTCTCAGTACGGATTTGAATCTGGATGAAGTGTTTGGCCTTTGGCGATTTTTCCCTTTGAAAACTCCACGCGCACATCAGCAGGTGCCCGCCGTGCCAAGCCTCGGTGGCTCCTCCAAATGAAGCAGAATAACCCATCTCTGCCCTCCAGCCAGCACACCCCCACAGCTGCTGACTCAAGATCCTCCTGCCTCTCGTTTTTCCTGGGATTTTGGCTCCAGCACCACCTTCCCGATGGGCACGAGGAGCCTCTGCAGCTCCCACATGCTCTGAGCTTCACTCCTCAAGGAGCTACAGCTTCACAGGATGAAAAATGATCTTAAACCAGCTTTTCCCTAAATGGTATTTTAAGGGAGAGATAAATCTTGAAGTTGTCTGATTTAAATTTTAAAAATACCTGTGGAAAACCCTTTCTTGCAGGAACGTTTGCATTCCTGGCTAACTCTGCTGCCAGTCCTGCAGAAGCAGCCAGGTGAGCTCAGTGATGGGGGGGCTCTCAGGGCAAATTTGGTTTTGTGAGGCAGGACCAGCCTGGCAGAGGCAGGGAACAGCCAGGCAGCTCCACAACTGTTTCCTCATCCTGCCCTTGGAGCAGCAGCAGCCCAATTCTGAAGGGACAAGGAGCCTCCCAAAAGGCAAAATTGAGATTACTAATGGATTAGGATTCCTAATATCAGGTTGCTACCTTCCCTCTCCCTCAGACTGGCATTGTCTGGTTACAAAGCCGGCAACTGCTCACTTCTCTCTCAGTGCGGGTGTAAACCCAATAAAAACTCCTGTAATTGGGGAAGATGTAAATGATTCCCTTCAGAGCATTCCAGCCTGCCTGTGGTTCAGCCCTGAACCCGGAGCAGGCTCAGCTGCTCCCTCCCAGTCACCAGCTCCCAGTGTGGGACTGGTTTCCCAGCGCCCGCACTGGACTGGCCCTGAAGCTCCTCCTCACGGCCATTTGGGATTTTCCGGCCATTTGGGATTTTCCGTGGGCCTTTGCTGCCACCACGCGGAACTGCTCAGCAAAGTTAATTATTAATTATTCGAGTTAATTGCTCGGTGCACCCAGCCACGTGCGAGGACTCGGCCTCACCTGCAACATTCCATTTCCGCTGGCTCTTGTTTACAGCTTTCAGTTCATTCCTGTTAATAAAATTTTTTAATACTCTGCATGGCTACAGCAGCATTTTCATTTGTCAGTCGTTCAAAGTATTTCAGCTCAGCCTCTAAACCATCTGGATCTACACAGCAGAACCAGGGAATAACAGTTTGAACTGGGTATTGGGAGAATTTCTCCCCAAAAAGGGCTGCCCAGCCCTGGCACAGTGTCGGAGTTGCCATCAAACCAAAGTGACTCCCAAGATTGCAAAGAAGGGAGTGGGGCTGAGCAAAGTGCTGCAAACTTAATGCACTCCAGTTACAGCATTTCCAGTCAGTCTGTGGAGAAATGCTGATAAACAGAAGAAAAAAACAGATTTTTCAAAACTTTATTCACCTGTAAGCTACAAAATTTACTTTATATAGAAACCAAAGTTGAAATACAGTAGTAAAGCATTTACAAGTAAAGCTTGAGATTGGGAAAACATTACAGGAGTAATTTGTTATCTTCTGTGAAAAATGCCAATCACTTGGTTTTAAAAATTTTAAAAGTTTAGTAATAATAAAATGGTTATAAAAGTAGTAATACAATCAGAGTAATAAAGTTTCGAGTTAGGACAATTACAAGACAATAAAAAGCAAAGAATTACAGACATCATGCTCTCGGACACTAAGTCACAAAAAGCATCCCTTGTGAACAAAGGAATAACCTTAAAAGCAACGGCCTGTTGCATATTCATATATTCCTCATGGCTATGCATACATTTTATTTAAAACAAGAACTCTCTGTTGTATATCAACTGTTTCCTTTAAACCCTAAGGCACCTTCAAATCGAGCAAGGCCTGAAGAAATTAGCTTCTTCTGATAAGAAAACCATAAATTCCTTTTCAAGATTTAGGTGTTCCTCTAAACGAGTATCTCATTCCTAAAAAAAAATACTCCCCCCACAAACATCGTCTCTATTTTAACCTTCTGTTGGAACTTAAAACTATATTTAACCCACTACGTAAGAGAATACAGCATAACTTTCTAACATTACAGATGTAATATTAGTGGCAATATTTGCGAATTTAAATTATTAATTAATTAATATTTAATTATTAATTCATTAATATTTGCTGTAACTTACAAATTATTAAGCTAACATTGTTCTGTTGTATACATTGACTTTATTCAAGCACGAGTTTCTCGTGAACTTCCCTAGGCCTCTGACCAGTTTCTCATGATTATTCTTACGATTAAACAGTAATTATATTTAATTACTAAACAATCATCACATCTAACAACTATATAATTTATAATGTACTAGCTACAGAGGTGCTGTTCTAGCAATGTACAAGGCCTACATGTACCCAGGGTATTTTTTCAGGGCCTAATAAGCTTAATTTTCCTTCTAACCCTAAATCCCCACGATTTAAAAACCTTTTTACTATCACGAACGCCGCCTTCGAGCGGCCCAGACCGCCGGGGAGTGCCGGGGACGGGGCACGGAGCCTCCGGGACGCCGCCGCCGGTTCCCGCCGAGCCCTGAGGGGAGAGAAGGCAGCGCGTGAGGGCAGAGCCCGCCCGGCCGCCCCGCCGGGCCGCGGCTCCGCGGGCCTCAGCAGGGGCTGCTCAGCAGGGGCTGCGGCCGCCCGCCGCCCTCAGACGAGGTGTCAGAAAGGTTAGTGTGGATCATCACCGGCCCGCCCTCGGTAATAGCGCCGGTACCGGCCGCGCTTCCCTCACCCCTCGTCCTCTCCTGCGCCGCGCCTCTGGCTGGAAAGAACGTGCTCGCGCCACGCTACGTTTTTTATGGCCACTGCCACGCCACTATTGGTCAGCCTGCTGTGGGCACAGCCAATCTCCAGCGGTTGGCGTGACCACCGCCCCACCTCTAGCAGCACTGATTGGTCGCTGTTGTCCTCTCCACCAATGGCGACGCGCAGCGCAGCGTGGCCCGAGGCGGTAGTTGCCACCTTCTGATTGGTCACTGCAGTAGGCCGGGCAGAACCAGTAGCAACAGCGGTTGTAGCATGGAGTGGCTCTCCGCGGGGCGTGTTGGGAGTTGTAGTCCATGCGACTCGGCAGAACAGGCAGGAAGCGGCGCACGGGACTACAAGTCCCGAGGAGCGCTGCGCGCGGCAGTTCCGGGCCGGGCGCCGGTGAGGAGCAGGCCCGGGCGCGATGTGCCGGGACCGGGCACCGGCGCTGCGGCCGCCGCCGCCGCTGGGAGGTACGGGCGGGCCGGGGGGCGCCGGGCGGGCCGCGCCGGGCGGCTCCGCCACGGGAGGGGCAGGGCCGCGGGCCGCGGAGGGGCCGGCGGAGGCTCCCGGTGCCCGCCGCCCGCTGTGCCCGGGGTGCCGGCGGCTCTGTGGGGCGCTCGGAGCAGCTGGAGCATCCTCTGCGCTGTTCCGGCCCCGCTCACTGCCGCCGGTGTGTTGGCTGGGTGTCATCGCGTAGCTGCGGCTTTTTCTGCTCGGTTTTGTCGTTTTCCGCTCCGTTCCGTGCCCGACCGCAGCACGTGTTGCTGCTGCCGGTGTTTCCCTGCCCTCCCGGGAGCCTCGTTTCGCTGGGCTTTGGGCCCACAGTGTTCACAGCGTGGGCTGGCCGGGAGTGGCTCTCCGTGGCTGCCGCAGAGGTGCAGGTGTGGGTCGGGGCTGTGACCTGCGGGTTGTGCATTGTGCCGACCTGTCCTCTACTCAAGCCAGCTCTGGGGCTCTGTCCCCTGCCCTTATGGGCTGTGCATTGTGCCAACCTCGCCTCAAGCCAGCTCTGGGGCTCTGTCCCCCGCCGCTGCAGCCGCTGTCCCGCTGACAGACGCTGCCAAACTCTGGGATCCCTGAGCCGTGTGCTGGGAAGGGCAGCGGGGAGCATTTCCCTTGGGTTCCCCTTCCTTTGGAGCTCTGCTGGGCTCAGAGGCAGCGGCAGGGCCGGTGGGTGTTACAGGAGTGGCTCCAGAATTGTCCCAAGAACTGTGACCCAGCAGTTGTCTTTGCCACTTTGGCAACGTTGCTGTGCCTTTGTTTCAATCCCAGCAGTGTAATTCTGCCTCCCTGCGTGTTTTTCCCCCCCCAGCGATGTGTTTCCAGGCTGCACTGAGCACTCGGGTTCCTCTTAAACAGCTTTAAAAGCTGCAGCATTTTGGCCTCAAGTGTTTTTGGCTGCTCCTTCCAGCCACAGCGAGGATGGTGGGGCTTGCAGGAGAGGGTTTGGGGGTGAAGGATGGTTCCAGAAAGCCTTTGATGGGTGAAAGTAGTCTCAGATCACAGAATCCCAGAATTGTTTAGGTTGGAAAAAATCTCCAAAACCACAGAGTCCATCCTGTGACTGATCACAGCCCAGAGCTCTGAGTGCCACGTTGGACATCTCCAGGGATGGAGACTCCAAACCTCTTTGGGCAGCCCCTTCCATGAGGAAATTCCTCCTGATGTGCAACCTGCACCTCCCCTGGCAAGGGAAATCCCTAAAATCCTGCAGGAAGCTGCAGGAGCGGGTCCTGTCTGCAGTCTGCTGGATTCCCTCCAGGCCCTGGGTCCCCTGTGTGGAGCAGGGAAGGGACAGGCTGAAGCTCCAGCGCTGGGTTTGGTTTGTATGCAGGCAACACTGCCTCAAGGAGGGAACGTTTTACCCCGTGGAAATGGGAAACCTGAGCCACAGTGGTGTTTCCAGGCAGGGGATGCTGATACCTTCATTGCTCATACTCAAACAGGGGTTTTCATATTGATTGGGCTCAAGGAAGGAAAAAAAAAACAACAAACCAATCCATGGTTTTGGGGTGGTTTGGTTCCCTGAGCTGGGGGATTCCAGGGTGAGCACTCCTGGGGCAGCACAGCCCCTGGTGGCCTGGAGCCACGTGTGAGCTGCAGGTGGAAGTTTGTGTCCCCTGCCTGCAGTCAGCCCTTCCCTTCCCCGAGGTTCTGCCAGGGCCTCGGGGAGCCCTGCAGGCTCTGGGTGGCTGCAGAGCTCCGTGTGCTGCTGCCAGCCCTGCCCTGCTCCTGGGGCTGCTCCTGGGGCTGCTCCTGGGCGCTCTGCAGCCCCAGTGGGGTTCAGCCATCGGTCACCCCGGGGGCTGAGCCTTCCCCTGCTGCCAGGGACCTTCCGAGCCCTGCTGGCCTGGCTGTGGCATTTCCTGGAGCGTGACTGTGCCTTTCTCACGGGTTATCCCGGCCAAGCCCAGGTGTGGCAGGAGGAGTGCACAGGAGAGAAAATCCTTCCTGGTCTGTGTTCAGTCTGTTGGAGCTCTTCCCTCCCGGTTTTTATCTGCACACACCAGCAGTCCCTGTGCCCATGGCTTGGATCGGGGGGTGTAGGGAAGCTGGGACAAGGAGGGAGGCAGCTGGATGCTCACACGGGTACGTGTCACCCCTCTTTGAGCCCAGCAAGTCCCCCTGGAGCCTAAAGGCAGCAGCACCCCAAATTACCCATTCAAGCTGCTCCTGCTTTGCCTCAAGCACAGCTATTGTAAATGCAGGTGAACCCAGTGGGAAGAAATGAGGATGTCTGACTCAATTCAAAAGGCTGAATTATTTCTTTATTATAACTATGCTAAAATACATTAATATACTATATAAAAGGAGGGTACTAAAACTACATACTACTTTCTCTGACCCTAACTCAACTCATGACCTTCTCTGAGAGTGCAGCCCCAGGTGGGTTGGATTGGCTGTCAGGCTCAAACAATCCTCACCAGAATCTAATCAAGCAATCACCCCAGGTAAACAATTCTCCAAACACATTCCACATGGGCAAAACAAGGAGCAGAAATAGAAATTGTTTTCTCTTTCATTTCTCTCTGTGCACCTCTATGAAAAATCTTGAGAGAGAGAGAAATGTGTTTGCCACACACAGCCTTGGAGGTTCAGAGATGCCTTTGAAGGAGGTGTCCTGGGGGCTGGAGCGGGGCAGTGCCTGCTCCTGGGGCTGCCCCAGCTCTGGGAGGGGTGTCCTGGCAGTGGGAGTCCCCCACCACCACCAGTGGCTGTGTTTCAGCCGAGTCCTGCTCCCCAGTTCTGCCTTTTTGGGTCACTGGGTTTCCCTGGATAATCTCTCCAGGCAAAGAGCGCGATGCTGTTTGTCATGCAGAATTCTGAATAGTTGGGGAACTATAAAAGAGGGTGAGAAACTCAAACTCCCCTTAAAGCGAGCGAAGGGCCTTTCTGTCTCAGGAGCTTTCTGTGTTCGGGGGAATAAATCCGTGTGTGCTGGGAGAGGGATGTTTTTCCTGCACTGAACTGAACCCGGAGCAGCCGGGGCAAAGCTGGGAGGCAGCGTGGAGATTGGCTGAGCTGTGGGATTTTCCAGCTGCATTTACATATCGCCCACTGCTCCGCATGCCTTTGTGTTTACATCACCGGGGAGCGATCCACACACGCACACACGTAGCGGAAGAGGCACTTTGGCCGGGGAGAAGCCTGTCCCCAGCTCAGGAACCGGGCATGGTGGTGGCATCTTGCCGGGCTCTGCCGCTCCACGATGGCCAAGGGTGAGTTTGCTCCAAGGAGAAGTGTTTGCTCCGGGTGCTGGGTGTCAGGCTCTCGGCAGCATTCCCGGGGAAGCTGCTCCCCTTCAGCAGCGAGGGAGGAACTGTTTTCATCCCTCCTTAGGGAGCAGGAGGTACCTGAGTCCTGCAGCAGCTTGGACGGGGGTACCTGTGGCCCCTCCAGCAGCTGCAGCTGTGTCACCCTGATTTTCTGGTCCTTCAGAGTGACCTTTGCAAGGGCACGGAGTGCTTGATTGCAGCAACTTGGCAAGAGTGTCCTGAGGTTAGTCTGGTGTTCCAGAAGTGGGAAATCCTCACTATTCCTTAGGCAGAGCTGTGAACACAGAAAATAAGTTTGTAAAGAGAGGCTGTGTCCCCTGGAATTCTGAGTCACCCTGGGGGAGAGTTTAATCTGTGGGGTTTGGGGTTGTGGGACACTGAGTGGTGCTTCTGTCTCAAAGCTGTCAGCAGATTTGCCGTGGTGGAAGTGTCCACATCTCCTGTTTTCTTTTGGAATCAAGGATTTGCTTTTGTTTCTCCCAGGATCACTAATTTGATCGATGAGTGTTGGTGTCTACAGGTGCCTCCTGCTTGTTTTCAGCAGCAAAACCCAAGGGAATGTACAAAAAAAGAGCAGGTGACTAGAATTTGCTGTCTTTTGTTTTTTTTTTCCTGAAGAAGAAGATGATGTATTTAAGCTGGATCTTTGAAGTGTTCTAGTTGCATCCAGAGGGCAGAGAAGCGTGTGTGTCACGAGGTGCCAAAACTTTGGAGGATGTTGGGGGGAGCAGGGGGTGGAAGTGCTACTTTGTGCTTTTTGAGTCATGGCTATGGGCTCAGGTTTGCTATGACTTTAATCTGGAAGAATCCCATAGTGTGGTGGGGTGGTTGCAGCTTTCCAGAGGATGCAGTGCAGCCAACCATAAGGCAAAGCAGCTGGAAAAGGCCTCAGCCATGGCACAGGAATTGGGGAATAAAGGAGAGGGGAGCTTTGCTTTGACTCTTGCAGGACTCCAGGAGAGCAGAATCCAGGTGAGACAAACATTGCTCTGGCTTCCTTGGAAGAGCAGAAGCCAAATTTCTCCATCCCCCAGGGGTTTTCAGTTGAGCTGCAGGCCCCTCTCTCTCAGATTTGCATCAGGGAGAGCAAGAGCAGAGCTGAGGCAGCCCACAGGACCCCGTGGGGTCTTGGCAGCCACTTGTTCTCTGTGTCAGACAGGTCTGAGGAGCACCAGGTGTGGTGTGAGTGGTGAGGGTGACTGCTCTCAGCTTCTGAAGTGTGGTACCTTCCATCAGGATCTGCCTCGCACAGAGCTGACTCTTCCCTCCCGAGGAACTGCAGCAGCACTGAGATTTCTGCCTTGGAGTGGGAGGATGTTGTTGGTTTCAGGGCTTGGCTGGGGTTTTATTCTTTTTCTTTCACCAAATCCACAATTGAGCAATGTGATGTTCTCTGTTCTTTGAGGGAGCATGTGGAAGAGCACAAGCTGTGAGAGCCACAGCAAGCAGTTGTGCAGTGGCAGGGCCAACTTTTAAAGCACCTTTTGATTAAGGTCCTTGTGTGGCAGAGCTGTGGATGTGCCTGTTCCTGCCCAGCAGTGACTGAGGAGCTGCTGAGCCCACACAGAACAATTTTGGTTGCAGGGTCAGAACTGGGCTGCATAACAAAAATGGTTTTGTGTGTGGATCCCCCCAGGTTACCTGAAATGGAAATAAAATTTCAAATGTAGCTTTGTGTCATGGACAGCACTGAATATTGGCATCTGATCTGAGTTCTAATTTAATTTTATTTTTCTGGAAAAAATTAAGGTGCTTCGTTTCACCAGAGCAATCACTTTTGATCCAGCTATGGGAACATTTGAAAGCTACAGTTTCAGGGTTTAACATGAAGTATTGCAAATATTCTTCTATCCCAAGGCTTCATTATCCTTTAGGAAAAGCACCATATGAAATGCTTTTCCTTCTGAACTCCATTTGTTCAAAGGCATGGCAGTGTTCAAACAGCTGTTGAACTCTCAGTCCTGCAGTCAGTGCAAGCGCTGGTAAAAGTAGCAGCAATTAAAAATATCCCTTTTATTTTTATTGATGACGGCTCAGTACAATTATGGTCTCACTGTAAGGCACTCACAAAAGCTGGTGTGACTTAGAAGAAAAACTTATAAACAGTAAAAAGACTGTTCCAGAGATTCATCAGGTGGAGGTGCCACGTCCTGTCAGTAAGGCTGAGCTTCTGTTCATGTTTTATGTCCTTCCTGCAGCGACTGACATCTAAAGAGCATAAGAAATGTCCTGCTGGGTCAGCTGTTTTAGATTTTAGCTCCTCTGCAACCTCTTTGTCTTCTTAGTTTTGTGGGGTTTCTCATAAGCTCTCCACCACCAGCTGGTACTGACTGCTGGGAAGAGCTGAGTGTCACCTGCAGAGGCAGTGACTTCACTGCTGGCTTTTCCTGCCCATCATCTTCACTGCTGGCTTTTCCTGCCCATCATCTTCACTGCTGGCTCTTCCTGCCCATCTTCACTGCTGGCTTTTCCTGCCCATCATCTTCACTGCTGGCTTTTCCTGCCCATCTGCCCCAGGGGGCTGGGCCAGGCTGTCTCAGCAGTGCTGCTGGGATCCCTGGCCTGCTGTTCCCTGGCTGAGGAGTGACCAGTGGGCTGCACTGTCTGCCTCTGCTCCGGTGTCCATCCAGAGGAGTCAGTGTGGGGATCTGCTGCAGCTCTGCACTCCACACCCCGTGCTGTGCAGGTCAGACCAGATGCTGACAGTCCTCGTCACCCTGAGGAGGTGCAGCTGAGGTGCTGCTGGTGCCAGAGGAGTTAATTACCCCACAAACACCCTGTGCCCTTGGCACCTGTGTGTGCCGCCCTCCTCCCAGGGAGCTGTCGGTGCTTTCGTGGGAGTATTTCCCCGGGGGTGTGCCAATACTCTCAAGAATGTGTAACCCTTCTTGTTGTGCATGCAGTGTTGTAAGAGGAGCAGCAGCTCGTGTCTTACGCCACAGATACCCGAGCAGTGAGATAAGGAAGTTCATGCCAGCCAGAGCAGGATAATCGTGCCTGCCTTGGGACAATTTGCCAGCCCAGCAGTTTCCTTGGGGGTGAGTAACCTCCAGGAGAGCTTCAGTGGGCAGAGAGGAGGAATTAGCCAGGCCACTGGTCCTGATTCCAGCTCTGAGGTGCAGTTATGGGGTGCTCTGTGGCTGATCCCGTTGGGTCTTCCCTCAGCAGTGGGGAGAGGCAGCACTGCTTTCCTCTGCAGCTGCCTCTGCAGCTGCTGCTGGTTGGGTTTTTTCTTGCCTGAATTACTAAAGTAGGATTTTAAGGCTTTTCTTCTCATTGAGTCTCAAAAGCCTCGAGTTGATCCCTGTGATGTGCAAATGCTGAAACCTATCCCTGCCCCCCTCTTCACATCTGGTTATGATCAGCTGTGGGATTTACTGAATATTGGGTCCCAACAACTTCCCTTTTCCAGAGGAGATTCCCCCCCCCTCTTTGTTTACTGTAAAAAACACTGATGTTGCATGTTAAAAAATTAAATCCAGGCAAGGGGAATGTGATCACAGGCTGGGTTCCCAGCACCAGCCACCCGAGAGGGACACTCATCCTCCAGGCCTGGGAGCACAGGACAGTGTAGCTGGCAGGGTTCAGATGCCAAGCAGAGGTGCAGAGATCTGGCAGAGATTTTTGCAAGTGCTGTAGGAAGTTGGTATTAATGTTGGCACCATCAGCTCTTTTCTCCCTCCTTTTACATTCTTTGATATCAGTTGGAGAAGATTCTCAGATGGAAGGGAAGATGTGAGGAGCTTGTCAGACAATGCTTTGGAGAGGCATCTGCTCTGCAGAAATGCTCCTGTCTGTGGTGGGTGCAGAGGTTTGGGCTGCAGTCAGATATTGCTGTGGCAGCTGGGCTTGTGCAGCCTGCCTGATATTCTGCTGGACATTTTTTCCATTGCTCACATTCCTCTGGTCTCTGCTTGCAGCAGACACCAGCAGGCTCCCTGCTGCTGCTGCTGCAGGTACCTTGCTCAGCCAAGCTGCAAGCACAGTCAAGCTTGACTGCAAGCACAGTCAAGCAGTCAGTGGGAAATCCCTGTGTTCCACATTCCCTTCCCCACTTTGGATTTATTGGGGGTTCCAGGCAGGGTTTGAAGGGTCATTGCATGGCTAGAGTGGCTGCAGTCACTGTTTGTGGCATGTCTGCTCTGACCTTTAATTATATCAAAACTCCTCACGCTGTCAGTTTACCCCAATTTTTGTTTTCCCTGTCTCTGAGTGTTTCTCATTGCTTGAGTCTCCATCTGTTCCATCTGAAGGTGATGCATACCCTGAAAATGAGAGTAATGAAGCTGTGCCTGAGTCTCCAGACAGCCCACGAGCCTCCATCAGGGTGGGTTTCCTCTATTCCCATCTGGGAGTGACTGTTTGCCCTAAACCCCAGGAGGAATATTTGATATGCAAGGTTCCCTTAACCTCAGCAGGCATGGCTGACGAAGTGGGAGCAAATCCCTGCTCCTGCCTTGGAGCAGTGCAGGATAAAGGGCGTGTGGGAAGGTGTTGCATTGATTTGTATCCCTGGAAATTTGAATATTTCTCTATTTCCAGCCAATTATGGGAGGAGCAGAGTCCTGAATCCCTTTTCCAGAGGAGAGTGGTGAGCCTGGGTGTACTGCTAGATGTAGGGAACCTGTGGAGTGGGGAATTTTAGGGATGTACACGTTACTGGACATGAGATAATACAGCCTTGAGACAGGAAATCCTGGGAAATGTGGCAGTTGGTGCCATCACTCGTGGAAGTACTTGCTTTGCTTAATTTATGAGCACTGCATCATCTGGAGGCCCCAGCTGGAGACCTCTCATCTTCAGCCTTTGTAGTTGAAGAGGGGAATCATCACGCTTGTGCACAAGGGGGGAATTTTTGCTGGGAGGAAGCTGAGAGCTCCAGTGGCTCATCCAAGGCTGCCAGAGGGAGAGAAGCTGAGTCAGTGGGGCTCAGATCTTCTGGGGCCAGTGGCCCAAACCCTTTGTCTGCCCTCTCCCACCCTCCCTCTGCTTGCTCTCTGTGCCCTCAGGAGCACAGACAGGAATAAAAGGATCCAGTGGCCAAAGCCAAACCTGTGGCTTGCTGGAACCCAGCTTTAAACTCTTCAGGTCTCCCTGATGCTGCAGCACAACTCTGCTTCATTCCTGCTGCTTTTGAGACAACTCCAGACTCTGTGCTCAGCATCTCCTCGGGGATCTGGCATTTGCAAGCAGCCAGGACAGCGCTGTCACGTGTGTGGAAAACATTATCCAGATCCCTGGTTTTTCAGATGGTTTTGGGTTTGGTTTCGGGGTTTCCGTTTGTTTGGTTTTTCTTTGGGATTTTGGGTTTTTTATAATTTTTGAGCGTAGTTGTTTCTGAGAGTTTAGACCTGAGCAGCAATCCCCTGCTCAGGATTCTGCTGTTCCTGGCTGCCTGCCAGCTGTTGGGTCCAGAGCTGCAGGGAGATCTGAAATGCTGTGTCAGGCCCTGAGCAGAGCTTGGCCCAGTGTCACCTTTGCAGTGTTCAGAATGCGTGTGCAGGGTGTGCCAGGGCTCTCCAGGGAGGTGGGAATCCCTGCCAAATCCCAGGTCACAGCTGCCTGCTGGGATCCTGTCTCTCTCTGAGCCTCAGTTTCCCTTTCTGTAAAGTGGAGATATCACAGTGGTGTTTTTATAAGGAGCTTGGAGATTTAGGACTTGTCACTCCCAGGTATGAGAAAACCAATTGCTAGAAACACCTGAGCCACTTCACCTCCCCAGTGCCAGGCTGAGCTTTGTTCTCTCTGAGGGAAACTCCTGCCTGAGCCAGGAGCACCTCTGTGTGATGGCAGAGGAACTGCAGCTCCTTCCTGAGGGTGTCCTGGCTCTGAAGGAGACTGAGAGCATCTTGTCAGATTTGCTGGGACAGCAGCATAATTGTGCCTTGAAGCAGTATCGGGTTTCAGCAGAGGTTAAAGAAAGCAAATTCCATGTGTTTCTGCAGATTATTGTTGTGGAATTCTTGACTTTGCAAACTTGAGCCTAATGAACTGGTGGAGGGGGAGAAATGAGACTGTTATTAAGAGATAATCATATACTTAAAAAATGCTGAACACTCACCCAGGAATGATGTGAAGGAATCTTTGTCCTCACCTCTTGCTTCTGAAAATCCAGGTTTATTTGAGTTTAGGTAAACACTCGGGCTTTGTGCTGCAGGAGAGTGTTCTCTGAGCCCAGGGAAATACCCACAAGGAGCCCAACTCCCTTTGTGTCCTTCTTCTCCCACAGAGCAAGCTTCCCATGACTGACAGATGCTGGCCTAGATTATGAGCTCAAACAAGAACGGTCGCTACAATCGTTTCCCCAGTGGCACCACAAACATCCCAACTTCTGAGAACACTAACGGGGTAAGGCCACTGCTGCTCACAGGCAGGGGACAGGCCTGCTTCCTGGGCTCTCATCCTTTCTTTTGAAACAGGCTGTTTTCTAGCCACTTAAAATGTCACTATTCACAGATGAAAGCTGGGAATGTGTATGCAGTATTTCAGCAGCTCAGGCAAAGTCTGAAGGCTTTAAATGCCCTGACATTAATTTTTTCGATATTTCAGACAAGAATGGAAACAACTTTTGGACCAGCCTTCTCTGCTGTGACCACCATCACAAAGGGTGGGTATTTCACGTGTACTGTGTGTGATCCCAGTGTGGTTGTTGTCCTTTTCCAGATCATAAAGCTGTTGGGAGAATCTCTGGTCATTAACCAGGTGTTGAGGGCCTGGGTTTGGTGTTGTGCAGCCCAAGTGTCCTGACAGGATGGAAATGAGCAGGTACAGGAATTTTCTCTCCTCAGGCAGACTGAGCAGTACCCCTGGGAAGCCCTTGCTGAAAACAGAGTGGTACAACAGGGTTTGATGCTGAGCTCAGCACCAAATCCTATTGATCCCTGTGACAATCATCACCAATGCTGAAAATTTCCATCTTCCTTCTGTGCCTGACTGTGAGTCACTCTAGAGCTTTGGTAGAACCCCGTGGCCATTTTTAGCTCAGAGAGGAGGGGATGCAAATGTCCCTGCTCATTTACAATTCCTGTGCCTTGTTCCTCAAAGCTCAGCAGGTGAGGGGTGCCTGAGCCCTGGCACGTGGGGTGAATGTAGGAAGAGGCCTGGTTTCATTTTGGGATACAAATATCCTTCCTTTAATAGAAACAAAAAAGACTTGACACTGATTTTGATAAGGCTATGAACATCTGCCTGAGAAAAATGTTTGGATTACATTTGTCCTGGACTCTGGATGGTTTTGGACTCCCAAATATTTACATTTAGACTGTTATACGTATAAGAGTCAGTTACATGATCTCTATACAAATATTTCATATTTAATTTAGCATGGCTCCCCCGTGCCTCAGGGATATCCAGACCTCCCTGGATTCAGGCAATTTTTACTGGTGACTGAGATATATGGGAGTGTAAAGTTTCCTTTTAATAATATTTTTAAGCTGTGGATCTGACAGGATATTACCTGTGCTCTTTTCTGGGCAAGCTCTCAGAGATCAGCGTTGTTCTACCTGTGCTGATACATCCAGTCATGAACTAGCATTGGAGAATCCCTAGTCTTTTCCTTTTCTAAGGAACACTTACAGCTACAGAGGCTGTCCCATAGCTAGGAAGTGTTTCTGAGGAGCCTAAATGCTTGTTTTTCTTTTTTAATTCCCTGTAAAGCTGACGGGACCAATACTTTCAAGCAGCACCGTCGGACCCCGTCCTCCTCCAGCACCCTCACCTACTCGCCACGGGATGAGGATGATGGCATGGTAAGTGTTGTCAGGACCCTCCTGACTGGCTTAGCAGATCAGAAGTGAAATGAGGGTGTCTGGAGCTCCTCTGGACCCCTCTGCCTCCCACATCATTCTCTGTGTAACGTGTGCCCCAAAGGCAGGCCCAGCCTCAGCATTGCTGGTGCCCTGGGGAAACAGCTCATGCTCACCTGGGGCTGCAGGCTGGAGCTGCTGCTGCTGCTTTTCACACTGTTTGAGGTTGTTATGTGGGTCCAAAGCCTAGGAACTACAAATCCCAGAGCCTCTCTGAGAGGGAGGACCTGGCTCCTGGGACAGCAGGGAGCTCGGGAGGAAGCAAGCCCTGCCAGGGATGTCTGGGCTGAGGCTGGGGCCAGGCACTCTCTGTGCTGGATGGATCCCAGCTGGCTCTGCAGTTATGGCCATAGAACCCATTCCTATTCCCACCTCCAGAGGGGGCCTCTGACCACAGGGAGCGGGTTTGAAACCTGCAGGCTGGGAAGTTGGACACTACAGGCTGTGCTGGGCTTCCCACACAAACCATTCCTGTGTCTCCCAATATCTTGGTGGTGAAGCAGTTCCCAATTTCGTATCCAGCTTTCTCACTCACTCCTGAGTAAGTTCTTTTTGGGTAATTTAGTAATTCAACAGTCTTCAGGGTTAGCTGCTTGGAGAGAAATTAAATTAGCTAAATCAATTAAATCAAGAACAGCAAAGCAAACATTGATGAAAGGATGTACAGCTCTGAGGCTGGACCTTCTCTTGTCTCTGGTGCTCCAGCCACATCTCACAACCACAAGCTCTGTTCAGATCTAAACATGTTAGTAACAAACTTCAAATTAAGTATTTGTAGACACAGTCAGGTTACAAGACCCAATTTCCAAGGCAGGCATAAATGGATCATTGCTGCTGGAGTTAGAGACTGGGGTCAGCAACAGTGAGGAGCTGCAGCACTTCTTAAAATAAATTTGACACCAGATTGCAAAGAATTTTATTGTCAGCATCCTATAAAGTTCCTTCTGTTGCTCAGAGATCTTGCTGTGTTTTATGTGAGCCCGTGGGGGTTTTGTTTGTTGTTGGTCTTTTTTCTAACAAGTCCTTTGAAAATTTGCCTGGTGTCCTTGGCAAGAGCAGCTCTGCAGCCCACCACTGACCCCACGAGCTGGGCCAGTGTTCAGGCCCCCCCTGAGTGTCAGCACAGATCCTCTGGGCTGAATGCTGAGCTCACAGTGCCCTTTTCACAAGCTGGGCAGTTCTCACAGGGCAGAGGGGAGTATTTTTCCAGAGGAGGGGATTCTGTGAATATTTCATTTAGCCAGGTCTGATAAAGAAACTCCCTGACTCCTTTGAAAACTCCACTGGCACAAACTGGGGTGTGCAGCCAAGAATGGGGGAGATCTCTGCTGGGAACCAGCTTCAATCCTCTTGGACAGTCTCAGCCCACTTCCCCTGGAATGAAAAATATTCTTTAGCAAAAACAGTGAGAGGATTAACGAGTGGTTCAGGAAGCAGTGTGAGGTGCTGACAAACCAGAACCGCCTCGGTCCTGCTCTGCCTACTGCTCCAGGCAGACTCACTAACCCTCTTAGGAAGCTTCATTTGCTTTGTCAAGAAATAATCTGGGATTTCCCTTCCTCATCACTGAGTTCTCCCTCCTCCAGAAGCTGCCAAGGGCTTCTCAGCCATCAGAGAGACAGCTGGAGACCAGCCAGAGCCCTCCTGTGACCTCCACCACCCCTTTTTTGTTCCTTGTAAAGCTGCTGTTAATGAAACAAATGCAGAGCAGTGTGCTCTGTGTGCAGGGCAGGGATTACGGAGTGGCTGGCGTTGTCCTGCCTGGACACAGGGCCACAGGTTCCCACCTTGCTGTGCCTGTATGGAGCTGGAACCAGGGCTGTGCTGGGGCCTCCAGCTGGAGGCTGCTCCTGTCACTGAGGTGGTGGGAGCCTCAAGTAAAGATTGCTGCTGAATATTGGAACAATTGGATACCATGGATGGAGGCTGCCTGCCTGTCCAAAGCCTGTTGTTTACAGGGAGCTTCACCTCTGAGCCACAGGCTGGATTGAATTGCCAGCAAAAAACCTCTCAATCTTCCATCCTTGGGCTGTTTGAAGGTGTGCCTGATGTTTAGTGCACAAATGAGGTCTCTCAAATTTTATCCTTGTTTGCTTGGCAAAACCAAGGCTGCAGATACCCAGAGGGTCTGGAACTGCCAGCACACCCTCTGCCATTCTGTGTTGTCCCCACAGCCTGGGAGGAGTGAGGGATCAGCCCATCCCCTTCTCTCCTGTGCAGTTAACACCAGCATTATCCAAACCAGGATGCAGGGAGCTGAGCCCAGAGTCTTACACAAACCTTCTGTGTCTCACACCCCTGCCTGCTGGGAAAGCTGCAATCCCCTTCTCTGTTGGTGATCCTCACTGGATGCTGCTGGTGACAAACCTGCCTCCCTGCAGAGCCTGCCTTTGCTGCCCTCACCCCCTGTCACCTCCAGAGTGGGAACTATGCACAGTCATTCTGCTTATTTTAATAATTTCTGCTACCAGTGGAGGAAAATAACAAAATGAATGGCTTCACATAAATTGGATTTACCTCATTATAGCCATTCCTCCTTCAGGTTTATGTATTTAGTCAATAAATATGCTGTCTTTAAAGGAAAGACATTTATGCTTTGGCTTCTAAGCAGATGCAGCATTTCTGAGTTCCTCAGAGCCCAGGATCATAAAAATGAAGCAGCAGAGCAGTGTGAGGAACCAACAGGATCCTGGTCTGCTGCTCTCCTGCAGCCCAGCCAGGCTGCACGGGGACTGCAGCGTGCTTTGTCTCTGGGGAGGGCAGCAGCCTCTGAACCTCATCTTGCAGTTCCCATTGCTGCATTTCCTGCTGGCCCCACTGCCCTCCTGCATTGCCTTTGTCTGGCCTTGGCTCTGATGTCACCCACTTTCAACCAGGGCAGGCACACAGAATGCAGCTCCCGAGGCTCAGGTGGAGCACAAGGAAAAGTGTTTTTCCCACAAGGTGCAGGACAGGAACTCAGCAGAGTCTGGTCCGTGCAGCTTTCCCTGTTCCCTGGGCAGTGCCAGGCCTGGCCAGGGCCAGGGAGAGTCCCTTTTGCAGTCAGGGATCTCCAGAGCTCCTTCCAGCCAGCACTCCTCTGGGCTGGAGACTGACAGAGGCTACAGCCAAGCCTTGGAGAGTGTGACACGTGCAGATGCTCATCCATCGTGCCTTGTCTGAAGTGCTGAAGCTTCTGGCTTCATTCTTCCATTTCTTTGTCCAAGCTTCCATTCTGCTCATTGAAGACCTTCATTCCTGCTCTCTGCACCTTTTGCACTCCACCAGCAACATCTCTTCCAGAGTAACCCTGCAGTGGCTGCACTCCCAGCTGCACTGGATCCTCAGATCCAGTCACCCCATGGTTTGCAGATCCAGTGGCACTTTGACACCGAGTGGCACCTTGGCTACGTGCTGGTGGCTGATACTCCACCTTGGAGACGTGCTGCTGGTTAATATTCCAGCACAGCACTCCCTCCAAGCCAATCCCAAGGCCACCGTAGGCAGAGGATCTCTCTGGATTGGCGCGCGCCGCGTCCGCTCCGCTCTCCCCTCCCGAGCAGGAAGCAGCAGAGCCGGGCTCACAGAGAATTCAATAGAAGGAAGTCTCCACACTTACGCAAAGAAATTTGGCAGAAGTTAGATAGTGAGTGCAACAACAAGTGCTGCTGCAGAGATTAGAGACGTTGCAGGAGCTGGAGCAGTCTCTAGGGGAGATTTACGGAGCTTTCCATGAAGGATTAATTCTTCCAGACCATTGCTTTCCGGGTGTGCACGGTAAGTGTGCAGGGAATGCACCTTGGAGAAGGTGATGTGCTTGGAATTTGGATGTCAGCCTGACTTAGGAAGTGAAACCCGAGTGATTCCTGTCTCTGGGCACGGTGCAGGGAAGGGCACGCGGCAGCAGGGCCACTCTGCAGCTGGGAGTGGAGCAGCTGAGTGTTGTGGAGGGGGAAGGCTGAACTTGAAGGCTGTGCCTGGAGTTTGGGAATTGCCTGCACTGACCTGAGCTGCTCTGTGTCCGCAGCCTCCGATCAGCACCCCGCGCCGCTCCGACTCCGCCATCTCCGTCCGCTCCTTGCACTCCGAGTCCAACATGTCCTTGCGCTCCACGTTCTCACTCCATGAGGAAGAGGAGGAGCCAGTAGGTATTTGGGATTGTCTGAAGGAGCAGGATTAGGAAGCTCATTGTCAAAAGAGTAACTTAGTGGACTGTCGTGAGTACACAGAGCTCTCAGGGGCAGATTTTGTGCGGTGCCTGGCTCAGACTCCTGCTTTTAACTTTGATTCCACCACTGACTTTGCTTCCTCGTGTACCATTTTCCTGCCTGGAATGCGAGGACAATGGTGAGGCTCTTCTGCTTCCCAGAAAAACTGTAAGTCTGTGCAAAGTCCTGTGTGAGTCCTGCAGCAGAGCATGGCAGCTTGCAAGGCTCAGGCTGGTGGTCTGGTCCCAGGCAGCAAAAAAATACAATTCCCTATGGATTTGGAGCCCCATCCCCATTCAGGGCTGCATGGCACCCCACAGACTTAAATGTAAGCCCCAGGAGGGTGCAAGGAATTGTCTACATGCTGGGGAAGGATACTTTTAAACTGAGCTTAGCTTGTGACCCAGTAACCAACCCCAAACTGGATGAATAATAGGTCAGGTGGCGTTCTGCCACTGATCTGGGATAAGAGTTTGTTTCATATTTGGGAACCCAGGGGGCCGTGTTTGCATTTCTGAGAGCAGTACAGGATGAAAAGACAGAGGGAACTGCAGAGATTGATTGGAAATGCTCTGAAATGTGAGCATGGAGAGCCGTGGTGCTCTGGGAGGATGAGTTTGGAGCCCTGTGCTGGCTGTCCTAGTTGGTTAACAAAACTGGAGAGATGGGCCCACTGCAGCAGAAATAATGTTTCAGCTTCCTGAGGAGTGAAGGAGCTCTTCCTTCAGAATTCTTCAGAAACACAAGAGAGCAGGCTGTTTTAAAATTACTCTTAAGCTCAGGCTTAGCACAATTTTGACAACTCTGTGCTCAGGCCAACCAAGGACAAAGTCCCAGCCAGTGCAGCTCATGCAGTTCTTGTGACTGAGTCAGTGGCAAAGAAGCTGGTCTGTGCAGTTTGCTGTCAGGTGCTGATCCTGCCAGATGCTGGTGGCCCCCAGTTTGTGATGAACTTGAGGGTCTCCAGCCATTCCCAAGTTCATTCTTCCCCTACTGGAACTCAGCAGATCCAGACAGAATTTTACATTGATGTAATAAAACCCTCAGAGTGCCCCAGGCTCCCTGAGGCTCACCACTGAGGGATTGTGTTATTCCTTCTGCAGAGCTGCAGGCTCTTGGTTTGGACTAATGCACGCTGTGTGTGTCCCTCTGTGTGCCCTGCAGGAGCCCCTGGTGTTTGCAGAGCAGCCGTCCGTGAAGCTGTGCTGCCAGCTGTGCTGCAGTGTGTTTAAGGATCCCGTCATCACAACCTGTGGGGTAAGGCATGGCTCTCCCAAACATCCTGTGTGAGCCTCAGTCAAGCCTGGGCTGTCCCCTCTGTCTCTCCCTGGGGACTGTCAAGCAAAATTAGGGCTTGCTTAAAGTGGGATGGCTTTTCCCAGGAGGGTTGTACTGTCAGCCACCCCATCCTGGCCACGTTCAGTTTCCTTGCTGTGGCTTCCATGAGGATGAAAACTCCTGAAGGGCTCCGCAGGAGCTCCTGGCCACCCCAGGAATAGCTGTGCTTCTGTTGTGAAGGAAATGTTGCTTATAAAACAAGAATGGCTTGAAGCTTCATTTAGTTAATGCTTGCAAAGGGATTTGAGATCCTTAAATGAAAGGCACGAGGTATTATGAATATTCTTCTGGATTCCATTTTACTGGGATTTAATAGAAGCTGTATATTATTCCTGTGCTACTTGTGAAGAAAGATGGTTTTGAGATGGCTCTAATGCTTCTGATGTGATCTGATCACCAGGATGGGGCTGTAGCAACAGCAGCAGAGCTCAGAATTGTTTATTGCAGTGAGGGTGCTATTCCCCAGAAGTGTTGTAGCTGCTGCAGTTTGGCTGCACCATTCCAGTAAGCAGCTCTGCCCAGAGACACTGAGATTTACTGGTTAATGTGGAAAAAAGCCCACTGCAGGAAGCAGCCTGGCTTCATCTGCAGTCCTGCTCTGGCAGCTCTGGAGGGAGCTCAGTGCAGCTGTGCCGGGCAGGAAAAGGCCACGGGAGCAGGGCAGCAGATAACAGCTCCAGAGGGGGACTCGCAGCCCTGCCAAGAGCTGCCTCTGTGGCCAGGGAACGTGGCTGAGCAGGCTCCAGGGAATGTACAGGGCAGGAGCAGGACATGAATGCTGCAGCCTGTATGTTCATCAGTGTGTTAGTCTGTGTTTGCTGCTTCGTCAAGTTGAACTGTCAGAACAGAGAGGGGAGCTATTTAAAGCGCTCAAATTTACAGAGAATTTAATGGGTTACAAACCAGCTGTTCCATCTGCCTGGCAGCAGGACAGGGCAGCTTCTGCTGCCTTGAGAGGGCTGCAGAGGGATGGATGTGATGGGCTGACTGGGCAAGGACAGAGACAGGCCAGGCTTCACCCTCCCCCGAGAGCTTCTCAGGGCAATGAGAGGGATGACATGGGCTGCAGTGGAGGGTGAAGTAGAGAAACCCTATGCAGATGTGGAGGGTGGGAAAGACTTGGATGTGTTCAGGAGCAGGCTGGTTGGAGCTCTGAGGCCTGGTCTGGTGGAAGGTGTCCATGCCCATTGGAAGGGAATTGGAACTTGATGATTTCTAAGATCCCTTCCAACCCAAACCAGCGTGATCCCATGAATATCAGAGTGTGGCAAAACATCACCCTGGCTTTGTCTTGCACCACAATCATGGCCTGATCCTGAATGGGGAGAACGTCAAAGCTCCAAACTGTGTGTTCAGTACCTGTGCTTCACCCTGAGCTGCCTGAGCAAGCAGCCTGAGTTTGCCCTGTGGTGCTGAGCTAACACAGGCACAACAGCTGCTGAGGCTCCTGAGCCACAGGCTTTGCTATCTCCCACCTTTCCCATCAGTAGCCACAGGGAATAATTTGCCTGCTCTCGTTTTACGCTGACACTGCTGTTCCTCTCTCTCCACAGCACACGTTTTGCAGGAGATGTGCCTTAACATCTGGTGAGTACAGAACTGTTCTTGTGTGATGCAGCCAAAACACTGTTATTTCCTGGTTGACTCGCTTTCACCTAAAGAGAAACCTGCAGAAAAATGTCCAAAGGGCTTAAAACAAGCTGTCATTCAGACTGCAGCAGTGAGGGGCTGGGGGCCACTGGTACACTCTGGAGCATGGGCACTGCAGAGAGGGCTGGGCACAGGATGTTCTCAGATCCTGGAAAATGCAGTGGATAATCCCAGGATAATACATGTCTCGCCCAGAGTTGACCCACAGATTTCAAACTGAAAGCTTTCTGTGCCTGCCTGGATAAAGAACCAGGGGCCACGTTTGGCATCAGCACCTTCTCCCCCATCCCCTCAGTGCCAGGGCTCTGGCCCCTGACTGAGCCCCACTGAGCTGTTTTAGCTCACCCAGCTCTTCCAGAACCCTGGGAGGGCCCAAGCCCCTGGCTGCTGGCCTGGGCTGACCAGCTCCCGCTTGAGTTGGACTTTGGCTGCATAAAAAAGACTTTTTTTGGCACGAGACTGTGCCCCTCTTGGCAAGCTGTTGTTCAGCACAGAGCCAAGCCATTGGCATTACCAGAACAGCGAGCCCTGAGGAGGCTCCCTGGGGAGTCCTGCAGAGCAGCAGCTCTTTCTGCCTTAAGATTTTTGTGTTCCACATGCAAGAGGTCCCTCTGCTTTGCATGTTAATCCTGCCACCATGCTCTGCTGCATCAACCCCAACCCACAGATCTGTAGCAAAAGGCTTTGCAATTGCAATCCCCATGCCTGGAGTGTTCCATAAACAGCTGGATGTGGCAGAGCTCAGTTGATGAGACAGTGATCGGTCCAAGGCTTGGACTCGATGATGTTGGAGGTGTTTTCCAGCCTAAAGGATTCTGGGTTTCAGTGGTTCCTGGCAGCAGGAGCTGAGGCCAGGCCTGGGTGAGGAGCAGGTTATGGCTGGGGCATCTGGTGATTTGTGCTCACTGCCTGTGAACACTCCCTTCAGCCAGCACAAGGCACTCTGAATCAGTGTGGGTTTCTTTCATTGGCAGCCCCCTCAAACCACTGTAGATTAACATAAACTGTAGCTTTTCCACACCCCAAGACAAACCAAAGATAATGCCTTGCACACCTTGGGTGAATATTCCTGGCTCTTTCCATGGCCACTCACCTGGTGTTGGAATCTGGGGTATTGATAATCCCGAGATTGTAGCAAGTCTCTGTCAGCCCCGCTGCCAAAGCAGAAGCCATAATTGGTCTGTGCTGGTTTCCAGGTTGTTTATTCTGTTTATCTCTCACATGTTCTGCTGCCCTGCCCAGCTCTGTCCTGCAGGGCAGCGTGTGGGGCTCTGCCCTCAGTGGGATGTGACAAACATTAAATACCAGAAACTCCCTGGGCTGGATTTACAATAACGTGCCAATATCTGTCACCTACGTTGGACAGTGTGTCCCCAGCCTGAACCAACAGAAAAATACCAACACCACAGTGAGACATGGAGGGCATGAAGAAGGAGAAAAAGGACAAGGCACACCCAATTTCCTCCAGCTTGTCCCCTTTGGACCCTTATCTAGAATCCTAAAATTTTACTTTTGCACCCATGCCACACTTAATTATTACTTCTATCAAACACTCAGAGCTGGTAATTCATGCTGTAAGATTGAAAACTCTTTTCCATGGACAGAGATCACAGAGCCCCCAGAGACACTGTCTGTGATCTCTGTCCATGGGTTCCTGACCCCTGCCAGGGAGGGAAGCCCTGGATCCCCACAACCTGGCAGCCCAGGGGGGGCAAAAACCACCATTTCCACGCTGGAAATTGCTCTGGGCAATGCTGGTGCCCTGTCTCACCCTCACTGACCGTGTCACCCTTCCCTCCGTGGCAGAGAAGTGCCCCGTGGACAACGCCAAGCTGACGGTGGTGGTGAACAACATCGCGGTGGCCGAGCAGATCGGGGAGCTGTTCATCCACTGCAAGTACGGCTGCCGGCCCGCCGCCAGCAGCAAGCCCACCGCCTTCGAGGTGGACCCCCGTGGCTGCCCCTTCACCATCAAGCTGAGTGCCAGGAAGTGAGTGCTCCTTCCACTGAGCCTCTGCAGGCTGTGCCAGCCCTGCCCCGGGGCCGTGCAGCTCCTGCTCTGTTTGCCTGTGCCAGGGATGGGCAGGGTGGCTTCGGGGGACAGCTCAGATGGGCTGGTGTCAGGGGGAGGATGCTGTTTTCTGCTCCCTGAGGGCCAACACTGGGACAGGGGGTGCATTCCTCACATCTGGGAGGAAACTCCTTGGCTGAGGTCAGGTAGAGAACTTGGGATTCTTTTTGTAAGAGGAATTCTCTTGGTTATATCCTCTGAATTTGAAATCTACCTCCCTCCCCATCCTAAATGCATTCCCTGTTTGCCCATTGCCTGTTGTTGATGGCTGCCTGAAGGCTCAGCCCATCAGCTGCAGAAGTAGATGTGCCCTGTGAAAATGTGGCCTATTATTACTCTCAATTTTCTGGCCAAATGAGAATTTAAAGCTGGAATTGCAGTCTCAGAGCAGGAGGCTTTGGATCATCTGACAGCCTCACAGGGCTGGTTTGCTCCTCTCCTGACGGTCTGTGTTGTTCCCAATATTTTTTACTCGTTGCTGATTTTTCCTGCCTTTGCTTCTCTCTGTGTCAGGGATCATGAGAGCAGCTGTGATTACAGACCCGTGCGCTGCCCCAACAACCCCAGCTGCCCTCCCCTGCTCAAAATGAACCTGGAGGCTCACCTGAAGGAGTGTGAGCACATCAAGTGTCCCCACTCCAAATACGGGTAAGGAGATGATGTTTTTGGCTGGGGAAGCTGCACTGAGCTCATTACTGATCTGCTTTTTGGCTGCTGCAGCCTTGGGCTGGCACCGAGGCCCCTGAGCAGCTCTCCCCAGGGCTGTGCCTTGGCCTGAGGCTGAGCTGGGGCTTACAGGGATTGCAGGAGCCCTTGAGCCTCTGGGTGGGAGCAGGCAGCAGTGAGGAGGAGGGTGAGAGCACAGGAAGAACAGCTGGAGGAGAGTCAGAGCATGAAGAGAGGAGGATGAGGACAAGAGTAATTTGAGCACCATGGCTGTGTCCAACCAGGCCTTGTCCCAGGCAAGGGAAGTGCTGATCCACCTCAGAGGGTTCCCTGTCACCTGAGCCCCAGGGCAGCCCCTACTTGGGTTTACTTTTGCAAGAAGAGGGTTCACAGAAAGTTCCAGCAGCACTGGCACAGGGCAGTGGTGGAGTCCCCACCCCAAGGAATTTAAATGCCACGTAGATGTGGCACTTGGGGACGTGAGTTAGTGGTGGCCTTGGGGGAACAAGTGGACTCGATGGCCTTAGAGGCCTTTTCCAACCTCAGCAATTCTGTGATTCCATTATCCTAAGCCATGTCTTAGCAGAAGCAGAGCAAGGCAAGTCCTGGCAGAGCAGCCCTGACTCTGTGCCATGCTGCAGGCCCAGGTCAGCATCTGGTGAGGTCACCTGCAGTTTTTTCCACTGGTTTTGTTGGCTTCTGGTGAGCACAACAAACTGATGCCACATTCTGTCTCCTGCTCAAAATCTGCTTTTCCTTGCAGCTTCCCAGACAAACAGTCTAGTTTGGGGCCAGTGCCCTGGCTGAAAAAATGGGAGCTGCTTGGCTTCTCCTGTCTTGCAGTTGCCTCTCCCAGCAGGATCATAAACTCATTAAAATTGGAAAGGACCTCCAAGATGATCAAGCCCACCCTTTGAAGGCTTGTGAACCACATTATCCCTGCTGCTGGCAGGAGGAGCAGGACAGTGGGGACCCACACAGGCCTGGGAGCTCCCTTGAGGAGACAGCTGAGCAAGGAGTCTCCAGGGGAGCCCTGCTCCAGCCAGCATCTGCCTTCCCTTCAGGTGTGCATTCATAGGAAACCAGGACACCTACGAGACCCACCTGGAGAGCTGCAAGTTCGAGGGTCTGAAGGAGTTCCTGCAGCAGACGGATGATCGCTTCCACGAGATGCAGGTGGCAATGGCCCAGAAGGACCAGGAGATCGCCTTCCTGCGCTCCATGCTGGGGAAACTCTCCGAGAAAATCGACCAGCTGGAGAAGAACCTGGAGCTGAAGTTTGGTGAGCGTGCACCACACGGGCTCTGTGGTCAGAGCTGTAGGGACAGGGCAGCTCTCTGGGTTACAGGGTTGCTCTCCCTGCTGATGGCAGCAGCGTGTGGCGGGGCTGGGTGGCAGTGGCTGCCCTCTGCCTGTTCCTGGGGTGCCACCAGTGGCTCTGCAGTGACTGTGGGCCTGTCCCTCTCTTGCAGATGTGCTGGATGAGAACCAGAGCAAGCTGAGCGAGGACCTGATGGAATTCCGCAGGGACGCCTCCATGCTGAACGTGAGGATGGGAGTTACCTGGCTCTGCTCCTAGCTGGGCTTCTTTTGCTCTGGGGAGAGCCTTCTGCTCCAAAGCCTGGGCCTTCTACAGGGGCATTGTCCCCTCCTCCCTGCTTGCAGAAAGCAGGGAGATAAGCAGATCCAAGCAGTCTGGTGAATTGCAGAGTGAGGACAGTATATCCTAAGAGGCATTTCTGGGCCTCTCTGAGCACTGAAGAGTTTAATGCAGGTGTGAGGTGCTGCAGAGCCCGTGGTCTCTGGAGGAGGTGACAGAGGGATGTGGCAATCACAGTAGAGCAGAGACCTCTGGTCAGAGGACGGGCCCTGTGGGAGTCAAGAAGACAAGAGGGGTTGTAGCAGTGGAGGGGACAGTCCTGAAGCCATGTCCAGGGCAGGCTGGCCTGGATGGCTCCACAGCTCACACAGCTTGTTGTGTTTTTCAGGATGAGCTCTCCCACATCAACGCTCGGCTCAACATGGGCATCCTTGGATGTGAGTATGCCCATTGCCTGGGGCTGGGTGTGGGGGATGCCCAGGGAGCCCTCCTGGCTGCTGTCCCAGCTGTGCAGAGCAGCAGCACTGCTCTCCCTGCCTCACCTGCCTCTCCTTTCTGCAGCCTATGATCCTCAGCAGATCTTCAAGTGCAAGGGCACCTTTGTGGGCCACCAGGGCCCCGTGTGGTGTTTGTGTGTGTACTCCATAGGAGACTTGCTCTTCAGTGGCTCCTCAGACAAAACCATTAAGGTAAGAGCTTCCCTATTCCATGGACCTCCTGCATTTGCACGTGGAACAGAAGCCGAGTTCATTTGTGGGGTGGGCAGATGTCACTTCATAAAGTTCTCTCCAAAGAATCAAATTATTCTTTGTGATTATAGTTAGACAAAATTCTCTGCAAGGAAACATTATGTGCTGGCAAAATTGAGAGACAGAGATCTTTGCAAAGCCCTGATTAGGATCTCATTCCTGCAGCTGCTGGTTTTGCTTTATGTGGCATTTAGGGTATTCACGACTATTTCAGCTTCTGATTTTATGTTCCTTTGTTACAAAAAGTCATCCTAGAACAAAACATTTGTCCCTGATCCAATATGTCCTTTCCCTGTTTTATGGCATGTTTGTTTTCCTTTGTCCTGTTTTCAGTAACTCAAACTGACAGCACTGCCCCGGTGCAGCCTCAACAGCCCTTCCCAGTGTCACCAGTGGCTGCTGGTGGCTGCTGGCCAGGCTGGGGACCCCCATGGGCTGCCACAACTAACCCTGCCAGGAGCAGAGCTTTGGTTTAGTTCCCTTGGTTTTAGAGCCACATGGAAGGAAATGGATATTGCTGTACGTTAGGGAAGGAAAGAAGAATTCCTCCCCTGTCCTGGCTGCTCTGGGCACCACACTTGAGAGAGCCCTGTGTGCTCAGGGGAAAAGCCTTTGCAGTGGCAGAGGAAGCTGTGCTGTGCCTCTGGAGCCCTGGGATGGGTGGGAAGTGCTAAAAGGAGCCTGAGAGCTGCCCCTTTGTCTCAGAGTGTTGTGTTGGCCTGGGCTGAGGGAGCAGAGCTGGACCAGCTGCTGTCCTGTGGCTCGTTAGCTTCAGCCTGACCCTCTGCAGTCCATTCCTCTGCTAGCCAAGCCTGCAGGCCTGGGGGCTGGCAGCAGTGCCCAGGTGGCAGTGCCCAGGTGACAGCCAGCCCGTTTCCTCCTCTGGGTGCTGCCATCCTGCCCAGGGTCCAATCTCTGCCTCGTGTTTTCTGTTAGGTGTGGGACACCTGTACCACATACAAGTGCCAAAAGACCCTGGAGGGTCATGATGGAATTGTGCTGGCTCTCTGCATCCAGGGGTGAGTGAGGAGGGGCTCCTGTCTTTGGGGAGAGTGGGGACAGCCCTGGGGCCCCTCACAATTCCCATCCTCTGTCCTGCATGTGCCCGATCAGGCATGAGAGGCGTATCTTGGCCTCTTTGCTCTGGAAAGGTGGACAAAGAGTGTGTCTCTCTGGTCTCGCCTGTGTCCTGGTTTCCTCCCTGCACTGTGGGGGTGCAGCTCCTGTCCTCCCAGTGCCAGGGAGGAGCTGGGTGGGACCTGCCGTGGTGCTGTCCCTCGGTGACCCCCTTTGTGTCCCGGTGTCATTGCAGGAACAAGCTGTACAGTGGCTCTGCTGACTGCACCATCATCGTGAGTACCCGTGGGGGCACCCACAGCAGCAGGGATTGCCCCTCCTGTGCCAGGCTGGGCAGCTGATAACCCTCCTGTGCTGGACCCACTCCTGGGCTGGGCTGGGGGCTTTCCTACAGGCTGCATTTCCTCCTCCCAGCTCCTGCCTGGGAGCAGGGGGCTGGTGCTCTGGGCTGGGGCAGGGTGGCCTGCCCAGCCCCTCCTGGGTGCTCTGCTTTGGTGGGCTTGACAGCGCTGGACTTGATCTTAGAGGGCTTTTGCCACCTAAACCATTCCATGGTTCTTGTTTGCAGGTCTGGGATATTCAAAACCTGCAGAAGGTGAACACGATCCGAGCGCACGACAATCCTGTTTGCACTTTGGTCTCCTCACACAACATGCTCTTCAGTGGCTCCCTCAAAGCCATCAAGGTGCAGCTCCAGGGCTCCTCAGGGGCTGCTTGGGGACCAGGAGTACAAACTCTCAGGCAGAAGTGTCCAAAGAGGAAGGAAGTGGCATTTTGACCTGTAGGTGACCTTGTTGCTAAGGTCTCCTGAGCCACAGAGCAGCCAGCACTGCAGAGGTTTAGCCCATGCTCTGTGCTCAAGGGAAAGCTGTTCTCTGGCTGCAAAAACACTTATTTCTTCCAGCTCTGTAAACCCGAGGCTGCAGCTGGAGTATCCTGGCACTTCCTGAGCAATGTGTGTCCTCAGGCCCCCAACAGACCTGCCCAGACCATTGGGAATTTTGTCTGGGCTCCAGAACTGGCTGGGGATTCAGGCTGTCTGTTTTGAAACCACCTCCAAAGGATCTTGAGTCTGCATTCCCTACCTAAAACATGCAGAAATCAGGAACAGCTTTTCAGGCTGCCCTTTAAAGCCTTGGCTAGATTCCTGTGGTTCTGCTTCCAGCTCCTGGTGAGACAGCTTATGGGCCCGTCCATCTGTAAGAGGACTGTGCTCTTTTCTTTATCTGGGGCCTGGAGTGGTTCAGCTCTGGAGAGAGCTCTAGGCTGGAGCAGCCACACAGCACAAGGAGAATTTGGGGCCTTTTGGGTTTGTCGTCCCTGGCCACTACCTGCCAATGATCCAGACAGGCCCAGAGTGAGTGGGGGGAGTGAGATCTGCCAGTCCCTGTGTGCTGGGGGTGCAAGGGATGGGAGAGGAGCTTTGTGGGAGTGGAAGTGCAGGGCAGCTCCTTGCTGCAGCTGTGGTTTAGATTTTGCAGCCCGTGGCCATGCTAGGGAAGGGTCTCTGCCAGCAGTAATGCAGGCTCCAGGCTGGCTCCCTCAGGGAATGTGCTTCCTCAGCAGTTATTTACTGGGTTTTATCAGCAAGTCAGTGGGATCAGGCAGTTCCCATCAGGCAGGAGAGCTGGCACAAGGATCCCCCAAGAGCTGTGAGGGCCTCAGACAGGGTGGGCAGGCACTGCTGTCCGTGTCCTGCCCAGCCCCACTGAGATTCCTCCCCCTGTGTGTGTCCTTGCTTTCCACAGGTGTGGGATATTGTGGGTACTGAGCTCAAGCTGAAGAAGGAGCTGACAGGTCTCAACCACTGGGTTCGAGCACTGGTGGCTTCCCAGAATTATCTCTACAGTGGATCTTACCAGACCATCAAGGTGGGTCCCTGGCACTGGTGACACCCCAAGCCCCTTCTCCCTGTTCCTCTCTGTGCTCTGCAGCTGGGACGTGAGAGCACTGCTGACACATGAGAGCACTGCTGACACGTGGGGTTTTCCTGTGCTGATTCCATCCCTGCAGGCTGGGCCTCGGGAGCTGCTGGGGAGGCTCCCTGGGACAAACGGGGCCTCAGGCACGGCGCCTTCAGCCTTATCTGCACTGACACTCCTGCTGATAACAGGGGAAGGTCACTGCCTGGCTGCAGAGCTACCATAAATCCCTGTGAGGGTTCCCAGTGCCCTCCCTCCTCTGTGCTGGCTCAGGTTTTGATGAATAGGTCACCTCTCAGGGGTGAACAGTCTGGGGGACACAGGAAAATTGGAAGTTGCCCTTCTCAGTGTTAATGAATCTCTGTTAATTGGTCTGCATTGGTTTTTAGTGCTGTCAGGGACTGGGCTGTGTGTGCGCATGTATGCAGTCACACACAAAGGGTGTGAAGTCTCCACACAACGTTTCCAACCTGGATATTTAAAGTTGGGCAGCTAAATAAGATAACAGGGATTTGTTCTTCATTGCTGAACATTCCCAGCTGGATAGGTTTGTCCCCAAAGGTGTGATGTGGGCACACGGGGAGCCAGGCCGACTCTGTGCGTGGCAGAATGGCTGCAAGGGATCTCCCCTGTGGAGAAGGGTCTCATCCTGCCTCTGCTCGATCTCTCTCAGATCTGGGACATCCGGAACCTGGAGTGTGTGCACGTGCTGCAGACGTCGGGAGGCAGCGTGTACTCCATCGCCGTGACCAACCACCACATCGTGTGCGGCACCTACGAGAACCTCATCCACGTATGGAGCAGCTGGCATGGGCTGCTGGGAGCAGCAGGAATGGGGACGGGGGCGTGGGGGTGGGCACCTGCCTCTGGCTGTGCTCTCGGGCACAGCACCCGGCTCTGGCTGTCCCCTGGGCACAGCACCTGCCTCTGGCTGTCCCCTGGGCACAGCACCTGCATCTGGCTGTCCCTCGGGCACAGCACCCAGATCTGGCCGTCCCCTGGGCACAGCACCTGCCTCTGGTTGTCCCTTGAGTACAGCACCTGCCTCTGGCTGTCCCCTGGGCACAGCACCTGGTTCTGGCTGTCCCCTGGGCACAGCATCTGGCTCTGGCTGTCTCTCGGGCACAGCACCTGCCTCTGGCTGCCCCTTGGCTCTGGCTGCCCCTTGGCTCTGGCTGTCCCTCGGACACAGCACTCACCTGTGCTGGTGTGGAGTCAGGAGCAGCTCCTGGAGGGGATGGGGGTGGCCTCAGCGCAGTGCCCAAGCCCGGCTGTGCCCCACAGGTGTGGGACATCGAGAGCAAGGAGCAGGTCCGCACGCTGACCGGGCACGTGGGGACAGTCTACGCCCTGGCCGTCATCTCCACGCCCGATCAAACCAAAGTCTTCAGCGCCTCCTACGACCGCTCGCTCAGGGTGCGTGTGGGGACCCGGCGCGTGGGACAGCGCGGGGGATCCCCAGCCCTGCGTGTCACCCGTGTCACCCCCGGTGCTCCCCGGGCCGGGCTCACGCTCCCCGTGTCCCCGCAGGTGTGGAGCATGGACAACATGATCTGCACCCAGACCCTGCTGCGCCACCAGGGCAGCGTCACCGCCCTGGCCGTGTCCCGCGGCCGCCTCTTCTCCGGCGCCGTGGACAGCACTGTCAAGGTGGGTTTGCTCAGGCTTCTCCTGCCTGGTTTGGGCTCCTCCAGTGCTGGAATTAGGGCGTTAGATGAGTTAGGAGTCAGAGTGACAGGAGGGTGGAGCCAGGTGAGGGTTGAGCTCTGCTCCCAGGGAACAAGTGGCCAGACAACAGGACACAGCCTCAAACTGGGCCAGGGGAGGTTCAGGTTGGACGTCAGAAAAAATTTCTTCATGGAATGAGTTGCTAAGGAAGGGGCTGTCCAGGGAGGTGTGGTGGACTCCTCATCCCTGGAGGTGTCCAGGAAATGACTGGATGTGGCACTTGGTGATGTGGGCTGGGTGACAAGGTAGGGATCAGTCACAGGTTGGATTAGATCATCTTGGAGGTCTTTTCCAACTTCAATAACTCTGGGATTCTTTGAAACAAGGGGATGGTTCCCCACGGGCAGGAGGTTTCCCTCCTGGCAGTGTTGTGGATGCTGGCAGTGCAGAGGGAAGCTGTGTGGGGGATGAGGAGAAGCCCACGGGGCTGCTCAGGAGTCACTGCCTGCGGTGCCGTTGTCTGTCTGCAGGTCTGGACGTGCTAACGAGAGCGCCACACGAGTCCTGCACACTGAAAGACCAAAAACTCTCCCTTCCATCGGCCTGTGGGTGACCACACCACTGAAACGACTGCTGCAGCTCCTCCTGCACTGACCACTGCCTGCTGCTGCTGCCCCTCGGCCGGCGGCTCTCCGGACGGCTCTGCCCCACGGACGCTCCAGGTGTTCCCTCAGATCTGCCCCATGACTGGAAAAGAGGAAGCAGTGCCAGAGCCCTCCTCTGCCTGTGCCCCCCCAGCTGGGGACACCCCCAGGCTGGGGCTGGGGTGACACTGGGCCTTGGCCAGCACCAGGACTGGACAGATCCGTGTGTCCTGGTGGGGACACGCTGGGCCCTGTCCGTGGCTGGCCCCTGTCCGTGGCAGGACCGAGCTTTAGGCCGTACCCTGGGTGGGCACCCGACCCCTTTCTGTCTCTACTATTTAATTTTACTGCCAAGGCGCCGGGCCGATCCATCTGGGAAGAGATGTTTCCTTGAGTAGCCAGGTACGATTTTTATGCCACAGCTAGTTCTCAAATCAAGTTCCACAAACCCATTGTTCACCACCCTGTAATAATGGTCTCCACATTAAAGACAAGAAGCCTCCGTTGCATTTTTACTCACATTTTCTACTGTTTTTAAGATTGTAATATAGATTTGATGATTTCTTCATTGACAATAAAAGCAGAAAGAGTTGTTCCTGCCCGGTGTGAGTTATTGCAGGGAGCCAGCAGCCAGCACTGGCCCCGTGGGGTGAAAATTGAAGTGCCTGGGCCCTACACGCCACAGGGGACAGGTCCCAGCCAGGCCCCAGCACCCCACAGAAGCACCCAGGGGTGCCCTCAGACGGTGCAGCACAAACACTCGTCACACCACGAGGACTCGGGAGGGCTTGGGGACACAAACAGTGGTGGCAGCCCGGCAAGGGTTTTATTTTTTTTATTTTTGTTTAAATATTTGTTGCCAGACTTGGTATAGGAGCAAACGTCTTCACAGCACCACGAGCCATCTACAATTCAGAATAGGAAGAATAAAGACGAGTAGAGGTGAAATCTAAGCACAGAAGAGCAGGGAGCAGCACCAAGATGCAGAGCTGGACAGATGGGATACGATACAGAGTCCATAACTTAATCATAAAAAATATATATATGTATATATCCATCATGTAGAACTTTATGGATTTTTTTTTTTTAGATACATATTTTTTTTCTTTTCAACAGATATTTTCAGGCGGGTGATTTATTTTTTTAATTATTTTTAAAGTCTTTTTTTTGTGTGTGTTTTGTTTTTTTTTTTTTTTTTTTTTCAAAAGAAATTTCAAAGTTGTGCCAAACACATCTGGATCAGCGACCACAACGGGAGAGACGGGGGAGACAGGGCAGGGAGGGAGAGGGGAAGGAGGCAGAGACCACTCCACGTCTCGAGAGGAAGAAAGGAACAGCAACACTTTTGTTTGGAAACCACAAGCAAAAAATGCATTCATCAGGACTCAAGCGACTGAACCAGACTCCAACTCCAGTTTGTACAGGAATATACAGCGGTGCCTCCCGCGGGACACCGGGCACACGCACCCCGCGTGCACACCCACGCACACCCACGCACACCCAGACACAGACCAACGACAAAAGCAACAAAAAGGAACTAAACCCAACGCTGAAGACACTCCAAAAGAAATGAAACACCTCCAGTGTGAGAATTAACAAAAACCTCCATAAAACAAGGCACATCCTTTGAGTTCATAACGGTGGAAAAAGAAAGACGCGACACTGAATCCCAACGGAAAACCCGACCAGAACCGCTCGCACGTACCTTCCACCCAGAGAAAAGGTAAATATTGTGCTACTCTTAAATGAGTTTGCCACAAGACACACAGCTTAGTATAATCTAATAGTTTTTCTCAAGCTAAAATCCAGTTTTCTCTTGATTTCTTTTAAACTGCTTTATATATAATTGCTAATATTTTTAAATCTTTTAAATATATATTTGTTAAAGTTTATTTCTTTTTTATTATTTTGGGGTTGGGGGAAATCTGCTTTATATCTTTTTTTATTTTTTTTTCCCCCCTCCAATAAATTAATACTTTTTTTTATAGCTTATCACCGTCTTGTCCCCGGGCGGGGAGGGGCTGGGCAGGGGCACGTCCCGCTGCCCCCAGGGCCACCGCCAGCCTTGCCCGCCCCCGCCAACGCCGACCGAGAAAGAAAACAAAGTTTAAAAATCAAAATTAAAAACGGAGCAAAGAAACCCAAGTGCATTTGCCCGCCCGGCCCCGCCACCAGCAAACGGCATCGGTGACACGCGGCTGGCGGAGCCACCGCGCCGGGCAGGGCTTGTGCTACATTCGGGTGGCGGTGACCCGCGGCACCGGGGCTGGCAGGGCACGGGCGGCCACCGGACGGGTCAGTGGGAGCCCCCCGGAGCCCCGCTTCGGTCCGGAGCGTGTTGCTTTGTTTCTTCTGTTGGGTTTTGTTTCTGTGGTTTTTGTTTTTGCTTTTTTTTGTTGTTGTTTTTTGTTGGTTTTTTTTTTTGCTTCTGCAAAAGGGAGTCCTGCCGGAGCCGGCGCCGAGTCCGTGAGCACAATCCTGAGGTATCTTCTTCTTTGTGCAAACCCCGAGGGACGGGATGTCCGGGAGGGGACGGCTGTACAAAGGGGACGGGGGGAGGGCGGCGGGGCCGGGGGGTCGTGGATCGTTGTGCCCTTGTGCCCACGTAAGCCCTGAGGTTCTCGGGGCCCTGGCGCCCCTCACTCCAGCATGGCATCCAGCTGGTCCGCCAGGTCGTCGAACATGCTGCCGATGTCGTCCAGGATGCTCACGGTGCTCTTCGACTCCACGGCCGAGCTGGGGGGTGACAGAGACGGGTGAGGGCAGGCAGGGACAGGGACACTGTCCCATGGCACGGCCCTCCTGCCCTTTTGCCCTGCAGTGCCCAGCACTGTGTCCCCAGTGCCGTGGCAGTGTTCTGGCTCCACGTCCCCAGCGTCCCCTCTCCAAAACAAGCCCCAGGGCACCCACATGCCTAGGTCCCCCTGCCCATGCTGCTCCAGCAAGATGTCCTTCAGTGTCACCTCCCCAGGGCGGCTCCAACCAGGGTCCCCCAGCACCATCCCACTCCCACCGTGGTGTCACAGCCCGACCCCTGCACGGTCCTTACGGCCTCCTGTGCTCGGTGGCACCCCACACCGTCCCCGTGGCCCACCACCCACCCCTGCGCCCCCTTACTCTGCCTGACTGTCCTCCTGCTTGATCTTCTCCTCCACCGCCTGCAGCGCGGCGGCCAGGGACGCGCTCGTCTCCTCCAGCTTCTGCTGCGCCAGCTCGGGGCCGCCGCTGTCGACGGACGGGCTGGCGATGGTGGAGCGCGGCGGCTTCACCGGCACCTGCTGGGGCTGAGCACCGGGCGACAGGGGCTTGGCGGGGCTGGAGCAGAGCGAGGGCGGCGTGCTGGAGGGCTTGGCCGCGGGGCTCAGCTGCCGGGCTGGCGACGGGGCCGGCGTGGAGCTGGCGCTCACCGACTGGATGGCGGCGTGGGGCTTGGGGGGCTTGGGCGCCGTGGGGGGCGGCGTGGGCTTGGGGGACACCGGGGGCGGCGTGCCATGGACCCGCTTCACCTCTGCGGAGAGAAGGGAGAGGGGCAGGAGGGCGGCGGGGCCGGCTGGGACCCCCGGCGTCCGCCCCGCGGAGCGCCCGTCGCGGGGGGCTGGCGGGCACCTACCTGGGCTGCCGGGGCTTGGGATGGGCACCTTTTTGGGGACGGGCACCGGCGGCCCAGGCATCTTCTGAGGCGGCTGCGTCAGCACAGGCTTGGGGGACACCGGCGGCTTGAAGGGTTTCTTGGGCTCGGCGGGCGGCGGGACGAACTCGGGGCCGTCGGGGCGGGCAGCGGGCGGCGGCGTGGGCGGCGGCTCGGCCCCGCTCAGCTCCGAGGCCGGCCGCCGCTTCACGGTGCCGGTGCCGTTCTGGTACACGGCCAGCGTGGGCGGCTCCAGCGCCGGCTCCTTGTCCTTGGCTTTGGGCCGGCGCTTGACGGTGTCGGACTCGGTGAGGACGAAGCGGACGCCGTCCTGCTGGCTCTGCCTGGCCCGGATCCGCCGCTTGAGCGTGGCGCTGGCCTCCACCTTGGCCAGGTCCCCGTGACGGTGGGCCGGGGACAGCCCCTCGCCCGTCTCCCCGCGGGCCGGCCCCAGGGGCCGCGGCCGCTGCTTGATGGTGAGGGTGCCGTCCTCGGCGAAGGGGATGCCGTCGGGGGAGCCGCCGCGTTCCACCCGCAGCCGCTCGCCGGGGCCGTCGGCGGCCGCCTCCGAGCGCACGCTGTCGGCGCGCTCGCGGCGGGCGGCCGCCACCAGCCCGGTGACGGGGCCGCTGATGGTCCGCCGCCGGTTCACCACCTCCCCGTCCAGCCCGATGGCCTCCTTGTGCTTGACGGTGGCCAGGACGGTGGCCACGCGGGCGCGGTCGGGGCTGCCCGGGGGCGGGCCGGGCTGCAGGTAGTAGCCCTCGGGCGCCTTGGCCGGCGCCGGCCCGGCTGCCACGTGCGGCTTCTGCAGCGCCAGCGCCCGGGCGCCGCCGCCGATGGAGGACATCTCCAGCATGGCCGCGATGCTGCGCACGCTGCCGGCGCTGCCCGTGTCCACGCTGCCGCCCAGGTCGCTCGCCCGCCGCTGCTCCCGGCGGCCCTCGCCCTCGGCGCTCGGGGCTCCGACGGCCGCCTCGCCCTCACCCTCCTTGGGGAAGTCCTCGGCCATGCCGGCGCTGGAGATGGCGGAGCTGGAGCGCTTGGGAGGGGGCGGCGGCGGTCCCTTCTTCTTGGGGCGGACGGCGAAGGACTGGCTGCGGTTGACGTTCTTGTCGCCGCCGGCGGGTGCCCGCACCGAGTGGCTGCGGCCCACGCGGCGCTGGACGGTGGCGTAGGGCCCCGCGTCCGGCACCAGCAGCTCGTCCCGCTCCTGCTCGCTGTCCGAGGCGGCGTAGCGGTTCAGGCTGTGCGCCCGCTTCTTCGGCCTGCCCGGCTCCTCCTCGCCCTCGCCCGCCGGCGGCAGGCACAGCACGGGCACCGAGACGGGCAGGACGGGCACCCCCGGCGGCGCCGCCTCGCCCTCGGCGGGCTGCGGCAGGACGTAGGCGAAGCCGCGGTGCGTGGGCGACTGGGGCAGGGAGCGCGGCGATGCCGGGCGCTCGCCGGGCGGCAGCAGCTGCGGGGTGGGCTTCACCTTGGCGGTGGCGTGAGGGGCCGCCGGGCCTTGTGGGGACGAGGGTCGTGCCTTGCCGGGGGTCTGCGGCGGCGTCAGCTGCCCGGCGGAGGCCGCGAAGGGCTGCCGGGGCTTGCCGGGCACCGGCGGCACGCTGGCGCGCTTCACGGGGTGGCCGTGCCGGGGCGGGCGGCTCTCCTTGGGCGGCGCCGGGGGGCTCTCCCCGGCCCCCTCGGCCAGGTACTCCTGGCTCTTGGAGATGGCGGCGGCGGGGGCGCCCCGCGGGCCGTCCCCCAGCAGCTCCTGCGAGCTGCTCATCAGCCGGGCGCGGCCGCCCAGCCCCGGCGGCGAGCGGTAACCGGGGGCCGCGGGGTTCGTCGCCTTCTCGGGGGGCTCCTCGGGGCCTTCCCCCGTCATGGCCACCTGCAGCTCGCTGCTGAGCTCGCTGTCCTGGAAGGTGGTCATCTTGGGCGACTGGCACTCGGGCGGCTCTGGCGGGGGGGACTCGATGGCCAGCACCTCTGGGCTCGGCCCCGACGCCTTCCTCTTCAGCGTGCCCGGCTCGTACTTGCCCAGCTCGGCGCGCTGCAGCTCCGCCAGCTTCTTCACCGCCAGCATCAGCTTCTTCTGGTGGCCTGTGGGCGGCACATGCCGTCAGTGGCACCGCCGAGGCCACCGCCGGCAGCGCCGCGCGCGGGGCCTTACCCAGCTTGGTGATGCCGATCTCCTGCAGGTCCTCCCAGGTGATGTCGGTGATGAAGTCGATGTTCTCGTAGCCGTTCTCCACCAGCACCTTGTAGTACTGGGACAGGCCGATCATGGACAGCCACAGTGCCAGGTTGGCCTGGGTGGGGGTGCGGGGCACGGCTCAGCACCAGCTGGCAGCAGGGTCTGGCCCCGCCACCCCAGGCACCCCGGCAGCCACGGAGATCCCATCTTGCTGGGGGATCGCAGCCCCAGGGGACTCTCCTTGTCCCTGTGCTGTCCCTGTGCCCCACAAGCATCCTGGGCTACTGCCAGCCCTATTCCCGTGGGAAGCTCTCGCTGTGCCCAGACATTGGGGCAGGAGGGTGTCACAGTGCCACATGCACATGGATGCTTGCTGGGGAGCTGCCAGGAGGGAACGTGGGCAGCTCTGGGACCATGGAGCCAACTCCCACCCTAGTCCAGTACCACCCCTCCCTGGAAGAGAGGAGGGGACTCGTTGCCACCATGGATGTGGCTTCTGTGCCCCTGGCCCTGCAGAGCCCTCACCGGTTTGTACTCGGGCAGCCACTCGGGGATGTTGAGGTTGTTGATCTCGGAGGCGATCTTCTTCCTGTGCCCCGGCTTGGTGACCCCGATGGCCGTGAGGTCCTGGGGCAGAGAGGGGGGTCAGTGCCGCCCTGCTCCGGCCGTGCCTCCCTCCCACCGCCCCCGGCCCCACCTCCGGCGTCATGCGGCTGATGGTGGTGATGTCGTAGCCGGCGTTGATGAAGTTGGGAGCGTAGAGCTGCAGCTGGAACTTGCAGAGCCACTGGTACACGGCCTCCGAGCTCTGGGGCGAGAGGGGACGCGGGGATGGGGGCAGCTCTGGGCACGGGGACCCGCCACTCCTGCCCATGTCCCCCCGGCTGTCCCCACCACGCGCTCCCCGCTCACCTTCCCCTCTGATGGAGGCTCCATCTTCTTCAGCTGGGGCTCGGCGGGGGGCTGGGGGGCGTAGGGGGAGCTGGCCACGCTCTGCGACCGCGACGAACCTGCCGGAGGGGCAGCGGTCAGCGCGGCCCGGGCTGCCCAGCCCCGGGCTCCGGCCAGGTGGAAGGGAGAGCCGAGCCCTGCCCTGGGCTGCCACAGCCGCACCCCCGGCTTGGCAGGGCCAAGGGAGGCACAGGAGCGCGGCACCCACCCAGCACAGCAGCCCGGAGCACCCGCGGTGCCTGGACAGGGTGCTGCTCCTCGGGGAGGGGCAGGCGAGCTGCTGCACCCAGCAGGGCCCCGAGCAGCGGGACTCGGCCAGACCTGGCCTCCAGAGCGAGCGTCCCTGGTGCCCAGGCAGCAGCCACAGCGGTCTCTCTCCCCAAAACCCTCTGGCCCCACTCCTCTGGCCTTGCCACCCGCCAGGCAGGCTCGCTCGAGCTGTTCATCCCTTGGGCACCCCCCCACGGGCATCCCTTGGTGCCCTCCCTCCAGGGTACGGAGGGCTGCCCTGAAATTTTTCCCTCAGGCTTCTGATGAGGATGGACAAGAGAAGCCCCTTCCCCCCCACCAGCAACTGCATCTTCCGTGCGTGTGTGCGTGTGTGCATCCTCCCTGTGCGTGCATCCTCCGGGCATCCGCATCCCTCTCGCGTGGGCATCCTCCTCACATGTGCATCCCTCTGCCGTGTGCATCTCCCTCACGTCTGCATCCCACTTGCGTCTGCATCGCTCCAGCATGTTTCCCCCTCTCCCTAGCAACGCCTGCGCCCCCCTCCCCGCGTGTCCGCCCCCCTCCGTGTGCGCACCCCCTCCCCTGAGCGCATCCCCCCTGCCCAGGTCTCTGTGCCCGCTGCCTCCTCCCGTCCCCGCAGCTCGGGGCATCCCCCCACGCCCACCCCCACGTGTGCATCTCCCGTCTGTCCCCCCGATTCCCAGGCACGTGCCACTCCCGTGGCGTGGGCACCCCCGTGGCGTGGCCATGCTCCCCGCAGCCCCCCAGACGGCGGTGGCGGGGTGGGGACCCCGCTCGGGCTCCAGCAGGGCTGGCGGGGGGCCAGGGAAGGGAAGGGGCCGGGGAGCAGCGGTGCCCCCCCTGCCCGCCCCACGCCGCCCCCCGCCCCCCCACGGGCCCCCACTAACCGAGGCAGGAGAAGGCCTGGCAGCAGCCGAAAGGCGAGAGAGTCATTTTTTACCCACACGTTTTTCTTCTGGCGACGGGTGCCGTGGCAATAAAAAAAAAGACAAATCCCTGGATCCACGGCACGGCCAGGGCTCCTCCTGCTCCGGCAGCCGGGCGGCCGCAGCACGCACCTGCGGGGATGTCCTGCGCCTTGGCCGGCCCATCGCCCACGGCAGACTCTTGCGCAGAAGCCTTCTGGGAAAGGACCGTTGCCAGCAGCTGAAAAACACCCCGGGAATGGGGGGAGAGAGCAGGCAGGAGTGAGGCGGGCGGAGGGGCCGGCGGGTGCGTGTCGCGGGTGTCGCGGGTACCGTGGATGCTGCAGGTGCCGTGGATGCTGCGGGTGCTCGTGGATGCTCGGGCTCGGGTGGGCAGGGAGGGTTGCAGCAGATTTCGGCAGCAGCGGGGAGAGCGGGAGCCGCGGGAGCAGCAGATGGTGCTTTGCCGGCAGCAGGAGCCCGCGGCGCCGCCGCACCCCAAAGCCAGCCTGGCACATGCCCAGCCCAGGCTGCCGGCACGGGCTGTGGGGTGCCCTGTGCCCACAGGACGGAGCCCCCCTGGCCGGCAGCATGGTGGGGGTCAGGGGCAGGATGTGGGCACGGCAGGCAGGGTGCCAGGGGACGTGGGCTGGTGGGTGCTGGGGTCAGCAGGCCGGTGGGTGCTGGGGTCAGAGGGCTGGTGGGTGCTGGGTCAGCGGGCTGGTGGGTGCCATTGCCAGGGAATGGGACAGCCCAGGGGCAGTGCAGGGCTGTTGTGGCAGCGGTGTCAGGGCAGTGTGCAGTGCAGTGTGCCAGGCCGGTGGCAGCAGTGCACTGGTGGCAGTGTGCCAGGCCAGTGGCAGCAGTGTGTGCAGGGCAGGGCAGTGCAGAGCGCAGTGCAGAGACCCCTGCGAGTGGCAGCAGAGACGTGGCACAGCAGCTCTGGATGGGCCTGTGGAATGTTTTGCCAGGGGCTGGGCCCGGACCCAGGCAGCACTCGGGGGCCGGGTGGAGGGGACGCGCTGGTGGCCGCTGTCGGTGACAGCATAGCTGGTGGCACGCAGGGCAGGCAGCAAGCGCTGCAGGACTGCAGCCAGCAGCAGCTGGCACGGCCGCCCCGGGGCTGCCTTACCTTGACGCCTTCGGAGCCGGCGTGCAGGGCGTGCGCCCCGCTGCCCGCGCTCTGCCCGCTCCCCGAGCTGCGCGCCGAGGCCACGCTGCCCGTGCTGCCCAGGCTGCTGCGGTCACCGCCTGCGCCCAGAGGAGAGAGAGGCTGTCAGGGCCCTGAGCCCAGTGTCACCGCGGCGTGGCCGTGCCCACCGGAGCCACCGCCACGTCCCGCGCGTCCCCGCCGCTCGCCGCACCTGCGAAGGGTTTCCGCAGCACCCAGATCTCCTCGGCGGGGGCTGGCGTGGCCGATCCGCCCTGCGACGACGGGGACAGGTGGGACGGGCTCATGTCGGCCCCGCGGGACCCTTGGTGGCAGAGCAGAGCAGAGAGAGCGGCCGTCAGGCGCGGGGCTCCGCGCTCGGGCTCGCACGAGGCGACCACGGCCCGGTCTGGCGCCGCCGCACCGGGAGCAGCCCCGCAGGGAAGGTGTGGGAGCCCGGCTGTGTCCTGCCCAGGGGTGCCAGAGCCATCCTAGGGCCTGTCCCACCCCAGGCTGAGGGGACGGTGACCAGCCCTGGGCCCTGTCGTGCAGAGCATCCCCTCCTCACTGCCAGCCAGGGACAGGCCCACAGTGGGGTGTTCAGTGCCCTGGCTGAGCCTGGACAAGGGACAGGGACTGTGCCATCCCTTCACAGGATGGGATGGGGACGTGACCCAGTACAGGGAGCAAAGGGAGCCGGGCAAACTCAAGCAGTGGGGACCAGGGTCCCCACCCCACTGTCCCCATGTCCCTGCAGCTGCCTGCACCCATCTGTGGGGACACGGGAGCTGTGCAGGACCAGGCACCGGGTGCTGAAACCCTGGTGACACCCAGGGGACACAGCAGTGGATGAGAGGAGCTGGCCCTCCTCTGGGGCACAGCTTGAGGGTCACCCCAGGGCACGGCTCCTCACCAGCTCACTGTGCTGGCCACCTCTGCCAGGTCCCACTTGCCCCAGGGACACCCAGCTCCAAGTGCAGGGGGAAAACAGCATCAGGTGAGATGGACAACAGCCCTACAGAGCCAGTGCTGCCATGGCTGTGCCACTGTCCTGCCAGCCACGGGGCACTGCCACCCTGCCACCAGCTGTGGGACGTTGTCACCCCACTGCCAACCAAGCCACTTCTGTTCACGGAGCTGCTCACTCCAACAGCACCAACCGTAGCAGGGGGCAGAGGGTACAAGGTGATAAAGTCACTGAAGGAGCACAGCAGGGGACAAACGGCCCCACTGAATCAGACTGGCACATCCCTGAGCAGGGGACAAACGGCCCCACTGAATCAGACTGGCACATCCCTGAGCTGCACATGCTACGGTCACACCAAGAGGAGCCTGGGCTTGTGCAGCTCCATGCCACCCCAGCAGGAGAGAAAGCCCCAGAGAAAAGAAGTGCTCCCTTGTCCCTAGTGCCAGCACGGCCCCAGTGCCCCCCGCACAACCTCCTCAGCCGCTGCCACCAGGGCATGTGCACAGACCCCTGCCCGAGGCATCGAGGACTGCGCCCCTGCAAGCCCCTGCCCCTGGGCACTGCTGGCATCCGTCACCTGCCTGTGTCCCGGGGACGGTCCCCAGGGTTCAGCCGGGCTCTGCCTGCGCTGAGCCAGCCCCGAGAGCATCCCCAGAGCCACGGCCCCTTCCAGCTCCACGCGTGCAGCCCTGCCTGCTCAGAGCCGGGCCCTGCAGGAGCTGTGGCTGGCAGAGGGTCCCCGAGCCCGTGGCACAGAGCCGTGGCACAGAGCCGTGGCACTGCGCTGCCAGCCCTGCCCGGCACAGGCCCTGAGCGCTTTGGGGGTGCCCACGCACCCGGACACGAGCACGGGGCACACTGGGGTGGGCAGGGTGGCTGTGCCTCGGGCAGGTGCTGGAGCGGGCGTGGGGAGCGATGGCACGCCCGTGCCACCCCGGCGCCCCCGCCGCACGCATGCACGCGCATGCACACGCTGCATGCACACACACGCACACGGCCTGCAGCCCCACGCTGCATGCACACACACACACACACACACATGGCCTGCAGCCCCCCGGTGAGGGCGAGAGGGCGAGCAGAGAGAAAAGACTCGACACACGCTTTAAAGGGAAAGAAAGGAAAATCCATGGAGAGCACGAAGCGAGCGGTGAACTACCTTGTCCGTAACGCGGCTCGTCGGCACTGCTAGGGGAGAGCCTGTGATAGCCAAAGGAACTGAAAAGAGTCTGATGGGAATGTGGTGGTGGAGGTGGAGGTGGAGGCAGGGAATGGAACGGATGGGACGAGGCGTCACCGTTTAGCACAGCAGCCCCGTAAGCCGGGAGCGGGATCTTTTGGAAGTGTTGGGGGATTGTTACAGTCTCCCATGAACCTGATAATAAAACATAACAAGAGACAAAATGAAAAGAATCAAAATAATAGAGACACGCTGAGTGCCACCAAAAAAAAAAAAAAAAAAAAAAAAAAAAAAAAGAAAGAAAAGAAAAGAAAGGGGGGAAAGGCAGCGAATCAAAAAAGAAGCGACCAAAGGGACGTGGAGAAGCCAGAACCGAGACCCAGCGGATGCGGAGCCGAGCGAGGAGCAGCAGCGGGAGCTGAGCACACGCACAGCCCGGCGCAGGGCACGCACACAGCCCGCAGATCCCACACGGGCACCGTGCCAGCCCCACGGCTCCGCTCGGGGTGCTCCCAGCCAGGCTGCCACCCCCTGCTCCCTGCGGGGCCATCCCGGGGCAGCAGGGCTGCGGGCAGAGGCAGCAGCACCGGCTCCGTGCCCGGGGCTGAGCCGTGGCACAGCGCCTGCACCCCACACTGCTGCCCCACCGCAGCCAGCAGGGTGGCCACAGAGCCCCACAGCCTGGCCAGCACTGCTGTGGGCCAGCTGTGGTCAGCGGGGTGGCCACAGAGCCCCACAGCCCGGCTGGCACTGCTGTGGGCCAGCTGCAGCCCTGGAGCCACGGGGCACAGCCCAGCAGTCACAGATGGCACCTCTGGTACTGGCACATGACCCACACCCGGAGGGTGGCTCTGCCCCTGCCTGCCCAGCACCAGGAGCTTCCAGGAGTTGCCCGGCAGCCGCTTGTGCTGCCACTGCCCTGAGGCATTGCTCGTGTGCCACCAGTCCCTGCCTGTGTCCCCGTGGTGTGGCTGCCCCAGGATCCACTCCAGGGCTGGGGTGGGATGGTTGATGTGGGACCTTTCAGCTCTGCCTGCAGTGGGAAGTGTCCCAGCCCCAGTGGGCTGCACAGCCCGCCAGGAGCCTACAGGGATGACAGTGGGGATGGGGATGGGGACAGGGCAGGGGCGCGGGGGCCGATCCCTGAGATGGCCCCTGGCTGCAAAGACAGTCTCCGTGTGACAGCCTCACTCCCTGGCACTGCACGGACCCTGAGCACCACCTCCTGCGACCCCACTGCTGTGCCAGTCCCCCCAAAGCGCAGTGACACCCCTCATGCACCAACCTCCCGGCACCTCCGACGCCTCCCCCAGCCCCAGGGCAGCCAGGGCTGACCCCAGAGCACCCCAGGGCAGCCAGCACCGTCCCCCAAAACACCGACCCCACAGACACAACGGGAACACGGACCCTGCGCCGATGGGAGCGCTGGCCCCAAGGCACAATGAGGACGCCGACCCCACACACTTTTGGGCACCGTCCCCATGCCCACGGCGGGGACACCGACCCCACGTGCGTGAGGGGCATCTCCCCGCTCTGCCCTCACCGCTGCAGCCCCCGGCACGCCGGTCCCCACCCGGCCAAGCCAGGGCTCCCCGGGGCTGGAGGGGGGATTATTTGCCTGTTCGTTTGCTTATGGCCTCCACGAGGCTGGAGGGGAAGTAGCCCACGCGGTCGTTGCCGGTGCGGTTGTCGTGGATGCAGCCCTTCCAGCGCCCGTCCGCGTGCTGCTCCAGCACCTGCGGGAGCGCCGGGTCAGGGGCCGGGCCGGGGGCTGGCGCTGCCACCGGGCTGTCCCCGGCCCCCCCGGCCGCACTCACGGTGATGACATCCCCGGCCTTCACGTTGAGGCTGGTCAGGTCGTAGTTGTTGCAGTAGTCCTTGACGGCCCGGACCTGCAGAGCTGCCGAGGCATCTGCGGGGCAGAAGGGCAGCGTCGCCAGCCGCTCACCCCGCGGGGCTTGGCACCCCCAGCCCGGCGCCCCTCGTGCCACTCTGTGCCCTCCAAGCCCTACCCCGCAGCATCTGCTTGATCTCCTTGCTGGCCTGGCTGGTGGTGAACTGGTTGACGATGTCCAGGGCGGTCTGGTTGTAGGTATTCCTGACGTGGGCGTTGATCCCGCTCTGCAACGGCACCGAGAGGGATTGGGAGAGGCCGGTCCCCATCCTGCCACCCCTGTGACTCCCTAGGCCACCAGGAGACCAGCAGCTGGAGGGCACAGCTCTCAGACCCTCATGTGTACCCCACTTGTGACCCTCTCCCCTCGGTGTGCACCCCCAGGACCCTCAATGCCTTGGTGTGTCCCTTCCAGGACCCTCAGTGCCTTGGTGTGTCCCCCCAGGACCCTCAGTGCCTTGGTGTGTCCCCTCCAGGACCCTCAATGCCTTGGTGTGTCCCCCCAGGACCCTCAGCTCTGCTCCCTGGGAGACTGCACAAGCTGCTCCGTGCCTCCAGCTGCGGGGTCACCCCCTTTCCCACAGCCCCTGGCTGGGTTGGGGTGCCCGGGGGGCTCTGGGGGTGCCGAGGGGGGCCCTTACATCCAGCAGCAGCCGCACCACGTCGGTCTTGCCGCAGAGAGCGGCCTCGTGCAGCGCCGTGCCTGCCTTGGTCTGCCGGTTGATGTCGATGCCAGCCTGCAGCAGGAGCCTGCGGGGCACGGTGGGGTCAGCGGGGCACGGGGGGCGCTGGCACTGCCCCCCGCCCACGGCACCCACCGGATGATGTCGATGTGGCCGTTCTTGGCAGCGAGGTGCAGGGGGCTGGTGCCGTTGGGGTCGCCGCTGTCCCCCGCTCTGGGCTCCAGCAGCGCCGCGCACATGTTGCTGTTCAGGAGCAGTTGCACCACCTGGCTCAGCAAACACAGACGGAGCAGGGCTGCAAGGGGGCTCGGCCGCCCCCCGGGCTGCGGCCCCCGGCCCCCGCCGGCCCCCCGCCAGCGCCCAGAGACCCCTTTGCCGTGAGGACACTGCACAGCCCAGCACCGGCCAGCCCTGTGCCCCTCCAGCTGCTCCAGCAACCCCGGGACCTCACAGTGCCCCTGTCACCACCCTGGGGATCTCACAGTGCCCCTGTCCCCACCCTGGGGACCTCACACTGCCCCTGTCCCCACCCTGGGGACTTCACACTGCCCCTGTCCCCACCCCGGGGATCTCACAGTGTCCCTGTCACCACCCTGGGGATCTCACAGTGCTTCTGTCCTCCTCTGGAGACCTCCCAGTGTCCCTGTTCCCCTCTCTGGGGACTTCACAGTGCCCCTGTCCCCACCCTGGGGATCTCACAGTGCCCCTGTCCTCCTCTGGAGACCTCACAGTGCCCCTGTCCCCCTCTGGAGACCTCCCAGTGTCCCTGTCCCCCTCTCTGGGGACCGCCCAGTGCCCCTGTCCCCTCCCAGTCCCCAGAGGAGGACCCAGCCCTGGGAGAACTTACCCCGACCCGGCCAAACTCGCATGCCAGGTCCAGGGGCGTCTTGCCCGAGTTGTCCATGATGCAGGGGTTGGACTGGTGCTGCAGGAGCATCTCCGACTGGGGACAAGCAGGACCCCGACCGGGTGAGGGCAGGGGCAGAGGGCTGGCACCACCCCCTCGCCAACCCCGTCCCCTCCGTACCACGTCGTAGTGGCCGTGCTGCGCTGCCAGGTGCAGGGGGATCTGGCCCTCGTCCGACGGGATGTTCACAGAGGAGCCCGCCTTCAGCACCATTTTCATGGGCTCCTTCTTGCCCTGCCAGGCCGCGTAGTGCAGGGGCCGCATGCCTGCAGGAGCGAGGAGCCGTGAGCCCTCCGTGTGCCAGCCCAGCGGGCAGAGCCTGAGCGGGGCACAGAGCCGGGCACTCGCCTTTGTTGTCCTTGATGTCCACGGCAGCCTGCGCCTCCAGCAGCAGCGAGATGAGCTCAGTGTTGCCGTTGAGCGCCGCATGGTGCAGAGCCGAGAACCTGGGCACCGAGGGGGTGTCAGGGGCCCGTCCCCTCCACAGCCCTGCCAGCCCCCGCCCAGCACCGTGGCCTCAAACCGCAGCTCTGCAGCAGCCCGGGGCCGCCCTGCCCTCCGTGAAAGCCACCCCCAGCGGCTCCGAGAGGTTTTGGGGTGAGAGCTGCTGCCTTCCTGGGGATGCTGAGCCCCCGCCGGGCTGGGCAGGGCAGGCACTGGGGTGCCCACTGAGGGTGGGGGTGCCGGGAGCCCCCTCCCCGCTGACCCACTTCCCCCAGCCTGGCCCCAGCAGCGCGGCCACGAGCACAGATGGCAGCGCTGCCCTGCCCGGGGTCGGGCCTGGCTGCGGGGTGGGCAAAGCCCCCGGCCCCGCTCTGCTCTGCCCTCGCAGCTCCCGCCCGGGAAGCGAGCCGGGAGCTGACCTACTTGTGCTCCCGGCAGCGGCATCCTCCGAGCTGGCACCGCCGCTCCGCTCCTGGCCGCGCACGGCGTCCCCGTCCCCTCCCCGGGGCCACCCCGCTGCCACCGGAGCATGGGAAAGGGCCAGGAGCCCCCAGGACACGCTGGCCTCTGTGGCCGCCCGCGGGCAGGTGTGGGTGACCATCCCCGGGCAGGGGACGCGGCCCCGCGGGGAGCGGGCTCCGGCACCGCCGCGATCCCCGGCGGGCAGCGGCGATGCGAGCAGACAGCCCGCACAGGAGAACGAGCCCGACGGCTGCCTGGGAAATGTCAACGTTTTCCGCTCCGGCGCCCTGCTCAAATCCGCTCAAGATGGTGCAAATCGCAGCCTTCCTCGGGGCTGCCTCGGGGCTTCCCTCGGGCACCTCATGGCCCAGCCGGGCACCTCGGCCACGAGCAGGGCACCGGGCACCGGCCCCGTGGGCAGCGCGGGGACACCAGCACGGCGCTCAGCCACGGCACTGCCAGCCGGGACCGAGCCAGCGCTGCTGGGATGGGGAAACTGAGGCACGGGGCCGGCTGAGCCCACCCAGAGCACAGCACAGCCAGGCTGCAGCCTGGATCCCGGGGGATCCTTTCCAGGATCTGGAGGCTGCTCCCCTTTTGCTTCAGCACCCCCTGAACCTTCCAGGAGCCGGATCCGAGCCGGGCCCTGCCTGCAGCCCCCCAGCCCTGCCGTGGTGCTCGGCCCTCCTGAGGGCTGCTGGCTCTGCGGAGCGTGAGGTGGCCCCCGGGGCGATGTCCCACTGCCCCCGGCACAGCCACGAGCTGGCAGGTACCAGGGGATGCCCGCTGCCACCACCCCGGTGAGGAGGATGAGGAGGCACCCGGGCTGCTGTGCCCATATGTCCCCAGGGCATGGGCCGGGGATCTCGGGGCAGGGGGAGCCGGGGGCAGCTGCTGCCCAGCCCCAGCAGCAGCACTCCCACGGCAGCCCCGTCCTGCGCAGGGCCCCGGCTGCCTCCCTGCAGCCTCATTAGTGCAATTAGCGGGGGTGACCGCGGCCCCTCTGCGTTGGATGTGGCTGGGGAGCGCCGCCGGTGCCTGGCGGGGTCACGGCTCTCCCACCCGGCACCCCACAGGGCTGATCCCTGCACAGCTCCCGAGGAGCCCCACGGGGCTGGGACAAACGTGCTGGGATGTGGGGCACAGCCCTGCCCCTGCCTCCTCTGGTGCTGCTCCAGGGCTCAGCTGCGTGGGCTGCTGGGGGCCAGAGCCCTGGCACTGGAGCTGGCAGCTCGGGGAGCCTGGCATTCCCACACAGACACTCGGGACCCCCACAGCAGCTGCACCCCTGCTCACAGCACCCTTGGCATGCACCCCACAGCACCCACAGCCGGGCCTGGGCTCCCACTCACCCGTCCGTGTCTTGGAAGTTGACGTTGACTTTCTTTGCTGATCCGAGGAGCTCTGGAAGGGAGGGAGGGGGGCAGGATGTTAGAGGAGGTGGCTGGTGCAGGCACGCGGGGCACAGCAGGGAGGTGACGTGCTGGCAGCTCCGGGTTTCCCTGCCTACCGAGGATGGAGCTCCCTGCAGCTCAGGATGCTCAGGGTGGGGGTCCCTGCTGAAGGTGGCAGAGCCCGGGGGTTCCTCCTGGCACCAGGTTCTGCCCATTCCCCCCTGGTTTGCCTGGGGTTCCCCCCTCTCTGGAACAGCCCCGTGGAGCCCCCGGCGGGCAGAGCTCAGCCCGTTCCCCTGTGCCCCCAGCCCCCCCAGCACTGCTGGGAAATTAAACCGCGCCGGGGCAATCCAATTAGCAGCACGAGGAAGGACGGAGCCAGATTTACATAAGATTTACCCGAAAAATGCCACTCAGGCTTTCCAGTGAGCTGTTCTTCCCACAGCGGGAGCGGGAGCAGGAGGAGGAGGAGGAGGAGGAGGGTGGGAGCAGCAGGGCAGAGCCCGGGTGGGGACCCACACAGCAGCCCCTGAGCCCAGCACAGCGAGCAGAGCTCCAGCACAGCCCCGAGTCCATGGGAGAGGACCCAAAGGCTGCATGGCCCGGCAGGGACAATGGGCAAAGGCAGGGACAAGCTGAGCTCCGGTTGGGAGAAGCTGGCTGGAAGGGGCTGCTTCAGACAGAAAAGGGGAATGTGGGGCCAGAGACACTCCCTGTGCACCTTGGCCGTGGCCCTGCTCTCTCCCCCTCCATGTCCCCGTGGCAGTGTCCCCGTGTTTATGGAATTATTGCACACAGGGCTGTGCCACAGCCCAGGAGCCTCCGCATGGACAAACGGGGCTCGGAGGGCAGCAGCAGCAGGAGGGGTGGCTGTGCCCAGCCCTGACCCTCAAGCCTGGGGAGCGGTGCCAGGCTGAGCCAGCCCTGCCCAGGCCACGCAGCGCAGATGGGCCAGGACAGAGGCTCTGGCACCCAGAGCTGGCTCCTGCTGCACCCCAGGGCTGCCCAGCTCTCCGAGCTGCAGGACCTTTGCTAATGCTGGCACAGCCCGTGTGGCAGGTGACAATGCAGAGGACGGGTCCTATCTGCCACAGCAGCCAGCCACCAGGTCCCCAGGCTCTCCTCCCACATGAGGTGCCTCCTGTGGGGTGAGCAGGAGCACTGCAAGGTGCCTGGAGAGGGACAGGACACCACAGGGTCCCCAGGGTGTAGGGAGGGACAGGAAAGCCACGGAAACCCCCACATGCCATCCCTGCCATAGCATCCCCGTGCTCCCCTGGGAAGAGCTGGGCATTACTGGTGGGCAGAGCCCCTGTGCCACCAGGACTGACCCAGTCCCCGCCAGCCCCGTGCTGCTGCCAGCGTCCCCAACAAAGGTGGCATTCAGCTCGGGTGGAGAGGAGCCCAGCGCCGCTTCCGCTGCCGCCCCGCGCCAAGAACCAGCTCCCAGGAGAAGGGGCCGGGCTGCCCCCAGGGATGCCAAGGGCCAGGGACAAAAGGAGCTGTGGGCGCAGGGGCGGCACCGTGCCCGGCCCTGGCTCCAACCTCCGGCCCCGAGACGGGCCCCGCTCCGGCTAACGGGTCCTTGGGACGGACGGACGGACGGACACTGTCAGCAGCTTGGCAGCACCTGGCCTTTCCCAGGGGCTGGGATGGGGCAATGCCCGGGCACCAGGGTGCAGTGCTGACGCCGTTGGCGATCCCCGGGCACGTGTCACCCTCGGCATCACCAAACCACCATCGCCCCAAGGCACCATAGCGGCAAATTTTTCCTCCCTGCACCTGCAGGAGAGGCTGCGGCTGCCAAAATCTGTTTAGCACTTCCATCACTGCCCGTGCCAAGTGCTTAGTCAGTGACTTGCAGCCATGCAGTGGTTTGACTTTCCTTAAAGCTCTGGAAGTGGCCGTCAGCGTGCCGAAGGCAGCTGGAGCACGGAGCCCAGCTGGGCTCCCAGAAAAGTGCCAGTTCCCTGAGCAGGAGAGAAGGATGGGTGCCCTGGTCACCAGGTCCACAGTGAGACTTGCAGCCTGTCCGGGGGCAACAAGAGCCAGGAGAGCTCATTAATGGCTGGGAATTAATGACAAGGAAAATTCTTCCACTAACAAGAGAGAGAGAAGGGAGCTGAGTGCTTCCAATTAAAAATATCGGCTACAAGAGGAGATGGGCACAGTGGGGACAACAGCAGAGCTCCTTCATGGTCACACTGCCTGTGAGAACCCGGTGTGTTCCTGGCTGTCCTCTCTGAGGGACCACCGAGCACCTGCAGCCACCATCCTGCCCTCTCCATGCAGAACCAGACGCCAGCAGGAGGGTGCTGTCACAGGGCTGGCACGTCCTTGCTCAGACAGCCCCGCCACCATCCTGGGACACCCCAGTGTCCCCTCGTGGCTCCCCACGGGCTGCTCAGGCGGTGGTTGTGCCACGTGCTATCACAGGGCTCCCCCGGTGTCTCGTGGAGCAGCTCTCCACCATTCTCAGAGCAGTTTGCACCCCACCAACACGCTGGGGAAGGAGCACGATGCCGGGCCCGGGAGAGGGGGGCACACGCAGGAGCTGGCACCGCCGGGTACGGCTGCCAGCCGCGGCTGCGGCGCGCACCGGGAGCCGCGGCGCCTGCCATCCACACCAGCCAGAGCCAGCACCGCCGCGGGGAGCGGCCCTGCACTGCTCCCAGAAATGCCTTCACTTCAGCCAGGCACTGCAGGAGCTCAAGCACGCTTGGATTGAGGCTGGCGCTGCGTGTGCAGCGAGCTCCTCGCTGGCCCTGCGCAGCCACGGCCCCGGCGGGCACCGCGGCGCGGGCGACGCACGAGCCACCGGCACGTGCAGGGCCTGTGCACGGGCAGCCCAACCTGCCCGAGCCCAGGGCCCAGGCACGCCTCACCTGGGCTCCTGGCACGGTGCCTGGCAGCTGCTTTGGGTGTCCTGGAGCAGGCCGTGAGGAGAGCCCCATGCCCAACCACAGCTCTGGGCACTGTGATGCACGTGGATGAGACCCCCGTGCCCAAGCGGGGATCCCGGCACGTGCCACGTGGAGACCCCCGTGCCCAAGCGGGGATCCCGGCACGTGCCACGTGGAGACCCCCGTGCCCAAGCGGGGATCCCGGCACGTGCCACGTGGAGACCCCCGTGCCCAAGCGGGGATCCCGGCACGTGCCACGTGGAGACCCCCGTGCCCAGTCGCTGCCCAGGTGTCCCAGAACACGCTGTATGGACACACCTGTGCCCGGGTGGCCGGTGTGTGCCATGGTGGGACCCCAGCGGCCAAGCACAGCTCTGGGCACCCCAGTGCAGCTTGCAGTGAAACCCCTGTGCCCGGCTGCCCCATCCCCTCCCTGCACACGTGCCCAAGGCCACGGCCCCACATGGTGGGACTCCTCAGGGGGCTCCTCTCCCTTCCCGGCACCCCCTCACGTGCTGATGCGCCAGCCCCTGCGTCTGCAGCCAGCGCAGCGCCAGCGGCGATCGATGCCCGGCCGGAGGCTGGGGGCTCCCGGCCAAGCCCCCGCTGACGAAGCACATCCTCACCCAGCTCCCCCCGGCAGGCAGCAGGCGGCTGCTCCAAGCAGATGGCTCCAGCCTCCGCTAAATCAACATCTACTTAATGAGGGGAAAGCATTGCTGCCCCCTCCCCAGCGTGGCGGCAGCGGATCAGCCTGGAGAACCCCCCCAAATCCTCCTCTCCATCCCTTCCCTCACCCCTCTGCTGTGACCCCGCTCCCCTCCAGCCCCATCCCTGCTGCTTCCCCACTCCCCAGCTCACGTGGGCGCCTGGGCCCCTGCGTGTGCCCCCCACAAACACAGCAGGACCCCCGAAGCAGTGAATATCCACAGGGAAGACATTCAAGGCAAGCGCCTATTTCAGAGACGGGGGGAGGATCCTGCAGTGGCATCGCTGGGAGCTGCCGGATAAAGGAAGCATCCAAAATAGCTGCTCTTAATTATATCCCTGCTAACGAGCACCACGCAAACAACGGGCACTGCACAGGAGCCCTGGCATGGGGGTCTCTTATTCCTCGCTGCGAGGATGGGGTCCCCACGGCGGCAGGGGCCATGGTGGGGACCCCGCTGAGGCAGCCACAGCAGCCCTGGCTGGGGCTGGTGATGAGGGTGGCACCGGGGAGCTGGTCCTGACAGGGAAAAGCTGTACTCCTGCAGCCAAGGTCGTGTCAGGCGCCGGGGCCGGCGATGCTCGGATGCTAACGAAGCCGTTATCATCTTCCGATCGATCGGGACTGTATAAATAATGCACCGGGAAGCTCCTTGTGCAGGGAAAGGGATTGCCTGGGGCTAAGAGGTGCCTGGGATGGGATGGAGCCATCGCAGAGCAGTGCTCAGCACAGCTGGATATCTGCTGCCCACCACAGCTGGAAACAGCTGGATATCTGCTGCCCACCACAGCTGGACACAGCTGGATATCCTCTGCCCGTCACAGCTGGATGTACACCTCTCACTGCAGCTGGACCTCCCAGTGTCCACCACAGCTGGATAACAGCTGCCCATCACAGCTGCACACCCACAGCTGTGTGCCCCCGTGCCCGTCACCAGCCATTCCCCACATCCCAAGGCAGTTTAGGGGATGCCCAGCACAGGTACAGGTGCTCCGGATGCCCGTCCCTGGCACGGCCTTCTTCAGGGAGTGGCGAATCCGCACTGGAGGCTGGCTGGGCTCTGGCAGCCTGAGTCACTCGCAGCGCTGTCCCCCGGGGCTGCAGGAAGCAGCTGAAATGCAGCTTTCAAGAGGCAGCGGGGACTCCACTGCGATGCTTTTATTTTTACAAAAGGGAAACTTTTCAGTCCCACGGGATGGCGCGGGGCTGAGCCTGGGGGCAGGCGGGGACAGGGGGCACGGATGTTCCCAGGGCAGAGCTGACCCACCAGGGCTGGAGCTGCCCAGGGGACCCAGCAGCCAGCAGCAGCTCCCGTGGAGATCCCCGCTCTCTCCCTGGATTCCCAAGTCCTATCCTCGCCTGACCTTTGCCGTGTGGTACCGTGCAGCCAGGCCAAGCCACGCTGCATCAGCCGGACCCCTCTGGGGCAGTGCCAGCCCCCCGAGTAGCACACCAGGCTCTGCTGAGCGGGGGCTCCCTGCTGACTCTGCCCAGGGCACCCAGGAACGCGGGGAAGGGCAGCAGGGACGGGCAGGAGCTGCACAGGCAGGGATGCGCTGCCTGTCCCCACGGGTGGGACATGAGGGGCCGTGCCAGCTCCGTGGGACCAGCACCGAGCGTGGCAGCCGCCCGCCGTGCCCGGTGCCAGCCGCACGCCCACTCTCGTCTCCGCGGAAATGAATGTTGGTGTCGCTTACAGGGAGCCCTAATTGCCAGCCTGTGGCAAACAGGTAATTTTCAGTAATCACCCTGGCTGGAAGCAGCTGGCACAGCGAGGATGGCATGGCAGCGATGGGGATGTGGCTGCTCAGGGCCACTGTCACCTGTGTCTGCCCATTCATCCCTCCCAGCACGGCTGGCACCGCACCTCCTCGGGACACGGGAGCAGAGAGAGCTGGATAAACCCTACACAACTCCACCCTGGGGCAGAGACCATCCTGCCCCATCCCCATCCTCATCCTCATCCTCATCCTCATCCTCATCCTCATCCTCATCCTCATCCTCATCCTCATCCCCATCCTCATCCTCCCCTCCTCACCCCTCTGCATGGCCAGCGATCCCTGCAGACAACCCAGATCAGCTCTCAGGATGCCCTGAGTGTGTGCACACGTGTGCACACATGAGCAGGCAGCCCAGATCAGCTCCTGGTGTGCCCTGAGCGTGTGCACACGTGTGCACACATGAGCAGGCAGCCCAGATCAGCTCCTGGTGTGCCCTGAGCGTGTGCACACGTGCACATCTGTGAGCAGGAGGCCCAGATCAGCTCTCAGGATGCCCTGAGCATGTGCACACGTGTGCACACATGAGCAGGCAGCCCAGATCAGCTCCTGGTGTGCCCTGAGCGTGTGCACACGTGTGCACATCTGTGAGCAGGCGGCCCAGACCCATGGGATCCTCCGGGCGCTGCTGCAGCGCGGGCTCTGAGCTGCCAGCCACGCACGGTGAAACAGGCCCCAGGTTCTATTTCAAACGTGATCCTTCAGAGCTGTCGCTTGTCCTCATCCACGGCGGGGCACCGTGCCCACCTTCTGCTTCAGGGAACGGAGGGGCAGCAGGGGCACGGGCACGGGCAGCTCTGCGGGCACAGGGCCCGGCGGCTCAGCGCTGTGCCGGTGCCCGCCGGGGTGGGTGAGCAGCAGGGACATGCAGCCAGGCCTATCCCCAGTGTCCCCAGTGTCCCCAGTGTCCCCAGTGTCCCCAATGTCCCCAGTGTCCCCATTGTCCCCCAGTGTCCCCAGGGTCCCCAGGGTCCCCAGTGTCCCCCGGGTCCCCAGTGTCCCCAGTGTCCCCAGTGTCCCCAATGTCCCCAGTGTCCCCATTGTCCCCCAGTGTCCCCAGTGTCCCCAATGTCCCCAGTGTCCCCAGTGTCCCCGGTGTCCCCAGTGTCCCCCGGGTCCCCAGTGTCCCCAGTGTCCCCAGTGTCCCCAATGTCCCCAGTGTCCCCATTGTCCCCCAGTGTCCCCAGTGTCCCCCGGGTCCCCAGTGTCCCCCGGGTCCCCAGGGTCCCCAGGGTCCCAGTGTCCCCAGCACGGCACAGGGAGGGGGCTGGCAGGGGCGGTGCAGGGCCGGGCAGGACCGGGGCTCAGGCGGCCGCGGGGCGCGCCCAGGGAGCGGCAGCGGGAGCGGGAGCGGGGCTGCGGGGAGCTGCGGGGCTGCGGGGAGCTGCGGGGAGCTGCGGGGCTGCGGGGCTGCGGGGCTGCGGGGCTGCGGGGAGCCGCGGGGCTGCGGGGAGCTGCGGGGCTGCGGGGAGCTGCGGGGCTGCGGGGAGCCGCGGGGCTGCGGGGAGCTGCGGGGCTGCGGGGCTGCGGGGAGCTGCGGGGCTGCGGGGAGCTGCGGGGCTGCGGGGCTGCGGGGAGCTGCGGGGCTGCGGGGCTGCGGGGCTGCGGGGAGCCGCGGGGCTGCGGGGAGCTGCGGGGAGCCGCGGGGCTGCGGGGAGCTGCGGGGAGCTGCGGGGCTGCGGGGAGCTGCGGGGCTGCGGGGCTGCGGGGCTGCGGGGAGCTGCGGGGCTGCGGGGAGATGCGGGGCTGCGGGGAGCTGCGGGGAGCCGCGGGGCTGCGGGGAGCCGCGGGGCTGCGGGGAGCCGCGGGGCTGCGGGGAGCTGCGGGGCTGCGGGGAGCTGCGGGGCTGCGGGGAGCGCGCTGCCGTAAACAGCCCAGCTGCAATGCAGGAGCCGGGCAGCCGCCGCTTTGTCTCTGCTCCCGCGGCTCCCGCGGGCCGGGAACCCGCGGGGCCTCTCGAGGAGGCGGCGCGGGGCTCCGGCGGCCACATCTGGAAGGGATCAGCGGCTGCCGCCGCCACGAGCCGGCCGTGCCCGGAGCCCGGCCCCACGGCCGGCCGGGCGGGAGGCTGCACCGGCCTGGGCAGCGCAGAGCCCGCGGGCACGGGGGCACGGGGCACAGGCGCTCGGGCACACGATGCACACGCTGCACGCGATGCACACGATGTTCACATGGATGCTCAGAGGCTGGGGCATGCACAGGAGCTGGGGCATGCACAGGATGCTCAGGGGCTGGGGCATGCACAGGAGCTGGGGCATGCACAGGATGCTCAGGGGCTGGGGCATGCACAGGATGCTCAGAGGTTTGGGTATGCACAGGATGCACAGGGGCTGGGGCATGCACAGGATGCTCAGAGGTTTGGGTATGCACAGGATGCTCAGGGGCTGGGGCATGCAAAGGATGCTTAGGGGTTTGGGCATGCACAGGATGCTCAGGAGCTTGGGCATGCACAGTTTGCACTCGTGCCCACGGTCACAGCGATGGATGCACAGGGATGTGGAGGGGCACACCCGGGCACACGGGAGGAGCACCCAGCCACTCGAGTGTCGAGAAGCAGAGCCTGTGCTGGCTGCTTGGGCACCATCTCCAGCTGACACCGACCACGGCAGGGCACAGCGCTGGGGTCCCCTCACCCTGCTGTGCCCCAGGGCACCCCGGCCCCACAGCCACCTCCATCTGCTCGGCGCTCTCCAGGCAGTGACCTTGGTGGGGACATCCAAGGAGACCCGGGCAGAGCTGGCACTCCCGTGCCCTCCCAGCACTGCGCTGCCCCACCACTGGCTCGTGCCAGCCCCGGTGCCCATCCATCACCGGAGCAGTCCCGGCAGCACGGGGCTGTCAGGCCGAGGCGAGGCCGGCTCTGCACCCCAGCTTCCCATTTCTCAGGCTGATTGCTCCTGTCGCTGCAGAACCCAGCATTAAACACCTCATTTTCTAGTCCCGTATTGAGTTGGAAAATACTATTAACATTTCATTAGAGCTTAAAGATCCCTCTCAGCCCGGCACAATGAGCCATCCCGTGGGTGGCATCACTCCTGTGCCAGGTGGGCTGCACTGGCCCGTCCCTCTGGGCAGAGGAGAACCAGGAGGGCAAGTCCCACGTGCGCCAGGTGTGCGACAGGATGGTGAGCCAGGGCAGAGGTGGCATCAGTGCTGCACGCTGGCTCGGTGACCTGCTGGGCATGGCCCTCCCTTGCAGCACGCTCGGCCAGGAACAGGACACAGAACAGTGACAGAACAACAGTGTCCATACAGGCACTCCTGAGTTTTGCTTCCCAATGCCTCGCCCTCACTGGAACGGAAACCTGGCCCAGCAGGACCAGCACCACTCATTAAATATCAGCACATTTATTTTCCAACATTCTCCCAGCAGTGCTGAGCACCGTTCCCAGCACACACCAGCCAGCACCAGCACCAGGACAGACACTGCTGTGGGAAACAACCTCAGGTACCACCCAAGGGCTGTGCCCTCCCTCCAGCACTCCCCCCACCAGCCCTGCCACAGCTCCCACCTGCCGTGAGCCCAGGAATGCCTTCACTGGGCACCCGGCACTGCTCTGGCACCAGCCGGGCCCTGGCACAGCACCACGGAGCTGCCATCCCCAGACACTGCTGCCACGGCTGCTGCAGACGTGCGGGGAGGGGGAAGGGGCTGGGGGCACCTGGGCACACCGAGGTGGGCAGGGCACTGATCACAGCCACTGCCAGCAGCGGGGAAGGGGAAGGAAGGGTTAAACAGAGTGCAGAGAGGAGGAGAGGAGCCAGACGCCAGCCTGGCTACTGCAAACCACCATGGGCTGGCAGGCACCGTGGAGAGAAGCTCGGGGCACCCTCAGCACTCAGAGCTGCTCAGTGCCAGCACCGTCACCCTCGGGTGCAGCTGGCCCTGCCACGTCCCCAGTGTCACCCCCCAGCACAGGGGCAGCAAGGCCCTCGTGCAGCCGTGGGAGAGCCCCGCACGAGGGGCTGCCAAAGGGCTGCTTGGTGTCCAGCCAGCTGAATTTGGGACTGCTGAGAGAAAATCCAGGCCAGCGAGGGAGCTGGGAACGGAGCCGCCGGCCCGCGGCCCGCTGCTCCTCGATGGCAGTGCCCAACTGTCCCGGGTCCCCAGGGCACCCTGCTGGGCAGGGACCCTGCGGCCAGCCCGGACACGGGGCTGTGCCGGGGCCAGGGGGCACGGGAGGGTTTGCATGCACAGCTCGGCCCAGCCACAGAGGCAAGAATTGTAAAATGATGAGAAGCCACCCCAGGCTGAGCAATCGTGCCCCTCTGGAAGGAAACTTGGCACGCAGCAGCCCACACCCGCCTGCCAAGTCCTGCTGCGAGCGAGGCTTCGCACGCGGGCTGGAAACCCCAAAAGTTTATCAGGGACCCGCTGACACGTGGATGGGTCGGGCAGCAGCCGGAGCTGCCGGGCCCTGAGAGGAACCTGCCTGTCAGCAGAGCCCAGAGCACAGCCCGTGCCCGGGACACGCCCGGGATGCTCCGGCATCTCCCGGCGCTGGCATCGCCCGCGGGTCCCAGCCCGTCCCCTTGGCATTCCGCCCCTTCGTCCCTGCCAAGGGCTCGGGGGAGGCGTGGGAGCAGTGCCTGGCCACGCCACGGGGGATGCACGGGCCCAGCACCTCTTTGGCCAGGCTGCCACAGGATCTGGCCCCCCAGCCCCTTCCTCCCAGTGCAGATGTCCTGCCCAGCACCTCTGGATGGCCCCCGAGGCAGCAGCATCCAGGGGCTCCCGTGAGCATCATCTGCTCATCCCTGCCTGGGTTTCTCTGTCAGCAGGGAGGCTCTGCTGTCCAGGGAGCAGCAGCAGGAGCTGTCGGGGGTGGCTGCCTCCCAGGGAAGGCTCCTGCTTTCCCACAGGGCCGGGGGAACCGGGCAGCTCCGGTGGCTGCCGGCCACGTGTGCCCTGGGCACTGCACCGCAATTGGATTTGCATCTGCCCTGCCTTTTACTGCATGGAAATTGAATTGTAAAATGTCAAAGGCATTTCCTAACTGCGCCATATTAGCCCGGTTTTATTAAATACTGTTATCAGAGCAGATTATGAATGCAATCAAGTGCAGGCAAGAAACCCCAGAATTAACTGGCCACTGTGCAGGAGGACACAGGAGGGCAGGAGGCAGCTGGTGAGGCCCTGCCCAGAGCCCATGGCCCCAGGCGCTCTGGCTCTGCTTCCCACTGTCCCCAAATCCTGGGGCACCGGTGAAGGAACATCCCCACCCAGCCAGTGCAGCTCCACTCACATCCCAGGATGGCAACCCAGGGTCAGCAGGACACTGAGGGCTCTCGCTGAGCTTTGAGCTCCCTTCCCAGGCAGGGCAGGACCAGCACATGGCAGCAGGGCCAGGACGAGCCCTGAGATGAAGAGCTGCTGCCAGTGACACGCAGGGCAGGATGCAGAGCCCTGCACAGGTGGCACTGCAGGCACAGGGCTCTCCTGCCCGGAGTGGGGGCACACCAAGCGCTGCCCAGGCCTCAGCACCAACATCCTGGGCGGCGGGGCCAGGCTGGGCTGGGTTACCCAGGGTTACCCTGATGTGGCAGGACACGGGGGATGCAGAGCCCTGTGCCCAGCCCTGATCCCTGCCAGGCAGCGTGGCTAACCCAGCCCCAGCTGGCCCCAGAGCTCCAACAGCACACCAGGACACGAGTCCTGCAGGGCCACGTGCTGGGACACCTCCTTGGCCACACCAAGCTGCCATGTGTGGAAGTGCTTTCCAGAGCCCCCCAGCCTGCCCGGAGGAGAAACTGGGGCAGAGGATCCAACCCTTGGCTGGAGGTCCCACACTGCACCAGCAGCACCACACAGGAGCCATTCCCAGCGTGGATGAGCTGCTGGCAGCGCCGGCCCCACAGGGAAGGAGCCAGCTCATTGCAACCCTCCACAGCCACGGAACTGTGGATCCTCTGCATGGCACGGCATGGCACGGCTCATCTCCCACTGCCCGAAGCCCCGCATGCCCAGGACAGGATGGAACAGTGGGCACGGGTGCTCCTGGAGACACCCCACGGTCCCATCCCATCCCACGGCACTGGAGCTGAGGGGAAAACGCCAAGTCACCACATTTCTTCGAGGTAGCACCGAGAAGGAGGGGACGGGGAGGGAAACAGTTTGCTGCCAAATCCCTGCATCTGATTTGCGCAACTTTCAGACAACCTCATCAATTATGGATGCCCGGGAAGCAGGCGCGGTGTGCGCTGCGGCCGGCCCGGGCCCGAACCCACACTCACACCGAACGGGGCCCCATGTCACCATAGCAACCCGCGCTAATTCACGCAAGGATTTTGTAAATCTCGTTTATTAAACCCCACATGAATAGGATATTATCCAGATAACAGAGCTAAGTTACAAATCTTGCTGGTGCCGCGCAGCGCGGGGAGCGCCGCAGGCAGGCGTGGGACCGGAGCTTGGAGGGGACGTGGGGACGCCACGGCGTGGGGACAGCCCTGCTCGGTGCTCTGCCACTCCGGGCACCGCTGCAGCCCCGCTGCCACGGCCAGAGGTGCTTGAGCACCCCGGGCTGGGAGCACGGCACCCACGGCACACGTGGCACCCGCTGCCACAGGGGGAGCGGGATCCGGTGGGGAAATGGCCCCAGAACAGCCCAGCACTGGCACCAGTGGGTCCAGCAGAGCTGGAGATGGGCAGCCCAGCAAGGGAATGGGGTGAGCATCCACCCCAACACCAGGTTTAGCCCCACTGGGTGTCCCTTGTCCCTAACCTGTGATCCTGGCACAGGGATCCTGGCCCCTGTGGCCATCCTGCCTGGTGTCCAGAGGGCTCAGCCGTGGGACACACAGCAGAATGCTGAGATGCAGAGAAGGGATGCAGAGAAGGTGGTGGCAGCCAAGCACCTCTGGTTGTTGCCACAGACATGCCAACTGTGAGCCCAGGCCAGCAGGGACTGGAGAAGGCTGTGTGGGGACACTGTTGGGCACAGGTGTTGTCCCCATACCCACACACTGCCCCAGGAGGCCACGGCAGCAGCAGTGTCTGGAGTGGGTTGGGATGAAGTGGGCTCTGAGCTGGACGTTCTTTCTGCCCTGCACAGTCCCTCAGCAGTGACAGCAACGATGGCACCGGGGGCATGGGGGACACCACGCCAGCCCTGCATGGCACGAAGAAACACATGCCGGCCTCGTGTTGGCACCGTGAACACGCTGGATGCAACACCAGAGCAGGGACATGGGGAATGCCATGCCAACCCTGCTCAGCACCAGGACATGGGACACCACGCTGGCCGTGCTTGGCCAGGAACAGCCCTGCACGACCAGGGACAGGGGACACCTCACCAGCCCTGCACAGCTCCAGGGGTGCCAACATCTGGGGAGTGCCGGCCCTGCAGAGAGGGGCCGTGGGCACAGCAATGGAGGGACTGTGTGCCCAGTGACCCAGGGCCGCACGAGTGCCCCCCGTGGTCCCTGTCCGTAGCCAGGAACGGTCCCCAGCTCGTCCCCGGCACCAGGCCTGAAACCTGCGGCTGCATCAGCACCATGAATTATTCAGTCCCGGGCGGAACGCCTCGACGGAGCACTTACATCCTACAGCGAGTAGATACTCACGGAGCTACACACACGTACGCCCGGAGACGCACACGCACAGCCACACGCACGCCCCCGCAGCCTCACACCTGGCCACGCACCCGCGGAGCCGAGCACAGCCAGCCGCAGGGATGCACCGGGAGATACCCGCCGAGCGACATCCAAACACCCCCTCAGCGCCAAACACCAACAGCCCAGCCAAACACACAGATGCCAGGGTACACACCGCCACGCAAACACCCCACGCACCCAAACACAGCCGCACACGCGCCCGCGGCAGCGCGGACACGCGCGGAGGGGCGCGGGCAGCGAGCCCCGCATCTCCCGCGCGGGCCGGCCACACTCGCTGCACGCACACGCAGATGCGCCCGGCCGCAAACCCTGCCCAAAGCCCCGGCAGCACCGGGCCCGGCTCCCGGGGGGTCGGGAGATGCTCCCGGGTACGGGGCGAGGGCAGCCCGGCCGGGGCCCGACCGCGCCGGGGGTGCCCCGGGACCGGCGGGGAGACCCTCCGCAGCTCCGCACCCGCGCAGCGCCCGGGGATGCTCCGAGCCCCGCCGGCACGCTCAGACCCACGCCGGGCAGCGCCCCCCGCCCCTCCCGGGGCGCCGCCGGGGGTTTCGGCACGTCTACGGTCCCCGCCCGCCTGCGACGAGCCGCAGCCGGCGATGGGCCGGGGATGCTCCGGGGCGGGCAGGGCGGCATCGCGGCCGGGCCCCGGGAGCAGCGCTAGGATGCGGCCCCGAGCCGCCGCGCCCGCCGCTGCGACGCCGGTGCCCGTGCGAGCCCCCCCTCGCTGTGTGTCCCCCGCCCGGCCCCGCCGCCGCCGCACTCACTGGCTTTGCCGGGCTTGGGCCTCTGCAGCAGCTTCTGCACGGCCGCGATGTCCTCCGCCTTCACCGCCTGCACCAGCTCCTGGTCCTTGCCCATGGCTGCGCCGCGCCGGGGCTGCCGGCTGCGGGCTCACGGCCCGAGCATCCTCCGCGGCGCGGCGCGGCGAGGGGCGGGGGGCGGCGGGGGGCGGCTCGGCGCGGCTCGGCACGGCTCGGCTCGGCGCGGCTCGGCACGGCTCGGCTCGGCACGGTGCGGCCCCCCCGCCCAGCCCGCCCGCTCCGGAGGCGGGGGCGGGGGCGGCGGCGGCGGCGGGCGCCCGGGGCGGGGCGCGGCGGGGCGGGGGGGCCGCACCGGGAGCGCGGGGGGCAGCGCGGGAGAGGAGGAAGAGGAGGAGGAGGAGGACGAGCAAGAGGAGGAGGAGGAGAGGGCGGGGGCCGCCCGGTGCTGCGGGCGGAGCGCGGGATCCCCCTCCCCGGTGCCGGGCCCGGGGGACGCCCCGGTGGGAGCCGCCGCGCAGCCGTGGCGTGTAACGAGCTGGCGGGTCTCAGCGGTCGGAGGGAACGGGGGCAAAACGGCTGCTCGGGGCCTCTGCCTCCTCGGGGACGAGCCGGGGGGGTCCAGCAGACCCCCTCCCGGGGTACCCCGTGCTCCCCAGCCCGGATCCGGGGTGCCCTTCGCCGCTCCCGGTCCCGCCTGGCCATCGCAGCAGCCTGCGGTGCCGATAACGGAAACCGGGCAAGGGCAGCCTTCATTATTTCTGTAAATAAAGCGCTCATTACCGCGTCATTTTCCACTTGTGTTGACACAATGGCCGGTGCAATTCGTCCCTTTCACTTTTAAGGCTGAAATGATCGAGACATTACAGCCGCGGAGGGTTCCCGGCTGTGCCGAGGGCTGAGGAAGCTGAGGAACCCGATAGGAAATGGGCCAGTGATGGACAGGGCGCTAATGTCCCCGCGGTGCCATCAGGGCAGAGCACGGACATCACTCGCACGAAATCAGCCCAAATTTCTGCCCTCCCGGACAAGTTCTTAGCTAAAAGCCTCTGGCAGTCCCAGCTCCAGCAAGCCGGCGCTGGGGCACACGGGGCAGAAGGCTGCTAGCCAGCTGGGCACCACAGCGCTGGGCACGGAGGGGTGCGGCCCCAGGTGGGGGCAGTGCCCGGGGACCGGGAGCTGCAGCCCCGTGTGAGCCCCCGTGGCAGACGGGAAGCTGGAGGAGGGAACCCAGCTGTGGCCCGGTGCCCCCTGCCCGCCCCGTGCAGGTCCGTGCCCCCCGAGCTGGAGCCCCGGGGTCCCCTGCACAGCCCCCATCTGCGGGCTGACCCCCCCTCGGGGATGGCGGGGTCCGTCTCCTCTCCCCACCCCCACTTTCCAATCCAGGACATTTGGGTTGCCAGCACGGAACGCCGTCTAATCTGCCCTCTAATCCCGCAGCCGGGCGCCGCACGGGGCCTGAGCCGCGGCCGGGCTCCGGGGCTGGGGGCTGGGGCTCCGCACGGCTCGGGGGCTTCCTTCACATCTGCCACCACCTGATAACAACCGGAGCGCCTCAACAAAGCTCCCTTTGTGCCCCACGGCTCCCTCCTGCCGGGCCCCCACACCCAGACACCCAGCGCGGGGGCAGCTCCTGCCCCACGGCCCCGCCGGGCACCGGGACCTCTGTGACCGGGGCACGCCACGGGGCAGCGGGACCACGGCGTGGGGCCGCTGGGGTGCACCGACGCCGGCCCTCCTCCCCGCCGGAGCCGGGCTTTGCGGGAGGAGCTCCAGCCTGGCGTTCCTGCGGCTCCCTCGGGCTCTTGCCAAGTCGGGTTGGTCTTTGCAGAGCAGAAGAATGTGCAGTGAAATGTCCCCGTTCCTGCCCTGCACACGCCGAGAGAAACCAGCGCCCGCAACGGGCAGAGCCTGGGGCACAGGGGGTTTAGGATGGGCACCGTGGGCAACAGGCACGTGGAAACCTGACTGTGGGAGCTGGAGAGAGCAGCAGCAGCAGGAGGGCTCATCCCACGCAGAGATCCCTGCATCCCCCCAGCACAGCTGCCTTTCCGATGGGAAAGCAGCACAGCAGGGCCTCTGCCCGGGCTGGAGAGGCAGGGGGGGTCTGGGAGCACAGCAGGGCCCGGGTGCTGGAATAACAGAGAAGGAGGAAGAGATGGAGGCAGAGTTTGGAGGCTGAAGAAGCCACCGCTGCGCTCACAGCCCTCCCAGCAGTCAGGACTGGAAGCAGACACAGCGCTGGCAGGGCCCCTGCACTGTCCCTGCTCCGTGCCAGGTGCCAGCCCCTGCCTGGGACATGCAGCCACACGTGCAGGGAGGGCACGGCCACCCTCCAGGCCAGCACGAGGCACACGAGCTCTGTCACACTCTGCCCTGTGGCTCCCAACCCCTCGGGCTCCATCAGAGCCTGAGCAGGGGCCCAGGAGCTGTCACAGGATAGAGCCCAGCCCTCCACACCAGCCGAGCTCCCTCTCCCTGCACAGGGGAGCAGAGCTGTGGCCCCCCAGCAAGCAGCAGCATCTACAAAAATACTTTATTGTGCAGGGGATGCCGGGGCTCTGTACAGTGCAGACGGCAGCAGCGCCGTCACCAGCAAACAGACACACGATGGTGGCCCCCAAAACCGGGGGGCAGCGGGAGTGGGGGGCTGCAGCCCCTACGTGGCCTTGGGCCGGCCCTTGAGGCGGATGATGGCCCGGTAGTCCCGCACCAGGTCCCGCAGCTGGTCCAGGTAGGGGTCGACGTTCTCCTCCATCCACTCCTCCACCGTGTCAGGGAAGTAGATCCTCTCCAGCTGGGCACGCAGGTCCCGGACAAAGCCCTCCCAGTCCTCATGGAGCCTGGAGGGGGGAGAGCAGGGCTGCAGCTCCCTCCTGCGAGGGACCCCTCGCAGCCCCGGGCAGACCCTCCCAGCCCCCAGCAGCACGTACTTCAGCACCTTGCTGCCAAAGCTCTCCATGTTGCGAGGGTTCCCAAACTGGCGCTTCCGGTGGTAGGGGCTGAACCAGCCCTTGATGGCACTGGAGAGGCACGGGGGACTTGGGGGCACGGGGGCCACCGGGGAGGGGGAGCTGCACATCAGGCAGGTTCCCTCCCATGGAAATTCAGGGCCAGAGGCACCAGTGCCGCTGCTCCCCCCGCTGTTACCTCTCCTCCTCCAGTGCCTTGAGGATGCTCTCCTTCAGGTGCCCATTAACCTGCTCCACCATGTGGTAGATCTCCACACCGGGGAACGCTCCCCTGCCCTCGCTGCGGAAAGGGAGGAGAAGGTGAGGGCTCGGCACATGGGGTGCACTGAGCTGGATGAATCCCAGCACCCTGGCAGGTCTGGGACCAGGGCATTTGTGTGACCAAGCCTCTGCTTCCCTCCAGTGCATCCCTTCTGACGCAACTGCCCCGACCACGCTCACGCACCAGGTGCTCTGCTCCAGCTGCACGCTCTCCAAGCCCAGCACATCCAGGACCTTCCTTTTTGCCTCTTCTGTGAAGCCCCCTGGGAGGGCGAGGAAAGGGACAGAAGAACCAGGGAGACGTCACCATGGGGCTCTCCCCAGCTTCACACACCGCCGAGGCTGAGCGAGCTGAATCTCTTCCTCCTCCACCTCCCAGCTCCCCCAGCGCCCTGCCCAGCAGGGTGGGTTGGGCAGGCAGGGGGAGCTGGGGGTGAGCCCGGCCGTGCCGGGGGGCGGGGGGCTCACCGTTCACCAGGGTCTGCAGGCAGATGGCCAGCGAGGGGATGCTGACGGGCAGCAGCTCGCAGAGCACCGAGTAGTGATCGTACCTGAGGAACAGGGACAGCCACCACCGTGCCACCACCGTGCCAGCGCGGCTCTGCGGGCACCGGGAGGGCACGAGGGGGTCCCACCACCCCTCACCTCTGCCAGCCGGTGAGCACCACGCCCTGCAAGCGCAGCGGGGCCAGCCGTGGCACGGCCTGCATCACCTTCAGCCAGCTCAGGTGGTTTTTCAGGTGGTAGCTCAGCGGGGTCCAGGCCTGCGCCGGCCCCGTGGTGCCCTTGAAGGCGCTGGCGAACCAAACGGCCTCGAAGCCGCTCTCCACGTACTTGGCGAGGAACTGCTCTGCAGCGGGACGGGCACGAGCCACCAGTGCCACCGTCCCCAGGAGGCTGCGGGGGGCTCGGGTGGGATCCCCCCAGCACCCCCGGGAGCCCGGCACGTCACCTTACCGATCTGCTCAGCCTCGAAGTCGGGCGCGTAGAACCACACCACGGGTGAGACGTGCCTCGCTATCCCGGCCTCTGCGGGGACGGCAGCGAGGGGACGTTGGTGCCGGCAGCAGGAGGGAGCCTCGGGCTCCTCACGCTTCCCCCAGGGCAAGGCGTGGGCTCCTGCTGGCACCGGGCACGATGCCAGCCAGGGTGGGCACAGAGCGGGTGCGGCTGAGGAGCCTGGCACAGGTGCCACCAGTGATGCCCCCTGTCCCCTCACCCCGCAGGGCTCCCACGCTGATCTTCCTCAGCATGTCGTCCCACATGAGCACCCGCAGCCCCCAGTACTGCGCCGTGAGGAAGCCCAGAACCTCCTTGATGTGCTTCAGGTACATGGTCCCCACGTCGCCCTTGTTGTGGCTCATCCAGTTCTTGGAGTCCATCCCCTCCCCGAGATGGAAAACCTGGATTTGGGGGAAGGGAGATGCTCAGCAGCCCTGGGAGCACCCCCAGAGCCCGGGGCGAGCGCTGGGGTCCCCGCAGAGCCCCTGCCCACCTCGTCTGCACCGATGTGGATCCAGGTGGAGCGCCGGTGCTTCTCGATCACCTGGGACAGGATGCTCTTGAGCAGGGCCAGGGTGTCAGGGAGGTGGGGGTTGAAGCTGTTGGGGAAGCGCTCGACCTCCCGCAGGTGCTGGTACTTCTCGTGCTTGAGGATGAACTGTGGGGAGGAGCCCTCAGGGGGGTGTCCAGGGGAACCCCTGGGATCTGGGATGGGGAGCGGGACTGGGACCCTCTACCTCCACATGGCCAAAGGTCTGCACCAGGGGAACCACCTCCAGCTTGTGTTGCTCCGCCAGCTGCTGGATCCGCTCGATGTCCTCCTCGCTGGGAGGGCAGGGACAGGCTCAGCGGGGGATGCCAGGGCAGAGGGCATAGCGTGGGGGCAGTTCCCCTTCCTCCCCCTCCTCTGGCACCCTACCCACATGGCCCCAGTTGCCCCACATATGTGTGCACTTTACTGAAGGGCACAAACATTGACCTGTCAGGGCAGGAAGAGCTGCTGGTGTGCCCAGCAGCACAGCCTGGCACTCTGACCGCGGGTACCGTGGGCACGGCGCCGGGTGGGTCACACCCAGCCCCTGGCACAGCGGGACCCGAGGGGGCCGCAAGCCCCACGGCCAGCTCGGCACACAGCCCTGCTCACCTGTAAGCGTACGGGGACCTGAGGATTTCCAGCTCCCCCTTGAAGGGGAACATGTCCTCGTACTCCATGAGGACGCCGTTGGCTCCCAGCTGGGACAGGAGGGGGAACACCTGCAGGGTGGGCAGGGTGGGCTCAGCAGTGGGGATGGCACAGTCCAGGTGCCAGCAGGGCCGAGCCCCGTCAGTGCATCCCTGCCTTGGTCCCCCCTCCCTGTCCTGGGCATCCTCACCTGTTCCAGGTAGGAGACTCTGGGCGCAGCTCCCTTGAGGTCCAGGTGGACCAGCCTCATTTCGGTGGCACTGACATCCCTGGAGACCTGCTGCTTTTGCTTCAGGGTCATTATCTTTGCTGCAGGGAGCTCCAGAACCTGGCTCTGGGGGATGATGTCCTGGACGACGTCACCTGTGTCCCCCCAGAACCCGCTGTCCTTGCTGACGTGCTTGTGCAGCTCCAGGGTAAAGCTGCAGGGAGCGGAGCAGGGGTGGGGGTGTCCGTGGGGTTATGGGGGCACCAGCTGCCCCCAGCACCAGGCACCACACAGACACAGCCCAGGGGGTGCCACAAACCCCGGGCTCCCCCCCCGGGGTCCTGCTGTCACCTCACCTGTCACGGAAGAAGAACTTGATGCCAGCCAAGGCAACGAGGAGCAGCACGACGAGGCGCAGCAGGTTCAGCCGGTGGCTCCGCTGGAAGGCCATCGCTGGGACCTCTGGGGACACACGCGGGGGCTGGTACTCCGTGGCCAGCAGTGGCCACGGAGGGACCCCCAGCACAGGTGAGCCCACCCAGCCCCACGTACCGTGCCCTGCTGCCCTGCCCGCGGCAGCACGAGACCCAGAGAAGGGCGACATGGGGGCAGCCCCTCTGGCCAGCCTGCTGCCCAGCGGGGACGTGTGGCAGTGCCCCGAGTGTCCCTCCTACCTCGTGTGCCCCAGCGCGGGGCCAGCGGCCGGCTCCGCCTCTCCCTCTGCCCGCACGGGTGAGGCCGGGGCCGGGGCAAACAGGGCGGTGGCTGCAGGGCAGGTCCCCACCCGGGATCCCGTCCGGCTGCCGGTCACCCCCGGGCCAGGGCCGTGTCACAGGGCGGCTGGGTGGGCCGGCATCACGGGCTGGGCACGGTGCATCCCTGCGGGTAGGGAAGAGGTGATTGGGAGCCACCCGGGCACATGCCAGCACCGGGCTGCACCGGGATGGCACCGGCACGGCCGCGGCACTGGCACGGTGAGGGTGGCACCCGCAGGGCCCGCGCGAGAGGCAGCACGGATCCTCCTGGGAGCCACATTCAGGCACTTCTGCCCCTTCCTTCTCCTGTTTCTCCGGTTCTGGAGTGTTCGGGGAGGCCCGGCCAGGGCAGCGCAGCCCCCCAGGCCCCGCGGAACCGGCGCCGCCGCTGCCGCCAGCGCTCCCGGTGAGCTGCCAGCCAAACACACCCGAGCTCGGGGTTAAACTCAGCTCCTCCGGCAGACTGGGGAAGTGAAAAGCAGATTTTGGCAGCTGCGGGTGCCCAAGCGGCTCAGCTGATCGCGAGGGTTTTGTTTGCGTTACCAGAGCGCGGCGGCACCGGGGAGAGCCGCGCTGAGCCGCCCCGCGCCCCGAGCGAGCCCTGGCCCAGACACAGCCCCGGTCCCTCCCGACACGGGGGCTGAGCCCCCCGGAGCCCCCCGGCAGCAGAGCTGCTGTGCCCAGAGCACGAGGCCCCAGCCAGGGCACAGGGCAGGACAGCGACGAGCAGTGGCTGGAGCATTCCCGCTCCATCCCCACGGCCCCGGTGCCCGCGGGTACCCAGTGTCTCGGTGCCCGTGGGCAGGAGGAGGAGCAGGAGCCGGATTTTGGGGAGCACTGCACTCCTTCCCTCGTGGCACTGCAGCTCCTGCGCTGCGGGGGACAAATCTGGTTCCCGCTCCCTGCCGTGCCCAGCTCGGGATATTCCTGGCAGCTCCAGCAGGGATGTGCCGGGCTGGAGATCTCTGCCAGCCCAGGGGTCACCACTGCGGGCACGGAAAGGCACCGAGGGCACACAGGACGGGGGGCAGTGGCCCCTGGGCACGCAGCATGGGGAGCCCAGCACCCAGAAAGGCCATAAATATGCCAAGTGCTAATGGCGCTGTCATGGGAACACAGCGCCTGATCGGAACAGGGATAAATATTTAGACAGACGCTGTCAGCTCGCCAGGATTGGGTGTTTTTAATGCACGTTATCTTATTTAAATAGGGCAGGTTCTCAGGGCAGGAGCTCCCTGGCACTGCCAGGGCGAGGGACGGAGCGGGGGAGTCCCGAGGGGTGCCGGGGCAGCCGGGGCGCTGTCCCTGCGCCACGGGGACACCCCGGGGCAGCGAGGGCTCGGCCCTGGATGCCGCCCCTCGAACCGGCAGCTGGCCGCCAGCACCGGCTGTATTTGTGACCTCGCGTCCGCTGCTGCCCCGGGCCCGGGAGCTCGGGGAGGCCGCGGCTGGCACGGGCGGCCAGGCTGGCTCCCGGGGGGGCGAGAGCGGCCGCAGCCCCGGCCCCCTCCCTGCCCCCAGGGTGGGCTTTGCTGCCAGCCCCCGGCATCCAGCCCCGCTCACCTGCCCGAGCCCCCAGGAGGGGAGGGTGGACGCAAACAAACCCAAACCTGAGCCCGGAGGTGGCAGGGGCCGTGCTGGGGAGGGAGCCGAGGGTCCCGGGGGTGCCACTGCGTTCCGTGGGCAGGCAGCGAGGGTTTGGGGTGCCCCCCCGCTGCCCGCAGCCCCGCTCCGGTGCTCCCCGGTGTTTCCACGGCGAACCCCCGTGCCCCGGCACCCCCGGCACCCCCGGCCGTGGGGCAGCCGTGCACGCTCACACACACGTGCACACGCTCACCCGCTTCCAGAGCATTCCATGGCCGGCCTGGCCGTGCCCAGCCCGTGCTGCCAGGCTGTGCCACCCCCCGGGACGAGCTGCCCCTCGCCAGGGGTGACAGGGATGCAGCCCCACAGCCGGGGACTGCTGCGTGGGGAGGCTGCAGGTCTCTGTGGGGTGCAACCCCGGCGCAGCAGGAGGGGGCTGCTCCCTCATCCCTGGGCACAGCTGCTCCCTGTCCCATCCCTGTCCCTCCCATGGAGCAGCCTCTGGGCACAAGGGACCCTTCCCACAGCCCACCCATCCCTCTGTGCTGCGGGGCACCCCCCACACCCCACAAACCCGGCACACCCCACAGCTTCCCACACCAAGGACACCTTGGGCACTCCCACTCTCCACGGCACCCCTGAGACCCCGGGCACACCGGCGTCCTCCGCGGGCATCCCTGCATCCTCCCCGGGCATCTCTGCATCCTCCCGAGCATCCCTGCATCCTCCCGAGCATCTCTGCATCCTCCCGAGCATCTCTGCATCCTTCCCGAGCATCCCTGCATCCTCCCGAGCATCTCTGCATCCTCCCGAGCATCTCTGCATCCTTCCCGAGCATCCCTGCATCCTCCCGAGCATCTCTGCATCCTTCCCGAGCATCCCTGCATCCTCCCGAGCATCCCTGCATCCTCCCCGGGCTTCCCTGCGGCACCGGGGCCCTGCGTCCCCCCGAGCATTCCCGCATCCTCCCGGTACCGGTCCCCAGCGCGGCGCCGCCATCTCCCGGCCCCGAGCATCCCCCGCTGCCCCGGCCCTTACCGGCAGGTGCGGGGCGGCCGCGGGCACCGCCGGGAGCGGGCACGGGCACGGGCACGGGCACGGCCGCCGCCGCCGCCGCTCTTAAAGGGCCCGGTGCCCGCCGGTGTGGCGAGTGAGGAGGGACGCACCGGGCTCAGCGGGCACCGTGCCCAGCGCCCCGGTGCCACACGAGCGCGGCAGGAGCACCGGCAGAGCGCGGAGCTGCCGTCCGCCCTGACCGGGAGGCACCGGCACGAGGGGCGGCCCCGGGGTGGCTCCGCGGTGCTCGGTGCGTGCCCGGTGTTGGTTCCCCGTTCCCGTTAGGGCCCGGTGCGTGCCCAGTGCCCGCCCCCGCCCAGCAACGCCCGGTGTGTGCTCTGTGCCTGCAGCCCGGTGTGTGTCCCATGTCCCGTGCCCCGTGACCAATGTGTGCCCAGTGTGTGTCCGTGTCCCGTGCCCCGTGTCCTGTGTCCTGTGTTCCATGACCAGCGCGTGTCCCATGTCCCGCGTCCCGTGCCCCGTGTCCCGTGTCCCATGTCCCGTGTCCCGTGCCCCGTGTACTGTGTCCCGTGCTTGGTGTGTTCCCAGTGTGTGTCCCATGTACTGTGTCCCATGTTTCATGTCCCATACTTGTCACACAGTGTGTGCCCTGTGCCCAGTGTGTGTCCTGTGTCCCATGTCCCGTATCTCATGCCCCACATCCCATGTCACTTGTTCCATGCCTCGCATCCCATATCCCATACCCCATACCCCACATCCCATATCCCATATCCCAAATCCCAAATCCCAAATCCCAAATCCCACATCCCAAATCCCACACCCCATATCCAACACCCCAAATCCCATACCCCACATCCCACACCCCACATCCCATACCCCATATCCCAAATCCCAAATCCCAAATCCCAAATCCCAAATCCCAAATCCCACATCCCAAATCCCACGTCCCGTTTCCAGCACTGCGCCCCCTGGCGTCGCTGCTGCTCTCTCCCCCCGCCGCGCTCCGTGGTCTCGCCCGCCGCTCCCCCCGCGCCCGGGCCATGGTCCGTCCCTGTCGCCGCTCCCGCGCATGCGCGCTCCCGCCGGACGCTGCGCACTCGGGAGGCGCCGCGCGCACGCGCAGAAGCGGGAGCCGGGAGCGGACCGGGAGCGGACCGGGAGCGGACCGGGAGCGGACCGGGAGCGGACCGGGAGCGGACCGGGAGCGGACCGGGAGCGGACCGGGAGCGGACCGGGAGCGGACCGGGAGCGGACCGGGAGCGGGGCTGAGGGAGACCCGCGGGCCGCGCCGACACCTCGCGGCGTGAGGGCGGCCCCGCAGGCTTTAGGGAGCCCCCCGAGCGCGGCGGGAGCGGCGGCACCATGAACGCGGCGCAGGGCACGGTGGGCAGCGACCCGGTCATCCTGGCCACGGCCGGCTACGACCACACGGTGCGGTTCTGGCAGGCGCACAGCGGCATCTGCACCCGCACGGTGCAGCACCAGGACTCCGTATCCTTCCTTCCGTGCCCGGCGCTCGGGGGCGGGCCCGGCTGATGCTCCGTACCGACCTTAACGGGACCGCAGCAGGTGAACGCGCTGGAGATCACGCCGGACCGGAGCATGATCGCGGCCGCAGGTGCGCGCTCCTGCCGCGCCGGTGCTCGGCCGCGGTGCTGAGCCACTGCCCGGTGCCGGGCTGCTGCCCGGTGCTCAGGCTCTGCCCGGTGCTCTGCCCCAGCCTGGAGCTGAGCCTCTACCCGGTGCTGAGCCGTGGTGCTGAGCCTCTGTCCGGTGCTCAGGCACTGCCCGGTGCTGAGCCTCTGCCCGGTGCTGAGCCGTGGTGCTGAGCCTCTGCCTGGTGCTCACAGGGTACCAGCACATCCGCATGTACGACCTCAACTCCAACAACCCCAACCCCGTCATCAACTACGACGGCGTGAGCAAGAACATCACCTCGGTGGGGTTCCACGAGGACGGCCGCTGGATGTACACGGGCGGGGAGGACTGCATGGCCCGCATCTGGGACCTCCGGTGGGCACCGGGGCTTCCCCGGCCCGGCAGCCCCCCCGGGAGCCCTGAGCACCCCTGTCACGCATCCCACAACCCCTGAGCACCCCTTCCTTATTCTGTCCCAGGTCCCACAACCCCTGAGCACCCCTCCTTCATTCTGTCACAGGTCCCACCACCCCTGAGCGCCCTTCCCTCCCTCTGTCACAGGTCCCGGAACCTCCAGTGCCAGCGCATTTTCCAGGTGAACGCTCCCATCAACTGCGTCTGCCTGCACCCCAACCAGGTGAGGAAGCTGCCTCCTCTGGGGTTCCCAGCTCAGAGAATCCTGAGGAACAGAGCTTAAAGCTCATCCCATCCCACCCCTGCCACGGCAGGGACACCTTGCACCATCCCAGGCTGCTCCAAGGCCCCTCCAGCCTGGCTTTGGGCACTGTCAGGGATGCAGGGGCAGCCCCAGCTGCTCTGGGCACCCTGTTCCTGTGTCACCTCTGGGTAAACCTAAGGGGCTGCAGAGATGTATCCCAGCAGAAGATGGGGTACAGCACAGCATGGGCTGGGGGCCTCACACGATGTGTTTGTGCTGCTGACCTGGTGGCTGTTGCAAAGGGACAGCACAGGGGCTGCACTGAGCTCATCCCACGGGAGGAAACGCCCTTGCAGTGGGCCCTGGGGATGTGATGGGAGCAAAGCTGGAAGAGTGAGGGCAGCTGGGGAGCTTGAGGGTGACAACACTGCCAGGGAAAAGCATCCTGGGGCCTTTGGCTGTGATTCCCTTCAGGTGGGGTTTGGTTGAAGTTCCCCAGTGGGTTCAGCAGCTGTTGCTGAGCAGAGGGAGAGCGGGGGCACTTGAAGAGGCTGAAGAGAGCACGAGCAGGGAAATCAATAGGGGTCAGTCAGTGCTAATGGCTGGGCTGGGCTTGCAGGACTGTGGTTTTTCCTGCCGACCATCCAAACCTCTGTAAAGTCCTGAGTCATGGAAATGTTCCCCTGCGTTTCATTTGGCAAAGGTTTAATTTTGCAAATCAGGAATTTCAGGCGAAATTTGAGATGGGTTATTTGGAGCAGACTACCCAAATCATGTAGACAATCCGCTGTCTTGTAGTGTCAGTGCTGTGAGAGTGTGTTGTGTTAAATGAATGTTACTGAACATAGGTCTTTGATGTGAAATAATCCCTGAGCACGGTGCTGCTGAGGTGCAGAGTGCTGGTTTGTGAGCAGAAGATGGATAATTAGACCAAAGGTGGCAGCATTTGTTCGGGCAGTTCCGTGGCTCTGCAGTTCCCTCTGCAGAGATGCTGATCCAATTATCCAGAGATTCCTCACGGTCTGAGTAAAGCCATGAAAACTTTGGACTCCTCATTTACACCTGCTGAGAGGGGGCTGAGGAGCTCAGAAGAGACTTTTGTGCAGTCAGATAAATGCATTGAGTGGTGTCTGTCTCCTTGGAAGCAGCCTCTGCTCCCAGAGACAGGATTAGCTGTGCCTGATGACCTGATCTCCTCTAGGGATTCTGCTAAAATTATGGACAGCGCAGGGCTGTCGATAAAGGCCTGCTCTGAGTGGAGACATGCCAGCATTGTCTTCTGCCCTGAGCATGGGATCAGAGCCAGGACTCCTGCCCTTGGCTCTTGTCCTTCCCCTGAGAAGGGGGGAGAGAGAGGAAAAACCCACTTCGGTTGTGTTTTTCTGGTATCTGCACCCTTGAGTGCTTCAGTTGTTCAGTGGCCAAGCTGCCCCTTACTGCTGCCTCTCAGACATGCTGAAAACCACTTGGCTGCTGTGGGTGTGCCACAGCCCTGGAACCAGGACAGCTCTGTTTGCTCTGGGGTTTAGAAAATCAGCAAGCCCTTCTGGGGAGGGAAACAGCCTTTTTGTAGAGTGTCACGGGAGTCAGTACCCGGCTGGGATAGGCAGGGTGTGAAACAGCCCTGAGCTGGGGAGGGAGGAGGCAGGACAGGACCGTGCTGTAGTGGTGCTGCAGGGGCACTGTCACTGCTGAGGCAGGGCTGGGAATGATGAGACTCTTAAGTTTAGAAGGTAAAGAATGAACTTTATTAACAAGTACGTTTCTCTTTTATAGAGAACTTCGTGACAATTAATTTCATTGGTCTTAATTGGTCTTTCATTGGTCATTTTACACTATTGGTGTACTATGAATAGCACATGGTGGTAGAACATATCTACAATCAATATGAACAGAAAGAGAGATAATAGATAATTTAAATTTCTCTTGGACTTTTTCCCAGGCTTAGCCTGGTAGAAATCTCTCATTTTCTCTCTGATGCAACTGAGAATATCCATAGGGCACGACGTGGGTGCCAGCTCCAGGCTGCTGCTCACGGTGCCCACAGAGACACGGCCGTGTGCCCTGCAGGCAGAGCTGATCGTGGGCGACCAGAGCGGGGCCATCCACATCTGGGACCTGAAGACTGACCACAACGAGCAGCTCATCCCCGAGCCCGAGGTGTCGGTGAACTCGGTGCACATCGACCCCGATGCCAGTTACATGGCGGCCGTGAACAGCTCGGTGAGCTCCCCGATGGGCTGGCCCGGGCAGCCGGGCTGGGTTTGGGTGGGCATCCAGCAGCCCGGGCACAGCTCCCGCTGTGTCTCTGCAGGGGAACTGCTACGTGTGGAACCTGACGGGCGGCATCGGTGAGGAGGTGACGCAGCTGATCCCCAAGACCAAGATCCCGGCGCACACCCGCTACGCCCTGCAGTGCAAGTTCAGCCCCGACTCCACGTGAGTGTGCAGCCCCTCACCTCCCTCCCAGGGCAAACATGGGCCTTTTGGGGCAGGCAGGGGCCAGCTGTGTCTCCAGCTGTGCCTCCAGCTGGCTCCACACTGCAGGTCCCCAGAGAGGAGGAGGACAGCGGGCAGGGGATGTGGCACCAGGGGGTTGCTGTCAGGGGTGTCCCACTCATGCTCCCTGAGCTCAGCAAAGTTTGCAGCCATGAGCTGTTCTGCAGCTGCTGCAGTGTGAGCTCCTTCCCGCAGTCTGTTCAGCTGGAATCTGCTAAATCAGACTGTAAGGAGATCTGATTGCAATGGGGGCAGCTCTCCAGGCTGGCACTGGCCCTGGCCCAGCTCTGTGGCAACCAGAGGCCCACAGGGGGACAGTGACTGATGAGGTTGCCCTCAGATGTCTCCTTCTTGCAGGCTCTTGGCCACCTGTTCTGCAGATCAGACGTGCAAGATCTGGAGGACTTCAAACTTCTCTCTGATGACAGAGCTGAGCATTAAGAGCAACAACCCTGGGGAGACATCCCGGGGCTGGATGTGGGACTGTGCCTTCTCCGGGGACTCCCAGTACATCGTCACAGGTGAGGCACCACCTGGGCTGTGCCAGGGCTCTGCAGCAGCCAGGCCTGCCCACTTACCCTGGCTGGGACACGGCCAGAGACTGGGGCACAGGGCTGTGAGGTGGGAGCAGCCAGTTCTGCTGGCTGGAGCATTTTGTGCTGCTGCAGTGGGGCAGCTGTTGGAACTGTAGAGGAGAGCTCCAGCTGTGCTCTTCAGCTCCCAGCTCCCAGCCTGTTAGTCCCTTGACCACACCTGTGGTCATTTCCACGCTCACTGCTCTCCAAAAGAATGAAATCCCAGAGAAATGCACTGAGCTGCTCTGCCTTGCTGGTCATCACCAGCCCTAAGGATGCCTGCATGAAGCAAGAGCAAAAATATTTCTTAGAATAATAGTAAAAAAGAAGCTTAAAAGGTAACATATATCCAGCTCTTCTTTTCACTCTGTGTTCCAGCCTCCTCTGATAACCTGGCCAGACTGTGGTGTGTGGAGACAGGAGAGATCAAGAGGGAGTACAGTGGCCACCAGAAAGCCGTGGTGTGCCTGGCCTTCAACGACAGCGTCTTGGGGTAACAGCCACCTGTGGCAAGGACAGGACCTCTGCTTGTTTCCCCTTGCCAGACCCTCTCCAGAGCCTGGGACACGCTCTGTACCCATCCCCTCCTGCACGGAGAGGGCTGGGGCTCTGACAGGGGCAGCTGCACTGCCTGAGGTGAGACCAGGCTTCAGCTCCAGGCAGCACATTGCTGAAACGTGTGTGGGAGGGAGTGGGACAGGGAGGCACGGTCCCACTGCAGGGACGCGGGTACAGTTCAGCTGCAGGAATCCCTGGGGCATTGGCTGCTGACAGCTCTGGATGTCCCTGTACCCCAGAGTTGGGAAAAAATAAAAGTCAGCCTTTGCCAGTGATGGGAGAGGCTGAGCAAAGAGGAGAAGCAGCTCTTGTCTTGGTTTGCAATCCCTTTATTCAAAGTGTTTCACAGAGTGACTTGGAGAGCTGCTCTCCTAAAGCCAACCACCCCCTAGATGTAACAACAACCACCTTGTGTTGAACAGAGCCTGGAGCCCCAAAACTCCAGCTGCATTCTGGGATTCCTCTGGGCCTGGGTCTCCTAATTCCTATGGATGAGACACAGCCCTGGAGCAGAGCTGCAGTGTCTGTGCTGGCAGTGCTGAGCAGAGGCCTCCTGTTTCTCTAAACTCTCCTGACCCGCAGCACGGAATCAGCAGGAAGCTCTGGGGATGTTGCAGGTGTTCCCTTCCTTGTGGAAGTCAGAGGCTTTTCAGGAATCCAGTTCAAGTGTGAGGGCAGAGAGGGCGGCCGTGGCTGCAGCACTTACTCGGGCAGGTAATAGAAGCAGATGGAGACACAGATGTTGCTGGGGAAGCAGATGTCAATGCACAGGTAGATGAGGCGCTGCTTCCCCGGGCCTGCCAAGGAGCAAGGACAGCAGTGAGAGCAATGCTTTGGTCCTGCAGCTGCAGAGTCCCCGGGGATACTTTGCTCCTGCAGCTGCAGAGTCCCCGGAGATGCTTTGGTCCTGCAGCTAGAGTCCCTGGGGAGCTGAGCAAGGGGAAAGCCTCAGGCATGACCTTTCTTACTCAAGCTGGAGTCAGATGGAGCAGGCTGACAGCTCAGCAGGCTGCTTTGGCTGAGGGTGAAGATGACAGGGATTAACCAGCGGTGTCTCAGGGGACAGCTCTGTGTGCTGGCTGTGCTGTGCTGCTGGGCAGCTCAGAGCCCATCCCCGTGCCACGGCTCAGGACAGGGGGTGGGTACAAGCCAGCACTCAGGGGTGGTGAACAATGGCCTGATTTTGTACTAGAGGTCACCCGTCCCTGTCCTGGGCCTTGGCAGCCTGTCCTGGGCTGCATCAGCTGCTGTGCAGCGGAGCCTGATCCTCTTAGAGGTGCTAGAAAAGCTGCTGCTTCCCCTGCCAAGGGCAGTGCCCCGCTTACCGTGCCCTCTGCGCACCCAGAAGATGGAGGTGTGCTCACACAGGGTCTGCACAGCCTCCCCCAGGCCCCTGGGCTCCAGCTGCTCCCCTGCCACAATGCCCAGGAACTCCCGGTAGAACTTGGTCTGGTTGTTGGGGTGCAGCAGCTGCTCAGCCTGAAAGAAATGGCGCTGCTGGTTCCTCACTTTGTCCCTCAGGCCCCAGAGCCCTGCTCTGGCTCCCAGGGCACCCCAGGCGTGCTCTGCAGCCCAGCAGGTTTCTCCTGCCAGCTGCCCTGCCCCAGCTCTCATTTTCTGTCTGTGGGTGCTGGCAGCCCCAACACTACCCACTTTTACTTCCATTTAGGAGCCTCAGGGCTGGGCAGGTGCTTTCCTCTCCCTGCATCCCTTTTGGGAGCCTGTGTCCCTGCACTTCTCTGGGAGTAAGGTGAGGACCAAGGAGCCCCCAGGAGCTGCTGAGGAAATGGATAGCAGATGGCAGGGGCACAAAAAAATGTGGCTTTCTGTCTTCTGGAAACGGAATCTGCCCCTTCTCAGGCATCCACTGACACTTTGTTCCGAGGGTCCGTATACATGATTGCCTCCAACTTTCTTCCCTGGGAGTTGGTAACAAACCCCCCTTTGTTTTTCCTCCCCCAGATTTTTGAGCAGGTAACAGAATCCAGTGGGAGCAGGTGCTGCAGGAGCCCTGCTATTCACCTCCATGGGACACATCCCCCTGCCCCAGGCTGCTTCCCACAGGCATCAGGGTAGGGATGAACCCAGGAGCTGCTGCTCACAGCTGGCTGAGAGCCCAGCCTGGGGGCACAGCTTTGCTCCTGTGAGCAATGAATCCCTCAGAACAGGGGCTGCCACTGCTCCCCCCAGCTGGGAGACCCCTGCCCTGGCTCCCTGAGGGTGGAGAGTCACTCCTGCAAACCCACAGAGGGGAGAACGCTCAGCAGCCCTGTGCAAAGCTCAGCCCATCCCCCAGCTATCCCGGGAATGCTGCAGCAGCTGCTCACGCTGTGCTCAGAGGTGTTGAGAGCTGTCTGCAGGGTCTGCAGGTCCCAGGGGTCCATCCTCCTCAGGTAGCAGGCTCGCTGCTCCAGCGGCTTGTAGCACACGTAGCCCTGTGGACAGATGTGTCCCTTGGAGCAGGCAGCACATGCCCACCCCTGTCCCAGGAAACCCCCAAAGTGTTTCCCCTGCTCTGTGCTCACGACTAAAGGTGCAGAGGAAGGCAGCAGAGAGGAGCTGGGGAGGCAGAGGTGCCCCAGCACTCACGTTCCTGCTGTCGTACAGCACCACGGCGCTCAGGTTGCTCTGCGAGGTGATGTAGTAGGTGACGGTGCTCCTGGCCTCGTCCACCACGGCAGTCTGGTTCCTCAGCGGGTCCTGCTGGCCCTGGAGCGTCACTCGGAGGAGCTGGGAGCCAGCCTGGGCACGAGGGGCGGGGAGGCAGCAGCCAGCATCAGCTGCTCCCTGTGCAGCATCTCCCCCCAACACCCCCAGCTGGCCCTGGGCTGGCCCCTGCTCCTGTCTGATTCAGCCGTGGAGAGGAGGAGGCTCTGACCCACAGCTCCTCACCCCCAGTGCCCCTCGTGCCAAGGGCACCAGTGCTGGAGGAAAGGGCCAGGGGACTCCCAGCCCTGCCTGCAGCCTGCCAGCACCTCCCTGCCTTGTCCAGGGGCTGATCCAGCCAGACTCGGCCCACAGCTCAGCCCACCCATCCCTCCTGAGAGCTGCTTCCCACGCAGCCCAGGGCTGCAGGAGGGAGGAGGCTTCCTGCCCAGATCAGGATCCCTTACCTGGGCAGAGCTGGGGGAGAAGCTGAGAACCCCCACGACAGTGACACCAACGACTGCAAAAAACAACAAGGCAACGGACAAGATGATCCAGAAGGTCCTGGAGGGAGCTGGGAAGTATGCTGTGGTCCTCCTGTCCTGGGACACGGGGCAAAAGAAGGAGGAACAGGAGTTAAAATTGACCCTTCTGCCAATTCTTCCTCATCAAACAAGTTTCCAGCTCATGCCACAAAGCCTTGTGCAGACTGGTTGGAGTGCAGCACCTGGAATAACGGAGCCTTTATCCCAGAGTGCTGGAATTCCAGATCCAGCATCCTGGTAACCAGCACTGCCACAGCCAGGAAAGCTGCAAAGCCCTCGGGGCAGGGCTGGAGCAGCAGCTTTCCAGACACAGGGAACAACAAATTCAATTATTGTGGTGTACAGCAGAAATCCCCAGTGGGACAGTCAGCATTGGAATCAGACCCTGTGTGGAGTGACCCCCCTCCCTGCACTGCTCTGTGCTGGATTTTCTTCCTAAATTGTTCTCCATGAGACCAAGGAAAAGAGCTTGGCAGCGCTGTGACATTTCTATTGGCTCTATTAATTTACTTTAATTCTTATATTGAAGCAATTAAATTTAACATTGGCACGTAACAGGATTTTTACAAAGCAGAAAATGTGCTTTCAATAATCTCAAACACAGGCCACATTTAAAAAAGAACCTGTTTCTCAATCCTCTGAAGGACAGAGAAATTCAATCCATGCCCAGGATTACATGTGCTCCAGCTGCACGAGGATGGGCTCATCCAGCCTTGGGACAGTTATGGATCTTTATTGGAAACTGGGAACTTCCAGATTATTCCCTCAGAAAAGCAGTGAGTTGAAGCTGCACCCATCTGAAATCCTATCAATTCCAGCAGAGCAGAGCCCAGCCCTGCAGTAACTGGCAGATTTTCCATAACCAGTGGAATTCCCTCAGGTGGGAAAGGTGCAGATGCAGAACTCCAGCAGCTCCCAGCCCTGAGCAGGGCACAACTCATGCCCATCCCTGCCCTGGTTCCTGCAGGAACAGGGAATACTCACTGCAGGAACAGGGAATGCTCACTGATGGAGCAGGGAATACTCACTACAGGGACAGGGAATGCTCACTGATGGAACAGGGAATACTCACTACAGGGACAGGGAATGCTCACTGGAGCAGGGAATGCTCACTGATGGAGCAGGGAATGCTCACTGCAGGAACAGGGAATGCTCAATGCAGGACAGGGAATACTCACTGCAGGAACAGGGAATACTCACTGATGGAAGAGGGAATACTCACTGATGGAGCAGGGAATACTCACTGCAGGACAGGGAATACTCACTGATGGAAGAGGGAATGCTCACTGATGGAGCAGGGAATACTCACTGATGGAGCAGGGAATACTCACTGATGGAACAGGGAATGCTCACTGATGGAAGAGGGAATACTCACTGATGGAGCAGGGAATACTCACTGCAGGAACAGGGAATACTCACTGATGGAGCAGGGAATACTCACTGCAGGGACAGGGAATGCTCACTGATGGAGCAGGGAATGCTCACTGATGGAGCAGGGAATACTCACTGATGGAGCAGGGAATACTCACTGATGGAAGAGGGAATACTCACTGATGGAGCAGGGAATACTCACTGCAGGGCCAGCACGGCCGGCACCGTCTCCTCCTTCCATCGTCCTCTTCAGGCTCGGACCCGGCTGCTGCCGCTCTGCCTCCTGCCCGCGCTCAGGCTGGGCATGGTCCCGGCTGCGGGCACACCCGGGAGAGCTGCAGGTGTGTTCCTGGGCCATAAATACCTGTGCTCGCAGCCAAAGGGCTCCGCGGGAGGGGAAACCTGAGGCCGCAGCGGGAGCTGAGCGCTGCTGTCAGTGCCCGGCGCGGCTCTTCCTGCTCAGCCCCGGGACGGGCAGGAGCCACAGTCGGGGCCTTTGTGTGCCCCCGGGGCTGGCACGGCCCAGCACGGGCCCAGGTGAGGCTCTTTGAGAGATCAAATGACCAGAGGACAGTGGCAGCCTGCCCTTGTGGCAGTGGCAATTCCCTCATTTCAACGGGAACTCGATGCTGTTGGAGCCAGGCGCTGATCCTGCTGTTCCTGGGCTGCACAGACACACCTGTGCCACCCTCGGAGGAAAAGGGATGAGGGCTGTGCCACAAAGTCACCGCCACAGCCTGCACTGCTCTCGCAGCCACCCGTGTCCTGTCCTGAGAATGTCCCTGTGCCAGCAAAGCTCCCCGAGCACCCAGATCCCGAGCAGTCCAGGAGCCCCCAAAATGTTCCAGACCTGCCAGCCAGACACAGCAAAGGTGTGGAGGCAAGGAAAAGCCAAGAATTCCTCCATGTGATGTCCATCCAGGGAAAATGCAGGTTTTGGACATTTTCCTATCAAGCACAACCCAGGGCTGAACAAAGTGGCTGAAGGGAGCCCAGAAGAAAGTAGAGGGACTTTGGCCAAGGGCATGGGCGGGGCAAAGGGGAATGCCAGAGGGTTAGATTAGGTGTTGGAAAGAAATTCTTCTCTTCCCTGGGAGGGTGGGCAGGCCCTGGCACAGGGCGCCCAGAGCAGCTGTGGCTGCCCCTGGGTCCCTGGCAGTGCCCAAGGCCAGGCTGGATGGAGCTTGGAGCAGCCTGGGACGGTGGAAGGCGTCCCTGCCATGGCAGGGGTGGCACTGGATGGGCTTTGAGGTCCTTTCCCAAACCCCTCCTGACCCCCAGGATTCCCAAGGCACAGCTGCACCACAGCTCACACAGACGAGACCAGTGAGACAAGGCTGGGGAGAGCAGGTTTGAGAGTTTAATGGGAATTCAAGTAGAGGATTAAGAACTGTTTGGAAGTCAGAACAGAGATTTGAAGCACGACTGAAGCACGCCACCAGCACATTCCAGCATCCCTGAGCCCAGGCAATGGCTCCCTTGGCAGCGAGAGCCTTCAGCAGGGACAGAGCTGCCTGAGGGATACTGGACTCTCTCCTGGCCTTTTCCTGACACAAAAAGCACCAGAAACAGAGACTGAATCCAAACCCACACTGTTACATCAGACTCAAGCTGCAGTGAGTCCATAATGTCCATCTCCATGTTACCCACTCAAGGGTAAGTTCTGCCTCTGGGACTTGGCAGAAGAGATTATACACACTTCTTCCACAACTCCAAATTACAAACAAACAGCCTTTCAGAGGTTCAGCCAATGCTCTGGGAACACTGAGACCCTCTGGACTGCAGGGTTATTGCTGTACAAAGAAGGTGACAAGTTACCAGGCAGGAAATGGCACCAGCACTGCCCAAGCTCCTCAGCTGGACAGGAAGGAAAACCAGTGCTTTAAACTGAGCTGTAGGTACTGGAATCTAAGCAATAAAAGCACGTTATTTGCATATATAATTTTCAATTAATTCTGTAACGCAAAAGCTTTCACTGTGGGATTTGGGCAGCACAAAAATCACCCTGTGGTGAGCCCCTCATTGCCCAATCCCACCTGGAGATCAAATGGAATCATCCCTGAGCAAGCCAGCACTCCTCACCACCCACTGTGCCCGGCCCCTGCCGGCACACGTGGAAGATCTGAACCTCAGGGATGGGAAGGAAGCACGAGCTACTGTCACACACAGCCAGGCCCACAGGGCTCCCTGTGGACAGCTGTCTTGGGCACTACATCCATCCACGGACTGAGCAGAACTGGGATTGTGCAGCTAAAGCCGAGGCAAGTGGCTCGTTGATGCTGAGGGAAGCGCAGGAGCTCGGTACGCATCGATCAGGGATTTCTGGGAAGCAGCAGGAGTGAGGCACAGTCCTGCATGGCTGCAGACTCTCTGCATTACCAAATGCAACCGTTTAGGAGAATTAAATCAGTGAAGTACATTCCTCTCATCCTCCCTCCGGGGAAATAAGATATATTATCATAGACTCTATTTATAATTTAAATATATTCTGCTCTAACTTTATGCTCAGGGAGTGCCTGTGTGTACATGTGCTTTACACACACCCGACCTTGGACAGATACTGTGCAGCAGCCAAGGTCTGGAATTGTGTGGGATCATCCCAGTCTGCATTACAAGTGCAATGTGCAGTGGTCAAACAAAGGAGATGAATTTGTGTGGGCTGACGTGGGGCTGTGCCATTCAACAGAGCCCCAGCTGGGAAAAAGAGTCACCCCAAGGGCAAACACCAGCTCCACGAGTGTTCCCAACCACAACCAGAGCTACTGCACATCCCAAGAGTCGTTTCCCTGAACAAACGGGGCTGAGCCATGGCCCAGCCTGGCCAGGACATGTTCCTTCCCCTCAGATCAACCAGCTCCAGCTCCCCAGCTCAGCCCAGAGGAGCTGGAGCACCACCAGCATTGGATCGATGCACTCATAACTAAACCCAGCCCCAAGCCCCAGCCCCTGTAATGCCCCCTTTGTTCAAAGTGCATTTCAGACCGAGATGTAAACAGAATCATACCGAGAGGACAGAGAGGAGACAAGCTAAGGGTTCTAACTCCGGGGAGTATCTAGTGCGTACGTTACTGCCCGGGGCGCTCGGCCCCGTTACTCGCCCAGAGCCGGGAGCAGGTCGGCGAGGCTGTCGACGTAGTAGTCGGGGACCAGGCTGTGCCTGGCAGCGCAGCCGCTGTCCTGGCAGCCCCGCACCTCGTCCAGCGCCGTGACCCCGCTCAGGGTGAGCAGCGTGGTGAGGCCGCAGCTGTTGCCCATCAGGATGTCTGTGTCCAGCCGGTCCCCCACCATGATGGTGCGCGCGGGGTCCACCGGGAACTCCGCGGCCACGCAGTCGAACATGAAGCGGTTGGGCTTGCCCACGATGAACGCCTCGCGCTGCGCCGCCGTCTCCACGGCCTTCACCAGGCACCCCGTCCCTGCGGGAACAGGCAGCAGGGTTAGGGGCACCAGGTGTCTCTGTGACCTTCACTAGGTACCCCATTCCTACAGGAAGAGGCAGCAGGATTAGGGACAAAAGGTGTCTCTGTGACCTTCCCCAAGCACCCTGTCCCTGTGGGAACAGGCAGCAGGTTTAGGGACAAAAGGTGTCTCCATGACCTTCACCAGGTACCCCGCTCCTGCAGGAACAGGCAGCAGGGATTAGGGGCACCAGGTGTCTCTGTGACCTTCACCAGGCATCAGGATCAGGTAGCACGGATTAGGAGCAGAAGGCTCTCAGTGTCCACACGAGCCAGGACAAACCCTCTCAGGACGCGGGGAATGGACAGGACAAACCCTCTCAGGACATGGGGAATGGACACCTCAGCTTTACAGGCAAAGAGACAGGTGGGGCCCAGGAGAGGTGGTGCTTAAAGCCTGCCAGGAGGTGGGAATTCCGACCCGCAACGTCAAGAGGGAACTCCTATTTGCGAGTAAAGGATCAATAAGGATTTCCTCTCTTTCAGTGAAGCTGTGGAGGAAAGGCTATGGGATGCCCAGGCTGCCTCAAAGAATCCCAGGACAGCTGGAGGGGACCTCCGGAGATGATCCAGTCCAACCCCCCTACAAGGCAGGGTCACCTGGGTTAAGTGACACAGGAACGTGCCAAGGCGAGCTTGGAACTCCAGAGACGGAGCCTCCATGACCTCCCCGCCCTGGGCAGCTGCTCGGGCGCTCTGCCACATCCCAGGGCTGAAAGTTCCTTCCCGAGGCTGAGGCGGAACCTCTCCCGTTTCACCAACACACCAGCGAGGCGTGACGAGCCGCAGAGCCGCGCACGGCGCCCGCCCAGCCCGGGGCCCACCCGCTGCTCCCCGGGACCCCGCGCACCGGGGATGCCGGCGCCGCCCTCGAGCGGCAGGCGGTGGTCGCGGTTGGTGCCGACCAGGAGGCAGTCGGGGCCGCGCAGGAGGTACCGCAGCGCCTGGCACAGCTTGGCGTAGCTGAAGTGCTCGTCGAAGCCCACCAGCACGGCGCGCACGGCGGGCTCCAGCGGCGCCTGCAGCCAGTCGGCGGGCGCGGGCCCGGGCAGGGCGGCGGGCCCGGGCCCGAGGTGCGGGATGCCCACGGCCTCCAGCTCGGCGGCCAGCGCGGCGCTGCCCAGCACGTAGGCGGCGGCACCGGGCGGCAGCGCCTGCCGCAGGTAGCGGGCGGCGCAGAAAGCCGAGCTGAAGATGTGCCGGGACTCGGCGGGCGGGAAGCCGAGCCGCCGCAGCTTCTCGGTGTAGGCCGCGCGCGTCCGCCCGCTGTTGTTGGTCACGTAGCACAGCCGCTTGCCCGCCGCCGCCAGCTTGCCCAGCACCGCCGCCGCGCCGCTCACGGCCGCCTCGCCCCGCCACAGGACGCCGTCGCAGTCGAAGAGCAGCGTGTCGGCGTTGGCGAGCACGGCCCGCGCCGCCTCGCCCTCCAGCCGCCGGCAGCGCCGCGGGCCGCCCGCCGCCATCGCCGCGCCCGCCATGGCCGCGCCGCCGCCCCGCGCGCCCGCCGCCCGCGCCTCCCCATTGGCCGCGGACCGCGTCCCCATTGGGCGGCGGCGCCGGCGGCCACGCCCTCCCCGCCGGGAGCCGGCGCCCGGTGTCCCCCCGCGACCTCCCGTGCGTCGCCCGGCGCGCCGCGCTCTCATTGGCCGCCCTGCCCCAGGGCCCGCCCCCCGCGCGCTGCTATTGGCCAGCGCGCCCCGGGGCTCGCTCGGTAACGCGTTCGGCAACCCGCGGCAACTCGCCGGTAACTGCCCGCGATCCGCTCCGCTCCGCCGGGGCTCGACCGTGACCGTGGGGAGCGCAGGCACCGTGCTCCGACACCGCCCCGCCGGCTCCCGGCACCCCCGCACGGGCGGGCGCGTTCCCCGCCGAGCCCCGTCCCGTTGTTATGACGACACGGCCGTAAAGCCGCCATCTTGCGGCGCGTTGCGACACGGGGGCCGCGATGGCAACGGGCGCGGGGCCGGCGGCGCTTACGGCAGCGGCGGCGGGGCCGGGCCGGGGCGCGGCCAGCGCGGCCTCCGCGCCCCCCGCCGCCCTCATCGGCCTCCCGCCGCCCTTCGGCGAGCAAGGTACCGCCCGCACGGGGCCGCGGCCGCGCCGCCGGGCCCGCGGCGTGACGGGGCCGGCCGGTGCCGCCAGCGGGGCGGGAGGCGGCGGGGGCGCCGTGTGCCGGGGCGGCGGTGCCGGGAGAGGCTGGGGAGCGGCTCCGGCCCCTCGGGACGGGATCCCGGTGACGGGAGAGGCCGGGGAGCTGCTCCGGCCGGTCTGGAACCGGATCCCGGGCCGGCTGCCGTGCCGGGGCAGGCAGCAGGGAACGCACCGACCGCCGCGGTGCCTTCCCCGTGAGCCCGGCGCGGTGTCCCGGCGCGGTGTCCCGGCGCGGTGTCCCGGTGCCGTGTCCCGGCGCCGTGTCCCGGTGCCGTGTCCCGGTGCCGTGTCCCGGCCCCGCTGACGCTTTTCCCCCGCAGACGAGGATGATGTGCACAAGTGCGGGCGCTGCCAGTCGGAGTTCAGCTCGCTGCAGGAGTTCGTGCAGCACAAGCTGCAGAAGGGCTGCCAGCGCCCTCCCGACGCGCTCGCCGGGCTCCTCGGCCCCGAAGGACAAAAGGTGACAGCGGCTGCTCCTGGAAGTGATCAGGATGCAGCGGTCTGTTGGGCTGGAGGGGAGGGAGCAGCGTGGTCAGGCAGGCAGGAGGCGCCTGCTGGAACGTGCTCTGTGCCGGCAGGTGGTTCCTGCTGTCGAGGAGTCCATCACCGTTGCTCACATTGTTGTTGAAGCGTCTTCCATAGCAGAGGAGATCAGCAACGCCTCGGCCATCGTAGGTGAGCTCTGGGGTGCCTTGGCAGCCCGAGGGCTCTGTTCCCTCATCTGTGACCTTTTCTGGTGGCTTTGGGTCGTGGTTGGGTGGGTGGCACCTCTGTGTCACTGGCATTTGGGGCTGTTCCTGCAGAGCTCTGGGAGGCAGCTCTGCAATCCTCCATCAGGTCATGGAACAGTCATGGGATGGGTTGGGTTGGGTTAGGAGGGACCTTAAAGCCCACCCAGTGCCACCCCTGCCATGGCAGGGACACCTCCCACTGTCCCAGGCTGCTCCAAGCCCTGTCCAGCCTGGCCTGGGGCACTGCCAGGGATCCAGGAGCACCCCCAGCTGCTCTGGGCACCCTGTGCCAGGGCCTCACCTCCCTCACAGGGAACAATTCCTTTGCAATCTCTATTCTAAATCTACTCTCCTTCAGCTTAATTAATGCAACTAATTAATACAAATTAGATGTTAAACTCTGTTCCAGAAGTGCCCATTTTATGCTGCCATAATGAGAAGTTTGCAAAGCCCGGAGTTGCAAGTTTAAAATATCTTTTCTCCTCCTTCCTGCATGACATGCTGAGGCAGTAGATGGTTTGCTGCCCGTAAAGAACCCCACTGTCTCCCCACCTTTTCCCAGGCAGTGGGCACATCAAAGAGGTCATTGTAGCAGGAGAGCATGTGTTTGAGAACCCGAATGGCCATGTGGACGGGGAGGTCAGTGAGGAGCAGGGCAGCCCCGAGGAGCAGGACATTTCCACCGAGCTGATCAAGGTCAAGCTGCAGGTGAACAAGGAGGGGCGATACGTGTGTGAGCTGTGCCAGAAGACATTTAAAACTGTGAGTATCCCCTCTGCTGGTGTGGGTTAGGGAGCATTTTAGGCTGGCTGTAAACTAAGAGATCCCAAGTCCCAATAACAGTGTGCTTTACTGCCTGCCACATTTCCCAGAGGGAAGTTCTGCTTTCACAAGGAGCCTTGTTGTTCTTAACAGCTCGAATGTAAAATTTGTAAACTATTTGGAATGCGTCTTAAAGGAAATTCTTTCCCTAGGCCAGCATCCTCAAAGCTCACATGATCACGCACAGCAGCAGGAAGGACTATGAGTGTAAACTCTGTGGGACTTCCTTTAGGACAAAGGGATCTCTGATCCGACACCATCGGCGGCACACGGGTAAGAGTCCTCCCAGATAAGAATTCCTTGTTACTGGAGCTCTCTGAGGTTGTCCATCTCCCTTCCAGTGGAATTCCTTACTGCTTCCCATGTTCTGCTGAGCTGAGACCATTGAGCTCTCCAGCATTTGGGGTGCTGGGAGGCAGTGGAAGGTTTGGGATTGGAGCAGCTGTGTGCTGTAGAAGGCTGAACATGTTCTTCAGCCTGTCACACAGAGCTGATCCTGGCAGAGCTGGCTTTAACATGATTGTTTTGATTCTTGTCATTTCCAGATGAAAGACCTTACAAATGCAAGAAATGTGGGAAAAGCTTCCGGGAATCAGGAGCTTTGACTCGGCACCTTAAATCTCTGACACCTTGCACTGAAAAAATCCGCTTCAACATGACCAAAGAAATAGTTGTCAACAAAGATGATCTGCCATCAGGTCAGTGATGCTGCCAGGACCTGCCTCCTGTCTGATAAAGCCAAACCCTCAGAGCACTTGGAATAGAAATTCCTTCTGGCACAGGGTGCCCAGAGAAGCTGTGGCTGCCCTGTCCCTAAAGTGTCCAAGGGCAGATTGGACAGGGCTTGGAGCAGCCTGAGATGGTGGAAGGTGTCATTGCCCATGGCAGGGGGTGGAACTGGACGACCTGTAAGATCCCTTCCAGCCCCAACCATTTCATGATTCTTATTTATGATAAGAAATAATTTCATGGTGTTGAATTTATATTTTTTATACCAGAAAAAGGTAATTTATAGAGCAAAGTTATTACCTTGAAAAAAGTAATTTATAGAGCAAAGTTGTTACCTCGAAGCCGGGCGTGAACTCAAGACTGTTTGAGAATCTGGTACAAAGGTGGTGTTAACAGGCACTTCGTGCTCTCAGGCAGGTTTTTGTGGGGCACAGGGAGTTGCTGAGGGTGCATTTCCCCACGTGGTTGATCCCTTGCAGGACCCTGCAGCTCCACCACAGACACGGTGTCCTCCATAGCCAGCGAATCCATCGAGGCCTCCCCTGTCATCCACCTCGTGACAGACGCAAAAGGCAACGTGCTCCATGAGGTCCACGTCCAGATGCAGGAACTTCCCGTGGTGGATGCAAAACCCCTGGAGCCAGATGTGAGTGGTGTTTGTCTCAAACACCCTCCAGGTGTTTTATGCAAAGAAAGTTTCACCTCGTGAGGAGAAGTGTCCTGGGTCCTGACAGTAAATCTTTGTGGAATGAAGGGGTTCCTTTGGTGGGCTTGTCATCCCTTGTGGGTTGTCAGAGTACAGATCCACCTCATGTTCCTCCTCAGCCCAAGGTATTCCCGGGTTGGTCTTTCAACCCCATAGCACAGCACTGGACACCCCAGAGTGGCCCTCACAGCAGTGTTCCCATAAAAATCTGTGGTTTGCTGTGCCAGACTTCCTCTTTGTTCCTTCAGCAGTCGCATCCCGAGGAGTTGCCATGCGAGGGGGAAGTGAACAGTGAGAACCTGCTGAGGCAGGCCATGAGGAATTCGGGGATTGTCATCGAGAGAGTGGCTGTGGAGGAGGTGCAGAAGCCAGATGAACCTGCAGCAGCTGCTCCAGAAGAGCTGGAAAGCAAAGGGGTGGAAGTAGAAGAGGAGCCGTGTGGGGAGCAGTGTGCTAAACCGGAAGGAGCAGAGCCTGTATGTTTGTATTCCATCAACAGATCAACTTTTTAACTTTCCTTGTCTGTATTTGGTTGTGGGCAGCACTGTTGTCTCATGTGTCTGCCTGTGCCTGTGGCTTTGTGTCAGGTTTTAGAGTTATATTGTGCAGGTGTGATTTAAGGGAAGGGTTCCTTCTCACACGTTCTGTCTCTTTTCACAACAGAGATCTCTTTCCTGTCAAAGCTGCAGTGTGTAATTGGGAATTTGGGTAGCAATCTTAACTGGACACACCAGTACAAAGAAAAGAAATGCAGTTTTCCCATTTTCTCTCCAGCAGACGCCTGCAGAAAGAACCAACGGGTACAAACGTTACATTTGCTTTCACTGTAATGAAGCCTTCAACGAAGCTGCTGCCCTGGAAACTCACAGCAAGAGTCACACAGGTAAAGTGCAGCTGGGGCTGCTGTGTGACACGAGCTGGGGCTCAGTGACCTCAGCCCTGTACAGCTCCTCTGATGAGGAGAGACTGCAGGAGCTGGGCCTGCTCAGTCTGGAGAAGGGAAGGCTGAGAGGGGATCCCATCACTCCATAAAATCCCTCCCAGGGGTGTCAGAGGATGGTGCCAGACTCTGTTCAGTGACAGGATGGGGAGCAAGTTCCATGTTGATATGAGGAAGAAGCTCTTTGCAGTGAGGGTGGCAGAGCCCTGAACAGCTGCCCAGGGAGGGTGTGGAGTCTCCCTCAGGAGACATCCCAAACCCACCCGGACACGTTCCTGTGTCACCTGCTCCGGGTGACCCTGCCTGGGCAGGGGGCTGGACTGGGTGGTCACCAGAGGTCCCTTCCCACCCCAGCTATTTTGGGGTTCTGTGGAAGCCCACACACATGCTTGACAATACAATTCATCCCCTTCTCCAGGGTGCTTTTTGTCCCAATTCAGTCACACCCCTACCAGATCCTCGTGCTGCGCCTTGCCCTGGATTGAGCACACCTTTTTCTCTCTGTGCCTCTAGAGTACAAACCTTTCAAGTGTGAGGAGTGTGGCAAGGAGTTCACCAAGGGCTACCTGCTGAAGAAGCACCAGGAGGTGCACGTGAACGAGCGGCGGTTCCGCTGCGGGGAGTGTGGGAAGCTCTACAAGACCATTGCCCACGTGAAGGGGCACCGGCGCGTGCACTCGGACGAGCGGCCCTACGCCTGCCCCAAGTGTGGCAAGCGCTACAAGACAAAGGTGGGCCCCCCTCCCCAAACCTCCGTGCTGGTCTCCCCAAAGCCAGGCTGTGGTAGAGGCTAGGAGGCTTTGCTCCTCAAAGAGCTCGCCTGCCTCTTACGGGATGCCTAGAGAAGCTGCTCCATCCCTGCAAGTGTCCAAGGCCAGGTTGGACAGGGCTTGGAGCAACTTGGGATAGTGAAAGGTGTCCCTGCCCATGGCAGGGGGTGGAACAAGGTGTTCCTTAAGGTTTTTTCCAACCTAAACCATTCAGTGATTCTGTGATCTGAAACTCCATAAAGATGTTTTGGTTTAGTGGGCAAAAGGAAGGACAGTCTTTGTAAAACCGTCACATTTCTGAAGAAACTGTTCCTTCGTGTGTGGAACAAGTATGTAATAACAGTGTCCTGGTTCTGGCCTGGACGGGGTTAATTTTTACAGTAGCCAAGAGGGTGCATGGCTAGAACATTCTGGTGTGGGGGTAAGGGGTTCCCTCTGTAGGGCAGGTGAGTTGCTCCCCTCTTTCTTGAACACGCTGTCATCAGTAGTGTTTTATTTCTGTTTCTGGTAAATTGTTCTTATCTCAGTCCATGATCCTCACCTTTTGTGCCTCCAATTCTCCTCTCCAGCCCCCTGCAAGGAGATGGGGAGAGGGAGAGGGGGGAACAAGTGAGTGCCTCATGGTTTGGAGAGTCATGGTGTGAGCACTGACTTGGGAAGTACCATTCCTAAACCACCACCCCAGGAAGGCATCCTGTAAAAGACGTTGAGTTGCACCCTGGCATCTAAAACCCTGTGACTTAGCTGTGTCCTTTCTGAGCCCTTGCCTTGCCTCCCTGTGCGTGCAGAACGCCCAGCAGGTGCATTTCCGTACCCACCTGGAGGACAAGCCCTACGTGTGCCACTTCTGCAGCCGAGGGTTCCGGGAGAAAGGTTCCCTGGTGCGCCACATCCGCCACCACACCGGCGAGAAGCCCTTCAAGTGCTACAAGTGCGGGCGCGGCTTCGCCGAGCACGGCACCCTCAACAGGCACCTCAAAACCAAAGGTGAGCAGGGCACCCTCAACAGGCACCTCAAAACCAAAGGTGAGCAGGGCACCCTCAACAGGCACCTCAAAACCAAAGGTGAGCACGGCACCCTCGACAGGCACCTCAAAACCAAAGGTGAGCACAACACCCTCAACAGGCACCTCAAAACCAAAGGAGCTCTCTGTGCTTGTCCATTTGCCTTCCAGTGGAGTTCTTGCTGCTTCCCATGTTCTGCTGAGCTGAGACCATTGAGCTTCCCAGCATTTGGGGTGCTGGGAGGCAGTGGAAAGTTCTGGGATAGGAGCAGCCATGTGCTGTAGAAAGCTGAACATGTTTTTCAGGCTGTCACCACAGTGCTGGTTTTAATATGGTTGCTTTGATTCTTGTCATTTCCAGGGCAGGCTGGCCCTGGGCTGGCTGGGAATGGTGGTGAGGGTGGATCTCAGCAATGACAGAACCAGAGCTGCATCAAGGGAAATATAGGTTGGATACCAGGGAAAAGTTTTGCACAGAAAGGGTGATAAAGTTCTGGAATGACCTGCCCGAGGAGGTGATGGAGTCACCATCCCTGGATGTGTTTAACAAAGCCTGGATGTGGCACTGGGTGCCAGGGTTTAATTGAGATGTTAGGGCTGGGTTGGACTTGATGATCTTTAAGGTTTTTTCCAACCCAGTGATTCTGTGAATTCTGTGACCCACATGGAAGTGGGCATGTTCTGGCAAGGAAATGTCTGGGTAAAGTTCTCAGCAACAATCTGGTTTAGTGGGATTAGTTGCACTGGACTTGCTGCTCCTTTAGCTCCTAAGCAAGGATTTCCAGACTTCTTCAGCTAGTGCTGATGGTGTTATTCCAAAGGAATAATACAAGTTTACTGGAGGAGAAAATGGACTTTTGTAGGAGATACTGAGATGTATCAGCAGAAAAGATAAATGATTTAAAATCTACCCAAATTCTTCCTGTATGTTCTTCACACATGGCTTGGAAACCCCGAGTGGTTTTACCATCTGAATTTACCTGTGTGGTGTTTGGAATTGCACTGAAGAGCTCCTCTGTTCCTGGTGTCACGTGGACTCTTCTGGGCTGTTCCTTGGCTTGTCCTGGTGGGCCAAGAGCTCCTCAGGTGGCACTGGTCACTCGTCCATGGCATCCCCTTGCTGGTGCTGCTGGGGATGGTCACAAAAAATGATGTTTCTCTGGAATTCCATACAGGTGGCTGCCTCCTTGCTATGAAAGAGGTGGAAGAAGTGATAGTGTCAGAGGAGAGCCAGTCTGCTGACAACTTGGCAGCCACGGTCCTTTCGGAAGATCCGCACACGGTTCTGGTGGAGTTTTCCTCGGTGGTGGCAGACACCCAGGAATACATCATCGAGGTGAGCAGGGGCAGCCAGCCTGCTCACTGGGAGCTTAGCACGGGATTTGGTCAGGAAAAACTCTGCAGTTGCTCATGTTCCTGCTCCAGGCTTTTGGGAGAACATGAAACAGGCTCTGCCCTGCCTGCATGGCCCCAGGAGTCAGCGGGATGAGCCCTGTTTGGAAGGAAAGCACTTGGAGCTTCCCCACCCTCCCAGAGTGCTGTGTGTGCCAGGAAAAGGAGAAGGGGAGACTAACAGTTGTTCAGCAGAAAGCTGAGCCTGAGAACTTCTCACCACACCAGATTTTAGGTCCTCACAAGCTTGCTTCAGCTCTCCCTCCTATTTTCTCCCATTTCTATTTATCTTACTTTGTCCCAGATAATCTCTGTTGTTTCAAACAGAAGCTGCCAAAAGCAATGAATTCTGTATTTCACTTTCTCCCCTCCGTCACACAGAGCCAGTTCCCATCCCAGCAGGGTAACACAGCTCAGTTATTGAGTGCTGCTGTAGTTATTCTCCAGTAGGAGAAAAATCTGCTGTGTGGCCAAATCCTGCTGAGGGAGGACATTCTCTTTCAGTTACTTGTGAACATTGTGCATTCATTTTAAGTAGTTCCTGATAATGGGATTGGGAGGGAATGTCAAGGAGTTGTTTTTGGAGTAGCTACTGCATGTGGAGCAGAAAGACTCGTGTAAAAGACCTTAGTGAATTATATCTTGGTGATAAAATTCTTTTTATAAGAACCTAGAAAGGGAATAATCTTATTTTGTCTTCCAGACTTCTACTGAAGACATGGAGACCAGCGAAGCCACTGAAATAATAGAGGGAACAAGACACGAGGTAAAGCAGTCCCTTGGTGACAGGAGGGGTGACACAGTGCAGGGTCTGTGATGTTCCCCCCCAAAATATCCTAGGCTAGCTCAGAGGTAAGCAGGCTGTGAAGGGGAGGAACATCAGGAGATGGCAAAGATTTCCAAAAGAGGCTCTTACCCCAAAATACGTTGGTTCAGCTCTCTTCATTCTGTGGTGTCCAAGGGGAGAGTGGGGCAAAGAGCACGAACAGGAAATGTCAGGGGTCTGTACAGACTTTGGACAGGGTGGGCTTCCCTGGCTCTCCCGTTGGGGCAGGAAGGAGGGTCCAGGGTTATCTTGATCAGAGCCACAGGGTCCTGGGGAAGGGGCACAGAGTGCCCAGGAGCCTGGGGTGAGCAGCTGGCACTGCCCCGTGGCTGGCAGCTCCTCCGCAGCGATGCCTGTCCTCAGCTCCCCCCTAAACACCAGCAGCAGCATCAGTGCCGCCGCTGTCCCCCCGCAGGTCGACAGCCACATCATGAAGGTGGTGCAGCAGATCGTCAACCAGGCCAACTCGGGCCACCAGATCATCGTGCAGAACGTCACCGTGGCCGAGGGCGCCGCGGCCGCCGACGCCGCCGACACCATCACCATCGCCACGCCCGAGAGCCTCACCGAGCAGGTGGCCATGACCCTGGCCTCGGCCATCGGCGACGGCGCCGTGCTGGCCGCCGACGCCGGCCTGGCCGCGCAGGAGGCCACCGTCACCATGGTGGCCTCCGAGGACATCGAGATCATGGAGCACGCGGGCGAGTTCGTCATCGCCGCCGCGCAGGAGGGCGACGTGGAGGTGCAGACGGTGATCGTGTGAGCCGGGGGCAGCCTGGGCGCTGCTCGGGGGGCAGGGGTGTGTTCTGGAGGGAAGGGGTCCACGGGACAGGGCAGGGCTGAAAGGGGACAGGGCAGGGCTGAAAGGGGACAGGGCAGGGCTGAAAGGGGACAGGGCTGGCCTGAAAGGGGACAGGGCTGGCCTGAAAGGGGACAGGGCAGGGCCAAAAGGGGACAGTGCTGGCCTGAAATGGGATAATGGAGGCCTAAAATGGGATAATGCAGGCCCTAAATGGGACAGTGCTGGCCCTAAATGGGACAGTGCTGGCCTGAAAGGGGATAATGCAGGCCTAAAATGGGATAATGGAGGCCTAAAACGGGATAGTGCTGGCCTAAAGTGGGACAGTGCTGGCCTGAAATGGGACAGTGCAGGCCTAAAATGGGATAGTGCTGGCCTGAAATGGGACAGTGCAGGCCTAAAACGTGATAATGCAGGCCTAAAACGGGATAGTGCTGGCCTAAAAAGGGGATAGTGCTGGCCTAAAATGGGATAATGCAGGCCTGAAATGGGATAATGCAGGACTAAAACGGGATAGGAGAGGTCTAAAACGGAATAGTGCAGGCCTGAAGTGGGATAGGACAAGTCTAAAACAGGATAGAACAGGTCTAAAACGGGATAGGACAGGGCAGGCCCGAGGTGTTCTCAGTCTAAAACCAATGCCAGGAGTTAAACCCTTGGCCTGGTCGCACTGAGGAGACCCAGGTCACCCGTGGCACTCAGTATTCTGTACAGCAGCCTCCAATTAAGGAAGATCCTTTGGGAATCAGCCCCCTCTGCCCACCACTGGGACAGCCGTGGTCTGGTTTTGGAAAGGATTCAGAAAGTATAGCAAATATGTGGGGACTCACGAGGGATTATTTAAATATATGCATTTAAAACAAGTTGAGAAAACCAAACCTAAGGAGTTGTGGTGTGTGTTGAGCACCACTGAAACACTCATGCCTTTAACCTCACTCCTTCAGGCCTCCCAAGGCATGGTACTACAGTATTTCTCTTTTCTTTGGTATCCTGGACAAGTAGCCTTATGTACTGGTCTATGAATGCATCATTGTACCCTGCAATGCCAGCCAGGCTGCTCTGAGAGCCAGCCTGGGGGCTGGAAAGCCATATTGTATAGGAATTTGGTTTTTTTAAACCATATATGGATTTTTAATTGCATATTGTACAGATTTGGCATGTAAATAAAATACATTTGTAAAAATAAAATTATTTAAAGTTCTTACTACATTTTTTTTTTCAATTTTTCTTCTATTGTACTCAAACAGAGAAACTTCTGGAAGGAGAGGAGAACAGGGACACTTTAATTTCCTCCCTGAAGTTAGTGCTTCAAAGCTGCAGTAGGACATGGTTTCTGCAGGTAAGATCCTGCCAGAAATCATTTTTTCAGCTAAATACACAGAACCTGTTGTAGTCCTTGTTAGACGTCATGGGTTAATTGTTTCCCAAAGAAAGATACAAAAATATGCTGCTTCCTCAAAATTCACAGGAGCTCTGTGTTAGCCCTTCCCAGAGAGAAAAATTCCCTTTGGGGAAGATGGACCAAGTCAATCCCTGTATTCAGGGGCCAGGACTGAGCTGGCCCTGAGTCTCACTGAGGGAGGGAGCTCAAATGACGCTCTGCTGAGGCACCAATACGTGAATTCTGCAGAAATCTTGTTCCAAAACCTCTCTGGGGTAGCCAAGCCCACTGCTGAACTAAAGTCTTGGAAAACATTTAAAAATGCCACAATAATGTCTTCATGTTTTCTTCTTCCTTTCCAAGACGGTAGGAGGGTTAAAGACTTCCTTTAAATTCCTCCAGATCCCTTTAGAATAAATGTTTTTGTAGATGAGGGGTCTGGCATGAGGCTGTGAGGGGAGACGGGGGGAGCCCCCAAATCTTCGGGATTTGCACCATTCGTTGGTGGTTTGGTTGGTGAGGGCCAAGTACAGACTGAAGGAGCAATATCCCCCCAGGACGAGCGTGAGCAGGATGACAAACCCCAGCATGAAGACAATCCTGGGGAAAGTCAAGAAAAGGTGCTGCAGAGAAAGAGAAAAGTAAGTTAAAACGTGGGAGGGTTGGATCCTGGGCAGTGCACAGCCCCAGCTGGAATGCACATCCACGAGGAGCTGGATCTGTGTTCCAGGGTGCTGTGTCCTGCTCTGACACCTCCACAGAGATTCCTCAGGCACTCTCAGCTCCTTCCTAAACTTTGCTACATCAGCTAGTCACTGGAATGGAAATTCCCTCTCTGTGAGCCACATGTGCTGAGTGACAGAGCCTGGAGATGGGAATCTGTAGGATGGGAGGTGCCGTGAGAAAAACCCCTTCCACTTCTAAAGTATTCAGCAGTGGCAGTTTTGTAAATCTAGTTATGTGTATACAACAGCTGAAAACCTGCAGTCTGCCACAAAACCTTGCACAAAACCCACAGTCTGCCCCAAAACCCTGCAGTCTGCCCCAAACCCTGCAGTCTGCCCCAAAATCCACAGTCTGTCCCAAAACCCTGCACAAAACCCTGCGGTCTGTCCCAAAACCCACAGTCTGTCCCAAAACCCACAGTCTGCCCCAAAACCCTGCACAAAACCCTGCAGTCTGTCCCAAAACCCGCAGTCTGTCCCAAAACCTTGCAGTCTGCCCCAAAACCCTGCAGTCTGCCCCAAAACCCTGCACAAAACCCTGCAGTCTGCCCCAAAGCCTGCAGTCTGTCCCCATGCTGGGGAGCAGGGCGAGGTTCCTGACTGCAAAGCCAGAACGTTTCCCAGCGCAGACCGACCTGCACGAGGACGGGAATGTCCACGGGCTGCTCCTGTCCCTGGGCATCCAGGTAGGTGCCGTGCAGGAGGTTGGAGAGCTGCAGCAGCTGCAGCAGCAGTGCAGCCGTGACAGCAGCCACAGCCCCAGCCGTGGCCGTCAGGGACAGCAGGTAGAGCAGGAACACGCCGGCGTTGCAGGCCCCGATGCAGTTGTTGACCCACACGCAGTGGTGGTCGAAGCGATGCACGCACGTCCTGCACACACCTGCAGGAGGCAGGGGCAAAAGTGTCTTGGCATCTCGTTTTTAAATAAGCAGTTTGATCTTTACGTGTTTTTTGTTTTTAAGCTGAAAGTATGTGGGAGTTGCGGTCAAGGTTTAGCTGGCAGCTTTTGAAGCAAAGAAATTCAGTTGTGTATCCTAAGAAAAACAACATATTCCATCTCCTCTTTTATTCGCCAAGACTGCAGCTCCCAGACTTTGGTTTCTCTGACAGTACTGCCTGGCAAAGCACCACCTTTATTTTAGATTATAAAAAGAGGTGGTGGACTTCTCATCCCTGGCAGTGTTCCAGGTCAGGGCTTGGACTACCCTGGGCTGGTGGAAGGTGTCCCTGCCCCTGGCAGGGGGTGACATGAGATGGGCTTCAAAGATCCCTCCCAGCCCAAACCATTACAGGATTCTGTGACTATGAAAGAGAAAATCCCGATCTGAGGTCCTGGCAGGTGATAATTTCTGTTATCAGCTGTTCCTGACCCTGAATTGTCCCTCAGAACTGGTAATTTCTGGTGATTTCTGTGAGAAGGAACAGCACCCAACCAGCTCCATGGCTGGGCACAGGCAGCTGTGACCTGGGACCCCAGGAAAACAAACTCAGCCCTGTGAGCACTGAGCTGGTAACAGAACAGCTGCAGTGGGAACTGCAGCTCCTGGGGGAGAATTCCTTTGGGAAGCTCTTACTGCCATGCTTATCAAGGAATTTCAGATCCTTACTGCAGTGCTTGGACCTGGCTGGTTTCTCCACGCTGCACGTGGGGCACACGAGGCCTTTCTGAAACATCACCCCATCATAGGCATAAACCTTCACCAGGGATGCAGCGTTGGATTTCGTTACTGTACCTGCCAAAGAGGCAAGAAAATGAACTAAAAAATGGGATTTGTAGCTTTTTTTTTTGCTGTTTTCAAAGAGCACGGGCGGGGGGATCTTACCAGGGTTGGCCCGGGAGCAGAGCAGGAAGCAGCCCAGGTTCCCAGCCAGCAGCAGGTAGGGCAGCAGCAGGAGGAGGAGGTGGAACTGCAGCTCCCAGCAGTACACAAACACTTCCCAGGTGTATTCCCCAAACACTGCTGCCTGCAGGGCTGCGTGCAGGACCACAAACAAGCAGCTCCTGGGAAGGAAAGGGGACGGTCTGTTTAATACTCAGCATCCTGATTAACAGGTCAAGTACACTCAGAGGTGATCAAAGACTTTCCAAATGCAAGGAGACACCTCTTTTAGGTTTTCAGGCCAGCTTGGATTGCATATTAATAGTGTTTTCTCCATCCACTGGCTTCTCCTCTTCTTCCCACATACACTCCTTTAAATATGTCAGCTAAATTCCCTGCTTTATTCACTTTGGATTTTTTTTCCCTGTCAGTACAAAGTCCTATAATCTCTTGCTGCTGACAGAATATGCCACAGCAATAGGCCACACAACATCCTGCCAGAAGACATTTGCTACTCTGAAAGCAAAGAAAAAGCCCTCAAAATCATCTTTAAAACTCTGCAATAATATAACCAGCTGTCAGGAAATAAGGCAGGAGGTGGGCAGTGAGCACCAGTTCCAGGGCATGTGGAGAATCCCAGTGCCCCCAGCACCTCTGGCAGGGTCACCTGTGTGTCTCAGGCTGTGTTGGAGCAGAGGATCAGCAGACAGGCACAGAACCACCCCAGCACTCACAGCTGCAGATTCAGCCCTGGAGTCGCTGTTCCAGCGAGCTGCTGTCCCCAGAGAAAAGGTTTTGAAATCATTCCTGAGGCACCAGAGTTTACAGAGACACAGATTCCACCCGAACCCAGCAGGCTGCTGTGCAGCTGCCCCCTCGGCCACCTGCACACCCAGGCTGCTGGACTGACACTAATGGGATTGGAGGGACAGGATGGAGACTCGGAGTCTGTCTGACTCCATCTGCAGCTCCAGAGAGGCTGTGGCCATTCCTGTGGGGATGCAGGATCCCACCAGTGTGACCAACATCTGTCACCGAGCCACATCATCTTCATTTGTCAATGTTCAAACATTTCAGGGTGCTGCCCTCAAACAAGGAGCAAGGAAGGGAGAGACAACAGCGTGGCAAGGGAGCCTGTAATCCCTGCCAGGCATCCCAAATGGAGACAGAATATCTAAGGATAATGCTGAGAGCTCTGATGGTGGCAGGAGATCCCAGAAAGAAGAGTAAAAATTAATGCCAAAGTCATAAAAAGTGCAATACCTTGTGTGGAAGAGCCTGTGCAGTGCCCGGTGTGTCACCCTCCGGAGCTGGCTGGGGATCACCAGTGACAAGACCTGAGGAAATGAAGCTCTGTGTCACCTGGCCATCCCTGCTGCCTTGGGGCAAGCTCAGATTGAAGCACAAATCCCTCATCCCTCAGCTCTGGACCTGCACAGCCACAGCTCTGGGGAGGAGGCTCCTTTTCAGGAGCTGCTCACCCCAGAATCAAAGGTGGAAGAGACCTTCAAGATCACTGAGTCCAGCCATAGCACACAGAATCACAGAGGGCTGGACAAGCCCTTCAACGTCCTCGAGTGCCAGCTGTGCCCAATCCCACCTTGTCCCCAGCCCAGAGCTCTGAGTGCCACCTCCCCTCCTTGCTTGGACACCTCCAGGGATGGGGATCCAAACCTCCCTGGGCACCTCCCGTGCCTGACCCCCTTTCCATGAAGAAGGGAGAGAGGCAGGAATGCTGCTGGGGTTTTTCCACGTGGGACTGAGGTTCCAGGAGTGCTGCTGGGGTTTTCCACGTGGGACTGAGGTTCCAGGAATGCTGCTGGGGTTTTCCACGTGGGACTGAGGTTCCAGGAGTGCTGCTGGGGTTTTCCACGTGGGACTGAGGTTCCATAGCCTTGGAGCCTCCCAGGCCCAAACAAACACATCTGGGTTCATGTGTGGAAGTTCTGAGGAGCTTAGGGTGGGTGTAGGGTGGGGATGGCTCAAGCAGGGGATAGAACCGAGCAATTCCCCAGCCACAATGTGCTCCATCAGCCCACCTGACACACCAAGGGCAGAGAAGCAAAGGGATAAAGCTCGTGGCCTCCAGAAAAGAGAGGGGAAAAGCCCCACGAGCCAGCAACGCAGTTCCTGCAGCTCCAGCCCCGTGGCTCCAGCTGCCCAGCCCAGCCCAGCCCAGCTGCAGGAGCCAGCCCTGAGCCGGGAGCCCCGGTGCCATTGTCTGCTGCGAGCTGACAGATCTCTACAGCAACACAGAATCAGAGCAGCCGAGCCTGTTTCCAGCTGACACCCAGGGAAAATATGCAGCGAGAGCTTCTCGCCTCAGATGTGAAAGACCAGCAGGCAAAAAGCACACGTGGAGCTGAGAAGACGCTGAATATTTTGGTGTGAGCTGCTGCGTCCCAGCTCGGTGGCTCCGGGGACGAGTGTTTGTAAAAATGAGGTTTTTTTTTCCCAAGTGTGCTGAAAGAGGAGACACATCCCAGCATTAAAGAACCTGCAGGAAACATCAACGCTCTGCAGGAAAAGCCAAGTGCCCTCAGCTGCTCCTCCAGGCCCCCACCACCCTCATGTCCATCCTCTGGGCGCTCTCTAAGAGCTTCAGACCCTTCTGGGGTTTGCATTGTATTGGTCCTTTTCTTAGAGTAATTTATCTTTTGTTGTGACCTTACATTTAACACTGCCTGTATTTATATCCCAGGTAAAATATTGATTGTATTCACGTGCATTTATTTCCCAGGCACAAGTATTGATCAGATTCCTCCAGACAGTGGCTTCATACCAGAGCAGTAATTTAATTGCTGCTGTTTATAAATACTTCACAGCAGCAGCTGTTAAGATATGGGGGGGAAAAAAAAATCAATTTCTCTGCACAGTGTGTCTGTAAACCAAAAAGAAGTATAATACCAGTAATAAAAAAGTCTGTCTGAACTGCTGTGAACAGCATTAAATTTAATTTACAATTTAAGTGATAATTCTCTCATACTTTACCTTCCAGGAATATGACAGCATTTTTTTTTTCCTTTTCATTCGGACACAGCCCAACAGACAGAAAAATGAACTGGTGCTTTCCCAACTCCCCGTTTTTACAAAAAAATGCCAATTCTTAATCCTCTTTTAAAGCTCTTCATTCCTGCTTCTTTCTTAGTGAACAAGAGCCTGCAGCATTAATACACACATTAAAGAGCTTTCCCTCAAATATCTGCCACCACTTGTGATTCTCTCCCTATTTGAATCCTCAAACCTCCCCCACCTTTTCCCTCTTGATAACATCAGCAATACCACAAAACTGCAAATTCCTGGGGGCTGATTCTTATTAATTTTTCCAAAGTTGTGTTGTGGTGTTAGTGAAGAAAGCAATTCTGGCCTGGTGAGAAGCTCCATCCTCACCCCAGACAGGCACAGGCAGGGATGGGAGCTGAGAAAATGATTTTTTCTACCTGCTTGGGCAGGATTCAACCATCTCAAAGGAAATTATTTCTGCTTCCTAGCTCACTTCCTTGAGAGCAGACGTTAAAACAGGAAGAAATGTATTATCACTCTGACCACACACACTGATTTTTTTTTTTTTTTTTTTTTTTTTTTTTTTTTTTTTGAGAGCAAATATAGCAGTTGCAGTGATTTTAGCAGGACAAAGCAGGGATTACCAGAACGGGAGCTGATCATTGCCTGCAAGTTCATTCCCTGCCTGAAGCCCAGCCCGGTGCTTTACCTGGCTCGCCCTGTTGGCACTCCTCGCGAGGAAACTCTCCTCCCTTCCCGAGCAGAGGCACAGCAGGGCAGCGAGGGCGAGCACGGAGCACAGGTAGAGCAGGAAGAGCGTCAGGAATTCCATCCCGAGCCTGGAATGGAAGAGGAGCAGCTCTTGGACCCCTGGGTGCCCGTCCTGCAGCGTTCCCTGAGCCCAGGGACGGAGCAGCCCTTCGTGTATCTCTGCGGGGGCAGAAACACAGAATCCCCAAATCCCCAAACCTCCCAGCCCATCCCAGCTGTGCCTGGTGCCCAGCTCGTCCCCAGCCCAGAGCTCCGAGTGCCACCCCCAGGAATTGCTGGGACACTCCAGGGATGGGCACTCCACACCTCCCTGGGCACTTCCAAGGCCTGAGCTCCTTTTCCATGGGGAAATTCCCCCTGATGTCCAAGCTGAGCTTCTCCTGGTGCAGCTTTGGGCTGTTCCCTCTCCTCCTGTCCCTGTTCCCTGGGAACGATCCCAAACCCCCCCGGCTGTCCCCTCCTGGCAGGAGCTGTGCAGAGCCACAGGGTCGCCCCTGATCCGCCTTTTCTCCGGGCTGAGCCCGTCCCCAGCTCCCCCAGCCCCTTTCCCAGCCGTTCCCTTCCCTGGCCGCCTCCAGCCCCGGGGCCCCGGGGCCGCTCGGAGCCGCCGCGCTGCTGCGGAAGCGGCGCCGCCGCGCTCCCGGCGCTGCCAGCGCCCTCCGCTGCCCCGGCGGGGAACGGGGGCTCAGCCCGGCCCGTGAAGCCGTGGAAGCGTCCGTGAGCTCGGCCGGTGGAGCGGCCCCGCGGCCCGGGCAGCTCGGTACCGTGCGGGCCCTGCGGGGCTGGTGCTGCACCCGCCGGCCCTGCCGCTCCTCAGCACCGCCAGGAATTCCCGTGCCCTTCGCTGAACTCTCCAAAGCAAAACTGCTGCTCCTCCCCAGAGCTGTGGGCGCACTCCCGGTGATTCCCCGTTACACTCGGGGGTAGCGGGACCCTCCCGTCCCACCCCGCCCCAGGCGCGGGGCTCGCTCCGCGGCTGCCGCCTCCAGCCGCGCTGGGGATGCGCAGGGTGCGGGCTGAGCCCGGCCCTCCGTCCCCCTGACAACTGAAACCGCCGGGGCCGATTGGGTTTCTCTGCCTGGAACTTGCCAGAGAAACTCGTCCGGTGGCGGCGTCACCGTCCGGAGGCTCCCGAAGTGCTGGGATGGTTTTCCCAGCGCCGGGTCCCGCCGTGCCGCTGGCTGGAGCTCGGGCAGCGCAGGTAAGCCTTCAGGGATGCTCCAGGGGCTTCGGCCCAAGAGGAGATCAATCGCCTTGGTGGGAGGCAGGAGAGGAGCTTCAGTTTCAGGAAGAGTCTCTTTTTTCCCTTGGTAAAGCCAGTGCACCAAACAGGACATGAGAGGGAGAACTGCAGCCAAAATATTCCACAGCTGTCTTGGAGTGCAGCCCAAGACACTTGGGTCCTGATGGAGGATGGAGGGAAAAAAACCATTTCCCCCCATCCTACTGAGACAGCAGAACTCCTGCAGGTACAGAAATAGCTTGGCTTGGGTCACTGGATGTCACCTGGCCAGCCGGGTGGCACAGAAGGGGCTGGGGTGGGCACAAGGGGGTTTGTTTGTGGGGGGACAGGCAGGATGTGCCTGTGCCACGGTCCCTGGGCACAGCCAGGCCGGGAGCTGCAGGGAGGGGCACCACACGGGGTGGCACCAGCACTGCAGGGAGCTGGCCCACCCCCGTGCCCTCACAGGCTGTGCTCAAGGACAAGCAGGCAGCAAATACCTGGACAGAGGCTGAGACTCAGAGGGACGAGGCTCATTCAGTCCAAGCACTGTGAAAATCACTTAGAAAGTCTCATCTGGCCAAAGTCTGGCAGAAGGTCTTAATGGAAGCCACATCCATTCACGTGGGATCCCAGAGCTCAGCTCTTGCAAGGATTAAAATTCACTGTCAGCGTTTAAAGTGCTAAAGTCTGTTAAAAATGGAGGGGAAAGAAGCAATTACCCCACTGGCTGAACAGCAACAAAAAAAAGGGAAATAATTGCAGTTTTGACCATTTAGGCAGGGAATAGTAACGGAGATGCCTGAGTTTGTAGGAGCTGTGTGTGTCAGTGCCAGCACAGGAGGACAGATGCCCCAGGGCCCCAGGAGTGCTGCTCAGAAGGAGATTTGTGCAGGAGAACCCACCAGAGCGGAGCTGCGGAGGACAGGAGGAGCAGGAAGAGGAGGAAGAAGTGGGTTTCAACCCCCTGAAGCTGTGACATGACCACAGAGGTCCCGAGCAGGAGGAAGACCCCGCAGCTCTCCTTGCTGGGGCCGTGCCCAGCCCGTGCCAGCTGTGCCAGCTGTGCCAGCTGTGCCGGGGAGGTTTCCTCCCGTGCCGGAGCCGGGGGGAGGCCGATCACTGCGTGCTCCATGGAGAGATGCAGACGCTCCTCCCGCAGCAGGACGCGTAATTCCCTAAAACCTCTTAGCGCGCTAAGCCCTGGGATCCCTCGGTGCCGAGGAGGCCGAGGAGAAAATCAGAAATAGCAGCTTCAGGGACAGTCGGTGCCAGCGCGGGGGGCTCTGTGGCCAAACGCTTGGCTGCTCCCCCCTGCGAGGGCCTGGGGACAGCTCTCCTGGTGACCCCCAAAGTCCTCGGACCCCCAAATCCCTGCAGCGAGCCACGTGTAGGCTGCAGTCCCAAAGCCTCGGTGTGTGGCTCAGCCGTGCCGGCCCCCGCACGCCCAGGTGCCCCGGCGCTGTCCCCAGCAGCGCTGTCGCTCCGGATTTGCCCTGTGGGTAAAGGATTTCTTTCCCTCCACGGGCGCTAATCTGTTTTCCCTCCTTCCAGCTCCTAATTCCCTCCAGATCTGCAGGCTCAGGTCAGCCCCGGGCTCAGCCAGGACGAGCACGGCAATTAGTCTGCCCGCGCTCCTCTGTGAGATGGAAATAAAGTTAATTAGGGGAGGAAAAGGCCAGAAAGACCTTAGGGCGTGCCTGGCGCTGAGCCGGAGCGGCTGGAGGGGCGCAGGGCTGCCCTGAGAGGGCCGGGGAGGGGCAGCACCCCCTGCCCGCTCTGTCCCGGTGCCACCCACCCGCACGGCCCCGGGGCAGGGACGGGGAGATGCTCCCGGGAGCCCTGCGGGAACACGGGCAGCGCTTCCAGAGGTGATGGAGGAGAGTCCAGAAGGCTTCGAGCCCTCGGTGGGACAAAGCTGCCGCCGGTGAGAGCCCCCGGATGGCCGCGGACTTCTGTAAGTGCTGGAGCCGAGGGGCGGCGAGGTGGAAGGGCTGCAGCTCCCCCGGATCTGCCGGGCTTTCCCTGCAGCTCAGCCCGGAGCAGCAGCGCTGGGACCGTCCCAGCGCTCACGGGGCTCCTGCTGGAGCCGCCAGGGCTCTGCTCGGCAGCCCCGGGGATGGGGTTTGGTCGCAGATGGGTTTCACCCCGCTGCTGCCAGGCTTGCCCTCAGCTTCACCCTCAGCTCTTCCCCTCCGAGTCTCAGTCTCTGTAAGATCATTTGCCCAGGTAAAGTTGTCTGAGTTTTATTTTTGTAAGTGCTTCATGTATGTTCAGTGACACAGATGGAATAAACAGGGGGTAAAAAGCATCTCCACAGAGAGCTGAGATCAAACACAGGAAAACCACGTGTGAATGATTTTGGTGAGTGCCAGAGGACAGTGCAGGCACTTACACATCACAGAGCCGCAGGACAGCAGGGTTGGAGGGGAAGGGACCACAGCGAGGTCATCTGGGCAGCACAGCTTGGAGAGGGCATCCGAGTGCACTGTGCCCGCCAGCTGGCCGGGTTCACCTCGGGCAAAGAGAGCTCCTGCAGATGTTCAGGGCTGATGTGCCCCAAGTCTCCTTGAGCATCCGTGGAGCCAGTCCAAACCCTTCGCTGAAAAGCATCATCCTGCCATTTTGGGCTGCTGCCATCAGGACAGCTCATACCCGGGACTGAGAGGGCACAAAGAAATGATCCTGGCAGAGCTGAGAGGATCTGGCAAGTTCTAATGAATTTGCAGCAGTTTTGTAGTTGCAAACAGCTAAAATATTGAGTGTTGAGAAGTGCTGGTTAAAATTAAGCCGGTTTAAGTCCTTGGATCATCTGTTCATTAATGTAACATGTCAGAGAAGTGAACTAATAACTTTGATAGACAAATAAATACAAGAAGAAGCCTAAGTGAGGCTCCTGGGGAGAGGGGGTAGCTGGGTGCCCCAGGTGAGAACAGGGCTGTGCCAGGTCACACATGAGTGCCACATATAGCCTCAGCCTTCCCAGCCAACGTGGCCTCCTCAGTGGCACCACCAGCAGCCAAAGATAGAGTAAAAGCTGTTATTTGAAGGAAATTCAGAGGAAATACAGGCTCTTGGGCCACTTCTTCCCACGGTGAGGGTTACAGCACACACTGCAACCCCTGCCCCGATGGGCTCCACGCAGCATCTACGGGAACGACCCCGAAGGATGGAAAACCATCCCAACTCCTTTCTTTCCCTCTTTCTTTTCCAGTCGCAGCCATGCCGGCGACCAACCAGGGCTGGCCCGAGTCCTTCGGCTTCCGGATAAGCGGCTCCGGGCCGTGCTACGTGCTGTGGGTGCAGGAGGGCAGCAGCGCGGCGCTGGCGGGGCTGCGCCCGGGGGACGAGGTGCTGGAGATCGAGGGCCAGCCCGTGTCCTCCCTGGGCCGCGAGGCGCTGCTGGGGCTGGCCCGGAGCTGCGGCAACGTCCCCCCGAGCATCGGCGTGGTGTCCCGGCTGCAGCACGCCAGCATCCCCCCCGGGCCGCGGGGATGCTTCGGCTTCCAGCTGGCCGCCGAGAGCCCCCCGCGGGTGGCCAGCGTCAGCCCCGGGTCGCCGGCCGCGGCCTGCGGGCTGGAGCCGGGGGATTTCGTGCTGGAGGTGGACGGGAGGCCGGTGCGGCTGCCCGAGGCGGCGGCCGCGCTGCTGCGGGCGGGCCGCGGGCGCTGCCTGCGCCTGGCGCTGCTGCGGCCGCCGCGCGGGGAGCCCGGGCCCGGCCCCGCACGCCGCCCCGGGAGGCTCCGGGCGCAGGAGTTCGGCAGGAAGGTGAGACCGGGATGAGGGGGACGGGGACGGGGCGCTGGGCACCCCCTGAGCCGGGCGGGTTGGGGGTTCCCACCTCCCGGCTGGGGCGCAGATCTGCGGCACGAACAGCCGAGAGAAGGGGCTGCTCTTCACCCGGGAGAACGGATGGGTGCTGCAAAGGGTTAACACTAACCCTCGGAGAGTCCCCCAAATTCTCGTTCCCTTGCACTACAAGAGCGTGGGGAGACCCACAGGGCAGATCCTGCTCTGCTGCTGAGCCTGGATGTCCCTTCAAAGTCTGAGCCTGTCACCCCGCAGGCATTTTAGTTCTTATTTTGTTGCAAAGGGGAAAACATCAATGTGATTACATCCGGAAAGCTTCCTAGTGGGTATTTTACCAAACACCTCGCCTCCTTCTGCTAATTATAAATTTGATCACAGTTGTTTTTTTCAATCTTTCTAATTTCCATTTCAAAGTAACAAATAACCAGGCTGGTAGGGCTTTTTTTTTTTTTTTTTTTTTTTTTTTTTGGATCCCGAGTGCGAATCCCCTCAGTCAGCTTCTCCATTAAAGATTCACGAATGCCCACTGAGGTTTGGATTCATGGGCGTGGGAAACAGAGACCTGCCGATTACAGCAGATTAATGAGGAGGGGCGCTTGTTCCCTCTCGGCAGTCACATTAAACCCAGTAAAAGATTCCTGGATGATCACAGGAGAGCAAGTTTGTCACGGTGCTGTGACAACGAATCCACCCGGGACAACCCCGCCCCGCGTGGGCAGCGGCAGGAGCGCAGAGCTGCCGGAGCACAGCTCAGCCTCTGCAGAGGGAATTCACAGCGCAGCTCTGGGAAGTGGCTTCACTTTCCCCACGAGGTAGAAGACGCTAAAGGTGGGGATCAGGCACAGGGGGTGTTTTACCCCCTCCTTTCCCTGGGCCCCGGCTCCGCTCGCTGCTGCTGGCAGCAGCCAGGCGCTGCCGCCGGTCCCCCGCCAGGCTGCAAGGTCGGAGGCTGCTGTGGTTTGTGTTTCACACTGCACCGCCCACGGGTCACCTTTTCCCAGCCTCCTTCCTTTGGCAGAGCCCCGGCTGGAGTGGCCTGCCTGGCAGAGAGTGGTGTCCATGTCCGTGGCACTGGAGCGGGGCTGTGCCACTGCGCTGGCACCCTGGGGGCATCGCTGGGGAACCAGGGAGGTGCTCACGGTCTCAGTTCCATGGCAGCGTCTTCTCGTGTCCCCTGTGGGCTCAGGGACGCGCTGGGGACCGCATCAGGGCTGGCAGTCCCCATCCCCAGAGGTGCCCAAGGAGGGGCTGGACATGGCGCTCAGGGCTCTGCGCTGGGTCAGAGGATGGGGATCGGGCACAGCTGGGTCTGGGAGGTCTCTTGCAGCTGATTTTGTGATTCTGGGAATCCCACCCAGCAGCCCTGCGATCCCAGCCCAGGCAGGAATTTGACAGCAGCGCTCTGGGATCCATCCCAGCAGGAGCGCCAGAGTGGAGCCAGCCCGGGGGACGCTGCTGCCGCGGCTGCCCCACGTTTGGTCACCTTGAAGTGCTGCCGCTGCCGGGAGCCCCGCAGTGCCTGAGCAGGGCCAGCGGCACCGGGGGGCTCTGCCGGGCTCCCGGGGCCGGTGCCACCTCCCTGGGAGCTGCCGAGTGGGAAAAAACCTGCGAGAAACGGCTCTTCCCCTTCCCCAGGCAGGGGATGCCCGCGGCTGCCTGGCAGTGCCACCACAGGGCCACACAGAGCCCCCCGTGCCCCGGGGGAGGGTGAGGGGCTCCTCTCCCCTTCCTGCAGGCAAACCCTGCAGTCAAAGCTGCTGGCAGCACAAAAACATCGCTTTTGGGCAAACCCAGCACGTACGGGGAGCTCCTGCATCCCACACAGAGCTCCCGGTGAGGAACCAGCTCCCACTGCCCAAGGACAAGGGGAACCCCCAGAGTGGGAGGAGGTGAATAAGGAGGGTCCCGTGTAGGGTAATTGACTGAATGGTAATTAACTAATGACTCTGCCTATCCCAGCTGGAGAGGATGGGGCAGTGCTAAGGGCAGGACGCAGCTGCCCGGAGGGATCAGGGCGTGAAGCACGAAGCTTAAATAGCTCCAGAAGCCATTGCAGCCTCCTCTGCCAGGCAGACTCCAGGCTGATCCCATCCCAGCGGTGCCAGAGCCGCTCCTGCGGGGCTGTGACCCAGCAGGGTTTGGGAGTTTGGGGTCTGTGACCCAGCAGATTTTGGGAGTTTGGGGTCACACCGCTGTTCTGGTGGGCTGTGACCTAGCAGAGTTTGGGAGTTTGGGGTCACACCGCTGTTCTGGCGGGCTGTGACCCAGCAGGGTTTGGGAGTTTGGGGTCACACCGCTGTTCTGGTGGGCTGTGACCCAGAAGAGTTTGGGAGTTTGGGGTCACACCGCTGTTCTGGTGGGGTCACACCGCTGTTCTGGCGGGCTGTGACCCAGCAGAGTTTGGGACTTTGGGGTCACACTGCTGTTCTGGTGGGCTGTGACCCAGCAGGGTTTGGGAGTTTGGGGTCACACTGCTGTTCTGGCGGGCTGTGACCCAGCAGGGTTTGGGAGTTTGGGGTCACACCACTGTTGTGGTGGGCTGTTGGAGCTGCAGGGCCACACATGGGGGCATGGCAGGGCAGGGTGACGGGCTGACCTCGGGAGGTCCCTCTGCTCCCTGCTGGTTCCCTGCTGAGCGGGCACTGGGACACGTTGTCCGTGTGGCAGTGCCCTTGCCCACGGTCCCACGCCCTCCTGCTCAGTGCCCCTCTTCGCTGCAGGTGGATGCCATCCTCGGGGGGCAGCCGGAGCTGAGGGAGAAGGTGGTGGCCGTGCTGAAGCAGTACGCGGCCGAGAGGAGGGCGGAGAGCCTGGCCCGTGCCCTGTGCACGCTGCTCACCCAGGAGTGCCACCGGCCCCTCATCGACAGCATCAGGTACCGGGGGCACTTCCACGCTGCCCTGCCTGCTGCTGCGGGGATGGGCAGGGCTGGGAGGGTCCTGCAGGGAAGGGGCTGGGAGGGTCCTGCAGGGAAGATGCCAACCAGTTTTCCAAGGGGCAGCTGAGCCAAGCTCGGTGGCATCTCAGCCCAGCAGCCCTGTGCCCTCCTGCCCAGTGTGGGAGCCTGCACTCCCTGCCCCTGCCTGCAGCAGGGGATGTGGCTCCCATTCCTGGCTGTGATCTGGGAGGGAGATGGGATTAGCTGCAGAGCCACTGGAGGTTCTCCAGGAGCTCGGCCAGAAAATAATCGCAGTTCTGCAGGGTGAGAGCTGGTGCGGGAGAGGGCTTGGCCAGCGCTGCCAGCAGCTCTGGCAGGGGGGGCTGGGGGGCTCTGTGGGCTGCCCGGGGTGCCAGGGGGTGCTCACTCACCCTGGGATGCCCTGGCCATGCTCTGCTGGGGCTCGGGGTCCCTGGCAGCGGGGCTGGGGCTGGCCCGGGGACACGTGGGGGGATTACAGGCAGGCTGAGGTGGCCATTAGGGAATCAGGTCTCCATCTGGCCCCGCTCCGGGCCCAGCTTTCCAATTGCTGCTTTAATCAGAGGAATTGCAAGATATTACAGTTTCCATAACAACCTCCCCCTGCGGGGTCTCTGCTGCGATGGGCAGCGAGGGGGGCGGCTCGGGGCCCTGTCTCGGTGTCCCCCAGCTGTGCTGGGACTGCGTGGGGTCCCCCAGAGCCCCACACACCGGGGACAGCAGGCACAGAGCCTGCAGGGTGCAGAGAGGACAGCCAGCTGCCCCCTCAGCGGTCACCTTGCCCAGGTGCCCATGTCCAGCCTGTCCTGAGCGTTCTGGAGGGAGCCAACCCACCAGCAGCTGGGGCTGGGGGCAGGGAGGGATGGCACCGAGCCAGGCCTGAGCATCACCCCAAACTAAATCCCAAAATAAGCCCCCACCACTCACAATTCAGGAAAATTCTTTCCCCCGGCAAGATCCGTGAAAATGCCTCAAATGCCTCGGATATCCCCTTTGTCATCATCCCTGGGGAATTATCCAGGATTAGTTCCCCTCACAGAAGGGATTTGAGTAAGTGTCCAAATCTTCTTCCGGACCGAGCCCCTCTGTGGGGGGCACAGCAGGTTCCCCCCAGCATGTCCCTGTCCCTGCAATCCCTGTCTCAGTGAGGAGAGCGTGCCTGCACCCGCCGCTGCCACGCTGAGCTTGCCCCGTGCCCAGCCTGTGCTGCCAGGGGCAGCACCACCTTATGGCTCCCCAAAACAGGGCCAAACCCCCTGACTGCCCCCTGCCCCCCGGGAAAGGTTAACACCAGGCTGGGGCGAGGGGTGCCGTGGGTCCGGCAGCTAATCTGGGTTTAATGGAAATGAAATATTTAGCTCAGTAGAAAGATTTACTGTCTAATCTTAATGAAGTCAGGAAAAGAACTAAAAGAGGTGTCTTGGAGAGCAGGTTTCCCAGCTGTGGGTGCTGGGGCAGTGCCAGGCGTGCTGCCGACCCCGGCTCCCCGATGGCTTCGCTGCCAGGCAGGAGCTGTCCCTGCTCCTCTGTCACCCAGGAGCTCTGCATTCGGGGTGCTGTGAATTCCGGGGTGATTCCAGCGGGGTCAGCCTGTCTGTGACTGAGCAGGGGCTGGGGTCTGTGCCCTGAAGCAGCACACGGGGCTGGGCAGGGCTCTGGGGGTTCATGCAGGGGTGTCCCGGTCCCAGCACTGCCTCTGGGGTGGCAGCAGTGTGGGGGTGCTGCTGTGGCCCCCGTGCTCTCCTGGGCCACAGGGCAGCCACCCCGGGCACTGATTTGGGTGCAGTCAGGGCAGACCTGACCCAACGAGTGTCCTGGGGCTTGTCCTGTGGGGTCACCTCGGGGGGACCCCGGGAGCACCCATCGGGCACCCCTGGGAGGCTGTGCCCAGTTCTCCAGGGACTGTGATCACCCTCAGGGGTGACTTGGAACCCTGGGAGCACCCATTGGGCAGCCCTGGGAGTCTGTGCCCAGTTCCCCAGAGATGTTTCCTCCTGAGGTGGGGACAGTCCTGCACAGCCCCGTTACCTTGTCCTGAGGAGCCCTGGAGGGCTGGGATGAGCTCCTCTCCCCAGGGCGGCCGTGCCACGGGCCAGGGACTGGGATGGAGGCCGGGTGATGGGTCCCCGCCGCTGTTCCGTGCCCCGGGCGGGCGGCTGAGCCTGGCATGGGCACACGGTGGTGGCGGGCTGCGTGTGCCCGTGTGTCCCCTGTCACGCAGGGCCAGGCGCCGGCACGGCCCCGTCTCCCACTGACCCTCGGCTGGCCTGATTGGATCTTCCCTCTGCACCAGCTGTGTTTATTTGTGTGCTGTCGCTGCTGCCGGCTGTCCCCTGCTGTCCCCTCCCCTGCTGTCCCCTCCCTGGGCTCCCCCTGGGCGAAGTGCTGCGGCTCGGAGTAACCCGGACCCCGGCTCGGCGCACGGATCCTGCCGGGGTGCAGCCAGTCTCCTCTGTCCTCGAGCCGGCCTTTTCCACTATTGGATTTCCCACCCCCACCCCTTTCTTTTTATCTCAGACGGATTCCATCCCATTTGCCCAGAACTAAGCTCCTGCAGATTTTAATTCGCTGACATTTTTCTCATCTGCTGGGCTGTGGATAGCGGGATAACGCACGTGCCGGGCCGGGCCCTCCCCGCTCCCATCCCCTGCCCATACGGCTGATGTGTGCGGGCCAAGCGCACAGCTGCGCTCCTGCCCGAGGATGCTGCAGCCCGGCCGCCAGCGGGGAAGATGAGCTGTCTCGGGTGAGTAACGAGGCGCCTTTGCCGGCGCCGAGGGAAGCGGCTTTAATTCAGGTTCCTTCTGGAATGTGGCAGCCCCTGGCGCTGCCGAAACGAGGTGCGCTGGAAGTTAATGAACTCTTAGCACGCGTGTTGCCCGGAGCGGCTCCGCTCGCGGGCTCCTCCAGAGGGGGAGGCTCTAATTTGGGTTATTCCATCAGCCGCGACCGCGGAGCGAGGGCTTCGTCCCCTCCGCCGCCCGCGCCGGGGCTGCCGCGCCCCGCTCGGGTTATTTTGGGCTGGCCGCGGTCTCGGGGGGTCCCGTCCCTCGGTGCTGCTCCGGTTTCGGAGCTGCTTTCAAAGCAGGGCAGAGCTGCGGCTCGGCTCCGCGGAGCCGCCGCCAGCACCCCCGGCCCATCCCGGGGCTCCGGGGGCCGGAGCCACCCCCGGAGCCCCGCGGGACACGGGGGATGCTCCTCGGCGGCGCGCAGGGCTGTGCACTGCCCGTGCCGGGCGCCGTGTCCCTGCGCAGCCTTGCTTTGCCCGGCGCTGCCGTGCCAGGGATGCACCAGCCGCGGGTTTGGGTTAAAAACATCCGTTTGGAGTGGAAGTGGGGCAGATTCAGATCCCGTCCTCCGAGCCGCAGCGCCGGGAACAACAACCGGCCCCGGTGGCCACTGTCCTGTTAGCCCGGGCTGGGCTGGGTGTGCGCGACCCCCCAGCCCCTCGCCCCGGCCGCATCCTCGGGGAAAGCTCCGGCTCTCCTTGGGCTGTGCGATGTTGTCTTGGCTCTCTGTAACTCGTGTTGCGCTTCAGGGCTGCGGGTAGGAGAGTCTGGGGCAGTTTGTTCTTCACTGCTTTGGTTTCGCTGCGTTTGCTCCTGGGGAAAAGCCAAGGGAGCCGTGCTGGGCCGTGCCGGGCTGGGCTGGGCTGAGCCCTCTCCCCCTCTGCCAGCTCTGGTGGCTGGCACAGCTGAGGTCGCTGCCCATCGGGGGCTCCCCTGTGACGGGAGAAATTCCACCGAGGCCGTGTTAACACCATCTATTTGTCTCAGCTTGTTTTTCATGGCAATAAAACTGCTTGGCGTGTTCCTGTATTAAACTGCTCCAGCCATCTGTGACCGGCCCTGGATCAGAAATTTCATTCCAGCCATGAGGATTTATATATTGTGGATTGTGCTGCTTCCCTGCTTCTCAACCCCCTCCACTTCTCCAGGGCTGGGGGGAGCTTCCCAGCTCTTTTGGATGTGGATGGAGCATGAGAGACCCCCTGAGTCCCTGATGCTGACGTGGACATTGTCCTCCTGTCCACAGCCCCGGCATCCCCACCTGGATCACAGGATGGTAATGGAGGAAAAGCAGCTCTTGTTTGCTTCCATTAAAAAAAATCCCTAATCTGATGGCCCAGCATATGCTCAGCTGCCCAAAAAAAGAGGGGAATTAGGGCAGCAGGGAACAAAATGTGTCAGCAGTGAGACAATTGGGAGCGAGTTCCTTTTTTATTGGTGGAGTTCAAATAGGTCATGACCAAAATGCCTCGGTGGGAAATCTCCTGATAGGAGATTAAATTCCTTTGGCAAATCAAACTCCGGCTGGGATGCAGATGGCATCAGCCTGGCCCGCCTGCACCCTGCTGGAGTCACAACTTTTATTTTGGGAAGTGGTTACTTAGGATGAGTTTTCCAGTGTCTTAAAGGAAACGGGGAAAGCAGCCTGGAGCTGCAGGAAAAGCCTTGCTGGGGGTCTCTTGGAAGTTCTCCTTGTCCCCGGAGCTGTGGGACTGCCGTCCCTGCCAGGGCAAGGACAAAGCCACCAGGTCGTGGTGCACAGCGTGGTTTGGCCGCAGGGACCCTGGATTTGCACAGCTGAGGGCACCCTGGGGTGCTGATGGGGACCCCCGGCCAGGCACGGGGTGCGCATCTGCTCCAGGGGGACTCTTGGCTGAATCCTTGCTGGAGCAGGGATGTGTCAGGAGGGGCTGACCCTCTCCAGAGCTGCCGGGGGTTTGGGGCTGTCCCCGGGGGCCAGCAGGGTGGTCGGGAAGGGCTGTGAGGGGCTCCCGGCCCTGCCCGTGCCCAGCCGCTGCCTCCCCGCCCTCCGGGCAGAAACCTTCACTCCTGCTGAGCGGTGACATGATGCCACCTGCACAGCACCTGCAGGCAGGTGAGCTGGGGGGTTGTGGAGCTGCAGCACGGGCAGGACGGGGATGGAATCCCAGCTCCGGGTGCTGCGGGGCTGCAGCGAGCTCTGCTCCCGCACCAGGACCCCGGGGCTCCGCATCCCCGGGGCTCTGCGCCCTGCACAGGTACGTGGAGTTCGAGCATTTGGGGCTCACCAGCAGAATTCCTGCGCTGGGGTAAAGCCTGCAGGAGTTTCTCTCCCGGATTTTAGCATCTGGCTGGACCAGCAGAGCTTTTCAGGATGGGCAGAGGTTTCCACAGCACAGTTTAGACATAATCCAAGTGTAGCTCAGTGTTTTAATCCACTCTGGGATGTTTTTTTCTGCACAGCTGACAAACTCAAGGTCGGGTCTTTGCCGGTTGTTCTGGGGCTGAACCGTCCATTTTTCATTTCTCCTTCCTTTGTTGCTACCTGGGGACTGTGTGTGATGTTGGCAGCTCTGCGAAGCCTCACATCCTCTTCATCAAACACCAGTGGTGTGCTTAAAGATGGCGTTATTTAAATTAAAGAAGGCTTTTCTCTTTTGCTCCTGCTGAAAGGCACCGCTGTGCTGCCCTGGCGGTGGAGGATGCTCCATGTGGGGCTTTGGGCCCACGACTGTGCTCCTGGTGCAGCCTGGCAGCTCCAGCTCCCCGCCCAAAACCCGCACCCCTGGTGCCGTTTGCCTTTAAGGTTCCTCACCCCTTTCCGCAGCACGTAATTTAAACACAAGCGCTTTCGAAGTCAACTAATTAGCAGCAGGGCGGCATCCCCGCGGAGTTGGGCGCCGAGCCGTGCCCTCCTTTCTGAGGAAGGACGAGATCGTTCCAGCTGCAAATCCCAGCGCCGGCGGTTTTGGGGAAGAGGGAGGCCCGGGGCTGCCGCGGGGCGCAGCGCGGCCGGCGGAGCTCGCCCGGGGCCGGGAGCGCGGCGCTCGGCCCCGCTGCCCGGCACGGCGGAGCTCGCCCGGGGCTGGGAGCGCGGTGCTCGGCCCCGCTGCCCGGCACGGCGGAGCTCGCCCGGGGCCGGGAGCGCGGCGCTCGGCCCCGCTGCCCGGCACGGCGGAGCTCGCCCGGGGCCCGGCCCCGCTGCCCGGCACGGCGGAGCTGCCCCGGGGCTCGGCCCCGCTACCCGGCACGGCGGAGCTCGCCCGGTGCTCGGCCCCGCTGCCCGGCACGGCGGGGCTGCCCCGGGGCTCGGCCCCGCTGCCCGGCACGGCGGAGCTCGCCCGGGGCTGGGAGCGCGGTGCTCGGCCCCGCTGTCCGGCACGGCGGGGCTGCCCCGGTGCTCGGCCCCGCTGCCCGGCACGGCGGGGCTGCCCCGGCGGCGGCGGCGCCGTGGGCGTGAGCCGAGCCCGGGGCTGGGCTGCGTGAGCGGCTGAAGCATCTTCCCCTTTGTTCCGCCGCGCCCCGCCAAATGGGAAAGGACCGGAGTTTCTCCCGGCATTTTCGGTACGTGTCCCCGCTCCGCCGGCCCGCGGGTGGGGTGCTGGCACAGCCTCGGGCCCCGCGGGCGGCGCGGCCGCCTCCGGGGCTGCGGACCCCGCTGTGTCCCCGGGACGGCCCCGCCGCGGCACCGGCCGCTCCCCGGCGGGAGCCGGCGGAGCTGGGATGGGCTCGGGGTGGGGAGAGCCCCCGGGGCTGCTTTGTCCCCAGGGCTGGGGGATGTGAGGACGAGGGGCTAGCGGTGCGATGGAGCGAGGCTGCTGTCCCCTCGCTCCCCTGGTCAGCAAACCTGTGGCGGCTCCAGCGGCCGGGGCCGCCCCCGCTGCCCTCCCCAGGGACACGTCCTGCCCCGCGGAGCCCCGGCACCGGCATCCCGGGCGGGACTGTCCCCTGGCAGGGCACGGGCATGTGGCACAGGGGCTGCCCGGAGCGCTGGCAGGGCGTGGGGGAGGCAGCTCGGCGAGGGCGGGCTGCAGGAACGGGACTGCCTGCGCAGGGTTGGGTGGGCAGGGACCCTCCTGGCAGCTGTGGGTGGGAGCCTGGCACAGGCTGAGAGGTGCCAAAGGGAGCCCGAGCAGGACCAAGGGCAGGGGACGGGCACAGCGGCACTCTGCCACCATCCTGGCCAAGCTGCTTTGGGGATGGAGTGAAGGTAAAGCAGCCTGGAGCATCTGGGACCTTTCCTGGCCTGGAAAGTGCCCTGAATTCACATCCACGTCTCCGAGCACACCGAGTTCTGAATGAGTGCAGAAGCTGCTGCAGAGGAGGGCTGGTGCCCTGGGGCTCTGTGGCACCGGGCATGGGAGCTGGCACAGGGCTCAGGGATGGGGGTGCCTTTCCCATCACCCCTGCAACACGAAACAGAGCAGGGCTGACCTGGAGCACCTGAGGAGGAGGAGGAGGAGGAAGCAGAGGGCACAAGGCCAGCACTGTATGACCCCGCTCCTGCTTGACCCCCACAGCCAGGGTGGGCACCTCCGTGCATCCCGGTGGGGATTGCTGGGAGAGGGAAGCCCCAGCTGGGTGCTGCTCCTCGGGGCCGTGCACAAAGCCGGGTTTATCCCGCGGGATGCAGGACCCTGCAGGAGCAGCCACGGAAAGGGTTTGCCTGCTGCGCTGGGATTGTGTGCAGCAGCCAGGCAGATCCTCCTGTCTGGCCCTGCTGTGTCCCAGTCCTGGGGCAGTGCCAGGGCCGGGCCTGGGGCTGAGCTCCTCAGCCCAGTGCCGAGGCAGAGGCTCCTGCAAAGTGGGACAGCTCTGCTGGAACGAGCAGGGCCGATGTAATTTGGCCAATTAAATGGGATTGTGCTCATTTTGCCTGTGAGGAACCCGGACTCCTCCCTGGTGGGTGCCCAGCCCAGGGCAGAGGCTTGGGGGACCCACATCCTCCCCCGTCCCACGGGGTGAACTATTTATTAGCAAAATGTCACTCTTTTTTAGTTGCTGCTTAATCACAAATCACCTGTGAATTGCACCGATGTGTTACTTGTTTTAAATTGTCACCAGATGCTCTGCGTGAGCAGCTGCCAGCCTCGGGTGGCTTGTGGGCTGCCTCCAGCTCTTGTTTTGAGCTCTGCCTTTGCCTGGGGGAAACAGAGACGTCCTGGTCCCGCTGGATTCGGGATTTGAAGCCTCTCCTCCTCCGTCTCCAGCCAGGATTTTGTGTTCCCTTGGTGAAGCTGCCCGAGGGAGCCCTGTGGGATCCCCTGCCAGCCCCAGCTGCATCCCGCTGGTGCCACCCCTCAGAGCAGCTTCCTCTGGGTGCTCTGGCACCAGTTTGGCCCAGTCCCCGCTCTGGTGGGGCAGGCGGTGCCCGGGCTGAGCTGCCAGCCCTCGGGGCTGTGCTGAAGCACCGGCCCCGCTCTCCCACCCGCGAGGGGCCGGCGCTAGCGGGGCTGGTTCCGTCTCCACGAGCTGCAGCTGCAGGAGTTGCTATAGAAACACCCGGGGATGCCAGATCCTCCAGGAGCCCCGAAATGTGCCAGTGCAGGCCGGGGGAAGGTGAGCAGCTGCTGGGGTCTGGCTGCTGTGAGGCACAAGGAAAAGGGAAAGGAAGAGGAAAAGGAAAAGTGTCTCCGGGGTTAGGGAGCTCACCCAGGCCCAGGTGGGAGTGAGTGTTCCTCCCTCCCTCTCTCCTGGGATCCTGCTGTGCACTCCCCGTGCATCCCCTGAGTGTCCTGAGGCTCCTTGCAGGGCACAAAGGCCACTTGGCTGCTCCTACCAAGGGGCAGAGGGAGGTGACCCGAACCAGAGCCAGTTCTGGGGGTGTCCCCTTGCCTGTGGCATTGCCCTGCCCGGCCCTGCAGCTCCGGCATCTCCCAAGGGCTCGAGGCTCCCGCCTGGCTGTGCAGGGAGCTGGAGGGTGGAACGTGCACGGCCGGGGCCCGGGAGAGCAGAGTCTGGGCCAGGAGATGGGGGACAGCGTTTTGGGAGTCCCAGAAGAGGCGGGTCTGAGGGAAGGTTCAACATCATTTCTCCAATGGAGCTCTGCATGGGATGGGGGAAGAGATGCAGCTGGTGTCCCCCTGGTGTCCCCAACTCCCTCGGTGTCCCCAGCACCCTCAGTGTCCCCCCGGTGTCCCCAGCACCCCCAGCTCTGCGAGGACGGGTGCCAGGCTGACAGGAGGAGCTCAGCTCTTGCCCTGCCGGGGATGCGCGGCCCCGCAGCTCCGCTCCGCGCCGCAGCTGCCCGGGCCGCGCTCCTCACTCTGCCCCCTTGCCTTCCGCAGGATTTTCATCCCCAAGAAGCACCGGCAGCGCTTTGACGAGGTGGTGTCGCAGAGCCTGATCAGCAAGCTGTGCCGCTCCAAGAGCGAGCACGGCAGCCGCCTGCGCCGCAGCCGCAGCGAGGACCACCCCGAGCGGCTGCTGGTGTCCACCCGCGCCAGCTCCGTGCCCCGCAGCCACGAGGAGCTCGGCAAGAGCCTCCGCAAAACCACCTCGCTCCCCGGCGGCAGCGCGGCCGCGGGGGCTGCCCGCAGGTAGTGCCCGCGGGCGGCTCCGTGCGATGCCAGGCGGGAGGGGAGCCGGGGACGCGGAGGGGCGTCTGCGGTGGGGAGCTCTCCTGGGATGGGGATGGACAGAGAGCTCTGCCTCTGGAAGGGTGGGCAGCTCCGTGCCCCTCGTGGCAGCTCTGTGCCCCTTGTCCCAGCTCCGGGGCACCCTCAGCGTCCCCTCGGCTCTGCAGGGCTGGGTGAAGAGCTGGGTGGGGAGCTGGGGTGGCACAGGCAGGCTGAGCGGGGATGGCTGCTCCTCACTGGGGGGGGTGCCCAGCTGTGCCAGCAGGATTTGGGGTGCTCAGCTGTGCCAGCAGGATTTGGGGTGCTCAGCTGTGCCAGCAGGATTTAGGGTGCTCAGCTGTGCCAGCAGGATTCAGGCTGTGCCAGCAGGACTCAGGGTACCCAGCTGTGCCAGCAGGACTCGGGGCACAGGGGAGGCTGAAAGGAGGCTGGAGCCAGGCTGGGTTGGTCTCTTTTCCCAGGTAAGGAGTGACAGGATGAGAGGAAATGGCCTCAAGCTGCACAGGGGAGGTTTAGTTTGGGTATCAGGGAAAACTCCTGCCCAGCGAGGGTTGCCAGGCGCTGGCACCGGGCAGAGGTGGCATCCCCACTGCTGGAGGTGCTGAGGAAAAGGTGAATGGGGCACTCGAGGCCAGGGTCAGTGGCCAGCACAGGGGTGGTGCTGGCTCGCCAGGTGGGTCTCACAATCTGAAAGGTCCTTTCCCACCCTAAAATCGGTGTCTGGCCCTGCCCTGCCCTGCCCAGCAGGTGCCCGGGTGCCAGGCTGTGGGAGGAGGGCAGGACAGTCCCAGGAGCTCGGGATGAACCCACTTCCCTGCCGGTGCCCAGATGGCCAGGGCTCCGTGCTGCCCGCAGAGCCTGCCCGAGCAGGGCACCAGCCCTTCCTGCCAGGCTGCTCTTCCTCGTGACTTGTCCAAAATTCACTCCCAGCCCGGCCTCCCTCCCTGCCAGCGCAGGATCCCACTAATTGAAAATTATCTCAGTCGTGCTGCCTTCCCCCAGCTCCCTGCAGGAACAGCTCCCAGCTCCAATCAGCCTCCCAGCAGGGAGATTTCCTAATGCTCCTTCCAAAATTTCCCAGAGGAATTTAATTCCTCTCTCATCATCTGTGAGACCTTTGCTCCCTGAACCACATTGTCTCTCTAATTCTCTGCAATAAAGAATCACAGACTGCTTTGGGTTGGAAGAGCCCCTAAAGATCATCCAGTTCCATCTCTGTGCCATGGGAGGGTTGGAACCAGATGATTTTAGCTTTTAGATATATATTTATTCTTTAGATCTACACATTTATCCTCTATTCCACTTTGAAACCACATTTGAAAAACACTTTGGTGTTGAAGGGGACCTCGTGGGGACATTGGGAGCGTTGGGGATTTGAGCACTCAGGAGAACCTGGGCTAACAGGGTTGTGGAGGGGCTGGGGGAGGAAACAAGGGCTGGATCTTCTACTCTGATGTCCTGTTTGCCTTTCTCACCCCCAGAACCGTGCGAGTTTATAAAGGCAACAGGAGCTTTGGCTTCACGCTCCGTGGCCATGCCCCGGTGTGGATCGAGTCTGTGCTGCCGGGTAAGAACACGAGATTCGGGGCATCGCTGACAGATCTCTGCTCTGAACCTGGAATGTTAAGTGCTGTTTGCCAGAACAGAGCAAAAGGGACTTTCCCAAGGCTCAGTGGGGGAGCTTTTCCAGTGGAATAATGAATAATGAACATCTTTGGTGCAGTTTGGTTTGGCTTTATCCACTCCTCGTTGTGAGAAGTGGGAAACGCATTCAGCGACCGTCCCAAAATGACACCAGTGCTCCCAGTGCAGGCTGGTGCTGCACCCGGCTGGTGAACGGCCCCGGCCCACCCAGACGAGCTGGGTGCAGGGGGTGCCCTGCCCGGGGGGGGCCCTGGACCCCCGTCCCAGCCAGAGGTGCTGCAGCTGGGGCCCCTTTGTCCGTGTGCCTTTAGGGAGCCCGGCGGAGAAGGCTGCCCTCAAAGCTGGAGACAGGATCCTGTTCCTCAACGGGCTGGACATGAGGTAGGAGCTGTGCAGGGCACCAGGGCCGGGGGCAGGGGCTGGGCACTCGCTGTGGTCACTCCTGGGCAGGGGGAACGGGAGCTGCTGGCCCTGGTCCCCCTGTGGGGACAGCTGGGGACAGCTCCTTCAGTGCTGCTGTCCAAAAGAGGAGCATTTCCTGGCTCTAAGAGGAGCATTTCCTGGCTCTAAGAGGAGCATTTTCTCCACCCCTGCTCCTCCTCTGAGTTCTCTGCACAAGACAGTTTATATGGCCTGGGTTCTGACCGCAGCCCACCCCAGTTCCAGGCACTCTGAGTTAATCTGTGTGTGTTAAACACCTGAGGCTCTGCTTTGGAGAGCAGCAGAGCCCCATCCAGCCCGGGAACCACTCCCACAATGGCAACATAACCTTAAATCCACCTGGGAATCCCATTTGTACGCAGAAGTTAATTCTGTGTATTGTTTGTGCACCCAAAGCAATGGGACCAGAGGGATTTGTGCCCTCACCAGTGCTGTGTCCTTGTGTGTGTCCCTGCATAAAAACCAAGAGCAAAGGGTTAGAGGAGGCTACAGGACAAGAGAGAGTGATGAATATTTAAAGGTTAAACTGATGCTGCTTCGGTCAGGGATCAGGTTCTCACGTTTCAGCTGATCCAGCGAACTCTTGGCTGATGCAGCACTGCCAGAAAAAAGAGCCCGGGCACAGGGTTGTCCTCTGAGCCCTGCTTTTGGCAGGCATTGTCCCAGCCTGGCCCATGCCCTTCTCCAAGGGCATCCCAAGATTTTTTCACCTACAAAATTACACCTTATATTCACCTTGCATTTTCTTCTCGTGCAGAATTAGGACAGGCGAGGACAGACCTGCAGCGCTGTGTTATTTAAAGGAAAAAGAATTTTCTGGGTCTGGGTGTAGCTTAAGTCTGCCTTCCTGTGCCATGGCCCTCCTCAGGGTGGCCACAGGCATTCCCGTGGCAATTCCTTGGTGCCCACTCATGGGGCAGGACCCAGGCTCTCCCTCGGGAGGCTGGCGAGAATCCAGGGAATCACAGCGGGGCCCAATCTGGCTCTGAGCAGCACGGGGAGGCTTCTCCAAGATGAAAATTGCTGCCCTGGGGCCGGGCAGCTCTGACCGGGCTCTGCTGTGCCCGCAGGAACTGCTCCCACGACAAGGTGGTGTCGATGCTGCAGGGCAGCGGGGCCATGCCCACCTTGGTGGTGGAAGAGGGCATCGTCAGCTTCTCCAACGGTAAGAGAGCAGGGAGGAGGGTGTGGAGAGAGGAAAGGCCAGGCCAGCTCCCGAATTCCCGGCGCGGGAGGGAATTGCCGGCGCCTCCATGGGCTGAGCAGGTTTAACGCGCTGCCTGGGGGATGGATGGATGCCGATGGATGCCGATGGATGCCCGAGGCCCTGCGCTGTGTGGGACCAGGCTGGACCTCAGGCTTGGCTGCTCTCAGGAGGGCTCACCCTGCTGTGTGGCTGTCCTTGGTGTTCCTCACAGCATCCTTCCCGTGCGTCGTGTCCTTGTCTGCAGTAATCCAACGCCATGCCTGCTGCTGGCAGGCAGAGCCCGTGGCTCGGGATGGGCTCTGCAGGACTGGCACTGCTGCAGGGCTGGCACTGCTGCAGGGCTGGCACTGCTGCAGGGAGCAGTGCTGATGTGCAGGGAGCAGTGCTGATGTGCAGGGAGCAGTGCTGATGTGCAGGGTTTCTCTCTACTGCAGGGAGCAGTGCTGATGTGCAGGGGCAGTGCTGATGTGCAGGGGCAGTGGTGATGTGCAGGGAGCAGTGCTGATGTGCAGGGAGCAGTGGTGATGTGCAGGAGCAGTGCTGATGTGCAGGGAGCAGTGGTGATGTGCAGGAGCAGTGCTGATGTGCAGGGGCAGTGCTGATGTGCAGGGTTTCTCTCTACTGCAGGGAGCAGTGGTGATGTGCAGGGAGCAGTGCTGATGTGCAGGAGCAGTGCTGATGTGCAGGGTTTCTCTCTACTGCAGGGAGCAGTGGTGATGTGCAGGGAGCAGTGCTGATGTGCAGGAGCAGTGCTGATGTGTAGGAGCAGTGCTGATGTGCAGGGTTGCTCTCTGCTGCAGGGAGCAGTGCTGATGTGCAGGGAGCAGTGCTGATGTGCAGGGGCAGTGCTGATGTGCAGGAGCAGTGCTGATGTGCAGGGAGCAGTGCTGATGTGCAGGAGCAGTGCTGATGTGCAGGAGCAGTGGTGATGTGCAGGGAGCAGTGGTGATGTGCAGGAGCAGTGCTGATGTGCAGGAGCAGTGGTGATGTGCAGGAGCAGTGCTGATGTGCAGGGAGCAGTGGTGATGTGCAGGGAGCAGTGCTGATGTGCAGGAGCAGTGCTGATGTGCAGGAGCAGTGGTGATGTGCAGGGGCAGTGCTGATCTGCAGGGAGCAGTGCTGATGTGCAGGAGCAGTGCTGATGTGCAGGAGCAGTGCTGATGTGCAGGGTTGCTCCCTGCTGCAGGGACCGGTGGCTGACAGAGCTCGGGGTGTCTGGGCACTGGGGGGTGCCCGTGCAGGGCAGGATGCCCCGGGCACAGCGCGGTCCCCAAGGCCTGTGGGGGCTGCAGGGTCCCGGTGCTGTTGGGGTGCTGCTCCCTGATGCCCAGAGCCAGGCCTGGCTCTTCCCCCTGGAGCAGCTCTGGGCTCCCCTCAGCCCTCGTTAGGAGCCCTGGGACGCCCCAGCTCGTTTGCAGGTGCACTCAGTCCAGCCCCAGAGCCGCAGCAGCCTGGTTTGGGTTGTAAGGGACATTAAAGATGATCTTATTTCACCCCCCTGCCTTGGGCTGGGGCACCTCCCACCAGACCAGCTCGTTCCCCACCCCATCCAACCCGACCTACCGCAAAGCACGCAGCCGGCGGCGCCCAGACCGCTCCGGTGCCCCCAAAGGAAGCCAAGGAAAGATGGAATATTTATTTTGCAGACTCTGACTCTGCTGAGTCCCCGAGCAGCTCCTCGGCCCTCACCTCCCTGCAGTGGGTTGCAGAGATTCTCCCCTCTAGCGTCAGGATCCAAGGAAGGACGTTCCCGCAGCAGCTGGAGCACCTGCTGACCCCGCCCGAGCGTTTCGCCGTCTGCAAGGCGCTGGAGGGCTTCTTCCAACACCGGTAACTCCGTGCCAGCAGGGGCATCCCCTCCGGGGGCTGGCCCGGGGCAGTGCCCGTGCCAGGGTGGCTGGCAGGCAGGGCACACCGGGGCTGGGGGCTGGCACAGAGCTCTGCCGCCCCTGTGCTCTCCGGGTTCCCCAGCCGGGTGTTCCCTGTGCAGGAGCCCACCTCAGTCCGGGTGTCCTGCCTGGGGACAGAGCAGACCCTTCGTGTTTGGTTCCTTTAGGTTAGGCTGGTCACCTCTCATCCCTCACGCCCCAGTGCAGGCTGTCTTGCAGCCTGGCTGTCCCTGGCAGCTGCAGATCCTGTTGCAGCTCTCTCAGCAAATCTCTCCGTGTCCCATCCCTGTCTCCTCACCCATCCCAAAATCCCGGCTGCGGCGTTCCTTGGTGGCTGCACGGGGATGGCTGTGGCTGGCAGAGCCCTCGTCCCCCCTGTCCTGTGCAGGGATCCAGCCACATCCCCTGGCACACTCAGATCTCAGCAGTGGCCTCGTTTCCTGCCCTTGCTTGGTCTTCCAGCAGTGTTTTAGCAGAGGCTGTCACAGAATCGTGGAATGATTTGGGTTAGGAAGGACCTTAAAGAATATCTTGTTCCACCCCTTGTCGTGGGCAGAGTCACCTTCCATCATCCCTGGTCACTCCAAGCCCTGTCCAGCCTGGCCTTGGGCACTGCCAGGGATCCAGGGGCAGCCCCAGCTGCTCTGGGCACCTGTGCCAGGGCAGAATTTCATCCTGCTGCAGGCTGTTCTATCCTCGTGGCGTGGGGTGCTCAGCTATCCCCAGCAGCTTTTTCCCTGCTCTACACACCAACATCAGATGGAGCTTTGGGCCCCAGGAGCTGCCAGCCCAGCCACCCTCCCCACTGCACCTCTCCCACAGCCTGTTCACCTGCAGCTGGCTAAAATCCAAACCTTTCCAGGGCTTCTCTCTGCTTTCTGTGCTCCCCCATCCCTCTTACTCATAAAATCATGGAATTCATTAGGCTGGAAAGGCTCTCTGAGACCGAGTCCAGCCATTCCCCAGCACTGCTGAGGCCACCCCCGACCATGTCCCCAGGTGCCACATCCTTGTGCTTTTGAATCGCTGCACTGAAGGAAGCAGGGCCTGGCAAAGATGAGGCTGGGAAGGAGGAGGGGCTGTGCCAGAGGGACTCGCTCACTGCCCAGCCCTCTCCTGTTTTTCAGGCACATTGACACTGTCAATGTTTTTTTGGGAACACTGACACCCTCACTGCCCAGCCCTCTCCTGTTTTCCAGGCACATTGACACTATCAATGGCTTTTTTCAGGAACATTAACACCCTCACTGCCCAGCCCTCTCCTCCTGTTTTTCAGGAACATTTACACCCTCTCTGCCCAGCCCTCTCCTGTTTTCCAGGCACATTGACACTGTCAATGTTTTTTTGGGAACACTGACACCCTCACTGCCCAGCCCTCTCCTGTTTTCCAGGCACATTGACACTGTCAATGTTTTTTCCAGGAACATTGACACCCTCATTGTGGATGTGTACCCGGTGCTGGACACACCAGCCAAGCAAGTCCTCTGGCAGTTTATCTACCAGCTGCTGAGCTACGAGGAGCAGGAGCACTGCCAGCAAAAGCTTGACAGGTTTCTGGGGTGCAAGGCCCTGGCAGGTGAGAGGAGGTGCCCAGGAGGGACACGCCGTGTCCTGGCGGGTGCTGGGAGCTCGGTCCCCTGTGCTGGTGTAGTCTGGAGTGAAACCTCCTTGGGAGGAGAGGTGCCACCTCGCAGGGTGACTGGGAGCCAGGGCTTGGGGAGCTGCTCAGCTGCTTAGAGGTGAGGAGGTCCAGGAAGGGAGCAGCTGGTGCAAGGGCAGCATTCAGAGCAGAGAGGTAAAATAAGGGTGTCACGGCGTCCCTGGGATGTCACAAAAACATCCACGGTTGGGAGAGGTGGTGCTGCTCTCCCAAAAACACAAAGGAAGTTGGTGGTGCTTATCCCTGGTCCCGTGTCCCCTCACCATCAACCTCACCTGGTTCTGTGGCAGCACAAAGCCAGTGGTGGACTGGGAAGAGCAGGTTTGACGTGAAATGTCCTAATCTGTGCATTCGCACTCTTAATTGCTTCCAATTTTCCCGTTCTCAGCTGCTCACCCAGATGTGTTAATTTTAGACCCAGCACAGGTAAAAGAGGTGTTGTTTGAAGAGAGGCTTTGGAGGAACACAGTGATTTTAGCAGAAAACAGAACCAGCTCCACGTGCTGGTGCAGATCCTTCCTGCTGTGCTCCAGGCACGCTGGGTCTGCACCAGCCACCTCTGTTTTGTGTGTGCAGTCACAGCTGGCCACGGGCTGTGGATAGCAGGAATTCGTGCCCTGGAATTAGTGTACAGCCTCAGAAGCTCACAGCTGCATTCCAGGAATGCAGGGCAGGAATCCCCAGCCAGGGAGGAGGGAAGCCCAGGAGCACATCTGCCTGTCCCAGCTGCTGCTCCCAGCTCCAGGCTGGTCCCTGGCTCCTCTCCGTGTCTCAGGGACAGTCTCTGAGCACGAGCAGATTTGGTGGCTGTGGCCCATTCTGTGTGTCTGTGCCTGGCAGCACCACAGCCAGAGATCTCTGGGTTTGGGCTGGTCCTTCCCCCGGGCCTCCAAACTCCTCTGATCTCCCACGTCCCAGTCTGGTCTGCTGGCTACCTCAGGGATGGATGCTGGGTTCCCTCCATCCTGCTGTGAGCAGGATGCTCACAGGATGCTCACAGCATACTCACAGCATACTCACAGATGCTCTGAGCTGCCACACCGAGCTGCACATGGACGATGCATGGGCCATGTGCTCCTTCCCAGGGCTGGCCCCACTTCCTTCTTTTCCCTGGGGGGCAGGAAGGCTTTACTGGGACCAGCCCAGCTCAGGCTGGACTTTCACGTGAGCCATGAGCTGGTGGATGCCAATCCAGCTGGAAAAACGGACTGGATACCCTGTCCCTGCGCATCCATCCCTGCCCTGTGCTGGCACGAGCACCTGGAACTTGCTCAGCTGCCGGGGTGGAGCGAGAGCGTCCTGGGCATGCAGCTGCTCTGAGTGCCATGGGCAGGGGGCTCTGGGGGCTCTGGGGGCTCTGGGGGCTCTGGGGGTACCTGTGCAGGGTGGGGAGCAGTGGGGTCCGGCCGTGCCTCACAGAGGTGTTTCCCCCTGCAGCCGAGGCGGAGGCTGAGGACCGGTACCGCAGCTCCGTCCGAGGGGCCTCCCTGTGCCGGGGCAGCCTGCGGACCCCCCGCCCTGAGGAGGGGGCAGCAGGTGGGTGACGGGGGTGGCACCTGGCGGCTCTGCCTGCCCTCTCCTGCTCTGCCCCGAGCCAAATTCCTGACCTGCTCCTAAGTGTGAACCATGGGAAACGATGGAGGCAAAGGTGGAGGTCAGCACTGAGGCATCAGCTGGAAATCCAAGTTTTCATGTGAATTTTTCACAGAATTATAGAATGACAGAATCATTTAGGTTGGAAAAGCCCTCCAAGATCATCAAGTCCAA